>NC_059115.1:59011379-60299888 GCF_020740685.1 Jaculus jaculus
TTTTCTCTCCAGAGCAAATCTTCCCTCCCCAAAACTACAGAGAGGTGTATCAAGAAACAGGGCGTGCTAGGTGTGGTGGCGCACACCTTTAATCCCAGCACTTGGGAGGCGGAGGTAGGAGGGTCGCTGTGAGTTCGAGGCCACCCTGAGACTACACAGTGAATTCCAGGTCAGCCTGGGCTAGAAAGAGACCCTACCTCGAAAAAAAACAAATAAAATAGTGTTTGTGTGTGTGTGTACTCCCTTTATACATAGGTTTATGTTAAAATACCAATTAACCAGGCTTAAGGACTGAATGCATGTGACCTTGTGTCAGGCCTCATTTCTCTCCTATGTAGTATTTGGGAATCTCATAAAAGTTTATCATCTTTGTTAACAATGTCTAGAGTTTTATTAATTGTGATCCAACCAAATACACCACTATGATTTCATTTAAAGATCTTTCACACCCAGGAGGCAGAGGTAGGAGGATCAGGAGAGTTCCAGGCCACCCTGATACTACAGAGTGAATTCCAGGTCAGCCTGGATTACAGTGAGACCCTACCTCGAAAAACCAAAAAAAGACCTGATCAACCCAATTTTGATGAAAATTACTTCAAAAAAATCACCCAAACCCTATAATCCTTTTGTAAAGACACTACAGTGCAACTCTTCTGTGAGAAGCCCACACATACACTCTTGGGTGTGTCTCACCTTCCTGAGCACCCCTCTTAACTCTTGAACTGACAATTTGCAGTACAGCCCTGGAAAGATGGCTCAGCAGTTAAGGTCCTTTCTGGTGAAGCCTAAATACCCAGGTTTGATTCCCTAGGACACATGTAAGCCAGATGCACAAGGTGGCACACATGTCTGGACTTTTTGCAGCCCCTAGCGGTCCTGGTGTGTCCATTTTCTCTTATCTGCTTTTTCTCCTCCCTCACACACACAAATAAATTAATTTTTTAAAAATTTATTTATTTATTTATTTGAGAGCGACAGACACACAGAGAAAGACAGAGGGAGAGAGAGAGAATGGGCGTGCCAGGGCTTCCAGCCACTGCAAACAAACTCCAGACGCGTGCGCCCGCTTGTGCATCTGGTTAACGTGGGACCTGGGGAATCGAGCCTCGAACCGGGGTCCTTAGGCTTCACAGGCAAGCGCTTAACCGCTAAGCCATCTCTCCAGCCCAATTATTATTTTTTTTTAAATCTGTATTACATTCTCTTTTGGACTGGAGAGCTAGCTCAGCTGTTAAAGACACTTATTTGCAAAGCCTGTTAACCCAGGTTAAATTCCCAACCACCTATGTAAAAGGCAGATACCAAATGGCACAAGCATTTGTTTGCAACGTCAAGACCCTGGAACACACAAACACATGGGTACACAGAAATATTTTTAAAAAGATTTTTAAGCCAGGCATGGTGGTGCACGTCTTTAATCTCAGCACTCCAGAGGCAAAGGTGGGAGGGCCGCCATGAATTCAAGGCCACCCTAAGACTATAGTGAATTCCAAAAAAAAGAAAAATGTTTAAAAAGTTGGGCTGGGGCTGGAGAGATGGCTTAGCAGTTAAGGTGCTTGCCTGTAAAGCCTGAAGACTCTCCAGATCCCATGTTAGCTCAATGCACAGGTAAGGCAAACACAAGGTCGCACATGCCCACTATATGGTGCAAGCTTCTTGATTGCTGTGGCTGAAGCCATGGTGTGCCAATTCTCTCTCTCTTCTGTCTCTTGCTCTCACTCTCAAACATTTTAAAAATTAAAAACAAAAATTAAAAATGGGCCGGGGGGCAGGAAACATGGTTTAGCAGTTGAGGCGCTTGCCTGCAAAGCCAGGGGACCTCTGTTCAATTCCCCAGTACCCACATAAGCCAGATGCACAAGATGGCACATGCATCTGGAGTTCATTTGTAGTGGTTGAAAGCCCTGGTGCGCCCATTCATTCTTTCTGCCTCCTTCCCTCTCTCAAATAAACAAACATAAAAAATTGGGCTGAGTTAATCCCGAGTGCTGGGATTAAAGGCATGTGCCACATGCCTGGCTTAAAATTCTTTAATTAGAAAAAAGATGGGGCAGGGAAGATGCCCAGTGCATAAAGCTCAAGCTGGAGGCACCCGAATTAGACCCTCAGGACCCACATTTTAAAACAGCCAGAAGGCAGGTCAGGCCTCAGTGATCTGACACCGAGGAGGTGGGAAGCAGAGACAGGAGTGCCAAGCAGAGCCAAGGAAAGCAGAGCAAGAAGCTCGATCTTGGCGCTCCTTTAATCCCAGCACCTGGGAAGCAGCGCTAGGAGGACTGCCTGGGGGCTAGAGCAAGACCCTGCCTTGAAAAAACCAAAAAAAAATAGAGAAAAAAGAAAAAAAGAAGAATATAGATCTTGCCAGGCATGGTGGTGGCGCACACCTTTAATCCAACTCTCAGGAAGCAGAGGTAGGAGGATCACCGTGAGTTGGAAGCCAGCCTGAGACTCCACAGTGAATTCCCGGTCAGCCTGTGCTAGAAGGAGACCTTACCTTAGAGGAGGGAACAAAAAAAAAAGAAGAAAGAAAGAAAGAAAGAAAGAAAGAAAGAAAGAAAGAAAGAAAGAAAGAAAGAGAAAAAGATAAACCAGCAACTGGACAAAAATATTTAAAAAAAAAAACATATTCATTGCTCATGAACCACCCTATTAGGAATGGCTTCTTTTTCTTCTTGTTTTGGTTATTGAGGTAGGTTCTTACTCTAGCCCAGGCTGACCTGGAACTCACTATATATAGTCCCAGGTTGGCCTTGAACTCATAGTGATCCTCCTACCTCTGCCTCCTAAGTGCTGGGATTAAAGGCATGCACCACCACACCTAGCTTAAACTTTTTATTGACAACTTCCATAATTTTTTTTTTTTTTGAGGTAGGGTCTAGCTCTAGCCTAGGCTAACCTGCAACTATGTAGTCTCAGGGTGGCCTCGAACTCACAGCAGTCCTACCTCCGCCTCCCAAGTGCTGGGATTAAAAGTGTGCACCACCATGCCCAGATTCCTGAACACATTCTTAAATTTTTTTTTTTTAAACTTTATTTATTTGAGAGAGCGAGAGAGAATGAATGGGCACACCAGGGCCTCCAGTCACTGCTAATGAACTGCAGACGCATGCACCACTTCGTGCATCTGGCTTATATGGGTCCTGGAGAGTTGAAACGGGATCCTTTGGCTTTGCAGGCAAATGCCTTAACCATTAAACCATCTCTCTAGCCCCTAAACACATTTTAAAATAGGATATGCTTGCTGAACTGGTTACACTGCACTAACTTCAGGAATCACAAATGTTTCAACGATCCTCCTGTAATTTCTGGAAAATCAAGTCCATACAGCAGTAATTCTGTCTGATAAATTCTCTTATGTCTACACAGAAACAAGAGTGAATCCACGTGAAATCTGTTACTGTCTACTGCGTGTTTTCAGTATCTCATCAATGGTAGTGTTTGATAATCAACAGTAATAGTTTAACATTTGAAAGTGCAAACTTTAATAAGTACAAAGGACATAAAGTGAGCTTGTGGAGAGGCCAACCATGTTACAGAAATTAGGTGATACAAGTATCCACTTCAAGTTTCTATATTTCCTTTTTATGTGCAGAATATTTATTTATTAAGGTTGCTTAATATACAATTTTTCATTTGTGTTTTTGGAAGTCCTTTATTGCAAAGATAATTCTTTTGTCTGATGACAAACAGCAGCCACAAGGATCATTCTGGACCTCCACGCTGAAAATGAAAACAAAGCAATGAATTAAAATGACAGGAAATTTTTTTCAAGACCATCATACAACTTTACAAAAATAAACAGATGATCTTTTGTATTTTTGAGACAATATTGCATTAACAGACCAGGTTGGACTAGAAACTTACTATGTAGCCCAGACTGGCCTCAAACTTGTGGCAATCCTCCTACTTTATCTCAACTTCCTGAAATCTGGGATTACAAGGGCGAGCCACCACACCCGCTGAGTTTTATTCACTTTTCCTTGAAATAGGCTCTCATGTGTCCTAGGCTGGCCACAAACTATGTACATAAGAATGATCTTGAACATTTTCTGTTTATTTGTTTTGGGTTTTTTTTTTTTTTTTGAGGTAGGGTCTCACTCTGGCCCAGGCTGACCTGGAATTAACTATGTAGTCTCAGGGTGTCCTTGAACCCACGGCGATCCTATATATCTACCTCCCGAGTGCTGCGTTTCAGAAGTATGCTACCACACTCAAACATATAGTGCTGGGGCTTGAACCCAGGGTTTTTGCACACTATGCAAGCCCTTGGTCATCTGAATTACACCCCAGCCCTCTTTACATTCTTTTGTAATGTGGCCCATCCTGAGGACAGAGAATACTGGATGTTTATTTTTATTTATTTATTTGAGAGTGACAGACACAGAGAAAGAAAGGCAGATATATAGAGAGAATGGGCGCGCCAGGGCCTCCAGCCACTGCAAATGAACTCCAGACACGTGCGCCCCCTGTGCATCTGGCTAATGTGGGTCCTGGGGAACCGAGCCTCAAACTGGGGTCCTTAGGCTTCACAGGCAAGCGCTTAACCACTAAGCCATCTCTCCAGCCCTAGATGTCCTTCTATTGTTCATCTATGTATTTCCTGGACAGAGTCTCTCTTTGAACATGAAGCTGCAGTTTTCACTAGCCCCAGAGACTCTGGTCTCTGTTCCCCACAGGATTGGGATTACAGACAGACATGTATGGCCATGTCCAGCTGTTTACATGGATGCCAGGGAATTGAATTCAGGCAGTTTCAGATCCTCATGCTTGTGGAAAGCTAAAGAAACCCCTCTTTACATTTTGTTTTATTTTTAAATTTTTGTTTGTTTTGTTTTTCCAGCTAGGGTCTCACTCTAGCTCAGGCTGACCTGGAATTCATTGTGTAGTCTCAGGGTGGCCTCCAACTCTTGGTGATCCTCCTACCTCTGCCTTCTGAGTGCTGGGATTAAAGGCAAAGGTGTGCGCCACCACGCCGGCAACTGGCCACATTTTTTAGAAAATAATTGATAATCCAGGCGTGGTGGCGCACGCCTTTAATCCCAGCACTCGGGAGGCAGAGGTAGGAGGATTGCTGTGAGTTTGAGGCCACCCTGAAACACAGAGTGAATTCCAGGTCAGCCTGGGCTAGTGTGAGACCCTAGCTCGGAAAACAAAACAAATAATAATAATAATAAAACAATAATAAATATAATATATAAATAATAAATAATAATTAAAACAAAAAGATTGGAGAGTAGCCTAAACTACAGAGTGAGCTCCAGGTCATCCTGGTCTAGAGGTGAGTCCCTGCTTCAAAAGTAAACAAAAAGAAAGTTTTCAGCCAGCACTAGGGAGACAGAGGTAGGAGGATCACTGAGATCAAGGCCAGCCTAGAGCTATAGATTTCCAGGTCATCTTGGCCTAAATTAAGACCTTACTCAAAAATAACAACAAAAGGAAAAAAAAAAACAAAAACCAGGTGTGGTGGTGTACACCTTTAATCCCAGAGGTAGGAGGATCGTCGTGAGTTCAAAACCACCTTGAGACTACACAGTGAATTCCAGGTCAGCCTGGCTACAGGGAGACCTTACCTCAAAAAAAAGGGGTGGGTGCTGGGGAGATGGCTTAGTGGTTAAGGCACTTGCCTACGAAGCCTGATGATACGGTTTGATTTTCTAGTACTTACATAAAGCCAGAGCCAAAGTGACACATACATCTGGAGTTCATTTGCAATGGCTACAGGCCCTGGCATGCCCATTTCATCTCTCTGCTTGCAAATAAGTAAATAAAAATATTTAAAACAAAAACAACAACAACAAAAAAACACAAACAGGTTTTTTTCTTCCCTCTCACAATAAATCTTTCATACTTAAAAAAACACACAGTGCTGGGCGTGGGGATCATGATGAGTTCGAGGCCACCCTGAGAATACAGAGTGAATTCCAGATCAGTCTGGGCTAGAGTGAGACCCTACCTTGAAAAACAAAAAAACCAAAAAACCCTCCCCCCAACACACACAGCTGAAGAGATGGATTAGGGGTTAAGGCACTTGCCTGCAAAGCCAAAGGACCCTGATTCAATTCCCCAGGATCCACATAAGACAGAACACTCGAGGTGGCACATGTGTCTGGAGTTCATTTGCAGTGGGTGAAAGCTCTGCCCATTCTTTCTCACTCTCTCTCAAATAAACAAGCAAAACAACACACACACATAACCCCATTTCAGATTGTTCATAGTTTTTGGGCTATGAGATTATGTTGTTACAAGTGCAGATCTAGAAGGGACGTAAG
Source organism: Jaculus jaculus (assembly GCF_020740685.1). Lineage (NCBI taxonomy): Eukaryota > Metazoa > Chordata > Mammalia > Rodentia > Dipodidae > Jaculus > Jaculus jaculus. The sequence continues at coordinate 59,017,649 of NC_059115.1, forward strand.
ATTGACAGACATCAATTATCTTTTAATTTCTTGACCTCAGAAGCTCTTGACAGTCTGAAAATCTGAGGACGTGTGTGCGTGCACGCATGCACGTATATGTGTGGTATGCATGCCATGTATGTATATTTGTATGTATGGAGGCACATGTGTGTGTGTACATGTGGAAGCCATGGTTGTCTTCCTCAACCACTTTCCACTTCTTTTTTTTTTTTTTTGAGGTAGGGTCTCTCTCTATGTAGTCCCCAGGCTAGCCTTGAACTCACAGCAATCTTCCTACCGCTACCTCCCGAATCCTGGGATTAAATGCTTGTGCTACCAAGCCCAGCTTCTGCCTTATCTTTTGAAACAGGGTATGTCACTGAGCTTGGCCCTCAGGGATTTGGCTTGACTAGCTCGTCAGCAACCCCACTCCCCAGCACTGGGATTACAGGCGGGCACGCTTGCACCAGGCTTTTAACCTGTGTGCTGGCAATCCCGACTCAGGGTCTCATGTTCGCATGGCGAGCATTTTATCTGCTGCACCGGCTCCCAGCCCTTCCGTATGTGTGGATTTTGTGCTGTGGGACTGCTGATCTTCATACTTGTACATAATGTGATGTGGTTTTATTCCTTCATATAGCGTCATGCGCGTTTGCCGAGGCCTTGATGGTAGTCTGTGTCTCACGACCCCGGCCTACCTCTCCATCTCCCTCTTAGCTATGACCACACTTGACAAGACAATAAGAACATGTAACTCAAATGAATTTCCAAAGCCAAAATGTTATGGCACTTTGCACAATCGTGATAAAGAGCGACATACTTGGATAAATTCCATTTCTTCTTGAGAGATGAGTTTCCTTCTGTATTTCTGAGGTAAGGTTTTGATTATGTCTGCAGTGTCTGGTGGACCCTGATGCATCAGCAAACCTGGGGCTTTACCTCCTTTAGAATGCTGTGTGATTATAGAGTGGGGCGGGAGCCCTGCTGATCTCATAGCTTCTGAGGCTGAAATGGAAAAGCAAAACAAATAAAATATCAGAGAAATTATTTTAGTGTTTTATAGGGACAGAGACTCTGGCGTCCCCTTCAAACCTTTAGAAATAAATTAATTAATTAATTCATAATGCTAATAAAACTTAGTATTGGGCTGGAGAGATGGCTCAGCAGTTAAAGGCACTTGACTGCAAAACCTAACGACCTGAGTTCAATTCCCCAGTACCCACGTAAAAGCCAGGTGCACAAAGTGGCACATGTATTTAGAGTTCATTTGCAGCAGCTAGAGGCAGGCCCAGGTGTGTCCATTCTCTCTGTCACTCACCATTTACAAAATAAATAAATAGAAAAAAAAATTTAAGCTGGGCGTGGTGGCGCACGCCTTTAATCCCAGCACTTGGGAGGCAGAGGTAGGAGGATTGCTGTGAGTTCGAGGACACCCTGAGACTCCATAGTGAATTCCAGGTCAGCCTGGGCTAGAGTGGGACCTTACCTCGAAAAAAAAAAAAAAAAAAAAAATTTAAAACCTCAGTATCACTAAAAATTCAGCCATCCACTGCTAAGTCACTACATTTTAGTATTTTATTTTTATTTATTTATTTGAGAGAGGGAAAATGGGAGAGAGAGAATAGGCGTGCCAGGGCTTCCAGCCACTACAAACAAACTCCAGATATATGTGCCACCTTGTGCAGCTGGCTTACGTGGGTCCTGGAGAATTTGGCATTGCATGCAAGTGCCCTAATCGCTAAGCCATCTCTCCAGCCCTAAGTCACTACATTTTAAAAACATGGACAAGAAAGGGTTAATCTGTTTTCTTTTCCTTTTTATGTTTTTGTTTTGTTTTGTTTTTCAAGGTAGGGTCTCACTGTGGTGCAGGCTGACCTGGAAATAACTATGTAGTCTCAGGGTGGCCTCAAACTTATAGCAATTGTTCTATCTCTGCCTCCCGAGTGCTGGAACTAAAGGTGTGCACCACCATGCCTGGCTTTTTCTTTTTCTTTCTTTCTTGTTTTTTTTTTCCACTCTCATCCAGGCTGACCTGGATTCACTAAGTAGTCACAGGGTGGCCTTGAACTCACAGCCATCCTTCTACCTCTGCCTCCTGAGTGCTGGGATTAAAGGTGTATGCCACCATGCCCAGCCTTTTTCTTTTTTTTTTAATTAAATACAACTTACCACTAAGTTTAGGATTGTCTCTTCTGTTAGGGAACCTTATCAGTGGAGCATGTGGCTTTACTACCTAAAGGAAAAAGAAACCACTCATTAAGTACAAAAGCAACAATCTACTAACTGTCATAAAAACCTTTGTTAAAATAAATTACTTGGTAACAACTTGAAATTAGTTATTTGTAACTGTTCTGTCAACCACAGGACCTTACTGCACTTTCACTGACTGCAAGCAAGCCAGTGAGGAGGACAGGACATGGCCCTGTGCTGCATGTCTTACAGACTGGTATAGAACCGGAAATTTTCAACTTTTCAAAAAATATTTTATTTACTTGAGAGAGAGGGAGAAAGACAGACAGAGGCAAATAGAGAGAATGGGTGTGCCTGGGCCTCCAGCCGTTGCAAACGAACTCCAGATGCACGCGCCACCTTGCGCATCTGGTTTACATGGGTACTGGGGAATCGAACCTGGGTTCTTAGGCTTAGCGGGCAAGTGCCTTAACCACTAAGCCTCTCTACAGCTCTCCTGATTTGTTTTGAGGGTGAGCACCCACTATGATCCTAGTTAACGATTTAGAATAGGACAAAGAACAAACAATCCTAAGGAAAGCTAGGTAATTAAAAACCACTTGTCCTGGGTTAGAGGGATGGCTCAGTGGTTAAAAGTGCTTGCTATTACAAATAAGTGTTTGCAGCTGGGCGTGGTGGCGCAGGCCTTTAATCCCAGCACTCAGGAGGCAGAGGTAGGAAGATGGCTGTGAGTTGAAGGCCACCTTGAGACTACATAGTGAATTCCAGGTCAGCCTGGGCTAGAGTGAAACCCTACCTTGGAAAAGAAAAAGTGCTTGCTATGCAAGAGTGACTCCTCCCCCAGAGTTTGAACCCCCAGAGCCTACATAAAGCTAAATGCAAGTTACGCACACTTCTGTAATCCCAGTGAGCCTACAGCAATGGGAGGCGGGGTGAGAAGAGTCCTGAAGCTCACAGATCAGCTAGTCTGACATTTGCCGCAGCAAATGAGAGAGACCCCATCTCAAACAAGGTAGAAGGGTGCGGACCAACATGCCCCGGCTGTCCGCTGACCTCCACATGTGGGTCATGTATGCAAGAGCGCACACACACGCGCATACACACACACACTCTGTCTACAAATGTACCACGATTTATGTAAAAACTAAAAAACAAATACACAAACAAAAAAACTAAAAGAAATGAAGATAAATATAAAGAAAATTCCATCAATAACTTTCAAGTCTACATAAAATATTATCTTTAGGGCTGAAGAGATAGCTCAGAAGTTAAGGTGCTTGTCGACAAAGCCTAACAACCTGGGTTCAATTCCCCAGTACCAACATAAGTGGCCCATGCAGCTGGAGTTCACTTGCAGTGGCAGGAGGCCCTGGCATAGCCATATGCTTATAAATAAAATAGTTAAAAAATATTACTTTTAGGTTTTTACCCATAAAAACGTACTTTTTTAGATTTTGTTTGTTTGTTTGTTTTGAGGTAGAGTCTCATTCTAGCCAAGGCTGACCAGGACCTCACTCTGTAGTCCCAGGCTGGTCTCGAACTAACAGTGATCGTCTTATCTCTGCCTCCCGAGTACTGGGATTAAAGGTGTGTGCTGCTGGGCCCAATTACAATGTTTTTCTAACAGATATTTTTATCCTTGAAATTCCAGCTATAGAAAAACTCTTTTTTTTTTTTTTTCTTTTTAGGTGTGTGTGGAAGTCAGAGGACAACTTTCACCTGTTGGAGGATTATGCATACATACCACAGAGCCTGGCTTTTACTTGCTTTCTGGGAATTTGAACACAGGCACTTTATCCACAGGCCATGTCCCCAGCCTCAGAGGAACTTAAACGAACCCTAGAGAATCTCAAGGAGAGACTAAGCCGGGCGTGATGGCACAGGACTTTAATCCCAGCACTCAGGAGGCAGAGGTAGGAGGACTGCTGTGAGTTTGAGGCAGCCCTGAGACTACATGGTGAGTTCCAAGTTCTCATGGAGAGATGGCTTAGCAGTTAATGTGTTTGCCTGTGAGGCCTAAGAACCCAAGTTCAATTCCTCAGTACCCATGTAAGCAAGATGCACAAGAGAGCATATGCATCTGGAATTTGTTTGCAGTGGCTAAAGGCCCTGGCAGCCCATTCTCTCTCTCTGCCAAATAAATGAAATATATTTTTAAAAATGGAGTGGAAGCTGGGTGTGGTGGCACACGCCTTTAATCCCAGAACTCAGGAGGCAGAGGTAGGAGGATCATTGTGAGTTCGAGGCCACCCAGAGAATACCTAGTGAATTCCAGGTCAGCCTGAGCTAGAGTAAAACCCTACCTCAAAACAAACAAGCAAACAACAAAGATGGTGGAGGGATGGCTTAGCAGTTAAGGCACTTGCCTACAAAGCCAAAGGACCCAGGTTCTATTCCCCAGGACCCATGTAAAACCAGATGCACAAGGTAGTACACTCATCTGGTATTCGTTTGCTGTGGCTAGAGGCCCTGGCATACCCATTCTACCTGCTTCTCTTTTTTCTCAAATATATGTAATTTTTTTTAAGTACATCTGGCTGGACATGGTGGTGCACACCTTTAATCCCAGCATTCGGGAGGCAGAGGTAGGAGACAGAGGATGAGTCAAGGCCACCCTGAGACTACATAATGAATTCCAGGTACACCTGGGCTAGAGTGAGACCCTATCTTGAAAATCAAAAAAATAAATAAATAATTTTTTAAAAGTACATCTGCCAGGTGTGGTGGCACACACCTTTAATCCCAGCACTTAAGAGGCAGAGGTAGGAGGAGTGACACGAGTTCAAGGCCACCCTTAGACTACACGGTAAACTCCAGGTCAGCCTGGACTAGAGTGAGACCCTACCTCAAAATACCAAACAACAAAACAAAAAAGTACATCTGAGGTGGCTCATACCTATAATTCCCATAACTGAGAGGCTGAGTTTGGAGGGTCACCATGAATTTGAGGCCAGCCTGGGCTCCAGAGTGAGTTCTATGTTAGCTTGGGTTAGTCTGTGGTGGTTTGATTCAGGTGTCTCCCATAAGCTTGGGTGTTCTAAATGCTAGGTTCCCAGCTGATGTAGATTTGGGAATTAATGCCTCCTGGAGGCAGTGTATTGTTGGGGGTGGGTGTATGGGTATTATAGTCAGTTTCCCTTTGCCAGTGTGTGGCACACTCTCCTTTTGCTTTTGTCCACCCTCTGTTCTTGCCATAATTTCCCTCTGTCATCACAGAGCTTCCCCACAAGTCTGTAAGCCAAAATAAACCCTCGTTTTTTGTTTTTTGTGTTTTTTTTTTTCCCCAAAAGCTGTTCTTGATAGGGTGATTTCTACCAGCAATGAGAACCTGACTTCAACAGAGTCAGGCCTTACCTAGAGAAAAACAACAGCAGCCAGGTGTGGTGGTGCACGCCTTTAATCCCAGCACTCAGGAGGCAGAGGTAGAAGGATCACCGTGAGTTTAAGGCCACCCTGAGACTACATAGTGAATCTCCCAGGTCAGCCTGAGCTAGAGTGAGACCCTACCTCAAAACCCAACCCCCCCCCCAAATAAAAGAATACAGCAGAGTGGTGGTGCGTGCCTATAATCCCAGCACTTGGGAGTTGAGGAGATCAAGTCTATTCTTGGCTACATTGCAAATTTGAGGCTGGTCTGGGATATATGAGAGCCTATCTTTTCTTTTTTTTTTTTTTTTTTTTTGAGGTAGGGTGTCACTCTAGCCCAGGCTGAACTGGAATTCACTACGTAATCTCAGGGTGGGCTCAAACTCACAGGGATCCTCTTACCTCTTCTCTCTGGGATTAAAGGCATGTGCTACCACTCCCAGCTGTGACCCCATCTTTTTAAAAAATCGAGGAGGGCTGGGAGATGGCCCAGTGGTTAAAGGTGCTTGCTTGACAAGCCTGTCGGCCTGCGTTCAATTCCCCAGTCCTCACATAAAGCCAGCTGCACCAAGTGGTACACACATCTGGAGTTGGTTTACAGAGGGAGGAGCCCCAGCCCCCCCATGCTTTCTTTCTCAAATAAAATAAGTAGTATTTTAAAATGAAGATAGTATAGTAGGAAGGGTTTATAAGGATCTAGGTAATTAATGGTTGCTAGGGAAAGGACTAACATTTTCTTCAGTGGTATAGTCACTGGTAAGTAGCCTAGATCCAGAGTACAGCTCCTCACCTGTATTTCTATAAGCAACTCTTAATTAAACACACCGGAGGCTGGAGAGATGGCCAGTGGTTAAGGTTTTTGCCTGCATTGCCCAAGTACCTGAGTTTGATTCCCCAGGACTCACATAAAACCAGATGCACAAAGTAGTACATGCATCTGGAGTTCGTTGATAGCTGCTGGAGGCCCTGATGCATCCATTCTCTCTGTCTCTCCTATCTCTCTCTGCTTGCAAAATAAACACGCACACATGCACGCACACCATGCGCGCACGCACGGCTACTAAGAATAAAAAACAAAGACATGAAAGTAAAATGATTGGTTGGGAAGAGGAAGAGGTTAGTAAAAGCACTTTCCTGCAAAGCAAGATATTCTTTAAAAAAAACTTTAGGAGCCAGGCGTGGTGGCGCACGCCTTTACTCCCAGCACTCAGGAGGCAGATGTAGGAGGATCGTCGTGAGTTCGAGGCCACCCTGAGACTCCATAGTGAATTCCAGGTCAGCCTGGGCTAGAGTGAGACCCTACCTCAAAAAACCAAAAAGAAAAAAAAAAAAAAACTTTAGGGCTGGAGGGTTAGCAGTTAAGACATTTGCCTGCAAAGCCTAAGGACCCAGGTTCCATTCCTCAGAACCCACATTAGGCAAATGCACAAGGTGGCGCATACATCTAGAGTTTGTTTGCAGTGGCTGGAGGCCCAATCTCTCTCCCTCTCCCTCCTCCTGTCAAATAAATAAACTAATTAAATTTTTTTAGCCTGGCAAGATAGTGCTCAGCTTAATCCCAGCACTCGGTAGGCAAAGGTAGGAGGACTGCTATGAGTTCAAGGCCACCCTGAGACTACAGAGTGAATTCTAGGTCAGCCTAAGCTAGAGTGAGACCTTAGATGGGGCGGGGGGAGGGGGGCGGGCAGGGACTTTTTAAAGTTTCCTTCTGGTAACGAGGAGGTTCAGCTTTGGATCTTCTAAGCAAAGTATTTAGAGCTAATTGGATGACAGAATCCAGATGAGCAGATTGGAGACGGAAGAAATGTGAATAGCCTGAGGATTCTGGGCTCTGCAAGGATATACTTAAGTTAGCTGTGAATATGTACAGAGCCAGGCATGGTGGCTTTGGGCAGTAATCCTAGCATTTGGGAGGCTCAGGTAGGAAGATTGCAGTGAATTTGGGGCCAATCTGGCTAGAGTAACAGGTCAGCCTAGACTAGAGACCCTGCTTCCAAAAATACACACATATATAAAAGACAGACAGACAGATACACACACACACAAATAAAAACGTCTAATTCTCGCCTTGACTTCACCTGGAGTTGGCCTTCAACTCTTTGTAATATTCCTGTCTCTGCCTTCCAAGTGCTGGGCAGAATTGCAGACATGAGCTATTATACCCAGTTTTTCCCTTGGTTTTTTGTTGTTTTTGTCCTTTTGTTTTCTTTCTTTCTTTCTTTCTTTCTTTCTTTCTTTCTTTCTTTCTTTCTTTCTTTCTTTCTTTCTCTCCCTCTCTCTCTCTCTCTCTCTCTCTCTCTCTCTCTCTCTCCCTCCCTCCCTCCCTCTCTCTCTCTCTTTCTTTTTTCTTTTTCTTTTTTTTCAAGGTACGGTGCCCAGGCTGACCAGGAATTCACTGTGTAGTCTCAGGGTGACCTCCAATTCATAGACATCCTCCTACCTCTGCCTCCGACTGCTGGGATTAAAGGTATGCACCACTACACCCAGCTGCTGTATTCCTTTTTGTTTGTAAATTTTTATTTATTACCTACTATGGGGGGTGGGGTGGAGCCTGAACACACCAGGGCCTCCTCTTGCCATTGCAAATGAACTCCAGATGCATGTGCTACTTCTCTGTGAGTCTGGTACTGGGGAACCAAACCCAGGCTATTCAGCCTTTCAAGCAAGTGCCCTTAACAGCGGAACTCTCTCTCTATCCCAAAACTTATTCTTTAAAAAAATTTTTTTTATTTACTTGAGGGTGGGGGGAGTGAGTATGGGCATGCAAGGGCCTCTTGCCACTACAAATGAACTCCAGATGCACGCACCATTTTGTGCATCTGGCTTTACATGGATGCTGGGGAATTGAACCCAGGCCTTCAGACTTTGCAAGCAAGTGCTTTAACCACTAAGCAATCTCTCCAGCCCCCAAACTATATTCATTTTAATTCTATCTGAGAGACAGAATCAGTGCATCAGAGCCTTTTAGCTGCTGCAAACAAACTCCAGATGCATACACCACCTTGTGCATCTGGCTTACGTGAGTCCTGGGGAATCGAACCTGTGTCCTTTGGCTTTGCAGAGAAGCACCTTTACCACTAAGCCAGGCCCCAAACTACATTCTTGATTTGTTATTTTGTTTTTGTTTCCTTGAGATAGGGGCTAGCTACAGCTATGTAGCGTAAGCTGGTCTTGAACTCCTAATCCTCCTGCCTCCACCACCCAGGCTGGGGTTACATGTGTGTGACACTATGTCTGGCTCTGATCTACTACTTTATTTTTTATGCATGTGTGTGTGTGTGTACGTTGAATATACGTGTGGTGTATGCAGATGCACGTGCCCAAGGCGTCAGTGTGCAGAAGCCGGAGGAGAGTGTTCTGTGTCCTCTTATCACGCACTTTTCCTCAACCTGGACCGGCCGTCTATCATCAGGCTCCAGTGGGTTACAGACTGCATGTGTGGCCACACCCAGGTGTTTTTTGTTTTTTTTTAAACTAGGGGTCTGGGAAGTTGAAAATGTTGGTGTCTAGCCAAAAGGCCTTCATGCTTAAGTGGCAAGAGCTCCAAACTGTTGAGACATCTCTCTAGCTTGGCCTACCACTTAGAAAACAAAATCTTGCCGGGCGTGGTGGCGCACTCCTTCAATCCCAGCACTCGGGGGGCAGAGGTAGGAGGATCGCCATGAGTTTGAAGCCACCTCGAGACGACACAGTTAAGTTCCAGGTCAGCCTAGGCTAGAGCAGGACCCTAACTTGAAAAAACAAACAACAACAACAATCTTCCTTCCGTCCCCCTCCATGTATGTGTGCCTTAGTGTCTCATGTGGAGGTCAGAGGACAACCCACGGTGTTAGTGCTCCACCTTCTTTGAGACAGGGTCTTCTGTGCCACAAAGGAACTGCCAGAATGAAAACATCCAAAAGCTTCAGATTCTCCTGCCTGCTTGAGCTCAAGTCTTCGGCCAGATGCCAAGGGACCCACATGCCTGTCATCCCAATGCGGCAATGGGAGGCTGAGCCAGGAGAATCCAGAAGCTTACAAGCCAGCCAGACTGGCACACATGCAGTGGAAAAATGATGAGAGACCCTATCCCAAAAAGAAAGTCGGGGCTGGAGACATAGCTCAGTGGTTGAGGCACTGACTGACCTGCAAAGCCTAACAATCTGGGTTCAATTCCCCGGTACCCACATAAGCCAGGTACATAAAGTGGTGCATGCATCTGGTGTTCATTTACAGTGGCTCGAGGCACTGGCATGCCCACACACTCATTCTCACTCTGTCTCTCTCTACTTTCAAATAAATAAATAAATACATTTTTGGTTTTTCGAGGTAGGGTCTCCCTCTAGCCCAGGCTGACCTGGAATTCATTATGCAGTCTCAGGGTGGCCTCGAATCCATAGAGGTCCTCCTACCTCTGTCTCCCAAGTGCTTGGGATTAAAGGTGTGCACCACCAAACCCAGCAAATAAAACATTCGGGGGGGGGGGGGAAGGAAAGTGGAAAGGGGCTGGAAAGATGGCTCAGAAGTTAAAAGTGCTTGGCCTGCCTGTCCGAGTTCAACTCCCAAGCCACCATGCAACCTGGATGCAAAGAGAAGCATAGGCGTCTGGTGCACACATACACACTTAAATACATAAATAAATTGATTTTTACAAGAAGGTGGGAAAAGAGGGAAAACCAAGGACTCTGACTTATACACATGCACACACAAATAATTTTTTTTTTAAAGAGAAAGATAGGGGCTGAAGAGAAAGCTCAGTGGTTAAAGGTATTTTCTTGCAAAGCCTGCAGACTGGGTTCAATACCCCGGGACCCAAGTAAAGCCAAATGCACACAATGGTGCATGCATCTCAAGTTTGTTTACAGTGGCAAAAAGCCCTGGCGTGCCCATACACCTCAAACGAATAAATTTTTATTTTCCAGTTAGGCTTTCATTCTAGCCCAGGCTGACCTGTAATTCATTCCAGGCCCGTGTCACAGGCTCCTACCTCTGCCTCCCAAGTGCTAGGATTAATGGCATGCACTACCATGCCTGCTCCCCACCCCCCAAAAAAAATATATATATAATTTTTTTTCTTTCCCTGAGGTAGGGTCTCACTCTAGCTCAAGCTGACTTGGAATTCACGCTGTAGTCTCAGAGTGGCCTTGAACTCACGGTGATCCTCCAAACTCTGACTCCCGAGTGCTGTGCTGGGATTAAGGGCATGTACCATCACACCTGGCTTCCCCAAAATATTTTTTAAATGCACTGTGTGCACATATAAAAGTGTCCAAAATTAAATAAACAGGCAGATAAATAAGCAGATAAGAAAAAGATAACAAAAAAAAAAGAAAAAGATAACGCTGGGTATACTGATCATACTTACAATCCTGTACCTGAGAGACTAGTTAGCAGGATTCTTGTGAGTTGAACAGCCTGGGGCTACAGAGTGAGCTCCAGGTCAGCCTGTGCCAGAGTGAGACTCTGCCTCAAAAAAAGTGAAAAGGCGGGCTGAAGAGATGGCTAAGCGGTTAAGGCACTTGCCTGAGAAACCTAAGGACCCAGGTTTGACTCCCCATAACCCACATAAGCCAGCATGCATCTGGAGTTTGCACCCATTTTCTCCCTCCTTCCCTCCTCAATTCTCCAGGTCCCACATAAGCCAAATGCACATGGTGGCACATGCATCTGGAGTTTGTCTGCAGTGCCTAGAGGGCCTGGTGTGCCCATTCTCACTCGCTGTACCCCCCACCCATCTCTCTGTCTCTAATAATAATAAAAAAAGTAAAAGGAGGGCTGGAGAGATGGCTTAGCGGTTAAGCGCTTGCCTGTGAAGCCTAAGGACCCCGGTTCAAGGCTCAATTCTCAATTCCCCAGGACCCACATTAGCCAGATGCACAAGGGGGCGCACACGTCTGGAGTTCGTTTACAGTGGCTGGAGGCCCTGGTGCGCCATTCTCTCTCTCTCTCTCTCTCTCTCTCTCTGCCTCTTTCTCTGTCACTTTCAAATAAATAAAAATAAACAAAAAAAATTTTTAAAAAAAGTAAAAGGAGGGGCTGGGTTGATGGCATAGTCAGTAAAGAGACTGTCATGAGAACCCAATTTCAGATCCCTAGCACCCACATAAAAGCTAAGCACCACCATACTGGAGACTTGACTTGCTGGCTAGTCTAACCCAATCAGTGAGTTCTGCGTTCAGTGAGAGATGTCCCCCCAAAAAATGAGGTGAAGAATGATTGAGGGAGACACCCCCAAATCGACCTCTGACCTCCACATGCATGTGCACTTACATATATAGGAACACGAATACATGCAAAAAAGCAAAAGTTAGCTGGGCCCGGTGGTGAATGCCTTTAATCCCAGCACTTGGGGGGCAGAGGTAGGAGGATCGCCGTGAGTTTGAGGCCAGCCTGAGACTACATAGTGAATTCCAGGTCAGCGTGAGCTAGAGTGAAACCCTACCTCGAAAAACAAAACACACACACACAAGGAAGGAAGAAGGAAGAAAGGAAAGAAGGGAGGAAGGGAGGAAGGGAGGAAGGGAGGAAGGAAGGAAGGAAGGAAGGAAGGAAGGAAGGAAGGAAGGAAGGAAGGAAGGAAAGAAGAGAGCAAAAGTTAAACAATAAATAATACACTTTCAGAATTTATAGAAGACTATATAACCAATCACACAAGTCTGTTTCCGCTAGAGCCAGTACAGCTGGAGAAAGGCACCAGGAGCTAGTAGTTGATGGGTAGATTAACAATGCTACTGTGGGCGCCTACCTAAACACAAGGGAAGGGACTGGCAAACCAACACCAAAGCATGTATTAGCATTCAACTCAAGACGCTGGGAGAGGCTGGGTCTGGCTTCTAGGCGAGGAGGCAGCCCGAGGGGCCAGTAACCCCGCCATTCCCAAGTCCTTGAAGGGACACCCGGGCAGCGCCAGGACTGGCTACCCCCCCACCCCCCCTCTACTGTCTTCCTCCGGATTGGCTGAGCGAGGACATCACAGACAGTGTCAGAATGTGATTGGCCAGGGTGCTGGAGGACACTCAGCCTCCGGAGGCTCAGGAGGTGCGTCTGCAGGAGGGCTACAGAGACCACCCCCCCGAAACTAGCGCCGCGCCGCACTCCCGCGGCTGGGCTCGAACCCGCAGCCCCAGCCGCCGGCTCATCCCCCGATGCGCAGAGCTCAAGGCCCCCCTCACAGGCACACACACCCCCCTCCCCAAGCCCGCGCTGGCCTCTGACCCGGGCCGCGGTCACCCCGCACCGTCGGCCATCGTCTTTCCTCCTCGCCCTTGTCGCCACCCCTGCGCGGGCCCTGCCACCCAAGGGCGGAAGAGCAAGGGACTCTTTACCTGAACCACCCTGGTGGCGGACGCCATCTTGCTGCCCATCATGACCCCCGAGAAGGGGCAGCTTCCGGGGCCCGGGCGCAGGCGAGCTTTCGGGAGTGGGCAGCCGGGGGGCGGAGCCTGTGCGTGACGTCACGGGGCGGAGCGAGACGAGACTGGCCCCGCCCCTCGGCGCCTGGCCCCGCCCCTCCTCCCTCCAGGCCTCGGGTCCCGGTGTTTCCCATCGCCTTTTGCGCGGTGCTGGCCCTGCATCGATTGGCTCACCAAACAGGAGGGTTTATCTAGGACTGTTTCCCTCTCAGGTAACCAGTTTCTGTCTGCCTCTCTCTTATACCTCTCTGTGTTTGCAAGTATATATTGCAAGTGTATATTCACTGACCCTTACATCACTACAACTTTTCCAAAGGGTGTGCTTTTAGCCGGACGTGGTGGCGCACGCCTTTAATCCCAGCACTCAGGAGGCAGAGGTAGGAGGATCGCCGTGAGTTCAAGGCCACCCTGAGACTACATAGTGAATTCCAGGTCAGCCTGGGCTAGAGTGCAACTCTACCTCGAAAAACAAAACCAGACACACACACAATTATTTTGTGTGTGGCAGAAAGAATATGGGCATGCCAGGGCCTCCTGCTATTATAAACAAACTCCAGAAGCATGTGTCACCTTGTGCATCTGACTCTAAAAGAGCACGGGGGAACCTAGATCAGCTGGCTTTGCAAGTAAGTGTCTTTAACCTCAAGCCATCTTCCCAGCGCCATTATTATAACATGTTTTGATCACCTAGTGTAATTCTGTAATATATCCTTCAGCTACTGTAAACATTAGAGTAATCAAGATTAGTGATTCCTAAGCCAGGCCCCTAGCCACTGCAAACAAACTCCAGATGCATGCACCACCTTGTGCATCTGGATTACGCGGATGCTGAGGAATTCATCTTTGGTCTTTAGGCTTTGGAGTCAGGTGCCCTAACCGCCAAGCCATTTTTCCAGCCCTCAAATAAGTAAATAAAAAATATATATTTTTTATTTTTTTCTTTAATTTTTTTTATTTATTTGACAGAGAGAGAGGGAGAGAGAAAATAGATGCTCCAGGGCCTCTAGCAACTGCAGATAAAATCCAGACGTGTGAGCCCTCTTGTGCATCTAACGTGGGTCCTAGGGAATTGAACCTGGGTCTTTGGCTTTGCAGGCAAATGCCTTAACTGCTAAGCCATCCCTCCAGCCCTAAAACACTTTTTAAAAAGAAAAGAAACTTTCGGGAGGCAGAAGTAGGAGGATCGCCATGAGTTCAAGGCCACCCTGACTACATAGTAGTCAATCCCAGTTTAGCCTGAGCTAGAGTAAGACCCTACCTCGCAAAACCAAAATAAATAAATAAATAAATAATTTTAAAAAGCTATCTTGCTCCTGTTTCTTCTTCACTAGGGTGTGCTGTAGTTAAAAGTAGTGGCTGTCAGTAAGTTAAAAAGGAGACATAAAAGGAAGAGAGAAGAAGGGAGGAGGGTACTTAATTGGTTGATATTGTATATATGTAAGTACAATGATTGAGATGGGGAGGTAATATGATGGAGTATGGAATTTCAAAGGGGAAAGTGTCAGGGGGGAGGGAGGGAATTACCATGGGATTTTTTTTATAATCATGGAAAATGTTAATAAAAATTAAAAAAAATTTTAAAAAAAGTAGTGGCTGTGTTTGCCAAGGTGCTGTTAAGAGAAACAAGGGAACAGGCCAGACGTGGTGGACGACACCTTTAATCCCAGCACTCACTCGGGGAAGCAGTGGTAGGAGGATCACAGTGATTGTGAGGCCACTCTGAGACTACATGGTGAATTCCAGGTCAGCCTGAGCTAGAGTGAGATGCTACTAAAAAAAGAGAGAGAGAAACAAGGGGAAAAACTGGCCATTGTCAAAGCAAGCAGACGTGAAGATCACATTCTGAAGCTCAGGGGGTTGCTGATTTAATCATCTGATTGCAGCTGATTCCAAAATGTCATGATAAGATTTTTTCCCTTTTTTTTTGGTGGTAGGGTCTCACTCTAGCCCAGGCTGAACTGGAATTCACCATGTAGTCTCAAGATGGCTTCAAACTCATAGAGATCCCCCTATCTTTGCCTCCCAAGTGCTGGGATTAAAGGCATATACCACCATGCCAATCATTTTACCATTTTTATGTTGAGATGATTGCAGATATACATGTAATTATAAGAACTAGAAATCTCTTTGATCCTTTCACCAGTGTTACAAAGGTTTTCCAATTTATTATACATTACCTCCAGGACATTGACATTGGCCCAGGCAGTTCCAGGACCACAAGTATCCCTCCTCTGTGTTTACTTTTATTTTTTGGTTTTTCGAGGTAGGGTCTCACTCTAGCCCAGGCTGACCTGGAATTCACTATGTAGTCTCAGGGTGGCCTCAAACTCACAGTGATCCTCCTGTCTACGCCCACTCTCTCTCTTTCTGTCTCATAAATAATAAACATAAAAATATTTTTAAAGGATGCTACAAAGACTTATATTGCCAGGCTTGGTAGCACATGTCTTTAATCCCAGCACTTGGGAGGCTGAAGTCAGAGGATTGCCATGAGTTTGAGACCAGCTGGACTACAACAGTGAGTTATAGGTCAGCTTGAGTTAGAGCAAGACTCTGCCTCAGAAGGGAAAAAAAATTCAGTAGAAGCCAGAGTCCCAGTCAAATCCCATTCCCATGTATCTATTTCAGGGGACAGAGGACAGGTCCTCTGCCCTGAAGGAAGAAGGGGGTGGAGTTTGGCAGTCTTCTTGACCCAGGAGCCTTTGGAGGTAGTTAACATTGTAAGGACAAAGTCACTGCCAGCTCAATTGCATAAGTAGAGGGCAAAAACTTTCTTCTTTGGAGGCTGACCTGACAAATTTAAGACACCTAACCTTGGTTCAACCTTACACTTTGGCCCAAGCCTGTGCTACATAAAATATTACAGAGGTGAGAGTCGTACTTCCCTTGCTGGGGAGCTCTATTCCAAAAGATCTCAGTTATCTACTTTTATTTATTTATTTTGGCTTTTTGAGGTAGAATCTCAAGAGAGAATAAAGGCCCACCAGGGGCTCTTGCTGCTGCAAACAAACTGCAGATACATGCACCAGACTATACACCTGGCTCCAGGTAAGTACTGGAGTCAAACCAGGGCCTGCAGGTTTTCCAAGCAAGGAGTTTTAACCCAGTCATAGGATTTTTTTTGTTTTGTTTTTTTTTTGTTTTTCAAGGTAGGGTCCTGCTCTAGCCCAGGCTGACCTAGAATTCACTATGTAGTCTCAGGGTAGCCTCAAACTCTTGGTAGTCCTCCTACCTCTGCCTCCCAAGTGCTGGGATTAAAGGTGTACACCACTACGAATCCTACTCAAGAAATAATCACAACTGTTAATATTTAGATATACTTTTTAACATTTGGGTTGATGATCCAATGTATAGACGCACTGAAGAATTAAAAAAAAAAAAAAAAAGAATTGAGACTGCCAAGAATGTTGTGAAAAAATGTCCACAGTCTATGGAAGCTGGACCAGACTCTTCCTTCCAAGGTGGAGATGGTCAACCCTTTTCATAGTATGAAGATTACTTTAACGATAGTATTTCAAACATAACATTCCACACTATACAATCACTCAAGCCAGCAACAACAAAAAATTGCAACATTGGAATGGTTCCAAATGTACTAATACACTTCCCTTGAAATATGCTATTTAAATGGCATATCAAGGACAGAAATCATTTTATTTAATTAATTAATTAATTTATTTTTTGAGGTAGGGTCTCGCTCTAGCTCAGGCTGACCTGGAATTCACTATGTAGTCTCCGGGTGGCCTTGAGCTCATGGTGATCCTCCTACCTCTGCCTCCCAAGTGCTGGGATTAAAGGCGTGCGCCACCACGCCCGGCACAAAAATCACTTTAAAACTGCCACAATCTCATCATTAGATCATGGTGACGTTCTTCTCAAGCTGCAGAACAGTCTCCTTGAGGGCGGGGTCCTCGGCCCAGTTGACTTTACTTCCCAAAATGAGGTTCTGGAATTTAAGACAAAAAAATTAAGTACTTTAAAAAATTTAACCAGATATTTAACAAATGCTAGTACAGATCTTATCTAATTTTTTTGCTGAACATTTACACGAGGTGAGAAAAAATAAACACCAAAAAACTAAACACTTTTTGGCTTGTCACCTTTCCTAACTCCCAGGTCCCTGCTCTGGTAAGCCCCCTCATCACAGCCCAGTTGGGTTGGGAAGGTGGGGAACGCTCCCTGCCCCGTCACAGGCTCTATAGCCTGCACTACAGAATGAGTTCCAGGTCAGCCTGGGATAGGGTAAGACTCTGCCTTGAAGAAATGAACAAACAAAACCAAACCCCCCACAAGGAGGCCTCAGTCAAGGCGCTTGCCTGCGAAGCCAAACGACCCAGGTTTGATATCTTTCCAGATCCCACATAAACCAGATACATAAAGGTGAGGCAAGCACAAGGTGACGCATGCTCATTAAGTGGCACAAGTGTCAAGTTCAATTGAAGTAGCTGAGATCCTAAAACATCAAATCTCTCTCTCTCTCTGAAAAAATAAAAACCCAAGAACAACCCCCCCAAAAAATATAAAAGTTGCCCCCATAAATTTTAGCATATAAGCAAGTATAGGTATAAAAATGTTAAAAACTGCCAGGCATGATGGAGCACATCTTTAATCTCAGTACTCGGGAAGCAGAGGTAGGAGGATCACCATGAGTTTGAGGCCAGCCCGAGACTATGTAGTGAATCCCAGGTCAGCCTGGGCCAGCTTAAGAGTCTACCTCCAAAAAAAAAAAAAAAAAAAGTTAAAAACTGGGTTGGAGCCGGGCGTGGTGATGCATGCCTTTAATCCCAGAACTTGGGAGAGAGAGGTAGGAGGATCGCCATGAGTTCAAGACCACCCTGAGACTACACAGTGAATTCCAGGTCAGCCTCAAAAACAACAACAACAACAAAAAAAAACCCTGGGTTGTAGAGATGGCTTAGTTAGTTAAGGCACTTGCCTGTGAAACCTAAGCACCCAGGTTCAATTCCCTAGTACCCACATAAAGCAGATGCACAAGGGGGTACATGCTTCTGGAGTTCACTGGCAGTGGCTAGAGGCCCTGACATATCCATTCTCTCTATCATAAATAAATAAAGAATATTTATTAGGGGCTGGAGAGATGGCTTAGCGGTTAAGCGCTTGCCTGTGAAGCCTAAGGACCCCGGTTCAAGGCTCGATTCTCCAGGACCCACGTTAGCCAGATGCACAATGGGGCGCACGCGTCTGGAGTTCATTTGCAGTGGCTGGAAGCCCTGGCGCGCCATTCTCTCTCTCTCTCTCTCTCTCTCTCTATCTGCCTCTTTCTCTCTCTGTCACTCTCAAATAACTAAATAAAAATTTTTAAAAAAATTTAAAAAAAAAGAATATTTATTAGAAGCTAGTGTGTGGTGGTACACGCCTTTAATGCCAGCACTCGGAGGCCGGGGTAGGAGGATCACTGATAGTTCAAGGCCGCCCTGAGAACACATAGTGAATTCCAGGTCAGTCTGAGCTATAGTGAGACCCTACTTTGAAAATCAAAACAAACAAATGACAACCGGGAAATGGTTTAGCAGTTAGGGCATCTGATTCTGAAGCCAAAGAACCTGGGTTCGAATCCCCAGGGTGCACACAAGCATGTCGCACAAGGGAGCACTCGTGCTCCTGTGGGCTGGAGACCTGGTGTGCCCATTCCCTGTATCTGTCCCTTTCTCTAAAAAAAAAAAAAAAAAAAAAAAGGGCTGGAGAGGTGGCTTTAATCGCTTGCCTGTGAAGCCTAAGGACCCCGGTTCGAGGCTCGACTCCCCAGGACCCACGTTAGCCAGATGCACAAGGGGGCGCACGCGTCTGGAGTTCGTTTGCAGTGGCTGGAGGCCCTGGCGCGCCCATTCTCTCTCTCTCTCTATCTGCCTCTTTGTCTGTCTGTCTGTCGCTCTCAAATAAATAAAAGTACCAAGAAATATTAAAACAACAATAACAACAACAAAAAAGTATATATATATATCTCAGGCTGACTTGGAATTCACTATATAGTCTGGGGTGGCCTTGAACTCTCAATGATCCTCCTACCCCTGCCTCCTGAGTGCTGGCATTAAAGGTGTGTGCTGCCAAGCCTGGCTAGGAATATTCTTTTATTTATTTTTTTTTAGGTAGGGAGTCATGTAGCTCAGCCTGGTGTTGAACACACTGTAGCCGAGGCTAACTTTAAACTCCCGATTCTCCTGTCTCACCTTGCAAGCCCTGGGGTGACAGGCACCTGCCGGCACGCACGGCTCACTGCCCTCTTACTCCATGTGCACGTTACCTGGAACACGTGCTGAACAACTGTGGTGGTTTGCATTTCCATCTGCAGGTTGTGCTGCATGGTCTTTATCTTGTCTGAGTTTTCCACACTGTCCAGTTCCTCCTTCTGTTTGTTCTTCTCTGTCTGTATTTCTAAAAGCTTTCTTCCCGAAGCTTGCTTTAATTCTATCAGGTGACACAGAAAATGACAGAATACACAAGGCAAATTTAGAAACAAGGACCTTGAAAGATTATGAAGCAGAATGCTTCCTGGTTATTTCATGCACTCTGCAGTCCCAGGCTGGCCTTGAACTCACAGCGATCCTCCTGCCTCTGCTTCCTGAGTGCTGGGATTAAAGATGTGTGCCACCATGTCCGGCAAGAGAAACATTTATTTTTTAATTTTTTTTTTTTTGAGGTAGGGTTTTACTCTAGCCCAGGCTGACCTGGAATTCACTATGTTGTCTCAGGCTGGCCTCAAACTCATAGTGATCCTACCTCTGTCTCCCTAGTACTGGGATTAAAGGCGTGCGCCACCACACATGGCTAACATTTTTTTTTTTTTTTTGAGGTAGGGTCTCACTCTGCCTGAAGCTAACCTGAATTTCACTATGTAGTCTCAGGCTGGCCTCAAACTCACAGTAATCCTCCTACCTCTGCCTCCTAGATGCTGGGATTAAAAATGTGCACCACCGGGCTGGAGAGATGGCTTAGTGGTTAAGCGTTTGCCTGTGAAGCCTAAGGGCCCTGGTTCGAGGCTCAATTCCCCAAGACCCACATTGGCCAGATGCACAAGGGGGCACACATGTCTGGAGTTCATTTGCAGTGGCTAGAGGCCCTGGTATGCCCATTCTCTCTCTCTCTTTCTGCCTCTTTCTTTCTCTGTCACTCTCAAATAAATAAATAAAAATAACAACAAAAAAATTAAAAAAAAATGTGCACCACCAAATCCAGCTTCATATTTTTTGTACTATATTCGTTTTATGAAGGTGGTGTGGACCCTCATCATATTTTTCATGATGTGCAAATGAAACACTTTATCTGGAATTCCTATTTATTTATTTGAGAGAGGGAGAGGGAGGAAGAGAGAGCAAGATTATGGGTGCGCTAGAGCCTCTAGCCACTGCAAACAAACCACAGACACCTGTGCCGCCTTGTGTGTCTGGCTTACATGGGATCTGGGGAGTTGAACATGGGTCCTTAGGCTCCATAGGCAAGTGCCTTAACCACTAAGCAATGTCTCTTTGTTTTGTTTTGTTTTTTTGAGGCAGGGTCTCACTCTAGCCTAGGCTAGACCTGGATCTTATTTTGTAGTCTCAGGCTGGACTTTAACTCACAGTGATCCTCCTACCTCTGCCCCCCTCCCAAGTGCTGGGATTAAAGGCATGGGCCACCACGCCTGGCCTAGAATTCTTGATTGGGTAAATTTGTGAGGAATCCAATCTGCAACCAAGGAGACACTACACTTCCTTTGCATGTATGTGCATTATGTGTGCTTCTGGGTGCACATGGAGGGCAGAGATCTACTTTGGGTGTCTTCCTTGGCCACTGTTCACCTTATCCCTTGAGATAAGATCTCTTTCTGATCCTAGTGAGAGCTCACTTACTTGGTTAAAGTAGCTAGCTGGTAAGCCCTAAGGAGCCTTGTGACTGTACTTCCCCAGTACTAGGATTACAGGCACACGCCAATCAGCCTGACTTTTTTTTTTTTTAGGTAGGTTCTTGCTCTAGCTCAGGCTGACCTGGAATTAGTCTCAGGGTGATCTCAAACTCATGGTGATCCTCCTACCTCTGCCTCCCAAGTGGTGGAACTAAGGGATTAAAGACGTGTGCCACCATGCCCAGCTTTTTTTTTTTTTTTTTTTTTTGAGATAGGATCTCACTCTAGCCCAGGGTAACCTCAAACTCACTCTGTAGGCTCAGGCTGACCTCAAACTCGTTCTGTAGTCCCAGGCTGACCTGGAACTCACAGTGATCCTCCTACCTCTGCCTCCAGAGTACTGGGAAAAACCAAAACCAAAACCAAAACAAAACAAAAAAACAAACATTTCAATAGTTTCTCAGGACTGGGCATGGTGTCACACACCTTTAAGTCCAGCACCTGGGAGGCTGAGGTAAGAGGATCATAGCCACTTTTAGAGTTTGGGGACAACCTAGGACTATAAAGTGAGTTCCAGGTAAGCTTGGGCTAGAGTGAGACCCTGCTTCAGGAAACATACCAACCAACCAAGAGTAATCTCATGTCATGATACACACATACACACACACACAAACACAGTATAGGCTGGCCTTCAACTTGTGTCAACCCTTCTGCTCCAGCTTCTGGAGTGCTTGAATCATGTCATAACAAATTACGTAAAAAAAAAAAAAAAAAAAAGAACTATATGTATCAACCAGCTGGTAACATCTCCATGTTGGGCATGGAAAAGCAGTCCAGAATGACACACCAAACTGGGGTGACACACGGGGGAGCAATGACATCTGCTCTGTCACTTCCTGTAGCACTTATTCCCCCCACTAAGAATGTGCTCATACTGTGATCTAATTTAATTTTAAATTATTATTTTTTTTTAATTTTTTAATTTATTTATTTGAGAGCGACAGACACAGAGAGAAAGACAGATAGAGGGAGAGAGAGAATGGGCGCGCCAGGGCTTCCAGCCTCTGCAAACGAACTCCAGACACGTGTGCCCCCTTGTGCATCTGGCTAACGTGGGACTTGGGGAACCGAGCCTCGAACCGGGGTCCTTAGGCTTCACAGGCAAGCGCTTAACCGCTAAGCCATCTCTCCAGCCCTAAATTATTATTTTTATTACTGACAACTTCCATAATTGTAGACAATAAACCATGATAATTTCTTCCCTTTTTTTTTTTTTTTTTTTTTGTTTTTGAGACAGGGTCTCATGTAGCCCAGGGTGGCTTCAAACTCTGTGTAGTCAAGGGCAACCTGAACTTCTGATCTTCTTTCTCCTGCCTCCCAAGTACTGACATTAAAGACAGTTGCCATTAGCCTGGCCATAATCTAAAGTTCCAAGACAATAAATTTTTTTTTCAAATTTTTATTAACATCTTCCATGATTATAAAAAATAGCCCATGGTAATCCCCCCCCACATTGCCCTTTGAAATTCCATTCTCCATCATATCCCCTTCCCATCTCAATCAGTCTCTCTATTATTTTGATGTCATGATCTTTTCCTCCTCTTATGCAGCTCACACCTATTTTTTTTTTTTTAATTGCCTCATTCAAACTTGGAAAATTGTAAATTTCTCAGTGGCTGAGAGATCTGTCTGTGCTGATCTGTAAAGTAGGCAAAAGTATGTTCTACCAAGACAATAAAAACACTCTACATACGCAGTCTCTTCTTTCGGACATCAAGAAGCTTTTTCTCTAATTCCCGAGATTCCTGTTATTAAAATAAAAAGATTAAGGCATATCATAATTCAAGAGAAAGTATCTTATATTTACATCACTGAATTTTGCCTGTTAGTTCTTATTTCCTAAAGCAATAATTCTTTTTCTCTCGCTTTATTTTTGCGGGGGGTGGGGGTTCAAGGTAGGGTCTTCTGTAGTCTCAGGGTGGCCTCAAACTCACGGCGATCCTCCTAACACTGCCTCCCAAGTGCTGGGATCAAAGGCATGCACCACCACGCCGGCCTTTTGCTCTTTTTTTTTTTTTTTAAATGTTTTTGAGGTAGGGTCTGTCTCTAGTCCAGGCTGACCTGGAATTCACTATGTAGTCTCATGGTGGCCTCGAACTCACAGTGATCCTCCTACTTTTGCCTCCCAAGTGCTGGGTTTAAAGGGGTGCACCACCATGCCCGGCTGTTTTGCTCTTTTTAATATGAAGATTTTTTAAAATCATTTATTTATTTATTTGAGAGCGACAGACACAGAGAGAAAGACAGATAGAGGAAGAGAGAGAGAATGGGTGCTCCAGAGCCTCCAGCCTCTGCAAACGAACTCCAGACGCGTGCACCCCCATGTGCATCTGGCTAACGTGGGACCTGGGGAACCAAGCCTCGAACCAGGGTCCTTAGGCTTCACAGGCAAGCGCTTAACCGCGAAGCCATCTCTCCAGCCCTGTTTTGCTCTTTTTAATGACAAGGTTCCATGTAGCCCAGGCTGGTCATGAACTCACTATATAGTCAAGGATACACTGAACCCCTCTTTCTGCCTGGCCTAGAGCTCCAATTTTCAATTCCTCTATTTCTACTCAAAACGGAGACAATAGTCACTTAAATGATAAAGTAATGATTTGCTATTTAAAAAGTAGATTGCTAGGCAGGTATAGTGGTGCATGCCTTCGATCCCAGTACCCAGGAGGCACAGGTAGTTAGTCAAAGCCATCCTAAGACCAAGTAGTGAATTCCAGGTCAGCATGGGGCTAGAGATACCCTACTTCAAAAAGCCAAAAAAAAAATGTAGGGAGCACAGGGCAAGAACCTACTTCAAAAACAACAAGGATGGGCTGCAGAGATGGCTTAGCAGTTAAGGTGTTCGCCTGCAAAGCCAAAGGAGACAGGTTAGATTCCTTAGGACCCATGTAAAGCCAGAGGCACAAGGTGGTACATGCATCTGGAATCTGTATGCAATGGCTGGAGGTCCTGATGTGCTGATTTTCTCTTCCTCTCTCTGCCTCTTTCTCTCTCTTGAATAAATAAATAAATAAAATATATATATTTAACATTTTATTTATTTATTTACTTAAAGGCAGAGAGAGAGAGAGAGAGAGAGAGAATGGGTGCACCAGGACCTCCAGCCACTGAAAACGAAGTCCAGACACGTGTGCCCCCTTCTGCATCTGGCTAACGTGGGTCCTGGGGAATTGAACCTGGGTCCTTCAGCTTTGCAGGCAAGTGCTTAACCCTAAGCCATCACTCCAGCCCCAATTTTTTTTTTTAATTCAAAAAGTAGAGACCAAGCTGGGCGTGGTGGTGCCCACCTTTAATCCCAGCACTTGGGAGGCAGAAGTAGGAGGATCACCATGAGTTCAAGGCCACCCTGAGATGACAAGAGTTAATTCCAGGTCAGCCTGGACCAGAGTGAGACTCTACCTCGAAAAACCAAAAAAAAAAAAAAAAAAAGTGCAGAGCAAGCCAGGTGTGGTGGTGAACACCATTAATCCCAACACTAGAGAGACTGAGGTAGGAGGATCACCTTGAGCTTGAGGCCAGCCTAGGGCTACACAGTGACTTCCAGGTCAGCTTGGGCTAGGGTAAAACCCTGTCTAGGAAAAGACAAAAAAAAAAAAAATAGAGAGCAGGAACTGGAGAGATGTCTCAGCACCCAAGTTAAAGCCAGATGCGCCGGGCGTGGTGGTGCACGCCTTCAATCCCAGCACTCAGGAGGCAGAGGAAGGAAGATTGCCTTGAGTTTGAGGCCACCCTGAGACTACACAATGAATTCCAGGTCAGCCTGGACTAGAGTGAGAGTGAGACTCTACCTCGAAAAAAAAGAAACTGTTACCAAAATCATGAAGACGTAGCAGCAGCCACTGTTCACATTACCTGCTGTGATGTCATTATCAGTTTATTTAGCTTTAATATGTCATTCAGGTCATCCATTAACTCACTGAAAATGAAACAAAAATATGACTTATTAACCTTAAAGATAATAAATCTAAGCTAGGCTTAATGGTACACTCCTATTTCCCTTCCCTTCCACTTCCCCATTCTCATTTCTTTTTTACAGTTCTGGGGATCGAACCTATGACCTCATGTATGCTAGGCAAATGCTCTTTAATACTGAGTTACAGCCCCAGACCTAATTTTTGTTTGTTTCCTATTTGTTTTTTGAGGTAGTGTTTCACTTTAGCTCAGGCTGACCTGGAATTCACTATGTAGTCTAAGGGTGGCCTCGAACTCATGGTAATCCTCCAACTTCTGCCTCCCAAGTGCTGGGATTAAAGGCGTGTGTCACCTTGCCTGGCCCAGACCTAATTTTTTAAAATATGTGATTTATTACTTATTTGCCAAGCGGAAGGAGGGAGTTTGAGAGAAATGGTTCAGCAGTTAAAGGGGCATGCTTGTATAACTTGAGGGCCAGAGTTCAATTCCCAAGTACCCATATAAAGTCAGATGGAATTAAAGGTATGTGCTATCATGCCTAGCATTTGGTTTATGTATTTGGGATTTGTTTACAGTTGCAAGAGGCTCTGGCATGCCTGCTCTCTCTTTGTTCACAAATAAATTTTTTTAATTAAAAACAATTACTCTTTCTCAGAGATATAAAGGGAAGAGAAAGGAAGGGAGGGAGTACTTAATAGGATGGTATTGCATATATATAAGTAGAAGAATAGATTAATGGGGGTGAAAAGGCCCAAAGTGAGGTCAGGGGAAGAGATTGAGTAAAGGAAAGGTGGAGGAAGGGCTAATCAAAATCTAAAAAGATATATATAAATCATATGAAATCCTACTTTTTTGGACAATGGAATACTCCAGATCCATAGATTGTTGCTAGAAAATATTCAGTGCCAGGGATGGGATACCTTCCAGTGAGTTGTTGGCCAGGGAGGTCCCTGATGCCCTCACAACATCGTAGGCCATTGTCTAGGCCCTTGGCTTCCCACCAGGAATAGATGGTAAGACCCTATTGCTGAAGACTCCACATACTTGGGCTGCAAGGCCACTGAGAAATCCTGCTGGAACTGAGCTGATAACCTCCTCCATGTAGACCAGCTGACAGAAACCTGGAAAAAGTTAGGCTGCATACAGTTCAATGGGAGAGAGAGAAAGCACCAGTGAAGATACTCAACAGTGGACACTGCAATTCTTAAATTTTGCCAGCCAGGCCAAATGAGCCAACAGGTGCAATAGTGGCACGTCTATCACTTTGGAAACCAAGTGCCCTCTAACTGAAATGGAGGCCCACTCCATGGGAGGGGTACATCCCTGATACTAAAAACTCAAAACAGGTAGTCATGAGCCTCAGGGATGTAACGTCTGCTGCTGTCTGGTAAAATGTATATCCTATGCTCACTAAACTGCCCAGTAAGCACTTCTCTTAATGTTCATACCCTTATATTAATGCTACTCTCACTTTTGGTAGAGAATCTTCTCTTTTCAAATGGCAGTGACCTTGGGATGACTCAGAAGGCATCTTGGTGCTGGGAAGAAGCGAGAGAGGGGTGCTCAACACTGCAATATCTCTATCACACCTTCCAAGGCTCAGGGTCTATTGCGGAAGAGGTGGCGGAAAGAATATAAGAGCCAAAGGAAGGGTAGGACTCCTTACAACATGCTCACCCCAGACACAAAATGGCCTGGATATCCATGACCTCACAGTGCCCGACAGTACCTACACAAGACCATCATAATAGGAGGAAAAGATCATGACATCAAAATAAAAGAGAGACTAATTGAGATGGGGAGGGGATATGATGGAGAATGGAGTTTCAATGGGGAAAGTGGGGTGAGGGAGGGTATTACCATGGGATATTTTTTATAATCATGAAAGTTGTTAATAAAAAAATTGAAAAGAAAAATAATTACTCTTTCTCAAATAAATAAATATATTTTTAAAAAAAAGGTTGGAGAGATGGCTTAGCGGTTAAGGCATTTGCCTGCAAAGCCAAAGGATCCGGTTCGACTCTCCAGGAGGGGGCACATGTATCTGGAGTTCATTTGCAGTGATTAGAGGCCCTAATGCGCCCATACTTGCCCCCTGCCTCTTTCTCTGTCTCAATTAATTAAAGAAAAAAGCTGGGTGTGGTGGTACACACCTTTAATCCCAGCACTCTGGAGGCAGAGGTAGGAGAATTGCTGTTGAGTTGGAGGCCACCCTGAGACACAGTGAATTCCAGGTCAGCCTGAGCTACGTGAGACCCTACCTCAAAAAAACAAAAAACAAAACAAAACAAAACAAAAATTAACAGAATTAAAGTCAGTATGAAGATCACCCTTATTATTCTAATCTATTTCAAACGCAAGAGAGAAAAATAAAATATCATACCTACTCTCGGTGGCTGTGTTTTCCAAGTTATTCTTAAGTGCAGATGAGAGTTGCATCCTAAGTAAAAATAAATAAATAAATAAACAAACAAAGAAACAAACAAAGAAGAGTTGTATCCTATGATAAAGAAAAAGCTGGCATTGTACAAGTAGCAGTTTATGATACAACATTTTTTTTCTAGGGCTGGGGAGATTGCTCAGTGGTTAAAGTGCTTGCTTCGGAAGCCCAGGTTTGATTGCCCAGAACCCACATAAAGCCAGATACACAAAGCATCAAATGTGTGCAGAGGTAAGAGGCTCTGACGCTCCCTCTCTCCTGGAAAATAAATAAAATCAAGCAAAAAAACATTTCCCCCCTCAATGCACAGATAGATACATTGATTGATTGATTGATTGATTGATTGATAGATAGATAGATAGATAGATAGATAGACAGACAGACAGACAGACAGACAGACAGATAGATAGACGGGAACAGTGACTCATGCCTATAATCCCAGTGGTAGGTAGGAAGAACACTGTGAATTCAAGGTCAGCCAGGACTACATAGTGAGTTCCAGGCCATTCTGGGCTACAATGAGTCTGTGCCCTAAAATGAAACTATGTAGTTTCAGGGTGGCCTCAAACTCACAGCAATCCTCCTATCTCTGCCTCCCAAGTGCTGGGATTAAAGGCATGTGCCCCCACATCCAGCTACTCTTTTACTTTAAAAAAAATTTTTTTTTTGTTCATTTTCATTTATTTGAGAGTGACAGACAGAGAGAAAAGAGGCAGATAGAGAGAATGGGCGCGCCAGGGCTTCCAGCCACTGCAAATGAACTCCAGACGCGTGCACCCCCTTGTGCATCTGGCTAACATGGGTCCTGGGGAATTGAGCCTTGAACCGGGGTCCTTAGGCTTCATAGGCAAGCACTTAACCGCTAAGCCATCTCTCCAGCCCCCTTTTATTTCTTAAAAGTAATTCTTTAATACTTTATTTTTATTTATTTATTAAAGAGACAGAAAGAAGCAAATTGAGAGAATGAGTGTGCCAGGGCCTCTAGCCACTGCAAACAAACTCCAGACACATGTGTCGCCTTATGCATCTGGATTATGTGGGTACTAGGGAATTGAACAGGATGCTTCTGCCACCTAGTGGGCATGTGTGACCTTGCACTTTCCTCACCTTAGTGCATCTGGCTTACATGGGATCTGGAGAGAGATCCAGCATGGTTCCTTAAGCTTCACAGGCAAGCACCTTAACCACTAAGCAATCTCTCCATCCCCCCGCTTTTAAAACACTGTTTTGCTATGTTGCCCAGGCTGGCCTAGAACTTGTGATCCTCCTGCTTCAGCCTCCCAAGTGCAGACAGCTTCAGGTTCACTGAGATGAACTTCCAGACCAGGCGCAGTTATGGAGGAAGGGATATTTATTGAAGCTTACAGATCTAGGGGAACTTCAATAATGGCAGAAGAAGCTTCATAGGTCCAAGCAAAGAGAGAGAAGCACAAGCCAAAAAGCCACACAGCACAGGACACTTCAGGAACTCCAGCTAGGCACACTTTGCATATCTTTAGATTGAAATCTCAAACCCACCACACCTTAAGATCCACCCAGTGACATCTCCAGCCAGGAGGGTGCAGATGCAAACTACAAACTAATAAAACACTGAATATCGGGGGCCATCTACTCAAACTACCACACAAGCCTTTTCCACCATGCTTGGCTTCTAATCGTCATTTCATTTGGCCTAGATAAAAAATTCCCTACAGGGCTGAAGAGATGGCTTAATGGTTACGGTGGCATCTACCTGCAAAGCCAATGGACCCAGGCTTGATTCCCCAGGACCCATGTAAGCCAGATGCACAAGGTGGCGCATGCGTCTTGAGTTCGTTTGCAGTGGCTGGAGGCCCTGGTGTGCCATTCTCTCTCTATCTGCCTCTTCCTCTCTCTCAAATACATAACAATAAATAAAATATTTAAAAACAAAAAAGCCAGCTGGGTGTGGTGGCATATGCCTTTAATCCCACCACTCAGGAGGCAGAGGTAGGAGGATCACTGTGAGTTCGAGGCCACCCTGAGACTCCATAGTGAATTCCAGGTCAGTCTGGGCTAGAGTGAGACCCTTCCTCAACCCCCCCCCCCCAAAAAAAAAAGAAAAGAAAAAGCCAGGCATAGTGGCTGAAAGAGTTAATGAAGCCCTAAAGTTGCTTGAAGGGTTAATAAAGTTCTAAGTTGCTGAGACAAGCCACCCTAACACAGAAGCTTGGGAGTGAAGGCCAAATTCTTTGTTAATAAGTCTCTCAGACCTTGGGCTCGAAACAGAAACAAAAACACCCACCTGTTCAATGAAAATCCACAGCTCTATACAATATCATAATCATGTCCTGAACACAGTGCAGTTTAACCTTAAGCACTGTGACTGTGACTCATCAGCAAGGGAAGTGGCTTTGTTCCTATCTTGATTTCCCAGACGCGCGCCCTCGGCCTTCATTCTGCGAAACAGTGTGCTCAGCTGCAAAGACACCACTGCAGCCTCAAGCCCTTCACTGCCTGACCCCGATAAAGCAGTCTATAACCAATTAAGTCTGGTTTCCTTTCTCGTTTATGCTGCCCCAGTTGGTTCTGATCCCGACTCAGATCTAACGATGGCGCACGCCTTTAATCCCAGCACTCGGCAGGCAGAGGTGGGAGGATCGCCATGAATTTAAGGCCTCCCTGAGATTACACAGTGAATTCCAGGTCAGCCTGGGCTAGAGTGAGACCCTACCTCGAAAAAACAAAAAACTCCCTCCACCTTGCCTCCATGCCCATTTTGCATTCAGTTCATAGTTCTTGTGAATCAAACATAAATAATTACCTGCTCAATACAAGATTTTTAATGTCAAAAGCAGTTTTCACATCTTCAATCTCATTTTCCAAGCTTTCAATTTTACTATTCGGGAAATATGAACAAAAGAACTTCAGCAATGTTAGGCAGAATTATTATTAAATAACACACAAAGCAAACCTTTGAAAGAAGTGAAACTCTTTCATCCAAATACAAGAATATTTTTGTCAATTTTTTTAAAAGATTTAATGTCACTTATTTATTTATGAGAGACAGAGAGAGGGAGAGATAGGGAGTGAGAATGGGGGTGCCAAGGCCTCCAGCCACTGCAAACGAACTCCAGATGCATGTGCCAACATGTGCATCTGGCTCACATGGGACCTGGAGAATCAAACCTGGGTCCTTAGGCTTCGCAGGCAAATGCCTTAACCGCTAAGCCATCTCTCTAGCCCTGAATAGAAGAATCTTACACATCACAAGGGTGACAGCTCACAGATCTGCTGAACTGATGCTTCCCAAACTACCTCACTAAGCACCTTGAGAGTGGGGACGACAGGGACAGCAATACATGTATCCACCAAGAGCAATTCCACACCGCGACAAACAACCTTCCAACTTATTCATGACATATGACATATTTGGGAAAATAAAGGAAAAAGAAAGACAGTATTATAACATAAGACACGGTTAAATCTTAGTAAAAGCCACAAATGAAAATGAAAACTGTTACATACGTTTCCATTTGTTTTTCTTGCATGTCTTGTTCGGGAGTTTTTTCTTCATCTGCAAGTCAAGAAGTTTTTGAAGTCATGTTAGAACAGCACTGTTCAAAGGAATATAACTGTTTAAGATTATTTATTTGAACCTTAACTGCTAAGCCATCACTACAGGCCCCCAAAATCTTTTTTGAGACAAGAATCTGACACAGTTGCCTAAACTGGCCTGGGGTTCATTATGTATCTTCTTCTTCTTTTTTTTTTTTTTTAAATTGAAAGCCTTTTCTCTCTTTTTTTAAATTTTTTTTTGGTTTATTTTTATTTATTTATTTGAGAGCGACAGAGAAAGAGGCAGAGAGAGAGAGAGAGAGAGAGAGAGAGAGAGAGAATGGGCGCGCCAGGGCTTCCAGCCACTGTAGACGAATTCCAGATGCATGCGCCCCCTTGTGCATCTGGCTAACGTGGGTCCTGGGGAATCGAGCCTCGAACTGGGGTTCTTAGGCTTCACAGGCAAGCGCTTAACCGCTAAGCCATCTCTCCAGCCCTCATTATGTATTTTGTGTTGGCCTTGAACTCCAGCAATCCTGCCCATGCCTCAGCCTCCTGAGTGCTAGGACTACAGGCATGAGCCAGCAAGTCCAACTTCCTACTTGAAATTCTATCAGACTTTTTTTCTCTAAAAATCCACCAGTGAAATGGAGTCTGGAGAATTGTCGGGGCTTTTGCAGGAGCCAGAGCTCTGCCTTTAAAGAGACTTCATCTCCTGGAAAAGGAGAGTCAGGTTAGCTTTATTTTCAAGTAGCCAGTCAGGAGAGGGGCCCAAAGAGGGAACTAAAAAGATGCCACACTGCCTGGCTGCTTAAACAGAACCGGAACTCAGCGCCTGATCCAGTCTCATCCAATCATCTCTTTGTCACCCTACTCAAGTGTGTGCAGATGGCTTAGCAGTTAAGTGCTTGTCTGTGAAACCTAACCCTGGTTCGAGGCTCGATTTCCCAGGACCCACGTTAGCCAGATACACAAGGGGGCACACGCGTCTGAAGTTCTCTGTCTATATCTGCCTCTTTCTCTGTTTGTCGCTCTCAAATAAACAAACAAAAATAACTAAAAAAAAAAAAAAAATCTGTGCTAGAGAGATGGCTCAGTGGTTAAAGCCTAATGACTTGGGTTTAATTCCCCAGTACCCACATGAAGCAAGATACACAGTGGCACACGCATTTGGAGTTCATTTGCAGCAGCTGGAGGCGCTGGCAAGCCATTCTCTCTCTCTCTTTTTCTCTTTCTATCTGCTTGCAAATAGATACATTAAAATGTTTATAAGGGCTGGACATATGACTTAGTGGTTAAGGCGTTTGCCTATGATGCCTAAGGACTAATGTTTGGCTCTCCAGGTCCCACATAAGCCAGATGCACAGTGAAGCAAGCACGCAATGTTGCACATGTCTTTAATCCCAGCACTCGGGAGGCAGAGGTAGGAGGATTGCCATGAATTTGAGGCCACCCTGAGACTACATAGTGAATTCCAGATCAGGCTGGGCCAGAGTGATCTGAGGCTATAAGGGACATTTACGTTGAAAACACCATACTCCTCCTCTGACCCCCATAGAAGCGTGATCATCTCACAATGCAAATTCACTCTTCAGCCCCCCTTAAAAGTCCTCATAGTAGCTGGGCGTGGTGGCGCACACCTTTAATCCCAACTCTCAGGAGGCAGAGGTAGGAGGATCGCCATGAGTTTGAGGCCACCCTGAGACTACATAGTGAATTCCAGGTCAGCCTGGACTAGAGTGAGACCCTACCTCGAAAAACAAAAATAAAGAGCCCTCAAAAATAAAGAGCCCTCATAGTCTTTATCAATCCCAACACTTCGAAAGTCCAAAGTCTCATTGGTAATTCCATTTTTTATTTGTTTTTCGAGGTAAGGTCTCCCTCATTCGGATACAGAGACAGAATGGGCACACCAGGGCCTCTAGCCACAGCAAATGAAATCCAGATGCGTACACCACCTCGTGCATCTGGCCTATGTAGGTCCTCGGGAATCAAACCTGGATCCTGAGTCTTCACAGGCAAGGGCCTTAACCACTAAGCCATCTCTCCAGCCCAGATAGTATCTTTTTATCAGGTTTACTTTCTTTGCTCTAGGATATCATTCATATCAAACTCACAAATCTTACTTGAAAACGAAACTACTTACTTGCATCAATCATCGACTTGTATTCTAAAAGTTGCTGTTTCATCTGTGCTCTAAGCCTAAAAACAGAAAATGGGCATAGACAGGATTCTAGTTACGGGCGCTGAGATGACGACTCCGGAGTTAACGGCTTTTGCTTGTCAACCCCAGTTCCATCCCCAAGTCACCAAGTAAGCTGAGTCCAAACAGAAGCACAAGAGTCTGGTGTTCATGTGCGGTAGCAAGAGGCCCTACTGTGGTCCTCCAAACACAAAGAAATAATTTTTAAAAAAAGAAAAGTAAAGAAATACAGAGGCTGGGCATGGTGGCACACACCTTTAATTCCAGCACTTGGAAGGCTGAGGTAGGAGGATGACCATGAGAAGGAGGCAAACCTGAGACTATATAGTGAATAGTGAATTTCAGGTCTGCCTGGACTAGAACAAGACCCCACCTTGAAAAAACAAAACAAAAAAATACACACATATACATATATATACATACATACATACATATATATATGTATGTACACACACATACACATACATATATAAATGGATGGAGATCTATCATACAATAAATGAACCTGTCTTTGTAGGAAGCTGAACTAGACAAATGAGAGGAATTTAGCTGGTCGTGGTGGTGCACACCTTTGATCCTAGCAGTTGGGAGGCGGAGGTAGGAGGGTCACCATGAGTTTGAGGCCAACCTGAGACTACAGAGTGGGTTCCAGGTCAGTCTGGGCTACAGCAAAACCCTACCTCACAAAACCAAAAGAAGTAGAAGAAGAAGAAGAGAGTAAATAATGAATCTCGGCATTGAAATCTCTCAATTTAGCCTCATTTTATTGAGAATAGGCACAAAAAACTCTTAAGTACGCAAAGCCAGGTACGGTGGTGCGCACCGTTCGTCTCGGCACTCCGGAGGCTGAGGTCAGATTTCTGTGAATTTGACGCCAACCGGGGGCTCCAGAGTGAGTTCCAGGCCATCCTGGGTAGACTGAGACCCGGCCTTGAAACAACAACACGAAACCAATAAACTTGAAAAACTCAGAGTGAGACTCAAAATGGAATACAGTAAGCAAGCAATATCTTTGACAAAAAGTTACAATCAGGGCTGGGAAGATTGGCTTAGGGGCTGAGGCACTTGCCTCTGCAAAGTCAAAGGACCCAGGTCAATTCCCCAGGACCCACGTAAGCTAGAACGCACAAGGGGGGGCGCATGCATCTGGATGCAAAGGCTAGCGGCCCTGGGTGCGCCCATTCCACTCTCTCTTATCTTCTCTCTCTCTCTGCACTTGCAAATAAATAAGTTTAACTAATTCCTTTAAAAATGTTCATAGGCCAGGGAGGCAGAGGTAGGAGGATCGCTGGGAGTTCGGGGCCACCCTGAGACTCCACAGTGAGTTCCAGGTCAGCCTGGGCTAGAGTGAGACCCTACCTTCAGAAAACACACACACACACACACACACACACGCAAAACAAAAAACACATGGTCTCGGTAAACACGTAACAAGCGAAGCTTCCGGGCTAGGCTTGCGGGGAGCCCGCCAGGGTCCCGGGCATCCCCGAGCGTGTCCCGCGCACGGGGGCAGCGCCCGCCGGGGCTCCGCAGGGAACGACCTGAGCAGCAGCGAGATGCGCTCCCCGCCGCGCGCCTCCTCCGCCCGCTCGGGCCGCAGCTCCATCGCCCGCCGCCGCCGCTCCCGCCGCGAATCCGCCGCCCACCCCGCCTCTTCCGCCCCTGGCCGCACCCCTTCCTCCCCAGCCTCGGGTTGCCGTGGTTACGTCAATGCTTCCCCCTCCCCTCCTTCCCACCCCGCTGGTAGAAATAGTTTTTTGTTTTTTTTTTTTTTGGCGGGGGGGGGGGAGGTTTGCAGAGAGGGCTCAACGGCTTAGGCGCTTGCCTGCAAAGCCTAAGGACCCGGGTTCGATTCCCCGGTATCCACGTAAAGCCAGATGATGCGCAGGGTGGCGCATGCATCTGGAGTTCATGGCCAGTGGCTGGAGGCCTTGGCGTGCCCATTCTCTCTTTATCTGCCTAGTTGTCTCTCTCTTTCTCTCTCTCTCTCAAATATAT
Source organism: Jaculus jaculus (assembly GCF_020740685.1). Lineage (NCBI taxonomy): Eukaryota > Metazoa > Chordata > Mammalia > Rodentia > Dipodidae > Jaculus > Jaculus jaculus. The sequence goes on from NC_059115.1 coordinate 59,052,541, forward strand.
AAAGAAAAGAAAAAGAAGTAGTTTTAGGTACCACTTAGTAAAGTAGGCCATGATGGGCTGGGGAATGTAGCTCAGTTGGCAGAACGTGTGCCGCGATTGCACGAGACCCTGGGTTCCATCCCCGGTTGGTGGGCGCAAAACATCCAAGAACTTGAAGATCAGCTGCGCTCTAGAAGCAGTAGAGGAGGGAGAAGTCCAACCTACAAGAGTGAGGGCATGGATGCACGGAAAGCCAGCTGATAGTGATTCCACCTGCTTACTGGCAGTGGGTGTAGCTGGCAGCGTGGTATCATCTTTTCTTCCTTTCCTTTCCTTTTTTTTTTTTTTAATATTTTTTGTTCATTTTTATTTATTTATTTGAGAGTGACAGAGAGGGAGAGAGAGACACAGATAGAGAAAGAATGGGCGCGCCAGGGCCTCCAGCCACTGCGAACGAACTCCAGACGCGTGCGCCCCCTTGTGCATCTGGCCAACGTGGGTCCTGGGGAACCGAGCCTCGAACTGGGGTCCTTAGGCTTCACAGGCAAGCGCTTAACCACTAAGCCATCTCTCCAGCCCTTCTTTCTTTCTTTCTTTCTTTTTTTTTTTTTTTTTGGTTTTTCAAGATAGAGTCTCACTCTGGCCCAAGCTGACCTGGAATTCACTATGGAGTATAAGTCACCTTTTCTTCTTCTTTGAGACAGGGTCTCACGGAATCTAGGCTGAATTTGAACTAATTTTCTTGCCTCCAAGACGCAAGCGATGAGATTACCGGCATGCACCTCCACGCCTGGCTCTTGGAAGATTGTATAGAAGGCTCATGTGTGTTAGAACTAGAATGCCTCCTTTTTTTTTTTTTTTTTTTTAGAGAGAGAAAGAGATAGAGACAGAGAATTAGCACACCAGGTGCTCAGCCACTGAAATTGAACTCCGGATGCTTGCACCACCTAGTGGGCATGTGTGACCTTGCACGTGCCTCACCTTTGTGCATCTGGTTTATATGGGATCTGCAGAGTCAAACATCAGTCCTTAGGCTTTGTAGGCAAGCACCTTCGACCGCTAAGCCATCTCTCCAGTTTGAACTCTTTTAAAAATTCTTTTTTATTTTTTTATTAACAACTTCCATGATTGTAAACAATATCCTGTGGTAATGCCCTCCCTCCCCCCACTTTCCCCTTTGAAACTCCATTCTCCACCATATCCCCTCCCCCTCTCAATCTCTTCCCCTGACCTCACTTGGGCCTTTTCACCCCCGTTAATCTATTCTTTTACTTACATATATACAATGCCATCCTATTAAGTACCCTCCTCCCTTCCTTTCTCTTCTTATATCTCTTTTCTAGTTTACTGGCCTTTGCTACTGAGTTTTCTTCCTACTCACACAGAAGTCCAATCATCTGTAGCTAGGATCCATTTAAGATAATTTACATGCACATACACAAAAATTGTACCTTATACAGTTTACACCAGTATATGCACCTAAATAGGAAAACTAGAACTTTAAAGTTTTTTTTTGTTTGTTTGTTTTTTGTTTTTTGAAACATGGTCTCATGTATCCCAGGCTGGCCTTCAGTTGGCTACTCAGCAGATGATGACCTTAAGCTTCTGCTCCTCCTGCCTCCATCTCTCCATCTCGCCTGCTTTATTTGGCCTTGGCCTTGCTAGGCAGGCACTATGCTAACTAACCTGTAGTTCTAGTCCTGTAGATGACGCCCACGCTTTTGAAACATTCTTGACCTAACTGTAGAAAAAGGTGTATTTGGGTGATGTGAGAGCTTCAGTTTCTACACGGTCAAAAATTAAACATCAAAAGAGTCAAAACCAGGCATGGTAGTGCATCCCTTTAATCCCAACACTTGGTAGACTGAGGTAGGAGGATTGCTGTGAGTTTGACGACAGCCTGGGCTAGAGTGAGACCTTACTTCAAAAAAAAGGGGGGAGGGCTGGAGAGATGGCTTAGCGGTTAAGGCACTTGCCTGTGAAGCCTAAGGACCCAGATTCGATTGCCCAGGACCCATGTAATCCAGATGCACAAGGTGGCGCATGCATCTGAAGTTCATTTGCAGTGGCTAGAGACCCCAGTGTGCCCATTCTCTCTCTCTTTTTCTCTTTCTTTTTTCATTCTCTCTTTATCAGTCTCTCTCTCTCTCTCTCTCTCTCTCTCTATATATATATATATATATACATATATATACATATATATTATATCTTTCTTTACCTCTCAAATAAATAAATAAATAAAATATTAAAAATAAAAACAGGGAGCTGGGCGTGGTGGTGCACACCTTTAATTCCAGCACTTGGGAGGCAGAGGTAGGACGATTGCTGAGAGTTCGAGACCACCATGAGACTATGTAAGTGAATTCCAGGTCAGCCTGAACTAGAGTGAGACCTGCCTTGAAAAAACAAAAAACAAAACAAACAAACAACAACAACAAAAAAAAAACCAGGGCTGCTTGGCATGGTCACGGTGGCACACATCTTTAATTCCAGCACTTGGGAGGCAGAGGTAGGAGGATCACAGTGAGTTCAAGGCACGAGACTACAGAGTGAGTTCCAGGTCAGCTTGGGCTAAAGTAAAACCCTATCTCAGAAAAAAAAAAAAAAAAAAAAGGTGTGTGGAGGGGGTAAGCTAATGAAAAATTGGGAAAGCCTTCCATACTAACAAAAATTTATTTTTTGTTTTGTTTTGTTTTGTTTTCGAGGTTGGGCTTCATTCTAGCCCGTGCTGAATTCACTATGTAGTCTCAAGGTGGCCTTGAGCTCATGGCAATCCTCCTACCTCTGCCTCCTCGAGTGCTGGAATTAAAGGTATGCAGCACCACACCCAGTGTCAAAAATTTATTAAACTTGACATCAGAAGCATAAATTATTATTTTTATTTATTTATTTTGATTTTTCTCATTTATTTATTTTTATTAGAGAGAGAGAGAGAGAGAGAGAGAGGGGAGAATGGGTGCACCAGGGCCTTCAGCCACTGCAAACGAACTCCAGATGCATATGCTTCCTTGTGCATCTGGTTTATGTGGGACCTGGGGAATTGAACCCGGGTCCTTAGACTTCGCAGACAAGTGCCTTAACTGCTAAGCCATCCCTCCAGTCCTTATTATTTATTTATTTATGAGGTACAGTCTCAGTCTAGCCCAGGCTAACTTGGAATTCACTATGTAGTCTCAGGCTGTCCTCAAACTCACAGTGATCCTACTACCTCTGCCCTCCTGAGGGCTGGGATTTAATAGTGCACCACCATGCCTTGTAATAGGGTTTTTCACAAAGACAGAACCCTGATTATCTTCAGTTCTAACAAGATTTAGAGAAGTGACCCTTTTATTTTTTATTTATTTTTTATTTATTTTTTTTTTTAAATTTTTATTTATTTGAGAGCGACAGACACAGAGAGAAAGACAGATAGAGGGAGAGAGAGAGAATGGGCGTGCCAGGGCTTCCAGCCTCTGCAAACGAACTCCAGACGCGTGCGCCCCCTTGTGCATCTGGCTAACGTGGGACCTGGGGAACCGAGCCTCGAACCGGGGTCCTTAGGCTTCACAGGCAAGCGCTTAACCGCTACGCCATCTCTCCAGCCCTTATTTTTTATTTTTATTAACATTTTCCATGATTATAAAAAAATCCCATGGTAATTCCCCCCCCCCACTTTCCCCTTTGAAATTCCATTCTCCATCATATTACCTCCCCATCTCAATCATTGTACTTACACATATACAATATCAACCTATTAAGTACCCTCCTCCCTTCCTTTCTCTTTCCTTTATATCTCCTTTTTAACTTACTGGCCTCTGCTACTAAGTATTTTCCTTCTCACGCAGAAGCCCAATCATCTATAGCTAGGATCCACATATGAGAGAGAACATGTGGCGCTTGGCTTTCTGGGCCTGGGTTACCTCACTTAGTATAATCCTTTCCAGATCCATTCATTTTTCTGCAAATTTCATAACTTCATTTTTCTTTACCGCTGAGTAGAACTCCATTGTATAAATGTGCCACATCTTCATTATCCACTCATCAGTTGAGGGACATTTAGGCTGGTTCCATTTCCCAGCTATTATAAATTGAGCAGCAATAAACATGGTTGAGCACATACTTCTAAGGAAATGAGATGATTCCTTTGGATATATGCCTAGGAGTGCTATAACTTGGTCATATGGTAGATCAATGAGAAGTGACCCTTTTATAAGCACCTGATTACACTGATAAAGTCATCTGGCTTGGTCAGAATTTAAAACATCTTCTGGGAAAGCAATACACATAAACCCAAACATGGTATAAAACGTTTGAGCAGCATTGTTTATAGAGGCAAAGAGGAAAATACAGTCTGATGTCAACAGAGGATGCCTGAATAGATTGAACTATATACCCATACTATGAAACATGATACACAAATACAGAGGTCTATACATGTTAAAAGGAATATTACTGTCATGCAGGAGAGTTGGCTTAGCAGTTAAGGCTCTTGCCTGCAAAGCCAAGGACCCGGGTTCTATTCCCCAGGACCCACATAAGCCAGATGCACAAGGTGATGCATGCATCTGGAGTTCGTTTGCAGTGGCTGGATGCCCTGGTGCATCCATTCTCTCTCTTCCTCTCTCTGCCTCTTTCTCTCAAATAAATAAATAAAAATATTTTTTTAAAAAGAAATATTACTGTCAATAGAATGGAACCCATTAAAAATATCTAGGCCAGGGCTGGAGAGATGGCTTAGCAGTTAAAGCATTTGCCTGCAAAGCCAAAGGATCTGGGTTCAATTCTCCATGACCCACATAAACCAGATGCACAAGGGGGCTCATGCATCTGGAGTTTGTTTGCAGTGGCTGGAGGCCCTGGCACACCCATTCTCTCTCTTTCCCTCTTCCTCCCTCTCAAATAAACAAATAAAATATATTTAATAAAAAATTAAAAAAAAAAACTCTAGGCCAAAAGCAAGGCATGGTGGTGCACACCTTTAATCCCAGCACTTGGGAGGTAGAGGTAAGAGTATTGCCTTGAGTTCGAGGCCACCCTGAGACTCCATAGTGAATTCCAGGTCAGCCTGAGCTAGAGTGAGACCCTACCTCGAAAAACCAAAAAATAAAAAAGACAAACCTAGGCCAGCCTGTGCTACAGAGTGACTTTCAGGTTAGCCTGGGATAGAATGAGGCCCTGTTTCAAAAAAAAAAAAAATGCGCACACACACACACACACACACACACAGAGAGAGAGAGAGAGAGAGAGAGAACCAGAGTCCCAGTTAAATCCCATTCCTACATTCCTATGCTGGAGACAGAAAGGACAGGTCCAATGCCTTGAAGGAAGGAGGTGGAGTTTGGCAGAGTCTTTTTTGACCCAGAAGCCTCTGTGAACAATGTAGTTAATATTGTAAGGACAAAGTCACTTCTAGCTCTGTTGCCTAAGTAGAGGGCAAAACTTTCTCCTTTGGAGGCAGAGCTGAGTCTGGCAAATTTAAGACACTTAACCTTGATCCAACCTTGCATTTTGGCTCAAGCCTGTGTTACGTAAAATATTCCAGAGTAAACCAGATTCAATTCCCCAGTAGCCATGTAGGCCAGATGCACAAGGTGGGCATGCATCTAGAGTTCATATGCAGTGGCTGGAGGAATTCATTCTATCTACTTTTCTCTCTCAAATAAATTAATAAATAAAAATATACTGAAAATGTATTTCAGTTATTTATTTGAGAGAGGGAGAAAGAGAGAGAGAGAGAGAGAGAATGGGTGCGCCAGTGCCTCTAGCCACTGGAAATGAATTCCATATGCATGCGTCACCTTGTATATTTGGCTTTATGTGGGTACTGGGGGATCAAATCTGGGTCCTTAGGCTTTGCAGGCAAGCGCCTTAACCACTAAGCCATTTCTCCAACACCCCCCTTTTTTTGAGATAGAGTTTTGCTCTAGGCAGACCTGGAATTCATTATGTACTCTTAGGCTAGCCTCGAACTCATGGCGATCCTCCTATCTCTGCCTCCCTAAGTACTGGAGTTAAAGGCGTGCATCACCACACCCAGCTCCCCAAGAACTTGTTTTTTAAAAATACTTATTTATTTGAGAGAATGAGAGAGAGAGAGAAAGCAAGAGAGAGGGAGAGAGAGAGAGAGAGGGAAAGGAGAGAATGGGTGTGTCAGGGCCTCCATCATACAAACTCCAGATGTAGGTAGATGTGGCTTACCTGGGTCCTGGGGAATCAAACCTCCATGGTTTAGCTTTATGGGCAGGTGACTTATCTGCTAAGCCATTTCTCTTTCTCCAGCCCCTAATAACTTATTTTATTTTGAAAGGAAATCATTATCAAAATCTCTGTATCCAATGTTAAATGTCATAGCTTAATGAATTTATTTCATGATTCCTATGAATGTTATTTTATATAAATAAGTAGCATTTATGAAATATTTAGCAGGCTCAAAAATACCATTTTAATAAGTTTTAAGACATTAAGACTAGCCAAGTTTATAATTATGTGCTTATAAGGCATTTAAACATATACTAAGCATTAACACTACTTATACAAACACTTTAAGTAGACTTGCTTAAAAAAATAAATAAAAATAAATCCAAATCATCACTTTCAGCATGCAATCAAAATGAATGATAAAAATCAATGTGGATACAGGTTTTGTTATTCTATTATTTTGGGGAAATTTGGGATCAAGCAGTTTTGTACCATAAGGTCTTAACGAGGCACGTCAAACAATTATATGAAAACAATTCTGAACACACATGACACCGTGACATTAAAAGTAAAAAGATTTTATCTCTATCTGTGACGGGAGCAATGGTAACTTTTAGGGGATCCAGGAAGCTGCATTTTGCTTTTCTTTCTGTTTTGTTGGGTGCCCAGTCCTGTGATGTGGTTATGTCAGGGGCTGGTCATTTACCTTGGACCTTGACTGCTGAACACCGCCAGTGGAATTTGGGGGGCTTGAAGTTTCTGTAATTATTAGAATCCTTAGGTTAACATTGTTATTTGGGCTGGGAGTGGCGGCTCACGCCTTTAATGCCAGCACTTGGGAGGAAGAGGTAAGAGAATACAGAGTGAATTCCAGGTCAGCCTGATCTAGAGTGAGACCCTGCCTCGAAAAACACCCAAAATAAATAGACAAACAAACATTGTTATTTGGGTTAGTGAGTTCCAAGAATAGTCTTTTGACAGTAAAAATAAATATAAATAGATAAATAAATAAATAAATAATAGAACAGTACACCTGGCATGGGGGCAAAGTTTTACCCATTTTGGAAGGTAATGGGAAGGCAAGAGCCCATGGTGATGGAGACAGGAGAAAGAACTTCTTTCAGGCAGTTGTTCAGGGGCCGAAGCCCAAAGAGGGGACCAGGAGATGTCACCCTGCTGGATTTGGCCGACCTGGAATTCAGCGGCTGGTCCACTCTCATGCACAACGCCTGCAGCGCCCCCTACTGCTTCCCCAGTGTAGCACAGCACCTAGGTGAGCAGCCTCTGGGTCTCTTCCCTGCACACCTGAGTCTCAGGAGGTCCGTCCATCCTAGTTTACTATCAAGGCTTCTTTGCACATGTGAGCAGTCTCTGGGTGTTCTCTCTGCTCCCAGGGGCGAGGTCATGTTCTCTTCCACGTTGGCACCTGTGATCTGCGCTTCTTTCCTCCGAACAGTGAGCAGAGTCTCCTTCCTCTCCCAGTGTCTTGTCCCCTGTCAGGCATGTCTGTTCCTCACGTGTATTCTGTTTCCAGATGTCTTTTTCACTTTGTTATGATTCTCCTCTAAACTCTGGGTCTACCACGTGTGTAGTGACTCTCTTGACTTTATTTACGTCCCATTTTCCAGGCGTCTGAACTTCCCCATCTCTACTTTGGTTCTTTCTCTCTCTTCTCCTTCTTTACACTCCTGGTCCTTCCCTACCGAATCTCTTACCTTATTTCATGTACAAGGATTTTTTAAAATATCTTATATTTAATTTATTTATTTGAGAGAGAGAGAGAGATAGGGAATGGGCACACCAGGGCCTTCAGTCACTGCAAATGAACTCCAGACGCATGCACCACCTTGTGCATCTGGCTAACGTGGGTCCTGGGGAATTGAACCTGGGCCCTTTGGTTTTGTAGGCAAGTGCCTGTTGCAGTCCGGTTCGCATTTGCTGGTAGAAATCACCCAACCAAGAGCAGCTTCTGGGAAAAAGAGATTTATTTTGGCTTACAGGCTCGAGGGGAAGCTCCACAATGGCAGGGGAAAACGATGGCATGAGCAGAGGGTGGACATCACCCCCTGGCCAACATAAGGTGGATCACAGCAACAGGAGGGTGTGCCAAACACTGGCAAGGGGAAACTGGCTATAATACCTATAATACCCATAAGCCCGCCCCCAACAATACACTCCCTCCAGGAGGCGTTAATTCCCAAATCTCCATCAGCTGGGAACCTAGCATTCAGAACACCTGAGTTAACGGGGGACACCTGAATCAAACCACCACAGTGTTTTAATCGCCAAGCCATCTCTCCAGCCCAGGACTGGGGTTTTAATGCCTTGCACATACATTTTAATTTGTAGGAAAACTTATGTGAGTTGTCCTCAGCTGGAGTGGAAGAAGCACCATCATGTGTTTTATTTTCTTCCCAGTTCCTAAAACCTGCACGCCAATCCAACGTTTGGTGGGAAAAGTGTGAGACTATCTATTGATGGGCACAGTGGATCTATATGCTCGTTTAACAACTTTTCCTAGTAAAATTTCCTCAGCTCCGTAGAAGAGGTGGCAGAAAGCATGTTAGGGCCACAGGATGGGGAAGAGTGCTTTGGACATTGCATTCCAGATACCTGGTGCCCATTGCGTCCAAGACCTCACAGCACCCCTTAACCTGCACGATACTGGGTCCATCAACATGTCGTCATGGCTGATGCAGGAAGGGAAAAAGAAAAGAGGGACCCCGAAACTGTGGAGGGACTGGCTGGGAAAAAGGAAGTGGTTCAGTGGAAAGGATGTAGGGAAAGGAAGACAAGAGTGTGATGAGGTGTGGGGGGGAGGGACTATAACCAAAATATGTTTATCTACACATATAAAAGTTGTTGGGCTGCTGAAATGACTTAGTAGTTAAGGCACTTGTCTGCAAAGCCAAAGGATCCAGGTTCGATCCCCCAGGACCCACGTAAACCAGATGCACAAGGTGGCTCATTGTGTCTGGAGTTTGTTTGCCACGGCTGAAGGCTCTGGCATGCCCATTCTCACCCCTCACCTCTCTCTCAAATAAATAGATAAATAAATAAACTATTAAAATTATTAACCCGAGCATGGTGGCGCATGCCTTTAACCCCAGAGCCCCAGAGGCAGGAGGATCGCTATGAGTTCGAGGCCAGCCTGAGACTACGGAGTGAATTCCAGGTCAGCCTGGGCTACAGTGATACCATACTTTGAAAAACAAACAAACAAAAATTGCCAATAAAAGTTATAAAAATTCCTTAGTTCCCTGAAATATAAGTCACAATTTGTCGTAGACTTTCTGCCTTTTGCCTTATTGGATTGTTACATGCAGTTACGATGGTCTCCAGGCAAAACGAGGTGATGTGTAGTAGAAATCAACGGCAGCAGGTGGCCACAGGGGGAGTAAAGAGCCGTAGAACCATCTCAGCCCGCCTGTGGCGCCATGGGCTGGCCGAGTGAGACAGGGTCCGGCTCTGTATCCCTGGCTAACTTCAAGTCATGGCCATCCTCCTGCCTCTGCCTCCCAGTTGCTGGGGATGCAGGGGTGAGCTACGATGCAGACTCAGTTTTTTTTTTTAATTAAATATACACATTTGTCTTTATTTATTGTATTTCTCTTTCCCTCCCATTTATTTACTTCTGAAAGTGGGTACTGGGGATTTAACTCAGCGCCTCGTGCTTGCAAGGAGATCGCTGTACCGGCGAGATTGTCTCTGCGGCTCCCAGCGCGCTCAGTTTTCAAAGGAAGGCTCTACAAGGTCTACAAGTCTGAATTACATACAGAAAGCTTCTGTTCCAACTCCTCCAGCCTTCTTTCTCCTTCTGGTAGTTCAGAGATCGTCAAAGACAGAGCCGGTACCTGCACACCTTGTAAAAATGACGTAGAGAGGTAGCAGGTAGCAGCTCATTTCTTCTGTGCTTAAGTCTGTCAATGCGGATCTCTCAGTAAGGGGTTCCTGTGTCCAAGCCCTTCAGTGCTTGCCTGCTCCCTGATTGGCTACTAGAGCCCAAAGTCCCTGTTGGGGCTACTTACTAGGTTCAGCTGTCCATGTGCTTCTTGAGTTAATTTACCATTGAGTAATTTAGATGACACAGGCACCAGTCAGTAACCTTTTTTTGTTTTTTGAAATAGGGTCTTGTTTAGTCCAGGCTGACCTGGAATTCACTATGTAGTCTCAGGGGGGTCTTGAACTCACAGCAATCCTCCTACCTCTGCCTCCCCAGTGCTGGGATTAAAAGTGTGCACCACCACACCCGGTTTAGCACGTGGTTCTTGAATAACATCAACAGAAATCTCTGGTTATGACCCCCAATCATTTCTTTTTTTAAAATATTTTTTTATTTGAAAGAAAGTGGCATATATAGAGAGAATGGGCACGTCAGGGCCTCCAGCTGCTGCAAACAAACTCCAGATGCATGCACCATCTTGTGCATCTGGCTTATTGGGTCCTGGGGAGTTGAACCTGGGTCCTGTTTAGAACTTTTGGATGCCTGAATACAATGCAAATCAATCCCCTGGTCTTATGCAATGTGGTGGTCCTGATGAGAATTAGCACCACCCCACTGCTTGGTGTCATTTATTTCAGTCTGTGTCGCTCCCCACTTCCTGGAGACAAGACAATAGCAGTGACACAGATTTCAAATAAAAACCATCAAGGTAACAGGTGAAATGTGTTCATTACCTCCATTTTTAAAAATTCATTGTAGATCAAAGCATTCATCAGTAAAATAGTCACATAAAAATCATTTGTGCACATCTCTTCACCCCCCCCTTTGGGTACTGTAAATAAAATAAAATAATTACCTTTCATTCCCTTTGGTTCCTATACTATGTAATGTGAGAAGGTGTAATGAAATCCGTTGCTAAGTGATTGTTCTTCCACAATGAGACATCTTCTCCAAATTTATAGAGCAAGAAGCAGATGTCATTGTAAGGTTCAGGAGTGACCAAGAGGCAAAGATAGAAGTTTTTATTTGGGAAAAACACAAGCTGCCAGGATTGACTCTCAAGATCTGAGTAGTCAGCTTTGAGATTACAGATAGTGTGCTATATAGAGCTCTTCAGTTGGGGGAAGGCGAGGAAGGGAAGGAACTCCTTTGTTCTTTACATTAGCCATAGGGTGTGAGAGCAGAAGTGACCAGGTGGGAGATAAGGGGGCAAGAGAAGGTGGTAGGAAACCTAGACCTGGGGCATTGTTAGGCAAGGAAGGGATAATGGCTGGGTGGTTCCTTGAGGAATGTGGAGGACCCACTTCCTTATGTCTCTGTTGCCCTTCTGTTGTCCTCGGTGACTCCATTTTGTTTGTCCTGACCTAACAGTCATGAGAATATAACAACTTTTGCCAAGAAAGTGATCTTGTTTTCCTCAAAGTGATTCAGTTCTGCCCCATCATTCATAATTTCTCATGGGAAAATCCATGGTCAGCCTTGTAGGTGACCCAGGAGTCCTGACTTCTGGGAATGAAGTCTTTTGAGAAGTTGGGGCTGACTGTGGGGAGGTGGTACACAGGAGCTGAAGGGCAGAGGCCAAGGATGTGAATCTTACCAGAGTGGAGGTGAGCAGGTGGGAGTGGCAATGGGCGCTGGGCTTTCAAGGTAACTCCACCTCTAGGATTTACCACTTGGGAATCCTTCCAGAAGTCCTTTCTCTCTGTTTTTAATATTTTATTTATTTATTTATTTGACACAGACAGAGAGAGAGAGAGAGAGAGAGAGAGAGAGAATGGGCACACCAGGGCCTTGAGCCACTATAAACGAACTCTAGACGCGTGTGCTCCCTTGTGCATCTGATGGATAATGTGGGTCCTGGAGAACAGAACCTGGGTCCTTTGGCTTTGCAGGCAAATGCCTTAACTGCTAAACCATCCCTCTAGTCCAAGTCCTTTCTCTTTTTTTCCTTTTATCTTTTACTTATTATTTCTCTCTCTCTCTCTGTGACAGATATATGTGTACATGCTCATGGATGTGAGTGTGGGCTCCCACATACCATGGCACGTATGGGGAAGTCTGAGGCCAACCTGGAGTCAGTCCTCACCTTCTACCTCTCGATCTCCTGGAGTTGTGGTGAAAACAAGATGATCCGCAGGCAGGGTGTGGTGGCACTTGCTTTTAATCCCAGCACTTGGGAGGCAGAGGTAGGAGTTCAAGGCCACCCTGAGACTACACAGTGAATTCACGTCAGCCTGGAGTAGAGTGAGACCCTACCTCAAGAAAAAAAAGGGGGGGCAGGGTGTGGTGGTGCACACCTTTAATCCCAGCATTCTGGAGGCACAAAGGTAGGAGGATCGTTGTGAATTCAAGGCCACTCTGAGACTGCATAGGGAATTGCAGGTCAGCCTGGACTAGAGTGAGACCCTACCTTGAAAAACCAAAGACCAAAAAAAAAAAAAAAAAAAACCAAAACCAAAACAAGCAAAAAATTCCACAGGAAGGTTTTAGTGCACTGTGACATATATATTGGGTTGTTTTTCTCCTCTTTTTAAGTGTCCAGGGGGAAAAGTTTGGTGTGAACTTTTCCATCAGGAGTACTGCCACTGACAACTTATCAGTGATCAAGAGAACTGCTCCTGGGTAACGACCCATCCCTGGCACTCACAAACACCCAGCACTTAGGTTTTGCTTGGCCTTCCAGCCATCGAGAGCTGGCAAGCAACCCTGAAACAGCAAAATGAATGTTTAACAAATCCAATGTCTTCTTTCTAGACAGTTTGTCATTCTTATTTATATTGCTTTGAATCTTCGTGTTTTGTTTTGTTTTGTTTTTGAGGTAGGGTCTCACTCTAGCCCAGGCTGACTTGGAACTCACTCTGTCTTTCTCAGGCTGGCCTCAAACTCACAGCAATCCTCCTACTTCTGCATCCTGAATTCTGGGCTTAAAGGTGTGTGCCACCATGCCCGGCCATTTTTAATATTTATGTCTGGCTCAGGATGGCAGTATGATTCATTATCACACAATCCAAAAAGGGAAGATTCAAGGACACACAGGGAAAGGCCAACTATGTTGGGGGTTAGAGAGATAGTTTAGCAGTTGAGGTGCTTGCCTATAAAGCCAAAGGACCCAGGTTCAATTCCCCAGCACCCATGTAAAGCCAGATGCACAAGGTGGTGCATGCATCTCCATCCATTCTCTCTCTTACTCTATCTGCCTCTTTCTCTCTCACTCTCAGATAAATAAATAAAATAAAATAAAAAAGAAAGGTTGAATGTGGGCCCACTGAATAAGAACTTACTTGCCTTCTCTTTATTTGCTAGCTGTAAGACCAGATTTCCTGTGTCCTCAGGTGGTTCTCTCCCCATGGAAACTTATGGCTGCAGAAATTCCAGGCTGAGAGCCTCACCTTGTCAAGTCTAGTGAGAGAAGACAATGGCTCTTTACTGTCTTATCTCAAGCAAGAGTCCTGGAATGAGGGCTGGAGAGATGGCTTAGCAGTTAAGACGATGTGGAACTCTCATATGCCAGATGCACAAGATGGCACATGAGTCTGGAGTTTGTTTGCAGTGGTTAGGGACCCTGGCATGCCCCTTCTCTCTCTCTCTTTCTTTTTTTTTTTAAATTTATTTATTAGAGACAAAGAGAGGGAGAGAGAGAGAATGGGCACCCCAGGGACTCCAGCCACTGCAAATGAACTCCAGATGCATGTGCCACTTTGTGCATCTGGCTTATGTGGGACCTGGAGAATTGAACCTGGGTCCTTAGGCTTCACAGGCAAGCGCCTTAACCACTAAGCCGTCTCTCCAGCCCTCTCTTTCTCTTATAAATAAATAAATAGCATTGTCCTTTCCTTTTAAAAAATAAAATTAAAACAAATATCTTTAGAAAGCTGGGCATGGTGGTGCATGCCTTTAATCCCAGCACTTGGAAAGCAGGTAGGAGTATCACCATGAGTTCAAGGCCACCCTGAGACTACATAGTGAATTCCAGGTCAGCCTGAGCTAGAGTGCGACCCTACCTGAAAAAAAAAAAAATCTTAAAAAAAAAAAAAGTCCTGGAATGAAATGGACCTGATGGTGTAGCCGTCTAATCACAGCTACTCAGGAGGCTGAGGCAGAAGGATTGCAAATTCAAGACCTGCCTGGGCAACAGAATGAGTTCCAGGCTAGCCTTGGCAACTTAATGAGACCTTGTCTCACGATAAAAAGTAAACAGAGGGGCTAAAAATGATGGCTCAGTGGTTAAAGGTGCTTGCTCCCACAGCCCGATGAATCCGGTTTGATTCCCCCAGTACTCATGTGAAGCCAGTTGCATAAAATGGCACATGCATCTGGAATTTGTTTGCAGTGACTGGAGGCTCTGGTGCACCTAGACTCACTTTCTGTCTGGCTCTTTCTCTCTCTGTTTTGGAAATAAGTTTTATATATATATATATATCACACCAGTGGTGGCACATGCCTTTAATACCAGCTTCTCTTCAGTAAGGGAATGATGCCACATAGCTTATGGTGAGAGAAAATGATATAAGATATCTAACAGGTGGGGGGAGGGGGGATTACCATTGGATTTTTTAAAATTTTTTATTTATTTATTTTTAAAAATTTTTTATTTATTTATTTGAGAGCGACAGACACAGAGAGAAAGACAGATAGAGGGGGAGAGAGAGGATGGGCGCGCCAGGGCTTCCAGCCTCTGCAAACGAACTCCAGACGCGTGCGCCCCCTTGTGCATCTGGCTAACGTGGGACCTGGGGAACCGAGCCTCGAACCGGGGTCCTTAGGCTTCACAGGCAAGCGCTTAACCGCTAAGCCATCTCTCCAGCCCGACCATTGGATATTTTTTATAATCATGGAAGATGTTAACAGAAATTGAGAGAGAGAGAAAAAAAAAAAGATATCTAACAGCTTCACACTGGCACAGTCAATGTTTGGTGATGTCACAGCATCATACTCAGGTTGGGGACGTCTGAGTCCCAAGATGGCCAATGCAAAATGTCTGCAGAAGGGACAGAATTTACAGAGAACAGGAGGGGATCTAACTTAAGAGACACTCATTTTACCTCTGCAAGAACTAATCTCGGCTACCCACAACGTTCTGTCCCACTTCCTCTTTTCTGGAGCAAAGAGTAATTTTATCATCTGCGAGAACTCACATGAAGTTTTCTCCCGCTCCCCTGTCCCGTGCACAAGGGTTTTTCCGGTTATGACGACCAGCTATTAGCCAGGAGGGGAAAGGCCAGCCAAGTAGGCATTTGTCTCTGCCCTCATCCACATGATCTCAGGAACGACATCTGTGGAAGTGCCAAAAAAGCTGGTGTTGGTGGTTTGCGAGATTCCAGGAAACATAATGAAACTCCCCCCCCAACCCCGCTCGGCTCCACCTCCTTAGTCATCTTGATAATTCTGTTTCCCAAACACCAAAGTTCCCCCTAAAACCAACCGTTACTCCCGTGGAGACACATGGGAGGACAAGAGGTTGGCTCAGTCACTTCTGTTACAGGACATATTTAGGCTCTCCTATCGTCGTCATCATGCTGCGGTATTAGTTGGCTATTGGAACGTCTCGGACCACAGAACTTTTGCTGGTTTGATTGCTGACCAGCAGCCTGGGTGAGCATGTTGCTGAGGGGTTTATATTTACAGTTAACGCTACAGCATACCTGGGAGAACATTCTCCTGACATTTGCTGCATGAAGTTGTCAGCAAGTCACTCTCAGAGACGGCTCAGAAATGTTTGCTGAAAATCATGATTAAAGGAAGTCAGGCTGGGCGTTGTGGCGCACACCTTTAATCCCAGCACTTGGGAGGCAGAGGTAGGAGGATCGCCATGAGTTCGAGGCCATCCTGAGACTACATAGTGAATTCCAGGTCAGCCTGAGCTAGAGTGAGACCCTACCTCGGAAAAAAAAAAAAAAAAAAGTCGGTGCTGGAGAGATGGCTTAATGGTTAGGCGCTTGCCAGAAAAACCAAAGGCCCCAGATTCAATTCTTCAGGACTCATGTAAGCCAGATGTACAAGGTGGCACATGTGTCTGGAGTTCATTTGCCAGGACCAGGCAAACCATTCTCTCTCTATCTGCTCTTTTCTCTTTCTCTTTCTCTCTCTCTCTTTTTTTAATTTTTATTAGCATTTCCCATGATTATAAAAAATATCCCATGGAAATTCCTTCCCCCCCCATACTTTCCCCTTTGAAATTCCATTCTCCATCATCTCTCTCTCTCTTTCAAAATAAATAAAAATGAAAAAGAAATCAGACATTAAAAAGTATATAACTGAGTGATTCTTTTGACAGCAAGTTCAGAACTAGGCAAATCTAATCTCTGGTGCTAGAAGTAAAAAGAGTGGTAGAGAGAGTAGAAAGAGTCAAAAGAGTGCTAGAAGTAAAAAGAATGGCTAGAAATAAATGGTCAGACTTTTTAGTGGTGGTGAGGGTTACTGCACATGTTTGCATTATAGAATTGCATGCTTGTGATTTTCAAAATGTTCGCTATGTTTCAATGTTTATGAGCAGAGGAGGAAGACGGAGGGAGGAAAGAAAAAGAAGGAAGGGGAGAAGGAGGAAAGGAGAAGAATAAGAAGGGACCAATAAAAGAAAGAATGAAAAAGAGAACTAAAGGAAACATGAGAAAATTTAAAACAACCAAAAAGCAAGTAAAAATAAATAGCACCAAGCCAGGTGTGGTGCACACACCTTTAATCCCAGCACTCGGGAGGCAGAGGTAGGAGGATCACCGTGAGTTCAAGGCCACCCTGAAACTAACTACATAGTGAATTCCAGGTCAGCTTGGGCCAGAGTGAGACCCTACCTCGAAAAACCAATAAATAAATAAATAGCACCTGAAAAGATGTTCAGAATCATTATTTTAAAACCACAGTAGAAGTATCACCTCAGCTAAAAATACAGATGATGAGGTTGTGAGGTTTTGTGGGAAGGAGCCTGTGTCTCCTTTCACAGGGAAACTGACTTTCTCCTACCCTGCCTGTGCTAGAAAATAGGGCTTTCTTTCTCTCTCTCTCTCTCTTTCTCTCTCTCTCTCTTCCTTCCTTCCTTCCATTTATTGTATGATTCAACATTCATATTCTTGGGAACTTATTGCAGAGACATGGAAACTTATATTCACACAAAAGCATGTGCATTTAATATACACAGCAGGTTTTTCACAGACAAGTGTAGCCCAACGAGGCACTACTCAGATGTAAAGAGCAGTGAATTACTGGTATGTGCAACATCCTGGATGGATCTGAAGGGGATATGCTGAGTGAGTGAAAAGTGCACCTCAAAGCTTTCCTCTTCTATGATTTTACCTAGAGAGCAGTGAAAACTAACCAAGAGCAGGGCGTGGTGGCGCATGCCTTTAGTCCCAGCACTTGGGAGGCAGAGGTAGGAGGATCGCTGTGAGGTTGAGGCCACCCTGAGACGAAATAGTGGAACCAGGTCAGCCTGAGCCAGAGTGAGACTCTACCTCAAAATAAAATAAAATAAATAAATAAATAAACAAGGCCTGTATTTAGTATCAAAATGCTAACTAACATGAACATCTTGGTTTGATACTGTACTCCATCTATCTTGCAGGTCGTCACTGGAGAAATCTGGATGGAGGGTACATAGGACCCTTTGTACTATTTTTGCAGTTTCATGTGAGTTCATGATTTACCAACTAAAAAGCTGACAGGTGCGGTGGCGCACGCCTTTAATCCCAGCACTCAGGAGGCAGAGGTAGGAGGGTCGCCGTGAGCTTGAAGCCAGCCTGAGACTACAGAGAGAATTGCAGGTCAGCCTGGGCTAGGGTGAGACCCTATGAAAAACCAAAAAACCAAACAACAACAAAAAAGCTTGAAGAAAAAAAAATGAGAAGACTCTTTCATCCTGCCCAGGTTCAATTAGCTACCTGCACCCCTGCAATTTGCAAATGCTGCCCTCCTCAGACAGGGCCATCACCTCGAGTTTCGTGTCAAATGCTATCAGCTGTAACCTGCTACCTAAAAGCATACACAGAAAACCCAGAAAAAGGAGCCGCTGGTCTGTGCTTTCTCCACTCTGCTCCTCGAGCAGATATATGTGGGAAGGTTTTCTTGGACATTAGAAAATCTAAGCAGAGGAACTGAAGGTGAAAGGCAGGATAGAAAATTTTAAAGTAAACTTAGTGAAGAAACAGGTGGTTGCTACAGCTAGGGGACAGCCTGAACTGTATATTCAGGAATAAATCAAAAATAGGCTAAAAGGGCTGGAGAGATGGCTTAGCGGTTAAGCGCTTGCCTGTGAAGCCTAAGGACCCCGGTTCGAGGCTCGGTTCCCCAGGTCCCACGTTAGCCAGATGCACAAGGGGGCGCACGCGTCTGGAGTTCGTTTGCAGAGGCTGGAAGCCCTGGTGCGCCCATTCTCTCTCTCTCCCTCTATCTGTCTTTCTCTCTGTGTCTGTCGTTCTCAAATAAATAAATAAAAATTAAAAAAAAATAGGCTAAAAGATAGGCTGCAGATGGCACAAGATATGGGTTGGTCGGGTCAACCTAAACTTTATGTCCCGGGAAGGGGAAAAACAAAAATACAGTTTTGAGAAAAACCAAAATAATAAAATAGTTTCCCAAGACAGCCTGACCAAGGACTCTGGTTATGCACAAATAAGATATGTAGACATAACTGTACAAGGTTGGCAAATACCCTTGTGAAACCCCCTCCCCTGCTAAAAACCCTATAAAAAGAAATACCCAATAGGGCTCAGGGTCGACTCCTCTGTCTCCTGCATGAGGTACGTGTCGACCCCAGAGCTCTGGTTTCCCGAATAAAGCCTCATGCTTTTGCAGCAAGTTGGGTCTCCCGTGTGTCTTTGGGTGCGTGCTATCTCGAGACTTGAGTGAAGGTCTCCCTCTGGGGGTCTTTCAAAGGTAGGATATTTATTTATTTATATTTTCTCAATTTTTATTAACATTTTCCATGATTTTAAAAAATATGCCATGGTAATACTCCCCCCACCACACTTTCCCCTTTGAAACTCCATTCTCCATCATATCCCATCCCCATCTCAATCAGTCTCTCTTTTATTTTGATGTCATCATCTTTTCCTCCTGTTATGATGGTCTTGTGTAGGTAGTGTCAGGCACTGTGAGGTCATGGATATCCAGGCCATTTTATGTCTGGAGGGAGCACGTTGTAAGGAGTCCTACCCTTCCTTTGGCTCTTACATTCTTTCCGCCACCTCTTCCGCGTTAGACCCTGAGCCTTGGAAGGTTTGGTCGAGATGTTACTCAGTACTCCAGTCACTTCTTTCCAACACCATGATACTGAAGGTAGGGTATTTAGAGGAAACATCATCTGATTTGAAGTGACCATGGATAAAAGACTGGAGGCTTCTTTTAAATTCTGAGCTGGTCTAACTAACAGCAGCCCTCTCTCACCAAGATGCCAGCTGTCCCTTCCCTTTCACTGGGAATTGTGGAGGGTCAATAGCCTGTGTGAGCCCTGGGAGTGGGGAATGAAGTGTGCCAAAGGCCACTCTAAGATCTTTTTTCTTTTTTTCCTGGCCTGCTGGAAATCCACGCTGACTCAAAACACAGGCTTCTGAGTGTTTAAGTAATCAACGGTGTTTCCATCATTATTCTTGGTTGAAACAATATGGTTAAGAGATTTAAAAAATATATTAAACTCAATTGAAAACTCCATCTTTTTTTAATCAGAAGTAAAAAATTCCTTTCATGAGCTAGCCAGGAAGTGTTGCGCTTTGTCCAGAGAGGGTCTTGAACGGCAGCTCTCTGGATGGAGCCCAGGCAGAGGAAAAGACCTTGGTCTGGTCCGAAGCCACGAAGAAACCTGTGGGATGAATCACTGCGGGGGTCTCGACTCCTCCCCGGGGGCTTTGTCCTGAGGGTCCTGCTCGAGCTTGCTCTCTAACCCTCTGCCAGTACGGGGTCGGGCTATTTAACTATTTTCCATGACTCGGGCACTTCAGGACAGACATGGTGACAAGTGAGCAGATCTGACCAGATGGTACAGCGTTCACTGACTGCTGAGCTACGACAAGTAGGCTGTCCTCTCTGGGCTCCTTCCATCACGTACTTCTGTGTCCCCACCTGAGGACTCAGGAGATCACGTATACTCTACAGAGCACAGGCACAGGGAGCCAGAGTTTACACAGCTTTACAATGTGGAGGAGCAGTCTGCCTTCTAGATAAATGACTTTTTTTTTTTTTTTTAAAGTTTCTTCTAGGGGCTGGAGAGATTTCTCAGTGGTTAAGGTGTTTGCCTGCAAAACCTAAGGACCCAGGTTCGATTCCCCAGAACCCACATAAGCCAGATGCACATGGTGGCACACACATCTGGAGTGCCTTTGCAGTGGTTGGAGGCCCTGGCGTACCCATTCACTCTCTCTAATAAGTAAATTAATAAAAAAAGTTAAAAACAAAGCAAAACAGTATCTGGGCTAGAGAAATGGCTTAGAGGTTAAGGCACTTGCCTACAAAGCCAAAGGACCCACGTATGCCAGATGCACAAGGTGGCACATGCGTCTGGAGTTCATTGGCAGTGGCTGAAGGCCCTCGCGTGCCCATTCTCTATCTACCTCTCTCTCAAATAAATAAATAATAATAAAATAAAATAGATTAAAAAACACACCAGTATAAAAGTTTCTTCTAAAATCAGGTATGATGGTACATGCCTATTTATTATTCTAGAACCCAGGAAGTGGAGGCAGGGGGATTATGAGTTCTAAGCTAACCTGGCCCACACTGTGAGACCCTATCTAAAAAAACAAAAACCAAAAAAACAACAAAAGAACCAATAAAAACACACCATAACCAGGCGTGGTGAGGCACACCTTTAATCCCAGCACTTGGGAGGCAGAGGTATGAGGATCGCCATGAGTTCGAGGCCACCCTGAGACTCTATAGTGAATTCCAGGTCAGCCTGGGCTACAGCGAGACCCTGCCTTGAAACACAAAAACAACAACAAAGAAAGAAATTCCAATTTCCTGAAGAACTCTGGACATTTTGTTATCTTTGCTGGAACCATGAGAGGAAAATAGTTATTACAGGGATTTCAGTGTGTAAAGACTTGCTCAAAGATGAGCCACGCATCCCAGAGTTCTGGTCGGGCTCCTTCAGCACACTTGGGATGTCAAACCCTGAACATTCCAAAGGACAGACCATCCACTCATTCCTCAAGAACATTTCTAAGCCCTTAGAATATCCTGCATGATCAGTCTTTGTGCACCTAGGAGCCTGAGGTATACAGGTGGTTTCTACTAACCATGTGACGGATGGTAAGCTTCTTTTTTTTTTACCCCCTGAGCTATGACCCCCTACCTCTGCCTTCCGAGTGCTGGGATTAAAGTCGTGAGCCACCATGTTTGGCTGCATGCTTTATTTACTATTTATTTTTAAATTTTTTTTGTTTATTTTTATTTATTTATTTGAGAGCGACAGACAGAGAGAGAGAGAGAGGCAGAGAGAGAGAGAGAGAGAATGGGTATGCCAGGGCCCTCCAGCCACTGCAAACAAACTAGCCGTGTGCGCCCCCTTCTGCATCTGGCTAACGTGGGACCTGGGGAACCGAGCCTCGCACCGGCGTCCTTAGGCTTCACAGGCAGGCGCTTAACTGCTAAGCCATCTCTCCAGCCCATGCATGCTTTATTTTTATTCACTGGGGCCTTGGGATGTTTTGTGTGGGTTTGACTTCCAAAGGAACTTGACACCAAGTAATGAAGCCCAGTCAGTCATGTGGCTGTTCTATACCTCTGAAAACCCTGAGGGTCAGAAGAACTTTCTTAGCCGGGCGTGGTGGCACACGCCTTTAATCCCAGCACTCGGGAGGCAGAGGTAGGAGGAACACCGTGAGTTCGAGGCCACCCTGAGACTATATAATTCCAGGTCAGCCTTAGCTACAGTGAGACCCTACCTGAAAAAACCAAACCAAACCAAAACAAAACAAAAAAAAAATATGTTTAATAATGTTTCTTGGTCAATAATATTTTGCACATGGTGTCACATTATTTCTGGGAAATAATGTTTATAATAATGCTTATAAAACTCTACTCAGGGACCATTGAAAGCTTGCAACTGGCCTCTCACTGACTGAGTTACATGCACCTTTTCCCTCTGCAGACTATATCCTTTCACTACAATAGACCATAACTATATCATCTCTTTTCCCCCGGAAGCTCTTGGGACCTCCAGCAGAGGCCATGGCTGGCTTTGAGCAGAAGGGTGAACAGGAGTGGCGCTGTCCCGGCAGGGGCTGCGAGGGTGCTGTGAAAATGGGGCTCTCGCACTGCATCACTTAGGAGACGAACGGTAAGGGACTGCAGGGCTGACTCAGGACACCCCAGTGTCCCAGTCTAATCTTCAGCCACGACGTGACTATCCACATGAGAGACCCCAACAGAGGAAATTGGCAGTGGTTCATGGGGTGTCACGTGACCTTAGCGTGCATGATCCTGCTTCAATTCCCAGCACTCAAACCAAAAAGAGAACTGCCCAGTTGAGCCCATGCAACTCCAGGAGTCACCGGAGAACCTAAAGTGGCGGTTGCTTTAACTCACTCCATTATTTTTTTAAAGATTTATTTTTATTTATTTATTTGAGACAGAGAGATGGGTGGGGGAAAGAGAGAGAGAGTGAGAATGGATATGCCGGGGCCTCCAGCCACTGCCAATGAACTCCAGATGCTTGCACCACCATGTGCATCTGGCTTACGTGGGACTTGGAGAATTGAGCCAGGGTCCTTAGGCTTCGCAGGCAAGTGCATTAACCACTAAGCCATTGCACCAGCTCAGCTCGCTAAATTTTAGCAATGTCTTGTCACGTAGCAATAGGTAATCTGAGAATCGAATAATCTAAAGAAAACTGGCATTTAATTAGTTAAGCAGTCATATCGAAATAATAGCCAGAAAGCATTACCCTCACAACTGAACCCAAAACAATTTTCCTAATTTCAAAGCAAAAGCAAATATTTAAGGGAACTGGGGTTGAATGGAATTCTCCAGGTGTGCTGAAGTCTGTTGCTGGATTCCTTTTAGGCTTTGATTTACTTTAGTTGGTGGAAATGGTGGAAAGGCATTGGGAAACCTCACATGGAAACAAGCCTTCAGGTTTCAGAGCTCTCCAAGGTTTACTTTATCCTTCAAATGAAAGTAAGGAGCTGGGGGCTGGAGAGATGGCTTAATGGTTAAGGCATTTGCCTGCAAAGCCAGAGGATCCTGGTTCGACTCTCCAAGACCCACATAAACCAGATGTACAACAGGGCGCACGCCTCTGGAGTTCGTTTACAGTGGCTGGAGGTCTCTCTCTCTCTCTCTCTTCCTTCTCTTTCCCTCTCAAATATATATAAAGAAAATAAGGAGTTGATTTCATGCAAATTTTAGAGACAAGATGAGAAAGACCCCTGGTGGGCAAGGGGCTGAAAGAAGTTTGCTGAGAGGTTCTTTTATGCCCTCTGTGCCCTGTGGGGTTCTACTTGGTCACCCTGCAGTGAGTTGGAGATGCCAAACTCCTGACACACGGCGTTGGAGTGTGCGACATCGTGGGATGTTTCCGACTGTGGGATGTTCCTGCATGTTCCTCTGTGAACATTTGGGCAAGATAAAAATGTGACTCATCCTGGGCACGGTGGGGCACCCCTTTACTCCCAGCACTAGGGGAGAGGTAGGAGGACTGCTGTGAATTCAAGGCCAGCCTGAGACTACAGAGTGACTTCAGGTCAGCCTGAGCCAGCCTGAGACCCTACCTCGAAAAAAACACCACTAAAGTGACTCTTCGGTCGTGAGAACACGTACGATTTGGTGTGGCAATATGAGGACTCTGCTAGTGATCAGTGAGTCCTTTGAATGTTTGCTAACGTTTTATGATTTGCTCAGTGATTTGGCCCTTTGATAGCAAGTGGTCTTAAACGAGAACAGCCAGTCATTTAGAATAGGTAAGTGGTAGTGGTTTTGGACAAACCAAGTCCATTTCTAGGAAAACAACCTGAACATCTTTGTCCCACGTAATGGTGACAATACAGACATTGATTCTCTTGTTTAGTCCCATGCCTTTTGCCCACACTGCCCGTTAGACAGTCTTCCATGACTTCATCCATCTGCAAGCTTTTAGATGGAAGAGTAAAAATGCAGAATATATTGTCTTAGATCATAAAAACACATTTTCAAAAAAAAAATGTGCTTTTGGAAGTCAAATATTTTTCCGTGTGTAAAGACTAATCCCCCTGCCTGACCGCTTTATTCTCACAAGGCAAAAAGACACAGCAGTTAGCATGGAAGGCAGAATTCTCGGAGCCACACAGGCTGAAAGACAAGAGGGTGAATGCATTGCCACCAGATCTGAAAAAGATCTCATGGAAATTTAGTGGACACAGATCCCAGTTCTCTGCTTTTGTAGAATATCTTGTCCAGCGTACAGATGTTTTTCTCTTAACTGGGAACACTGGTTGGCTTGCCCATATCCTGTTTCAGTGGGGCAGACAGTGTTTTAGCGGGGCTTGTCCCTGTAATGGGACTGAGACTCATTGCTAGGTGGAAAACATACCTTTGGCTAGACAGAAATTCATCTATATTACAAAGAAATGTTTCCATTTCAGAAATTTCCCTGAATTAAGAATGTCTTTGTGGTTCATGCAGAAGTGTCCCTGAGGGCATCTGACTAAAAGAGACAAATTTTTAATACTTTCTGGTGATGTGTGAATTTAAGCGCTTGTAGATTTTCCTGTTGTATCTTTTGGAAACAAAAGTTGACTCTTTCCTGGTTAGTGACTCAGTGTTTTCATCAGTAAGTTTCTATAGTCTTGTTTTTACTTTTAAAATTTTAATTAAAATTTTAAATTTAAGCCGGGCATGGTGGTTCACACCTTTAATCCCAGCACTCGAGAGGCAGAGGTAGGAGGTTCACCAGGAGTTCAAAAAGCCATCCTGAGGCTACATAGTGAACTCCAGGTTAGCTTGAGCTAGAGTGAGATCCTGCCTCAAAAAACAAAAACAAAAACAAATTAAATTTAAAACATTAAATCAGTTAAAATTAAAAAAACTTAATCAGTTAAAATTAAGATTAAAAATTAAATATTAAATCTTTAAATTTTACTTGTTTTTTTTAAATTTTTTAAAATTTTTATTTATTTGAGAGCAACAGACAGAGAGAGAAAGAGGGAGAGAGAGAGAGAACGAGCGCAGAGTGGGCGCACCAGAGCTTCCAGCCACTGCAAATGAACTCCAGATGCGTGCGCCCCCTTGTGCATGTGGCTAACGTGGGTCCTGGGGAACCGAGCCTCAAACTGGGGTCCTTAGGCTTCACAGGCAAGCGCCCCCAAATTTTACTTGTTTTGAGACAGGCTGTCTTGTAGTCCAGTTGTGCTGGCCTTGAACTCGCTGTGTACCTGAGGATGATCTTGAACTCCTGACCCTCCTGCTTCTACCTTCCATGTGCTGGGATTGCAAGTGTGCACCACCACACATAAATGAAACTATTCCAAAACTAGGATAAATAGTGGGGCGTGGTGGCGCACGCCTTTAATCCCAGCACTCGGGAGGCAGAGGTAGGAGGGTCACTGTGAGTTTGAGGCCACCCTGAGACTACACAGTGAATTCCTGGTCAGCCTCAGCTATAGTGAGACCCTACCTTGAAAAAAAAAAACTAAATAAAACCACCACAACAAAAACTCGGATAAAGTTTTTCTGTCATGATATTCAGTACTAAAAATGCCACAAGTTACTTAGAAACTTTGCGCCTAGCAACTTATCCAGTATTATACTACAAAGTCTGCCTAGTTGAGAAAATACAGTGTAGAAATACAAGACTGACAAAAAATGAAATACTAATAATTCCTGATACTATGCTATCTTGGTAGAATATTTTAACTCCCTATAGCAATTGGACAACACTTAAATTTCTATTACAGTTCCAGCCTGTGGATAAACAGCTCACCTTCCATTTACTGTTTGTCAAAGTTGGTCTGCTAAATTATAACTCAGCTCATTTCCTCTCGAGTATCTCAAGGACAATTAAACTCTCAGTAAAACTCCAACTAGATATGTACAAGCTGAAAAAGAATTTTAGGGATTATTGACTCTGTCATGTGACAATGACTGTTTCTTTCTTTTCACCTGTCCTGGGGATCCAAACTCACGTCATCACGCTTGCGCAGCCAGGGCTTATCCAGCACAAAAAGTGTGAATATAGTGGAAAGAAAAGGGCTTTCTCAGTAACTGTAATGAAATACTATTATATACAACAACAACAAAAGAAGGAATAATTCTGTATCATTAAGGTTTTTTGTTTTTTACCCCCAAGGTAGGGTCTCACGCTGGCCCAGGCTGACCTGGAATTCTCAGGCTGGCCTTGAACTCACGGTGATGCTCGTACTTTTGCCTTCCAAGTGCTGGGATTAAAGGTGTGAGCCACCATGCCCGACTCATTAAGTTTTTTTTTTTTTAATTTTTTTTTTTACTTTATTTATTTGAGAGCGACAGACACAGAGAGAAAGACAGATAGAGGGAGAGAGAGAGAATGGGCGCGCCAGGGCTTCCAGCCTCTGCAAACGAACTCCAGACGCGTGCGCCCCCTTGTGCATCTGGCTAACGTGGGACCTGGGGAACTGAGCCTCGAACCAGGGTCCTTAGGCTTCACAGGCAAGCGCTTAACTGCTAAGCCATCTTTCCAGCCCAAGTTTTTTTTTAAATTAATTGTTTTGTTTATTTATTTGAGAGCAAGACAGAGAAGGAGGGGGAGAGGGAGAATGAATGGACCCACCAGAGCTTCCAGCCACTGCAAACGAACTCCACATGCGTGCGCCCCCTTGTGCACCTGGCTAATGTGGGTCCCGGGGAATGGAGCCTTGAACCGGGGTCCTTGGGCTTCACAGGCAAGTGCTTAACTGCTAGGCCCTCTCTCTAGCCCCACTTTTTTTTGTTGTTTTTTTTGAGGTAAGGTCTCACTCCAGCCTAGGCTGACCTGGAATTCACTATGTAGTCTCAGGGAGGCGATCCTCCTCCCTCTGCCTCCTGAGTGGGGGATTAAAACCATGTGCCACCATGCTGGGATACAGACAGGGCCTCTTGCTCACCCAGGCTGGCCGGCCCACAGGCTGGCGGGAGATTCTCATCTCTGCGCCCATCGCGTCGGAGGCGCTGAGGACTACAGACGCTCCTTCGCTACTGTGCTGCTTCCCGGGGTTCTGGGGATCCCAACTCTGGCATTCATACTTCCATAGTCAGGGCTTTATCCACACAGCCGTCTCCCCAGCCTCACCTTACTTGTTAAAATGTTTTCAGGGGCTGGAGAGATGTTTTAGCAGTTAAGCCATTTGCCTGCAAAGCCAAAGGACCTAGGTTTGATTCCCCAGGTCCCACGTAAGCCAGGTGCACAAGATGGCACATGCATCTGGAGTTTGCCCATTCTCTCTGCCTCTTTCTCTCTTTTTATTTTATTTTTTTTAAATATACAGTTTTAAACACTAATCTATTTTATTTATTTATTTGAGATAGAGAAGGAGAGACAGACAGACAGACAGACAAGAGTAAGAATAGGCACGTCAGGGCCTCCAGCCACTGCAAATGAACTCCAGATGCATACGCCACCATGTGCACCTGGTTTACATAGGACCTGGAGAATCGAGCCTACATCCTTAGGCTTTGCAGGCATATTCCTTAACCTCTAAGCCATCTCTCTAGCCCTCTCTTTTTATTTTTATTTATTGTACTCAGACTTCTACCAAAGACCTCCTAGGGGAGGGGCAGGCTCACTTGTGAGCTCATAATCTTCCTTAACTGTGAGCACCTTGAAGAACCACAATGGACAGAAAATTGGAGCCATAAGATGCCTTTGAATCACAGCCCATGTTGAAAACTTTAGAAAACGCACTTGTATACACTTAGAACCAGATCTTTAGAGAATAGGTCAGAAGTACAGTGATGTAAATTCTGTCTAAAACACCATTATTATTATTATTTTTTAAAATAAAAAAATTTTTATTAGCATTTTCCATGATTATAAAAAATATCCCATGGTAATTCCCCCACCCCCCCGCTTTCCCCTTTGAAAAAAACCCCACTATTTGGGGCTGGAGAGATGGCTTAGAGGTTAAAGCACTTGCCTGCAAAGCCAAAGGACCTTGGTTCAATTCCACAGGACCCACATAAGCCAGATAGATGCACAAGGTAGCACATGTATCTGGAGCTCGTTTGCAGTGTCCGGAAGCCCTGGCACACCCATTCTTTCTCTTCTCTCTTTTTCCTTCTCTCAAATAAATAAAAATAAAATATATTTACGATGCCACTATTTGAAAAATCTCATCAGAAGTAGCTTACTCTTCATGGGGTCAGTGAGGCGGCTGAGGTTGCCTTTAGCCATGTCACACTTCAATACACTTGAGGCTTTGTGGGTACTGTGGCTGTGACACTCAGTAGCTGTGTGACCTCAAGCAAACTTCAGTTTCTCTCGGCTCAGTTGTCTCAATTGTAAAATGATGAGAGTTGGCAGGATTAGGTGACTTAATATGCTTGGCACATAATAACCACATTGTGTCAGTTATCAATACTACTGTATCATTCACTTATTATATTAGCTCATACATTTTGCAGAAAGCCCACCAGCACAAAAAAATCAATTATAACACAATTATTTTTTAAAATCCCCAAAGACAACACTTTAGAAGGGCTAAACCAGGTGTGGGAGCACACACCTGTAATCCCAGTACTTGGGGAGGCTGAGGCAGGAGGATCATGATAGAGTTCAGGCTGGTATGCATAGTGAGAGTCTATGTCTAAGAAACCAAAGAACAAACAAACAAAAAAAAAAAAAGGAAAAAAAAAAGATTCATAAGACCCCAAATTACTATTAAACTTGGTTCAGAATAATGTACCCTAAGCACATTCAAGTTATTTCCAATTCTAAACCTACCCAGCACTCTTCCAGACATGTTAAACTCATGCAAAAGGTGAGCCTAGTTGTATCAGAAACTGACTTGCTATTCATAACATTATCAGTGACCTTTCTAAGGTAGGTTTTCCAGGCAGGATACTGGCAAGGCATTGGGTCCCCTCTAGGAGGTTTTGAGAAATGGTAGCAAAGGGGTTCCCTGCTCAGCACACAGTCAGCTCTTCATATTGGTGCTCCAGCAAGTGTGGGTTCAACTGGCTGTGGATGGAATACTTTTTAAAAACGCACCTGTACAGAACACATTAGACCTGTTTTCTTGTGATTATCTCCTAAACAAAACAGTGGAGCAGTTATTTTATTTTAGCATTTACATTGTGCTGGGTATTACAAGTTATCTCAAGGTGATGTGAGTATGGAAGGATACACAGGTATGTACAGATATGATGTCATTTCATAGGAGGGACTTGTGCACCTGCAGTCTGTTTGGGATCTGTACTGGGTTCAGGGATCAATCCTCCTTCACTGCCTGTCCTCTGCAGGAGACTAAAGCATTCTGTGGTTCTTACATGCATTTGCACCCCACCATACATAATTCTGATGAGGGAGACATGGGAGCAAAGAGAAAGTCTTCCCCCGGCCCCTAAGGCAAGGTCTCACTCTAGTCCTGGCTGACTTGGAACTCTGTAGGTCCAGGCTGGCCTTGAACCCACAGTGATCCTCCTACCTCTGCCTCCCAAGCGCTGGGGTTACAGGTGTGCACCACCACACGCCTGGATGAGAAAGTCTTAAATTAGCAGCTGCCATCCGGTCTTGCTCCCAGCTTCCCTAGATGAGAAAAAGAATGCTGGCCAAGGAGGGCTGCTGAGTCATTTGGTAGGTTATGAAGTCCAAGGGGTCAATTGTGCCGCACTAGCTGATGTCATAACATCTAGGGCTCCCCCGCAGGCTCTGGGAAGTGAGGGCACTTTTAGTTCAAACCTCAGTATCAGGGTTTAATACCAAACAGGGCTAGGTCCTTGGCTGCCTGCCCCGCCAAACAAAGTTGTGTCCCAGAGAAACCGGACCACCTCCTTCTGGTAGGATGGCTTCCCACAACCTCAACTTCCGGAATTTTCATCGTGGGGCTTGTCTTGGTGTACTACTATTTCAATGTCAGTATTCTTTTTTTATTTTTAATTTTTTTTGTTCATTTTTATTTATTTGAGTGTGATAGCGAGAGAAAGAGACAGAGAGAGAGAGAGAGAGAGAATGGGTGCGCCAGGGCTTCCAGCCACTGCTAATGAACTCCAGACGTGTGCACCCCCTTGTGCATCTGGCTAACGTGGGTCCTGGGAAATCGAGCCTTGAACCGGGGTCCTAAGGCTTCACAGGCAAGCGCTTAACTGCTAAGCCATCTCTCCAGCCCTCAATGTCAGTGTTCTTGGTGGCAGGCGAATTTAAGGCCAGAAAGCACGGTAAATCCAGAGGCAACACCACGGCTTAGTGCTGGTGGCTAGGTATGTTATTATTTCCTAAGTGACATGGCTGGCCAGCAGGTTTGCAAAATGAGCGACGCTTACTTTGTCATTCACATGCCTGAAATTATATAAGTAGCACACCAATTGCTCAAGACACAGATTCTTTGGTCTACTCATCGAAATAGCAAGTAACAGAATACCTCGTTAGTTAAATAAAAAAATGACAATCTTTTATTTTTCAGACCTTGTTACACATTAAAATGCACTCATCTCCCTCTTGGGTTATTAAGCAGATTATCTGCTCTTTCCTTTTGACCCTTACCCCCCCCCCATTATTTTGATGGGTTCACTTCTAAAATGAATTCTTCCTGTCTGTCTTACTGTATTGACTTCCACAGTCTCATAACAAAGTCCAACCTAGGTTTCCTCCTACGTGTGAAATGGATGTCAATGATGACTATTTTGTCGGCACATGTTGAAGATGACATCGAGGTTAAGCTCTGAGCAGATATTTCAAGGCGATGGCATGCCATGACAGTTTTGAGAATTTAACTATCACTATTGGTACAAAGAAGCCAATCCTCAGTTTCATAAGCATATTCTAACATTGGACATTATTCATAATATCTAATATACTTTATTCCCAAAGTCATGACTTCAGATGTGTAATGTTCTTCAGGTTCATTTTGCCTCAGATTTAATTCCTGAATGTCAGTGACATACTCTTTAACCAAAAAAAAAAAAAAAAAAAAAAAAAAAAAAAAAAAAAATCAGGGGTACACATGAATACAGAATTGCTTTAAAAGGAGCAAAGACAGCAAAAGAAGCTCTTGGCATTTAAAAAGAGATACAAAGTATGGAATAAAAGTGAATAAAAAACACACACCTTTGTACATATCAGAAATATCCAATGTACCACCAATACAATTGCTCTTAAAAAAGTTCTAGAGTTTGGAGACATGCACTTTGTTTTATGTAACTACGTTTGTATTACCAACTCCACATCTTTCCTATCTATGTCCTGTCACCCATTAGAGTCTTTAAAAACCTGAAAGGTTGGCAATATGGTTTTTTTAAAATAAACCTCACCAAAGGACCACCATCATGTGTGGCTGTTGGATGGGGCCAAGCCCTTCTCAAGTGTCGTCTTTAGAGTCCTCTTTTCCCCTTCATGAGTCAGCGGTGCTCCAACTTCAAATGCATCCCATTCACCCCCAGGCCAGGCGCCCAAGCTCAAATGTTCTCTTCATCCAACATTTTGTTGATGCCGTCACAAAGTTTCTGTAAGTGAGGTTTAAATTTTCCAAAGGGATTATACAAGGCAGCCAAAAAATCACAATCTGAGAAGTGATCAAAGACATTATTAACCCGTCCGTGAGACTTGGCCGTGAGGTGACGCTGGATGATGTCATGCAGCAGCTCTCGGCATTCATTCAGCAGCCGGGACAGCACATTCCGGTCAAAGGTGTAGTCCACCTGGTGGAAGCTGACCACGGTCATGGCGAGCTGATGGACCTTCTTCTTAAACTTCTCCATGAGGGCCAGCTCCTCCTGGTTGAACTGACTGTTCCTGTAGAGGACAGCCAGCTTGATGACGGTCTTGATGAGGTTCTTGATGATCTTCTCGGCCTCCTTCTTGTTCTGCGTGTACTCCTTGGTCACCCGGTACAACTCGTCCAGCACCTCGCTGCTCGTGTCGTCGATCAAGGTGGTGGCGATCGATTTGGACACCATTTTACCCAGGATCTTCTTCTGCGCCTGAACGGCCAGGTTTTTGGAATTAAAGACATCTGTGGCCACTAAAAAAACAACAAAACAAAACAGAAAGAATGATCAGCAAAAACAAAGAACAAATATTAGGGGGTATTTTCCCTTCAATCTTTCCATTATTTGTGATATGATCTACTGATGTGAATCTGTTCAGAAAAAAATTAACTGTTTTCTACATTTCTAGATATTAGGGTCTCATTTTCAGACTTAACAGGTTGATGTGTAACTCATATTTTTGCACCTTCTGCTATGTAGTCAGTCAATACTATACAAGTTGAAGTTGGTGACTCTTGAAAATAATTCTGTGATTTAAAAATATGTCTCATGAGGTGGTCTTTTAAAAATAGTTTTATTTATTTATTTGCAGGGAGGGGAGAGAGAGAGAGAGAGATGGGGGGGGGAAGAAAGGTATATCAGGGCTTCTAGCTGCTGCCAACAAACTCCACTCTAGATGCGTGCACCGCCTTGCGCATCTGTTTTACATTAGTTCTGGGGAATCAAACCTGGGTTTTTTGGCTTTGCAGGCAGGTGCCTTAACCACTAAGCCATCTCTCCAGAACCTCCCTTTTTTTTGAGGTAGGGTCTCACTCTAGCCCAGGTTGACCTAGAATTCACTATGTAGTCTCAGGGTGGCCTTGAACTTACAATGATTCTCCTACCTCTGCCTCCAGAGTGCTGGGATTAAAGGCATGTGCCACCATGCCCGGCAACCCTGACATTTTAATGTATTTTAGCTTATGTCTTTAGCTGATGAAATGTACATGGAAAACATACTTTGAAAAAGCGGGTGCTTAACAGAGTTTTCTTCTGGAATGATCCTAACTCTTACTTTGACAGATGTTTAAGACACATACATAATGAGAGCTGCGTGCATTAACTACCACAGGCATACGATGGACGATGTTTGTAGCTTCAGTGGAAATGCTCAACACAGCAAGCTTAGTCTTTCCCCTCCATGATATCCCGTGCTCTGTGACTGAGGCAGTCTGAAAGCATCGCTGTCTACCACGGTGCTTTTCCTGTCATCCCCTGGGGATTCCTAGGGTGCCCACGCCACTGCTGGGTCAAGGCTGCTGTCCTCAGGCTGGGTGAAAGTATGCATTCAGTGATACAAGAT
Source organism: Jaculus jaculus (assembly GCF_020740685.1). Taxonomy (NCBI): domain Eukaryota; kingdom Metazoa; phylum Chordata; class Mammalia; order Rodentia; family Dipodidae; genus Jaculus; species Jaculus jaculus. The sequence goes on from NC_059115.1 coordinate 59,085,819, forward strand.
AGCAAGCCTGCCAATGCGGGCAGGCAGGCTGAGTCGGGGCATCAGTGATATCAAGTGACTGCTACCTCGGACAGCCTCACGTCATTAGGGAGCACACACACGGCCGCTTCCAGCTCCGGGCTGGGGGGACACAAGAGAGACGCCTGTGGCGTGAAGCTCTCACAGGAAATGTAAAATTGGACGAAGAGAAGCCTCCTCAGACTCGAAGTGTATCTGTGGTAGACATTCAGATAGTCCTGTATAGCTTGTTACAGAATGGTTTCTGATGACCAGAATGGCTTCTATGAAACCATATCGCATCTACTGGAAGAATGTCTTCAATGAACTAGAAATGGTGCTCTCACAGTTCGTATTTAAATGTTCTAAAAATATTTTTTATTTATTTATTTGAGAGACAGAGAAAGAGGAAGAGAGAGAGAATGGGTGTGCCAGGGCCTCCAGCCACTGCACACGAACTCCAGATGCGTGTGACAACTTGTGCATCTGGATAAAGTGGGTCAAACTGGGATCCTTTGGCCTTGCAGGTAAACGCCTTAAACTGCTAAGCCATCTCTCCAGCCCCTCCATATTTAAATTTCTAAAAGTTGAACTGAAACTGCAGAAGAAGAACTGAAATATATTTTGAGGAAGAAAAGGTAATTGAAAAAGTACAAGAAATAGCCAACTTTATGTAGGTTGCCAGGCTTTAAAATTTTTTATTAGCTAAGCAGTAGTCTTCTCCTATCTGTTTCTCTGATGATTTGCTAAAAATTAATTCACACTAAGCAAGTTCTATAAAAAGAACTGGTACCCAGGTAATTAAAATTACCATATTACAACCAAGCACTGACCGTCTTTCATCTTACAATTCCTAATACAGACCTAAACAAATAATGCACCTGAATTACATAGGAAGGACACCCAACTGTTTTCAGAGACATAGCAAATAAGAGGAATTTCAGTTGCTTATTATATATAAAGTTGAAAATTCTTCTTTTTTAGTATTTTAGAATCTGGTCACTCTACAAACAGCCTATCTGGGATTCACTGGCCCATTTCACAGATGAACACTCTGTACTGTGAAGTACTGAGATCAAAGAGGAGAAGTGTTCATGGACTCTGATGTGCTAACTTTCAAAGGCTGGACTTGCAAATTTGCTCTTCTCAGCTACTTTCCTCATTAAATGTCATATCCTATTTAATTTCAAACTTAAAGGGGAAATAATAACTCTGTGCACAGCACTTTAACTTCCTGCAAGACAGGAAGCAGAGACATAATCTACCACTGAGGACTGAGCAAGATCACTGGCCTCTTACTGGAACCATGGCAGAACCGAAAAGCGGAAGCTGATCTGAGGCTTCCACATTCTCTTGGCCCTGTTTAGAAACACAGCAGCAATATTACACTTTCATGTTAGTCTGTGATTAATCCAGTAGGCTCGGAAGCTGGGGAGACGGCTCGCTGGGTAAGGTGCTTGCTATGCAAGCTCGAGGACCTGAGTCTGGATCACCAGCACGCACATAAAACGCTGGCTGCTCACAGTCAGTGCCAGCACCGGGGAGGCAGGCGGGGAGCCCCTGGGTCTTGCTGGCTAGAGTAGCTGAATCAGCGAGCCACAGGTTCAGCCAGAAACCCTGTCTCGAGTAAGGTGGAGAGTGACTGAGGAAGACACCTGACCCATTGTTGGCCTCTGAACTCCACATGCATTCACATACATGTGCCCACATGCATATGAACACACACATGCACATACACCACTCACACAAACAAAAAAAATCCAGTAGGCTCTTCTCCCCTCTACTGGGAAGACATGTATTCAGTAGATTTATTTTCCAGCATTAGAAATGGCCTGTTTTGAGCCAATTGGGGGTTGTGGCTGAGACTGCTTGCCAGGGATATGTGGTCTGTGATCATAAAATACATTTTTCCTTGCACATTAACTGCTGCTAGCCACTCCCGCTCAACTCACCGTCAGTTCTACAAGCTCTAGCAAACCCAGTCAAAGCCTGGCATCTGTCAGATCTAGTCCTGTACCAATTTTTCCTCCTTCCTCTATTCTCACCCCTGTGATGTCATCTCTTCCCATAGCTTCTGATAGCATCCATGTGTGAATGACTCCCACAGTCAAAACTCGGTCCTGACCTCTTTTCCAGACTCATTTTGCAAAAGCATTATTTTTCTTCTCTTTTAGGATTCTGCAGACATCTCAAATGCACCATGTCCAAACTGAATCCTTCTCTCCAATCCCACAAAACGCTCTTCCTCCGAGATTTGTTTCCTCAACTAACCTTTCACTGAAGTCAGAGGCTTGGGAACCACCTACTGTCTCACCCCCATTACCAAGTTCCTTCCACCTTCTCAAATTCTATCCAGTTCCCTCCATCTCTACAGACACTGCCTAGTTCAACTCCTTTCCAGTGTCTTTTCATATGACTACCAGAGTATTTGAAAAACATATATTAGAAAATGATGTTCCTTTCAAATGCTTTTCTATCCCACTTCCTAGCTTGGAAAACCCTTATATTTGCGTCCACGTTACTATCTCCCTCCCTGCTCAGGGATCTAAGCTCTCTAAGAATAGATTCTATCTATCTTGCTCCCCAGGCCTGGGCTTGGCCAAGAAGCAGAGGCAGTTGTCCCACCATCTTTTCACTAGATTTAAATACTTCTCAAGGAGAACATACTGGCCTCAGAACAAGAGTTTTTCATATATATTTGGCTGTGTTGTTTGCTTATTTTAAAACCTAGAGAGAGAGACATTTATTTCACCTCATTAAATATGTGGTTTTCTTCTCTGTAAGAGTACTTCAGAAAGTGGTTTCTCTTACTATCAGCAATAAGTTCTTCTAAATAGAAAAGATTTGTTGTGTGCAACAGGAAAACATCTGAGGACCAGAACAGGAATGTTTTGAGTATAAGCAAGGCATGACCTGGGCCGCAGGACGCTGACCACAGGCCCCCTCTACTTCTGGCTGGGTCTGTGTTTAAACACGTGACAGAGATGAGCCCAAGGCACATCCTGGGAAGAACCAAAATGCGTGTGCAGATGTTATCCAAAGGGACAGTACTGAAAATATTGATCTGAAATTCTACTTGTTAAGATGAATCTACTTGTCTTTGGAAATTGGCATGGGAAACGGTGGCAGAAGAAAAATGATGCTTTATCTATCTTACAGCTGTGCAAAACATTTACTAACACAGGGCTGGGGAGATGGCTCAGTAGATAAAGTGGATAAGCTGAAGTGCCTGAATGCAATTCCCACTTCCCCAGAATCTGGCCTGGGTGAAAGACAGGGTTTGTAACCCCAGCGCTCTCACTGACGCTAGAATCCTGAGTAAGAAATCCCACCAAAGACAAGGTGGATGGGTGAGGACCAGCCTGAAAGTTGACTCTGGTCTCCACATGCTGCGCTGTGTGGTATGTCTCATTCATGCAACTCACGTGAGCATGCGCACACACATGAACCTGTGTGCGGGCACAGACACACAAGCAAATAAAACTTTTTTAAAAGAGAACTACTGTTATCTTTAAACCATCTTACAACTAAGGATGTAACTCTGGCAGAATGCTTTTGCATAGCATGCATTAGGTCCTAGTTCAATCTTCATCAATACTACCAAAAAAAAAAAAAAAAAAAGACTTCTAGAAAGGAGTAAATGTTACCTTTTTTTTTTTGGTTGAGGTAGGGTCTCACTCTAGCTCAGGCTGACCTGGAATTCACTCTGTAGTCTCAGGGGGCCCTGAACTCATGGTGATCCTTTTACCTCTGCCTCCCGAGTGCTGGGATTAAAGGCGTGCACCACCATGCCTGGCGAGTGAATGTTACTGTACATCTATCTACTTGACTTGCCCCATCTCTCCCTCTCTCCCATCCCTCCCTCTCTGGCTTCATCAAATGTCCCTTTTCAACAATGTTTGTTATAAAGCAAACTGATATTTAGGGAACCGTCGTTTCAGTATCAACAGTTATGAAGTTGGAGATAAATATTGATGGTAAAAACACACTGACCTATGTATACAAGAAAGAAATGTCCTCAAAAGGAAATAAAGGGAAAGGTCTTTCAAAATAGGTGCTAATGAAGAACTGTAGCTTTTTTTTGAACATTAACAAAAAATGCCCCGTAACTACTGTACAACGAAGTACTCATCGCTTTCTTTACAATTTCACCAGCAAATACATAATGTGTTATGTTTGATATGGTGGAAAAATGTATATATCTCATTACAAATTCTTCTTCTGCTGCTTCTTCCTTTTTAAGTTTTATTTATTTGAGAGAGAGAATAGTAGAGGCAGACAAAGGGAGAATGGGTGCACCAGGGCCTCTAGCAAACTCCAGACACATGTGCTGTGCCACCCTGTGCATCTGGCTTACGTGGATACCAGGGAACTGAATCTGGGTGCAAGGACTAAAGGTATGTCCACCATGCTTGGCTTACAAATTCCTGTCTAGTTAAAATTTGATCCAGTAGGTCTAAATGTTAAGAAGGATGAGAAAGAAAACCATTTGGAGAGCTTGGCTTTTATTAACAAATACATAAAACCTTACTGTTCTTGTACCTGAAAAACCCCCAAATCTAAAGGGGACTTAGTAGAAAGGCTGTGCTGGTGATAATAACACAGTCAGAACTAAACCTACGCTCTAGCACCAGAAAGTAGCAGGCTGAGAGTTATCTTTGCTACCCTGGGATTTGTCAGTGCTCCAGGGGGAAGGAAGGCACACAGGGAATGGCTGGCGATATATCCTGACACCACCCTCCATACTGAAATCCTCAAAGTAGGAAATTCAAAGAGACTGGGAATAAACATGACTCAAGAGAAGGAGAATAAGCCGGGCATGGTGGCACACCTTTAACCCCAGCACTCGGGAGGCAGAGGTAGGAGGACCACCGAGAGTTCAAGGCCACCCTGAGACTACAGAGTGAGACCCTACCTCAAAAATACCAAAGAAAAAAAAAAAAAAGAAGAGAGAGAGAAGGAGAGAGAGAGGAGGACAAGAAAGGGGAGGGAGATAAGAGAGTGAGGAAGAAGTACCTAGGTGGGTGAGGAGGCAACCAGCAATAGCAATAGTACATCTTAGGGACTCTACAGAGAGGAGCCAAGTGCGGGGCACCATCCTACGCCCTGTGCTTCTGTCTGCAGAGGGGGGCTGCCTACAGGAGATTACTAGCCTGACACTGAACACACCGTGCAGTTTCCCCAGTCCAGAACTGAAGAACCAGAAACACACACACCATCACAGGGACGAAGGGAGACACTCACTCCATGTCTCACGTGGATTCCAGAGAAGCGCACGCTCATTTGAAAAGGCAACGTGAGCTGGGGAGATGGTTTAGCTGTAAAGGTGCTTGCCTACGAAGCCTAAGGAACCAGAACCCACATAAGCCAGATGCACATGGAGGCACATGCGTCTTGAGTTTGCAGTGGCGAGAGGCCCTGGTGCACCTATTCTCTATCTAATAAACAAATAATTAAGAAAGGCAACATGGAAGAGAAAATGCTAACTTTGAGATACCTCCTCTCATCTCAATGTGTGTAGTGGGACCTATCAAAGACTTCCAGATTTGAACCAATATCCTTTGGCTTGGCAGGCAAACGCTTAACCATTAAGCCATCCCTCTAGCCCCGTATAATGTATTTTAAAAGCCCAAACCCTCTGAAGCTAACGTCTCTGTGCACTACCATTCTCCTCAGGAATATTACTACTGGAGCTTGGTTTCCACATCTACGAGCCTCTAGAGAATGGGGCCTCCACCTCCCGTTTCAAAGACAAAAGAACAGGGGCCACAGAGAAGTGCCACACAATGCCTTCCACAGGCTTGTTTAGAGAACATGACTTAAGCTTCACACAGATCTTGACACTCTCTAGTACATTTGGTCACAATTAATCAACTCCTTCTGTTAGTAAGATGGAACTGAGAAATGCAAAATGCCAGATGGCTGTGTGGAAAGAGACCTCAAGTGCTTAAGCTAATAGAGTTTTACTGCCCCTCCCATGATGATATTAAAAAATATGTAATGTTTCAATCCTATACAAGGACATTTCTCTTTTTTAAGGCGTTGAACCACTTTTCAGCAATAGGTTCAACTTGAAAGGACTCTGTCAGGCATGGAGGGGTCGTTTGCCTGGAGGAAACTGGCTCACTGAGAACAGAATTAGCACTTACCACAAAAAGCCAAGAGAAGAAACAGTTGCAACGCCCACGTTAAGCTGGGTAACGGGGGCAGTGTGCAAAGGAAACCGTCCAAAAATAAGGCCCAGTGAACACCCACAGTTAGTTAGAGCCACAGCAGCTGACAAGATCGTTCCAGTCACCGCATTCTTAAAGCAGTTTCCAGAGCCTTCCAGACAGCCGGAGACCCACAGGCACACTTGGAGGCCAAAGGCCCGAGTGAAGAGAGCTGCATTGCAGGCTTGGGTGCAATTCCACCGCTTCGAAATTCAGTTTCCTCATCTGCTCAGTGGGGGCCATGTCCAGTTGGCATGGCTAAAACGAGAGTGAGTTACTAGTATGAAAACACCCAGCAGTGTACGAGGCTCATGACAGACCACGAGGGAACTCCCACTGAACAGTGCAGGTGATGCCAGGGCAGCTGACGCCTGGAACAGGCTCGGGGGTTCAAGCTCCGCATGTGTGCACACCGCCCTCTCCGTTCAGCTCTCTCTCTTTTTCTGAGGTAGGGTCTCACTCTAGCCCTCATCTGGAATTCACTGTGTAGTCTCAGGGTGGCCTTGAACTCAAGGTGATCCTTCTACCTCTGCCTCCCGAGTGCTGGGATGAAAGGAGCATGCCACCACACCCTCACTTCTTTTAATCTTTTTTTTTTATTTATTTTTTTTATTTTTTTTTTATTTTTATTTTTTTTAAATTTTTATTAACATTTTCCATGATTATAAAACATATCCCATGGTAATTCCCTCCCTCCCCACCCCCACACTTTCCCGTTTGAAATTCCATTCTCAATCATATTACCTCCCCATTACAATCATTGTAATTACATATATACAATATCAACCTATTAAGTATCCTCCTCCCTTCCTTTCTCCACTCTTTATGTCTCCTTTTCAACTTACTGGCCTCTGCTACTAAGTATTTTCATTCTCACACAGAAGCCCAGTCATCTGTAGCTAGGATCCCCATATGAGGGAGAACATGTGGCGCTTGGCTTTCTGGGCCTGGGTTACCTGACTTAGTATAATACTTTCCAGGTCCATCCATTTTTCTGCAAATTTCATAACTTCATTTTTCTTTACCGCTGAGTAGAACTCCATTGTATAAATGTACCACATCTTCATTATCCACTCATCTGTTGAGGGACATCTAGGCTGGTTCCATTTCCCAGCTATTATAAATTGAGCAGCAATAAACATGGTTGAGCATGTACTTCTAAGGAAATGAGATGAGTCCTTTGGATATATGCCTAGGAGTGCTATAGCTGGGTCATATGGTAGATCAATCTCTAGCTGCTTTAGGAACCTCCACACTGTTTTCCACAATGGCTGGACCAGATTGCATTCCCACCAGCAGTGTAGAAGGGTTCCTTTTTTTCCACATCCCCGCCAACATTTATGATCATTTGTTTTCATGATGGTGGCCAATCTGACAGGAGTGAGATGGAATCTCAATGTAGTTTTAATCTGCATTTCCCTGATGACTAGTGACGTAGAACATTTTTTTAGGTGCTTATATGCCATTCGTATTTCTTCCTTTGAGAACTCTCTATTTAGCTCCTTAGTCCATTTTTTGATTGGCTTGTTTGATTCCTTATTAGTTAACTTTTTGAGTTCTTTGTATATCCTAGATATTAATCCTCTATCAGATATATAGCTGGCGAAGATTTTTTCCCATTCTGTAGGTTGCCTCTTTGCTTTTTTCACTGTGTCCTTTGCGGTGCAAAATCTTTGTAATTTCATTAGGTCCCAGTGGTTAATCTGTGGTTTTATTGCCTGAGCAATTGGGGTACTTCTTTTAATCTTTTAACTCTTCTGTCTCTAAGTTTGTGAACAGGAAAATGTGACCTCTACAGAAATCAGGAAGGCTTTCCCCATGTCACCACAGGTTGGTTGTTGCTCTGACACTGCTTCCTGGACTGAAGGAAAGCTTGGTGATGTTTATAGACAGTAAAATAGGTGCACTGCAAAGAATGCCAGTTTCATAAATGTCAAGAGGTCACAAGAAAACAAAAAAAAAGAATTTTATGGTTGTCCAAAGTCAGAGCCAGAGTTTACAGCCATGAGAACCCAGTGATTGGCCTAGGCAATAATGATAATGTTAGTGATAAGGATAATAAATAACGATAATATTAGTAGCAGCCACCCGTTTTTAAAACTTTTTAACAAATATATTTTATTTATTTGAGAGAGAAAGAGGGAGGGAGGGAGGGGGAGAGAGAATGAGCATGCCAGGGCCTCCAGCCACTGCAAACAAACTCCAGATGCATGCACCCCTTGTGCGTCTGGCTTACGTGGGTTCTGGAGAGTCGAACCAGGATCCTTTGGCTTTGCAGGCAAACGCCTTAACTGCTAAGCCATCTCTCCAGCCCAGTCTTTTTTAAATCTTCTTACTCTGTCTCTGTAACTGCCCAGATATTGTATTACTGATTGAAACCTCATGCCAAATACTGGGGAGGTGATTACTATTCAGTTACAGATGAGTTGTGTGAGGCTCAGAAAAACTAAAACTAAGTTACTTTCTTTCTTTTTTCTTTTTTTTTTTCTCTTGGTTTTTCGAGGTAGGGTCTCACTCTAGCCTAGGCTGACCTGGAATTCACTATGTAGTCTCAGGGTGGCCTTGAACTCACAGTGATCCCCCTACCTCTGCCTCCCAAGTGCTGGGGATTAAAGGTGTGCGCCACCACGCCCGGCTTCAAATTACTTTCAAAAGCCCATAAAATCAGTAAGTGGTAGAGATGAATTTATTCATGAATATTCAATTCCAAGCAATTCTCTGAAAAAAAGCTGTATTATAGTACATGAGCATTAGAAATAATGTTTTCACCTTGAAAACACAGGAAGATCTAATAATATCTGATTAAGGGAAGGAAGATCAAAGAGAACTGAGACCAGGTCTCCCAGAGGGAAGATGTGATGATAGGGGAGAGCGCCCCAGGAGAACTGGAAACAGCCTGCATCTTCAGGGAAGAAGCTAAGCAGTTTTAAGTTTTGTTTTTTTTTTTAATTTTTATTAGCATTTTCCATGATTATAAAAAAAATCTCAGGTAATTCCCTCCCCCCCACACTTTCCCCTTTGCAGTTTTAAGTTTTAGAATTCAATCTAAAATAAACAAAAATTAATATATAGTTCAAAAACAAGAATGTAAATACATGAAAAGTCTCTTGTCTCTCAGTTTTGCAATTCACAGCATAGCTTGACCTCAACCTTTATTTCCAAGAGGCCACAACTGTTCTCGGATTTCTGGCATCCGTTCAGAGCTATGCATAGATCTGGCCCCTGCAGAGAGAGCAAATGCATGAGTAGATTCTGTGCAGGGTAAGAAGTCTTAAAGGACTGTTCTCTCTCTCTCTCTCTCTCTCTCCCCGTTTTGCTTGTTTTTGTTTTCAGATAGGGTTTTACTATATAACAAGTCAGGCTGGCCTGGAACTCCTGATCCTCCTGCCTCAGCCTACTGAGTGCTAGAGTTGGCATTATAAGTGTATACCACCATACCTGGCTTAATGCTAGTAAGAAATGCAATTTTTGGGCTGGAGAGATGGCTTAGCGGTTGAGGCGTTTGCCTGTGAAGCCAAAAGACCCAGGTTCAATTTCCCAGGATCCATGTAAGCCAGATGCATTGTTTATAGTGGCTGAAGGCTCTGGCGCACCCCTTCTCTCTCTCTGCCTCTTTCTCTGAAATAAAATAAGTAAATGAAGTTTAAAAATAAATACAACTTATTTTTATTTTTTTAATTTGAGAAAGAGAGAGAATTGGTGCAGCAGGGATTCAGCTACTGAAATTGAACTCCAGACGCTTGTGCCACCTAGTGGGCATATGCGACCTTGCGCTTGCCTCACCTTTGTGTGTCTGGTCATTAGTATTTCTATACCTCAGAAATTTAAGGGTGTGTGTCAAGGATTTTTTTTTTTTTTTTTTCCGAGGCTGGGTCTCACTTTAGCCCAGGCTGACCTGGAATTCACTCTGTAGTCTCAGGGTGGCCTCAAACTCATGGCAATCCTCCTACCTCTGCCTCCCAGGTGCTGGGATTAAAGGCGTGTGCTACCATGCCCTGCTTGTCTCAAGGATCTTAAGGGGCAAATACATTATAACTTGCCAGAACCCAGTTTTAGGCAATGTTTGGCAGACAAAGGGCAAAAGTAGCAGGTATGCAGGGCAGAATCCTTAGGGCCATTGGCCACTGGCATCAGAAGTGCCTGGACTTTCTATGCTGATGGCACTGGAATCTCCGGGGCTCCAGTGCAACTTCCCCTGGTGAGGAGCACCCTCCGTGATTCTGATGTGTAGTGAGGTTGGGGAACTCCTGGAACACTGTGCTTAAAGTTTCGGATAGACTGTGGCCACTAAAGCATGATAAAAATACACTAAACGGATGTAATTCCTTTTCAAAAATCTCAAGAACTATAGCTAGCTGTTGGCTTGTGCAGTGAATCCACACAAAAAAGCCTCAAAGAATTTTGATAATGTATCTAAATAAAAGATTAGCCTCTCTTCGTGTTGATACCACAAAGCAAAATTTGAACAGGGCCTAACTCCTACATATGGGAATTGAAATTCAAGCCAAACATACCACCATCATTTACGCAGAACTGATTTTAGTGACATTTCCTTTTTCTTTTCAAATTTAAGTGAATCTTTTCTTATTTACTATGTTGAATTGGGAATTGTTGAGGGTGGCAGCGGGGATATACACAAAACTAATTCCAAAACGGAATTGGTACCATAGAAACCTTCCTCTTGGATAGCAGACTGAAAGACAGAACCCTCACAGAGTATGGGGAATCAGCTGGTAAGAAGGGCCCTGGAGGGGGTGGGATGAAGCCTAACCCTACAACATTTGGCTCTGGCTTGTAACTCCCAGTACCAGAAATCAGTTACAACTCACATCAAGATGGTGATGGGAGAGACCTGTGAGGACCCCAAACAAGACAGGCTTCTATCAAAGCACTTGATTACCCTTCTGAGGTAAAAGTTAAGACCCTATTGCTGAAGACAATTTCTGCCATCACAAAACACTGAGAGATCCAGCTGGATCTGTAAGGAAGCCAGTTCCCAGATTTTAGCCCGGGTGCATAGTGCTGAACAGCACTGTAACCAAGCAGAGGACGCGGCTACATGAAAGCGACCAGGCTGACAAGACATACACTTGTGTGCGTGGGTGGCAGCCAGCCCAGGTGGGTAACCAGCGGCTCTCTGACTGGCTAAGAGATCCACTCAGTGGAAAGGAATACATAGGTGGAACTGGGAACCAGGTCAGAATCCTATGGAGTCCAAAGAGAAGCTCCCACTAATCTTTGGCCAAAAGAAAGGCTATACCCATCAAAAAAGTCTCTCAAAATTGACAATGTTCATCCCCTTTAACCTATGCTGATCTCCCTCTCTGTTGGAGAATCTATTTTTCTTTTTCAGCCTCTTGCACAGCACCGAGGCCCCAGTGAAACCACAGAGGAGCTGGTGAGCTGAGAAAGAGCGCTGCTTCCATGGCAAGCCTGACAACCTGGGCCAGGGTGAGGGAGGCAGACGCTGAGGACACTCAAAGCGCACCAGAGCAGAAATCCAGGAGCTGCTGAGCTCACCACTAAGGCAGACTTAAAGCACACCCACCAGGGTTCAGGGAACTTTGTGTATGAGGGAGCAGAGAGAATGTAAGTGCCACAGGGTGGGAGGGAGTACCATAAGCACCTCCCAACCCCCCATGACTGACTGCTGCTCTCTCAGCTCACTACCCACAGCCCCATGGTGAACACCAGCAATCCCACGAAGAGGACCCTCCGTGGAGTGGGGGCAGGGTGAAAGGATATGATGCTACTAACGTATGATGTGTCCAGACAAGTTTATACTAAATTTAGTGCATGGCTTTATTTCTGTTTTTATTTTATTTACTCATTTGCTATCAGAGACAGACAGAGAGATCGTGTGTGAGAATGGGTGCACCAGAGTCTCTCGCCACCACAAACAAACTCCAGACACATGCTCTACTATGTGCATCTGGCTTTACATGGGTGCTAGGGAATCCAATCTGGGCTGATGGGCTTTGCATAGAAACATCTTTAAATGCTGAGCCATCTCCCCAGCCCCTAGTAACATAAATTTTCTTAAGAATGTAGAGCTTTTGCTTGTTCATACAACACAGAAAAATCCTCTCAGTAGCTCCCTGATTTCTATGTTTTGACAGCTCAAGCTCTCCTACCATGCTGCGGCTCTGGCTCTGGTGAATGTGCATATTCATGTAGCATTCCAAAAGCCAGTGGTGCTGGAGATGATGGGACACTTCCACACTGGGCCCCTGGTAAGTCACCTGTCTTCCTGATCAGGGAGGATACAGAGACCCCAAAACAAAAACTCGGTGTACAGTCTGAAACAGAGAGTCACACTGAGGAGCAATCAGTCCTTCTGGCTTCCCAAAGAGGGGAAAACTACTTGGCCAGCATGGCCCTGACTCCTCCTAACAGAAAACACTAGTATCAGAAAAGCTATAGGGCTGCTCCCGGGTCCCTAAAGTCTCCTCCAGAGATCCAATAGTGACCTCCAAAGTTAATCCTTTATTAAATGTTGGCTATCTGCTTGGTCTTAAACACTCAGAGAGAAATGTATAACCAAAGATACAGGGATACCTCAAATATATGAATGGCTGTGGTGGTTTGATTCAGGTGTCCCCCATAAACTTAGGTGTTCTGAATGCTAGGTTCCCAGCTGATGGATATTTGGGAATTAATGCCTCCTGGAGGGAGTGTATTGTTGGGGGCGGGCTTAAGGGCTTTATAGCCAGTTTCCCCATGCCAGTGTTTGGCACACCCTCCTGTTGCTATGGTCCATCTTCTGTTGGCCAGGGGGTGATGTCCACCCTCTGCTCATGCCATCGTTTTCCCCTGCCATCGTGGAGCTTCCCCTCGAGCCTGTAAGCCAAATAAACCTCTTTTTCCCAGAAGCTGCTCTTGGTTGGGTGATTTCTACCAGCAATGCGAACTGGACTGCAACAATGGCCTATTAAGTAATACAATAAGAGCTTTCCAAGAGGGGAATCAAACAAGACCTTAAGACGTGTTGTCCCCATCTCTAATAGTTCTAATTCTATAATAAGGACAAACAACCATAGATGTCAAAAAGAGTTATTTTCTTCCCTTCCTTCCTTCCTTCTTTTTTTCTTTCTTTCTTCTTTTTGGTTTTCTCAACATTCTTACATAAGTCTTGAGACCAAAAATGTATTCGAACAGCCTTTAATGACACCCAATGGCTCTATGGTACCAACCTTTGGTCCTGGCTACCCCCAGGACGAATTTAAAAAGGTACACTCTGGAAGGCTATTATCCTTGAATTTTTCTTTCTTTCCATGCCTTTTTCCCCAGGCCCTCCACGTGGGATCTCTAGCTACAAGGGTGCCTTTCCTTGGCTCTACTTCCCTCAATAAATATAATACACATAATAATTTAAAAATTAAAAAAAAAGAAAACTACTGGCAGATTTATACCCAGCACAGTGGAGTCCAGCGTAGTGACTGAGCCAGCCCCCAGAGTGGCAGCATGGTCAGCACATGCTTCCTGTTCTCATCGGGTTGTTTCTGGCCACAGAACAAAGACAACCAAACACCACAGTTACAGCGGACATGTGGCACCACTTGGTAGTCTGAAAAATACAACTCTTTCATATGCGTTTCTGACTTGGTCCTGCAATGACGTAACTGGAAGGGAGCCAGGTGGGAGGAGCCAAGGGGGCGAATCAGCATCAAAGCTCAGGCAAGACACTTCCTCTTGCAGCACACAGAGCTTGTGAAGAGAAGCGAAATTAAGGGAAGCATTGATTTGTTCACAACGTTTCTACCAAATGCAACCTATTTCTGGACCTATTATGAAATGCCATTTCTTAGAGCTTGTCTGCCATCCCTAATAAAGCAAATTCTTGAACCAAAAATAAGAAGTCCAGGTTTTATGTGTCAGGGAGTGGAAACTAGAGAAATGCTGTATCGGCCCATCTTTACCCTGGCTCTCCATCTCTGACTACAGTGTGCTATTACTTATCCCGAGTCTCCTTTGAATACTGCCTCCTTCAAGAAAGCTTTCCCAATCCAACGGGCAGAATCTCTCCTTCTCACCTGCTTCCTACTTGGTGAGAAAGTTAAATTCTTATCTTACCATAATTGCTTATGATCCCTGACAAGTAAGATACCATGTCACTCCATATGTATATTCTTCAAAGTTCTTTACAGCCCTTCCAGCTGAGGCCGAGTGAACGAAACCTCAATGCTCTAAGTAATCTGCTTCCATGACCCCAGCAATATCTTTTTACAGTTCCTCAAGCCATGTCAGAAAAACACCCCTTTTTTTATGTATAGCTTAAATGAAATTATTTACACACCATGGCTAAAAACACAGCCTTATATAGGGGATGTAAATAGATTTTTTTTTTTTTTCGAGGTAGGGTCTCACTCTAGCCCAGGCTGACCTGGAATTCATTCTGTAGTCTCAGGGTGGCCTCAAACTCACAGTGATCCTCCTACTTCTGCCTCCCGAGTGCTGGGATTAAAGGTGTATGCCACCATACCTGGCTCCTTTTTTTTTTCTTTAAATACAAGAGAGAGAGGAATGAATTGGCATGCCAGGTCCTCCAGTCACTGCAATTGAACTCCGGATGCATGTGTCACCTTGTGTGCATGTGCAACCTTGCATCTGGCTTATGTAGGATCTATAGAATTGAACAGGGTCCTTAGGCTTTGCAGGCAAGTGCCTTGACTGCTAAGCCAGCTCTCCAGCCCTACTTTATGCTTCTTAAAATTTTTTATCTACAGGCTGGGTGTGGTGGTGAACGTTTTTAATCCCAGCACTTGGAAGGCAGAGGTAGGAGGATCGTAGTGAGTTTGAGGCCACCCTGAGACTACACAGTGAATTCCAGGTCAGCCTGAGCTACAGTGAGATCCTACCTCAAAAAACAAAACAAAAAAAAAAACTTATTTAGTTGCAAGCAGAGAGGGGCAGGGGAAATATAGGTATGCCAGGACCTCCAGCCACTGCAAACGAACTCCAGATGCATGTACCAGTTTGTGCATTTGAATGTATGTGGGTGCTGGAAAATCAAACCCAGATTGTTAGGCTTGGCAAATGCCTTAACTGCTAACCCATCTCTCCAGCTCAATACTTTGTTTTAAATGAATGAAATTTATCTCTCTGAAAATAATGCATTTCTTTTTTTAAACTTTCTTTGACAGAGAGAGAGAGGGAGAGAGAGGGAGGAATATGAATATGGGGGGGGGCATGCCAGGGCCTCTTGCACAACTTTGAACATCTGGATTTATGTATAAGATCATATCTGGCTTTGCAAGCAAGTGCCTTTAACCACTGAGTCATCTTCCCAGCTCCTTTCTTTTAAAAAAACTTAAACCGACTTCCGGTTAAGATGGCGGTGTAGGTACCACGCCAAAATAGCCTGGGGGGGGAAGACCAAAAAAAACTCAGCAAAATACACACTTTTACTAAAAAGTGAGGTGTATAGGAAGTTGAGGCGGCAGCGGAGAAGTGGAAGAGTTATAGAGCATCCGGAGCCTGCACAGGCGGGAACAGCGGCCCGGGGCGGCTCAGCTACCCGCCGCAACCGCGGAGCGGCAGAAAACCGCCGGACTCTTGGCTCGAGCCGCAGGACAAGCCAGGTGCGGGAATTTCCCCTCACACCGCGCTCTCCGCAACTCGGGAAACGTGAGGGGAGAGCGGCAGTGAGCAACGGAGGGAGGAGCAGACCGCGAGGTAAAAGCACACGATACAACCAGAACAGCCGCGGCTCCCTCCCCTCCCCTGCCGCCTGAACCCAGCTCCAGCGAACACAGCAGCGGCCCGGGACCCGGCCACGCCAACTTGGGCTGACGGCGGGACCCAAGCAGGAGCAGAATTTGGCAGCAACTTCAGCGGCTCCAGCACCGGTACCAGTGGCCCCAGCAGCAGCGGACCCAGGAGAGCAGCGGCTTCGGGGTGAGCAGCAGCGGTGGACACGACAACGGCAGCTTCAGCAGTGGTGGGGGCTCCGGCGGTGACATCTACAACAGCTGCAGAGGCGGCGGCAGCGACTCAGTTTGCCCCGTAGGAAAAGCAAGCGCCCAGCTCCAGAAATCAGAACAGCAACCCGACGACCCAGGCAGCAACTTGACTGAGACCACAATCACCCAAGGTAACTGGGATTGCACCAGGGAAGGGTCTCACCTGGTCACAAGCTGACTTGGATACCTCAACAGACCAGAAATCTAAACCTCTTTGTTGATAGAGGATCTGGTCATTATAATAACTACTCTTGCATACATACTCGGGGCTGTTTTTGATGGAATGGGTACAGTGTTTAGCTAAATTTTAGAATCTACCAGTATATTATTCCACTCAGCCTGCTTGAATACACCTATAGCAGGGAAACTCAACCCCTAAGAACATCTTTGTAGATACTCTGAGAGTCTTAAGAGCCACACCTAATACCTTAAGGTCCTACCCTGAAAATATTTTACACCAAATCAATTGATACAGCTAAGAATACACAGCTAGCTAGAAAATCCAAGCATTAACTTAATCCAAGATGCAAAAATATATACATTATAACACAAGAAACACTAAAAAGCAAGACGATATAAATCTACCTAAAAGTATTAATGCATCAGAAATGTCCTCCAGTGAGAAAGAGTTAGAGGAAATGCCTGAGAAAGAGTTCAAAAGAATAATTATAAATATGTTCAAAGAGGTCAAAGAACACATGAAAACAATCAAAGAAGAAATCAAAGAGGAAATCAAAGAGGAAATCAAAGGAATCAAAGAAGAGGCAGGACACCAATTTAATGAAATAAAGAAGGCAATACAAGACATAAATAGAGAAATAGAAATAATAAAGAAAAACCAGTCAGAATTACTAGCAATGAAGAACACAGTTAATGAAATAAAAAACTCTGTAGAAAATCTCACCAGTAGGATGGATGAGGGAGAGGACAGAATATCTAAGCTAGAAGATCAGGTGGCAGACCTAATGCAGTCCAACAAAGAGAAAAACAAACTTATAGAAAAGTATGAGTGGGAATTTCAAGATATTCGGGACACTATGAAAAGATCCAATATAAGAATTCAGGGCATAGTAGAAGGAGAAGAATTCCACTCCAGAGGCATAGTAGGCATCTTCAACAAAATCATAGAGGAAAATTTTCCCCAAATTGGGAAAGAGGTGCCAATACAGATACAGGAAGCCTTTAGAACCCCAGCCAGACAAAACCCAGAAAGAAACTCTCCTCGCCACATTATACTCAAACTTCCAAACACACAAACCAAAGAAAAAATATTGAAAGCAGTTAGAGAGAAAAATCAAGTTACCTACAAAAGCAAGCCCATCAGGATTACAGCAGATTATTCAACACAAACTTTTAAAGCCAGAAGGGCCTGGAGTGATATATTCCAAGTTCTGAAAGATAACAACTGTCAACCAAGGTTACTTTATCCTGCAAAGTTATCCATCCAAATAGATGGAGAAATAAAGACATTCCATGACAAAAGCAGGTTAAAGGAATATCTGAAGACAAAACCAGCTCTACAGAAAATACTTGATAGAATCCTCCATGCTGAACAAAAGGAAAAGCACACATATAAGGAACCTAGAAAAAACCAGCCATACTCAAATACCAGTTAACAGAAGAGAGCACAGGTAGAACCAGTAACACACACACACACACACACAAAAATGGCAAACATAAATACACACATTTCAATAATATCTCTTAATATCAACGGTCTCAATGCCCCAACGAAAAGACATAGATTTGCAGACTGGGTTAAAAAGCAGGATCCTACAATTTGTTGTCTTCAAGAAACTCACCTTTCTACAAAGGATAGACATTATCTTAGGGTGAAAGGTTGGAAGACGGTGTTTCAAGCAAATGGGCCTAGAAAACAAGCAGGGGTTGCTATCCTAATATCAGACAGGGTGGACTTTAGTCCGAAGTTAGTCAAAAAAGATAAGGAAGGTCACTTTATATTGATTAAGGGCACACTCCAACAGGAGGACATTACAATCCTAAACATATATGCACCTAACATGGGGGCTCCCAAATTCGTCAAACAAACACTATTAGAACTAAGGTCACAGATAACACCAAACACGGTGGTGGTGGGTGACTTTAACACCCCACTCTCATCAATTGACAGGTCATCCAGGGAAAGAATAAACAGAGAGGCATCTGGACTAAATGAGGTCATAGAAGATATGGACCTAACAGATATATACAGGACATTTCATCCAAAGGCTGCAGAATATACATTCTTTTCAGCAGCACATGGAACATTCTCTAAAATAGACCATATATTAGGACACAAAGCAAATCTTAACAAATTCAGGAAAATTGAAATAATTCCTTGCATTCTATCTGACCACAATGGAATTAAACTACAAATCAGTAGCAAGAAAGGCTATAGAGCATACACAAAATCATGGAAGCTAAACAATACACTACTAAATGATGAGTGGGTCAATGAAGAAATCAAAAAGGAAATCAAAAAATTTATAGAGTCAAATGATAATGAGAACACAACATACCAAAATCTCTGGGACACAATGAAGGCAGTTCTAAGAGGTAAATTTATAGCCTTAAGTGCCTATATTAAGAAATTAGAAAGGTCGCAAGTAAACGACCTAATGCTTCGTCTTAAAGCCTTGGAAAAAGAAGAACAAGGCAAACCAAAAAGTAGTAGACGGGAAGAAATAATAAAGATTAGGGCAGAAATTAATGAAATAGAAACAAAAAGAACAATCCAAAGAATTAATGAAACAAAGAGTTGGTTCTTTGAAAGGATAAACAAGATTGATAAACCCTTAGCAAATCTGACCAAAAGAAAGAGAGAAGAGACACAAATTAATAAAATCAGAGATGAACAAGGTAACATCACAACAGATTCCAGAGAAATTCAAAAAATTATAGGGACATACTATAAAAGCATATACTCCACCAAGTATGAAAATCTGAAAGAAATGGATGATTTCCTTGATCTATATGACCTACCTAAATTAAATCAAAATGAGATTAATCACTTAAATAGACCTATAACAAACATGGAGATCCGAGCAGTTATCAATAATCTCCCAACTAAAAAAAGCCCAGGCCCGGATGGATTCACCGCTGAATTTTACCAGACTTTTAAGGAAGAGCTAACACCATTGCTTCTTAAGCTTTTCCAGGAAATAGAAAAAGAAGGAATCCTACCAAACTCCTTCTATGAGGCCAGCATCACCCTGATACCAAAACCAGGCAAAGATAGAACAAAAAAAGAAAATTACAGACCAATCTCCCTCATGAACATAGATGCAAAAATTCTCAACAAAATATTGGCAAACAGAATACAAGAGTATATCAAAAAGATCATTCACCCTGACCAAGTAGGCTTTATCCCAGAGATGCAGGGATGGTTCAACATACGCAAATCTATAAATGTAATACATTACATAAATGGGTTGAAGGACAAAAATCACATGATCATCTCATTAGATGCAGAGAAAGCATTTGACAAAATCCAACATCCCTTCATGATAAAAGTCCTACAGAGACTGGGAATAGAAGGAACATATCTCAATATAATAAAGGCTATTTATGACAAGCCTACAGCCAACATATTACTAAATGGGGAAAAACTGGAAGCTTTTCCACTAAAATCAGGAACAAGACAAGGGTGTCCACTGTCTCCACTTCTATTTAATATAGTTTTGGAAGTCTTAGCCATAGCAATAAGGCAAGAGACACACATAAAAGGGATACAAATTGGAAAGGAAGAAATCAAGCTATCATTATTTGCAGATGACATGATTCTATACATAAAGGACCCTAAAGACTCCACTAGCAAGCTGTTAGAGCTAATCAAAACCTACAGCAATGTAGCAGGATACAAAATAAATACACAGAAATCAGTAGCCTTCATATATGCTAACAACAAACACACAGAGGATGAAATCAGAGAATCACTCCCATTCACAATTGCATCAAAAAAAATAAAATACCTTGGAATAAACCTAACTAAGGAAGTAAAGAATCTATACAATGAGAACTTTAAGACACTCAAGCGAGAAATTGCAGAAGACACTAGAAAGTGGAGAAACATCCCTTGTTCCTGGCTTGGAAGAATCAATATAGTGAAAATGGCAATCTTACCTAAAGCAATCTACACATTTAATGCAATCCCTATCAAAATTCCAAAGGCTTTCTTCATGGAAATAGAAAAAACAATCCAAAAATTCATTTGGAATCATAAAAAACCTCGAATATCTAAAATAATACTGAGCAACAAAAAAGAGGCTGGTGGTATCACCATACCTGATTTTAACCTATACTACAGAGCCATAGTAACAAAAACAGCATGGTACTGGCACAAAAACAGACATGTAGATCAGTGGAACAGAATAGAGGACCCAGATGTAAGCCCAAGTAGCTATAGCCACCTGATATTCGATAAAAATGCCAAAAATACTCATTGGAGAAGAGACAGCCTCTTCAGCAAATGGTGTTTTGAAAACTGGATAAATATCTGCAGAAGGATGAAAATAGATTCTTCTCTCTCGCCATGCACAAGAATTAAGTCCAAATGGATTAAAGACCTTAACATCAGACCGGAAACTTTGAAACTGCTAGAGGAAAAAGTTGGGGAAACCCTCCAACATATTGGTCTTGGCAAAGACTTTCTAAATACAACCCCAATTGCTCAGGCAATAAAACCACAGATTAACCACTGGGACCTAATGAAATTACAAAGATTTTGCACCGCAAAGGACACAGTGAAAAAAGCAAAGAGGCAACCTACAGAATGGGAAAAAATCTTCGCCAGCTATATATCTGATAAAGGATTAATATCTAGGATATACAAAGAACTCAAAAAGATATCTAATAAGGAATCAAACAGGCCAATCAAAAAATGGGCTAAGGAGCTAAATAGAGAGTTCTCAAAGGAAGAAATACGAATGGCATATAAGCACCTAAAAAAATGTTCTACGTCACTAGTCATCAGGGAAATGCAGATTAAAACTACATTGAGATTCCATCTCACTCCTGTCAGATTGGCCACCATCATGAAAACAAATGATCATAAATGTTGGCGGGGATGTGGAAAAAAAGGAACCCTTCTGCACTGCTGGTGGGAATGCAATCTGGTCCAGCCATTGTGGAAAACAGTGTGGAGGTTCCTAAAGCAGCTAGAGATTGATCTACCATATGACCCAGCTATAGCACTCCTAGGCATATATCCAAAGGATTCATCTCATTTCCTTAGAAGTACATGCTCAACCATGTTTATTGCTGCTCAATTTATAATAGCTGGGAAATGGAACCAGCCTAGATGTCCCTCAACAGATGAGTGGATAATGAAAATGTGGTACATTTATACAATGGAGTTCTACTCAGCGGTAAAGAAAAATGAAGTTATGAAATTTGCAGAAAAATGGATGGACCTGGAAAGTATTATACTAAGTCAGGTAACCCAGGCCCAGAAAGCCAAGCGCCACATGTTCTCCCTCATATGGGGATCCTAGCTACAGATGACTGGGCTTCTGTGTGAGAATGAAAATACTTAGTAGCAGAGGCCAGTAAGTTGAAAAGGAGACATAAAGGGTGGAGAAAGGAAGGGAGGAGGATACTTAATAGGTTGATATTGTATATATGTAATTACAATGATTGTAATGGGGAGGTAATATGATTGAGAATGGAATTTCAAACGGGAAAGTGTGGGGGTGGGGAGGGAGGGAATTACCATGGGATATATTTTATAATCATGGAAAATGTTAATAAAAATTTAAAAAAAAAAAAAAAAAAAAAAACTTAAACCACTGCTTTATGCCCTATCCTTGGCCAAACCATATTGGATAATTAGCTACTTTGTTAGCAGAAGTCACCATATTTAGTTAACCCAATCCTTGCAGCAAATGTTCTGTAATCTTCCATGCAAATACCCCAACCCATCTGTTGAGTATTTTCGGAGTACCAGTCTCTTGGTCTCAACTTGGGCATCTCCTAAATCTGCATCTTGGCACAACCTCCAACATAATTGTCACAACCTTTCCCCAGTAACTGTATTTAAAGGTTAAGTTAGTTAAGCATTTTATGGTCCACTCAGGCTAGATCCACATAAAGGTAAGCAAATAGTACGAAATTAACTGGGCCTTTAAGTATAGGCATTTCAATTCACATATCAAGGCACTGGTGCTCTGAGCTCTATGATGAACCTGGAGCCTCCCTCCTGGAGACTTAGAAGTGGTGATGTCACCCTTGGGTACTTCCAAGAAGGCACTAAAATTCTCTCAGAGTGGCTCCCACCTCTCTCTGGCCCCTTTTCTCCCTTTAGGTGCTTAGACATCCCCATCTATTCTCTTTGGGAGCACTGCAGAGGTGGTAGCCCAGACACTCTGCTGTTTAGCCTGCAGGGTGCTATACTGCTCTTAGGATTAGTGGTCCCTGTTGGAAATTGTGTTTCTGATTGCCTTTGTACAACTGTAAATCTGTCTGTAATAGGCTCACACTCCCAAATGAACCAAGTTATGACTGCCTACTTCCAAATGAGGGTCCCCTTCTCATGGGTGTGGGCTGCCTGGGACACCCTGGCTTCTTGAGTTCACATTCTGGGTGCAGAAGCCCTCTGAGTGGGAGGCTGATGACCTCCATTAGTACATGTATCTAGACTCAGAGCAACCTCCCAAACTCCAACTGGGGAGTCGGGAATTAAAAGTCCTGACCAGCAGCGTACTTGTACATGATAAACCAGAGGACATATGGATTTTGCAAATTTAAGAAATAAATTGTGAATAGCCAGTGAGTTCCAAGGAAGATTTGCAGAGCAATGTGTTTGAGAGACTGAGGGTGATAAGGGTTTGTTTTCATAACACTTGTGACTCAGTCACAGGCTCTGGGAAGCTGCATTTGGTGCCAAATTCTCCTCATTTCTATAGAATGTGTCAACTGGGTCACAGAGAGGTGGTAAATTTGCCAAGTTGATAAAGATCCTAGGAGTATATTGACCCATACCAGAGCTCTACACAGTAAAGTGAGTGAGTGAGTGAGAGATTTCCCTCATTGACTGAAGAGATTTTTTTACTGAACACCTATTATGTATCAGGTAAAAGACCTACTCACAGGATGTCCAGATTCTAAAAGGAGACCCATGACTGAGGTGAACACGTATAAAAATGTCAATTGGGGGCTGGAGAGATGCCCAGCTCTTACCAGAAACTGCTTTGTATCATCTTTATTTATTCTTTGGTATAATAAATGTTCACTTAATTTTTTATCAATTGGAAAGAGAGAGAGAGTGGGGGAGAAGAGGCATGCCAAGGCCTCCAAGGCACTGCAAACGAACCTCCAGATGTACATGCTACCTTGTGTATCTGGCTTATGTGGGGCCTGGGGAACTGAACCGAGGTCATTTGGCTTTGCAGGCAAACGCTGTAACTGCTAAACCATTTCTCCAGCCCTGCTCAGTTAACTTTTAATATGTATCTGCTAGAATAAAAAATATACCAGGTGTGTTGTTTTTTGTTCATTTGGGATGGGGGGCAGTAGATGAGGAGGAGTGGGGAATGAATACTGTTTGTGTTTCTAGAAACCACAATCAGAATAAGAGGCTATATATGGAACGTGTCATTATCAATCACGCAGCACACTGAAACCCTTTCACGTAAAAAATGAGTACTCCAGTGCAATCATTTGGAGAAAATTTATTCTAAAGGAGTCATTTCATAACTAAAAACATATTCAAAAATCATGTTGGTAATATTTGGTACTGGGAAGGACTGCTGAATATCTATGTTCTGCAGAGACAAGAGTTCTGCTTTTAGTAGAGATGTCTTTTTGTTTTCACATAAAAAAATATTCTCTACAATTAGTTCATAAGAAACTAAAAACCAAGAAGAGCACAAACCACCTTTTTTTGGTTAGTTTGTTGAGCAAAGTTAGATTCAGTTAGGATAAATTCCATTTTTTCCATGATTGAAGTTGGCTGACTTAAGATTATATATTTAGAATTTAAGATAATAAAACATAAAGCCAGACAGACAAATAGTTTTGTTAAGACAATCCTAACTCTAATTCTGACAACATGTACTTGGTATATTACATTCATTTCTTCAGTTAAAACAGCTAAACAGCCGGTTATAGACAGTTCTTGTAAGAATGAAAACGTCCTTGAGCATGTTAACGAGGTGTCTTGGAGACAGATTACTTCCCTACCAGTGGAGAGCTGGACAAAGTGAACTTTGCAAATTAGCACGACAAAACGGGCCACTTTTAGGACTAACAAGTAACAACAAAAAAAGTCTTGTCTTAATTATTTTGGTAGCCCCCACCTTTTGTAGCTGTTTTCCACCCACTAATTACCTGCTCCAGAGGGAAATCGCCATTCCACCTCTCCCCACCTGGTTTCAGCAGCTCTAGTTGTGGGTATGCAAGAGGCCCAGGAGACCACGGAAAGGGAAGCCCAAGCCCAGAGGTCAATCGAGGGCCTCAGCACCGCTTTTAACCTGTGATCATGCCCTCCCTTGGAAAGGTCTTTTTAGTAGGCACTATCACAAGTAGCAAATAGCAACTCATCTCCTTAATATACTACAATCCCATCACTTACAAACCTGGAGCTGGTATTATTTTGGTTAGATCCCATAGTATTTCTCCCTAGGCAAGGTAAAATTCACACTGTAAACGCTTACAAAGTTTTTTTATTTATTATACTCACAGTGTTATGCAACCAATTACCACTATTCAATTCTAGAACGTTTTCACCTCCACCCCATGGGCCTCCATAATGTTGTAATTTTTGGTTTTGTAATTAGTAAAAGTCATGTAAAAGTTTGAAGCTTTCCCACTTCTGACCTGCAGACTGCAGTGAGTGGAGGGGTGTGGGGAAACAGGTCCTCTGATTTCCCACGTGGCTTTCGCAGACCCTGGGTGATTTCCAGGTGCCTGTGGGCGTATGAGTTAGTTATCTCTGACTGAAATGGTTAGGGTCTCAGACCATTCTGAGTCACCTGACAAGAGTCTGTGGTGAAAGTCTCTTGGTGATTCTCAGCCCTGTGTTCCCTGGATGGACATGAAGCTGGGCAAGGGAGCTCTAGTTTAGACTCTCGAACAGGACCTTGTCAACGTCTCCACTCACCTTTGCTTCATAATACTTTCATTGTTAACCTCAGGCTCTTTGCTGAAATCCCTCTTCATGTAAGGCCATCCTATATACTCTTAGCCATAGCGCAAGCCCTATGTCAGAGTATCACTGCAACAACTTGCTTTATTTTCTACCCATATCTGTACTTTATTGCCCTGTAGTTACTTAACATACTTTTTTTTTTAAACTGATTTTTTAAAATATTTTTTTAAATTTATTTATTTATTTGAGAGCGACAGACACAGAGAGAAAGACAGATAGAGGGAGAGAATGGGCGCGCCAGGGCTTCCAGCCACTGCAAACGAACTCCAGACGCGAGCGCCCCCTTGTGCATCTGACTAACGTGGGACCTGGGGAATTGAGCCTCGAACCGGGGTCCTTAGGCTTCACAGGCAAGCGCTTAACCGCTAAGCCATCTCTCCAGCCCTTAACATACTTTTTATTAAGAAATAAATTCACTTCAAAAGGAAAATGTGGCCAGGCGTGGTGGCGCACACCTTCAATCCCAGCACTCGGGAGGCAGAGGTAGGCGGATCACGGTGAATTTGAGGCCACCCTGAGACTACATAGTCAGCCTGGGGTAGAGGAAGACCCTACCTTGAAAAACAAAGCAAAAAATAAGGAAAATGTGGATGTGGTGGTTTGAATCACAAATTTGTGCTCTTCCGGCTTACTCCTGCTGGGGGCAGTTTGGGAGGCGGCGCCTTGCTGGAAGGGTGTGTTGCTGGTGGGCCTTGAGGTTTAGCCTGCCACTGTTAATCAGGCTCAACTGTCCAGCTGCTGCTGTTCACCTGATGTTGGCCAGGGGGTGATGTCCAGCCTCTGCTCTACCATCTCTTCCCTGTAATCATGGAGCTTCCCCTTGAGACTGTAAGCCAAAATACGCCCTTTCTTCTCCTAAACTGCTTCTGGCTGGGTGTCTGTCCTACCAAAGCTAAGGTAACTGAAACCACTTGCTCTATGTAAATGGAATTGGTGTGACTCCCCTTAATGTCATGCTCCTCAAATCACTT
Source organism: Jaculus jaculus (assembly GCF_020740685.1). Classification (NCBI taxonomy): domain Eukaryota; kingdom Metazoa; phylum Chordata; class Mammalia; order Rodentia; family Dipodidae; genus Jaculus; species Jaculus jaculus. The sequence goes on from NC_059115.1 coordinate 59,112,106, forward strand.
AGGTTTTCTGAATCACAAGAATTCATTCAGTGAAAGCAAACCACCACCATTAGCTGCTACAAAATATCATTGCCTGCTACAGGCTACAAGCCCACATCTACTTTGGACTGTAAAAGGTGAACCCCTGATTGAAGAGGAAACAAGCACAAGCATTCTCTGAGGATGATGCGAAAGATCCCAAGAAAACTGAGAAGAGAGCCGGGCGTGGTAGGGCACGCCTTTAATCTCAGCGCCTGGGAGGCAGAGGTAGGAGGATCGCCGTGAGTTCGAGGCCACCCTGAGAATCCATAGTGAATTCCAGGTCAGCTTGGGCTACAGTGAGGCCCTACTTTGAAAAACCAAAAATAAATAAATAAATAGATTAATTAACTTAAAAAAAAAAAACTGAGAAGAGCCTGAGCTCATGACATGGCTGAAGATGGCAGAATGCTGCCTGGGGTCTCCTGAGCCATTCCCTGTTCCACCAGCAGCGCGGGCACCATGCTTTGGGAAATAGCGATCCACCCTGTGAACACCTTCGTATCACCACCACCATCCATTCTGGTAGTCTGGCCTCAAATAGCTCAGCCACAGGCATCCTTTCTTAAGCCTCTCTCAATCAGATTTGCCATGTACCTACTTAATGGATGTCTGGTAATTCCTCTAGACTGAACATTCCCAAGGACACTGGCACACTAAATTTTCTTTCTCTGGTGAAAGCTATTAGTATAAACTATTCCCTTAACCTAGTCAGATTCCTGTCCCATGCATGTCTTGACCTCTTTGGTGAGGAGAATACCAATGGCAAACCAGTTCCTTTTCTTTTCTTTTTTTTCTTTTTCTTTCTTTTTTTTTTTGTTTTTCGAGGTAGGGTCTCACTCTGGTCCAGGCTGACCTGGAATTCACTATGGAGTCTCAGGGTGGCCTCAAACTCACAATGATCCTCCTACCTCTGCCTCCCGAGTGCTGGGATTAAAGGCGTGCGCCACCACGCCCGGCTGCAAACCAGTTTCTTACTGAAGGAAGCCATCTCCTTGCTGCTGGAGCACTCACCACTGTAAAAACCCCAGGATAAATCCCTGCACTGTGGGGAACGGCAGAGCAATGAAGACAGCCACAACGGGAGCTCCTGCTCTGTGCTTCCCTGCTAGAGCAGGTTCTGTTTCCAGGGAAAGCAATGTGGCTAGAAGGCTGCGAAGCAGAGGTGGGGATGCGGTTTCTCTGTCTCTCTGTCTTGTTTCTGGAGTAGAGGATGTTCTGTAGGAGCTCAAGGTGTCATGAGTGCTCAAGAAGAGATCGCTTATATTGCCAGGGTCAGCAGGGCAGGCACACAGGATGAAGGCCTCCATAAACAAATAATAACATAACTTTCTTTAAAAACGTATTGAGATGAGCTGGAAGGATTGCTTAGTGGTTAAGGCATTTGCCTGCAAAACCAAAGGACCTCATTTGATTCCCAGGACCCACGTAATAAGCCAGATGCACAAGGTGGCACATGAGTCTGGAGTTCGTTTGCAGTGGCTGGAGGCCCAGGTGCACCCACTCTCTCTCTCTCTCTGTCAAATAAGTAAATAAATGAATAAATAAATAAAAATAGTTTAAAAATGTACTGACATACAATTAGTGACGGCACAATCTGTGTTTTTTAAGGTATCTGGGTTAATGCTCTAAAAGACTTATGTCCTATAAAAATCTGCATATGTGTTGTACTAATACCAACTTTGCAAAACTGGGAAACGAATTTTATTAAGTCAAATGATTAACAAGGTTTATTGCAATATTTTTATTCCTGGTAAAAATATTTTTTATCATATCTACCAGTTTTTACATTAAGGTTTTACAAGTTAACAGAATCTCAAATTAAAACATTGTTTTAGTGGAGAAAGACAAGATACTCTTGAACATTTTGACATTATTTAAAGTATTCTCTGTTGCAAAAAGTATTTTTGTCTGTTTTGTGTTGTTATAAAAAAAATAGGGCTGCAAGTGAGGTCGGGGGAAGAGATTGAATAAAGGAAAGGTGGAGGGAGGGCTAATCAAAATCTAAGAGGATGCAAATAAATCATATGGAAACCTACTTTTTTGGACAATGGAACACTCAGGAGCTGTAGATTGTTGCTAGAAAATTTTCAGTGCCAGGGATGGGATACCTTCCAGTGAGTTGTTGGCCAGGGAGGTCCCTGATGCCCCTGAAACATTATAGGCCATTGCTAAGGTCCTTGGCCCCAGGAATAGATGGTAAGACCCTATTGCTGAAGACTGTACAAACTTGGGCTGCAAGGCCACTGAGAAATCCTGCTGGAAATGAGCTGATAACCTCCTCCATGTAGACCAGCTGACAGAAAGCTGGAAGAAGCCATTCTGCATGCAGCTCAATGGAAGAAAAAGAAGTCATCAGTGAAGATACTCAACAGTGGACATTGCAAGCCTTATATTTGGCCAGCCAGGCCAAATGAGCCAACAGGTGCAATAGTGGCATGTCTGCCATGGTGGAAACCAACTGCCCTCTAATTGGACTGGAGGCCCACTCCATGGGAGAGAATACATCCCTGATACTGAAAACTTAAAACAGGGGTAGTCATGAGCCCTAGGGGTATAACGTCTGCTGCTGTCTGGCTAAATGTATATACTGTGCTTATCAAACTGCCCAGTAAGCACTTCTCTTAATGTTCATACCCTTGTATGATCCTCTCACTTTTGGTAGAGAATATTCTCTTTTCAGATGGCAGTGACCTTGGGATGATTCAGAAGGCATCATGGTGCTGGAAAGAAGTGACAGGAGTGCTCAGTACTGTAATATCTCTATCACACCTTCCAAGGCTCCGGGTCTAATGCAGAAGCAGTGGCGGAAAGAATGTAAGAGCCAAGGGAAGGGTAGGACTCCTTACAACGTGCTTCTCCCAGAAACAAAATGGCCTGGATATCCATGACCTCATAGTGCCTGACACTACATAAGACCATCATAATAGGAGGAAAAGATCATGACATAAAAATAAAAGAGAGATTGATTGAGAGGGGGAGGGGATATGATGGAGAGTGGAGTTTCAAAGGAGAAAGTGGGGGAAGGGAGGGAATTACCATGGGATATTGTTTACAATATGGAAGTTGTCAATAAAATAATAACAACAAGAAAAAGAGGCTTGCTTGACTCATAATTTTGGGGTTGGATCAGGCCACAGCACCTGCTGAAGGCCTTGTGCCGCATGACAACATGGGAGGTGGTCATACATGGCAGGTACACAATAAGATGGCAAGCGAGGGCTGGAGAGATGGCTTAGCGGTTAAGCGCTTGCCTGTGAAGCCTAAGGACCCCGGTTCGAGGCTCGGTTCCCCAGGTCCCATGTTAGCCAGATGCACAAGGGGGCGCACTCGTCTGGAGTTTGTTTGCAGAGGCTGGAAGCCCTGGCGCGCCCATTCTCTCTCTCCCTCTATCTGTCTTTCTCTCTGTGTCTGTCGCTCTCAAATAAATACATAAAAAATTAAAAAAAAAAAAAAAGATGGCAAGCTACACTTGGAGAAAGGCCAAAGATGTAGATCAGCCTCACTTTATAAGACCCTGCATACACTGCAACCAACCCAGTCCCTTGACACCTAATCCACTCCAAGGATGCTTTCTGAAGGAAGTGCCCCATGACATTGTTACCTGCTACAAGCTTCACACACTAAAGGTTCCACCGTCTCTCAGTGCTATCACTCTGAAGACCAACTGACAGCTTTGAGCACAAGACCTTTGGAAGACAAGGCAAATTCAAAGCACGGCAGCATTTTAGAAAAGTTACACTGAATTCATCTTTAAGATGTGAGGCAATGTGTATTATAAAACATATGTAATGCTTAGGAAAAAATCAATGAAACAAATCTTTTGAAAGTATGATTTCAGTCCATTTCTCAGACTACAAACCAAATCTACCCTAAGTAAATAGTTTCACTGTGGATTGAAGGGAAAGTGTCTTGCTAATTTTTCAGTTCATGTCATTCACTTCCCTGCTTTGGAAAGAATGGTATGAAGAGTTAATGAATTGCCAACAAGGAGGGGCTTTTTTTGCTGACATTTTTGGTATGCATTTTTAATGCTCTGTGCTGACCCTGGAATGAAGAAAACAGATGCTGGTGTAGGGCATGAAAGTGGTCTCAGACAGTATTTTTAAACTGTCAGCTGTATAGTTTAGTTAGTTTTTATATAGGCAATGAACAAGTGTTTCTCTGTATCTTTACTTTCCCGAAACATGCAAATATACAAAAGCTAGACCTCCACCCGCATTCCAATGTAGGACAAATAAACAAAATGAGCCCTGCATTTTATCCTTATTTATGGTTTAAAACAATTTTTTTTTTCTCTACAGAATAACCATACCTCATCGATGCCCCACCAAAGTTTAGAAAACATGTTTAATGTTGGAGAATTTAGCTCACATCAGAAGGGAACTTAGTCCTTGAGAACAAATGTCCAGTATCTATGCAGGTTTTCTTCCACTACATTGCACTGGACTCTGGGTGTAGCTCAGGACTAGTGCTTGCCTGGCATGTGCTAGGCTCTGAGTTTGATCCTTAGTACCCACCTCCTGCCCACTCCCAGCCCCACACAGGCAGACACACGGACAAATCTACTACCATGACATTTACATTATGAGAAAGTGGAGCAATCTTACATACAGGCAGAATAAAGAATCTTTGGATCAAGAGTCCATGTTCCAAAGTCAAGCCTCAAAAATCTCCCCTCTCCAAGGTTTTAATGGCATCAAAAATATTGCCAGGGCAGGCACCGGGTCATCTCTCCTTGCTGACTTAAGGCTCGGTGTGTTCTGATGGGCACACGTATCACTAGGGCACGCTGAGGAGATGCATGGCAGGCAGGGGTACACTAGCCAGCAGAGGTCTTGGTAACAGCTGTTTCTTTGTCTCGGAATCCAAGCCTAGGAAGGGCCACTGCTTTGGCAAGATTTTCTTTCCATGGACAATTCAGATCATTTAAACCACCAGCTTGACTGTAGCAGTCATTATTGGATAGAATTTTAAGGCATGCATGTACAGGGTTTAGAAGGCCAAGGCCTCTATATCAAAGTTGGATAAAGTCTTTTTTTTATATCTTCTACGTAGAAATTTAGAAAGAAAAACTGAGATTTTAATTGTTAAAAGTATCAATCTGGGGGACTGGAGTGATGGCTTAGCAGTTTCAAGCACTTGCCTATGACGCCTAAGGATCCCAGTTTGAGGTTCAATTCCCCAGGACCCACGTAAGCCAGATGCATAAGGTGGCACATTCATCTGGAGTTCGTTTACAGTGGCTAGAGGCCCTGGGCCCTGGTGTGCCCATTCTCTCTCTCTCTCTCTCTCTCTGTCTGTTGCTCTCAAATAAATAAATAAAAATTTTTTAAAAAGTATCAAATTGGGAATGGATTCAGTGGAGAAGGGGTTGGGATGGAGAAAAAGAGGGTGGTGAGAGGGGAAAATCATGGCATATTGTATTTATGACAGTTGTCAATAAATATTTAAAAATGAAAATGTCACAATGAAATCTATTAATTTTATTTATTTAGTTTTTGTTTTATGAAGTAGGGTCTCACCCTGGCCCAGGCTGACCTGGAATTCACTATGTAGTCTCAGGCTACCCTTGAACTGACGGCGATCCTTCCTCCTCTGCCTCCCGAGTGCTGGGATTAAAGGTGTGAGCCACCATACCTGGCTTAGAAATCCATTATTTTTTACAATTAATATATACTAATAAAAAACATAAGCTAGGGCTGGAGAGACGGTTTAGCAGTTAAGGCATTTGCCTGAAAAGCCAAAAGATCCCAGTTCAATTCTCTAGAGCCCACGTGAGTCAGATGTACAAGGTGGCACATGAGTCTGGAGTTCGTTTGCAGTGGCTGGAGGCCCTGGTGCGCCCATTCTCCTTTCTCTCTCTCTCAGATAAATAAATAGGGCTGGAGAGATGGCTTAGCAGTTAAGGTGCTTGCCTGCAAAGCCAAAGGACCTCTGTTTGATACCCCAGTACCCACGTAAGCTAGATACCCAATGTGGCATACGCATTTGGAGTTCATTTGCAGTGGCTGGAAGCCTTGGCATGGCTGTTATCTCTCTCTTTCCCTCTCATAAATAAATAAAAATAAAATAATAAAAAATGGCTGACTCCTAACAATATGTACAAAAAATATAAAATGTAAATACAAATCAAATAAATAAATAAATAAAATATATTAAAAAGCAGAAAAAAAAACAAAAAAATGTATTGTGGTGGTTTGATTCAGATGTCCCCCATAAACTTAGGTGTTCTGAATGCTAGGTTCCCAGCTGATGAAGAATTGGGAATTAACACCTCCAGGAGACAGTGTATTGTTGGGGGCAGGCTTATGGGTATTATAGCCAGTTTCCCCATGCCAGTGTTTGGCACACTCTCCTGTCCCCGTTGCCCACCTGATGTTGGTGAGGGGGTGATGTCCACCCTCTGCTCATGCCATCATCTTCCCTGCCAACATGGAGCTTCTCCCTCGAGCCTGTAAGCCAAAATAAACCTCTTTTTCCCCACAAGCTGCTCTTGGTTGGGTGATTTGTACCAGCAATGCCAACCTGACTGCAACAAGTATCAAACTGCATTTAAAGATATTTGTTATTATGTATTTTATTTATTTGAGACAGAGAGAAAGAGGGAGAAAGAGAAGGAGAGAGAGAATGGGAGTGCCAGGACCTCCAGCCACTGCATACAAACTCCAGATGCATGCACCCCCTTGTGCATCTGGCTTATGTGGGTCCTAGAGAATCAAACCTGGGTCCTTCGGCTTTGCAGGTAAACATCTTAACCGCTAAGCCATCCGGGCATGATGGTGCAATGCCTTTAATCCCAGCTCTTGGGAGGCAGAGGTAGGAGGATTGGTGTGAGTTTGAGGCCACCCTGAGACTACATAGTTAATTCCTGGTGAGACTGGACCAGACTGAGACCCTACCTCGAAAAACAAAACAAAATAAAAAGCCTCCTTTACTGAGCTCTGAGTTTTATATCCAGATTCAGGCATTGGTTGGTCCTCTGTGTCACAATCTAGTCAATACCTTTCTCTTCTTTAATCTTCTCCCTAAAAATTGCTTTATATTTGAAACTAGACTTAATTAGTAACAGCCTCTCTGGGGTGATCTGCATTCTAGTGGCTGGAACATGGAAGAATTCCACAGATGTAGAATTCAAATGAGTTGCAACAGAGATGTTTCTGTGGTGGCAAAACAAACAAAAATTATTTTAAAAAGAAAAACAAAAACAGGTATTTCAGACTTGAGACTTGGCTAGGATGTTCCTTTTTCCATTGGTACCACAAGATGTGCTAGTTTTTCAATGATTCTGACCCAAATTTGAAAGACAAACCTTCAGTTTCCACCGCCTTCCAGCAGTGTAAGAAGTTGCTTAGCCACAGCCCACTGTTCAGTTGGACAGAGCTGGTCCGGTTAAGGCCCTTCCATGGATCTGTCTGCTCTGAGCTTGGAGTTGAATACTGATCCAAAACACATGCCAGGAGACTAAATACCATCATCCACTTAGGTTCACAGTGAGCCAGCAAAAAGACTACCAGACCTTCCTAAGTTCAAACCTATGCCGTGTGATGGGGGATGTCATGTGCGGCTTTAACAGATCTGAGCAGCCGTGGGTGGTACCACACCTTCTCACACCTACAAACCCGTGTAGATATGGTCAGGGGCACAGTCAATGTCCAGGTGCAGATAACCTACGCATCTCATGAAAACCAAAGAGGCTTTAATTTTGCAAAAAATCTCATATTTGGACCACAGGCCTTTCCTCACACTTCATCAGTTATCAATCAAAAAGGCCCTGAAAGTCCCACTAGCCATTCCCAGGTCCAAGGGTCCAGATGAATACAAAGCTAAAATAAATAAATATTTAACAGTAAGGATCACTTTACTCAGTGAAGAGCTGGATGCAGATTTAGTTGCAAGCTGAGAGAGGGAGGGAAGCAGGGAGAGAAAGAAGAGAGAATGAATGAATATGGGCATGCCAGGGCTTCTAGCTGCTGCAAATGAACTCTACATGCATACAATACTTCGTGCATTTGGCTTTACGTGGGTACTGGGAAATCAAACTAGGGTCATTAGGCATTGAAGACAAGCACCTTAACTGCCGAGCCATCTTTTCCGGGTGCAGCACTGCTCATGACGCATTAGTGGTAAGCAAAGCAGGAACTGCACCATCCTCCTCACCAGGAAACAAGGGGCCCAACAAGGAGTCCCAAAGGCAAGCGCTTCCCAGTGGCAGCCATGTCTGCCCAAGTGCTATATCCTAAGGACCTGAGCAAGCTGGTAACTTATTTCTACATTTAGCAAAGGAAGTTCAGTTGGGTCATGAAAGATCTCAAAGAACCAATACTGACTTCATTCTAACCCAAATAAAAATATTTGCAAGTAGTTTGTGTTTTAAAAAATCTTGGGGGCTGGAGAGATGGCTTAGTGGTTAAGCGCTTGCCTGTGATGCCTAAGGACCCCGGTTCAAGGCTCGGTTCCCCAGGTCCCACGTTAGCCAGATGCACAAGGGGGGCGCACGCGTCTGGAGTTCATTTGCAGAGGCTGGAAGCCCTGGCACGCCCATTCTCTCTCTCTCCCTCTATCTGTCTTTCTCTCTGTGTCTGTTGCTCTCAAATAAATAAATAAAAAATTTAAAAAAAATCTTGGGCTGGAGAGATAGCTCTAGGGTAAGGGTGCTTGTTTGCAAAGCCTGACTGCCTGGGCTCAATTCCCCAGTACTCACATACAGCCAGATGAACAAAGCACAGCATGCATCTGGAGTTTGTCTGCAGTGGCAGGAGGCTCTGGAGCTCCCATTTCTCTCCTTTTCTTTTCTTTTCTTTTTTAAAGTTTTCAGAAGTAGGAATTTACTTCTGGTCCAGGCTGACCTGGAATTCACTATGTAGTCTCAGGGTGGCCTCGAACACACAGTGATCCTCCTACCTCTGCCTCCTAAGTGCTGGGATTAAAGGCGTGCACCACTATGCCCAGATTCTTTCTCTTCTCTTTCTCTCTGTTTACAAATAAATAATAAAAATATATTTTTTAATAAAAATATTTTAAGTCATCTTTCTCAGTATAGCCATTTATTTGAAAAACAAATAGGAACTCAGAGACAGCCACTTATACAGAGTTAAATATGCAGAAAAAGAAATACTTATCTAATAGATGTTGTGTCTAATTTAGCATTTCCACAAAATATAGTCAATACTTCTTAAATCCTGATAAAAAGATTACTGCTTAGAAGAGGAGTAAGAAGAATTATTTTAGCTAAAGGAGTGGGGAGAGAAATTACATTATTTAGGGAACAAGTGAGGGAAAAAGTGAAATTTTTATTAAAGTCCAAAAACAATAGAAAAAAAAAAGCAACAAAATGAGCAAAAACATGTTGTATCTGTCAAATAGCATGATTTTCCTTGAGCTAAGGGAACATGGGACAAAAGAAATCTAAGAGTCACCAGGTTGAGTGGAAGCGGTTTCAGGGAAAAACATGCTACTTCATGTGGCCTCAGATTCGAGAGGACAAGTCCCATCGTCCGTGCGGCTGCCTGGCGTACATGCCTGCCGCTCTCGGCTTAGACTGCCTGTAAGCAGGTATCTCGAGAGTGATGACCAGAGGGAACTGAAAATAAAGGAAAAACAGGGAACGAATACAGACTCTAGCTGATTCTCATGACTAGCCATATAACCTCTTATTTCATTTTTAAAAATACTTTTATTTATTTATTTGTCAGAAATAGAAAAAGAGGCAGATGGGGGGAGGGGCAGGGGGCGGGAGGGAGAGAGAATGGGTGTGCCAGGGCCTCCAGCCACTGCAGACAAACTCCATACCCATGTGCCACCACATGCATCTGGTTTACGTGTGTGCTGGGGAATCGAACCAGGGTCCTTTGGCTCTGTAGGCAAGTGCCTCAACCATAAGCCATCTCTCCAGCTCTATTTCATTTTTTTAAGACCAATAAAATACCAGCTCCACGAAAATTTTTGATCTGTGTAATATATACAAAGTTAGGTGAAATGATGGCCTGGAAAAAAAAAAAATAAAGTGGTTGGTTTTGAACTTCAATATTTAACAGACATGTTGAAATGAATGACAAAGACCACTTTATTCCAAGCCTGGAAACTGGTTAGTCATATCTATACTCAACACTTCCTGTCCAAGGGCAGCCGACTGATGACAAAAAACCGCCAAGTTTAGTAGCTGCCTTCATTTCGTCAATTGAGTCATTCATGGACTGAAACACAGCACAAACATTAAATTTTTAAAAAAAAGTCTGGCTAACTAAAGCTCTGAAAGATATATGATGAAAACAGGTTTGAGTAATAAAATAGGGAGATATGGTCCATGAGAAAGAAACCCAGAAAGACAACAGACAACGCTGCTGCCGGCAGGTTCCGTGACACCCGAAGACTCTCACCCGTCCCACCCTCTTCCATCCGAGAGTCCAACTGACGTCCCACACCTTTGTTGACAAAACTGCTAATTAGTGAACAATGGCTCTATGAACTAAACAGCAACAACCAAAAATCAATTAGTTGTCAATCGTGTTTCCTTTTAATTTGTTCCAAGTATAGTTTAATGGAAGGGCTGTTTAGTAACTTTTTTTTTTAAAATTATTTATTTATTTATTTATTTGAGAGCGACAGACACAGAGAGAAAGACAGATAGAGGGAGAGAGAGAATGGGCGCGCCAGGGCCTCCAGCCTCTGCACTGTTTAGTAACTTTAAAGGAACAAGAATAAAGAAAACGGAAACTGTTTAGGAATGTACCTATCAACTGGTCTGCTGATCATATTGTGATGTTGAGATTCCATTTGGGAAAGAGACATGAAAACAATTTGGGATTGCAAGAAAGGCCCTTGGGTTGTGTCAGGCTTCCGTTTGACCGCCTCTCCCACTAGCAATTATTCCTGCACATGTTGAAACAAGCTAGCAGAAATTCCACTACAAACACACCTCCTTTCCCTATGCCTTTTAAGCAGATGCGATCCCAGAGCATGCTGGGATAGGTGGCTTGGACAGGAATGTGAAGTAATCACTCCCCTGTGTACTACATGGTTATCTGCTTGATCAAGAAGTCAGAGCTATGGCTGAGCAACCAAATCATTTAGGCCATTTCTACCCATAACAAGCCTGCCTGGCATTCTTCAGGGAGCCTGCTTCACATCAGCTGCAGAAGACCCCAGAAGTCTGATGGGAAGGAGCTTTGGGCTCCGTACCTCCAACAGCCACTCACTGCTGAGCTTGCCGGGGATGGGTGGCCCAGTGAGGCAGGCAGCTATGAGGTGATTCCCCCTATTCTCCTTTGAAAAGAAATCACTTTTATCACCTACTTATAAAGTTATTACACATCCCAGCCAATACAACCCAGCCCTGGCTTTTGGCCCCAAGGCAGGAGCATTCCTCATCTGGGCTGGTTTAGGGCTGGGTGCTCTGATCCTGCCTGAGAACCGTACTTTTCTGAGTCCTTCAAATGCCACTGTTTCACTGTTTCACTGGCTTCAAGTTGGCACAGTACGCTGGCAAGCAGCACTTCATCCCGCCTCCAGAGATGTGCCCCAGGCACCACAGCTTCTTGCCTATTAACTCTGTTGCTCACTTGGGGAGTTTTTGGTTGCTTGTTTCATTTCTCAGTTATTTCCTTACTCCTCCCTTCCTCTCCCTCCACACTCCTATGGACCCTGGCTCCTACCCGGCCACATCCGTCCACCACCCGCCCCCCCCCCCCCCCCCCCCCCCCCCGCTAGCTGGCTCACCATTTCTCCCTCACTGTTCCCCTGCATTTCTGACATCCAGGGAACAGCCACTCCCTTGACTTCCTCAGCTGTGCTGGTTCCTCAGTTTTCCCCTTGCTCTCCCCTCCTAGGTGCTACCTGCCCTAGAATTCTACCTCCCTGAAAGCTCTCTTGAGACTCCTGCTTTAATTATCACCTTCCTCTGAAGAATCCGAGTCTAATGTTTGGACTTGTGATGTTGAATTTCATTCTAGCTATTTCATAACTGACTTTCTCAACTCTCATTTTAACCCTTCAAAGGAGGAGCCAATCCCCAAGTGCCTAACCATAAGGGGAACAGAAGCCAGGCGTGGTGGCGCACACCTTTAATCCCAGCACTCAGGAGGCAGAGGTAGGAGGATCACCATGAGTTTGAGACCATCCTGAGACTACTGAATTCCAGGTCAGCCTGGGCTAGAGTGAGACCCATGCACTGCTGCCTCACTGTGGTCAAATAACTTTGCAGAAGGGAAAGGCTCCTTGCTCGGTGCCCACCCTTCCTTGCTTTTCATGGAATGTGCAGTGAAGACTGCACTGGGTGAATGTGGTCAGGAGGTCCGGACAGGGCTCTGTGCATGTGCTAGTGAGCCTCCTTATTCACTCAGCCCAGAGTGAAGCCATGTGAGCACCAAGCCAGCTGACATACTTCTGCTGGTGTGTCAGGTTTTCTACCTTACTTACAGGAGAAAATTAAAATATCTCAGAATGGCTTGGTTTGAGTGTGTCTCAAATTCTATTTTATATATATCCAACACAGACCAAGGAGTGCCAGTTTAGATGACAAGAATAGGGTATCATTGGCAGTGGCATCAGTGGTGTCCCAATACGTCACAGAAGATAAAACATAGGGAGAGAGGAAGTGAAGGCACAAAGGAGAAGAGAAAACGTCTCACTTTCAAGAGTAGCCAAAGTATTTCTCTTGCATGAAGAGCTGTGTGATGCTGTGATAGAACGAGAAATGCTCATTTGGTCTTCCTCTCTGGCTCCCGTCCAGAGTTCCGACAACCCTTGGGATTTCCTCAGTCCTGCCAGTATCAGAGACATCACCTGTATATTTGTCTTTGGCCTTCTGTTTCTGGCACAGAGCTCCTAAAATCCTTGGGATTTCTGAATGATAGGTGTGCTAGGAACACCTTCTGCTTCTCAGGATAAACTCCTTAACCTCACCGGACAGAATTCGGACTGGGCTGGTTACCAGAGCAGCCAAGCGGGTGATAAGCCGTGGGAACTCCGCTCTGCCTCCAGTTCAGTCCCGGCTGAGGATGAGGTCATGCCCGTGCAGGTGGAGGCCGGGGCCCTGGCCGGGCACGAATGCACAAGCTCCGCTCCCGCACCTGGTCCTTTGCATCTCTTCCACTCGGCTGTACTGCTTTCCTTCATCATAAGCCAGACTGAGTTTTCAGGCCGTCCTAGCAGATGACTGAGCCTAAAGAAGCGTTCTGGGAACCCTTAACTTATAGTCTGCTGGTGGAAAATATCAAAGCCCTGCACTTGCTTTTGGCCTCTGAAACAGAAGCAGTCTTGTGGGAAAGCACCCTTACCCTGTGGAGTCTGCTGTAAACCCAGCATGGTGGTGCCCAGCACTCGGGAGGCAGAGGTAGGAGAATCATCGTGAGTTCGAGGCCAGCCTGAGACTACATAGTGAATTCCAGGTCAGCCTGGACTACAGTGACAGCCTACCTCAAAAAACCAAAAAAAAAAAGGTTGCTTTCAAAGTTTAACCCCCAGCAGAACATGTCCTCTATCTATGACCCCCCCCGAGTTCAGAGAGGGAGCCCCCCCCGCTACCCCAGGACTGCACACTCATACCCTTTCTGCATGGACCCCTCACACACACCTAGGCTCAGCCTTCTCCTCCAGACCAGCTCCTAGATTTTGAGTTTGATATTCTGAAAGCCCTGCATTGCCTCACCCTCTTAGATGCAGCTCAAAACACCTCTGAGTCCTCTGACTCCGTTCTAGAAAGCCCAGGGATGGCTTCAGTCTAATTCTTCTGATGGGGAAGTGGAAGTTTAGAGAGATTAAGTAGGTGTGTAAAGTTCCACACACACATAGGGGAAAGGCGAAGTGTCAAACCAGTCCAGTGTCTTGTCTGTTACTCAATGTGCCCCTCCCCTGGGGAAGTGTGGCTTCTAGTCTGGCCCAAATGTACTGCCACACCTCTGTCCATCCATACCCAACATGCCATTCCATTTCACTCTTCTACACACTTCCTTGTGATACCAGAAAATAGCAGGTATAGGTTCCCCATCTGTCACACAAGTTCCTCTCTTCACTTACTTAAGAAAACTGGGGTGAGGGCTACAGACATAGCTTAGTGGTTAAGGCACTTGTGTGAAAAGCCTAAGCATGCGTTGCAGAGTTGGCTTAGCGGTTAAGATGCATGCCTATGATGACTAAGGACCCTGGTTCGATTCTCCAGGTCCCATGTAAGCCAGATGCATATGGTGTCTGGAGTTCTTTTGCAGTGGCTGGAGGCCCTGGCACATCCATTCTCTTTCTCTCCCTCTCTCTGTCTCAAATAAATAAATAAAAGCCTAAGTACCCAGGTTTGATTCTCCAGTACCCACATAAGCCAGATGTACATGGTGGCACATGCATCTGGAGTTTGAAGTGACTAGAGGCTATGTGGTGTGCCCATCTCCTCTCTCTCCAATAAATAATAAAATATTTTAAAAAACTGGGATGAAGCACAAGCTCACTGTTTAAGCCACTCTCCTTTGGTCAGCCACATTCAAAACTGGGCATCTAATGGAATCCACTGATAGGACTAAGTTTTTACTTCATAATGCCTCATCTTTTATTTTCCTGAGTTATATATCACAGAGGGTAAAACAGGAGATCTTCATTAGCTCAAATATTCCACTTAGGTGTTACACATATAACTGTGATTACTGCAGGCCTTTCTTAATCATTATAGACACAGGGCTTCGTTTAGTTTTATTCTAGTGCACAGCATTTAAAAACAACTGTCAATGAAGAGACCTTCTGTACCATGCTCACCTTAATTGGCTTCCAAGTGTTAGCATCACTCTTACAAAGATGGCCATGTGGACAAATCAAAGTCTGTGGCAAATTCAGTGGCTTCCATTAGTTGAGATGAAATCACAGTATCTGAGCTTTTCTGGCCCTGTTGCATTTTTTCCACCCACCTACCCACCCCACCCACCCTTTGGCTGCTTCCTGGATTACCAATAACCAGCAGCAGAAAATTTAATCACCCATGTTATTCTGGCTGATCAGTGGTACCCTAATTCAAGGGCAAGGAAAGTATGACGCATAATCAGGCTGATAAAAATTTCAGCAGTGCGGAGGAACAAAAGGTTTGAATTGTATTTAAGCTCTCAGAGCCGGAGGCACTCAGGCCATGCCAGGTTGTCAAGAGACACCCATTCCAGAGGAGCAATGTGTCATCTCTTAGACCTTGTCTGCACACCATATTCTAAGGCTAATGACTACATGGAAGGAAACAGATGGATAATCAAAGTCTGGTGCTTAAGAGCATATGCTACAGCTCTTACATTATGTATGACGTCAAAGTCAGATGAACCAAGTGCCATACATTTCATCAGAGCTAACCATCACCACCTAACCTTCTTTTCTTTCCATTCCCTCTGCTAAGCAAGGGCTGGAAAGGGAAGAAACACAGGCAAAAACGGGAGAAGCAATGCTTAGCAAAGAACAGCATCATATAACCAGTCATCCTACACGGGGTAAAGCAGTGAGAACACCACACAGTGTTTGGCGTCTTTACTGTGGAGTCACCACCATGGAACCACAGGGCCTCTCTATGTTAACTACTTGGCCAGCACAACTCTGAAAGCATAAGAAGACATAAAGCCTTTCAGGATAAAGAGGCGCCGGAGGTTCCCTGGGTCAAGACCTGGAACATACAGGACACAAGCAAAGCAGAGAAATGGCTCCACCAACCCAAAAGGCTGCTGCCCAGCACAGGAGACAGCCGGCACAGGGAAGGGACCTGCAGTATGGGGACATCTCTGCCAGCTACTCGCCTGACAAGGGAGTAATACTTAAGACTGTGTGAGGAGTTCAAACCACTTAGTGACAAGAAGACTCAAGTAACTCAATTAAAAATTGGGGAAGGCTGGGCGTGGAGGCACACGCCTTTAATCCCAGCACTTGAGAGGCTGAGGTAGGAGGACTGCTGTGAGTTCGAGGCCACCTTGAGATTACATAGTGAATTCCAGTTCAGCCTGGACTAGAGGGAGATCCTACCTTGAAAAACTGGAAAAACAAAAAAGAGAAATCACCTGAATAGTTATTTCTCAAAAGATATACAAATGATCCAGAGGCATATAGAAAACTGCCTGACAACCCTAGTCATCAGGAGAATGTAATTCTTTTTTTTTTTTTTTTTTTTTAGGATCTCACTCTGGTCCAGGCTGACCTGGAACTCACTCTGTAGCTCCAGGGTGGCCTTGAACTCACAGTGATCCTCCCACCTCTGCCTCCCGAGTGCTGGGATTAAAGGCGTGCGCCACCATGCCCGGCTGAGAATGAAATTCTAACCCACAGTGGGATACCATCACCCTGGTCATCAAAGTGACAAAAACCAAAACAGCAGGGTGTGGTGGCGCACGCCTTTGATCCCAGCACTCTAGAGGCAGAGGTAGGAGGACTGCTGTACATTTGAGGCCACTCTGACACTACAGAGTGAATTCCAGGTCAGCCTGGGCTAGAGAGAGACCCTGCCTTGAAAAACCAAAAACAAACAACATATCACGGCTCGCACAGTTGTTGGAAAAAGGGAATTCTTATACACTACTGGTAGAAATATACATCAATATAGTCACACCTGACAGAGGACTAATATCCAGGATATACAAAGAACTCAAAAACTAAGTCATAAGAAATCAAACAAACCAATTAAAGAATGGGCTGCAGAACTAAATAGAGAGTTCTCAAAAGTGGAAATACAAAGCCAGGCATAGTGGCGCACGCCTTTAGTCCCAGCACTAGAGAGGCAGAGGTAGGAGGATCGCCATGAGCTCAAGGCCATTCTGAGACTGTGAATTCCAGGTCAGCCTGAGTTACAGTGATACCTTACTTCGAAAAAACAAACAAACAAAAAAAAGAAGAAACCCAGATAGCATATAAACATCTAAAATAAATTCTACACCCTTAGCCATCAGGGAAATGCAAATTAAGACTTCTTTGAGATTCCATGTAACTCTTGTCAGAATGGCTAGCGGCTAAGTGCTTGCCTGTGAAGGCTAAGGACCCCGGTTTGAGGATCAATTCCCCAGGACCCATGTTAGCCAGATGCACAAGGGGGCGCACACATCTGGAGTTCGTTTTCAGTGGCTAGAAGCCCTGGCGCGCCCATTCTTTCTGTCTACCTGCCTATTTCTGTATCTTTCTCTCTCTCAAATAAATAAATAAAAATAAAATATTTTTAAAAAATTAAAAAAAGAAACAAATGACAATAAATTCTGGGGAGGATGCAGAAAAAGAACCCTTCTACACTGTTGGTGGGAATATAAACTGCTACAGCTATTGTGAAAATCAGTGTAGAGGTTCCTAGAACAACTAAAAATAGACTTACCATATGACTCAGCTACACCCCTCCTGGGCATATACACTAAGGACTCTTCTCACTACCTTAGAGACACTTGCTCATCCATGTTTATTGGTACACTGTTCAAAATAGCTAGTAAATGGAACCAGTCTAGATGTCCCTCAACTGATGAATGGATAATATAGATGTGGTACATTTAAATTTTTTAAAATTTTTATTGATTTATTTGAGAGTGACAGACACAGAGAGAAGACAGAATGGGCGCGCCAGGGCCACCAGCCACTGCAAATGAACTCCAGATGCGTGCAGCCCCCTGTGCATCTGGCCTATGTGGGTCCTGGGGAACTGAGCCTCAAACCGGGGTCTTTAGGCTTCACAGGCAAGTGCTCAACCACTAAGCCATCACTCCAGCCCAGATGTGGTACATTTATACAATAAAGTTCTAGTCAACAATAAAAAATAAAATCATGAAATTTGCAAGGGAAATGGATGGATTTCGAAAGGATGATGAGGTAACCCAGGCCCAGAAAGCCAAATGCCCCATGTTCTCTCTCATATGTGGATCCTAGCTACAAATGTTCAGATTTGTGTGTAAGCTGGAGTAAAAAATGGTAGCAGAGGCCAGTAAGCTAGAAAGGAGCTATAAGGGAGGGAGAAGGGAGGAGAAAGGAGTACTGAAGGAGAGAGTATTATATATATTAAGTAGATGAACAGATCACCGAGGGTGCAATGGCCTAAGAGAGGTCAGGGGACGAGATTGAAGGGGGAAGGGTGTGTGTGGGGGAAATCAAAATTTAAGATGTTATGAATAAGCCGTATGGAAACATACTTTTTCTTTAATTTTTTTTTTTTTTTTTTTTTTTTTTTTTTTTTTTGGTGGGCATGGTGGTGCACGCCTTTAATCCCAGTACTTGGGAGGCAGAGGTAGGAGGATCACTGTGAATTTGAGGCCACCCTGAGACTACATAGTGAATTCCAGGTCAGCATGAGCTCGAGTGAAGCCTTACCTCAAAAAAACAACCACAATAAAATTTTTTAAAAAGAATTAGCCAGGCAGAGACAGAGAAAGAGGGAGGGAGGGAACGAGAGAGAGAAAGAATGAATGGGTGCACCAGGGCTTCCAGCCACTGCAAATGAACTCCAGATGCACGCGCCCCCTTGTGCATCTGGCTAATGAGGTTCCTGGGAAATTGAACCTGGGTCCTTTGGCTTTGCAGGCAAATGCCTTAACCACTAAGCCATGCCTCCAGCCCTAAATTTTTTTTTTTTTATTATTGACAACATCCATAATTACAGACAATAAACCACGATAGCTACCTCCCTGCACTTTCCTCTTCACAACCCCACTCTCCATCATATCCCCTCCCCCTCTCAATCAGTCTCTCTCTTATTTTGATGTCATCATCTTTTCTTCCTATTATGATAGTCTTGTGTAGGTAGTGCCAGGCACTCTGAAGTCATAGACATCCAGACCATTGTGTGTCTGGAGGAGCACATTTTAAGGAGTCCTACCCTTCCTTTGGCTCTTACATTCTTTCAACCATGTCTATGTTCTAGGATCCTAGGGTTCTGTAGCCCAGCACTGACTAGAGTTAACAATAACATTAAAATAGCTGGAGGAAAAGATTGTGAGTATTTCCTTATGCTTGAGCAGGCTCCAGACACCAGCGTTTCAGCCCTGCTAGATCCTAGATCAATGCTACTGGGGTTTGAAGGGAACATTTAAGAATGCCTGAACATCTCCCTGCTGGCAACAGGCAGTGCTGGGATCTTTCTACAAGACACTGGTCTATCCACTCCCAGCTTCTCTGGGATACGTGCAGCCATAGGACCCACAAACTTCCTGAATCCCAAAGATTACATGGGGAAGAGTGAGGTAGGTTTTGAACATTACAAAGGGTGAGGTAGCATCAGGGCTAAAAGACCATGCTCTATAGTTCATTGGCATCAGTTCCAATGCTGATTCTCTTCTTCCTGGGTTGGTAACCTCTGTCATCAGTGTCTTAGTCCTCCAGTGGAGTGGACACAGGGATATAAGCACTGACTGAGTTAAAGTACGTGTGAAGATACACAGCCCTGTGTCCAGCACGGGGAGGAACGCAACATATTGTAGTTTCAGTACTGCTTCTTCAGTTTTGAAGGAAATTTGTGATGTTGGCAAGCTACTTCAGCACGCTGACCCCAGAGATCAAAGACACATGCTTGTTTTATTTCTGCTATTAAAAGCACTTGAGTGGAAAATTTAAGAAACTCAAAATAGGCTTGCCCTCTTGATTTGGAAGGCACTATTTCTACTTCTACAAAGAGGCTAGCCAGCTTCTAAGCAATGCTTGACAACATCTTACCAAACAACATATAGTCATTTAAAATTAATTTAATAATAGGCTTTATTAGGCCCTCTTACATGAAACGCCTTTGGTCTGGCACTGGGGATTCCGAGAAGAAAAATCCAAACCTTGCCATCATAACGTTCTTGAGCTGGGTGTGGTAGCACTCACCTTTAATCCCAGGACTCGGAGGCAGAGGTAGGAGGATCAATGTGAGTTCAAGACTAGCCTGAGACTGTATACTGAATTCTAGGTCAGCCTGGGCTAGAACAAGACCCTACCTCAAAAAAATCCCCACTAAAACTAAAGTTTGTAAATATATATTCTGTTTATTTATTGGGGGTAAGAGAGAGAGAGAAAGAGGCAGATAGAATGGGTATGCCAGGGCTTCCATCCACTGCAAATGAACTACAGAAGCATGCACCACCTTGTGCATCTGGCTTACGTGGGTCCTGGGGAATCAAACCTGGGTCCTTAGGCTTTGCAGGCAAGCGCCTTAACTGCTAAGCCATCTCTCCAGCCCAAAACTTAAGTCTTTGATAAAATGTAGACAAATGACGCCGATTCCATAACACAGGCACAAATTGTTCCTCCTGGAAGAACATCTGCTCCAAAACGGGTCTGCTCAGAGTTACTATTCACCTGAGGCAGAAGTGCTTACTTTGCAAATGGTTGTAGAAGGCACCTGACCTGGCCATGAGCAATCACACAGCTGATGCTCGAGGCCTGAATGCTGAGGATAAACAACACTTGGCCACATCACCTACCGCAGTGGCAGTGAGGCAGTGTGATGTCCCTAGTAGATGGTCCTTGGGCCCAAACTTCATTTTCTGCTCTATTTTCAGAACCTTTGACCTGGTGCTATGGTTTGGATCTTAAATGCCCACTAAAGACCTGTGTATTAAAGGACCAGAGGGGTGCAACTGGGAGGTGGGCCAGCCTTGGTAGTGGAACCTAGTGGAGGCCATGTACCTGGTCCTGGGCTTGTGGGCTTTCTTTTGTCTCCTGCCCATGAAGTCAGCAGTGCTGCTCTGCCTCACTTCTCCAAGACACGCTGCCCTCACCATAGGCCCAGAGCAACAGGCTCCGTCAGCCATGGACCAAAACTCCAAGACTGTGAGTCAAAAGGAACTCTTTAGCCAGAAGCAGTGACACACACCTGCCATCCCAGCACCCAGGAGGCTGAGGCAGGAGGGTCCTAAATTTGAGGCCACCCTGGGACATATAGTGAACTTAAGGGTAGCCTCGACTGCAGAGTGCAACTGTCTCAACAAACAACTGATGGAGCCAGATGTGGTGGTGCATGCCTTTAATCCCAGCACGCGGGAGGCAGAGGGAGGAGGATAGATGTGAGTTTGGGGCTACCTTGAGACTACATAGTGAATTCCAGGTCAGCTTGGACTAGAGTAAGACCCTACCTTGAAAACAACAACAACAACAAGATGGGATGGAGAACTGGCTTAGTGGTTAAAGCGGCACTTGCCTGTGAAGCATAAGGACCCACGTTTGATTCCCTAGTACCCGTATAAGCCAGATGCACAAGGTGGCATGTGTGTCTCAAGTTTGTTTGCACTGGTACACCTATTCTCTCTCTCTCAAATAAGTAAATAAAATATTATAAAAAAATTTAAAACAAATGATAACAAAGTCATTTTCTCAAGTAAGTTATCTCAGGAATTTTGTTATAGTGATAGAAAGCTGACTTATATAGGGAACGTATGAATTACTCTTCTGAACAAATTATTTTGCTTACAAAAACAGAAATCAATAAGGTTCCTTTTTTTCCTTCCAGATTTGGGTAACAGAGGTGATTATTGTAATAATCAAGCTACAAATGAAGCAGGGTGTGGTGGCACACACCTTTAATCCTAGTACTCTGATTGCTGTGAGTTCCAGGTCAGCCTGGGCTACAGGGGACTCTACCTTGAAAAACAAACAAAAAGATATAAATGTCCAAACCATGGCAGGGATGGGGCACATAATGGAAAGAGATGTATGCCACAGATAATTAGGAATGTGACCTGCCAGGTTTCAGTGGCCTGCTGGATGCAGAAGGTAAGGGGACAGGACAGAGTTAAGGACACTTTCAAGCTTCTACTTTGGAAGCCAAACTGAGGGGAGATACAGTTGCAAAAGAGAAGGAAGATCAGATCTGTGCTAGCAGGGAAACATAGATTTGATTTAGACCAACCGACTGTAAGGTGCCTGTGTGACCCTTGTCTACCAGGAAGCTGGCTGTACAGGGTCTGAGGAACCAAGGAAGACACAATTTCCTAGCATAAAATGCATTATTTAATATATATATTATTTTTATGAGAGGGAGAAAAAATGAGAATGGGCATGCCAGGGCCTCCAGTCACTGCAAAAGAACGCCAGATGCTTGCACCACAATGTGCATTTGGCTTATGTGGGTCCTGGGGAATTGAACCTGGATCCTTTGGCTTTGTAGGCAAGCACCTTAACTGCTAAACCATCTCTCCAGACCCCAAATGCATTTTTAAAGGTCATTATGACAAAAAAATTAATATAGACTTAGTGGTGATTTTGGCAATTATGATATTTGCAGAGCAGCTGACTCCCCCAAACAAATAAAAAAAAAAAAAAAACAAATAAGACTGCCATCAGAATTCAGTAAGATGGGCTGGAGAGATGGCTTAGCGGTTAAGCGCTTGCCTGTGAAGCCTAAGAACATTGGTTCAAGGCTCGACTCCCCAGGACCCATGTTAGCCAGATGCACAAGGGGGTGTACGTATCTGGAGTTCATTTGCAGTGGCTGGAGGCCCTGGTGCACCCATTCTCTCTCTGTCTGTCGCTCTCAAATAAATAAATAAAAATGAAAAACAAAAAACCAAAAACAAACAAACAACAAAAAAAGAATCTAGTGAGAGGAGGGCTACAAAGAGTGTTAAGAGCCAGGGACAAGCATTTAAAAGCCAGGCACGGGGCTGGAGAGATGGCTTAGTGGTTAAGGTGCTTGCCTGTGAAGCCTGAGGACCCAGGTTCTACTCTCCAGATCCCACTTAGCCAGACGTACAAAGGTGAGGTAAAGGGCAAGGCTGGACATGTCCACTAGATGGAGCAATCATCTGGATTTCTACTGCATTGGCTGAGGCCCTGGCATGCCAATTCTCTCTATATATCAAATAAATAAATAAATAAATAGCCAGGTGTGGTGGTGCAGACCTACAATCCCAGCATGCAGGAGGCTGAGGCAGGAAGATTATGAGTTCAAGGCCAGCCTAAACTACAAAGTTATCTCAAAAACAAGCATTTTTAAAAAGATTCATTTTAAAGGCAAGATAAGCAATGCCTAAAACTGGACAATGTACCCAAGTACATTAGCTTTATAAGCAGAAGTTATTAATTTTCCCTACAATATTTAATGAGCATGTTTTGTGTGTAGATCCGATCCTGGAAGTTATGTAGTGGAGAATAAGAAAAATGTGGTCTTCCCTCAAGAGTCTGGGGACTGAAGTGAAGAAATGCTACCTGCGTGGTAAGCGCCACCAAGGACAGGGAGAGACCTCTGACAGAAGGCAACTGAGGATCCTAGATTAGGGTGGGGGTTCAGAAAAAGCCTTTCCAAAAGAGTTGTCCAAGAGAAAGGGGCATGTGAAGAGAGGACACTGGGCAGAAAGATCACTGAGAACCAGTGTCCTAGAATGGGGCGGAGGTGGGTGCATCTAAATGCAGAAAGGAAAGACACAAGAGGAGCCCAGGATGGAGGGGTGTCGCTGTGCAGTGAAGACCGGGAGGAGGGGTGTAGCCAAAGATGGGGCTGTCAGTCTGGGAGCAGGACGTTGAGGGAATTGTGTAACGGGAAATGACTGGTGTGGGCAATGGCACAGAGAGCAGACTTCACCACGAGCCAGCCCTTACTTCTCCTGCAGGTCCTTGCACAGTGGCCCCTCTCAACAATAGCTTTCTCACTTCTGCTACCAAATCTGATTCTCAAGGCAAAGGAATCTTGGTGGGCTGGGGAGATGGCCCAATGGGTGAAGTGCTTGCTACACAAGTAGAAGCACTTCTGTTTTGGTCCCCAGAACCCACATAAACTCAGATGCAGTAGTGCTCATCTGTGATCCCAGTAACAGGTGTGGCAAGAAGGGCCAGGAAGATAGGAGAACTGCCCAGAAGCTTATGGGCCAGACTGCCTAGCAAATGCAGTGGTGAACAATGGGAGGCCCTGCTTTAAATGAAACAGAAAGGACTGACACCCTATAGTGAACAATGAGAGGCCAAACCTCAAATGAAGTAGAAGTCAAGGACCAACCCCCTAAGTTGTGATTTCCATATGCACACCATGACAGGTGTAAACACACACACACACACACACACACACACACACACACACGAGAGAAAAAGAGAGAGAGAAAGAGAGAGTGTGTGTGTGTGTCTTGGATTCCTTGGTGCTTGGGTCTAACAGCTTCCTAAGTGATCTCAACTAGCATTCATTTTTACTACTTCATAATTAAGTAATGTACTCAACAGGAAGCAACTAACTGCCAAATATGTGGATATCAATGATCTCTTCAGGAAGCCCCCATGCACAGGAAACTGTTGACATCCTCCTTTCAATGGCATTCTCATTATAAAGTGGGAAGATTCCTATTCACTTTGCGTGTAGATACTTAAGCTCCTGCTTTAACACAGCACTGCCTATTCTATTTTTCTCCTTAAGTACTTAAGCACAGTCATTCATTTGCAAGGAGGCAAAATAATTCATTCCTTCAGGAGGTGGCTATAGGCTGAGGATGGAAGTTCAGCACCCTTGGCATAGAGTCAAGTACATTCTACGCTGTGTGATGGCTTAACAATGTCCCCAGTCATTTGCAGCTTCATGAATGTGCATGCACAAATAAGCTGCCCCCCCCCCCACAGGACTTCTGAAGCTGACTTGATTTTTGTATTTTTTTTTTTTTTCAGATTCAACCTCAGAGAAAGTACACTAGCCTTTCACTGTGGCTCAGAGGATGACTTAAAGGTGTGTCTCCCACTACAACTCAGGAAGCGTGCCAAGGTGATTTCCTGGCAATGCAGACATTGTGATGGGTTCCTGGTGATCGGGACCCACAAGTCTGCTATCAGGGGAAAAGGGACACAAGAAGCTGTAAGAAGAGGGAAGGATAAAGGGAAGATGAAGATTAGTGAGGACAGAGATGTGAAATCAACATCTGAGTGGTGGTAGCCCAGAGGAGGGTTCTAGATCCCATTCAAGAGCTAGCCTGGCAGAAACTGCCTTCCCCCTCCCCACCCACACACTTAGGCACACATCTTTTATTACCTGGCAGAAGCTACAATGGTTCTATCTGGTCCACAAAAGAACTGATCAATTTCCTTCTAGACTTATTAAAAAGTCTTGCCCTAAACTGCTATCAATTTTAAAATTCTAGCACCACAGATTATCTTATTTTATTTATTTATTTATTTTTGTTTTTCAAGGTAGGGTCTCACTGTAGCTCAGGCTGACCTGGAATTCACTATGTAGTCTCAGGGTGGCCTCGAACTCATGGTGATTCTCCTACCTCTGCCTCCCAAGTCCTGGGAGCAGCAGCCTGGGCTTCCCTGAGAATGCGGAGGGCAGAGCTGCGGGCACAAGGCGCCCAGCTGCGGGCGGAGGACAGGCAGGGAAGAAGTGAATGGCTGCTTGCAAACCTGCAGGCAGAAAGTGGGATGAGACTTGTGGACTTCACTAGAGGATGTGTAACAAATACAGCCTTCCACTTCCTCCCCGCTTCTTTCCTAAGTGAGAGAATACATGCCTGGGGGAAAAATGTTAATTTAGCTGGGGGAAAATGCTCTTGTAAGTGTTATATAATTCAAAGTTCAAAAATGAATTCCTCAGCCCAGCTCCTATTTACCTTTGCATAAATCGCTGTTGTAACAAAACATGAAGGGCCTTCCATGACCACAGAGCCGTGTGAGGACAGAGGCCACAGTATGGAAACATTCGTGCCAAGCCCACAACAAGCTCCTGGCTGTCACTGTTTATGTGGGCCAGCCCCATATGTCTACTAAACAAGGTTTTTAATGAACTCCTTCCCTCGCATCAATTAGAAGGGCAAACATCCACCCACAGAGGCCACATTAGGAAACACAGAACCCACTTTCGGGGAGGAATCACAGAAGGACCGAAGGGGACGGGTTTGAAGGCCTCCTTCTGCTCTGCGTGCCAGGCTGCCCTGATTGACTCCAAACTTAACAGTTTCCCAAGAGGCTACTCGAGAAGAAAGGGAGATTTCAGCCGCCCCTCTTACTTTCTAACTTTCCCCAGCTACCTCTTACTCTCACCCCCACTGACAAGAGGGCTCTTGTGTACCGAACCTTCAGGGAACAAAGCGTGTACACACACACACACACACACACACACTCCCCAACTAACACCGGCGCATAACCGTGTTTGGGTTGGAGCTTTTCCAGCCCTGTCACTCGTTCTGTTAGGAGTAAATGAAATTCTTGCTTCGGCCAAGTTAGAAACAGCCCACCTCAGTTTCCAGCGGAGCAGCCCCCCTCTATGTCTCTGAGTCCCCAACAAAACTCACTGCCCCAAAGCTGGAAAGCACACACGCGCGCGCACACACGCGCACCGCAAGAAACAAAAGCGGCAGCCCGTTTCCCAAACGAAGACCTTCCACTGCTCTCCCGCTCGGCTTCCCCTCTTAGCCGGAAATGCACGTCGTTCCCCATTTTCGAAAACCCCTTTCAAGGGACCCCGACTCAGGGCTGTCCCGGGGCGGGCGGGCCTTTCCAGGGCGATTTGCCTTCTTCGTCATTTCTAGAGGAATGTGGAGACAGCGCGGGCAGGCGGAGCCGGGCTGGGTACCGGGCTGGCCCATCAGCTCCAGCCGCCGTCGGCGAAGGGCAGAGCCCGCTCCGCGGCTTACCTTCCTGGGGCTCCTCGGCATCCTGCATGCTGTCAGGGGTGTCCGCCCACAGGCCCCGCAAGACAGACGGACGGACGGACGGATGGACAGAGCGCAGCCCGAGTCCCCGCTGGCCAGTCCAGCCCGCCCGGGGCTGCTCCCTCCCTCCCTCCCTGCAAGGGAAAGTTCCGCGGAGTGCCGAGTCTCCCGCGGGGTCCACCCCCGAGCCCCGCCCCGCCCCGCCCCGCCCCGGGCAGCCAGGAGACCTGGCGGGCGCAGGTGGGGCTGGGCAGGGGTCAGGCCAGCGGAGGTGAGAGGCGCCCCCCAGTGACCCTCGGGCACACGCAGTCTGCCTTAGGGGCTGGTCAAGCGATGATGTGGTCAGGCGGCTGGGCTTTGCATTGGCATTTCTGCACGGTGTGCTTGCAGGACCATCCTCAGGGCCCTGGTGAGAAGAGGCTCAGGCCCATGACTACTGCCCTTCACCCTCCCCCAGCTGGGCAATAGGACAGAACGGAGGTGGGCGGGGTGCCTGCACCTCAGGGCCAGGGTCACCTATGATCACTGGTTTCTGCCAGTGGCTCCAGGATCCCTCAGCTCTGGAGGCTTGACTTTCTTTTCCAAGAAATGGGCACAACAGCCACCCCCAGTGCATCGACTTGCTTATGGGAAGTGTTTTACTGAGCGCTGCATTTACCAGAGGGCCCTACAGTAACCCATTTGAAAGAAAACATCACTGGAAAGGAAGTGGAAATTCTGAGAAAAGTTGATACTCTAATAAATTTATTTTTTAGCTTTCGATTTTTCTCATATCCCGTTTTATATGGGGTAGGGGAAAAACAGTACAGACTCTATGGAAAGTTTAATTGAAGGAATGTATGAAATACCCAGATTTAAAGAGTCTGAAGTTAAACTTAGTTCTGCTATTTATTATTGGCATGGGCTTAAACACATTACATTACTTTTCACAGACTCCATTTACTCATTTGTAAAATGATGTTTTAGACAGGGTTATATACTTGACAGACTTGTCTGGTATTACAACAGGTAATATAAGTAAAATGATTTAAAAACTGAAAGTTCTACATAGATGATTACTAACTACTGTACCCTATTAAGTAAAATTTTACTTGCATTTTACTTCAGTATTGTGTTTGACCAGAAAAGGGTATTTATTCTATTCACAGGCAAGGGAGGATAGTATAAATATTAATATAAAGCCTAGATGTTAAAGTACTTCCTATTGCTAAGTGACTCTAAAGTACCTGAGACCTTATCCAAAATTTTATCTGAATTTCACTGAAAGGGCAAGACAGAGACAAAGGCATAATAGCCAGCTGGAGAGGGGAGGAGAGGAGAAACATCTGGAAAATATCAGTGTCACAGAGCCTCATGGAAACTATCACACCCTGAAAAGGGTAGTAGGCTGCACCCTTCTGAAAATTACAGTAAACTTCATGGTCCTTGGGCCCCACATCTGAGGTTCCTAAGTGCATAGTAGGTACTCAGTAATGGCAGGATTGGGGGAACAACCTGAGGTAAGGAGCATTCTGAACCCCCCAAAATGCTCCCTTGTCAGCTACATGTGGCCTTGCCTGTCCTCCCAAGGAATCATTATGCCCCTCCCTCCCCTATACCAGCTGGCTCTACCTCCCCCCACCCCAGGACAGATGCCCACGGATGTCCGCCAGGGGCACTAAGGCACCTTACCAAGGTTGTCTTGTACACAGAGGCAGCGTCGAAGGGTTTTCAAGGTGAGGTAAGTGGTGATACAAAGCCAGACGGCCCAGACTCCCCAGCCACCCGCCCCAGCAGAATCACTCCCACCAGCTTCCTTCAGAATGTGCTGCTATACGTGGTATTTATTGAACGTCCTCTCGCAGGTCGGAGTGCGCAGACCACATAGGGTATATTAGAGGACGAGCCCTCAACACCCTACACGCTTCTTAAATGGGGTCATGGAAAGGCCTCAGCTCAGCTCGGGTTAGCCAGGGAGAACAACTGCTGAATGAACAGTTCGGGTGCCACAGCCGCCTGTGATTCAATTTACTGTCCTGTTAGCAGCTCCCTGATCTCTGAACATTCACCACGAACCTCAGGAGACCTCCAGAGAAACTTCTTTTTTTAATTTAAATGCAACCCAGCATTCACCTTGGGGAGGAATGCTCTGATCTAGATCAAGGGCAATGCATGCTCAGCTTGTTTTAAGACTGTACATGATAAGCACTCCTCAGTCACCTGTATCAACCCAAAGCCATCTGCCCTGGGCAAACTACACTGACTGCTCCATGTGCCTACCCTGAAAAGTGGTGACAAAAGAGGGGTGTTCCTGGGGTGTTCCTGGCCTTCTCTTACCTTCAAGTGTGTAAGAGGTGGTCTTTAATATCTACATGCAAAGCAGATTTTCCTCCTCATGACGTGAGATCTGTGCCTCTGGTTCCATTTGGTCGGAGCTGAAGATCTGCAGCTGCCGCCCTCCCCTCCCTGCTATGAGACACTTGGGTTTATGCATTGCTGAGCACTGGGGTAGGGCAGGGAATTGATCATGAGGTGGGGCACAACTGCCCGAACCAAGGAAGGCAACAGAGGGAGAGAAAACTGATTCTGGAGACTTGTAGTCATGTTAGGAGTCTCGGCTCAGATGACATGTCCAGAAAAGTTGTGCTAACTGAACCTCTGGATGGGTGAGTGACTGAGGGATGGAAAGAAAGAAGCGCTGGCACCCAGGAGAGCACACTCAAGCAGGCAGCTACACATCTGGCACACAATTGTTTCCTGAGATTTTATTGTTCATTTTTATTTCTCACCTAAAATATCTGTTAAGAAAGCTTTCAGCAGAGCCGGCCATGGTGTTGCACATCTTCAATCCCAGCACTCGGGAGGCAGAGGTAGGAGGATGGCTATGAGTTTGAGGCCACCCTGAGACTACAGTGTGAATTCCAGGTCAGCCTGGACCAGAGGGAAGCCCTACCATGAAAAACCAAAAAAAAAAAAAAAAAAAAAAGCTTTCACCAGAACTGGGTATGGTGGTACACGCCTTTAATCTTTAATCCCATCATTTGGAAGCCTGAGGTAGGAAGATTGCCATGATTTCAAGGCCACCCTGATACTACATAGTGAATTCCAGGTCAGCCTGGGCCAGAGTGTGACCCTACCTCAAAAACAACAACAACAAAAAAACCAAAAAAACTTCCAGAAGATGATTAAAACAATGTGTGTGCATAATGCACACACACTGATCTTGTGTGTGTTATACAAGATCAGGTTGGAAAATGTGTGAGGTGTTTGTAAGCCATGGTCCTTTTCTATAACACTTCATGGTAAGTTTTTGCATTAATGATCTTTTTGAAGCCGAGTTGAAATTTCTGAATTTTTTTTTTGAGGTAGGGTTTCACTCTAGTCCAGGCTGACCTGGAATTCTTTATGTAGTCTCAGGGTGGCTTTGAACTCATGGTGATCCTCCTACCTCTGCCTCCCGAATGCTGGGATCAAAGGTGTGGGCCACCACACCTGCCTCTTCAGAGTTGAAATTTATTTATTGATTTAAAAAAATTTTTTTTTGTTGTTCATTATTTATTTATTTATTTGAGAGCGACAGACACAGAGAGAAAGGGGAGGAGAGAGAGAGAATGGGAGTGCCAGGGCCTCCAACCGCTGCAAACAATCTCCAGACGTGTGCGCCCCTTTGTGCATCTGGCTAACATGGGTCTTGGGGAATCGAGCCTTGAACCGGAGTCCTTAGGCTTCACAGGCAAGCACTTAACCACTAAGCCATCTCTCCAGCCCACAGAGTTGAACTTTATTAAGAAAAGGTTTTTAACATGACTTAAGAACAAGTGCTAGGTTAGAAGTGAGGCGCTTAGGCAAAAGGACAGTACATATCTAAGCCATGGGTATAGGCTTCTCAAGAGTGGCACTTAAACCGGGCATGGTGGCACACACTTTTAATCCCAGCACTCAGGAGGCAGAGGTAGGAGGATCACCGTGAATTTGAGGCTACCCTGAGACTACTTAAGAGAATTCCAGGTCAGCCTGAGCTAACCCTACCTCGGGAAAAAAAGAAAAAAGAGTGGCACTTAAGATTATTTTACGGTAACAACGCAACTGACGTTGGTGGCTTCTGCTATTTCTGAACACCGTAGGGGAGGTAAATGAGGCCATGGGGTGGCTACTGTAGTATACTGAAGAGAAGTGCAGGTCGGAAAGCACAGCTAAACTCAGTGGTCACAGACACATAGACAGGAAGCAAGACTCATTACTATTTTAACATTCTTATTTGAAATACCTCCATAAAAAGGGAATGCAGGGGCTGGAGAGATGGCTTAGCAGTTAAAGCACTTGCCTGGAAAGCCTAAGGACCCTGGTTCGACTTGCCAGAACCCATGTAAGCCATATGCACAGGTGGCACATGTGTCTGGAGTTTGTCTGCAGTGGCTCGAAGCCCAGGTGTGCCCATTCTCTCTCTCTCTCCCCCTCCCTCCTTTATAAATAAAAAAATAGTATTAAAAATATTGAAAAAAAGAGAATATTGTCTCTGAGCAACATTTTTTATGGCATATTTTATTAGTTATGTCAAAACTCTTGACTCATCTGACAGAGACTTCAGTGAGTCTCCTTTGAAAGGCTCCTTTCCTGTCTCATATCCTCTCATTTTCTTTCTATTATTCCTCAATTTACCATTGAGATTTTGTTACTTAATCATAAGGGTTGATGATGGACAAATGCCTATTTTCTGAAACCTCTTCACTGCTGAACAGGGTCATAGACCAGCTCATGCAGGTATCTAGTCTCAAGGTAAGGATCTCAGGGAAATGTGAGAACACCCCAGCATAGGCCTGGATGCTGAAATAAAGACGCTGCTACTACAGATTGTCCTTAAACTCCCAAGTTCCAAGTTCACCTCTTTGGTCATTGTAGCCATTTTAAAGATATGCAATTAAATCAAGGAGAATACATGACTTGCTCAAGGCCACAAAACTAAGTAGTAATGTTCATCTGATCATAATGAATGCTGGCTAGTCCTCTTGTCTCCAACGTTCAAACTTTTTCATGCTATTAAATTCATAACATAAAAGTCAAAGTTTCATTTTGCAGAGGAATACCTCAAAGAGTACTGCACTGGAAGGTTACCAAAGCATGTAATGTTGGCTGTGGTCCTAGCATAGGCCACTCAAATCACTGCTTAGAACACAGCCTCACACTACCATTCCATTCTTGATAGCTAATGCTTTAGCTAAATATAAATTAATAGCTTCTATTTATCCAGCTACATCAGACCACAATTTTTAAATTTTGATTTGCAAGCAGAGAGAGAGAGAGTAGAGAGACAGATGGACTTCTGGTTAAGATGGTGGCATAGGAACCATGCCAAAGCAGCCTAGGGGAGAAAAACCCAAAAAACAAACAAACAAACAAAAAAAAACCAGCAAAATACACTCTTCTACTAAAAAGTGAGGTGTATAAGCAATTACACATCAGATTGATTGATACATCTAGTAACACTGCAGCTAACTAGAAAACCTAAACATTAAATCAATACAAGATGCAAAAATATATACATTATAACAAAGAAACACCAAAAATCAAGACAATATAAACCCACCAAAAAGTGTTAATGCATCAGAAATCACCTCTAGTGAGAATGAGTAAGAGAAATGCCTGAGGAAGATTTCAAAAGAATGATTATGAATATGCTCAAAGAAGAGGAAATTAAAGGAATGAAAGAGGAAATCAAAGGAATCAAAGAAGACACAGGAAACCAATTTAATGAAATAAACAAGATATAAATAAGGAAATAGAAATAATAAAGAAAAACCAGTCATAATTACTAGCAATGAAGAACACAGTTAATGAAATAACTCTGTAGAAAATCTCACCAGTAGGATGGATGAAGAAGAGGACCAAATATCTAAACTAGAAGACCAGGTGGCAGATCTAATACACTCCAACAAAGAAAAAGACAAACTAATAGAAAAGTATGAGTGGGAATTTCAAGATACTTGGATACTATGAAAAGATGAAACACAAGAATTCAGGGTATAGTAGAAGGAGAAGAATTTCACTCCAAAGGCATAGTAGGCATTTTCAACAAAATCATAGAAGAAAACTTCTCCCGAATTGGGGAAGAGATGCCAATGCAGATACAGGAATCCTTTAGAATGCCAACCAGACAAAACCTGGAAAGAACCTCTCCTCACCATATTATAATTAAACTACCAAACATACAAACCAAAGAAAATATGTTGAAAGCAGTTAGACAGAAAATCACATTACCTACAAAGGCAAGCCCATCAGGATCACAGCAGATTACTCAACACAAACTTTAAAAGCCAGAAGGGCTTGGAGTGATGTATTCCAAGTTCTGAAAGATGACAACTGTCAACCAAGGTTACT
Organism: Jaculus jaculus; assembly: GCF_020740685.1. Classification (NCBI taxonomy): domain Eukaryota; kingdom Metazoa; phylum Chordata; class Mammalia; order Rodentia; family Dipodidae; genus Jaculus; species Jaculus jaculus. The sequence goes on from NC_059115.1 coordinate 59,144,982, forward strand.
TTATCCTGCAAAGCTATCCACTCAGATAGATGGAGAAATAAGGACATTCTACCACAAAAGCAGGCTAAAGGAGTATTTGAAGACAAAACCAGCTCTATAGAAAATACTTGACAGGATCCTCCATGCTGAAGAGAAAGAAAAACACACATATAAGGAACCGGGAAAAAACAAGCCATATTCAAATACTACTTAACACAAGAGAGCAAAGGTAAAACTGGAAGAACAACAGAAAATAGCAAAAATAAATACACGCCTTTCATAATAACTCTTAATATTAATAGCCTCAATGCCCCTAACGAAAGACATAGGTTTTCAGACTGAGTTAAAAAGCAGGATTCTTCAATTTGTTGCCTCCAAGAGACTCACCTTTCTACAAAGGATGAGCACTTTCTTAGGGTGAAAGGTTGGAAAATGGTGTTTCAAGCAAATGGGCCTAGAAAACAAGCAGGGGTTGCTATCCTATTTGACAAGGTAGACTTCAGTCCAACATTAATTAGGAAAGATAAGGAAGGTCACTTTATATTGATTGAAGGCACACTCCAACAGGAGAACATTACAATCCTAAACATATATGCGTCTAACATGGGGGCCCCCAACTTCATCAAACAAACGCCTTTAGAATTAAGGTCACAGATAACACCAAACACAGTGGTAGTGGGTGACTTCAACACCCCACTCTCATCAATTGACAGGTCATCCTGGGAAAAAATAAACAGAGAGGCATTCAGATTAAATGAGGTCATAGAAGAAATGGACCTAACAGATATATACAGGGTATTTCATTCAAATGCTGCAGAATATACATTCTTTTCAGCAGCACATGGAACATTCTCTAAAATAGACCATATATTAGGACACAAAGCAAATCTTAACAAATATAGGAAAACTGAAATAACTCCTTGCATTCTATCTGACAAAATGGGATCAAACTACCAACCAATAACAAGAAAAGCTACAGAGCATACATAAAATCATGGAAACCAGACAATACACTACTAAATGATGAATGGGCCAATGAAAAAAATCAAGAAGGATATCAAAAAATTCATAGTGTCAAATGATAATGAGAACACAACATACCAAAACCTTTGGGACACAATGAAAGCAGTCCTAAGAGGTAAATTTATAGCTTTAAGTGCCTGTATTAAGAAATTCGAATGGTCTTAAGTAAATGACCTAATGCTTCACCTTAAAGCCTTGGAAAAAGAAGAACAAGGCAAACTGAAAATCAGTAAACAGGAAGAAATAATAAAGATTAGGGCAGAAATTAAGGAAATAGAAACCAAAATTAAAAAAATCCAAAAGATCAATGAAACAAAGAGTTGGTTCTTTGAAAGGATAAACAAGATGGATAAACCCTTAGCAAATCTGACAAAAAGAAAGAGAGAAGAGACACAAATTAATAAAATTAGAGATGAAAAAGGCAGCATCACAACAGATACCAGAGAAATTCAAACAAATCATAGGGACATAAAACATATAAAAGCATATATAACATAAAAACATATACGCCACTAAGTATGAAAATCTGAAAGACATGGATGATTTTCTTGATTTATATGACCTACCTAAATTAAATCTAGATGAGATTTAATCACTTAAATAGACCTATAACAAGTATGGTGAGCTAAACAGCTATCAAAAATCTCCCAACTAAAAAAAGTCCAGGCCCACATGAATTCACTGGCAAATTTTACCAGACCTTCAGGGAAGAACTAATGCTATTGCTTTTTAAGCTTTTTCATAAAATAGAAAAAGAAGGAATCCTATCAAACTCCTTCTACGAAGCCAGCATTACCCTGATACCAAAACCAGGCAAAGATAGAACAAAAAAAGAAAATTACAGACCAATCTCCCTCATGAACATAGATGCAAAAATTCCCAACAAAATATTGGCAAACAGAATACAAGAATATATCAGAAAGATCATTCACCCTGACCAAGTAGGCTTTATCCCAGAGATGCAGGGATGGTTCAACATAAAGCAAATCAATAAATGTAATACATTATATAAATGGACTGAAGGGCAAAAAAATTTAAATAATCATCTCATTAGATGCAGTGAAAGCATTTGATAAAATCCAACATCCCTTCATGACAAAAGTCCTACAGAGACTGGGAATAGAAGGAACATATCTCAATATAATAAAGGCTATTTATGATAAGACTACAGCCAAAATATTACTAAATGGGGGAAAAACTGGAAGCTTTTCCACTAAAATCAGGAACAAAACAAGGGTGTCCACTGTCCCCACTTTTATTTAATATAGTACTGGAAGTCTCAGCCATAGCAACGAGGCAAGAGACACACATAAAAGGGATACAAATTGGAAAAGAAGAGATCAAGTTATCATTATTTGCAGATGACATGATTCTATACATAAAAGACCCTAAAGACTCTACCAGCAAACTGTTAGAGCTGATAAACACCTATATCATGTAGCAGGATACAAAATAAACATACAGAAATGAGTAGCTTTCCTATATGCTAACAACAAACACACAGAGGATGAAATCAGAGAAATCACTCCCATTCACAATTGCATAAAAAAAATAATAAAGTACCTTGGAATAAACCTAACCAAGGAAGTGAAGGATCTCTACAATGAAAACTTTAAAACACTCAAGCAAGAAATTGCAGAAGACACTAGGAAATGGAAAAACATCCCTTGTTCTTGGATCAGAAGAATCAATATTGTGAAAATGGCAATCTTACCAAAAGCAACCTACACACTTAATGCATTCCCCATCAAAATTCCAATGGCATTCTTAATGAAAATAGAAAAAACAATCCAAAAATACATTTGGAATCACACAAAAAAATCTCAAATATCTAAAACAATACTGAGCAACAAAAATGAGGCTGGTGGTATCACCATACCTGATTTTGACCTATACTACGGAGCCATAGTAACAAAATCAGCATGGTACTGGCAAAAAAGCAGACATGTAGATCAATGGAACAAAACAGAAGACCCAGATGTAAGCCCAAGTAGCTATAGCCACCTGATATTCGACAAAAATGCCAGAAATACTCAATGGAGAAGACAGCCTCTTCAGCAAATGGTGCTGGGAAAACTGGACATATATCCATAGAAGGATGAAAATAGATTCTTCTCTCTCTCCATGCACAAGAATTAAGTCTAAATGAATTAAAGACCTTAACATCAGTCCTGACACTCGGAAACTGCTAGAGGAAAAAGTAGGGGAAACCCTTCAGCATACTGGTCTTGGCAAAGATTGTCTGAATACAACCCCAATTGCTAAGATTAACTACTGGGACCTCATGAAATTACAAAGATTTTGCACTGCAAAGGACACTGTGAATAAAGCAAAGAGGCAACCTATGGAATGGGAAAAAATCTTTGCCAGCTACACATCTGATAGAGAGTTAATATCTAGGATATACAAAGAACTCCAAAACTTAGAAATCAAACAAGCCAATAAAAAATGGGCTATGGGACTAAATAGAGAGTTCTTAAAAGAAGAAATATGGATGGCATATAAGCATTTTTAAAAAAGATCTATATCCCTGTCGTCAGGGAGATGCAGATTGGAAGAGAGACAAAGAGAAGGGGTCCTTCACCGCTGCACATGAACTCCAGATGCATGAGACGCATGTGCCACCTTGTGCATTTGACTTAATGTGAGTACTGAAAAACTAAACATGGTTTGTTGGGTTTTGCAGATAAGCACCTTAACTGTTGTCTCTCTCCAGCCCCAGACTATAATTTTTTTTTTTCAGACAAAACTTCAGTCAGGAGCTGGAGAGATGACTCAGTGATTAAAGTAGCTCATTTGCAAAATGTAACAGCTCCAGTTTGATTCTCCAGGACCCATGTAAAACCAAATGCACAAAGTAGTTTATGCATCTGGAGATCATTTGGAATGGGAGGAGGTCCTGGAATACCCAACATGTCTCTCAGCTTGCAAATAAAAAAAATAATTTCTAAGATTATTGATAAACAGAGGGAGAGGGAAAGAGAGAGAGAGAAAACAGGCACACCAGGGCCTCTAACTGCTGCAAACTTTAGATATATGCACTACTTTATGCATTTGGCTTTACATGGGTGCTGGGGAATTGAACCTGGATGGTAAGGATTTGCAGGCAAGTGCCTTAACTGCTGAGCCATCTCTCCAGCCCCAATAAAAATACAGATGAGGGGAAAGTAGGGAGGGAGAGGGTATTACCATGGGATACTTTTTATAATTATGGAAAATGTTAATAAAAATTGAGAAAAAAAATAGAGATGGCTTAGCAGTTAAGGCGCTTGTCAGAAAAGATGCATAAGGTGGCACATGGTCTGGAGTTCGTTTATTGCAATAGCTAAAGTCCCCGTGCACCCATTCCCTGTCTGTCTGTCTACCACCCTCTCTCTCAAGTAAATAAATAAATACTTAAAAATATTTTTATCTAAGCCTCCTTGAATATGGGGCTACTGGAAGTAGAGGATCAAACCCCAGACTCAACTTGGGAGGCTGGGGCTCATCTCCGCCAGCGCTGCAAGCCGACTTTCACTGTCGGAGCCTCACTGGCCCCGGGTTTCTCTAGTTATCCCTTCTTCCTTTTCCTCTAAGAACATGCAGCTCATTAAATACCTCTGTGCTCTGGCTTGCACACTTGCAAAATGGGGGTGATGGCACTGATTACAGGGTAACTATAGCGATGAATGATCAAGAACTTGGCAGGGCCCTGAAAACGGTCATGTGCCTCTCACTGCTGCTGTGAATGAGTCCAGACTGTTTAAGGTTGCTCAGGCAGCTCTCAGGCCCTAAACGCCAATGCAGATAGATAGGTGTGGCAAAGCTTCAGAAAGTAAGCACAAAAGGGCTGGATTTCCTTCCTATGTCCAGGTTAACGTGGGGATCTCCTGAGAGGAGACCACAAACACAGAGCGTGAGAGCAGCAGCTGAGACTGGACCAGGCAGGTCTGGAGTCACAGCTGACCAATCTATCCCTGCCCTCCCTGTGCAAAAACAACCAATAATGCCAGTTAGAAAGTTGGGTCTGGAAGAAACCTTAGTGTTCACCACGCCAATCCTCTACTTGACAGGTGAGGCCACCTCCTAGACATGTCAGTGCGGCAGACATCTGTCCTCCATCTCCTTAATCACCTTTCTCAGCACATACACCCCCCTTAGGAGGATGTTTCATTGCTTTTCCTAGCCATTAGAAAGTTCCCTTTTAGGGCTGGAGAGATGGCTTAGTGGTTAAAATGCTTGCCTGCAAAGCAAAAGGACCCAGGTTCGATTCTCCAGTTCCCATGTAAGCCAGATCCATATGGTGGCGCACGTGTCTGGAATTCATTTGCAGTGGCTAGAGGCTCTGGCATGCCCATTCTCACTCTCTTTCTCTCTCTGGCCCCCCTCTGTCTCCAATAAATAAATCAATAAAAATACATTAAAAAATTCCTTTTTACAGTGAACTGAAATTGAAGTCTTAGGAATAGCAAATGTGGGCTGGAGAGATGGTTCAGTGGTTAAGAGCACTTCCTGCACCAACGTAAGGGCCTGAGGAGGTCTAGACACTGAGTCTGACCAGGCTCCATACAAACAGCTGGGTGTGGCCCTGCATGCGTGTAACCCCAGTGACCCCGGGAAGCAGAGATATAAGGATCACTGGAGCTTGAGAAAAAAGTGTCAGGCTGTGAGATCAGTAAGAGATTCTGCCTCAAAGTCAGAACAGGCAGAAAAGCCATGGAGCAAGACACCCGCTGTTCAGCTCTGGCCGCTACGTGCAAGTGCGTGGGGCGCAGCATGGCCACCAACACGTGCACATACCACAAACTCACACACACGAGTTCCACTCTAACCACTGCCGCTCTTCCTTATACTGAAAAATAATGCTGTGACGAGATACACACAGAATTTAACCAAATTTTCTCTTTCAACAACTGAGTAGAGACCCCTCACACTGGCTGGAGACTGCAGCTGCATGTGCTGCGAGGCAGTTGTGCAACTTTGCAGCACTGGCCACACATCTGCAACTGATTACTGCGGTGCGTTCGGAAGCCAGAGGCTCTGCTTGGGGCGGCCGGCGGTAAGCTCTTTCCTCCTCACTAAGAGGCAGAAAGCAATGTCAAGATAGGTTGAGCGATGAGCCCCATGCGACTGCGTACGAGCAGCCAGGATCCAGGTTTCTGAAATCCACACAGAAAACAGAAATAGTGTTCCACATGTGGGATTTTAAACTCCAAACTCTTGGTCCAGTAGTCACGATTTGATTTTTATTTTGGGTTCTTGACATGAGCAGAGTCTAGGAACAATGTGTCAGGCAGTCACAGTTCAAGAGAAGTGGCTGGCAGGGTCGGGCTTGCTAGGTGCGTGGCTATGTGAACACCAACAGACACTCAGCAGGCGGTGAGAAGATGAACCGAAGCAGAACCTATACAAACAGGGGCTCTGCGAGAAAGGGGAGGCTTCCCCCCGCCCGCCTGCCCCCCCTGCCCCAAGCAGCACTGAAAGGGATGGATCAGAAGATTTCAAACTGAGGTTTATTCAACTGATCAGAAGGGCTATAGAAATGGTGCTGTATAAAACAGAAAATTTGTTTTCTAAAATATTCCTGTTCTGCACAGGGTGCCTGCCATATGAAGTCTATAAACTTTGCAGTAGAAACAGAGAGATCTAAAATTTTACTTTCTTAATGTAAAAGCTATTTATTCCATTCTTTCCCCTCCCTCCTTCTCCTTCCTTTTTAAAAAATTTATATTTATTTATTTATTTATTTGACAGAGAAAGAGGGGGAGAAAGAGAGAGACAGACAGAGACAAAATGGGCATGCCAGGGCCTCCAGCCACTACAAACGAACTCCAGACATGTGTGCCCCCTTATGCATCTGGCTAATGTGGGTCCTGGGGAATCGAACCAGGGTCCTTTGGCTTTGCAGGCAAATGCCTTAATCACTAGGCCATCCCTCTAGCCCTTCCTTTTTTTTTCCCCCCAAGACAGGATCTTACTCTAGCCCAGGCTGACCTGGAGATCATTATGCAGTCCCAGGCTGGCCTCGAACTCACAGTGCTCCTCCTACTTCTTATGTCACCACGCCTGGTTTGTAAAAGCCATTTCTTAAAAAAAAATATTTAATATATTTACTTATTACTTTGTGGGGTGTAACAACACATACCAAGGTCTCTAGCCACTGCAACTGAACTCCAGATGCATACATCACTTTGTGCATCTGGCTTTATGTATGTACTGGGGAATCTTACCTGGGCCAGCAGGCTTGGCAAACAAGCACCTTTAACTGCTGAGCCATCTCCTCAGCCCTGTAAAAGCTATTTAAACAGACATTTTCACACTGAATTCAGCAAACTACTCACTTATGTCATTTAATTTTCTCAGTTTTAATAAAATACATCCTACTTAATTTTCTGCTGCAGGATACAGATGGTACGAAGCTGGGACTCTGTACTTTCTCTCTCTAAACCTCTGCCCTCCCTCTCATGCTGCGAGCACCTCACCCACTGATGGTGAACATTATGTTTAAGGTTATGCATCTCTTTTAAAAATTGAAGGATAATGATTAAACATCTTATGGGGCACAGTGCAATGTTTTGTTATACATTGTGTAATGATAACTCAGGTTGTTTTGGTCATTAATCACTTTCATCACTTCAAACACATCATTTATTTGTGCTGAGGAATTCAAAATCCTCTTCTCTGGTTTTTTTTTTTTTTTTTTTTTTGGTTATTCAAGGTAGGGTTGTACTCTAGCCCAGGCTGACCTGGAATCCACTATGTAGTCTCAAGGTGGCCTTGAACTCATGGCAATTCTCCTACCTCTGTCTCCCAAGTGCTGGGATTAAAAGCTTGAACCACACCACATCTGGCTAGCTCTAGCTATTTTGAGCTCCGTATCTTTTCATAACAAAACACTTCGGACAAGAAATCCTCGACATCACCTGACAAGACGTGGAGTACATCACCTGCAGAGAAGCAACAATCGCCTCAGTGCTGGAGAGAGATTTACTCAGTAGGTCTTTTACTAATGGGATAATGGGATATCAACCTTCAATACAGCAACTTCCTAGGAGGTCTTCAAAAACTGTACTACTCCCTACAATTTCTACTTTACATTATCTATTTTGTACTCTTAACCAAATTGGCACCTTAGGATCTCCTAAGTTATAATGGTTGACCAAAAGTTGCTGATAACAACTCATGATTTTGGCTTTGAGATCTCCAAATTGGGTGTCCACATATCCCAGGTCTACAGTAAACTCCCAGGAGGTCACGACGGCATGCTAAACTTTTGGGAAAGAGTACACAGCCCAACATTTCTCAGACACACAAGCTATTTGCTCACGATGTCACAGCTTGACAGCGATGTGCTCTCTTCCTCAGGACGGCCCTTTCTTTCTAAAGGTGTGCAAGCTGTGGTAAAGCACAAGGACTCTGTGAGCAGGGCTGTGGAACAGGAGACCAGGAAGCAGGATGAGGGCTGATTTCAGGGTCTGAGGAGGTGTGAGGTGACAAGTGATAAATCTATCACTTCCCATTCCAAATTCACCCTTCATTACTGCTACGAGAAAATCACGAAGGGATATAGTTTTGTTTTTGCCAGCAGATACAATTCTGTTTATTCAGTGGAGGGCACTGCAGACATTTGGCAGGAAGAAGTTTCCTTCCTGATCCCAATGCTGGCGCTCTGTCGGCTCCCAGCAACCAGCTCCCTCTGCACATGGTGACGGGCTGGACCAGCAGCCTCCGGCGGTTCCCGAGGACTTCCCCTGTGAGTGACATGGCACGGGCTCCCAGCTGAAGCCTCCCCATGAACAGCTTTGGTGGCTCAGAGGGTGGACTTCCAGCACAGCACCCCAGGGAGTCCTGTGTCACCCAGAGAGCCAAGGTCAGCCCTCTCAAGGTATGGACAAGGAGGCTGGCCCTTGAACTGTGTCTGTCAGACCCAGGGGCCAGGGCAGCTCCTTGCCTCTTCTGCTCTCTTCATCCTCCAGCTCTCTCTTTACTTCCTACTAGCCAGTTCACATCAGAGCTAACATTTCCTGTTAATAGTTTATTTATTATTGTAAAAATATTGTATTTATTGAGCCGGGCATGGTGGCACACGCCTTTAATCCCAGCACTCGGGAGGCAGAGGTAGGAGAATTGCCGTGAGTTTGAGGCCACCCTGAGACTCCATAGTGAATTCCAGGTCAGCCTGGACCAGAGTAAGACCCTACCTTGAACCCCCCCACCCCAAAAAGTGTATTTATTTAATTGAAGGAGAGAGAAAGAGAGGTGCATAGACAGAGAATGGGTGCACCAGGGCCACAGTAAATAAACTCCAGGTGCATGTAACATCTTGTGCATCTGGCTTTACATGGGTGCTAGAGAACTGAACCTAGGTCCTTAGGCTTTGTAGGGAAGTACCTTAACCACTAAGCTATCTCTCTAGTCACCCCTTTTTGAGATAGGATTTCATCTGACATATGTTGTACCTGATAGTTATACATATGCCAATAGTCAATAATGAAGGAAATAAAATTTTCTTTTCTGTTTTGTTTTTTGAGGTAGGGTTTCACTCTAGTCCAGGCTGACCTGGAACTCACTATGGAGTCTCAGGGTGGCCTTGAACTCATGGCGATCCTCCTACAGAGCTCTGCCTTCCAAGTGCTGGGATTAAAGGAGTGTGCCATGACAGCCAGCAAAAATTTCTTTAATCTTTCAGTTTATGGGTATCATTATAGAATTGTAATGTATTAGTACACATTTACTGTTCAGACCTAACCATGTAATCAATAGCACTGTTAGATATTTCCTTTGTCCTACAAATGTCATGCCCAAAATTACTGAGATGTTAAGGGTCTCCTGAGTCATGGCAGCTGGGAACTCTGCTGCAGCCTGCACATGTCCAGCTGCCTAGAACCTGTAACTGAGTGACTGCTGAGGGTCGATCTATCGACAGACATCTGTTCCAAAAGCAAAGGTATACCCCACTCCCATCCCTGACTCAGCACCTTGATTTTCTTTACACAAAATATTAATTTCTTCTATACTTAGTGTTTTCCTAATTAACCTTTCTTTCTTTCCTTTTTTTGTTTTTTTTTTTGAGGTAGGGTTTCACTCTAGCTCAGGCTGACCTGCAATTTACCATATAGTCCCAGGTGGCTTCAAATTCACAGCAATCCTCCTATCTCTGCCTCCCAGAGTGCTGGGATTAAAGGCGTGTGCCACCATGCCTGGCAACATTCCTTTCTTTAAAATTTCTGTGGTCAAATTACTGTGTATTTTGGCTCCTAACTGATGGCCAAAACCCTTGTGGTTATCATTCCCTTATGGTACTCTATCTTAAGTCCCACAGTCAAAATAATTCCTATGCATACTTTTTCCTCCATTTAAGCCACCATTTTTATTAGCATTATCTCAGATTTTAAGCTAGTTTCTCCTAAGAACATGTGTTGAAAATTCCAGTGTCCACCAGGCTAGAATACAACACTTCATACCTGCCCTAGCTGTGGTCTGTCTCAGTCCTGCACCACCCCCAGAGTGCGGGCTAGCAGACTCATCTCTCCCGAAGAACACCATAGTGGTAGCCAAGTGTGAAAGACTACAGCCAAATCCGTAACTGGGTGCCTACACATTCGTGGAGGAGTGGTCCAAAGAGCAAGTGATCATTCAGGAACTTCTCACTTGTTTCCAGGGCCTGGAAGTTACTTCAAAACAAATCTTTGGCCAGGAGTGGTGGCGCACGCCTTTAATCCCAGCACTCGGGAGGCAGAGGTAAGAGGATCGCCGTGAGTTCGAGGCTACACTGAGACTACATAGTGAATTCCAGGTCAGCCTGGACTACCTACCTCAAAAAAACAAAACAAAACAAAAAAACAAATCTTTGGATGCATCATGACCCACCGTGCAGCTACACTGCGGGGTCAGCTACCACTGGGCTAACCTTTCTGCTGTGTTCTGTCTCCTTTTTGTCCCTCTGAATTCCCTAGTTGGGTCTTGCTGAAGGAGGATAGGAGAAAAACTAGCTTTGATTAGGCAGTCTCAGTTAGGGATTGAGGTTCAAGGAGGACCAGGAGGCGCCAGCTCACTGCCCTGGCACCAGAAACTCTTGGCAAAATGTCTGATTGAGACTGATCCATAACCCTCCCCCACTGCTGCCCACATTCTACTGCACTACCCAATTTATCAGCCAATCAGGCCTTCCCCTAATATACCTGAATCTGATCCTATAAAGGCTGTGGCCATCCCACCCCTGCCTCTCTTCTCTCTGGACGCGACCCTCAGAGTGTGTGTGTGGGTGTGTGTCTCTCTTTCCCCCTCACCCAGCCTGGCTGGGGTGGGGTAACACTGTTTCTTGGTTTTTTGCTTGCCTCTGCTTTATAGTTTGGGGTAACTTCTCCCTTTAGTTACATGTTTCTCTGATCTCCAAACCTACCACATGGGTGTTTTCACCAGCTCTTCATCACTCATTTCTTCTCTGAATTTCTCCCCTGCTTTGATTCTTTTCCTCTTCAGGAAAGCACATGCAGATACCACATGCATTTTCTGAGTCACTCCACATACACATCTCAGTTCTACTTTCCACGTGCTTACAACTTTGCTCCAATCTTTTTCTAAAGACCTCAATTTCTCTTAAATGAACCTTATAAACTATCCAGTGTTTCTACATGACAGTGTGTTTCCTAAACCCCACAATTTGTGATTTACCCTTTAATAAACTTAATAATTCATAAGTTATCCCTCTTGAGCCTGTCTTTATTAATTCTGTATTAAAGTAGGACATAACTCAAAACTTGGAGTTCATAAATTTTGGGGGTTCTCTCCTGAGCCCCAAAACACTGCATCATTACCTTTTCTACAAAGCCCACTGAAGCCCACAGTGAACTTTTACTTCTACAGTTAACTTCTTTTTCCTCTATTTTATTAACATTTAGTAATTATATAGGATGATGACCTTCATTATAACTTTGTCATACATGTATATTATGTATTTTGATGTTTCATCTTATGACCCTTTCTTGTCCTTCCTCCCCTTCCTCTTTTTAAAAAAATTATTTATTTATTTATTTGAGAGTGAGAGAGGGAAAGAGGTACACAGAAGGGTGGGAGGGAAGGAGAGAATGGGCACACCAGGGTCTCCAACCACTACAAATGAACTCCAGACACATATGTCCCCTTGTGTATCTAGCTTATGTGGGTCCTGGGGAATCAAACTTGGGTCCTTTGGCTTTGCAGACAAATGCCTTAACTGCTAAGCCATTCCTCTAGCCCCAAAGTTAATAATCTTGATATCAGTTGTCTTCTGAGGGAGCCAATAAAGCTATGTTAATTAACATACAAGATTATCCCTCATGTCCCCTTGTGTCCCATGTGTCTGTTTGCCTCTTCCCTTTTCTTCCTTCCCTCCCTCCTTCCCTCCCTCCTTCCCTCCCTCCCCCCTCCCTTCCTTTCTTTCTTTCTTTCTTTATTTTTTTTTTCAGAGGTAAGAGTCTCACTCTAGCCCAGAATAACCTGGAATTCACGATGTAGTTTCAGGGTGGCATCAAACTCATGGTGATCCTCCTAACGTTGCCTCTTGAGTGCTGGGCTTAAAGGCGTGTGCCACCATGCCCGGCTCTTCTCCTTTCTTGAGAGTAAAACACAAGTCAGATATTTTGAAGACACTATATGAACAATGAAATAATCATTGAACCATTTCATAATACTGAGTTCTAACATCATGTAAGAATAGACTCTATTGGAAGGAACTATGTACACACATATCTGTTATTGTCAAAGAAAGAACATTTAAAAGGAACATTCATATTGCACTACAGAGCTGAGGTTAGTAATCTGCAGCCATCCATAAATCTAACAAGTTTCCAAAAATTCTTTCAGAAAAGGAGCCAAGGAGAAATTAACTCTGCCGGCTGTGAGCCTTCTGTTTACAGTGCCTAGAGTGAACGGGTTTCCTCTGACCTCCCCATAAACAGACCATGGAACAAAAGCAAGCGTCTCCGGTGGACATCCATGCAAGTCAACTTCAACTAAGGGGGTACGTCTATCCCTACAGAGGCCACCTATCCAACCCACTGTGATTGCCACACAGACCATTAATAAGATGGATTGAGCAGCATTCCATGTCAGCTGATGGAATTTCCAGGGCCAGAAAGACATGGGCAGCAGCCAGCCTACTTTAAAAGAGCAGGACCCCCCATCCTTAGACTGAAACCTTTGTTCCCTTTAAATTAAGAACTAACATCCGGCCCTGGGCCACCTGAATGTATATGCTAATAAATCCCAGATGGGAATTCCAGACACCTCTTTGCTCAAGGCATGATTTCTTTCAGGCCATAAACATTCTATTAAGCAAGTCTCCTAGGAGCAGGCTGCCCTTTGGAGACTGTCTTCCTCTACAATATGCTGTGTTTTCTACAGCTAGTTTGGGATCCATCAGGGTACTGTGTGTAATTAGTTTTGTCATTGTTTTTCTTAATGGATGAAATTAAACTGTAACTGTAAGAAAGGCAAAACCTTCAGCAGTAGAAGTTAGAACAATGGTCACTAGAGGGAGAAAGAACTAGGGAGGACTGGATAGAGCACCAAAAGCTAATTAGAGGATAAGAGTAAGTTCTAGTATTTTGCAGCACAGACAAATGACCATAATCTACTATACATCTTATGAAGAACCAAGAGAGAGGTCAAAGCTTCCTATCATAAGGAAATGATAAATGTTTAAGGGGCTGGAAATACTAGTTACCCTAATTTGATCATTATGCATTATACACATGTGCCAAATTATCACACTATAACCTATAAATTTACATAAATATGTCAAATATATATATATGTATATGTGTGTGTGTGTGTGTGTGTGTGTGTGTATATATATATATATATATATATATATATATATATATATATATATCTCACACATATATATTTACAGAGGCACTGCCTAGTTTTGTCTCTAACAACTTGCTACTTGGGCCAGAGGAAGGTGAAAGAATCCCTTTTGGCCACAGCACCAAATTCTAAATTAGCAACCCAGTTTAAAACCAGATGTTTAAGGGCTGGAGAGATGGCTTAGCAGTTAAGTCCTTGCCTGTGAAGCCTAAGGACCCCAGTTCAAGGCTCGATTCCCCAGGACCCACATTAGCCAGATGCACAAGGGGGTGCACACATCTGGAGGTCGTTTGCAGTGGCTGGAGGCCCTGGCACACCCATTCTCCCTCTCTTTCTCTCTCTGCCTCTTTCTCTCTGTCTGACACTCTCAAATAAATAAATAAAAATAAACAAAAAAATCGTTTAAAACCAGACGTTTACTATGCGTTTACACCAAGCTTATGCTAACAGCAGCAGCAGTAACATGCATGCTTATTACATACGGTAACACTTTCCATGTGCTATGCCAGGCACATCCCAAGCAAGTTTCGAGCATGGTGGTACTTCCCCGCGCATGCAGCACTTCCTCACCCAGTCCTCTCTCAGGAATCATGAGGATTTTTGCTCTCTTTCTGATGAGGGCACAGGTCCTCAGAAGTATCAAGAGGATGGCCCACAGCCAACTAGCCAGGCTGAGGCTAGAATGTGGGTCTCTTGACCTCACTCCATGGTATCTATTATTCTCTAACCCTGGTGTCTCTAGTTGAGCAGAACACAATTATCTCATTGCAAGAGACACCTGCCACATGCCTCAGAAGAGGGATGTAGAGTAAACAGTAAGGAAAACCAAGGGCAAAGCTGATGTGGAGGCCATGAGACTGGCTGACTGCGGTGTGTGTGGGGGGGGGGTGCGGGGGGGACAGCAGCCATTAATAGGAAGCAGGAAGTCCGGAGGAGGAACGGGAGGCAAAGAGCTCTACTTCACACATCTGCTCTCCCTGGGCTCTCAGGGGGACCTGATGCAGGAGAACTTTGGTCTCTTCTCTTAGACTGACTTCCCATACCACCAGAGCTGCGTACAGGAGTTCAGTGTGGTGGAAACACTTCTGGGACGGGTGCTGCAGACTGCGTACTCTCCCTAGCAAAGCTGAGCAGCACTCTGTTGAGTAGACTGCTGCTCATCACATGGCTCTGTACCCCACATAAATGTACTTGGTTCACTAAACCTAAGGAGATGGTCATCTTCTTTATCTTTACATCTGCTTAACAATTTTGGCCTCAGTTCAAGGTAAATGAAGATAAGGCCTCAAGTTAAGTGATCAGGATTTCACAATGTTTCCACATGCACTTGTACAAAGCCTGCCCAACACACAGATCTATAGTGAAGTCATGTCAGAGGGATGGGGAGAGACATGGGATTCTAAAATTCATAAAGTAAAATTGCACATAGTTAAAATTACCTTGAAAATTCCCTGAATGAACCAGAAAGTTCAGTACTGGCTATGTGATTTTATATAGACACAATACTATATTGGTTGTAACTCTCCGTCTATCTCAGTTGTCAATCACACTATTGGTTAATTCATTGCCACCTACTGGTTTGGTCTTGCAAACGAACGCATTCCCATTCTGTTGCTGGCCAGAACCTTCACACTTGTCACTCCATGGCTGTCCTCAACAGGTAGCCACTTTCAGCTTGACACAGCAACTCAGAATGACTGCCTGGTGGTGAGAGTGTGTGGCCAGGATTTCTTGACAGCTGTCTTCTCCATCAGGGTCAGTTGTCACTTTTTGTTGGTATCACCTAACACCTCCTCTGTAGCTTCTAATTGGATATCACAGGGACTTAAGGAGAACCAACGGTTGTGGAAGAAATCAGGTGTTCACTGTCTGCGCTAAAGGACACTTAGGTGTCACTGTTCAGATGCTATCTGTATTTACGTATTTCTTCATTTCGCAAGTATTTGTTCAGCTCTCACTACGTAAAGGCACAAGTCAAGTGGTGTAGACAGAACAGCTGTGGTACCTGTCCTTGAAGAGCCAAGTAAGGGCTGGGATAGGGAAGGGTCTGGAGGAGGATTCATACAGCACTTGGATTAAAATAAGTCTACTAAGTACAAGAGGTGTGACAGAGCTCATAGACGAATCTTAGCCATACCTGGGGTCATCAAGGAAGACTTCCAGAAAGAAGCTATGACAGGGAAGGGAGGCAAAAAAGAAAAAGGAAGAAAGGCCTTGGGCAGAGTCAGCATCACGCATGGATAGCCACAGGTTCAAGAAAACCAGGGGGAAAGTAAAGCTTGAGGATCGATGGAGGCGGTGGTGAGGCGGCCACTGGCTCTGCTTTGAGAAAGAGGATTTAGTGAAATGAGGCAGAAGCCAAACTGCAAAGTGGCACAGACCCATGTCAAAAAAAGCAGAGAAAGCACTGGGGCTGGGGGCATTCATTTAGGAAGTCTCCCTGAAACAGGGAGCTGGAAGAAACAAGCCATTATCAAAAGAACATGACCTTAGCACAGGTTTGAGTATCTTCAATAAAGGAGTATCTACATCTCCACCATTCTGCCACTGCCAACACCAGCCACAGTGCCGTGGATCTCTTACACAAACCTATTGGCAAGAATTTACATGGACTCTGGCAAGAGTTTGAATAATGTAACTCCAGAAGGATCAACTCCCCGCCCCCCACGCCACTCCACAGTCCTGGTGGCCGGTACTGGTCCAGCAGGTCTGACCAAAAGGAAGTGATACCAGGTGCTACCTCGGAGGTGTCCAAGGCTTCCAAGGCCAAAATTATCCTCTTAGCAAAACAGGAAGTACTGTCATTAGACAGGTGGTCCCCTGGGTTAAACTCTGCCCTACCTGGAGGCTCCTTTGAAAACACTGGCATCCCTTGAGGGAAGGGCCTGTAAGTCACTAATCTCTGAGATCTGCTGGGTTCTTTGGTTCTTCCCTGCAGAATTGAGGATGATGGAGCACCTGGGCAGGAAGCAGAGATAAGCTCAGAGCATGGGGAGGGTCAGGAAGATAATGAACACAAGCGTGCTCCACTCTGGTCTGTGAGGTCATTGACCCTATCCCTTCCAGCTGCTGAGAAAAGACAAAGGGGGGGGTGGTGACCTGCAGAACAGGAGTGTGACTTTCAAAAGCTTGAGGTCCCGACCTTTGTTAATGCATATTTCTGAAGTGACCCTAAACTTTCAGAGCTGGTCTGGGTGGGATTCCGGTACATCTCCACATCTCTAAAGCCATTCGGCCTCCAAAGACCAGAACTGCCTTTCCAGAGGACATGGTTTCTTTTAGGCCCATCCAAACTATGGATGAAAGTTATGGTGCTCCTCTGATCCCAGAGAGAGCAGTTTTCTAATCTGAGGTACAGAGTAGTCAACCATAAAAAATGTATCTCTGACAACAAGCAACCTTAGCAATGCCAGCTGATGCCAGATGGCTCACCGCCCAAAGTGGCAGCATGTTGGCCAGATAAGTTTTCTTCATCTGAGCTTGAATGCTTTTAAGGGGATCTGCACTAAGTTTGCCACAAGCTTCACAATGCCAAAGTGTTCACTTTAGGCACTAATTACGCTTTCACATTATTTGGCAGATTGCTGTAGGCATTTGAGAGGGACCACTGGTTTATATAGACTAACATTAAAAACAAACTTAACAATCTCTTTCCTACTGAGGTGAAGCCCAGAGCTAACCACTTCAGATGAGTATTGGGCAACAGAATCTCTAATAAACAGTAAACCACAGCACTGTGCACTGGCTCGTCAACAGACGACAACAGCGCAAACTACCACGGGGCTAACCTGTGCCAAGACTTCATCATAGACATGCTGTTGTGGGTCACCAACTCACCTCTCAGGTACACTGCTCCTGTTCTGTCACTGACAGCTGGGTGCTCCAGAACGCAAGCCTGGCAGCCAGTGCCCAGTGCTGGCCTGACACAGGAAACAACCCCTCTATTCAGTGCACCGTGGGCGAGCGCGCTCGCTGGTATGCAGCTGACAACCTCGACGTGGAGCAGTTCACACCGGCACTTGGCCAGCTCTGGCTATTTAAGACACGTGTAGTGTGCCATCACTTGGCTGTGTGCCCTCACACAGAGGACTCGAGTCTCCACCTCAGTGCCTTGTGATACCTTCTACCACACCCTGCACAAAACCCATGAATCAGAAAGCTAGCATTCAAAGGAAGGTTTTGAGGTCATTTCATGCAATTTCCTCATTCTTCAAACTTGTTCCTAGATAAGCAAATATGCCCAGGTCATGCATGTGACAATACCCAAAGCCTCTTCATATATATATGCATCTTTTCAGGAACTACACAGCTAAACCTCTGAGAGCGGGACCCAAGGCCCAGGAATCCGCTCTCCTCCACAACCAGCTTCCTCCGAGCACCACTGCTGACTTCCTGCCCTGATCCTGAGAGCTCTCATCCCGGCGGTGCACAGCTGATCAACCTTTGGGATCCACTTCCTCCATCTTGCTGTAGAGCTGGGAAAGGACCTCTCCAGCAAGGACGAGCCTGACCTGTCTGGTGTCAACGTTGGCAAGAGCAGAGTCCTCAGGCAGGTGAAGAGAGTGGAAGCTGACAAGCCATGGGCACAGAGAAGGTGGAGAGTTTGAGCACAGACCTGCATCCTTGGTTTCCCCCCACACACAGCTCAGAGGCCTCCTGGAGACCCCATGTGGGCATGTCCTTCTCATATGCTAGGGTGGTTACCTCCCTAAAGGGGCAGAGAAGAGTAAGAGTGGTAGGAATGGTAGGTAGGGCAATGCTGGAAAGAGGGGTGTGTGGGCATGTGTGTGTGCACGCACTCCATGTTCCAATCTAGTAGAAGGAGTCAGAAATAAGGTCAGATGTGGCCTTTGGTTTTTCCTGAGTGCTGAGGGCATGGTAAGAAAGTCCACAGTACAAATGGAAAAGGGCAGAAATGTTAGAAAGTTAGGAGGAAAGGTGGCAAGATCAGCAACAGAGTGGTGTGTTAAAAGACAGGATGGAGTTTGCCTTAGAAAGTATTCAAGGGAGGGGCTCAAGGGGACACAGCTCTCCCTGAGAAGCTACTGGTAGTTAATGGTTCCTGGAGGAGGGAAGCTAGATATGGTGATAAAGCTACTGCTGAGTTGCCCACACTTGGGTAAAGAACCCCCATGCTCCTGCAAGCACATCTAACTAAACTCAGAAGGAAGAGGAGAAGAACAAGCAGGAGGAGGAGGAGGAAGAAATCATAATGAAAACAGAAGGGATGAATTGGGAAGAGGAAAAGGCTTAGCAGGATTGGGAGGGGAACAAAGGAAAGTAATGGGGGGGAGGTGCACAGGATCAAAATACATTAGATACATGTATGAAATTGCCAAAAAATGTATGGGGGAGGTGCTCCATCGACTGGGTGTGGTGGCTCGTGCCTGGAATCCAGTATTCAGGAGGCTAAGATTGGAGGATCTGGAGTTGTGCCCCCTGAAATATATATATATTTGCTGGAGAGATGGCCTGGTAGTGAGGCCCTGAAGAGGCCTAAGCAACCACTTGAGTTCAGTCCTCAGGACCCACATAAACAGCTAGACATGGCCATGCACATCTGTACTCCAGTCCTGTGGGGTAGTGATTGGGAATTACTGGGGCTTATGAAAAAAAATCATCAAGCTCCAGGATCATTAAGAGACTCCAGTTAAGTAAAATCAGGCAGAAGAGAGATGGAAGAGGTCACCCAACGTTCTGCTCCAGCCACCACGAGTACAGCCTGCTGCAAGTGAGCACCTGGGGTGCTGCATGGGCAAATACGCACGGGTGTGTTACACACACACATGCACACACAGAGAGAACAGAATAAACAAAACCAGAAAGTGCTCCAAGTCTACTTGGTGCTGCTTTTAACAAGGTACTAAGCCCACAGCTAATTATATTTCTGCATTTCTACTCTCGCCTTGCAGCTGAAACAGTGAATCTCAACACAATGACTTTCTGGAAGCTGATAATCTGGTAGGGGTAGAACTAGACTCTTCTTTGGTGGCACCTTTGATGGAGCCCTCCACTGCCCTGGCTCCCACAGGCAGCCAACACTTAAAGACACTCCAGCTTGTAGGAGAAGCTGGAGCTTTAGAAACATCTCTTATCAAGGCCCATTGCTATGGCAGCCCCACATAAGTGCCTGGGCTTTGTGGCACTCTGAATTTATATAGAACATATAAAAAAAAAAAAAACACAGGGCTGGAGAGATGGTTCAATGGTTAACACACTTGCCTATAAAGGATAATAACTGGAGTTCGGTTCCCCAGTTTCCACATAAAGCCAGGTACACAAAGTGGCACATGAGTCCCTCTCTCCTATTTCTCTCTGCTTGCAAATAAATAAAAACAAAACCAAACATACAAAGTCACCTTTGCTAGAAAAAAGGAGGGGAAGCTATGCAAACAAACAGAAAGGCATGAGCTGCTGCTGTAACGCACATGATCTAACGGGCTCTCAGTGCAGGGACAGAGTCATACAGAAGGCTTGGGATTAGGGTATCCACGGAAGCAGCTCTTCACGTCCCTTTCTCCACTGAACACAGGACATAGGATGATTCAACAAGAGGAGGTAATGCAGGTGACATCTCAAAGTCGCTTTTATCTATATTTAGCACTGGTTTGACCTTCATCAGACAGTGATATTAGGAGATTTGGCTGTGTCCCAGGGACAACAGTCATAAGATCTAAAGGAGATGGAAAAGAAAAAAAAAATGGTTTGAGCTGGTTCAAAAAAGACTGAGTACAGGGCAAAACTTGTCCAGTATAAGCTGTATTTGTTCACAGTAAGTTCACTCCCTTCTCAACTTCTTTCAAATAGATTTAAATAATGTTTAATGCTCAGTCTTATTTGACTGATTAGGATGCCATACAAGGTGCTGTGATTAAACTCTTAGAACTATGTAAGTTTTATCTGTTTATTTTTTAGTTATGAGAGAGAAAGAGAGAGAGAGAGAGAATGGGCGTACCAAGGGCTCTAGCCGCTGCAAATTAACTGCAGATGCATGTGCCCCCTTGTGTATTTGACTTACGTGGGTCCTGGAGAAACCAAACCTAGGTCCTTAGGCTATGCAGGCAAACGCCTTAACTGCTAAGCCATCTTTCCAGCCCTTTATCTGCATTTTTTATGTCCAAATGTTAATTCTATCCAAATGACTTTATTAAGAATACAGACCCAAGGCAGCTGATGTGTGAAAAGTTGTGTGTTTTGGCTTATAGTCTTGAGGGTAAGCTCTATGATGGAAGGAAAAAGGATGGCATGGGCAGAGGTTGAACATCACCTCTACAACAGCAAGTGGAAACAGCAGCAGGAGAGTGAGCTGAACTCTAGCAGAGGGGAGCTTGCTTGCTATAACATCCCTAAGCCCACCCCAAACAGCACAACTCCTCCAGCGAGGCTCAACTTCCCAAACTGTCATCAGCTGGTAACCAAATATTCAAAACATGACAGTTTATGGGGGACACCTAATTCAAACCACCATAGGAAGTCTTTCATTTGACCAAGTTTATGGGCTTAACAGCTGATTGGTAGAGAACTTTTGGGAAAACCCTCTTTGCTGTGGGGCCTTTGTAGGTGGGTAAGGTCATACTGTGGGGACAGCCAAGATGAACCTTGCTGAGGCACAGGTGCTAGAGCAGCCTAGAGCACGTTGCTTTCTGTCAGGTCACTGCACTCTGAGGTCTTAGACTGGTCATTCATTTCCACCTGGGAGGCAAAGTGACAGAAAGAATGCCAGAGTTGAGAGGCAGGCTTGCACCCCAGCTCCGGCACCCCGGGGCTAGATGACCATGAACACCTGACTTAGCCTCTGCCTGGCACATACTGTCCAGAATTGTCCCAGCTGACTTCTTCGTACTTCTCAGGTGAGTCAAGTCTCATGCTCAGTAAGAATTTATCCAGAATTGCAACCACCTCCACCCCATCAGCCTCCCTACACACACACACACACACACAGTCAGAACCTATTTCCCCCTTCAGTTTAAAATTTTTCTTCTTTTTCTTAACACACACACACACACACACAGTCAGAACCTATTTTCTCCTTCAGTTTAAAAATTTTCTTCTTTTTCTTATCACTTAGCACCCCATTTATATAATGTACTTATTAACTGTATGAATTGTGGTCCTTCCCCCACAGCAGGGATTTCTAGCTGTGGCTCCCTCTGCATCCGCAGGGCGGGAACGCAGCAGTGCTTGCTGCACAGCGCTGGGCGGGAAGGCAGCAGGAGCACGGAACTCGACAGGGTCTCTGGCTCTGACGCCCGTGGGCTATGGTAGCCGTGGTCACAGGGCTCTCTCCGCTACCAGGATGGGCTTAGAAACCACATGAAAAAACTGAGCCAACCCAAGTGAAGCCATCATGGACCCTGGGCCAGTTGTGGAATTATTTCACTCTGGGGCAGAGCTGCTCAAATGCATGTCTAATGCTGATGGGCCACACACGTGTAGCACTCTCAGTGAACAGTGCCCACTGCCTCTGTGGTGCTCTTGGTATTGGCATCCGGCTAGTGGGTGGCACCCTTATGTTCTCTTCAGCTATTCCACTAGGTGGCAACATGGGCAGATGTACTGGTGTCCAGCTGGGACATTCACGGGCAGCACGGAGCGCGGACGCTCCTCCTCCTCTGGCCTCCGTCCTCCGGCTGGCGGGTTGGCTCGGAGCCCCTTGCTCCCTCTTCACTGGGAACCTGGCTGTTTTCAACCACTAATTTACAATCTGCTTTCAAGGCTCCTGCTCACTCACGAATGCATATGACTTAGTCACTGCAGCTCTGGACGGCTTGTGGACACACCTCTTTCTGCCAAAGTTCATTACTTACCTCCCTCTGGAACTATACCCAAAACTCACTTCTTCCACAGAACTTCCCCAAGTCAGCCTGGCTTTGATTCTGACTGTAGACATACACCTCGATAGACAGCTACAGACACATGCCCATTTTTATATACTGGACAAACGTATTTATTTCATATAAATGATGTACAAATGACAACACTTCATCCAAGAGCAGTTCTGACTCTCGAAGTATTATTGGCTTCTGAGGGTTCAATTAGTGATCTAAGAGACTAGAGATATCAACACCTAGCCACGATATCGTCTCCTAGGCTGAGTTTCTACCTAGTATTCAAGTACTAGAAAGTCTCTGTCTCCCCCTTTCCCTCTTTTTCCAGTGTCTTACTCTGTAGTCTACACTGACATAAAGGTCACAATCCTCCCACCTCAGTCTGCCAAGTGCTGGGATTACATGTCTCCATCACCATCCCTGGCTTCCAGAAAGCCTTCAGAACAGAAAACTTTGAGATAAACTTATCCAAAATCCTACACAAAACATAAACAACAACATACCTTTAAGGCTACTTAAAAAGCTCTTTTAATTTCAATCCCTCACAATGCTTCCAATTTATTTTGAAAGTAAAATTGTTTATTTGTAGCCACAGTAAGTATGGTTACAAACAAGCCCAAGATGTCATTTTTAAAAGGACAAGAAGTTTACTCATAAGGTAAAATTGCTTTCTGGCTGTTAGTGAATAACAATAAAATCCTGACAAGCAGTTACCCAGTGGAAGAAGAAAAATAACCTCTCCAGTGTTCACAGGATACCACTGTAACCACACCACTGAGAACCATAGGTGTGTATCAGTTCATGCATGTGTGGAAAATGTGCAAAAGAAATTGTGGGTGAGAAAGAAAAGCCACATTTCTGGAACTTTCTTTCATTTGTTCACAAGTGAAAACTGTCCGTAAATGGCAGATGCCAGTGTTAACTCACCATATTCTTGTCTCTCTCAGCTTAACACTGACTCCCCACGCTGAAGAAAAACAGTGATTTGGTAAACACAGCTCCTCTGAAGCCATGCTCAAATATTACTGCCTCGAACCCAGCAGCACCATGCTACCTGGTCATGCGACCATTCTGCCAGGCCCGCCACAAACACTGGCAATTTTAACTCACCTAGCTTTGGCATCTTCTCCTTGCACTCAGCCAGAAGGACAAACTTCCAAGTCATGCTAACACAGCCAGCACACTGATGGGCTCAGGCAGCAGGCTCCGTCAGGAAGAGTCAGAGAAGTCCTGAACGGCTCAGAGTCATTCATACCATCCTTTTGAGAAATCCGCCACGAGCTTTCCAAACCAATGTACAGAAGACTGGTCAGCAACAGTCACTTTAAAAGTTGCCTTGCTTGTTATTCTGGGTGCTGGGTTTCATCACTTGCAGTAAAACGCACTAGGGAGCCCTTAATGTTTGTGTGCAGAGAGGTCTCCATGCTCACTGTGGGATGGGCTGCAGGCTGCCTGAGAGCCACACTACACAGCAACAGGGTTACTGTGGTCGCAGGCAGGCAGGAGGGATTTCTGACATCAAGCAGAACAGGAAGTCTACTGTTTCAACATGTTAGAAAGGGGGGGAAAAAAGCAGACACTAAAAGAAAAAAAAAAAAAGAAGGGAGTGGCTCCATTCACAGATGTCTGGAAAAAATAAAATAATTAATAATAAAAAAAACCTCATTCCTACCTGGCCAGTATAAACATGAATGTCTATTAATAGTAAGTGTTGCTCAGAGGTGTATTTGTTCTCAGGAGGGCTAGGAACACAGTTTAAATAATGTTACTACTTAACATCATTAGCCATTTGCTTTTGAAGAGAGCATAAGGATTTAGAAAGAATGCAAGCGTGTGTTCAGGCTCACACGACACACACATGTAGGCCATATGCAGGACTTTTGGTTTCTTTAAGGTCTTATTTATTTATTTGGATATGCAGAAGTCATCAACAGCTACAGATCTTTCTCTTATTTAACCCCTTCAGGTAACAATCTACCCACATTACAAGGCCCACCTGGAGCACACTCTCTGTCATCCTTTTCCTGATGACACTTAGCTTTGTCTCTTCCTTTATATCCCAATACTGCCTCATTTGAACTTTCTTGTAACATGTTCTAGTACTCACTACCGTTGCATACTGTTTTTGCCTATATATCTATCTCATGTCCTATGAGGTAGTACGCTTCCAGATTTTATTTTTATACTCTAGTGATACTGCCTTGAGTCTACCAGGCACCCAGCAGAAAGGACACTAGTGGAATGGGCATAGCCTGCTAGGTCTGGTTCAAATCCATTTATGCTGATTTCTGGTTTTGTACATTTGAAAATTATTTAATCTGCCTGAGCCACTTTGAACTTCTATGCAAAATGAGAACAGCTTAAAATTACTCTCAAGACAGCTTTGTGAGACAAACAGCAGCCTGGTGCACAGTGAGTTTTCAAGCACCAGTGAGCAGGGTTATTGACTTGAATGGAAATAAAATACCTCTGTCACCTGCAGAGCTAAACGGAACCAACGTTCACGTATAAACACCCAAGTGTTCATAATTTTCTTTATTTGTGGATGTATTTGTTTTGGTGTGTAACATGTGGGCCTGTGTGTACATGAGCATCATGTCGACAGTGGGTGTTATTTTCAATCATTCTCCACCTTACTTTTTGAGACAGGGTTTCCCACTGAACCTAGAGCTCAGCGAGTCAGCTATAGTAGTCAGTAAGCTCTAGGACTCTTCCTGTTTCCACTGTCCTCGTGCTGGGATTGCAGACATGCACCACCACAGCTGGCTTCTACACAGGCGCTGGGGATCCAAACTCAGTCCTCATGCTTGCCCAGCAAGCCCTTGACCTACTGCAGCATCTCCCCACCCCATTTATTACTTCCTTTAACTCACATTAGCATGTGACTTACAGAGGTGTGAGGAAGTTTGAGGTTTGTATCTCACAAGTCATCCTTCTGTGTTCACAAATATGTGACCTCTCCAAATTTGTACTGGCCCACGATGTGATGAAAACCTCATCAGTGACAAAGATGTCAAGAGAAATCTGTTCCTGGAAATTTATATTCTAAATTCCATGGTCTTTCCAAACCCTGGTTCATTGGTAATTTCAAAGGTCATTTGTAAAGAACAAAAATTCTATGACTAAACAGAGATATAGGTCTCATATTTCCCTAAAATAACCTTAGTGGTTTCTGCACTGCTAGGTGGTTACCAGGAACTTCTTTGTCCATGTTTGTTGGAGGTTGTGGGGAAAGAATCCTGTTGCCCACTTCAAAACACAGGGTAATGTAGCGACAGGCAGATCCCACGTGGGCTCCCAGCCTAGGCAAAGGGGCACCAGGCAAGCATTATAGCTTCAGGTATGGGGGGGCATTCCAAACCCAGCAGGGAATTCCCGAGTTCAGAGAGTTCTCCAACACACGGGTCTCTTCACCTGAGATCAGAACACCCACATCATCCATGTTTAGACCTACTCAGTTTGCTGCTTAAAACAGCCCCAGAATGTGGGGTTGTATTCTGCCTATCCCACATCCTGTAGGGAAAAAGGGAAGTCATAGGTAGAGGCCAAAGAGCAGGGAGATTCTCAAGTACTATTTGTGGTTAGCAAGACACACACACGCACGTGCACAAACACACACACACACACCTGCGCACATGCACGACATGTGCGTGCGCGCGCACACATGCACGTCTTCTTCTCATTCCTTCGGTTGCAGTTGCGGCTACGAACACACTTTCATGCTTCCCTAGGACTTGCAAATTCAGACAATGGGTGGATTCAAGGATCAGAATTTGTGATGCTGTCCAGCACAAATGCATTGCCATATTCTATAGCAAGGAGGAAGGAGCTGTCTGGGGTAGGCTTGGTAAAGAGATCTGTGCTCTAAGATACAAGTGACTTTTGAGCTTCTGACCCTTTTAAAAAGTATATTATTGGCAGCACAGTACCACGAATTGAAGTTAGGAATCCACACATGATGCAACTCTCCAACGAAAAGTACGGGTCTGCTCAGCACCCAGCCCCTCAACGACACTACGCAATCAAGCCCTCATTAGGGAAGCTCAAGGGCCATCTTCCCTCTGCAGTGAGAGATGGTGGCCATCAGAACCCAGTTCCACCTCTTCCAGGGGCCACCTCGCATCTCTGGGCAAGGCATGGTCATCTCCACGCCTGCACTCTTCCAACACCCAGAGAGAGTGAGTGGTAATCTCAGATTGCAAAGAAGACGAAGCATCTTCAGCGAGGCCCTGCAGGATGGGGCAGGGCTGAGAAAAGACTCGTGAGGCCAACCTGTTCCCTCCCTAACAACCTCCAAACCACACTCTGTGCCAGCGTCATGTCACTGGCTGCTTATTACACACTCTACAAAAAAATTTCTTTACATTTTTTAAATTTACTTATTTATTTAAGAGAGAGAGAGAGAGAATGGTCACGCCAGAGTCTCCAGCCACTGCAAACAAACTACTAATGCATGTACCACCTTGTACATCTTGCTTACGTGGTCCTGGGGAGACGAACCTGGGTCCTTTGGCTTTGTGGGTAAGCACCTTAACCACTAAGCAATCCCACCAGTCTGAAAAGTATTTTCTTTATGGCCACCTACATCCTTATCAGAGCACATTCAACGAAATCACCCACAAACCAGTGCCTGAATACAAAAGATACCTTCACTCATTTCATCTGATTTTGTCTGTCATATGATTTTGTAGTCTCAGACAGAACTGGAAACATTCACAAAACACACTGAAATGTATGGCTTGGCATTCCCAATACTCTTCCTCATTCCATCATGCACAACACTGTGACTGCCAAGGTAAATGCCATTCTCTGTGTTTCTGTTCCACCTTCTTCAGCCCCATCAGTGCTCAACCTCCTCTGCCCGGTCCTGTCCACACCAACTGTCAATGGCCTCCTAAAAACCATGGACCACCTAGTGCCTTCTCCTCTGGTCACCTCACCCCTCTTTATCCTTTTCACCTTAGCCCTCTTTTCTTCAATGGGGAAGGAGGCACTGGTGTGGAGGGAGAAGGCAGGCTGACAGGGAAGTGACGCAGGACACTCAGTGTCTGACAGTGGTGGCGTGCTAACAAGCACTTGCCAGATCTTCTGCCAGAGACAACCGGAGCGGACTTACCTGAAGGAGGCCCTGCCTCGATACGGAGTCCAGACTCCCCCTGCTGAACACCACGAGACCCCCATGGTGAATACCTCCCTGTGGTTCACGCAATCCTCACCCAAACCCTGGGAGGTAGGCGCCCACATCCCCAGGTTACCAGCGAGGAAACCGAGTTCCATCAAAGCCTTCCGCTTAGTTGGAATGATGGGACACGAGCCTATCTGTTGGCTTCTCTCCATATTACACTACAAAAGTTCCCTTGGTTTGCCAGCTAGCACAACAGAGGCAGCCTGGGACAATATAAAGCACATAAGGCACCCCACCTTCCAAGGCCAAGTACAGCAGTGAGTTAAGCTATGAGCAGGTGCTGCTTGCTGGATGCCAGCCCTGGCACAAGAGACAGGGTTGGGGTGGAGATCTCCCAAGTCTGTGATCAAGGTGGCTGTCATTCAGGGACTCACCCAAACAGCTGCTCAAAAAAAAAAAAAAATACATCCATGTGGGGACATAGGCCTTTCTATTAGGTAGTATGCACTGTTTCAAGAGGAAATTTATTTTTTTAATTTTTTTTGTTTATTTTTATTTGAGAGTGACAGACAGAGAGAGTCAGAGAAGGGGGGAGGGGGGAGGGAGAGAGAAGGAGAGAGAGAGAGAGAGAGAGAATGGGTGCACTAGGGCTTCCAGACACTGCAAACGAACTCCAGATGAGTGCGCCCCCTTATGCATTTGGCTAACGTGGGTCCTGGGGAATCGAGCCTCAAACCAGGGTCCTTAGGCTTCACAGGCAAGTGCTTAACCGCTAAGCTATATCTCCAGCCCAAGAGGGAATTTCTTTAAAAAATGTTATTCTTAGAAGCAAAAAAGAAGAGGGTCTTCTGGTTTTTCTCTTTAACTCAGCATTGGAAAGACCTCTGGTAACATCTAACCTCATCTTACAAGCCAAGTAAATGAGGCAGCACAGGGAGGCTGAAAGCCAGGCCCCAAATCACCATGCTGGCTATCGAGTGACTATAGCGACGAGAGTGGTCTCAGGACACCACAGAACACTGACGTCTGCCTCCCTGTGACCACGCTTGCACCTCTTCCCACGTGTACCACCGGGGAAAACAAAATCAGCCTTCACACAGCAAAGCACCTCCAAGAGTTGGCTGCAGTAAGAGTGCAGGCGGACCCTGGGATGTGGTTCATCCTCTGCAGAGCTGAACAGAAATAGAGCCCTTGACACCGTCAGCGCTCTTCCTCTGCAAGCCTTCATGTAAGCCAGTCTCCAGCAATAAAATAGTAAACTAATTAAACTCTTCATTGGCCAAGAAAAGCTGCCCAGTTATGGAGTAAATTTCCCTATAAATTTCTAGTTAACAAGAGAACATGTAATATTTCCCAAGCAGAAATCCAGGCACTTTCCAAGCTCCCTCCACTGCCAAACTGCTATTTTCTTCTTTTGTTCTCATGTCTCTGGCTACCATCATCTTGTCACTCCTGTCACTGAGGGCTCTCTGGCCACTCATTCAGCAAATTCTGCTCCCACTTTCATTCCCATTTAGATTCTGTTAAACCTTCCCTTAAGGTGGAGAAAGTCAGCTCTGGAAGACACAGCATTCCAGAAAATGCCTGCAGACCATTTCTACTCTCCAGCCCTCTCTAAAGACCAGACACCTTGATTACTGTGAAGCTTTACCCATCGGCCTATTTTGCAAAACTAATTTTTTTGTAAACAAACAAACAAAACAAAAACACAGCCAATAATTTGCAGAAACCTAGAAAGACACATAATTTTTGAATGCTTGCAGGGGAGGAGATTGTATCAGCCAATTCTGGGCCTAATCCTATTTATGTCCAGAGTTCACATGCTGGTGCACAGCACCTTCTCCTCGAGCTAACAAGTGGAACAAATTCCGCAGACAGAAGACACGGTCAGGCTTCTATGGTCAGGTGGGAACAGAAAGCAGGACAAACGCCTGGAAGACAAAGCAGCCATAACTGCACAGGACCGCTGGAGCTGTCAAGAGCACCGCAATAAAACAAGGACAAGCGTGGACAACTGTAACGCAGGGCAGTTGTGCAGGTCATGACAAACAGTGAGAACTAAGGTGCACAGATCCATCTATCTATCAATCATCTATCTATCTATCTATCTATCTATCTATCTATCTATCTATGTATGTGTCTATCTCAGGACTCAGAAGACTGAGGCAGGAGGATCGAGAGCTTGGGGCCATCCTGAGCTACACAGTGACCCAAGGAGGGGGACAGGCCCAATCATCCAAATGGGGGATGGTCAAGTGAATGGGATGTCATATGGTATTTAAAGGGACCTTGCAATTAATAACATGGGATCTCCTCACAAAAGCTATAAACAATATACTAGCCCACAGAAATTATATTAAATAGTACATAATTTTTATAGGTAAAAAAAGTTTAGAATAATGATACACACGGTATGAACTTTTCTAAGTAGTGAAAACAGGGATGTTTTTGTTTGTTTTGGTTTAATTTTTCAGTCAAATTGTATTTGATTAGTATACTTCACTTTTATAATTACGAGAAAAAAGGATTAACCAAACCTGTGGGTTACAGTAAGTAAGAATGTCTATGATATAAAAAGAAACAAACGCCGTGGTTCAGCAGACAGTCGGGTAATCGTCTGTCTTTTCAGGGAATCTTCAAAGCAAAACAGAAAAACAAGCCATCCCTCCTGGCACTTAGGGCAGGAAGTGTGTCACTCCTGCCTGCCTGACCTCTGACTCAGCACTGACTCCTGACCTGTCTGATCCTTGTGGGGAAGTGACGGCCGGGAGTAAGAGCTGCCAGTCCCAAAGATGAAGCCTGGGGAGGTGGTCCCGGGCTCCTCTAAGGACAAGAGTCTTCTCTGCTCCTCTTTAAAGTTCCTACGCATCCTTAGTGGCCTCACCTTTCTCTTTACAGGGAAGACATGGTTGAGTTCTTTCTATCCCTCAGAAATGAGATTACTGCACAAGACCCACACACTGCTATTCTTCCCAAACAGGTTTGAGAGTTTAACCAACAGTCCAGACAAGTCACCACAAGCCTCAGGTACTCAGAAGCAGTGTTCTGGAGCACAAGCTCACAAGCTTTTGGCAAAAGCCCATTCAGCCAAGATGCCACTGCCCACTCTGGGAAACAAAGGTGACTGGGCTCCCAAGGGGCCATTCTGTTTGGCAGCTTCTTCACTGGCCACTCAAAGATCACACACCAAGAAGGGTTTGCTTGACAGAATCCGCATACTTCTGTAAGTTCTGTTTAATGTCTGCAAACTACAGAGCAGAGGAAACAAACACAGAAAGCTGGGTTTCCACACAGGAAGTCTGTAAGCTTTTTTTTTTGTTTGCTTTTATTCTTATATTTCTATTATGTATTTACCAGCAGAGGAGGGGGGATGAATAAAAAAAAAATGGGCAAGCCAGGCCCCCAGCCACTGTAAACAAGTCCAGATGCATGCTCCACTTTGTGCATCTAGCTTTCTGTGGGTACTGGGGAATTGAAACCAGGCTGTTAGTTTTGCACATAAGCACCTTCACCTGCTGACCCAGCTCTCCAGCCCCGGGTGGTCTGTAAGCTTATAAGAAAAACTAAAGTAAGAATTTGAGGATGCTGACAATTATTACTGAGGGCCACTACCTTCCCACAGCTATTCCGCCCAGATTTATTGAGGTCCTGGTATGTCCTCAGCCATAGAGCAGTATCAATGATAAACACGGCCCAGAGGAGGTAGGAATATATACTATAGAGGAGGTTGTTTGTAGTCTGAAAGAGGCAGAGACCCTAAGAAACACACACACACACAAAATGGATGCAGTTTGGAAACAAGTTATAGTGGATTTTACAAGCCCTGTTAAAAACTCAGGATTTTATTACAACCCCAATGAAGGACCTAAAGCAGGAGGTGACTAAAGAGGGATATTTATAAAACCAACAGTAACACGGGAAGTCAGATTAGGGAAGGGAACAGAGGAAAGAGTCATTCAACTGTCCTTAAAGTAATGGAGGTAAAAGGATGGTGGTGACATGGTCTTGGCTGGTGGTCAGGCCACGCAGAGAGGTAAAGGAAGACATTGCCCAGACTTCTGAATAGTCACTGCCTCATCTGCCAAGGGGACGACTAGAAGAGAAGGCAAGTTCAGCTTTCTTCACATGGAGTGTGAGTCACATACGAAACCCCAGTGAACCCACAGGGCAGCGAGTGGGTGAGGGAGCACTTTGGATAGGCCTCTTGGGGTGGCCAGCACAAACGTGGGTGAAAGATACCAGGGGCTTTGAAGGCAGAGGGAAGTGAGTGCAGGAGTGCTGAGGCCGGACGAGCTTGGTAGTCAGTGAGGTCTGCCAGGAAGAGAGTTGAGGGTGAGAGGGGATTACACAGGAAGACTGAGCTGAGCCACTTCAAGGGGTGGTCGCAGTAGCTCATGAAACTGACACCATCCTCCCTGGGAATCCATGGTAGAGTTTAGCACGTGGGAATGGCCATGGTGAATGATGCTGCCGCTTGAGAGCTGTCTCGGAGGGACAGGGCAGGGACACGGGAGGCTAGGCAACTTCTGATATTGAGAACAAATATGCTGGTGGCGAGAAAATGTGAAAGTTGGGAGAATAATATTTGGAATGGAAAATGGACAGAACTTGCTGTTGGATGAACTATGGAATGCTAAGAGAATGACAGGAATCAAGATACCCAGTTGCGTGCTGGAGAGATGGCTTAGCCATCAAGGAGCTTGCTTGTCTATGAGCCTAAGTACCCAGGTTCGATTCCCTAGTACCCATGTAAGCTAGATGCACAAGGTGGTGTATGCATCTGGAGTTTGTATGCAGTGGCTAGAGGCCCTGGCATGACCATTCTCTCTCTCTCAAATAAATAAATAAATAAATAAATAAATAAATAAAATAAAGATACCCACTTGGCTTTTGTCCTGGGAGCAATGTGTGGAAAGGCTGAAGGATGGGGGTAAAAAATGTAAAAGATACAACAGAACCATCACATTGCATAAGTATTCATGCATACATACATATATACAGATAGACAGACAGACATATATACACCCACATATGACTTTGGGAGTTAGTAGCTAGAATTCATTATTTGTAGGGCTGGAAACCACCTGGATTCTCAATTCCAGCTAAATGCTGGGATACTTAGGTAATATAAATAAAAGCAAACTAACTGAAAACAAACAAACAAAAACGCTGATACCTACTAGTATCCCTCAAAGATTGTATATTAATTAAGACTTCAGCAAGGCAATTTCTTTCTTTTCTTTCCTTTCTTTCTTTTTTTTTACTAGTCTAACCCAAGTTAAGAACTACTGCCTACTGAGGAACTGAAATGTGGAGACCAGCACTTTAATCTATGCATCTGGCTTTACATGGGCACTGGTGAATTGATCCTGGGTCATCAGGCTTTGCAAGCAAGTGCCATTAGCCGCTGAGCCATCTCCACAGTTCAGCAGTTCTATTTGCGGAGGCCCGGGGGGCAGGCAGTTCTGGAGGCAGGAAGGAGATGTACGTGTGATGCCCTGGAAGTCAAAGCTGGAAAGTGTCTCAGGATGAGGCTGTCTGGTTGCTGTCGTGATGACTGTCTCCTATCCTAGTGCTTAGGAGGCTGAGGTCTCAACATCGGAGTGCTAGATTTGAACAGACTTTAAAAGATCATCTAGGGCTGGAGAGATTGCTCAGTGGTTAAGGGCACTTGTTTGCAAAGTCTGATCACCAGGTTCAATTCCCCAGTACCCATGTAAAGCCAGATGCACAAAGTGGCACATGGGTCTTGTGGTGGCAGGAAGCCCTGGCATGCCACTGTCATTCTCTTTCTGTCTGACTCAGTCTTTCTCGCTTTCAAACAATAAATAAATAAATAATAATTTTTTAAAGGATTTTGTCCAGTGTTCACTCTTCCCACTGTCTGAACATTCTAGTGGTCATTGTATCAACTTCAATTTAAAGGTAACTCATTCCTATACCTTTCCAGTTCACCCACCTGCCACAGCCCATGGTGCAGTCTCTCTGGACAGGGCTTGTTGCTCGGATGGAGCCAGACATCTGTTTCCTGGTCCTTCAAACCACTGCTTGCGGTTCTGTGCCCGAGCCCCGTTCTGTGTCTGTCAAACATTTGAAAACTACTAACTGCCTTTTTAGCTCACGTCTCCCAAACCAGCCCTATTTTTTTTAATAGGGACAAACAAACATGTTCTTATTGTAGGAAATATTTAGAGAGGACTACAAGTCTATCTTAATGTTTTTTAGTATGCTGGAGTTACATACAAACACGTCAGAACTAAAGACACACTGATACATATACACAACCCTGGTCTCCAAGAAGTCAAAATGGTTCCAAGGTCTGGGCTTCATCTACTCAGTTCTTAAGAAGTAATTTAACTTTCTTCCTCTCCATTCTGCCCTCCAACCCTAGTGCAGGACAACCTCTTCCAATATGACTCTCTCCCTCCCTCCCTCTCTCTGCAGCCATGCAGGCTCACTGAGTCTCTCAGGCCTGTCTCTGTTGCCTATCACTGCCTGCCCTGTTATTAGGTACTTTTGTAATGATTCTCATGACACATTTTTAAGAAAAGGTCAAGGTTCAGGGAATTTTGTGGAAAGGGGGCAGAGAGATTGTAAGAGCCACAGGGTGGAAATATCCAGAGGCATTGACACACACACACACACACACACACACACACACACACACACACTTACAATGACTGACTGCTGCTCTCACAACTCATAAACCACAGTCCCATGGTGAATAGCAGCAATCCCACTGAGAAGGGCCCTCAGTGGAATGGAGTCAAGGAGGAGGGAAATGATGTTAAGTTTCTACTTAATAATGATTTTATAAGGGTCTGAAGAGATGGCTTAGTGGCTAAGGCACTTGTCTGCAAAGTCAAAAGACCCAGGTTCAATTCCCCAGGACCCACATAAACCAGATGCATATTGTGGCACATGTGTCTGGAGTTTGTTTGCAGTAGCTGGAGGCCCTGGTGTGCCCATTTTCTCACTCTCTACCTCTTTCTCTCTCAAATAAATACATGGATAATAAAAATATAATTTATAAAGCTGGGTGTGGTGGTACACGCCTTTAATCCCAGCACTCAGGAGGCAGAGGTAGGAGGATTGTGTGAGTTCAAGGCCACCCTGAGACTACATACTGAATTCCAGGTTAGCCTGGACTACATAGAGCAAGACCCTACCTCAAAAAAAATTAAAAAAAAATAATTTAAAAAGAACTGCGACTATTTACTTTCATAGGTTTAGGAATCAGTTTTCAGTTTATTTATTTACTCCACACTCAACCAGGTCCACACAAGCAAGAAGAGAACTTATCTAGAGCAAAGATCTTTACATGTGGCACACTTGGAAAACTAGGTGTGCTGCAAAGATTAGTCAAGTATGCACATTGTGTAACTGATATTAATTATAAAATGTGAGCAATATAGGCTAACATTAACTTGCTATGGACCTGGGATGTAACTCAGTGTATAAGGCCTTGGATTCAACCTCCAGCACACAAAAAGAAATTAATTTGATTTGAAAGCACTGTGAGTCTGAATGTCTCACAATTAAAGAAAACTGACTGTGGTGAAGCTAAAATTGTATTTCCTGGCCTCCTCTTACCAATCAACATGAATGAAGCAAGAACTCACTATCAAACATGAAATCAAGATTTCTCACGGGTCACATATTATCACTGTTAAACAGTGCATGCTCTCATTTTAGAAAATTTTGCATCAAGCCAAGAAACTTAACGGCTTATTTAAAGATTATTTATCTTGGCTAATTTCTATGGGTTTAATTTTCAATTTTCTTAATTTGGTCTTCTTCCAAGTCACTCAAATAAAATAGGGTCACAGAATGACAGGAAGAGGCCTGCCCACAAACCCAGAGCCTGGGTGCAGCAGCCACAGGGATAGGCTGTCATGACAGCACACAGACGAGACTCACAGGGACAGGCTGACAGGACAACGATGTCGCGTTCTACATGCTATGACCGTCTCACAGGAGGCACAAGCAGATATGGCTACGGCACTTTTTAAATCTGAATTTTCTAGAGCACCCACCATTTCTCATGCTTGCTCTCATCGTGTGCGTGTGTGTGTGTGTGTGTGTGGTTTTACGAGGTAGGGTCTCACTCTAGCTCAGGCTGACCTGGCTATGTAGTCTCAGGGTGGCCTTGAACTCATGGCGATCCTCCTACCTCTGCTTCCCGAGTGCCAAGTGCTGGGATGAAAAGTATGGCTACCATACCCAGCTTCATTATGCTTTTAAATTAATTAATTAATTTAGGTTTTAAAAAAAATTATTTATTTATTTGAGAGTGACAGAGAGAAAAGAGGCAGATAGAGGAAGATAGAGAATGGGGGCGCCAGGGCCTCCAGCCACTGCAAACGAAATCCAGACATGTGCGCCCCCTTGTGCATCTGGCTAACATGGCCTGAACCGGGGTCCTTAGGCTTCACAGGCAAGTGCTTAACCACTAAGCCATCTCTCCAGCCCTAATTTAGGTTTTCTTGAGGCAGGGTCTCACTGTAGCTCATGCTGTCCTTAAATTCACTATGTTGTCTCAGGCTGGCCTCAAACTCACAGCTATTAATACATCCTTTTTTTGGTTGTTGTTTTAATATACCAGAGAGTGAAAGTGAGAGTGAGAGCAAGAGAGAAGAGAGACAGAGAACTGGCATGCCATGGTCTCTAGTCACTGTAATCAAACTCAGGTGTGTATGCCACCTTCTGTGCATGTGCAACTTGGTGTGCTTGCATCATCTTGTGTGTCTGGCCTGCATGGGATCTGGAGAGTTGAACATGGGTCCTTAGGCTTTGCAGGCAATAGTCTTAGCCACTGAGACACCTCTCCAGCCCTACATCCATTTTTATATACAAAGTAGTTGAGGCACAGAGTTGAAGAAACTTATCCAGGGAGAGTTGGAACTTGGACCCTATTTTCTCTGACCAATGTCACTCCTCACTTTTCCATTGTCACTGAGTTTCTATTAGTATGATTTCATCCCTCTTAATACTGAAACCAAAATCACAAGTAGAATAATCAAAACAAGTATTTGCTCTGGTTTGTAGTAGTTAGCTACTTTTCCAAATATGGTTTGTCTTCACTTCATTTCATCGTCTCATTTAAAGACCTGCATCCTATGAGGAGCCTGGGGAATTTTTAATGACCACATTTCCCCTTCTCTACATGAGTAAGCAGGCTGCGCTGCCCTGTGATAGACTTCCACTTGCCATACTCACATTCTTACGTCCCCACCTGACAAGTTCATACTCGTCCCTATAAACACACGCACCCCTCCCTTGGCAGCAGCATGCTGGACCCTGAGAATGTCACTGCGCTTCAGCTGAACCACAATGAAACAGCTTCATTTCCTTTTTTCAGAATGTGAAACATAACATACACATGTTCTGTGTAAACTGCAACCACACTGAGTACCTACTGAAGTAAAATGTATGCATGTATCATGTATATGTACACACACACACACACACACACATATGTAATATTACTTTAGTCATCATGCAATGACGAGGGGCCCCTTAGACTGCTCCACCTCAACTCCTGTCCTCTCACAGGCTGAACCTGGAATTGCAGTCATGTGCACAACTGCCCACGCTCACACCTGTATTTCTCCTACTGTTACTCTTCCATTGCAGTGCCAGGAGTCCGTGCTGAGGGAATCACCTTCAGAAAACGTGCTGCAGTGAGGCCCGCTGGCCCTGAGTATCACCCAAATCTCTAATGTCTTAAGATCCGCAAAAGGGCAGCTCATAACTAGAACAGTAGAAATCTGGGGAGGGGCACCTCTACAAAGTCATTTCTCTTTTCAGAAGTGAAAACAAGAGCGGGAGAGATGGCTTAGTAGTTAAGCGCTTGCCTGTGAAGCCTAAGGACCCCTACTCAAGGCTCGATCCCCCAGGACCCATGTCAGCCCGATGCACAATGGGGCACATGCATCTAGAGGTCGTTTGCAGTGGCTGGAGGCCCTGGCATGCCCATTCTCTCTCTCTCTCTCTCTCCCTCTTTCTCTGTCACTCTCAAATAAAATAAAAATAGACAACTGTTTTAAAAGAAATGAAAACAAGATATGCTTCTGAAAAGCTCACTGAAGTCAGGTAAGGGTGTCAATTGAGAGGGACAGAGGCACCCAGGAAAGCCCCATGTGACCACGTTTCATCTTAGTCCGGTTAGCTCGGCACTTGCCCCTTGGGGTAGAAAGAAGAATCCTGACACATGCAGCAGAGCATTTCAACACAGAGGAAGGAACCTGTGGTCTGAGTAGAGGCGGAAACTGTAAAAGACCTTTGATCTTCAGAATTTTATTAAAAAGTAACTGAAAATATATATAACTGTCTCCTTCAATACCAGTTGACAGTTAGCAAGAGACCTTTTAAGTTCTTTATCACCCACCGCTTGTCTTTTTACTAGGCATAATAAATGGCTGGAAGAGACCAAGTCCACTGGAGCAATGAGCCAGCGCCGGCTCTGAAACCCCTCCTGTGCAATATCCGACCGTTCTTAAGAAAGAACAGAACGTCTCACGGCCAAGAGCACTTACTCCCAAGACCTCTTCCAAGGCCACCCTGGTGTGAGGGAGGCTTTCAGTGCTGAAGCAGGACTGCACAGCCCGTGCCAGCGCACAGCTGGGAAAGCCAGAAGTGACTGTGCGGGAGGAGTGCGCAGGACAAGCAGGCTTCCACCCAGCTAAGCAGAAGGAAGGATGGGAGAGGCCAAACTTGCTGCGTGCCAAGTCCTTGGGAAGACACAAATTTCCCTAGGGGAGTCCACAGGTGGGAGACAAAATGAAATCAGTGGGAAAGGCAGAATGCTGTGAGTTGCAAAAAACTACCATTTCAGGACTCTAAAACATCCAGTTAATACCACTTTAAAGGTGATTAAAAATTTAAGGTTTGTTTCTTTGTAAATTACAGGGGTTAGGTTCAATTTCTAAATTCTGTAACGCTAAGTGACATGACATTAGTTTATATATTTTTATTCATTTGAAAGAAAGAGAGAGAGAGAGAGAGAGAGGGAGGAAGAGAATGAGCACATCAGGGCCTCCAACCACTGCAAAGGAATGCCAGATGCATGTGCCACCTTATGCACCTGGCTTACATGGGTCCTAGGGAATCAAACTTAAGTCCTTTGGATTTGCAGGCAAGCACCTTAACTGCTAAGCCATCTCTCCAGCCCTAGCTTTTTTTTTTTTTAATTTTATTTATTTATTTGAGAAAGAGGCAGATAGAGAGAATGGGAGCCCTATGCCTCTAACCACTGCAAATGAACTCCAAATGCATGTGTCACCTTGTGCATTTGGCTCTATGTGGGTGAGTACTGGGGATCAAACCTGGGTCCTTAGATTTTACAGGCAAGTGTTTTAACCTCTAAAGCTAGCTTTCTGACCAGACATTAGTATTTCTAAAGTTGTAGTTTATGACTTGATTTTTCCTTGAAAGGTGGCCCTTTAGTACATGAAAAGTTTTTATTTGTTTGTGTTTTCTCAGTGCTGTGGATGGATCAAGCCCAGGCCTTGCATGTGTTATCTACACACTCAAGTTCACTTTAAACCACAGATGCACATTCCAAATGAGAAAACATGGTGTTCACAAATCTCTGCTTTGCTTCCAAAACTGCTTCAATAGGAAAATAACTTGTGGGAGTTTGAATGTTTGGGCGCATAGACTTAGTCATTTTTGATTAAACTTCTTTCTTGAGCCCCTAACAGGTAGATCCCTTCTAGAAGGGGCATGTCAGTGGGGATAGATCTGAGTCCAGCTCTAAGGAATGTTTGGGGCAGATCTTCATTCCAGCCCAGAGGGGTATGCAGAGCAGCTTGAGCACTGGAAGTCTGGGCTTGCTGCTTGCTGCTGGTACTGGTACTGGCTGTTTCTGTCTCTCTGCTTGGATTTATGAAAGGGAGCCAGCTTCTTTTGCCCTTGATAGAACTTCTCCTGGATTTATAAGTTTGAAATAAGTCCCTTCCCCCTATAAACTGTCTGGCTGGATGTTTGCCCCTGCAATGTGGAGCATGTCTATACTTTTTTTGTTTTTGTTTTTTTTTTTGATTTTTCGAGGTAGGGTCTCACTGTAGCCCAGGCTGACCTGGAATTCACTATGGAGTCTCAGGGTGGCCTAGAACTCACGGCAATCCTCCTACCTCTGCCTCCGGAGTGCTGGGATTAAAGGCATGCGCCACCACGCCCGGCTATGTCTATACTTTTGCTATTGGAGTTAGTTCCAAATAAACCTCTAAAGGACATAGATACACTCATTCTTAATAAAATGCATTGAACTTCCTTGATTTCAAAAGAAAAGATTGTAAGATGCATCATTTCATAGTGGGTTTTGGGGGAAGGGCTATGGCATTATCTGTATACATTCATTTTATAACACATCCCTAAGCTGAAAATTGTTTGAAAAATGATCCATATTAGAATTGAAGACTATGGTATCAGTAGATAACAATGACAATACATGATTAATGAGATGTGTCTACCCACTTTTCCAGCATATTTTCTCTCTAAGCAGCTCTGGCAGGAGCTACTCATCTGTGTTTGGTTTCTTTCTAACATACAAAAGGGAAAGATATCTACAAAAGTTGTACCAAAAGAAGGTTCCTCTTCCAGAAACTTTCCATGCAAATGTACTTTCTCATATGTAATGGTATATGAACATGGATGTTTATTGAATTGTTCTTTATAGTATGAAAGTCTACACAAAAATCACACGAATGTTCACCAGTAGGGGAATAAATTAATCATGGGTACACTCACAGACTTGGAATATGGACTATATATGTTAATGTGAATGTTCAACATGGAATACCATCAGGTGAAAAGAATAACAGACTAATATTCAAGGTATTTAATGTGGAAAAAGTGAGTCTCAGAAGAATAATTTTCTTTTTGTTATCAAGTATAAGATTCATATTTCTTCATAATTACATATTTGAAATTGGGGTTCACTATACAATCAATAGCATCTTAGATGTCATGAAATTTAGTACTATGAATAATATTTGTAAATATATATAAAATATGCATGCCTGAATATGCATACCAAATTTTTGGAAAGCTACTTCTAATTGTATTAGAAGAAGTAAGCTGTCTTTTTTTAAAAAAAACAAAACAAAACAAAACAAAACAAAACGAATGGGCACGCCGGGGCCTTTAGCCACTGCATACGAACTCCAGATGCATGTGCTCCCTTGTCCATCTGGCTTATGTGGGTCCTGGGGAATCAAACCTGGGTTCTTTGGCTTTGCAGGCAAGTGCCTTAACCATTAAGCCATTTCTCCAGCCCTGTAGTTTTTGGTTTTTGAGGTAGGGTCTTGCTCTAGCTCAGGGTTTCCTGGAGTCTAAGGCTGGCCTTGAACTCACAGAAATCCTTCTACTTATGCCTCCCAAGTGCTGGAATTAAAGGCTTGCACAACCATGCCTGGCCAAGCTGTCTTTTATTTTTATAAAATATATTTTATATATATTTTATAAAATATTTATATTTATTTTATTTATTTATCTTTAGTTTTTCATGGTAGGGTCTCACTCTAGCCCAGGCTGACCTGGAATTCACTATGCAGTCTCAGGGTGGCCTCGAACTCATGGCAATCCTCCTACCTCTGCCTCCTGAGTGATGGGACTAAAGGCATGCACCACCACACTTGGCTATTTATTAATTTTTCTTCTTGAGAGAGAGAGGTAGAGAAAGAATGGGTGCACTTTGAACACATTACTTCTAAAACAAAACAAGTCTAAATTGTTCCTGGATCCTAAAAGGACGTTGTTTTGGACAACCACTGGGACAAGCTATTCATTTGGGGGCAAGCACTGCCAGGAGACTCTATTCATTAAATTAAAAAGGTGCTACATAGAAAATAACCAGCAAGGACCAAGGGAGGGGGCATTCACCAAGAGGCACTGAGCACTGGGCAGTGCTCTGCTTCCTTTCTGTTAAGTGAACATTTAGAAAAGTTTTGTCAGAGCTAGAGCCTGGCCTCCTTACTGGAGGTAGAAGGGTTGGAAATTCAAAGGAAATTCTTCCTTAGGGACACAGGACTGCAACATAAAGTGAAGTGCTGTCCTCTGACAGAGAAGGGGTACAGGAGAGGGAGACAGTCCTCTACCAAAGCCAGCCACAGTCGGCACCAGAGCATGGCTAGAGGGCTGCTGACCCAGGTCCTGAGCAAGGGAGCCGCAGCCCTGGAGAGCCGAGTGGGCAACGGCCGAGGAGCAGCGCTGGCTACTGCTCTCCAGACCTCTATCAGGAAACTGCAAAACGCGCTGTTCACACAGATCCAGCGAACTTCCCGACTGCAATAAAGGGATTTCCACAAACATCCCAACAGTGGTCTGAGCTAGCAGGATCTGGGTGTTGATTTGTAATATGTCACTTGTGAAGCCGAGAAACGTAGGCGACCTTTACAGCACATAAGAAGTAGGCCTGGGGCTGGAGAGATGGCTTAGTGGGGAAGGCGCCTGCCTGTAAAACCTAGTGATCTGGGGTTGAGTCTCCAGTACCCACATGAAGCCAGGTGCACAAAGGGGCGCCTGTGTCTGGAGTTCGTTTGCAATGACTGGAGGCCCTGGCACACCTCTCTGTATGTCTTTCTCTGTCTTCTCTCTCTGCTTCCAAATAAATGATTTTTGTAAAGCAGGCCAGGCGTAGTGGTGCACGGATTAATAAAGTTGTTGAGACAATGCACCTGATATCAGATTCTACTTCTTCCAATGAAAAGCAGCAAGATGTGAGGTGTACAGGACTCAGTTTACTCACCATTAAAATGTAGGGAACTACAGAATCCAGTAGACAGGGCTACTGTTGGGATAACTGTGTTAATACAAATAAAAATCTTAGAAAAGTTTCCTAGCTTTTAAACCCATACTGGCTATTATGATCACTGGGCTGGAGGTGGAGGGGGGGGAGGCAAGCCAACAGTCCTATAATTACTGTACCGTGTAGCAAGACCCGTGACAAGGGTTGCTAGAGACATCAGGAAAAGAAACATTTAGGGCTGGAGGGATGGCTTAGCAGTTAATGCACTTGCCTGCAAAGTCAAAGGACCTTGGTTCGATTCCCCAGGACCCACATAAACCAGACGCACAGGGTGGTGTATGTGTCTGGAGTTTGCTTGTAGTGGCTGGAGGCCCTGGTGTGTCCATTCTCTCTCTCAAATAAAATAAAAAAAGAAAGACAGAAAGAAACATTTAATGTCCCTTGGGACCCCAGGCATACTAGGGAACATCTCAGAACATGGCCTCAGCGGAAGCAGCCAGGTCAGGTGGGAAAGAAGAAGGAAAATTATCTGGAAAACGCTGGAGTTCAAAAACAGTTCTGAATGACTGAGGCAGAGTACCTTTTGGACAGAGGAAATGAGGCTACAAAGTTGGGCAGGAACCAACTTTAATACATTAGGTGAAGGATTTTGAACTTGACTCTGAAAGCAAGGGAGCCCTTTAGGGACTCTCATGGGCAGTGGTAGTATTTAACTCCTCTCAGAAAGCTAACTGAAGCCCTTGAGGGGAGCCAGGGAGGGAGGAAGGCTCTCCATTAGCATCTGGGTGACCAAGGGAGACAGGGAGAGGCACTCCACATTCAAACTTGCTGACAATGCTCACAGTAGAACCCACAACTGGCAAATTTACTTAGGTGACACATTTTACCCCTGACATCAGTGGTTTATGTTTGTCTTGAACTAGCGGGTTCACTTCTCATGGCTGGCAAGAGCTTGTGGGAAGAGCGACCACCTGAATCAGCAGGGCTTGATGGGGACGGTCTCTCCCCCCATGACTCTTTTACTGCCTTAGTTATGGCAAGTCGTTTCCACTTGAATTCCACTTACTTTTTCTTTCCATTCTAGTGGTCTGGAACCAGCCCTCAACTTTTCTGGCTCTGTACCATTATACATCTCTTTGGGTTTTAGTCTACCCAATCCCATTCATGTGATGGGGAAAAGAAGGCCGAGGACCCAGGCTTGGAGACCTCTAAGACGTGAATCAAGAAGATTCCGATTATCCCACTGGCATGCAGGTCCATCTGACAGAACCCATTTCAGAGCACCCAGCATTACTTACAGTACAGGCA
This sequence comes from Jaculus jaculus, assembly GCF_020740685.1. Lineage (NCBI taxonomy): Eukaryota > Metazoa > Chordata > Mammalia > Rodentia > Dipodidae > Jaculus > Jaculus jaculus. The sequence continues at coordinate 59,188,828 of NC_059115.1, forward strand.
AAGGGCAGGGGACAACAGAAGGAGGACAGAGTGAGTGAGCATCCTCTGGCTAGCATGTTGCCATTGGCAAAATGCTAGCATTAGTGTCCCAAACCTGTGGCTTCGAAACCATGTATTCTCTACGAGACAGCCTGCAACATGAAAGAAAATGCAAGCTCATGAACGTGAGCATATTGTGCATGACCTCACTGGCGTGGGTAATGGAAACCAAAAGTTATCTCTAAGTGAACTGGAATGTTTACCCTGGCTGCAGAGCTGTTCCCCTCAAGGAATCCATCAGGAAGCCAGGCTCCACTTTCCTCATTTCCCAGTGTGTGGCTCTGCTCTGGCCTGAGGCACCAAGTGAGAAGAGGAGTCAAGGTGAGGAGAGCAAGGCACATTGGAATGGGGGAGGGGATCTTAAAGTTCAACCCAAGAAAATCAAATGAATGAAGGCAGAAGTTACATTTTTTTAATGGCTCAAAATAGAACAAAATGTCACATGTCCATGAGGAGCAGGAAAATCAAAACAGGCAATGTCTACTTCCTTCAACAGTTCATGTTCTGAACCTGGAACTGTCTCCTGAAGGCAGATGGGCTTCTGAGAAGTGACTGGATCAGGACAGCACTTACTTCAGGGATTCCCCACGGATAAGCTGGGGACTGCATGAATCACCGGATCACCTAGAGGTGGGGTCTGGCCCAAGGAAGCCTTTGGTGGGGATGCAAGGTTCCTGGACTCATCCTCTTTCTCTGCTTCCCAGCCATGACAAGGTAAGTAGCTCGGCTCTTCCCCATGCTCCTTGCGATGGGCTTCTATTTGCCATGGCAAGACAGCCATGGAACCATGAACTCAAGTTTCTGCACCCATGTGCCAAAATAAATCCTTCCTTCCCTGAGTTGTTTTTGTCAGGTAAGTTAATACAGTGACCAAAAAAGTAAAAAGGCTAGCAGAAACACCCATGCCAAAGGCAGAGAAAGGCCGGGTTCCTCTCCTCAGCATATAGCAAGTTGCATGTAATGAGATGATTTGCTTTGCTGTTATGGGGTTTTGTTTGCTTTTGTCATCTTAGGTCATAAGCTTGAAGTGTTAATTAAAAATGGAAATTAGCGTCCTGATCCAGCAAACCCTGATGAAAAGATGGTCAAGTGAACAACACCATCAAAATGAGCTCATAAAATGCCCATGAAAAGACCACAGGGGGAAAAGGAATGGGAAGGAACTATGGAAAACCATATGCTATCCCATTTGATATAGACAATCTGACAGCTGAGAACAACCCATTCTCAAGAGAAACATGCCATGGTTGACATGGTATCCTTTTCAGAGCTTGTACTACTTCCAGCACTGACCCAGTGGCTGGCAGCAAGAACCCTAGCAGCACAGGAGCAGACAAACAACATTCCACGCTCTCTAGAAATCGTGTTTGTCCAATAAAAAAGCACGCCCATATTCCTGGACTAAATCCTCTTGAATGGAAGCTTTTTGACACTGCAACCTCTGAAAGCAGAGGACTCCTCCAGCCTGTCAAATACGGTGAGACGCTACAGGAAAGGAAACCTTATGTTGCAGTCAGGCTCACATTGCTGGCAGAAATCACCTGACCAAGAGCAGCTTGTGGGTAAAGGTTTATTTTGACTCACAGGCTCAAGGGGAAGCTCCACAATGGCAGGGAAAATGACAACATGAGCAGAAGGTGGACATCACCCCCTGGCCAATATAAGGTAGACAACAGGAACAGTAGAGAGTGTGCCTGACACTGGCAAGAGGAAACTGGCTATAACACCCATAAACTCATTCCCAAAAACACACTGCCTGCAGGAGGCTTTAATTTCCACTTGCCATCAGCTGGGGAAACTAGCACTCAGAACACCTAAGTTTATGGGGGACACCTGAATCAAACCACCACATTCCACCCTCTGACTCCATAAACTGATAACCATCCATGATGTAAAATGCAATGCATTCAGTCCAACTTTAAGTCCCCATACTTTTTATCAATCCTAATGATGTTCAAACATTCCCATAGTCCAAGATCTCTTAACTGTGCCATAATACCAAAAAAAAAAATCCCCCCAAAACCCATAATAGCACAGAATAAACATTCATATTGCAAAAGATGGCACTGGGCATAGCAAAGAAATATTCAGCCAATATAAGATTTAAAACAACCAGGGCAAACATCAAACTCTGTAGCTCTAAGTCTAACAATTCTGGTCAATGACAAGTCTCCAAGTCCGATAATTCTAACCAACAAGTCTGGAGTTCCAATTCTGCCCCTCTAGCTAGGCCACTCACAGTCCTGGAAAACTTCATCTGGGGCTGGCAGCTTTCCTTAGCAGCCATCTCGTGATCCCAGCATCTCCACTGGATCTTTACTGCAATCCACAGTTCATCCTTATGGCTTCATTGAGTCTCCATGCAGGCATCCAGCAAACCTGCTTCACACTGCCCGTGGCCATTTCCAAACACAAGACCATGTTACAAACTCAGTGACCCTCTCTTTCCTGCATTTCTTATACTACACAATACCAGGTAGGGTGCCAATTTGTTAATCCAGGGGGAAATAAAGCTGACTTTGAAAAACAGGATACTCCTTCAGCATTCAGGCCCTTTCCAAAGAGTCGACGTTCTTCCTGTTGTCCCAGTGCAGGTCAGCTGGTCCAATCTCAAAGGTTGTAATCTCTCACTTGCAGCTGAATGGGTGGTAGTTTTGGCCCAAAGATTTCATTTCTGTGCCATATCCCTCTGTTCACATCAGTTCATTTCTACATAATGCAACCCATGTCTCAGGACATGGGTATAACAGCAAGCCTCTCCCATAAACTGCTTCTAGCCTAGTTAAAGCAAAGCTCTTTCTCACCCTCATAAACCAAACCTCATAGTCTATAGTTCTTACTACATTCAGATCTTTTAACTCTGACCAGAATAGTCCATCAAGCTGTACTTACAGCACTGCAAGGCATCTCTTAGGCCAAGGTTTCAAATCCTCCCACATTCCTCTTGAATATCAGCTCCAAAAGGCCAAAGCCACACAGTCAGGTGTTTAGCAGCAATACTACTCTCAGTATCAACTATTATTGTTGCAGTCAGGTTTGCATTGCTGGCAGAAATCACCTGACCAAGAGCAGCTTGTGGGAATAAAGGTTTACTTTGGCTTACGGACTCAAGGGGAAGCTCCATGATGGCAGGGGGAAACAATGGCATGAGCAGAGAGTGGACATCACCCCCTGGCCAACATAAGGTGGACATTAGTAACAGGAAAGTGTACCAAACATTGCCAAGGGGACACTAGCTATAATACCATAAACTCACCCCCAACAATACACTGCCTCCAGGAGGCTTTAGTTTCCAATTGCCATTAGCTGGGGAACCTAGTACGCAGAACACCTAAGTTTATGGGGGGACACCTGAATCAAACCACCATACCTTAGAACTACAGATCTGCCCCTTTCAGGTGGTTTGACGGTCAGGTTTACTGCACCAGCCAACTAGACTTCAAGTAAGTATACTACATTTAGTTCTATTATTCAGATTATATGGAGAGCAAGTGATTAACCTATCCTTTCTCTCATTTGCTCAAAGATGAGGATTTAAACAACTAAAATACTTCAGAGACTAGTGGAGTATCAAGGAAGCTCAGAGACTGGTGGAACAACAGAAGGAATACCATCTAAGCAGTACCTCCTGTCGTGAACGCAGACTTGGAAATTCATAGGAACACCGACTTCATATCCCTCTCACTTCCCTAGATTCTCATTCTTCCAATGCCTTCCATATTACAAAAAGGTTAGATGAGACCTTGCAGTAAACAAGGGGTAGTGGGGATGTCACTAGATCTGAATGACACTTGGAATATATTTTACCCTAAGGAACAGTGCTACATTTACGATACATTATTAAAATGTGCCTGAATACTTTCAGATTGGTTCTGATTTTTTTCATATTGAAGATCACTTATATGTGTTTTCTTCTTTTATTTTTAGACTTTTCATATTAAAAATCACAAACTAGGGTTTCACCAAAAAGCTAATTCCAAAGCTAGGTGTGGTAGAGCATGCCTTGAATCCCAGCACTTGGGAGGCAGAGGTAGGAGGATTGTCATGAGTTCAAGAGCACCCTGAGACTACATAGTGAATTCCAGGTCAGCCTGGGCTAGAGTGAGACCCTACCTCAAAAAGCAAACAACAACAACAACAAAAAAGCTAATTCCATGAAAGCCCATCACATGAGCAATACAGAACAGGGCAATGAGATAGAAAGGTGGCACCAAGGTCTGCAGCCTGAAGCAGTGAGGACATACAAACACTGAGAGAAACCATGGTGATGAAGGTATACAGAAAGTGTCATGACAACCTGGAGACAGAAAAACCACCAGCTAGTATTGCTGGGAGAGGATGGGAGAAGGTTGAGTAGGAGATGAAGCAGGAGCCCAGGGGCAAAGAAGGGACCCAAGGGAATAACAGTCAGCAGGAACAGACATCCTCCAAGTGAGAACTGAGGGACGCCACAGGTGACACAAGCATAGAGCAGCCAGTGCAGAGCAGTGAGACGGAAGGTAGGAAAGGAGCATGAAGAAGACCCAGGGAGCATGAGCATAGTGGTTAAGGCACTTGCCTGCAAAGCCAAAGGACCCAGGTTCGATTCCCAGTACCCATGTAAAGCCAGATGTACAAGATGGCACATATGTGTGGAGTTTGTTTGAAGTGACTAGAGACCCTGGTGTGCCCATTCTCTGTCTGTCTCCCTGTCTCATAAAATAAATAAATTAAAATAAATAAATAATAAAAGGTATAGAAAAACCCTTTAAGATATTGACATAGGCAATGACTTGTTTCAGATATGACCCCAATAGCACAGGGAAGAAAATAAAAAATAAATGAGAATACAGAGATGGCTACTACACATGAAGAAAAATGACCAGCACAATGAAGAGAAAGAATATATCTGCCAATTACCTATCTGACAAAAGATTAATATTTTAACTATATAAGGAACTAAAAAAAGAAAATATCAAGTAATCCAATTTAAAATTAGGCAAATGATTAACTAGACACTTCTCAAAAGAAGAAATATAAATGGCAAACAAATATATGAAAAAAGTTCAATACTAGAAGCTAGAAAATAGCACGAAGCAATACTATTTATTAGTGATGAGGAAAAATGTGAATCCAATCTACAAAGAGATATTCCACCCCAATTAGAATGATTATTGTTTAAAAAATAACAAATGTTTTTGAGAATATGGAAAAAAAAAGGTACTGACACATTATTGATGGCAATATGAATTAGTAGAGATACTGTGGAAAAAGAATGTACGGCATTTTCTCAAAAAAACAAAACAAAAAAAATCAATCTATTAGGGAAGTCAGCTACTGCACCTTCTGGTTATATAACCAAAAGAAATGACATTAGCACACTGAGAAAATGCCTGCACCCCCATGCCTGCTGTGGCACATTCAAAAAGCTGACGTGCTGAATTAACCTAGGCAGCTGGCAATGGAGATGCAAATCGCAAATGCTCTGAGATTCCATCCCGCCCATCACAGCCCAACATGTCTGTGACTGTAGCACTTGGGAGGCCAAGGCAGGAGGATCCACGAGTGTGAGGCCAGCCTGGACTACATAGTGGGTAAGACCCTGTCTCAACAAACCATTAAAAAAGAAAAAAGGGCTGGAGAGATGGCTTAGTGGTTAAGCCTAAGGAACCCGGTTCGAGACTCGTTTCCTCAGGATCCACGTTAGCCAGATGCACAAGGGGGGGGCACACGCATCTGGAGTTCATTTGCAGTGACTGGAGGCCTTGGAGCGCCCACTCTATTTCTCTCTATCTGTCTCTCTGTCTGTTGCTGTCAAATAAGTAAAAATAAAAACAAAAAATTATAAAATGGTTCAGCCATTAAACAAAAATAGGATAAAACAAAGAAACAATAAATGCTGCTGAAGAGGCAGCAAAAAAACAAAAGGAACTTTTATGCACTATGGAAATCAGTGTAGAAGTTCCTAAAAAAACCTAAAAATGGAACTACCAAATGACCCAGCTATACCATTCCTGGGTATATATCCAAAGGATCCAAATCAGCATGCCACAAGCATCCTTGCACATCCATGATCCCTGCAGCAGTATTCGCACTAGCCAAGAAACAGATCAGGTTAAAAAAAACCAATGTGGTACATCTACAGTGGAGTTTTACTCAGCCATAAAGAACAAAATCATGTCATTTGCAGAAAAATCAATGGACCTGGAGATCATTATGTGAAATAAACCAAATTCAGAAAGACAAATATCCTAGTTTTCTTTTATATGCAAAATCATGATTTAAATACACATATATGACATTAAAAAGCAGAAGTAGGGCTATTTTGGGAGATGTAATCATGGGAGGTAAGGGGATAGGGTAATGAGGGTATGAGCAAAATACAGTAATATATACATATAAAAATGTCATAATGAGCCGGGCATGGTGGCACATGTCTTTAATCCTAGCACTTGGGAGGCAGAGGTAGGAGAATCGCCATGAGTTCGAGGCCATCCTGAGACTACATAATGAATTCCAGGTCAGTCTGAGCTAGAGTGAGACCCTACCTTGAAAAACCAAAGGAAAAATAAAGTCATAATGAAACACACTGTGTATGCTAATTAAATATTTTTAAAATGTCAATTGTTAAAAAAGATTGACTTGCCAATTTTACCTTCTTCCTTCCTCCAGCTTTAATGAGGTATAATTTATCACTCTAAGTATTTATTTACTTCAATGAGTTCTGGTAGACAGGTACACAACCATCACCACAAACCAACTTCTATAACACTGCCCTGATAGATTTAAAAAAATGTGGTGTGGGGGCTGGAGAGATGGCTTAGCAGTTACGGCAAGGCCTGTGAAGCCTAAGGACCCAGGTTCGATTCCCCAGGTCCCACATATGCCAGATGCATATGATGGTGCATGCATCTGGAGTTCGTTTGCAGTGGCTAGAGGCTCTGGCATGCCCATTTTCTCCCTCTCTCTCTCTCTCTCTCTCTCGCCTCTCTCCTCCTCCTCCCTCCCTCTCTGTCTCAAATAAATAAAAATAAATCTTAAAAAAAAATGTAGAGTGGGACTGGACAGATGGCTCAGCAGTTAGGTTGCTTGCCTGCAAAGCTTAAGGACCTGAGTTCAATTTCCTAGTACCCACATTAGGACAGATACACGAGGTGGTACATGTGTTGGGAGTTCATTTGCAGTGGTTGGAGGCCTTAGCATGCCTATTTTTTCTTTCTCTCCCAAGTAAATATTTAAAAAAATAAAAAAGTGTGGTGTGCATATACAGTGGCATATGTTAAGAGAAGCAGAAAGAATACTGAATGGCCTCACTTACATGTGGAAAACAAGACAAAGGTCAGCTCAGCTGGAAGAGTGCTTGCTGAGTGCGCCTGAAACCCTGGATCCTATTGCTTTTACTACACGAACCGGGAATGACAGAGTATGCCTATAATTTCAGCACCTGGGAGGAAGGAAGCAGGTTGATCACAAGTTCAAGTCCATCTTTGGCTACATAGTAAGTTTGAGGCCAGCTTGGGCTATTGTGAGATCCTGTCTCAAATAAAACAAAAGTCAAAATCTAAGGAACAGAGAACTCAAATGACAGTTGCCAGAGAGAGACTGGAGGAGGTGGGGAGGGTTGGGAACGAAGTCCAGAGATCTACCTTACACCATATATGTTAGACTTCAAAAACCTCTAAGGGAGGATTTTACATGCTCTTCCTTGTGGGTAGTCTCTTGTTTAGCCTTTCTATAGCTTTGCGTTCCTCAGTAAGGGACAACTAAGGATAAATAGGATGGTAATACTCATTAGTGTGTACCTGGATGAGCTCATCGCTCAGGACACACACATGCGTACTGGCCAAGGAAGTGAATGTAAGATTGTAATAAAAAAGGAAATTCTGCCATTTGTGATAACACGGATGAACATCAAGGATGTTATATGACTTGAAATAAGCCAGACAGAACAAGAGATGCTGTTAAAAAAATTAGTTTTTCAACATTTCATCATCCCCAAAATACCCATTTTCCTTCAGCCTTAGGAAGCCAAAAGTCTCCTCACTGGCTTCACAGTATTAGCCTTTGCTGTCAGACACCATGGAGCTTCGTGTTCTCTCACTTGGCATGATGGTTCTGAAGCTCACAATGTGTAGCAGATGAAGCAGGCTGCCTTTTTCCTCCACTGCCTAAGTACGCGGCGTTTCGCTTCCCGTCACGAAGGGCCTGTCCAGGTGCAGCGACTCTGCGAGCGCCCGCATTTGAGAGCTTGTGGAAATGCGCTTCCTCTGCGGCAGATACCTGGAAGAGAACTGCTGAGCTCTGGATTGCCTTTAACCCAACAGAAGCATGAAATTTCAGAATATGGGCAGATCTTAAATATCATATGACTCAACTTTTCAGTTAACAAATAAGGAAGTAAAACCTTGAGTTGATTTCCTCATGCTCACAGTGCACCAGTGACAGACACGGGCCTACTCAGTTTTTCTCTTCTCTTCTTTCCAAATGTCTTTCCTTCCCACCACCTTTTGCCTTCACTGCATTCTGGCCAGGCTGCCCTGGGGAGGGCGCAGAAAACAAGGGGGCGTTTCCCTTCTTCCCTTTCAGTCACCCACTCCAGACAGCTGGGCCTGGGATCTCACTGAGCCTGGGCAGGGGGTCCTGGGATCCAGTCAACAGTGTCAGTGAGGCCCCCCTCCCGTGGCGCCCACCACGCGCTCAGGACTTTTGCTCTTGGTCCTGCAAGTCCTCTCACCTGCTGTCCTTCCTCTGTGCGCTACCTTAAAGTCCTGCCGGTTCCAGGTCACAGACGCCTTAGAGGTTTGCGAGGATATAAGCTGCATTTCTGGTTTTTACTCTTTAGGTTGAAGGAGATCTTCCAAAAAGGAAGTGACAATGTCTTTGCTGACCTAAAACCATAATTCTCTTACTCTTCCTGAAACAATCTGGGAGGAGAATTCTTGTGGAGCTACTGTAAATCCAAGGACCATGAGGTGGACGAGGCAGCCGGTTCCTCTCTCAGACAGAGCAGCCCTGCCCTCCCAGGGCCATTGCTCCACTTGCTGAACTGAAGCAAAATAAATCTGTGTGAAGCTGAAATTAAGCCACGGTTTTTGTTGTTGTTGTTATTTTTTGTTTGTTTGTTGAGGTATGGTCTTCCTCTAACCCTGACTGACCTGGAATTCACCATGTAGTCTCAGGGCGGCCTCAAACTCACAGTGATCCTCCTACCTCTGTTTCCCTAGTGCTAGGATTACAGGTGTGTGCCACCATGCCTGGCTATAACCATTTTTTTTAAATAAAAATTATTTTCCAAGTTTCCTATAACTGTTTTGGCAAATGTCAAGCACAAAGAAGTGAATGTGAACGTTTTCCACTTACATAAATCACATCTCTTCTGAAAAATGTTTTAACTGTGAATTATGCACACAGGTTGCAGGCGGAGTTATTGGCTATTATTACCCAGCCAGTGAGCAAGTATTTACTGGACACCAGTGTGCTAAGCACAGCAGAGGAAATACAAACAGACAAGGATACAGCCCTGCAGCCCTTGTAATCTACTTGTGATAACAAAGCAAACATATAAAAATTAAACAGTATAAGGGAGTGTGGCCAAGGCACAGGGCAGAAATGTTATAGAATTTTAGAAGTGAGGGAGCTGACCTCCTACATAATACCAAAAAGAACAAGGGCACTAAAAAAAACTCCTAAAGCTCACATACAAACGACAGCTAAAGTATGCCAGTGATAATGTCACAAGCCAGTTCAAAATGCTTTATAGAAAGCCCCAGTCCCCAGCTTGGCCGTAGGACATCACATCCTCTTTTCTACCTTGCCAGCTTTGGTTCAAGCCATGCCCCATGGATGGCCCTGTACACAGACACTGAGTTCTATCTAGCACTGTTTCCTGTGCTCCAGGGCTTATCCAATACTTTCTCCCTCACTCATAGCTACTGACAGTCCATCAATTAATTCTACACTTTGCTTCTAGCGTTCTCTTCATCCCTATGCTGGTCTTTGCCTCTTGAGACAGCTAGTCTCCAAGGCATCACCAATGACTCTCACTCCCTGGCTCAGATCCTGCATAATCCCTTCTCGTGTAACGCAGGCCACCAGTAAGGTACTGTGTGTGGAAAGGATGGCATGACACCCAAGGTTTGATTATGCAAGACTCCTAGATCACTTTCTCCAGGGAGACTAAGCTCCCATGTCATGGTCTATTCCAGCAGGCCTGTACAGAAGTCTACACTTAAGGAATGAGAAATTCTGCCCAAAGCTGGTACCATTCCACCATCTTGGAATTAGATCTTTCAGCTCCAGGAAAACTTCTGGACATCTACAGACCTAGCCAACAACCTGCCTTCGACTTCATCAGAGACGTCAAATCAGAACCGGCCAGTTGAGCTGCTGCCAAATTCCGACCTCTATGGGCTTCAGTAAGACATTGAATAATCATTAGTTGACTGACTGAACACTGTATGAAGTGGTTGGTAAACTGATGCATTGGGTTGATTTTACTTTGCCTTTGGATGATTTTCAGTTATTTTTTTAAAGATTTTATTTTTATTTATTTATTAGAGTCATAAAGGGAGAGAGAGTGAGTGAGAATGGGCATGCCAGGGCTTCCGGCCACTGTAAATGAACTCCAGATGCATGTGCCACCATGTGCATCTGGCTTACGTGGGACCTGAGGAATGGAACCTGGGTCTTTAGGCCTCACAGGCATGTGCCTTAACTGCTAAGCCATCTATCCAGCCTGATTTTTAGTTTTTTAACTGTAAGGATGCGGTAATATCTTGGGGCACAGACCAATGGTAGAACGCTTGCCAAGCCATTTGCAAGGTCCCAGGTTCCATCTTCACAAGGAAAAAACCAAAACCAAGAAACAAAGACTTGGTTGTGTGGACGTAGTTAACAGCTGGCAATGTGGATTCAGACTCTTACCCTGCCTTTGAGGAAATATTGTTATGGACACAGAGTTCTCACCTCTGCCCTAGGACTTATTTCCTGCCTTGACTAACTTACCAAAGGCAACAGTGGCTCTCAAGTGTCACAGGTGGTAAATGAGCACTGGTACTGCCAAGCAATTGTGATGGGCAAGAGAGGAGACTGGCAATCGTAGGCAGTGGCTACTCAGAGCTTGGGGTGGACTAGCCAGGGTGAGGTGGCCAGAACCTGGCCAGATTCTCCACTGTTGGCCCACAGGCCTTGGTCCTAATACTGACAGACTTTCATATATTCTACTTGAGGTTTCTCTTAATCCTCCAGTATTTTTAGAGATCCAGTTCAATGCGGGGTATGCTCTTAAACTCAGGGCTGAGGCTAATAGTCTTTCATAGGCCTTCTTAGGACCCATTGAAACCAGTCTGAGTGACAGGTAAGACAATACCTTTTGTTTGCTACTAAAAACAAAACAGGACCAATTTTTTGTGAGCTCTTTCATAGATACAGCCATAAATAATACACAAAGACAATGTCTTGGGCATTGAAAAATACAAAGCACTCTGATAATCTTCCTTTGTAAAATTATAGATGCACATGCTATAGTAAAGTGAGATTGTTGTAAAATATACTAATTCCCAACAGTAAACTAGCCCAGAAGGCAAATGTACATTGAGACAGTATTTGTATTAATAACTACAGAGATAAAAGGAACAGCAAGGACAACTTCCGTCCAGGAAAGATACAAAACCGTGTGAACAGTCAGTCAATTCTCATGGAGAAAAGGAGCCCATGTGGCTTAAAGTCAAAAAATGTGGTGAAATCTAGTCAACTCTGCCTCGGGCCAAAGCAAGATCAGTTCCAAGAAGGAGGACTCAGTGCTTGTTAAAATTCTGTGCAGTTAAATGCCCCTTCTCTTTCTCTTTGGAGACTATATCACAGACCTCAAAGAGATTCTGGTACTTAGCTTAATTCTTTCCACATGCTAAACACACCTCGTTGCCCATAGGCACCAGTCAGATTTAGTTTCTTCTGAAATGGGAGGCTATAGATTGAGTTGTCTATGTAAATTATTCCATCCTATTAGTGTTACAGACCTGAAGTTTCTTACCAAACAACTTGGAGCTAGTTATACAAACCTGGCGATAAGGACAGGCTGCAGCCCAGCTGTTCCCAACAGGCCTCTGTAAACAAAGAGTCACAGCTAAGGCAAAAGCTTGTCTCATTTCATAAAGATATGTATTTAATTAGAGAAATGTTTTCAAGTGCCTCAAGTCTTAATCTTTTTGATTTGGTTGTACTGTGAACATCAATCACACAATTTGTTAATATCTTTGTTGCAGGACATCTCAGTAATATCAGAGTAAGAGCATGTCTTTTAAAAGTAAATGATGTGGACATTTTTTCAGGCAATATCTGTTTTTTTTTTAATTTTTATTAACATTTTCCATGATTATAAAATATATCCCATGGTAATTCCCTCCCTCCCAATATCTGTTTTATAAGTTTCTATTTCTTTCCCAGAAAAGGCAACAGGTAAGTGAACTTTCACTAGATAATGATGGAAAGGAATATGAGAAATGAAATAGGATGGTATGTTTTTATACATGTCTAAAACTTTTCTTTATTTCTAAATTTTCTTGACTTTTCTGAATTGCCTTATAGTGGGTGTAGTATGTTTGCTTTTTTAAACTATCAGGATAAGATCTCAGCTCATCAGACAAGAATTTATAAACTATTCATATACAGGGTGGTGACATATGAACCACCCTAGATAGATAGTGCCCTGGTTGCCTAAATATTCCTCAGGGAATTCCATAATGTTCATGTTTTAATACTATAAGAAGAAAGAAATGGTCTAACCTGCTCATCAGAGTGGATGTCAAGGAAATATTCTCCTTTAGCACCAGACTAAAGCCAGTCCTTGAATAAAAGTAAAAATCATATTTGGGCAAATTATAAAAATGAAGTACATACTGGTAAGAAAAATTATTTACTTCATGGAAACAGAAAAGAACAGTGGTTGCTGCAGCTGGGTTGAGGCTGTGGGGAATGGAGACGCTGGTCAAAGGGTACAAACCTTCACTTCTCCAGTGAAAAGTACGGGGCTCCACTGTAAGCAGGGTGGTAAGAGCTGGTAATACTGTCCCGTTTACTGCAAACTTAGAGAGTGAATCTCAAGTGTTCTTGCCACACACACAAATGGAAACTATGAGTATATGGATATGCTCATTAATTTGGTTATGGTAATTGTTACCCAAATGTATGAGTCTATCACATTCTACACCTTGAACATATGCAATTCCATCTGTCAATTATACCCTAATAACACCAGAAAAAATAATAAAAATAGAAACTTCATTACCATCCCCATGAAGCACAGAGAGCTGCAAACTGAGGTGTAATGCTCTAACATGCAGATGGACAGGGCTAGCAGGAGTTAGTGGAGATGTGAAGAGGGGCCACTTCTGGACTTGGAACAGCTCCTCGAGGAAACGGCACCTATCCCTAGCAGGACAGGGCAATGCCAGGCAGCGTGGGAACATGAGATGGCTCACCTGGGAAGAGTGGGTGTGTGTGGCCGACTGCTGAGGGATTAAGGAATGGGAAGAAAGCAGAAAATGCAGAGGAAAGGAGGGGTAGGGGCAGGACAGACTCATCCTTAGGGCTCTGAGCTTTGAACTTGCTATTCTACTTGATCCTGACAAGCCACTGACAGGTGAGAAGACTGAGAGAAGAAATACAGTTTCTGAGACATGCACAGCTCGTCTGTGCATCCTGTGGAAACGGAGTGGCCGGTGCACAGCACAGCCATCAACCCTGAGTGACAAACCAACAGGCCAGACCAAGCTCTGCCTCTCTGCTCTTTGACAGGCACTGGGGAGCCCCTGGCTACCGAGAGTTACAACACGCCGCGTCCGAGAGCCGTGCTCTGACAAGAGGCCGTCATGGCTGGGGCGGTGGACTGGGAGGCGGCTAATGATGGAAGGCTGAAATGTTTACATATGCTTTGCTTTTCCCGGTATACTATTTTTATACAGATTTTTCCAACAAAGTATTAGAGTGCCTCAAAACCTCAACTGAAATCTAAATTCTCTCCTTGGCCAAATATATTTTTATTATGAAATTTAAGCTCCACAGACAACGTAAAATGAAACTATAAACTCCTTTCTTCCAACCCACAGTTCCACTATTAATGGTATATCTTTCATTCCTTAAAAAACGTTTAGACAGTCATAAACATATAATGTGCCTTTCTAAAGAGCATAATGAGATCACTATTTGGCTTTCATTTAATCTGCCCTGGAGATCTTGCCATATCTGTGCACAGAGGCCAGCCTTGTTCCCATGCCGCACAGTATTTCCACTCATACTACATACACGAGCAGCCACGCACAGTGAAGGCATCTGGAGGGTTTTGTTGTTTTGTTTATTTTACTGTGCTGGGAATTGAACCCAGGACCTCATGTATGCTAGGTAAATGCTCTATTCCATAGCAATACTTCAAGCCCTTCTTCATTCATTTTTTTAAAATACTTTTTATTTTTATTTATATATTTGAGAGCGACACAGAGAGAGAAAGAGGCAGAGAAAGAGAGAGAATGGGCACACCAGGGCTTCCAGCCACTGCAAAGGAACTCCAGACGCGTGCGCCCCCTTGTGCATCTGGCTAAGGTGGGTCCTGGTGAATTGAGCCTCACACTGGGGTTCTTAGGCTTCATAGGCAAGTGCTTAACCGCTAAGCCATCTCTCCAGCCCCCTTCTTTGTTCTTAAAAACAAGTCCGTAATGAACCCTTTTTTATATACTTCATAGGCTGGGGAGACGGCTCAGTGGCTAAAGGTGCTTGTTTGCATAATGAATTCACCTGCGCTCACTTGTCTCGGTTTCTTGGATACTGTCACAGATGGGCTCTCTATTTAGCAAGATTTCCACACATGTAAATACAGTCCACAGTCACTTCACAAGGAATGGGAATTCAAAGATAGCCTAAAAATAAATTTGCTCACCAGTATCTCAGGACGACACTTTGTAGCCCTGGAGCCAGCTGAGAGGACTCATGGCCAGCTTGCTACTCTGTGCCTCTTGTGCTAAGTCCATCGTTCCACACTGCAGCAGGACAGCTTTCCTTTCTAGGGAACATAGGGCACTGGCATTCTTACTTGTCAGGGGCTTCAACCTCCCCTGGTTTCCATACGTTAAATGACAAAAGTACACATAGGGCTGGAGAGATGGCTCAGCAGTTAAGGCTCTTGCCTGCAAAGCCTAACAACCTGGGTTTAATTGCCTAGTACCCATGTAAAGCCAGATGCACAGAGTGGCTCATGAATCTGGAGTTTGCAGTGGCTGGAGGCTCTGGTGTGCCCATTCTCCCTCTCTTTCCTTGCATATATAAATAAGAATATTTTAAAAAATAAAGGCACATGCGATAATTATCTAAACCTCAGAGTTCCAGATCTGGGAGCGATCAGAGGTTGTTTGGCATACGCTTCACATTTCATAGATGCTGCAGCTTTGGCCCAGAGGTTGCGGCTCTCAGCAAGCTCACGAGGCAAGTTCCCTTTGCATAGTACCAAAGAAATCTTTAAGAAATTCCAGGAACCTAGGTAGACACAGCACAGTAAAATAAATTCACTTTTTTGTTTTGGTTTGTTTTGAGGTAGTGTCTCACTTGGCCCTGGCTGACCTGGAATTCACTATGGAGTCTCAGGGTGGCCTTGAACTCATGGCGATCCTCCTACCTCTACCTTCTGAGTGCTGGGATTAAAGGTGTGTGCCACCACACCCGGCTTACATTCACTTATTTTTAACCTCTTTTTTTTTTTTTAAACTAAATTAGTGTGCTTAGTAAGTGTTGAAGCAGACACATTTCATACACACACACACACACACACACACTCCTTCTTTCTCTGACACCCATCCCTTGTCTGAAGTTAACAAGCAGGGCAGGCAGCACTGCTGATTACTATGAGTGAAGACAGGCCACTCCCCACACTCTGCAGCCTGACGATGCACTTGCACTTCGGGGCCACTCAGGCTGACTTCGGGGCCACAGCTGTGTTCCTCCCCCTCCCTTTCCTGTCCATGCTGCAGGGGTTAAATCGGAGATCTTTAATAGCTCTGAGGAAAGTCTGTCCGAGATCTAAGTTTAGAAGAGTTCTTAGCTCCCTCCTGCGGCTCTGGGCCCAGCTCTGTAACTGACCTGCAGCGCGCACCGCGCGTTCCCTAGAGATCAGTCGGCGGTCCGGTTCTTGCAAAGTACAGCACTGTGGTGAAGATCTGGCTCAAGATGGGGGATGAGGAACAGGGAAGGTCACGTGGGGGAGCAAATTCAAGCAAAGTACAATGGAACCGTGACTTTATAAGCTGATTTTTAAAATAAAAATTGGATTTGAATATCAGATTACCTGTTGGGTCAGGGGTCGTGCAAAGAATGAGGTCGAGACGATACGAGCTTAACAAAAGTTCGTTTGTTACTACTACTACCGTGGACCCACAGAACTAATCGATCAGGGATGCAGCCAGACTTGGGAGCTGGGACTGCGACCCCAATGGGGGTGTGTGCAGGCCTTTTAAAGCAAAAAACAAACAAACAAAACAAACAAAAAAAACACAAGCAGGTGTGGGGAAGTGGGATGAGGGTGGAGTTGGAGTAACCTTTGGCAGGATTGGTTGGATCTGGGTGCAAGGTTGCTTTGGGGCCTAGTTTTATGAACTGGTGGTCTAGATAGCAGAATGTTGGTAAGTCCCCAAGCTTACTTTGGCAAGGCCGTTGGGGCAGCTAGAAGCTGATTGGGTGGGTCAGGAGTTAGGGACTTTTGGTGGTTTTTCTTGGAACACAGGATACAGGGAAGTCAGCAGTTTTCATAAAAATGACGAGGATTTACAAAATGGAGTCACTGTGGCCCTTCATTCCCCCTTTGGCCTGTACGTGAACCAAATCTTTGATTCTTTATGTTCTTCTTCTAAGTCTACATCCACCAACAAGGCAGTGAATTGAGACCTGAGCACCATTAGTCTGACTGAGGCTGCCCAGGCCTGGATAAACCTGAGGAGGGCACTTATGAGGCAAGGCCCACATGTTGGGGTCACCAGCAAAATCAAGAGGTGTTCTGCTAGCACAGATAATAAGACGGTGAGCCAGGGTGACCAGTTAAAAAGCTTGTGAAACAAAGACCATGAATGTTCATCCTCTTTTTGCCTATTTTCTGTTTTTAGGAGTTCTAGGGTCTATCTGATGACTCCTGAATGGTTAGCGTAAAAACAGCAAGTTTCTCCTAATGCTGCACATAGTCCCCCTTCTTTAAGGAACAAGAGGTCTAAGCCTCTCCAGTTCTGAAGGACTTCTGCTAAGGAATCAACCTGTCTTTCTGATAGGAACGTTGTCGCACAAAGTCTCATTAACTCTCGACTCACCACTTGAGTGAGCTGTTGGGGACTGGAGACTCTGAGTGTCAAAGAGGTGGCCCCGATAGCAGTAGGCCCCGCTATCCCTGTCCCCACTAAGGCAGGAACTAGGATGGGAGCAGCCCCCTGAAAATGGTAGGGACCGGGGGAAGGCGTCAGGTGTTGGTGGCCTGCTTCCCCTCCATAACAGAGTATTTTGGGTATAACAGTTACCAGGCTACATAGCTCATGGCTATTTTCCTTCATAAAGAAGGGTACTGAGAGGCAAGGGGTCAGTCCCAAGGTACAAGCAAAGGATGTCCCAGTGGGTGCTGCTAACAGAGGATGGCTGTCTAGTCCTCCCCAGGAGTTGGAACTTCGAACAACATGGGTGAAGAATGACATAGTTGTGTGTAGGGGAGCCCTTTAATTGGTAGTTATCAGAGTGAAATCAAGTGCCATTTCCTGTAATGTCGTACACACAAGGGCATGTGTGAGAGTCATTGAGGGGCACAGATTTTAGTTGGGAAAATGGAAGGGGGTCCTGAAAGGCCACCCCTATATAGTAGGGGGGTCCAGGGTCCAGATAGAGCCAACAGTATTTGGTGATGTCGGGGGTGGTTAAGTGGCATTAATCAGGTCCAGCAGGGTAGCAACTGGGGGACAGGTTAGGTCTAGTGGGGAGTTCGGGTGAGGGGCAAGAATGGTTGTTTGGCCTGAAGGGGCTGGGTTTGGGGCCCTTGGCAGTGTGACCATGGGTGGAGGAGCAAGGTGTCTGATGGGTAGATTGGGGATTGATTCTCCTTGTGGCAAACACTGGATGGTAAAGAAGGTTCCAGGATCATAACTGGACACACAAGCTTTAAGCTCCCAGGTTTTTCCTGTTTTCCAGTGCCCAGGGTTGGCAGCATCCTAGCTTTTTATGGTTAGGTTAAGGGGGTGGCAATGGTGGCAATGGTTTGAGCTACAAGGATGGGTGCAAGAAAGGGAGATAATGAGGTCGGGATCAGGATTTGTAACCATCCATTTTCCTGGTCCAATGGTCCTGGACTCACAACCCCACTGTACACAGAAGTTAGTTCCCTCCGTACAAAGAAGCCTGCCCAGGTACCGACCCACAGGGCATAGGTAATAGGTGTATGGGAGAAGATCAAGTCCTAGGGGGTTCCAACCCCCAGAGATGCCCAGGTCCCAGGAGACGGTGGGCCGAAGGTCCATGAGGTCTACCTGAAAGGTAGGTTGGTTGTTTGGGTCTCTGGCAAAGAAGCTAGATAGGATCTTTCCTGTTTTCAGAGCAGATAACCTCCAGCCACTAGTTTGAAGCCTGTATGGGGAACTTTGGGATCCAGATACTCTGGGAGATAAGGAAGATATTACAAGGCAAGGAAGTAAAGTCACATAGGGCTGATGGACCAGCTTGACCCGGCGGGGTCATCCAGCCTTCCGCCTGGCAGTGGCTTAATGTGAGAGTGATAGATCCAAGTTTTTATTCCATCAACCTCCACTGCCATAGGGGTGGTGAGGATAATGGTATGAGGCCCCTTTCACCGTGGGCCAAAGCTCTCCTTGTGGTATCTTTTGACCTAGACCAAATCTCCAGGCTTATGATCGTGGGGCTTTGTTGGTGGCAGAGTGTAGATTTGCCTCAGGATCAGGAATGTATTATCCTGGGCCGTCTGCAGTGCTTGGATATATTTGAGAAAATTAAACTCAGACATCTCAGCTAACAACTCTGTTTGGAGCTTAGTAAGGAGGGGAGGAGGCCTTCCAAATATAATTTCATAAGGGTTCAATACATAGGTATAGGGGGTATTTTGGGTGCAGAAGAGAGCGAAGCGCAGGAGGGCTGGCCAGGCCTTGCCAGTTTCAAGGGTTAATTTAGTTAAGGTCTCCTTTAGGGTCTGACTCATTCTCTCTGTCTGGAAATTAGGGGGTGATAGCACAATGAAGTTTCCAACTAATCCCCAGGATTTTTACTAACCATTGTGTAACCTGAGAGATAAAGGCAGGTCCACTGTCAGAGCCTATAGTAGGAGAATGAGCTTTTCCAGGACCTTCTTTGCCACAATGGTAGCCTTTTTCCTCTTGGTGGGGAAGGCTGAAATAAGCGTCTATGAAGACCAGAAGATACTTACAGCCACATTTATCTGGTCTTACCTCAGTAAAATCAACTTCCCAGTATACCCCTGGTGCCATTCCCCTCTCTCTTTTGTTGAGGGACTGGCTGCCTGAAATGGGGTTGACTTGGCAAGGTAAGCACTTGGAGACACAGTTTTCTATAATCTAGTTGAGCCAGAACATCTTGAAACAAGAAGGAGTTCTCTAATTTTATGTCTTCCCAAATGGGTACTTTTGTGGATCTGGTGGATTAGGGCCTTAGCTATTTCTTCAGGAAGGATGAGGTGTCCCTCCTTCATATACCTCCATCCTTCCCTAGTGTAGGTGTGTTGAAGGCTACCAAAATCCTGGTAATCTTAGGCAGTGTATTCAGTATGTCTGGCAGGGCATGTGCTGGCAGTGTGACCAGCAGGTGCAGGTTCCCCATGGCTGCCCTCTTGGCAGCCTGGTTGACCAGTCTGTTGCTCTGTGCTTCTGTGGTATCCTCCTTCTGGTGACCAGGGCAGCAAATTATGGCCAGTTTTTGGGGCAGCCAGAGGGCAGACAATAACTTACAAATTTCATCTTTGTTTTTGATAGTTTTGTCTTCTGCTGTTAGCCGACCTCGTTCACGGTAAATAGCACCATGAACGTGTGCCGTTGCAAAAGCATACCTACTATCAGTATATATATTGGCCACTTATCCTTTGCTTATTTTAAGAGCCTCAGTTAGGGCCACAAGTTCTGCCTTTCGGGCTGAGGTCCCTGGAGGCAGGGTGGTAGTCCAAATAGTCTCTGTTGAAGTTACCACCGCCAACCCCCCCCCCCCCCCCGCATACCTGACTCCATCCCAAATAAAGCTACTTCCGTCAGTGAAGTAGACCACATCAGAGTTTTTCCAGGGGACATCTGTCAAATCTGGCCTAGTCTCCTGGACTTGGTGGAGCACTTCCAAGCAGTCACGGAGCATTTCCAGGTCAGGATTAGGCACTAGGGTGGCTGGGGTAAGGCAGTGCTGGGTTGGAATGCTGTATGTGGGGGTTAAGTAGCAAAGCCTGATAATGAGTTAGTCTGGCATTGGTCATCCACCTGTCTGGGGGGGTTCTGAGGACTCCCTCTACATAATGGGGTGTGGTGATAGTTAACAGCTGTCGCAGAGTCAATTTGTCAGCATCCTATACCAAGAGAGCAGTGGCAGCAATGATACGTAGGCAGCTCGGCCAGCCAGCAGCCACTGAGTCCAGTCTTTTGGATAAATAGGCTACAGGACATTTCCAAGGACCAAGTTGCTAGGTTAACACCTCTTCTGCCACTATGGTCCATTTGTCCACAAAGAGATGGAAGGGCTTGTGGACATATGGGAGGGCAAGGGCAGGTGCCTCAAGGAGGGCCTTCTTTAGAGCCTGAAAGGCTTGATCTTGGGTTTCATCCCAAGTAAAGAAGTTTTCATTGCTCCGGGTGGCTTCATAAAGGGGTTGAGCTATCACTGCAAACCCAGGTACCCAGAGCCTGCAGAACCTGGCTGACCCCAGAATACTGATTCCCATCCTTGTCAGGTAGCCCAGTAGCTTGTAGTGGGAGGGCCACTGTTGTTGGGGGACAGGGCTTCCCTGACCGGGTATGGAGGGGACTGGGAGAGGGATCTCTGGTTGGTTCTAGGGCTGAGGAAACGGAGTGTAAGGATTGGGGAGAAGGGTCTGGGTCTGCCTCTAATGGGTCCTGTCATGGATTGTAGGGAGGGGGAGGTCTTCATCAGAAGAGACTGAAGGAGGGAATACCTCTAGCTCTCAGTCCTTTGATCTCCCTTAGGCACAAGCAAGAGGACTGCTGACCTGTTAGAAGATGGAACCAAAGGTTTTAAGCAAAGGGAGGGTCAAAGAGGAGGTAGCACCAGGTCACAATGTATGGCACTTGGCCTGGGTGGCCAGGGCAGCCAAAAATCACTGCCTGGGTTTTGAGGATCAGGTTTAAGTCAAACCTTCCCTCTGGCGGCCAGCCAACCTGGAAGGCAGGCCATTCAAGAGAACATCAGGTCTTGAGTTTACTGGGCTTTACCTTGGCCACTGAAACTTCTGCAGCCTCCTGAAAAATCCTTGAAGTGGGAAAGAATGAGGTCAAGGGGAGTCAAAGAGTGAGAAGATTGCCCCATACTTAGAATGAATTTAAGCGAGATGGAAAAACAGAAAAAGATCACAAAGACAGCAGTAATGAAATGAAAGTAACAAGACAACAAACCAGACAAACCAGCGACCCCAAATCAGTTCCAAAGGGTCATAAACGAACAACTCAATGGCCAGAGGAGGGATCAAGGCATCCCTGGCCCCTCCAGCTCTGAGACCAATAGTGCGTCTGCCTGTTCTCCTTCAAGCCCCAGACTGTCTGGACACCAGAAAATAGAAAGTCCGAAAGGCTTATGGGTCAACCCAGAACGAGGTGTCCCTTTCCTCAAGTTGCATGATCCCGGACAAGACCCCAAATGTTGGATCAGGGGTCATACAAAGAATGAGGTTGAGATAATATGAGCTCAATGAAAGGTCATTTATTTATTTAACAGTATATTGCCAGGTGTGATGATGCACGCTTTAAATATTTTTGTTTCTTTTTATTTATTTATTTGAGAGTGACAGAGAGAAAGAGGGAGAGAGAGAAAGAGAGAGAGGATAGGTGCACCAGCTACTGCAAAGGAACTCCAGATGCATGTCCACTGTGTGCTTACATGGGCCCTGGGGAATCGAGCCTTGAACCGCGGTCCTTAGGCTTCACAGGCAAGCCCTTAACCACTAAGCCATCTCTCCAGCCCCCAAAAGATTGTTTATTACTACCAACTACCATGGATCTACAGAACTGATGGATCAGGGACACAGCCAGACTTGGGAGCTGGGACTGCGACCCGATGGGGGTGTGTGCAGGCCTTTTCAAGCAAAAAAAACCACAAGCAAGTGTGGGGAAGTGGGATGAGGGTGGAGTTGGAGTAACCTTTAGCAGAATTGGCTTGGTCCAGGTGTGAGGTTGCTTTGGGGCCTAGTTTTATGAACTGGTGGTCTAGATAGCAGGATGTTGGTAAGTCCCCAAGCTTACTTTGGCAAGGCCATTGGTGCAGCTAGAAGCTGATTGGGTGGCTCAGGATTTAGGGACTTTTGGTGTTTTTTTCTTGGAACGTAGGGTACAGGGAATTCAGCAGTTTTTATAAAAATGGTGAGGATTTACAAAATGGAGTCACTGTGGCTTTTCATTACACTTTAATCTTGGGTAGCAAACAAAGTCCTTGTTATCTCAGGGCTTTCAACCTTTAAAATGAAGATGATGATGATGATGGGACCTATTTCAAATTGTTACTGGTGGGTTTGTTAGTATATAGAAGGATCTTAGTATAGTGCCTCGTGTATCATAAGCACACAATAACTATTATGTCTTTATAGCCAAACTGGGCTCTCACACTGGCCACAAAGACAAGAGGTAAACCTCCAGGCAACTGAGAATAGTAAGAAAAGAAAGCTCTATAGTACATTTTCTTTATTTTTTAAAAAATATTTTTGTTTATTTGAGAGCAACAGAGAGAGAAAGAGAGGGAGAGAGAGAGAGAGAAAGAGAGGGAGAGAATGGGTGTGTCCGGACCTCCAGCCATGGCAAACGAACTCCAGATGCATGCACCACCTGGTGCATCTGGCTTACATGGGTCCTGGGGAATCAAGCCTCAAACCAGGGTTCTTAGGTTTCACAGGCATGTGCTTAACCATGAAGCCATCTCTCCAGTCCCATTTTATTTTATTTTATTTTAATATTTATTTGAGAGAGAGGGAGCAGGGAAAAAGGGAGGGAAGGAAAGAAGTAGAGAGAAGAGGGAAGGAAGGACAGAGAAAGAGAGACGAGAGAATAGATGCACTGGGGCCTTTTGCCACTGCTAATGAACTCCAGACACATGCACCACTTTGTGCATCTGGCTTCACTTGAGTACTGGCAAATTGATCCCAGGTTTTCAGGCTTTACAAGCAAGTGCCTTTAACCACTGAGCCATCTCTCCATCCCTAGAGTACACTTTATTTTATTTTTAACTATTTTTATTTACTTGAGAGACACAGAGAGAATTGGCATGCTGGGGCTGTCAACCACTGCAAACAAATGCATGTACCACCTTGTGCATCTGTCTTCCATGGGTTCTGGGGAATTGAACCGAGGTCCTTTATCTTTGTAGGCAAACACCTCAACCACTAAGCCATCTCTCCAGACCCCTACAATACATTTTCTACTGAATAAAAGAAGAGAAGATGGTTATATTTCTACAGAAGTTCCTATTAGTTCTGGAGATTCCTGGGAGCAGTCACTCACAGGACTGACTTACTTGAGGCCTGTACCGGATCTGAGGGGAAACTCAGACTCAGAGCTGCTCCCAGGGGTGCAGCCATGAGAACACAGAGCCTGGCTCTACAGCACCTCCCTCCCCACTGAGCAGGGCAGAAGAGGGGGAATCAGTGAATTCTCAGACCCCACAAATACCACAACCGCCTGTGACTTGTGCAGTTAAGACTCTCACCCGATGGGAAGAACTGCTGTTCCATTACTTCCTGATTATGCTTATCACTGCTTTTGCAGGATGAAGGTTAAAAAGAGCCAGGTATCATGAAATAGTGCCTGTTTCTTGTTACAGTGACTGGGAACCTGAGGAGGCAGAAAAAGAGCTGCCTGGTTCATAGGCCAGGCCTGACCAGGATGGATCAGGGCAAGGATACTGGCTGAGCAGGTGAGAGTTAGACACCCAGCTGGGCAGTCTGAGGTGTCGTCCACATGACAGATGCTTTGAGGAGGCAGGTGGTAGCAATGTGCAGGGGTCACAGCTCCACTGCCTGGAGAGTCCAGATGGTTGAAAACAGTGTGGACTGGCTGGGACGATTTAATACAGAGCAGCAGTCAGTCTGTGACCAAATGGGCCCCCAAGTCACATGGACTGATGAGAAATCTTAAAAGCTCTACACTATAAATATAACTGCAACACTGGGGCCTTACTCCCCATTTTGTAATGCCCTTCCACAGGCCCTGACAGCCAAATGAGGAGGAAAAAAGTCAGCTGACAAAGGAAAGGGTAACAGGAAAGGGGGTCTATGTGAGAAGGTGGTAGCCCCAGCACCCTGTGATGCCACACTGGTCACAAAAGCAGGCTGAGAGAAGTGGGGGGTCTGGCCTCTAGAGCCTAGGAAATGAGAGGTCCATGAATGGACAGAGGAGAGGGCAAACAGGTATGGGACCATGCTTGGATTTACCGCAGACAGGGTCAGGAAGACGGATTTCCTAGGAGCTAGTCCTGAAAAAGCCGTAACATGAGAACACAGTGACAGCCTGACACTCTGTCCTGTCCAGGGGAGCACCTGGGACCCACGGGAGCTACAGTGGCACACCACACCTACCCTTGGAAGCACCTGCCTCACTGAGTACAGCCATATCTGAGGCAAAGCCTGGCCACTCAGGAGGAAGAGTTAAGAGGGGTAGGGTGGCTCCCTGACAAGCTAATAAGGAAAGGGAAGAGCCAACATCCTTCCACATCATCTCATAAACAAACATATACTTAGTGCTAACTATGTACACTGTTCAAGGTGCTGCTAAGGTTACAAAGATAAAACAGTTTTAGTTACTGAGAGAACATGGTTTTCTGGGTTAACAGGAAAAGATTATTTTGTACCAGGATGGACCAAATTATAAACTGGGATTTGGTAACATAATAGCTCACTAATCCAAGTACTGGAATGCTAGAAAGATAGTGAATTGAATGAAATAGATGTATGGTTGACACTCTCAAAAGTGCTAAAATGGACCCCCAGAGAGGTTAAGAAAATGAGATTTTCTACTTCCATGTGTATGTGTGTGTGTGTGTGTGTGATGTATCAAGTGTATGTAGATACATGTGTCCATGTGTCTGTGTGCAGAAACCAGAAGAGGTCATTGGGCATTTGCCTCTGTCAAATTTCTGCCTTTGCATCTGCCTGACTTATTTCCTTGAGACAAGGTCTCTCACTGAGCCTGAAGCTCATCGGTTTTAGCCAGACTGACCAATCAGGGAGCACCAGCTCTTGTCTCTTCCCTCCTTAGTGCTAGATTTCAGGGGTGTACAGCCATGTCCAGCTTTTTTATGTGGGTACTAGGGATCGAGCTCAGGTCCTTATGCTTGCACAGCCATCTCCCAGCTCTTATTATCAGACTTTCGGCTACATCATTTTGTGTCAAACCTGGGGTAAAATACTTATGAGTCTCAAAAGAAAAAAAAAAAAAAAGAAGAAAGAAAAAGAGAATGTGAGCCACAGAGTTCAAACCCAGCAAAAACTGATTTTTAACTACAAGGTGTTATCAGTAAATGAGAAACAATTGAAACCATGAGTCCTTCATACTAGGTCAATCACAGAAAGAGCTTTAACTGAAATGTCTAAAGACACTGATGTGAGTGCTGGTGATAAGCTACCCGGAAGGATGATATTTAATAAATATTATAGGACAGATAGTCTGGTATATAATGGCTATATATTCTGAAAATGCAGTCAGAGTAAACCATGAAAACTGGGAAGGACTGTGGCACAATGTATTTAGTAATCATAGCTGGTGATTACAATGTGCAACATAGGGTGATCAAATAGGTAACTATATGACTGATAATTTCTCTCTCCTGTAAGTAAAAAACAGGATTCCCAATGTGGAAGAAAACAAATAGAAACAAAAATCTTGTGGTCCTGAATTTGAACTGAAGATATCACTATGAAAACACAAAGTATTCTGTCCTTATAAGACACGTTTGATTGCATGTATTTTCCCAGTTGGGACAAAGGAAAAGACCTACAAAAAAATGAGTGTTTCATGGAATGTGCATACATACTGCTTATTGCCCTGAAATATCACTTGTCACTAAAAGAAACCAGAGATTCTTGGAGAAGAGGCTGGTTCCAGGTGTAGGCAGATGCAAGATAAGCCTGGCTCACCTCAACATACTAATGAGCAAGTCACTCAGGACTCAGGAACCAACAAGAAGTTCCCATTGGCTCACCAGCCAAGACTGAAAATCTGAGTCTCAGTAAAACGAATTAAAATTTTAGTAGATTGAAACTCATGAAGCCTATTTGCTTAAATTCATAGAGAGACAAAACCAGACCTCAGGTCCCTGGAGTGACAACACAGACTACCGGAAGGATTCAGAAGCAGGAAACCAAGGGGCAATGGCACAAGAGGACCTGCATCTATGTGGACCCCTCGTGAACAGCACTGAGGAAAGCTGCAGAGCGAGCGAGTGGCCCGGGCATGCATAAACTATGCTTTCTGAAGGGAGGAGGATGGAAAGAGAACTGGAATAGAAAAGACTTACAAGTTTTTGGTTAAATGAGTAAGACTGAACTCCAGCAGGTCAGACTGCACACGGGTGACACCACCACAGGCAGCTGTGCAAGGAAGCGTTTACCTCAGAAGTTGGGGATGCCGTTTACTTCTGGAGGCACCAAGTGAAATGTGCTTGTGAATGTGTGGTTAGCTCAATAAGATGTGTTTTTGTTTTGTGTGGACTTGTGGTATTTGTCTTTTATTTTACAACCAAAAGACAAGGACTGTTAGGAAAATCTAGGAGAATCAGTACAATCCGCATGGATGGGCAGGACTGTAGGCTGTTGGGAAGAGGAGCTAGGGATCCAGGACTAGGGCAACCGGGAGACAGTGTCTTCTGGGATTCTGTTCCAATGAACCTCAATGTGTCAGGTAAATGGCTTCTCTTATAGGTTTCATTAAAAGTTAACATTTCACAAAATTTTCAGAAACACAAATAATGTGTTCCAAAATATCCCCAGGGCAACCTCAAGCGAAAATGACCTTGCGGCTATCTGCTGGAACTGCAAAAAGCAGCCAGGTGTTGGGTACCCACTGCCAAGATTCTGCACACACGCCATCCTTGATATGAAGAAGGGCAGCGCGGCGCCGCTGCACCATCCCACCACGCAAACCAAACGTGGGCTGCGGAGACGGCTCAGCCAGTAACGCACCTGCCATGCAGACCCCAGACTGGATCTCCTGCACCCACACAAGAGCTAGAAATGGCTGTGCGCTCCCACAATCCTACTGTTGGGGAGGCACAACAAGAGGATCCCCAGGGTTTGCTAGCTAGCTACTGTAGCTAAATTGGGAAGCTGCAGGTTCAATGAAAGACCCTGCCTCAGAAAATAAAAGGTGGAGGATGATAGAGGAAGACACCTGATAATGACCTCTGGCCTTCACACACATACGCACATGCATCCAGGTGTGCCTACACATATGAACACGCATAAGCACATGCATGCACAGCATGCACACACAGAAATGTGAAGACTGAAACATGGAGTCAAGCTATGTGGTTGAATCAAACTGGCAGGCAACCTAAGCATTTGAGAGGTCCCAGGAAATGAGCGCATTCCACCAGATACACTGAGGGACAAATACCCTTGAGCAGTCACAGCTCCAACCTGGGAGACAGCCAAGTTGCCCAGTGTGGTTACACTTTGGCCCCTCGGTGGCAGCAGGTGATGGAACTGCCTCATCTGAACATGAGGACTAACAGTGGTGCCTTCCCATGGGTCATCCTGAAGAGGAAATTAAAGAATGTGTGCAAAGGACTCGGCATACAGTGCCTGCCCATCATAAGCACTTGATAAATGTTTGCCGCAATTACCTTTGGAGCAAACATTTCCAGAAAGAAAAGGAATTCCTCCAGGTTTAGATTAAAGATGCTTTCTCCAAAACACAAAGTGCTGGTTTTATAAACCCATGATCTTGAACTTAAGTCACTGCTAGCAGTCATTAGGTATGTGAATTTTAGCACCCTCCAAATAATTGAGTGTTGTAATCTTCCAATTACCATCATGGATAGATGGTTTTCATTACAATGAAACCTGTGATTATTACCAAGAATAGCTTTGGTTGAGCAGATAGCTTAGTTGGTAAAGTGCTTGCCTCGCAAGTATGAACACCTGAATTTTATTTCCAGAACCCATGGGGGGAAAGCCAAGCATGATGGCATGTACTTGTAACCCTAGCACTGGAGAAGAAAAAGGTGGCTGACACCTGATCTTCGACAAAATTCCAAAAATACTCATTGGAGAAAAGACAGCCTCTTCAGCAAATGGTGCTGGGAAAACTGGGTATGTATCTGTAGAAGGATGAAACTAGATCTTTATCTCTTTCTATGCATAAGAATTAAGGGAGAGGAACTTAATAAGATGGTAGTGTACATATGTAAGTAGAAAAACAGATTAATGGGGGTAAAAACACCTAAGTGAGGTCAGGGGAAGAGACTCTGTAAAGGAAAGGTGGAGGGAGGGCTAATCAAAATCTAAGAGGATATAAATAAGTCATATGGAAACCTACTTTTTTGGACAATGGACCACTCAGAAGCCATAGATTGTTACTAGAAAATTTTCGGTGCCAGGGATGGGAAACCTTCCTGTAAGTTGTTGGCCAGGGAGGACCCTGATACCCCCAAAACATTACAGGCTACTGCTGAGGCCCTTGGTTTCCCATCAGGAATAGATGGTAAGAACCTATGCTGAAGACTCCACATACTTGGGCTGCAAGGTCACTGAGAAATCCTGCTGGAGCTGAGCTGAAAATCTCCTCCACATAGACCAGCTGATAGAAATCTGGAAAAAGTTATGCTGCATGCAGATCAATGGGAGAGAGGAATCACTAGAGGAGATGCTTAACAGTGGACACCGCAAGCCTTATATTTGGCCAGTCAGGCCAAATGAGATAACGGGTGTAACAGTAGCATGTCTGTTATGGGGGAAACCAACTGCCCTCTAATTTAACTGAAGGCCCGCTCCATGGGAGGGAATACATCCCTGATACTGAAAACCTACAACAGGGGTAGTCATGAGCCCTAGGGGTATAACGTCTGCTGCTGTCTGCCTAAATGTATATAACTCACCAAACTGCCCAGTAAGCACTTCTCTTAATGTTCATACCCTTATATTAATTAATGCTACTTTCACTTTTGGTTAGAGAAGCTTCTCTTTTCAGATGGCAGTGACCTTGGGATGACTCAGAAGGTATCCTGGTGCTGGGAAGAAGTGACAGAGGAGTGCTCAGCACTGCAGTATCTCTATCACACCTTCCAAGGCTCAGGGTCAATTGTGGAAGAGGTGGCAGAAAGAATGTAAGAGCCAAAGGAGGGTAGGACTCCTTACAATGTGCTCCTCCAGACACAAAATGGCCTGGATATCCATGACCTCACAGTGCCTGACACTACCTACACAAGACCATCACAACAGGAGGAAAAGATCCTGACATCAAAATAAAAGAGAGACTGATTGACAGGGGGAGGGGATATGATGGAGAATAGAGTTTCAAAGGGGAAAGTGGAGGGAGGGAGGGAATTACCATGGGTTATTGTCAACAATCATGGAAGTTGTCAATAAAATAAATAAATAAATAAAAAGGAGGCTGACACTGGAGGTTGTTCTCTGGCCTTCAAATGAACTTGTGCACATATGCGCTCACACCCCTACACGCACCTGCACACACATGAATGACCTTAATGACACACACACATGAATGACCTTAACTGGAGATAATACAATTGCCGTGCCCCTCCTGCTGCTTCTTACTGACACAGCCACTAGAGGTTCCCACAGAGGGGTTCTTGTTCAATGTCCACTCTCCACTTTCATAGCTTTCCTTGAACTTGTGACTAGTTCTAGCCGTGTGGCCATAGAGGCTTCCAGAAAAAAGTTGCCCTCTGATGAAGAAAGACACTACAAGACAATCAGTCTATCACACACACTTCCTGCCTTTGGATAAGGCTAATGGGTGATTCCCACCACTAGAGAAGCCACCTCCTGCCTATGAAACGGCAAGTGTGCACGGCAGTGTGAAAGGTAGTAGTCAATGGAGGGGACAAGGGTCACATAATTCACACCACTGATCCAACCCTCTTCAGATAAAATAATGTCCTTACTGTTCACCCCAGGATAACCTGGGCATTCCCTTACATTCATCCTAAAGCATCCTGCGTGTCATGAACTGAACTGTACCTCTTCTGTCATGGACAAGTGTGTGCATCTTTCCAAAATTCTCATGGTGGAACATGAACTCCAGTGAGATGGTACTAACACAGGGATACTTCAAGAAGACATCAGTGATAAGGGCTCTGCCTCATAGGTTAGTATGTTGTCCAAGAACCAAATGTTCTTACGGATACAAGGAGGCGGCTTCTTGAAAGCACAGACCAGCACTCACCAGACACTGAATCTTCTGCAATCTTGAACTTGGATACCCCAAGACTGTGAGAAATAAATTCTTTCCTTTATAAATTACCTAGTGTTGGGCATTTTATTAGAATGGTTTGAACACACAAAGACATTCCCCAAAATTCACATGTTTAGGTCTTTCCCCTATCTTTCAGAATGTGACAGTATTTAAAGACAGCATTTACAAAGCTGAATCAGTTAAAATGAACCGTTAGGGTTGGCTCTGTTCCAAATGGACTGGTGTCCTTGTTAGAAGAGGAAATGAAGACAGAGAGACACCAGCTTGCACACACAAGAGAAATTCAGAGAATCAGTGGCCAGCAGATCTCAACTCTTTTTTTTCTTTTTGGTTTTTCAAGATAGGGTTTCACTCTAACTCAGGCTCTCCTGGAATTCACTATGTAGTCTCAGGGTGGCCTCAAACTCATGGCAACCCTCCTACCTCTGCCTCTCAAGTGCTGGGATTAAAGGCGTGTGCCACCACGCCCGGCCAGATCTCAACTTTAAGAAATATTAAATGAGGTTATTCAAAGCTGAAGGATTAAAAAAAAAAAAAAAAGACAAAGCCACCAACCTAAAGCACACTTGGGCAGGAGGTGGCTTCTTTAGTGGTGGGAATCACCCACCTTATCCAAAGGCAGGAAGTGTGTGTGATAGACTGATTGTACTGTAGTGTCTTTCTTCATCAGAGGGCAACTTTTTTCTGGAAGCCTCTGTGGCCACATGGCTAGAACTAGTCACAAGTTCAAGTGTACTTCTACTCAAGTATTAAGCCCCAAATATAACAAATTTAAAAAGCCAAAACCATTGCTCCCATTCTAATTTCTATAAAAAATAATTGTTATGATTAAATTATAGCCCCTATATTTGCATGTCTGCTAAGGTCCTATCCTCCAAGATGACTCTATTTAGAGACAGTCCTTTAATAAGGAGATAATTGAGGCTAAATGATGTTGTGTAAGGGTGGGGCCCTAATCCAGTGTGACTGGTGCTTAGTCTAGAGACACCAAGGATGTCCATAGATGGGCACAGAGGGAAGGTGGCCATCTGCTACAGGAGGGAGCAAACCTGGGGACATCTTGATGCTGGACATCCAGCCTCCAGAAGTAATGACTCAGGCAGCCTCAGAACCCAATACACTGATACAGTACACAGTTATCATGACTGTACAAACACAGATGATAACCATAAATGGAAACAAAACTTTGAGCCTGGTTAAAGGGAAAATTCTGGAAAGGCTATGCTTGTAGGTAGGTAGTCAGGACTGAGGGCTATGCCAGGTAGTGAGGTGGTTAATCCTCTGCCCCTGTTTTTCTGTGTTTGTCAGTGTGTCTCTCTCCCCCTCTCTCTCCTCCTTTGGCTTCACTTCCCAGCTGCAGCGGCTGAAAGGACTAGTCTGCTGGATCTGCGGATTGGACCTGGAGGATGGTGGAAAGACCGGAAGCTGGAGGACACTCCCATCATCCATCTTCACACCTGTGAGTCCCCGAATCAAACATTTAAATCTAACGGGAAAAGCAGTAGATCTACTAAAATTAGTACCACATAGTACCAGGAGCAGACCTTTATTATTCGTAATTTTTGTGGACCCTGTTGGAATGATAAATTGAAAACTAAAACTAACCTGAGTTCAGTAATGGGGAAGAAAGTCTTAAGACTGACACAACCCAAAATGCAAAAGAAAAAAAAAAGTTAAGAGAAGGAAGTCACGGTAAGATGGCTTCAAAGGAAAAAACAAAACAAAACAAAACACATCTATTTTCCATTTTCCTGTTGTCTACCACTGCTCAATGAGAAGGGCATTATGAGAACAAGACTACTTCCACTGTTGCCAGAACCTCAAGACAGGGGAACACTTGGCAGCTCAGTGTCTTGGACTGAACCTGGGTTCTTTCAAACATGTGCCACATTTGTTAAAAAGGTGTCGTCCCAGATCGGTAATGTACCAAACAACCGAAGGCATATGCAAGTCAGCCGGCACACGAGAGTCACGTCCACGTCATCTGAGATCGGCAAGTGGAGTTTCAACGACCGGAGCAACACTGAGCAGTTCCTCTGCTGCGGGACTCATGGCCTCGGATTTCTGGATCTGTTCATGAGGTGCTATGATTAGATGTGCTGTTTCTGGTTTTTCATCTGGTTATTTGTCACCATTTTTTCAATCCTGTGAGGACCTACATGGAAAACCACTTTGTAACTTCTTCAGATGGGTTTGTGGGTATGCATTTTGTGTGAATATATTCATTTTATTTAATCTTTTAACTTTTAAGGATTGCAAATCAAAAAACAACCCCACAGGGATTTGAGGTGTGAACATCTTTATCAAACAAGACATGAAAGCTGGCCTCCCAGGCTTGAGTTCTCACTGCTGTGAGGTGTCACCGGGGATTGGGAGGAGGTGTAGGAATAGATTCCCAGGCCCCACCCTGGTGATGTTTCAGCAGGTGGGAGCCCAAGAACGTGTACCTTTGACATCAAGCTCTCCAGGAGACGGCTTGTAGTTAGGATGGAAGCTGCAGCCCTAGCGGACTCTAAAAGACCACTGCGAACTTGCTTAAAGCCTGCCACCTTTGACTGCCCAGATAATCATGTTCCCAAACTGCCCCGCCTGGGCTGAGCCTTCCTGCTGGGAAAGCACTAAGTACATAGGTACATAGGGCAGGGACTCCTTCCTCAGGAGGTCCCTGTGTATATAGGGTCTCTTCTGAGACAGAAGGAAAACCAGGGAGTCATTTACTGATCATAGCATGGTGGAGTCAGGTACTGGACTTCTTGAGGGTCTGAGTCATCAAAGTCTGTCCTGAACTTTGAAATCTGTTGTTGCCAAGACTGTGCCTGTGTTCACCCCATAAGGCCATGGCATTTTGTGTCGTGTCGGTAGCTGTGAGAGCCCAAGACAAGATGGCAGCTAGAGTGCCAGAGCACACACCACCACCTCTGGGGCCCCTGTTTTTATTTACAGCCATGTTGTAAGATGTCATTTTTAAAAAAATAAATCAATGGCTGTATAGATGTCTCAGTGGTTAAGGCAGTTGCCTGCAAAGCCAAAGGATCCAGGTTCAATTCCCTGGCACCCACCCACGTTAAGCCAGATGTACAAGGTGGCCCATGTGTGTGGAGCTCGTTCGCAGTGGCTGGAGGACTTGGAGTGCCCATTCACTCTCTGTATCTGCCTCTTTCTCAAATAAATAAATAAATAAATGCATATTTTTAAAGATTAAAATAAAAATAAATCAAAAAAAGGTTTGGAAGCCGGGCATGGTGGCGCACACCTTTAATCCCAGCACTCGGGAGGCAGAGGTAGGAGGACTGCTGAAGTTCGAGGCCAGCCTGAGACTACCGAGTGAATTCCAGGTCAGCCTGAGCTAGAGTGAGACCCTACCTCAAAAAGCAAAACAACAACAACAACAACAAAAACAACCCCCACCACCAACAACAAAAAAAGACGTGGGAATGGGAAAGGTTTGTTTGTGCTAAATGAACTTGGTTTGAAGGAACCAGAGCTAGCCTTAATCAGCTGGGACTCCTCCTTTGTTTTTTCTTTTCTTTTCTTCTTCTTTTTTTTTTTTTTTTTTTTTTTTGGCTCCTTTCAAACCTCCAAGAGCTTTGCCCAGTGCTGTGCTCCCAGAAGAGCCTGCCCTACCCTATAGATGTCTCTGCCCTCTGCCTCCTGGAATTCACACTTCAGAGTACTTGCCAGGCTGTGTCCCTTTGCAACACTAAGAGCAGCTGTCTGTCTTCCACAGTCTGCTTCGTTACTTCTTTTAAATACGGGCAATGCGAAAGGCCAGCCCACTATTCACAGCTTAATCGTGACAGGTGTTTTAAAAGTTTCCTTCATAAAAAGCTGGGCATGGTGGTGCACACTTTTAATCTCAGCACTCAGGAGGCAGACGTAGGAGGATCGCTCTGAGTTCGAGGCCACCCTGAGACTACATAGTGAATTCCAGGTCAGCCTGAGCTAGAGTGAGACCCTATCTTGAAAAACCAAAAATAAATAAATAAAATAAAAGTTTCCCTCATGCACAGGGAGGTTTAATGGGGACTGTGGTTCTCTGCTCAGACACAGACACACACACACACAGGGACTGTGGTTCTCTGCTCAGACACACACACACACCACCCAACTACCCTTCCCAGGTTCACACAGCAGCAGCAGCAGCAGCAGGCTTTTTGCTTAGATGATCACGGGGCTGTGCTGCTTGGGACACTGTGCTATATTCACCCTATTCTTTCCGTTCCTCTGGCATTAGTAGAGAGATGAAGATGATGCTATAAGCACAGGTGGCACAATTTACCACTCTCCTGCTCTGCTCCTCTCCTGCCTGGTACTAACTCCACCTTCCTGAAGGGAGACAAATGTGGCTAATCCAATGAAGGTCACTGCTTGCTCTGTGCCTTCCACACACCAACAGCAGAATATTTTGGTTTAATCCATACAGCAATATTATAATGCAAATGCTGTCCCCAAACTTGAAGAAACAAGTTCAGAGAGCTGACAGAGACTGTTCAAAGTCACACAGCCAGTGGTGATCGAGACACGCAAGAGTGGCTGATTCCAGTGAAGCCATTCCAACCAACCTCTTCTTCCTGACTTACACGTGCCACTCTTATTCCCAATATCAAGGGAAGCGCAAGAAGGGAAAATATGAGCTTACTACTCTTATGTTATCAAACAAACTAACCTAGATTTGTTTATAAACTGGCTTGGGGGCTGGAGAGATGGCTTAGCGGTTAAGCGCTCACCTATGAAGCCTATGGACCCCGGTTCAAGG
This sequence comes from Jaculus jaculus, assembly GCF_020740685.1. Classification (NCBI taxonomy): domain Eukaryota; kingdom Metazoa; phylum Chordata; class Mammalia; order Rodentia; family Dipodidae; genus Jaculus; species Jaculus jaculus. The sequence goes on from NC_059115.1 coordinate 59,224,261, forward strand.
CTCGGTTCCCCAGGTCCCACGTTAGCCAGATGCACAAGGGGGCGCACGCGTCTGGAGTTTGTTTGCAGTGGCTGGAAGCCCTGGCGCACCCATTCTCTCTCTCTCCCTCTATCTGTCTTTCTCTCTGTGTCTGTTGCTCTCAAATAAATAAATAAAAAATGAACAAAAAAATTTAAAAAAAAACTGGCTTGGGGCCTCCAACAGAGGTCCAAATCATTCCTTTGACCTCCTCTTACATTCTATTTCTTTTTGCTGGAGAAGAGCTATTTGCTTAGCCAGGCCCCAGTTATCTGCAGCCGCGCCCCCCCCCCCCCCAGTACTGTATAAAAAAGAGCAACATACTGCCATCCAGTCAGCTTTGTAGCTACTTTGGTCCTACACCATGAACACTTGCTTCTAGTAAAAAGCAACTGTTCCTAAAAGGGTAGGGTGCGTATGACTTGATTATCACTGAGCCAGCCATGTATGCAAACACATCTTGTAAGTAATGTCCATGCTTAATGTGAAAGCTTAGAGAAATAAAATCATTTGAAATTGGGTTTAGTGCCATTATATCACTAGTTATTTGAAACAGACACCAGGATAAATGTAATTATTGAGAAACAAAAATATTTTGAAAATGTTTTTACTATCCTAAGTACCTTACCTTTTTGAAACACAAGAGAATTTTGAATCCATTTTGCCACTATAAACTTACCTTCAAGGATCCCTTCTTCCCACCTCTGTGCAGGTTACAAATCTGCGTAAGTTACCAATCCTCTAGTATCCAATGTAAACATGAGATGGTTGTGCCGTGCAAGCACACAGTAGGAGCGCAACAAATGACTGCTGCAAGAACGAACACTGCTCACCTTCCGCATGCTGGACTGAGGAGCTGGCTACTTCCAATTCTGAATAGCTCCAAATGTTATGGCAGAAGACCACAGGCTAGCTGGTGCCTCTTGACTGACATTTTATAGTTCTCCATCCTCCAGATCTAACTCATTTCCTCCTCTTTAAGCCAAAAGAAAAAGCATCTGAACCCCACTAAATACTATGTGACCTCAAATACACTTTGCAACAAGGTGTTCTCTCACACTCTCCATGAATTACTCATCTCCAGATGTTGGACAGCGGCACCAAAGGACAGAAGTCTAAAAGCTGCAGTGGGCTCAGACCCCTCAGGGCCACATTTGCCCAAACCAGACATGGGGCATGAATTAGCTACAGGGAAGCATTAAGGCTGGGTGTCATGTTAAAAGTGCCATGTTATGTTTGTTTCTATGTGTGTTTTGTATCAAATGCAGGATGTGGGTATTGTGAAGAAGGGCGAGGTGGTAACAGCTAATCTGGCACAACATGACGTGCTGTCTTCTCTTAGCTCAGAGATTCTCAAGAATGTCAAGATGGGTGGAGAATGGAATTTCAAAGGGGAAAGTGGGGGGGGGGGAGGGTATTACCATGGGATATTTTTTATAATCATAGAAAATGTTAATAAAAATTGTGAGGGAATAAAAAAGATGGGGACCTTTGTTATCCAGGTTGGCTCTGTGCATGTCCTCACTGCCAATGTCAATGCCCCTAGTACGGGGACCATGCTAACGCTGTCGGTCTCTTCCCTTCACAGAGAACACAGATGGCCCATATTTACCACTGCTCTTTCCCTTGTCTCCTGGAAGTTACCTTGTGTCTAATCCCTCCAACTTGTCTTGTGCAAAAATGGAGAGAGGGCGGGCGGGGCTGCTCTGCGTGGTATAAAACGAGCCTCGATTCTCAGTATGAAGTCTCCAAGAAAGAACTGTGTTTCTCTCGCATGGGGCTATCCCCAGCAGAAGTGGACTGACTGGATCCATGAACGCTGAGCCTCAGTAGTGCCTGACACTGTGGCAGACACAACCTCCAGGATTACCCACCTGAAACCCCAAGCCATAAAGCCCAAGTCAGCTCCTGACTCCACTTGTTTCCTAATGTGCATATGGGGATGCAATCAGTTCTCTCCACATACCCTTTTCCCCAATTTCAACAGAATGAAAACGGCCAAAAAGAAGAAAAACAAAAAGGTCAGCCTTCTTAAAAATACTACACCTGAAAAGCTGGGGCTGGTGGCGCACACCTTTAATCCCAGCACTCGGGAGGCAGAGGTAGGAGGATGGCCGTGAGTTCACGGCCACCCTGAGACTACATAGTGAATTCCAGGTCAGCCTGGGCAAGAGCGAGAACCTACCTCAAAAAAACCAAAAACAACAACAACAAAAACCCCACTACACCTGGCCCATGAGGAGTGCTCACCGCGCGGTTTCTCCATTCTGCTTAGGGTGGCAGCAGCAGCCCGTCCCAGTGTCACTCAAACTCAGGCAGAGACTAACAACATAATCACAAATGGAAAACCAAGAGACGACAGAGATTAGATTTCTAACACACACAGCCCTTCTTTCCTCACAAAATGTAAACCCCCAAGAACAAAAGGAAAAAGCTCTCTTCCTAAACTCAATGATTTAAATCACCAAATAATCTAAATGCATGTGATGGCTTGTAAAGCCAACCAGTGCCAACGCAAGAGCGTGAGGCCTCATACTCAACTTCTAACATTTCACAGGGAGGAGGTAGGTAGTCCACTGCCTAAATGCTATTTACACAGTTTACAGGTAAAAAGTTCAACTTGGGCAGAGGAAATGATGAATGCATTTAGAGGAAAAAAAGCAACCAAAAAACCCCCAAACTATAAAGGTAATTATGTTACTATCTAGAATATTAGCAATAAATTGCTGACAACCCCCACGACAGACCTAATTAGAAGGTGGCAATAAATGTTTCCAGGTGTTTAATTAAGTGTGATAATTATTTCTTTCCTTAAAGAAAAATGGAGTCATATGTTTACACAGCAAAGTATAATGTTTCCTTAGTTAAAACAGCGTGGACACACTTTTGTGTAACACAGGATCGACGCAAGATAAAAATACCTGCTGCGATAAGCAGCACTTAAAGTGATTTATCAGCGCTCAACTTCATATCCCAAGCACAATGGCTTCTTAAAGGCCACCCTTTCCTTTGGCTGCACAGTTTCGGTAGCCTTACACCTCAGGGAATAATTTGTACTCAAAATGGCATTTTCCTGCCAGCATCTCTTAAACGGGTTCTTATCAAGGAAGTGGGGAAAACTTTACGGCTAGTCACCTTTCATTGTAAGAAAGTGGGTGAGGGGGGAGCAGTTTTCACACAATGCTGCTCTTAGGATACAGCAAAGCTACGGACCGATTTGTAGTGCAGAAATGTGCCCTGTACTGCGAGAAAATAAACATAATTCACCGGGGCGGTGGGGGGGGGGATGAAACCAACCATCTTAAGCAACCCAAGGATTCTGTTGTTTCAACACTGGGGCACTCGGCTACGGTTGCTAGCGCTGTGGGTTAGGAAATCGGTTGGTTTAGAAACAGGGTGTTGCTGAGTCAAGAACATCTTTTGGGTGCCCAGGACGGCCGACGTCCCTGGGTCTGTCCGCGGCGCGGGTTAGGTGTCCAGGTGTCCGTGCAGCAGGTGGTGACAGGAGCGCCACACGTGCGCTGTGCGCAGGAGCAAGCGCGCTCCGGCACGCAACTTTCAGGAGGAAGACAAGTTTTCGGTGAAAACGCTTGGAGCCAAGCCCGGGTCCCCGCCGGCCTTAACACCACAGGGCAGGGTTACAATCGCCGGCCGGCACCCCAGTGGGCAACCTGGGGCATCCTGATGCCAGCGCGTGAAGCTGGTCCCCAGGAGGAGGTGACACGGAGCGGGTGGGCCCGGGACACGAAGGAAGGAAGGGGCCGGCGGGGGTGGGGGGGGGTGCTGCAGCGGGCGAGGTGAAGAGGCCGGCCGGCCCGGGGAAGGTTCCCAGCGGGGAGCGGGGCTCCTGACGGCGGCGCACGGTCCGGGGCAAAAGCCCGGGTTCCCGCCGTGCGCTCACGCCCACGCCCACGCCGGTACACACGCGCTCGCTCGCTCGCTCTCATCCACGCCCACCCGCGACCGCGGCCGAAGCGGGCGGAACCGCAAGGGCGCGGCGGGGGCGCTGCCCGACTCCCCAGGGCCGCCTGCCTTTACCTCCAGCGCCGACGTTTCCCCCCGCCCGAGCCCAGCGCGGCCGTACGCGGCCCGCGGCACTTACTGGAGGTGGGCGGCGCCGGGGCGCGGAGACGAGAGGCGGGCGGGCGGGCAACGCCAACTGCTGCGGGGCTCCGAGGCTCGCGGGCGCCGGGACCCTCACCACCAAGGCGGGCCTGGCGGGCGGGAGGGCGGGAGAAGAGCGAGCAGCGCCGGGGGCGGGGCCTAGGGAGGACGGGGGCGGGGTCGGAGCGAGGCGCGGGCGGGGCCGGCATGGGAGGAGGAGCCGAGTCTCGGAGGTAGGCGGGGCCAGAACCGGAAGGAGGGGCCAGAGGCGGGGCCAGGAGAACAGGAGCCGAGCCTCGGAAGGAGGCGGGGCCAAAACAGGAAGGAGGGGCCAGAGGCGGGGCCAGGGCGGAAGGAACTGTCTCGGAGGTGGGCGGGGCCAGGACCTGAAGGAGGGCTCGTAGGCGGGGCCAGGACAGGAGCCCAGCCAAAGGGGTGGGGCCAGGACCGGAAGGAGGGGCCAGAGGCGGGGCCAGAAGAGGAACCGAGCCTCAGAAGGAGGCGGGGCCAGGAGCTGCCAGGAGAGGAGGAGCCGGCCGCAGCCAGAGGGCAGGGCCAGCATGGGGAGGCGCGGCCAGGAGCGGGCAGGGAGGAGGAGTCAGGAAGGAGGGTGGGCGCGCAGGGCCGGTGTTGAGAGGAGGGCCGGTGTGGGGAGGAGGGCCGGTGTGGGGAGGAGGGCCGGTGTGGGGAGGAGGAGGGCCGGTGTGGGGAGGAGGGGGAGGGCCGGTGTGGGGAGGAGGGGGAGGGCCGGTGTGGGGAGGAGGAGGGCCGGTGTGGGGAGGAGGGCCGGTGTGGGGAGGAGGGCCCGTGTGGGGAGGAGGGCCAGGGGACCCGGGGGTCTCGAGGGGTCCGGCGGCGCGTGCCGGCAGGGCGGTCCTTTTTTGTGCTGGAACCTGGGTGGTTGTGCGGGTTAGGGGCGGTTGGTGAGATTCCGCAGGCGGGCAAAGCGTGCTGGGACCCTCACAGCTGACGCTGTAAAAATCAAATACCCACCTCACTGTGGGTGGAAACGGCCCAGGCTGCCTGGCACGTGTGCGCCGTGCTTGGCTTGTAGCAAGTACGGGTGAAAGTTTGTGACTTGTGTAAGCCCCTTCCTCCCTCCATCAAGCACACACGCTCAGGAATTATCCATTGAAGAAGTTAAAGCAGGAAAAAAATACTGTATTTGCGCACTTAATGTAATGGAGACTATTTTTTGTTTTTTAGATGTAAAGCCCAGTTTGCTTCGGGTGGTTTTTCTTTTAGCCTGAAGAACGTAATATTGCTTGTAGTTCAGATCGTATGGCAACAAAACCTCTAGCGTTCTTTGAAAAGAGCCAATTTAGCCTCATTTTGGAAGTATATGTCCACTGTATATAGATTTCTTTTCATGTGACAATTTTTTTTCCCAGTACGTTAAAGGTATCATTCCATTATCTTCTTGTGTTAATGGTTTCTGAGAAAAAGGCCTATTTCTGTCCCCAAATGTTTCATTTTTCTCAGGTTGCATTTAAGATTCTCATATTGAAGTTTAGTCCTTAGGATGTCCCTCGGTGGTGGTTTCTGCGTTAGTGGTTTTATGCTTCTTTTATTCAGGTTTGGTTTTCATCAAGCTTTAATTTGAAAAAAAAAAAATTAGCCAGGTGTGGTGGTGTACGCCTTTAATATCAGCACTCGGGAGTCAGAGGTAGGAGGACTGCCGTGAGTTCGAGGCCACCCTGAGACTCCATAGTGAATTCCAGGTCAGCCTGCGCTAGAGTGAGACCCTACCTCAGAAAAACAAAAACAAAAAATAAAAAATAAAAAATATTCTTATTTATTTGGGGGAGAGATAGAGAATGGGTGCTCCAGGGCTTGTAGCCACTGCAAACAAACTCCAGATCCATGCACCACATGTCCATCTGGCTTATGTAGGTATTGGGGAACTGAACCAGGATCCTTAGGCTACACAGGCAAGCGCCTTAACTGCTAAGCCATCTCTCCAGTCCTTTTTTATAAAATGTTATTTTATTTACTAGGAAGAGACACAGAGAGAGGGAAAATGGGTGCACCAGGGCCTCCAGCCTCTGCAAAGGATCTGCATGTGCATGCGCCACCTTGTGCGCGTCTGGTTTACATGGTTACTGGGGAATCCAACTTGTGTCCTTAGGCTTTGCAAGCAAGTGCCTTAACTGCTAAGCCATCTCTCCAGCCCAAAGATAGATATGCTTTTTAAATTAATTTATTTATTGGTGGTGGGGGTCTTGCTCTAGCTCAGGCTGACCTGGAATCTAAGGCTGGCCTTGAATTCACTGTAATCCTGCTACCTCTTAAATTAAAAAAAACACTTTTGTCTTTTGTTTTGTTTTGCTTTTGGAAGTAGGGTCTCACTCTAGCCCAGGCTGACCTGGAATTCACTATGGAGTCTCAGGGTGGCCTCGAACTCATGGCAATCCTCCTACCTCTGCCTCCCGAGTGCTGGGATTAAAGGCATGCGCCACCATGCCAGCTTTCTAAATTTTAACATTTTAAGCTATCATTGTCTCATACATTTTTTTTCTTCTCCTCCCAGTGTGTTTTTCAAAGAAGGGTCTCACTCTAGCCCAGGCTGAACTGGAATTCACTTACTCCCAGGCCTCCAACTCACAGTGATCCTCCTACCTCTGCCTCCTCAGTGCTGAGATTAAAGGTGTACATCACCATGCCCGGTTTATTCTGTAATTCTAAATACATATGTGATATGACTTGATATTATTACGCTATGAAATTCAATGCTCCTTTTTGTTGTATTTTCTAATCTCATCTCTTTGCTTCATTTCCATCTTTATATTCATTTATCTTTCCTTCCAAAGTGCCTCCTAATTTAGTATTAAGACCAATGAGTGGATTCTTCATGTTTGTAAAATCAATACATAAGTGCTCCTCTACCCGATAAGTTCACTGTGAGTTGAAAAATACCGTAAGTTCAACAACGCACTTCATACACCCTCCCTACTCAACAGCCTCCCCAAAACTTGTTCAGGGCTTCTTGAGGGAGTAGATTACCACACACTTCAAACTGGGAAAAGACCAAAACCCAAATGTCAAAATAGTGTCTACTGCAAAGATGAAAATTTCCAAGATTAACCACTTTAGTTAAGGACCCTTCTTTCATAGTTTTTTTTGTTTTGTTTTGTCTTTTCAAGGTAAGGTCTCACTGTAGCCTAGGCTGACCTAGAATTCACTCTGTATTTTCAGGGTGGCCTTGAACTCATGGTGATCCTACTACGTTTGCCTCCTAAGTGCTGGGATTAAAGGTGTGTGCCACCACGCCCAGCTTCATAGATTTTTTCATATATTCTTTTCTTGTTTTCATTTAGCTTGGGTGTGTCTATTTACAATAAATAGTTGTTTAAAGACCTTTAAAATTAATTCCAACATATTTCTCATCTCTGAATCTATTTCTACTAGACTGATATTTTGTGAGTATGTTTTCTGGCCTCTTCTCAGGCCCAGTATTTTTGTGTGTGTGTGTGTGTGTGTGTGTGTGTGTGTGTCAGATATTGTTCGAAATAGCTTCAAAACACAGCAGGACAAATTCTATTGTTTCAAGATCTGGTCTCTGGCTTGCAGTTCCTGGATTTGCATCTACAACTCTGCCCTTCACTAAGCATGAAATCTTTGTCTATTTTCTACACCTATCACTTTTTCTATACTTGTAATACTTTTAATCTAGGATTAAGAATTTATAGCTGTTTTGGTTATTTTGTTATCCTCCTTGTTTAATGTGTTCTTCCAGCTGTATCTATTCTCCCTTGAGCTGTTTATAATTTTCACATAATTTGTGAAAATTTGGCTTTCTGCTCAATTTCACTCTTGAATTTCTGCAAGTTCTGTTACATAGCTTCCTACTATCATTCCTATGCCTTTGTTTTGTCATGAATGTACTGTTTTTTTTTTATTTTTTATTGTTTTTTTTTTTTTTGAGAGCGACAGACAGAGAGAGAAAGACAGATAGAAGGAGAGAGAGAGAATGGGTGTGCCAGGGCTTCCAGCCTCTGCTAACGAACTCCAGACGCGTGCGCCCCCTTGTGCATCTGGCTAACGTGGGTCCTGGGGAATCGAGCCTCGAACCGGGGTCCTTAGGCTTCACAGGCAAGCGCTTAACTGCTAAGCCATCTCTCCAGCCCTGTACTGTTATTTACTAGTTAATTCAAATTGGAATTTTCGGAACTAATGTTCTCCTGTTTTTATGTTGTTATTTAGAATGGCTTTATAGTTTTGAAAATTAGTATGAAGATGTGTTTTTCTCTATGCAGTACAAGCATGATACACCTGATATATAGGTGGGGCTGGAAGGAAGGCTTAGCAGTTAAGGTGTTTGCTTGCAAAGCCAAAGGACTCAGATTCAATTCCCCAGGACCCATGTTAGCCAGATGCACAAGGGGGCACATGTGTCTGGAGTTCATCTGCAGTGGCTGAAGGCTCTGGTGTGCCCATTCTCCTTCCTTCTCTCCTCCTTTTTTTGTCAAATAATAAAGAAAAATATAGTAGCTATAGGTAAGAATAGTTACTTTTTTTGGGTTTTGCTTAGGGACTTTTTTATTTATACTGTAAACATCAATTTTCTTAAAAAAAATAGTGCCTTTTAAGGGGTTCAATGATTTATTAAATAGTACCCTTATTTTCACTAATTCCCCTTCCTTTACCATTAAGCCTCTGAGGGATATCTTCTTTGTGCCTCATTTTCACATCAAATTATGTAGTTCTCACATCTTATTTTATGGCTGGTCCTCTTCCACCATTGAGAGTGAGATGATCTTTTGACCTGAGCTCTTGTTGTCTCACTACCAGTAGAACCTGTTAGCACTCTCTATCTACTCTCCTTCCAAGTGATCATTTTCTGTTGTAGTATGGGGTTTTGGAGTCTTATATCATTATCTCCCAACACATGCAACTTAAGGCTTCTCCACTCCTTAGTACATGTCAGGCATGTCTGATTTTGTTAAGCAATGTGTGAAACAGTTGAAATTTAAGTGGTTGTCATTATTGTGCAAGAATCTTGGACTTCAGACCCACAGCAACAGTGAGCAATTGTGCACCTAATTCCCCATGCCTGTCAAGGGCATGTATGAGTGAGTCACCTACGTCTCCCTTCATTTGCTAAGACTTGTGGAACTGTACTATCACAAGAAGTGTGAGCTTGTGACACCCACACATGAAAATTTACTACTGTGAACATCAGTGGGACATCCTCCCCCATTAACATTCTCATTAGAAGTCCTACAAAGTGAAGAAAGGGGAAAAAAAGTCCTATAAATTCTTCAGGTACATCAGAGGCATTACAGTTTGCTGAGTTATTTATTTAACAGAGAAAGAGGGGGAGAGAGAGAGAGGAAGAGAGGGAGGAGAGGGAGAGAATGGGCACGCCAGGACCTCCAGCCTGCAGTGCATGTGCCACCTTGTGCATCTGGCTAATGGGGATCCTGGGGACTCGAACCTGGGTCCTTTGGCTTTGCAGGCAAATGCCTTAACTGCTAAGCCATCCCTCCAGCCCTGCTGAGTTATTTTTGACTGCCCATAGTGATTTAATACATTTTCTTAAAATAAATGTATGGCTTAGCAGTTAAGCGCTTGCCGGTAAAGACTAAGAACCCTGGTTCAAGGCTCGATTCTGCAGGACCCACGTTAGCCAGATGCACAAGGGGGGGAACACGTCTGGAGTTCATTTGCAGCGGCTGGAGGCCCTGGCACACCCATTCTCTCTCTCTCTCTCTCTCTCTCTGCTTCTTTCTTTCTCTCTTGGTATCAAATAAATAAAAATAAAAAACAAAAAAAAATTTAAATGTATGACAAAATAAAAATGCAACTCATTAAGAATTTTTAAGATTATTTTCTTTTATTCTTAAAACAGATTTCCATATGGAACTTTCATGCTTATTTCATTTTGATTGTCCCAATATCCATGTCTCCCCCTTCCCTGCTATATCTTCTTACTCCCAGCATCCCCCCTTACCCTTTGTTCTGTTGTTTTCTGCACTCCCCCTTTTCCTCCCCACCCCATGTAAGGATTCTTGTTTTCTCCTGGGCCCCTTTCTAGTTTCCTAGCCTTTTCCAATATTTCCTCCTACCTGGATACATATATTTCAGTTAAGAGGCTAGGGTTTGCATTTGAGAATGACAATTCAGTATTTGTCCTTGGTTACCTTGCTTAATGCAATGTTTTCCAGTTCCACTTATTTTTTTGTGTGAATTTCATCATTTTTTAGAGGGGGGGGATGAATGGGTGTGCCTGGGTCTCTTGCCACTGCAAACAAATTCAAGATTTCCAGATGCATGCACCACTTTGTGCATCTGGCTTTACTGGGGAGTTGAAACCGGGTCTTCAGGCTTTGCAAGCAAGCATCTTTAACCACTGAGCTATCTCTCCAGCCCTCATCATTTCATTTGTCTTGACAACTGTGGTAGTCAGCTTTGTGCTGCTGGGATAAACATCCAAACCAAACACAGTTCACGGGAAGGAGGGGCTAATTTCAAGCTTAGATCCAGGGTGAAGTTCCATCAGTGGTAGAAGTTGCTCCCACACATCCAAGCAGAGAGAAAAACCATCACCAGCCAGCAAACACCAAAAGCAGCAGACAGAAGCTGGCAGCAGCAGGACCCCAGAGCTCACACCGCTCCCTCCACCTTTGGGCTGGAATTCAGATCCACCCCCAGTGAAACCTTAGGGCTGGATTCCAGGATTTGCCCCCAGTGACACCTCCTCCAGCCAGGCTTCTGGAGATCCGATTACAAGCTCAATAAAACACCTGAGGGCTGGAGGGATGGCTTAGCGGTTAAGGTGTTTGCCTGCAAGAACAAAGGACCCAGGTTAGATGCCCCAAGACCCACGTTAGCCAGAAGCACAAGGGGGCACACAGGTCTGGAGTTCGTTTGCAGTGGCTAGAGGTCCTGGAACGCCCATATTCTCTCTCCCCCCCTTTCTCTGTTAAATAAAAATGATATTAAATAACACCCAAGTCTATGGGGGACATACATTCCAACTACCACAACAGTTGAATAAACTTCCATTGTATGTATGTATCAGTTTCACTCTCCAGACTTCTGTTGATGGGTACCTGGCTGATTTAATTTCCTTGCTACTGTACATAGGATATATTTTGGGTGTATGCCCCAGGAGTGGTACAGCTTGTAGTGCTATTTTTAGTTTAGTTTTTTTTTTTTAAATCCTTCACATTGATTTCCATAGTAGCTACATGTGGTGGTTTGAATGTAAAACGTCCCCCACATAGCCAGACTCTCTTGTTGGTGATGAAGCTTCCTATTTAGTTCCCAGCTGGTGGAGCCTTCAGGAGATTGAAGCCTTGCCTTGCTGGAGGAGATGCTGCTGGAGGTGGGCCTTGGGATTGATTAGTCCAGCACACTGCCAGTTCAGAGCTAGCTCCTCTCTGCAGTTGATTGATGATGTGAAGTGGTTGCCATGCTTTCTCCACCATATGAAACTGCCCCTTGAAACTCTAAGGCTGACACAACCCTTTCCTCCCATAAGATGTTTGTGCTTCAAGTGTCCTGTCCCAGCAATGAGAAGATTATACCCCCACCATCAATGAATAAGGATTCCTCTTCCCCACATCCTCACCAACACTACTAATTTGCTTTCATGAAGACGGCCATTGCATCGCAAGGTTGTTTTAATTTGCATTTCTCTGATGGTTACAGATGTTTAAAACCTTAGAAAACATTTACTGGTTATCTGTATTTCTTCTTTTGAGAACTGTTCAAGTCACTGTCTCATTTACTGATTGGCAGCTTTGTTTATTTATTTTTTCAAGATAGGGTCTCACTCTAGCTCAGGCTTACCTGGAATTCACTCGGTAGTTTCAGGGTGGCCTCGAACTCATGGTGATCCTCATACCTTTGCCTCCTAAATGGTGCGGTTAAAGACATGCAGCATCACACCCGGCTTTTAGTTCCATTTTTTAATTTTTGCAGTTCTTTGTATATTCTAGGTAGTAACCCTGTCAGATGTGTAACTACACATTTTTTTTTTCCCCATTCTGAAGGCTGTGTGTTCCTTCTGTCAATAATTTCCTTAGCTGTGCAGAAGCTTTTAAATTTCACATAATCCCACTAGTCAATTCTTGGGGCTAATTCCAGTGCTATTGGAGTCATATTCAGAAATGTGTTGCTTACACCCTTATCCTGAAGTGTTTTCTCTATATTTGTCTTTAGCAGTTTCAAAGCTTTTGATTTTCAATTTAAGTTCATTGATTCAGTTTGAACTGATTGTTGTGCACATGGTTGATTTGGATCTAACTTCAATCTTTTTTTGAAAAAAATTAAATGTTTATATTTGAGAGAGAAAGAGGCAGAGAGAGAGAAATAGGCAGATGGAGAGAAAAAATGGGCATGCCAGGGTCTTCAGCCATTGCAAACCAACTCCAGAAGCATGTGCCACCTTGTGCATCTGGCTTAAGGGGGTCCTGAGCTAGTGACATATGCTAAGATATCCCTCCAGCCCTAATTTCAATCTTCTGCAGGTGGGTACCCAAATTTGGTCAGCACCATTTGTTGAAAAGTTTGCCTTCTTTTCCTGTGCATGGTTTTTGACACCTTTATCAAAACTTAAGTTTCCATAGCTGTGTGGGTTTCTCAATGGGATGTTGTGTTCCGTTAGTCGACATCTGTTTTGCCCCAGCACCATGCTGTCTTTCTCACTAACGCTCTGGTTTGAGGTCAGGTCATGTGATGTTTCCAATCATGTTCTTTGTGTTTAGGATTGTATTGAATATCTGTGGTATTTTGCATTCCCATACAAATTTTAGCAACTTTTTGTAGTTTTGTAAAGAATGTCATTGGAATTTTGTTGGAAAGTACATGGATAGAATCTACAAATTTCTTTGGGTAATATCGCCATTTTCACAATATTTAATTCTGCCAATTGAGTTTTAAATGTCTGTTCATCATCTACTGCCTTCAATTTCTTTTTTCCAAAAGACCTCGAAAGATCTTCTTAGTCCATGATAGGGCCAATACAATGCATTGGTTGAGTTTTTTAAAAATACATTTTTTGTTTATTTTTATTATTTGAGAGCAGCAGAGAAAGAATGAGAATGGGTGCCCCAGGGCCTCCAGCCACTGCAAACGAACTCCAGATGCATGTGCCACCTTGTGCATTTGGCTTACCTGGATACTGGGAAATTGAGTCTCGAACCATGGTCCTTAAGCTGCACAGGCAAGTATTTAACCACTAACCATCTCTCCAGTCCTTTTATTTTTTTTGAGGTAGGGTCTCACTCTGGCCCAGGCTGACCTGGAGTTTACTATGTAGTCTCAGGGTGGCCTTGAACTCACAGCAATCATCCTACCTCTGCCTCTTGATTGCTGGGATTAGAAGCGTGTTCCACCATGCCCGGCTCCATGTTGCAAATTTAATGACTCTCTCTTTCCTGAATTTGTTATACTCCATAATACAAGGTGGGCTACCAACTTGCTAATCCAGGGGGGAATAAAGCAGACTTTGAAGAATAGGACAATCTTTTAGCATTCAGACCCCTTCAAAAGAGTCTGCATTTATCCTGTTGTCCCAATGCAGGTCAGTGGGCCCAAAAAAGGTTCATACAATTGAAGCTGAATGGGCAGTAATTTTGGCCCAAAGATTTCATTTTTTCTGTGCCATATCCCTAGGCTCACACCAGTCCATTTCTACGCAATGCAACTCTGTACAGAATCTCAGGACATGGGCATAGCAGCAAGCCTATCACACAAACTGCTTCTAGCCCAGTCCAGACAATGCTTTTTCTCACCCTCATCAGCCAAACCTCACAGTCCATAGTTCTTACTGCATTCAGGACTTTCAACTCTGACCAGAATGGCCCATCAAGCTGTACAGCACTGCAAGGCATCTCTTAGGCCAATATTTCAAATCCTTCCACATTCCTCTCAAAAATAAGCTCCAAAAGGCCAAAGCCACACAGTCAGGTGTTTAGCAGCATTGATCCCACTTCTGGTACCAATTTTACTGTCGCAGTCAGGTTTGCATTGCTGGCAGAAAAACCCCATTCAAGAACAGCTTGTGGGAGAAAAGGATTTATTTTGGCTTATAGACTTGAGGGGAAGCTCCATGGTGGCAGGGGGAAAATGATACCATGAGCAGAAGGCAGGTTACCTCCTGGCCAACATCAGATGGACAACAAGCAATCCTAGAGTGTGCCAAACACTGACAAGAGGAGGCTGAGTGTAACACCCATAAGCCTGCTTCCATCAATACACTGCCTCCAGATGGCTTCAATTCCCAAACTGCCATCAGCTGGGAACCTAGCATTCAGAACACAAGTTTATGGGGAACACCTGAATCAAACCACTTATCTCTCTTTTCAGGCCAACAGCTATAAACCAAGCATTTTAGGGATGACATAGTATTTCATGATATGGATTACCATGACTTATTTACTGATTAATATTTAGATTATTTCTAGGTTTACTTTAGATGCTACAGTAACCTTTTGCATATGTATTTCATGTTTTTTTTTTTGTGATTTCTCTGAAGTAAGTTTTTCACTGAAAGTCATAGGTATTCAATTATGTTTTAACAAGTCAGCTAGGCAGTTGAAGCCTGGTATTCACTTACTTCTGGCTTTGAAATTCCTAGGTTGAAACTTTCTGCTACATAAGGCCGTTTAATGACCCCCCACTTCTTGCACTTGAGCAGTCTTCCTGCTAACCTGGGACACTCCAGCCAGCACTTGCTATCCCTGTACTGTTATATTAGAGACAGCTGCTTCCCTTACACTGCATCAGCCAGCTTCTGCTAGCTTTAAATTCTTCTTCTGCAGTTCTCTTGACTCTGGGCTGTCATAAAACCAGAGTGCCAGGGCCTTGCTGTGAGCTAGATTCTTGATTAAGGGAATACTGTGGCTACTTTGATCCCTAAAACTTTCTCCAGATCAGCAATAAGACAATTTTACTTTCTCATTATTTGTATTATACCTTTATTTTCAAGAACTTTAAAATTTAAGAAAATTATTTTTATTTATGAATTTGAGAGAGATATAGAAACAGGCAAGTAGGGAGAGAGAGAGAGAGGGAGGGAGGGAGGGGGAGAGAAAGAATGGGCATGTCAGGGCCTCTAGCCACTGCAAATGAACTCCAGATGTGTGTGCCTTCTTGTGCATCTGGCTTATGGGGTTCCTGGAGAATGGAACCTGGGTCCTTTGGCTTTGTAGGCAAGAGCCTTAACTGCTAAGCCCATCTCTCCAGCCCCAAGAACTTCAGGAGGCCGAGATAGATGGCACCATATGTTAGAGGCCTGCCTGGGACTACAGAGTGCCAGGTCAGCCTGGGCTTGAGTGACACTCTACCTCAAAAACCCAAACATGGGCTGGAGAGATGGCTTAGCGGTTAAGCGCTTGCCTGTGAAGCCTAAGGACCCCGGTTCGAGGCTCGGTTCCCCAGGTCCCACGTTAGCCAGATGCACAAGGGGGCGCATGCGTCTGGAGTTCGTTTGCAGAGGCTGGAAGCCCTGGTGCGCCCATTCTCTCTCTCTTCCTCTGTCTGTCTTTCTCTCTGTGTCTGTCGCTCTCAAATAAATAAATTAAAAAAAAAAAAACCCAAACATGGAGATGGGCGTGGTGGTGCATGCCTTTAATCCCAGCACTCGGGAGGCAGAGGTAGGAGGATCAGCATGAGTTCGAGGCCACCCTGAGAATGCAGAGTGAATTCCAGGTCAACCTGAGCTAGAGTGAGACCCTACCTCAAAAAACAAAAACAAAAAACCAAAATCAACCAAAAAAAAACCCCAAACATGGACTAGACAGATGGCTTAGTGGTTAAGGCACTTGCTGGTAAAGCCAAAGGACCCAGGTTTAATTCCTCAGGACCCATGTAAGACAGATGCACAAGATGGTACATGTATCTGGAGTTTGTTTGCAGTAGCTGAAATCCCTGACACACCCAATCTCTCTGAGTCTCTCTCTCTGGTAAATAAAAATTTTAAAAACCCACCCAAATGTGTGTGTATATGAACATATCAAGGCATCCTGCCAGACACTTGCACCAGTTTTGGCATCTGGCTTTATGTGGGTTCTAGGAAAACAAACCTAGGCCAACAGTCTTTGCAAACTGTACCTTTAACCAGAGCCATCTCCCTAGCTGCTTCCTTCAAAAACATTTCTTTTGCATTTACAACTTGGCTGTTTGGTATGAGACTTTGTGCTTTTGGCATTTCCTCCGCCCCCGCCCCCCCACCCCGTTTTCACATGCATTCTACACTAAGTTAATAATTTCTTGCTTTGTATTTAAAGGGAGAGGTGAGAGACTCTTCACTTTCACGTCTGAGGAGAGGGAGAACAATGAGACAGCAGCTGTGAGCAGTCAGGGCACATCTGCAGATGGATTTTGGCGTGTTCTGTGGGTGCAGCGTATGGCGCTCTACAACAGTCACAGTGGTGTCACCAGTGACTACAGAGATAGAGATGCTGGGGGCTGAAGCCTTACAGTGTGGCAGCTATGAAGGGGGTAGGTGCCATTGGAGAAGCAGCACTTATTCAACTGCCACAAATCCTCAATTTGTAAGAAACTCCAAATTAAGCTGGGCGTGGTGGTACACGCCTTTGATCCCAGCACTCAGGAGGCAGAGGTAGGATTGGTGTGAGTTCAAGGCCACCCTGAGACTACTACTGGTCAGTCTGAGCTAGAGTGAGACCCTACCTTGAAAAAAACCAAACCAAAAACAAAAAATCCTCCAAATTATCTGCAAAGCACAATGGCATGATGTATGTCTTTACATTTTATGTTTTAAAAATATCTGTTTACTAGAGAGAGGGAGGAAGGAGAGGGAAAGAGAGAGAATGGGCACATCAGGGCCTCTAGCCACTGCAAATGAACTTCAGATGCATGTGCCACTTTGTGCATCTGGCTTTACACGGGTGCCCAGGTCCTTTGGCTTTGCAGGTAAGTACCTTATCTGCTAAGCCATCTCTCCAGCCCTATTTCACTTTTTCTTTTCTTTTTTGAGGTAGGGTCTCACTCTAGCTCAGGCTGACCTGGAATTCACTATGTACTCTCAGGGTGGCCTTGAACTCATGGCGATCCTCCTACCTCTGCCTCCCAAGTGCTGGAATTAAAGGCGAGCACCACCATGCCCGGCTATTTTTTTTTTTTTTTGAAACTTTTTTTGGTCCATTTTTTATTTGAGAATGGCAGAGAGAGAGAGAGAATGGGTCTGCCAGCCTCCAGACACTGCAAACAAATGCCAGACGTGTGTGTCCCCATGTGCATCTGGCTAACGTGGGTCCGGGAGAATCAAGCCTTGAACCGGGGTCCTTAGGCTTCAGGCAAGCGCTTAACCGCTAAGCCATCTCTCCAGCCCTACTTTCTTTTTATATTAAACACTTCATTAAATTAGCTTTAAATGTCTTGCTGTGGGGAACAATTATTGACAGCTTGACCCTTCTCTAATATCTTCACATTACATTGTAATATGAGGACACTGACATATCTCATTTATGGTGGTTTGAATCAGGTGTCCTTCATAAACTGTTGCTCTGATTGCTTGGTCTCAGCTGGTGGCAATTTGGTTCATGTGTCATTGGGTTTATTAGTCCTCAGCTTCTTGTTCAGCTCACTTTCCTGCTGTGGCAGAGGTCATGTCCAGCCTCTGCTCATGCCTTGCTTTCCTCTGCCATCATGAAGCTTCCGCTTGAGACTGTAAACCAAAACAAAACCTTTCTTACTATCAGCTGCTTTGTCCCTGCAAAGATAAGGTGACTGCTGCACATTACTACATAGGTATTTTTTTCAAATTAATTTAAAATTTTGGCTGTAATTCCTTGACATGTGACATCTGAATTCTTTTTTTTAGTAAATTATGTTTGGTTAGGTCTCCAATCCTGTTAAAACCATCATTCCCATTCTAAGGTTGCAACCCATTTGAATTTTTAAAAATTTTTTTGTTCATTTTTATTTATTTTGAGAGCAACCAACACAGAAAGAAAGAGGGAGGGGGGAGAGAGAGAGAGAGAGAGTGTGTGTGTGCATGCGCACGCGCACGCACCAGGGCCTCTGGCCACTGCAAATGAACTCCAGATGCGTGCACCCCCTTGTGCATCTGGCTAAGGTGGGTCTTGGAGAATTGAGCCTCGAACCGGGGTCCTTAGGCTTCTCAGGCAAGCACTTAACCACTAAGGCATCTCTCCAACCCTAAAGATATTTTTTTAAGTAACTGGGGTGCTGGAGATAGGTGGCAATGACGGTTGCCCAATAATGTACTTAATGCCACCAAATGGTTCAGTTAGATACAGTTAAGACGGGCTAAGAAAATGGCTTGGTGGGTAAGAGCACTTGCTACATGAGAGCCTGAAAGCTTTTTTTATAATCATGGAAAATGTTAATAAAAATTAAATTAAAAAAAAAGAAAGAATGTACGGTTGGATAGATTGCTCAGTACCTAGAGGCTTTTGCTTGCAAAGCCTGATGGCCTGCATTCAATTTCCCAGGACCAACATAAAGACAAATCATCTGCAGTGGCAGGAGGTCCTGGCATGCCAATTCTTTCTCTCTCCTCCATTCTCTGTCTCTCAAATAATACATAAATATTTTATAAAAGAGTGTAGAAAAGGAAAAAGAGGGTTGATCAAGTTATTAAATTCTCCTTGTATTAATTAAATATATAGAAATTCTTCATTTGACCATGTCACATATTTCAAGTCAAGAAAATTTGCACAAACATTACTTAAGACAACAGCATGCCAAAGTCTCTGCATGATAGTTTATTTAAAATATGACTCTGGATGGAAATACATATGGGCTTACATAACTTTTGATTAATCATATAAACCCTCAATTAAAATGCTTAATAGTTCATCCCCAATTCCTTTTGTTCTAATAAGCACAATAGTAAATTTTCTATTTTATCGAAATTGTTTAAAGCTTTTTGAATCTTGATTTATGAAGAAATTACTAAAAAATAACAACTAAATAAAGAATATTGTTTGCAATGTTGTCACAGATTTCTCCATGGCAAAATAGTCATATATTGTTATTGCACAATTTACAGGTATAGGTTATCGTGTGCATATAAACTCTCTGTGTAATGACAGGGGCTTCACTGCAACCTGCTCAATATATTTAAAATTATGAAATACAATGTACAAAATCTTTAACAATATACTTTTATAATAAAAGTATCCTGAGTATATTACAAAATTCATTTTACCAGCCCTTCATTTCTTTGCTTTATTTGACTCTTTAATTTCTAATATAATAGCTGTCCATATCTCATTACATATGAAATGGTCTTGATTTAGTTTGAACTAAACACAATAAAGCTAAATAGCATATAACTATCCCTTCAATACTTAATCCCTCTGTTTCCAGTCTCACTGGTTAAAATCAAGTATTTACCAAGTTTTTGTTAATTCTGAATCATAAAAGATACAGCACAAAACAGACAGAAACAGGGTTAGCATATTTAAGCTAAAAGCATTGTGCACTTTAAATATTTCAGTCAAGTTTTATGATGAAGTAATATACTTTGGCAAAACCAATGATATACAAGGATTATTTTCTACCAATGATAGATCTGGAGGGTATTTAAAATTTTTAAATACTTTCTATTTAAACTTGACTGTTTTGACATTTGTTTCTAAAAATACTGCTATAACATTTTCAGAATTTTGAGGCTAAAAGTGTCTAAAAATAAAAATTAAATGAAAACAAAATTTAAATAAAATGTTGATATCAAAATTTCTGTGACAAATTCATAAACTTAGGTATCTTTATATGTACCAACACATATTTTTTTACTGCCTACTAAGACTTATTTGATTTAATGCAATCTTCAAAATAATAGTCTTGGTAGCCTTCTTAAAATTTACTTTAAAATTAGGATGAGAATTCAAAACAAGTATAACATTAAAAAAACCAAACAGCTGGAAACAAGTTACATACTCGTGGCAGTACATATTATGGCACCAAAACATCTACAAAGACATGCACAAACAAACCAAACCAAACAAACACCAAGTTCACGCAAGGCGTGTAAGATGTCTATCTTGATACACACACATATATATACACACACACAAATACATTTACATATACACAATCTAGATTCTAGAAGGGAAACATGAGAGTTTTATTAATGAATCATTTGGCTCCTTTATTACAATGATAGTTTTAATGTTCATTATTTGGCTTATTCTTACCCCAATATAAACCTATCATTGTTAAGAGGAAAAACGATTTGAGATGTATGGTAACAGAAGTGAGCATGTGATGAATTAAGTGATGAGTATTATCTGCAACTGGCTTCACTTAAAGAGGTGTTTTTCTTTTTTACTGGCAATGAAATTCATGCAGAGATACCTGCAAATGACTTATTAACAGTATGAAAACGAAGTTCCTTTAACACTATGACATTTACTATAATGTATTATAAATACATATTAATACAGCATTACTTATACATTCTAACATTCTACATTAGGTGATATGATCTAATTCTGAATGATTCTGTTAACTTTTAAGGCATCAGTGCAGAGGGCAAAGCTCCGTTAAAATAAATATGAAAGTAAGGAAGCATTAGCTTAGTTGTGATGCAGGGAGGGAGTGATGTCTGTGTATTCCGTTGGGCACTTCATCAAACAGGTGCTAAATTACATTATCTTCTTGTGAAATAATGTTATAGCATAAGTTTCACATCATTTTTTAACACTTCATTTAAGAGGCTAAATTGATCCGGCAGTATTCTCATTTTCATTGTTCCATCAGCTCCACAAGAGAAAATGTGATTTGCTGGCCCTGTCTCAATCTGCATCACTCCCGTTCCAATATTTCTAAAAATAGACTGTCGAGCATGTTCATTGATAAAAGTATGAAGAAGACTAAAGTTAGAAAGACTCCAAATCTGAAAGACATTAAGAACAAAATGAAAATTGTGGCTGGTGATTGCCTTAAAAATCCAAAAGAAAATTTTAGACTACCTTCCTTAGCAGGTAAGAAGTTTCTAAAACAAAGATATATAAACATTTGTATAGACTTAAAAGCATAACCCCTTCATTCTATACAGGGTGTAGCTATTTACCAAGTTATTAAATACTTAAAACCCCATCCAACAAGAGAATAATTAATGCATTAAAGAAAAGAATACCTAGGAACCAAGAACAGAAGCATAATAATATAGGAGTGACAATAAAGGTTTTCTGCCTCTCATCAGAGCTTTTATTGTACTGTTTGCATAGTGGGGTGATCTCTTTGTAAAAGCAAACACTCAGAGGTTAGAACAGCTACAAGGAGGAATGTTAATTCTAGAGGCTTTCTACCCTGGCAAAGTTATGTTTTTCAACTACAAGACAGTCTACTATTACAACTTTAGGAGACTTAATGCACTAGGATTTTCTATTGTTAGCCCATACCAAATTTTAAGTTGTATTACTCATGTGAAGGGATCTATACACTTTCAGAAAATTTATTTTTGGTTTAGCAAAAACAATTTCTATCCTGATTTCTTATATGATCAGTAATAAAATCCATTAAAAAATTATTAATTTGGGCTGGAGAGATGGCTTAGCAGTTAGGGCACTTGCCTGAGAAGCCTGAGGACCCAGGTTTGATACCCTAGGACCCAAGTAAGACAGATGTACAAGGTGGCGCATGTGTCTGGAGTTCATCTGCAGTGGCTAGAGGGCTTGGGTGTGCCTGTTCTACCTGCCTCCCTCTCTCTGTAACTAAAAAATAAAAATAAAAAAGTTATATATAAAATGCATTAATTTGGGCTGGAGAGATGAGTTAGTGGTTTAAGTGCTTGCTTGCCTGTGAAGCCTAAGGACACAGGTTCGATTACCCAGTACCCACATAAAGCCAAATGACCAAGGTCATACATACATCTGGGGTTCATTTGCAGTGGTTAGTGGTTCTGGCATGCCCTTTCTTCCTCCCTCTATCCCCCCTCAAACAAATAAAATATAAAACATTATTTCATGAATGTGTTAAATTATAACTTCTGAATATACTATATGTTTTCAATTGTTTTAAAGTAAATCTCAGAATCAGCTCTGGGTAAGGCTTATCCAGAGTATACTCTTCAATCAGAATTCTTGAATTCTGGCTGGGTGGTTGAATTTTTTTTTTTTTAATTTATTTATTTGAGAGCGACTGACACAGAGAGAAAGAAAGATAGAGGGAGAGAGAGAGAATGGGCGCGCCAGGGCTTCCAGCCTCTGCAAACGAACTCCAGACGCGTGCGCCCCCTTGTGCATCTGGCTAACGTGAGACCTGGGGAACCAAGCCTCGAACTGGGGTCCTTAGGCTTCACAGGCAAGCGCTTAACCGCTAAGCCATCTCTCCAGCCCGAATTTTGTTTTTATATATGAAGAAAAAGGGGATTACCATAGGTTTACTCAGGAAACCTGAAAATTGAGTTCAGTAAATTTTTATAACTTAGAATATGGAGTTAAGACAAATTAGAATATCTGAAATATAGTTACAGCCATAAAAATTTAATTCTCAAGCATGAAGTAAGCATATTTTAGTTTAATTTTATTTATTTATTTGAGAGAGAGGCATAGAAAGAGAGAGAATGGGTGCACCAGGGCCTCCAGCCACCGCAAATGAACTCCAGACACATCTTGTGCATCTGACTTACATGGGTCCTGCAGAATTGAACGGAGGTCTTTGGCTTTGCAGGCAAGCACCTTAACCACTAAACCATCTCTCCAACCTTTAAGCATATTTTAAAACTAATTAAAAATAAAAGGTTTCACTAGGCATGGTGGTGCATAACTTTAACCCCAGCACTCGGGAGGCAGAGGTAGGAGGATGACCTTGAGTTTGAGGCCACCCTGACACTATATATTGAATTCCAGGTCAGCCTGGTCTAGAAAGAGTCCCTATCTTGAAAAACCACAAAGAAAAAGTTTTCAACTTAAAATAATTTCATTCATAAAAGGATCTATTAAACAGCAATGGGCATTGCTGGCTATAAAGGAACAAATACTACTATTATTTAAGTAGACTGGTGTCAATGAACATGATTAAAGACTCAAGTTTCTAAAAACTTTTTTCATTTTGGACATACTTTGGCATCAACTGTGTTTACCTTAATACTGCCTTCTGCAGATCCTGTGACAAAGTACTCCTCCGTTGGATCGACAGCGATGGCTTTAACAGGGGAGTCATGGCTCTGAAAAAGTTGCCTTTGTTGTCGTTGTCGAAGGTCAAATACACATGTGAAACCTTTCCTGCCACCTGATATTAAAAGCTGATGTTTGGGAGCATATGCTAAAACTGTGGCTCCACTATCATGGCAGATAAAAGCTGAAAGTTTTAAAAATGAAAGTTAAGATAATTTGCAGCAAACACGGGCTCATGAACCAGACTTGCTTTCCCATTTGAAACGATTGAAAAGCCACATGAAACACACAAACAATAATCTGATATACCTGGGCATCAGGCAATAAATAATGGTATCTGACGGATGGGGGCCTGGATAAACCATACAGCTGTCTCTGCTTGCTTTTGAGACCAAGGTGAACTGGATTCAACATCAGCCGTGGTTACTGAGTTATTATACACATATAACAATTTCCAGCTGATCATCTGTGATGTACCAGGTCTTGTCTATTGTAAATAAAACTGCTAAGAACATCCCGGTACAAGCATTTCTGTGGCATGCATTTTTACTCCTTTGGGATATGGATTTAACAGTATATACAGGTGAATCATAACAGGTATAAGCTGAACCCAACATACCCACATTAGCCAGATGCACAAGGTGGTGCATGCATCTGGAATTCATTTGCAGTGGCTGGAGGCCCTAATGTGCCCATTCTCTCTCCTTCCCTCCCTCTCTGTCATTCTCAAATAAATAAATAAAAATAAACAAAAAAAAGACATTTTATTTAAAAAAAAAAAAAAAAGCATCACCAAACCCAAGTTATCTAGGTTTTCTTTCTCCTGTTTTCTTCTGGAAGTATCACTGCATTTCCCCCACCTGAGGTAAGGTCTTACTTTAATTTAGCTTATGCTGACCTGGAACTCTGTAGCTTCAGGCTGGCCTCAAACTCACAGCAATCCTACCTCTCCTCTTCAGCTCTGGGATCAAAGATGTCCATCATCATGCTCAGCTTACTGCATTTCACATGGAGCTCTATGATTCCTCTTGAGTACATTTTTGTGAAAAGTGAGGTCTGTATCTGGTTTCATTTTTGTTGTTGGTATTAGACAACTCACCATTCAATTGTTCTAGCAATTGAATACTCCACTGAGTTTTCTTTGTTCCTTTCTCAAGATTGCCCTGTTGTATAAAACAGGGCCTCTATTCTTTTCTATGATCAATGAATCTATTTTTAAACCAATATCATAATGTTAGAATAAGTATTGCAATTAGGCAGTGTAAGTCCTATAGGACTGTTTACTTCAGTTTTCTGTTGGCTATTTGCCTTTTTCATATAAACTATAGAATTAGTTTGTTTATCTGTATAAACAGTCGGTTTGAATCTCAATTAGCATTGTGTTGAATCTATAAAGTTGGGAGGTATTAAATCTTGGACTAGGGAGATGATTTTTGATGTTTTAAAAATCATTTTTGTTGTTTTCTACATACATACATATATATATATATATATATATATATTTTTTTTTTTTTTTGGTTTTTCAAGTAAGTTAGAGTTTCACTCTAGCCCAGGCTGACCTGGAATTCACTATGAGTCTCAGGGTGGCCTTGAACTCATGGCGATCCTCCTACCTCTGCCTCCGGAGTGCTGGGATTACAGGCAAGCACCACCAGCTTACACATGTATCTTATACATATTTTATTTGGTCTATGCCTCAGTACTTCCTTATTTTGGGTACTATTATGATAATGTGCTTTCTTTTATTTTCCTATTTTTAAAATTTCAAATTGCCAGGCTTGGTGGCGCACGCCTTTAATCCCAAGCACTTGGGAGGCAGAGGTAGGAGGATCGCCATGAGTTCGAGGTCACCCTGAGACTCATAGTGAATTCCAGGTCAGCCTGGGCTAGAGTGAGACCCTACCTCGAAAAACCAAAAAAAAAAAAAAAAAAAAAAAAAAAAGGACAAAAAGAGCATTAAAATTTCAAATTGCAAATATTCACTGTTGACACATAGGAAAGCAACTGCTTCAGTATGCTTAACTTGTATCCTGGAATCTGCCTGTATATCCACATTAGTATTACAAGTTTCTTTTGTACATTTTTGGGGAAATTTTTACATAATCATGCCATCTCTGAATAAAGACAGTTTTATTTTTCTTACAGTTTATATACCTGCTATTTCCTTCTCCTACATTATTCCTAGTACTTGCAGCACAATGAGGAATAGGAATGGTGAGAAGGGACATAATATTAGGAAATACCTAATGTTTACATCGATGACCTATAGCTACCAGATTAAAAATAAAGACAAATGCAGGCTGGAGAGATGGCTTAGTAGTTAAGGTGCTTGCCTGCAAAGCCAAAGGATCCCAGTTCGATTATCCAGGACCCACACAAGCCAGATGCACAAGGGGGTACATGCATCTGGAATTTGTTTTCAGTGGTTGGAGGCCCTGACGTGCCCATTCTCTCCCTCTCTTTTTCTGCTTTTTGTATTATCTGTCTCACTGTCCCTTATACAAGTTATATAGGGAAGAGTTAATTACGTATATCTGTTTCTTTTCAAACTTTGCCATCATAGACAAATTTATTTGTTTTTTTTGTTTGTTTGTTTTTTTGAGGTAGGGTCTCACTTTAGCTCAGGCTGGCCTGGAATTTTCTATGTAGTCTCAGGATGGCCTCGAACTCAGGATGATCCTTCTACCTCTGCCTCCTGAGTGCTGGGATTAAAGGCGTGCACCACCACACCCGGCCACAGACAAATTTAACCTGATGTGTTTCAAAAAACAAATTATTTAGAAATGATTTTTAATTTATGAATTTGTGAGACAGGATTTCATGTAGACCAGGCTGGCTTCAAACTCTATGTAGATAAGGATGATTTTTTTTTTTTTTGAGGTAGGGTCTCATTCATTCCAGGACCTGGAACTCACTCTGTGGTCTTAGGCTGGCCTGAACCTCACACTGGTCCTCCTTCCTTGCCTCCTGAGTACTAGGATTAAAGGCGTGCACCACCATACCTAGCCCATGCATCATCTTAAATTTCTGATCCTCCTGCTTCCACTCCTAAGCACTGGGATTACAGGCGTATATCACTATGCCCCATTAATGCAGTTCTCAGGAACAAACCCAGAGCTTCATGCATGCTAAGAAGCATTCTGCCACCTGAGCTACCCCCAGCACAGGTTGCTGGTTTTTTATTTCCACAATTTAGGAAATACCGTCAAACTTACCATGAACTAAACTGTTGGCAGGTGCTACAAGAGTATCCCACAGACAAATGTTTCTGGGGGGGGAAAAAAAGATTTCTTTTTGAGTGATATAAAATTTTATTTGATAAAATTTTTAAAATGCCTAATATAGTGACCTAACATTTAAACATAGTTCAAAAGGTTCAAAGTTTAACCCATAAATTTATATAGAACAATTTTTTTACACAAAATTTAAAACAATTGTCTTATATAACTGAGAAACCAAAATTTTGAGGGCTGGAGAGATGGCTGAGTGGCTAATGTGCTTGCCTGAGAAGCCTAGGACCCAGGTTCGATTCCCCAGTACCCACGTAAGCCAGATGCACAAGATGGTGCATGCATCTTGAATTCATTTGCTATGACTGGAGGCCCTAATATACCTATTCTTTCTCTTATTCATCAATTAATAAATATTAAAATTTTTGATTAACATAGTTAAAAATAATGCTAAGTGAAGGCTGAATACATAAATTACTTTGTGTATTTATGAATTTTTTAATCTAACAGCATAACATAAATCCTAAGGCTTCTTAAAAACACACAAGCATGCATTCACAATTTCTGTTGAATGGGCTAAAGAACCCATAACCCTAAAGTCTGGATTCTAGTGCAAAGTAACCCTTACAAAGAAATGTAAAAAGTTGGGCTGGAGAGATGGCTTAGCGGTTAAGCGCTCGCCTGTGAAGCCTAAGGGGACCCCGGTTCGAGGCTCGGTTCCCCAGGTCCCACGTTAGCCAGATGCATAAGGGGGCGCACGCGTCTGGAGTTCGTTTGCAGAGGCTGGAAGCCCTGGGGCGCCCATTCTCTCCCTCTCCCTCTATCTTTCTTTCTCTCTGTGTCTGTCACTCTCAAATAAATAAATTAAAAAAAAAAAAAAGAAATGTAAAAAGTTCAGCAACTCTGGCATGTCTGGACCTAGGAGCTCAGTTGCTGGGTGAGGAGGTGGAAGCTGGAGGACAGACATTTTCTTCCAAACACGGCCTCTGGGGTTCAGCTTCTGTGCAGCTGACAAGTCTTACTGAGTCTCTTATGAAGTGACAGTGTCCGCCCTCTCAGGACTGTGGTGAAGACGGACCAGCAACAAAAGTAACGAATGCTCATTTCACCGACCACCAAATCCTTTTCTCAAAAATTAACATAGAGCCGGGCGTGGTGGCACATGCCTTAAATCCCAGAACTCAGAAGGCAGAGATAGGAGGACTGCCCAGAGTTTGAGGCCACCCTGAGACTACACAGTGAATTCCAGGTCACCCTGGGCTACAATGATACCCTACCTTGAAATAAAATAGCATAAAAGCACTGAAAATATAATAAAGAGGGCTGGGGAAATGGCTTAATCGTTAAGGCACTTGTCTACAAAGCCAAAGGACCCAGGTTCGACTCCCCAGGACCCATGTAAGCCAGATACACAAAATAGCACATGCATCTGGAGTTTGTTTGCAGCATCTGAAGGCCCTGGCATCCCCATTCTCATTCTCTCTCTCTCTCAATCAAACAAATAAAATAAAAAGTGATTTTTAAAAAAATATTATTTATTTATTTGAGAGTGACAGAGAGAAAGAGGCAGATAGATAGAGAGAATGGGTGCACCAGGTCCTTCAGCCACTGCAAATGAACTCCAGATGCGTGTGCCCCCTTGGGCGTCTGGTTTACGTGGGTCCTGGGGAATCAAACCTGGGTCCTTAGGCTTCACAGGCAAATGCCTTAACCTCTAAGTCATCTCTCTAGACTTGGATTTTTGTTTTGTTTTGTTTTTTTGAGGCAGGATCTCACTGTAGCTCAGGGTGACCTGGAATTCACTATATAGTCTCAGGGTAGCCTCAAACTCACGGTGATCCTCCAACCTCTGCCTCCCGAGTGTTGGGATTTAAGGCATGCACCCCCACACCCAGCTGGATTTTGTTTTTAATGGCATCAGAACTTTCCACATTTAAGAATCAGGACACTAAAAGTACAAATTATTGTGAGAAAAATAGCTGTGGTGTAATTATTGAGAAACAGATATAAAACAATAAAAAAGTCAGCTATTCAGAGTGATGGCTTAGTGGTTAAGGCACTTGCTTGTGAAACCTAAGGTCCCAGGTTTAACTCCCCAGAACCCACATAAGCCAGACACACAGGGTGATGCATGTGCACAAGGTGGCACATGCGTCTACAGTTTGACTGCAGTGGCTAGAGTCCCTGGCATGCCAATTCACTCTCTCTTTCATAAAACAAATTCAGCTAGACATGTATAATACTTCAGTTTCAGCTGTCATCTCTTACCTATTATCAGTTGAAAGACCAGCTGTAGCTATCAGTGAGGAAGAACTAACGAAGACAAAATCGTTGGCTGTCTTGTTGTGACACTGCCAAGTCTGAAATGGTAGTAAACAATAAACACTGTTACTGTCAGTAATGTCCATGAACCGATAGATGTATAGTTAGAATGTGAGCATGTACTTTATGGCTGAGGTGTTTTGCATATTTTTATCTTCTGAACTTTAGAAAAACTAGAGGATACAAAGCAACAAAGAACTTTCAAATTCCCTCCTTTCCTCTTCTCAAAGACACACCATTACTTCCTGCATTACTAATTTAGGTTTCATCTGTCAGGATCTTTTACAAAGCTGTTCACTTTTATTCAACCAAAACTTCACTGGGGTTAAGTTTCTCCAGGTATAGATACAAGCAGACAGAAACCAGAATTTAAGATAATTTTAGACTTAAATATCTTTTTAAAATCAACATAATGGATCTTTCAGAAATATCAAAAGTTTTAAATAATTTTCAGATGTGACAAATTACTAGGGCACTGCTGGGTGTGGTGGCACATGCCTTTAATCCCAGCACTCAGGAGGTAGAGGTATTAGGATCACCATGAATTCAAGGCCACCCTGAGGCTACATAGTGAAGTGAATTACAGGTCAGCCTGGGATAGAGTGAAGCCCTATCTTGAAAAAAAACAAAAAAAAAAAACACCAAAAAAACAAAAAAAAAAAACCCCAAATCAGAAATTATTCCCAATATCTGACTAAACTTAATAAGTCACAATACATTTTATTAATAAAAATTCAAAGACGTTTCCTAGGGAGCATAAACTTTTCACACTTCAGTCTGTTGATCTAATAAAAAGAAAAAAAGATGGCTCTTCAATTTCTGTTTGTTTTTAAGTGTGGTGTGCAGAGTCCAGAGGTTCATGTTGGGTTTCATCCTCAATTGCTAATCACTTTAGTTTTTGAGATGAGAGAGGTCACTGAGCCTAGAGCTCAGTTTCTGCTGGACTGGCTAGCCAGCAAGTCCTCTTCCTGTCTCTGCCTCTCCAGCAGTTCGATTACACCACACCACCAGACCCAGCTTTTACTTGAGCTCTGGGGATCAAAACTCAAGACTTCATGCTCGTGTGGTAAGCACCTTACCAATGTGCCATCTGCCTAGTCCCAAACTGCGCTTTCAAGGTACCCTCATCACTTTTCTCTTGCTCTCACTTGGATCACAACTGTCCTCTAGCAGTCTAACATCAGGTGAATTACCAGAATCATAATGTATACTCTTAGCTCCTTCCTGGTAGGTACTGTTTATGACTTGTTCTGTAAAGGGATTCAATGAAGAATATATTACACATACATTATTTATTCTCTGAAGCCATTAAAGCTTCATCAAACCTGCATGGTCCTAAATAGAGATAATATTTTGATGAAAAAGAGATAGACAATCCTGTGTTCTTCAGGTTGCATGGGTCTCTGAAGGTACCATATTGGTTCTATACATGTTAACACTGCAAGTTACCAGAGCCTAAGGATTTTTACTTCACGGAGGAAATTTTACATAGCAGAGGAAAATGAGTCTACAGTAGAGACTGAGGACATCATCTATTCCTTTCAATGGTCTTGTTATTTAAGATGAAAGTTCACACACATAGGTATTTTTAGCTTACCAGATATGGCTTAGGCATGCTCCCAGTAACTGGACAGCACTTCCAGTTTGTTTGGTACAAACTCAAATATCCATCTGCATCAACTATTCCAAACTGGAAGGAAAAAAAAAACACCCAATGTCTAATGTAAATAAAAAGAGCACAACTATCCTTATCCTCATTGTGACACCCATTTACACTGTTAAACATTTCGTAACACCATTTTACTTTTCACCTCACTTACATATTAACCTAGTTCAGAACAGTATTTAGATTGGTGTGAGAGGGAAATGGGGTGGGGAGGGAATTATTATAATTTATTGTCTGTAATTATGGAAGCTGTAAATAAAAAGTTAAAAAATAAAGCCGGGCGTGGTGACACATGCCTTTAATCCCAGTGCTCGGGAGGCAGAGGTAGGAGGATCACCAAGCGTTCAAGGCCACCCTGAGACTACATAGTGAATTCCAGGTCAGCCTGGACTAGAGTAAAACCCTAGTACGAAAAACCAAAAAAGTTAGGGCTGGAGAGATGGCTTAGCGGTTAAGCACTTGCCCGTGAAGCCTAAGGACCCCGGTTTGAGGCTCAATTCCCCAGGAACCACGTTAGCCAGATGCACAAGAGGGCACATACGTCTGGAGTTCGTTTGCAGTGGCTGGAGGCCCTGGCACACCCATTTTCTCTTTCTCTCCCGTCCTCCCTCCCTCCCTATCTCTCTCTCTGCCTCTTTCTCTCTGTTGCTCTCAAATAAATGATTGTGTTTCTTTAGATTACACAAAGAGTACACACTAGCTGGGCACTGGGGCCCATTTCTGTAATCTCAGCAGCTAGAAGGCTGACGCAGGAAAACCGCCCTGGGCTTGAGGCCAGTTTGGCCTATTCAGTGAGATCTTGTCTCAAAAAAAAAACAAAAAACAAAATAAAAACCAAAAAATGCATGTTTATATGAAGTTTAGAAAACATAAATATATTGGATAAGTGCTTGCAACTAAGTAAAGATAAAACAGTGATAATTTGATGTTTCCTTTAATATTTTTCCTATAAATATTCAAACATTCATATATAGCACTTTTTTACATTAAATGGGTTCATAATATATAGATCTACATTTACATTTTAAATTTATTATAACACTTTCCACAAGACATACAAATCTAGCTGTTCTCATGTTGTATATCACAATGTCTAGCTATCTTATAATTTCAAGCTTTCCCTGTAAAGTTTATAATTCACCTTATTTTAAAAGGTGCTCTTTTTTAAAAAAAATTTTTTTTTTATGTTATTCTTGTTTATTTGAGAGAGACAGAGAGGGACAGAAAGAGACAGATAGAATGGGCACACTAGGGCCTCCAGCTATTGCAAACGAACTCCAGACGCATGCACCCCCTTGTGCATCTGGCTAACGTGGGTCCTGGGGAGTTGAGCCTCGAACCCGGGTCGTTAGGCTTCACAGGCAAGCACTTAACCGCTAAGCCATCTCTCCAGCCCCAAAAGGTGCTCTTTTGACAATTCATATACATATATACATACCGTAGTCTTTTGTCATGACACACAGTAGGTATCTGGAAATAAGAATATCTTTCCAAGAGCATCATGTTAAATTGAATGATGATGGCAAAATTCAATCCTAAGTGGTCATTTGAATTTACTACCCATTTTCTTATACATTAATTAAGTATATTTGTCAATTTTATATAGGAAAAACTAGTTTCTATTTTGTTGAGGATTACTTAAAATATAGATCTTAGATAAACTTGTTATCATTTGTCTACTTCTGTTTATTTTTTTAAAATTATTTATTTATTTATTTGAGAGCGACAGACACAGAGAGAAAGACAGATAGAGGGAGAGAGGGACAATGGGCACGCCAGGGCTTCCAGCCTCTGCAAATGAACTCCAGACGCGTGCGCCCCCTTGTGCATCTAGCTAACGTGGGACCTGGGGAACCAAGCCTCGAACTGGGGTCCTTAGGCTTCACAGGCAAGTGCTTAACTGCTAAGCCATCTCTCCAGCCCTCTACTGTTTATTTTTAAGTGGATAGGGCTAATATTAGTAACATTAACCCATTATTTCTATGTGTATATATATATTTATTCAAGGGAGGGAAGGTGGGGAAAGAGAAAGAGAGAGAGAGAGAGAGAGAGGGAGAGAGAGAGAGAAATGAATGAGAATGGGCACATCAGGGACTGCTGCCACTGCATATAAACTCCATATGCATGCACCATTTTGTGCATCTGGATTTATGTGGGTACTGGGAAATCAAAGCTAGGCGATCAGGCTTTGTAAGCATGAGCCTTTGACCACTGAGCAATCTTTCTAGCCCCTATTTCTGTATTTGATACAGATATTCTTCCAGTGTCTATTCCCTTTCCTTGTTTACATATATGCTTTCTGGAGTACATCTAGGTCTGTTCTTTAGAGCGGGGATAAACAAAGAATGTATACCTTACATGTGTGTTTATGACCAATCAAACTTGAATGACAGTTTTGGTGTACTTAAGGCATTTCCCACTCGTTGTCCAGCAGAATTCTATGGATACTGCTCTACTAATAATAATCTGCCCAACTATAATTTATTTGTAATTGTATGCATACAGTGTATCTGAGTGTGCATGCATATTCAGGTATTGGTGGACAGGTGGGTGTGCATGCAGAGGGCAAAAGTTAATGATGGATGTCATATTCAATGCTTTCCACTTTACTTTTGGAGACAGGGACTCTCACTAATCTTGGAGCTCACTGACTGCACTATATAAACTTCCTGTCACCTTTTCCTCAGTGCTGGAATTATAGGCTCGTGGCGTCAGATCTGGTATTTGAATGTGGGGGCTGGGGATTTGAACTTGGATTCTTATGCTTCCAGAGCAAGCATTGTACCCACTGAGCCATCTCTCTCTATTCTCACTTGAAATATTTTCATCATGAGGTAATTTCTTAATATGTGTTTCTCAATAACAATCTTGATTTCTTTCACTGTTCTATCTAGTACTTACCACCCATTGGCCCCCAATTTGTGGAAACATATTTTTAATTTATAAGAACTGTTTCCTATTTTCCTATTGTCTGTTTCACACCAGACTGTTCTTATTTTTTTAAAAAATTTTTAAAAATTTTTTATTTATTTATTTGAGAGCGACAGACACAGAGAGAAAGACAGATGGAGGGAGAGAGAAAGAATGGGCGCGCCAGGGCTTCCAGCCTCTGCAAACAAACTCCAGATGCGTGCGCCCCCTTGTGCATCTGGCTAACGTGGTACCTGGGGAACCAAGCCTCGAACCGGGGTCTTTAGGCTTCACAGGCAAGCGCTTAACTGCTAAGCCATCTCTCCAGCCCTGTTCTTATTTTATTGATGTTAATGATTTCTGAATGTCTCAAGAATTTTTCCTTCAGGCCATTTATTCTTCTTTTCCTTCTCCTCACTCAGTTTTGCTGAGATGTTCAGTCTTGTGGGTTCCCACATGTACTTGTAATCACAATCAAACTGATCAGCATTCCTGGGGTGCTGACTCTGGCTTCCCTACTAAGGGAGATAACATGCTCAGGTGTTTCACTGGCTACAACATGGCTAACACGAACGAACAGTTACTTGAATATTTGTTAAGATACTTTGCCTTTCACTGAAGCACGGCTTGAAGCAGACTAGGTGAAAAGCTACAGCAAATGGTAAAGTTGAAAATAAGTCAGATTGTAGACTTTAAATATCATGCTGAAGAGTTCAGCATGGGGTATCTTGAGGGATTCTCAAGAAAAAACCCCACACAAACAAAAACAAAAAAAACCAAAGTCTGGAGAGATGGCTTAGTAGTTAATGCATTTGCTTGCAAAGCCTAAGGACCCAGGTTCAATTTACACATAAGCAGATGCACAAGGGGCACATGCATCTGGAGTTCATTTGCAGTGGCTGGAGGCCCTAGTGTGCTCATTCTTTCTCAAATAAATAAATAAATAAGTATATTAACAAAACCCAATATTGAATTGTGTTGCTGGTTACAGGACTACTGGTAAGATGGCATGGTAAAGAGAGTAAGGACTGACAGTCACGCTAGTTAGCGGCAGCACACTGACAACCAACATGGAAAGCATAGACATATAAAGGACAGTAGACACAAGTGTCATTCCAGGGTCCACATCCCTCATCTGGAATTCTTGGGACCTGTAGTGTTTCAGATGTTGGAATATATATATATAAAATAGCTGCAGGGACTATAAAAGTTGAGTACCCTTAATCAGAAAGTATGAGCTTCAACATGGTTCAAAAAGTACTTTCAGGGCTGGAGAGAGGGTTTAGTGAAAGCCTGATGGTCTGGGTTCAATTGCCCAGTACCTAAGTAAAGCCAGATACAAAAAGTCGTACATACATCTGGAATTGTCTATAGTGGCAAGAGGCCCTGGTGTGCCCATTCTCATTCTCTCTCTCCCTCCCTCCCTCTCTGCATGCAAATTATTTAAATAAAGAAAAAAAAATTTAAAAGTGTTTCTGGAGCTGGACCTAGTGGCGCACGCCTTTAGTCCCAGCACTTGGGAGGCAGAGGTAGGAGGTCAGCCTGAGCTAGAGTGAAACCTTACCTTGAAAAACCAAAATCCAAAACGTGCTTTCAGCAAGGTATGGTGGCACAGTCTTTTAATCCCAGGAGTTGGGAGGCTAAAGTAGGAGGATCCCTGTGAGTTCAAGGCCAGCCTAAGACTACATAGTGAATTCCAGGTTGGCCTGGGCTAGAGCGAGACCCTACCTCAAAAAATACCAAACAAACAAAAAACAAGTACTTTTCAAAGCATTTCACTGTTTTGATTCTCAGAAAGGGATATTCATCTGGTGTAGTCAGATCTGTACTAAATCTAACATGGGACAAAGGCTGTTAATAGTTTTTAGGAAATTAGATCTCATGATTTGTTTTTATTTAAAAATGAAATAATAGTGACTTCTGTGAAATTCAAATACTGTCACGAGACAAAAGTAGTAAAAAGAAAGGCAGCGGCACACAGTGGACCGTGAAAAGGGGTAAAGGTCGGGAAGCAGGGGAGGAAAAGGCACCAAGTACTGCTGGCTGTGGTCTGTGTGAACAGTTTTCCATGAAGCATTTCTGGAGACAAGAGCAGGCTAATTTACCTCTCCATCGCTGTTGAAGGTGTTTCAAAAAAGCAATATAAGAAAAGCGGCAAGATGGAAAGACAAGACAGTAGAGGATATATATTAAGGTCAGCAAACATTTTCATGTGGCTCTAATTAATGATTACTTTAGGCTAGCCTAACAAAAGGTCTCTGTCCTTAACCTAGCTGTTGTAATGGTAAATACCCAAAGACAACAACAACAACAACAACAACAAAAAACAGAGAAGTAACTGATGTGATACATGTTTACAAACATGAGAGTAAATAACAGCTTGCTGGTGGCCTAGCTCTAGTGCAGCGCTCCTCAAAACATGAGTAGGGTTACAAACCAGAGATGCAGATGGTAATCCTGCAGATCCGGATAAGTCAGTAACACACATTTTTAACAAGCTGTCAAATGTTACTTGCTACTTGGTGCTGGATCAATTTGGAGTAGATATCAGATGCTAAAGAAACTGACACTGCTAGGATACAAAATAAATACACAGAAATCAGTAGCCTTCATTTATGCTAACAACAAACACATAGAGGATGAAATCAGAGCATCACTCCCATTCACAATTGCATCAAAAAAAATAAAGTACCTTGGAATAAACCTAACCAAGGAAGTAAAGAATCTTTACAATGAGAACTTTAAAACCCTCAAGCGAGAAACTGCAGAAGACATTAGAAAGTGGAGAAACCTCCCTTGTTCCTGGATTGGAAGAATCAATATTGTGAAAATGGCAATCTTACCAAAGGCAATCTACACATTTAATGCAATCCCTATCAAAATTCCAAAGGCGGGCTGGAGAGATGGCTTAGCAGTTAAGTGCTTGCCTATGAAGCCTAAGGACCCCGGTTCGAGGCTCGATTCCCCAGGACCCACATTAGCTAGATGCACAAGGGGGCGCATGCGTCTGGAGTTCGTTTGCAGTGGCTGGAGGCCCTGGCGTGCCCATTCTCTGTCTCTCTCTATCTGCCTCTTTCTCTCGTTTGCTGTCACTCTTAAATAAATAAAAATGAACAAAAAAAATTAAAATAAAAATTCCAAAGGCATTCTTCATGGAAATAGAAAAAAACAATCCAAAAATTCATTTGGAATCACACAAAACCTCAAATATCTAAAATAATACTGAGCAACAAAAATAAGGCTGGTGGTATCACCATACCTGATTTTAACCTATACTACAGAGCCATAGTAACAAAAACAGCATGGTACTGGCACAAAAGCAGACATGTAGATCAGTGGAACAGAATAGAGGACCCAGATGTAAGCACAGGTAGCTATAGCCACCTAATATTCGATAAAAATGCCAAAAATACTCTTTGGACAAAAGACAGCCTCTTCAGCAAATGGTGTTGGGAAAACTGGATATGTATGTGCATAAGGATGAAGATAGATTCTTCTCTCTCGCCATGCACAAGAATTAAGTCCAAATGGATTAAAGACCTTAACATCAGACCTGAAACTGTGAAACTGCTAGAGGCAAAAGTAGGGGAAACCCTTCAACATATTGGTCTTGGCAAAGACTTTCTGAATACAACCCCAATTGCTCAGGCAATAAAACCACAGATTAATCACTGGGACCTCATGAAATTACAAAGATTTTGCACTGCAAAGGACACAGTGAAAAAAGCAAAGAGGCTACCTACAGAATGGGAAAAAATCTTCGCCAGCTATATATCTGATAGAGGATTAATATCTAGGATATACAAAGAACTCAATAAGTTAAATAAATAATAAGGAATCTGTGGCGAACCCCCTGACCAGCAGGAGAAGAACGACCAGCAAACGAAGATCCTTCTTGATCACACTTTATTGGAGAGCCTCTTGGTTAACAGGAAAGCTGATGGCGTTACAGCTGCTTTTATAGGGTCGAGCACTACGGGGCGTCTACTGATTGGCTGCCAAAGCTCACCCGCCACCAGGAGCCATGGGATAGGCTTAAGACAAGGTGCGTCAAGCGCATGCGCAACCTCAAGCGAGGTTGGCGCCAAGGCGCTGACTAAATAAGGAATTGATTACCTCAAGACTGGCAGGAAGCCAGCGCCATCTTGTAATGGCGTCTGCATTAGCTCCCTACAGAATCAAACAAGCCAATCAAAAAATGGGCTTTGGAGCTAAATAGAGAATTCTCAAAGGAAGAAATAGGAATGGCATATAAGCATCTAAAAAAATGTTCTACGTCACTAGTCATCAGGGAAATTCAGATTAAAACTACATTGAGATCCATCTCACTCCTGTCAGATTGGCCACCATCATGAAAACAAATGATCATAAACATTGGCGGGGATGTGGAAAAAGAGGAACCCTTCTGCACTGCTGGTGGGAATGCAATCTGGTCCAGCCATTGTGGAAAACAGTGTGGAGGTTCCTAAAACAGCTAAAGATTGATCTACCATATGACCCAGCTATAGCACTCCTAGGCATATATCCAAAGGAATCATCTCATTTCCTTAGAAGTATGTGCTCAACCATGTTTATTGCTGCTCAATTTATAATAGCTGGGAAATGGAACCAGCCTAGATGTCCCTCAACTGATGAGTGGATAATGAAGATGTGGCACATTTATACAATGGAGTTCTACTCAGCGGTAAATAAAAATGAAGTTACAAAATTTGCAGAAAAATGGATAGATCTGGAAAGGATTATACTAAGTGAGGTAACCCAGGCCCAGAAAGCCAAGTGCCACATGTTCTCTCTCATATGGGGATCCTAGCTACAGATGACTGGGCTGCTGCATGAGAAGGAAAATACTTAGTAGCAGAGGCCAGTAAGTTAAAAAGGAGGTATAAAGGGAAGAGAAAGGAAGGGAGGAGGGTACTTAATAGGTTGTTATTGTATATGTGTAAGTACAATGATTGAGATGGGGAAGTAATATGATGGAGAATGGAATTTCAAAGGGGTAAGTGTCAGGGGGGGAGGGAAGGAATTACCATGGGATATTTCTTTTTAGCATCATGGATAATGTTAATAAAAATTTAAAAATTAAAAAAAAAACCAGTGATATCTATAAACCTTTTAAAAATTTACATTTCAGGGCTGGAGAGATGGCTTAGCGGTTAAGCGCTTGCCTGTGAAGCCTAAGGACCCAGGTTCGAGGCTCCATTCCCCAGGACCCACGTTAGCCAGATGCACAAGGGGCGCACGCGTCTGGAGTTCATTTGCAGTGACTGGAGGCCCTGGCGCGCCCATTCTGTCTCTTTCTCTGTGTCTGCCTTTCTCTCTGTGTCTGTTGTTCTCAAATAAATAAATAAAAAATGAACAAAAAAAATTTTTTTTTAATTTACATTTCAAACTGGGCGTGGTGGTGCACGCCTTTAATCCCAGCACTAGGGAGGGAGAGGTAGGAGGATTGCTGTGAGTTCAAGGCCACCTTGAGACTCCACAGTGAATTCCAGGTCAGCCTGGGCTAGACTGAGACCCTACCTCGAAAAACCAAAAAAAAATAAAATAAAAAAAAAATAAAATTTACATTTCTTATACTACCTTATTTCCTTGATAGTTAAATCTCATTCTTGTAATTCTTGAATTGCCACCAGATCGAAAACAGGTTATCTGTTGAGAATGGCCCCATTCAAACATTCTGACACTTCCATCTTGAGCTCCTGTCAGATCTGCATTGTAAGACAATAAAATTACATATTTAGAATAGTTAGGAAAATGTACTTCTTCATCCAATGTGGAAGTTCTTAATCAAAAAAATCTAGAAGTAAATCAACCCCTTTATATGAATTTACTGTGTATAGTTTTCATAAAATAAAATAAGGCACTATGTACTTTCATTTGGCTGAGAACGTGTCTTCAAGCAAAATAGAAATATTTAAATTAGATTCCTATAAATTATTTTTTCTTTAAAATTAAAGCCAGGCATGGTGGTGCATGCCTTTAATCCCAGCACCCAGGAAGCAGAGTTAGGAGGATTGCTGTGAGTTTGAGGCCACCCTGAGACTACATAGTGAATTCCAGGTCAGCATGGGCTAGAGTGAGACCCTACCTTGAAAAACCAAAAAAAAAAAAAAAAAAAAAAAAATTTATTTTTTTTTTCTTGTAAACTAGGTTTACATTTTTACTATAGGTGCTCAAAATCACAGACAAATTTATATTCGAAAAATTACACATCAAACCTGCCCATTACTCTTATCAGACTTTGAGAAATAATACCAAGCCTGTGACCTGCTTAATTTCAAATAAAACTGTTATGCTTTAATATAACAAAGCAGAAAAGGGGGCAAATACCAACCTTCATGAATGACAAAACTTGCTTTAAAACCGAAAATCTTCTAATACATTTACCAAAGTTTGTTTTCTTTTACTTTCTCCACCCCCACCCCGTCAAATATTTACTTATTAACTCACAAGCAGAGAAAGGGGCAGGGAATGGGTGTACGAGCCTCTTGCTACTGCAAATGAACTCCAGATGCTTACACCATTTTGTGCATCTGGCTTTATATGGGTGCTGGAAAATTGAACACAGGCTGTCAGGATTTGCAAGCATCTTTAATCCCTGAGCCATCTCTCCAGCCACTTTTTTTTTTTTTTTTCGAGGTAGGGTCTCACTCTAGCTCAGGCTGGCCTGGAATTCACTATGTAGTCTCAGGGTAGCCTCAAACACACAGCAATCCTCCTCCCTCTGCCTCCTAAGTGCTGGGATTAAAAGGCATGCACCACCATGCCCGGCTTTCATATTTTTCTTCTTTTTAAATTACTAAAACCAAGAAGCTTCATAAGAAGCTGGTTAAGGGCTGAAGAGATGGCTTAGCAGTTAAGCGTTTGCCTGTGAAGCCTAAGGATCCTGGTTCTAAGCTCAATTCTCCAGGACCTACGTTGGCCAGATGCACAAGGGGGCGTGTGTCTGGAGTTCGTTTGCAGTGGCTGGAGGCCCTGGGGTGCCCATCCTCTCTCTATATATATCTTCCTCTTTCTCTTTCTGCCGTTCTCAAATAAAACAAAAAAAAAAAAAAAAGAAGCTGGTTAAGTCTTTCCTTCTGGGGGTAGGGGGAGGGTTGTTTGCAGCAGTACTGACTGGATGACCACAGCCTTACATGGGAGAGAAAAGTCACTAACTTACATTTAAAGATAAATTTTTGCAGAAAGAATGTCAGCCACATGTTGGGTCATGATATGCAGAGACATTTATCCTACCTATAACTGAGGGCTAATTCCAGAATGCATGACCCATATACCTCAACAAGGAGGGGCCAGGGGGAGGAGGTAGGACATGGATGAGCCTAACAATGGTACCAAATTGACTGTATTCGCTGAGTACAAACTAACTAATAAAAAAATAAAAAATAAAGATAAATTTTTAGGGCCCAGAGAGATGGCTCAGTGGTTAATTAAAGGCACTTACAAAGACTGCTGGCCCAAGTTCAATTCCCCAGTACCCACATAAAGCCAGATACACAATGTGGCATATGCATCTGGACTTCACTTGCAGTGGCAAGAGGACTTGGAGTGTCCATATATTTAAATTCACTCTCTGCTTGCAAATAAAAAAAAATTAAAAAATACAAATGAGGGCTGGAGAGATGGCTTAGCGGTTAAGCGCTTGCCTGTGAAGCCTAAGGACCCCGGTTCGAGGCTCGGTTCCCCAGGACCCACGTTAGCCAGATGCACAAGGGGGCGCATGCGTCTGGAGTTCGTTTGCAGAGGCTGGAAGCCCTGGCGCGCCCATTCTCTCTCTCTCCCTCTATCTGTCTTTCTCTCTGTGTCTGTCGCTCTCAGATAAATAAATAAATAATTTTAAAAAAATACAAATGATTAATTTTTAGACAATCCATCCTTGAATAGAAGAAATTGGGGTCACTTTGCATGTTAATGTCAAGTACATTAGTCTTTAACAACAGGAGCTTCAGAATATGGACCCAGAGGACAGTACTTTATGAAAACCCTCAGGAGCAATGAGTAACCAGGGTTAGAGGCTGCTGGCTTTCCATGCAAAATGTCCCCCAAAAGCTCATATCCTCCTTTGGTAGCACTGTTTGGGAAGGCTGTGGAAAATTTAATAGGTAGATCCTTGGTGAAAAAGATGGATCCCACTGGTAGTATGCCTTCCTCACTTCCGGTTTCTCTCTGCTTCACGCCTCTGACTGGAATGTGACAAGCTGGCTTGCCTCTCGCCTTCCTGACCATGATGGACTGTAATCCCTTGAAACTGAAGGCTGAGTTAAGCCCACTCCTCCCAAAGCTGCTTCTGGCCAGGTATTTGTTCACAACTGAGAAAATAATATAGATGCTAGGTGCTCACTGAACCCCCGATGCTCAGTGCTTCTTGCTGCACATTTGTAGGTTGGCACAAAAATGTCACTCTCAGATCTGAGCTCTACCACAACTTGAGCATTTTTGTTCCAGGCTAGGTCTTTAAGATGTACTGAGTGATATAAAACGGACTGGACCAGAAAGAGGCCTCACTCAGGTAGTTTTGGAAAGATAAAGAATTAGGAGAGTGACTTAATTCAATAAGTTTAGAATTTGTTCATCTCCAACTCCAGTTAATTTTATGCACAAACAGAACAGACTCAGAACCTACGTTTTCTAGATAAGTGAGTAAACCTGACTAAAGTCACAGTAACCACAATGGAGAAGTTTTAACTGCGATACTTTATTTGAGAGAGAAAGAAAAAGGCTATCAGAGAAAGAGAGAGAGAGAGAATGAATATGGGTATACATGGGCCTCTAGACACTGCAAACAAATGCCAGATGCATGTGCCACCTTTTGCATCTGTCTTATGTGGGTACTAGGGAATTGAACTTGGGTCCTTAGGCTTTGCAGGCAAGCACCTTAACCATGAAGCCATTTCCAGCCCTAAAGGTTGTTTTTTTTTTTAAAGATCCTATCAGGGCTGAAGGGATGGCTTAGCAGTTTTAAGGCATTTGCCTGCAAAGCCAAAGGACCCAGGTTTGATTCCCCAGGACCCACTTTAGCCAGATACAAGGGGGCATATGCATCTGGAGTTCTTTTGCAGTGGCAAGAGGCCCTGGCACGCCCACTCTTTCTCTCTCTCTCTTTCTTTGTCAAATAAATAAAGTAAAAAAAGATCCTATCAGCCATTTGTGGTGGCACATGCCTTTTAATCCCAGCACTCAGGAGGCAGAGGTAGGACGATTGCCGTGAGTTCAAGGCCACCCTGAGGAAAAAAAAGATCCTATCCTGTAACATTTGCTTTGCATAAAATCCACTTATTGTTGAATTAAATGTGGGACTTATTCATGACATAAAAAGGTATGATAGAAAAATATCACTAATTAATTAGCTTTTACTTTTTAATTCTTTTATTTTCCAGTTATGGTAGTTCTTTGAATACATAAAACTCAGAAGGCCATAGTGATTTACTATTGCCCAATAATTCTGAAAATACGTCCACTAATAGCCTCTGAAGCTGGAAGTGTCATTATTTAAATTATGGGCCTGCCTGGGATTTAAAAATTCCACTGTAAATTACACACTTCATGGGATATTTGCAGTAATGCTGACAGAAAGGTTTCTTCAATATTTCAGGAAAGTTGCAAACCTTATTACACAGGGTAAGAATGGCTTTAAGAACTGCCAAGTGTTTCTTGCTTATCAATAATATCTTGGGTTGGAGACACAGCTCAGCAGTTAAGAGCATTTCCTGTACAAGCACAAGGGCCCAAAGAAGCCTGAAAGATCATTTGAGTTCCATCCTCAGGACCCACATAACAGCTGAATATGGCTACGTGGTTCTGTAAGTCCAGTCCCACAGGAGAACAAAGACCCAGGAATTGCCTGTACTCAAGAAGAAATGACAAGCTCTGTCTCCAGTCACCGCAAGCAAGGAAACCCAGCCACAGATGAGCACATGGGACGTTGTTGGGCACATTCATATGCATACACCCCCCACACCAGACACAGAAAGTGTAACACAAACATACTATATTCACTTTCGACAAAGGGTCTCATTTGTAGCCCAGGCTGACCTTGAGCCTCTCTAGCATTGTAAGATCACAGCCATGTGCCAGTACAGAAGGCAAAATTACACTGCTTTTGGTTCTTTCTCACATTACTTCTACTGTTGAATAAATTCAATATAAGAAAAATGACCCAATCACTTATATTATTTTATATCTCTAGTAAAAGTATCAGAAGTTATTCTCTTCATTTAAAAATACATGATTTTAAAATAAAAATAAAAATAAAATTAAAAAAAATACATGATTTTGGGCTGGAGAGATGGCTTAGTAGTTAAGGCATTTGCCTGCAAAGCCACAGTACACAGGTTTGATTGCCCAGTACCCATGGCAAGCCCGATGCACAAGGTGACACATGCATCTAGAGTTTGTTTACAGTGGCTGGAGTCCCTGGCATGCCTATTCTCTTTCTCTTTTTGCCTCTCTCTGTGTCTCAAATAAATAAATGAGAATAAAGTACTTTATAACTATATGGTTTCTTGAGCCATTCTTTTAGGAAGTATGCAATTTCAAAAATAAGATGCATATAGTACAAATTGTAATATGGCAGAAAAGAACATTGATTTCTGTCACTTATCTTTTATTGAACTCTCCCCCACAAGAAAAGATGTGATAACCTTTTCTGTTGTTTTGAGGTAGGGTCTTGCTCTGTCCCAGGCTGACTTGAAATTCACCATGTAGTATCAG
The DNA here is from genome assembly GCF_020740685.1 of Jaculus jaculus. NCBI lineage: Eukaryota > Metazoa > Chordata > Mammalia > Rodentia > Dipodidae > Jaculus > Jaculus jaculus. Next base: position 59,268,288 of record NC_059115.1, read on the forward strand.
GCTGGCCTCAAACTCACAGTGATCCTCCTAACTCGGCCTCCTGAGTGCTGGGATTAAAGGTGTGTACCACGCCCAGCACAAACTATATAAATTGGAGGGACAAGAACACCTCTTACACTCTTTATGTTTTAAAAACTTTTTGCTACCTTGTGCATCTATCTGGCATATGTGGGTCCTAGGAAGTTGAACCTGTGTCCTTTGGCTTTGTAGGCAAGTGCCTTAACCACTAAGCCATCTCTCTGGCCCTTAATATGCTCTCTTACTATGGTTTGTCAAGTTGATAAAGAGAATGACAGGAAAATGGCATTAAAAATAACCTTACAATATTCACCTGACAACATGAATATTGACCGACATCACCAAAGTCCATCCCTCCAATAAATTCCTAATTAAGTTTTGGGCTAAAGGAAGAGAAACATTTGAGAGTCTTAGAAATAAGAACAGAAAAAGTATATATTCTACCTCAGAATATGAGAATTTACTAATAACCACTTTATTTATTTATTTTAAAAACATTGAGAAAGAGAAAAGAGGAAGGGAGAGGGAGAAAGAGAGAGAATGGGCACACCAGGCCCTCTACCCACTGCAAATGAACTTGATGTAGGCACCACCTTCTGCATCTGGCTTATGTGGGTACTGGAGAATCGAACCTGGGTCCTTAGGCTTCCCAGGCAAGTGCCCTAACTGCTAAGCCATCTCTCTAGCCCTAATAACCATTTATTATACAGGGTAAGAATGGCTTTAAGAACTGCCAAGTGTTTCTTGCTTATCAATAATATCTTGGGTTGGAGACAGGCTTACTATTAATGTGTCAGATAGACAAACTGACAAAAGGAGCATAATATAATCTGATTATACTCAGCCAATAAATAAACAAGGTATGGTTATGGTCTGTACATTAAAATATCACAATCATATTACTAAAGAATTAACAATTTCAATTTGGCATTGTCCAAGGAATCCAGAAATGTTTAAAGATAAAATGTGCTAACTTAGATACATATAGTTAAAATGTCAAATACTTATTGGCTGCATTCAGCAAGCTTTCTCTATTAACTTAAGGAAACATTTTTCTAGTTATAATTCAATTTTGAAATGAAGACTATATAAACAAAGTAGGATAATAAAGGCTATCTTTCAACTGAAACAAAAAGCTTCCCATAAATTTCTTATAATAAAATTTAACAAAAATGCATACAAAGATAAAAGAATCATTGCCAATTATTATTATATTATTATATTATATTAAATATTATTATATTGCTAATTACTTACAGTAAGGAAGAGTTGGATGAGAAGTCATTCTTCTGACATTATTAATGGCTTTTTTAATCATCTGGCAAAAGGAAAAAAAAGTTATACTTTCAATAAAATAGGGCTAAAATTCAAGTTGTAGTGCTGGTTTGTATGAAGCCGTGGGTTTGTTCTCCAGACAGACAGACACACACACACACACACACACTTTTTATATTACCAACATCAATTCCCCTCAAAAATTTAGTCTTGCCCCTTTTTTGACAAGTGTTCCCTGATTCCATTAAGTTTATTGGAATAAACATGAATGGCATTAGGCTAAAAGACAGAAGCATATGAAAATAAAAGAGGTAGACAATTTCAACTGATAGTTTAGGCCTGTTTACTCATTTTAAAAGTAAAATAAATGAGCAAATTAAAGGGAAAAGTTCTTTTTTTTTCTTTAAAATTTGAGAGAGAAGCCGGGCGTGGTGGCGCATGCCTTTAATCCTAGCACTCGGGAGGCAGAGGTAGGAGGATTGCTGAGAGTTTGAGGCCACCCTGAGACTACATATTGAATTCCACGTCATCCTGAGCCAGAGACCCTACCTTGAAAAACCAAAAAAAAAAAAGAAAAAAGAAAAAATTTGAGAGAGAGAGAATATGGCATACCAGGGCCTTAGCCACTGCAATCAAACTCTAGACGCTTGCACCAGCTAGTGGATGTGTGCAACCTTGCGCTTGCCTCACCTTTGTGTGTCTGGCTTATGTGGGATCTGGAGTCAAACATGGGTCCTTAGGCTTTGCAAGCAAGTACCTTACCCACTATGTAATCTCTTCAGCCCTTGTTTTGTATGTTTGAGGCTGTGTCTCACATGCCCAGACTGATCTGGAACTCACTCTGTAGCCTCAAACTTTCATCCAATCCTTAGATCTTAGGTTTCTGAGTGTTAGAATTAAAGACATAAGCCACCATGCCCAGCTGAAGTATTTTCTTTGTAAAATATTTTCTATTTATTCAGCACCATAATTATAATTATGTTAGTAGCATAAATCTCAAAGGTACCATTTTTTTTAAAGTTTATTTATTTTTAGAGTTTATTTATTTATTTGAGAGAAAGAGAGAGAAGCCGGGCGTGGTTGCACACGCCTTTAATCCCAGCACTCGGGAGGCAGAGGTAGGAGGATCGCTGAGAGTTCGAGCCCACCCTGAGACTACAGAGTGAATTTCAGGTTTAGCTTGAGCCAGAGTGAGACCCTACCTTGAAAAAACAAAACAAAACAAAACAAAACAAAAGACAGAGAGAGAGACGGAGAGAGAGAGAGAATGGGTGTGCCACGGACCTCAGCCACTACAAATGAACTCCAGATGTGTGTACCTCCTTGTGCATCTGCCTTACATGGGCCCTGGGGAATTGAACCTGGGTCCTTTGGTTTTGCAGGCAAATGCCTTAACCACTAAGCCATCCCTCCAGCCCTCAAAGGTAACATTTTAGTTGTTCTTTTGATTTTTAAATTGTGTAATGTGTTCATTGATGTGCAGGCAAGGAGTTAGGGTGGAGAGAGATTAGGTTATGAGACCTAGTGAATGATACATATAGAAGTAGTTATATTCCTTCATAGCAGAAGTTGGTTTTAACAAGTATAATCTGTATACTAGCATTCATCATTCAATAAACGACAGAATCAAAATGTTCTTATGTTTTCTCAGGGCTGGAGAGATAGCCACTTCCTGAACAAGCATTAGGATGGGGTCAAGACCATCCCAGAACAGCTGGGCATGGCCACATGTGCATGTAGCCCCAGTCTCTTAGGGGAGCAAAGACCTGGATATAGTGTGAGCTCAACAAAAATGGCGACAGGTTCTGAAACCAGAAAGAGACAAACAACAGGCTCAAGCATGAATAGGCAGAAGAGCGATGAAGTGTGACACTGGACTTTTTGCCTTTGCTGCTGCAGGCAAGCACAGCCCACCTCAGGCAAGTGCATTCGTTGCAAGGGCACATCCATACACATCTCACACATACACACATTACACACAACCAAAAATGTGTTTTTGTTTTGTTTTGTTTTCCCCAAGGTAGGGTTTTACTTGAGGCCCAGGCTGACCTGGAATTCACCACGTAGTCTCAAGAGTAGCCTTGAACTCATGGCGATCCTCCTACCTCTGCCTCCCAAGTCCTGGGATTAAAGGTGTGTGTGCCACCATGCCTGGCTTCAAAAATATGTTTTTTAGTAAATGTTTTGTCAATCCCCCCCCCCCCTCCAATAGGAGTAAGCGGGGATTACCTGGGCAGAAAGGTTCCAGAGAGGATAGGAGAAAGCCTAATCCTAAAAACATGTGCTCTGGCTTGTAATTCCCAGTGCCAGAAATGGGCTATATCCCATGGTGAGCTGTTGGTTGGGAGACATATGAGGTCCAGAAAACAAGGTAGGTTTCTATCAAACCACTTGTTTACCCACTGGAACTAAAAGATCACCCTATTGCTAAAGACACCTTGAGTTGCTAACACAGTGTGTCAAGATCTGCAGAAATTAGGAAGGAAGCCAGCTCCCTGATGGCTATTCCTAGAAGTGCTACATGAGCTGCTGGGGGAAAAAGACCACCAACGTCGTGAACAAGCAGGGGATCCTACTAGATACAAAAGCAACAGCCAGACAAGATGCACACACCTGTGCAATACTGCCACTCACCCTAGGAGGGTAACCAGTAGCTCTGTGACTAGATAAGAGACCTGCTCAATGGGAAGGAACTCACAGCTGATAGTGAAAACCAATCCTATAGAGAATCAGAATCCTATAGAGATGATGGTCATGACTCCACTGAGAAGCTTCCACTTGACTTTTGTCAAAAGAGGCTATAACCATCAAATTTATTCCCCCCGCCCCCCCCCCCCTCTGAGATAGGGTCTCTCTCAGGGTAGCCTCAAACTTACAGTGATCCTCCTACCTCTGCTTCCCAAGTGCTGGGATTAAAGGTGTGCACCACTACACCTGGCAAAAAATTATTTTAAAAATATATTTATTTGAGAGAGAGAATGAGAGAAAGAGGGAGATAGATACAATCTCTCTTAACTATGCTTATCGCCTTTTAGGCCATCCTTTCACTATGTTGGAGAACCTGTTTTCTCTTTTACAGAAGGTGGTGAAAACTAGGGTGAACCAAAATCTATCAACATGACAAGAAAAATGAGCTGACTTCCTATCATGAGATGAGCCACCTCCTGCAAATCAGCCAGGGTCCAGGTGACACCACCTGGGAATCAATAAGTTAAGCACGTGCGCTACCTTCATAGTCTGACAACCTGAGCCAGAGAGGTGGTGATAGACACTGAGGACACCCAAAATGTATCAAGGCAGAAATCCCGAGCTTGCAGAAAGCTTAATACTAAGGTAGACTTTTAACATACCCACCAAGGCGCAGGGAACATTGTGGAATAGGAGGTGGAAAGAATCTAAGAGCTACGGGGTGGGAAGGAGTACCCAGAGGCATTGTTCCTGTGCCCAGTAACTGACTGCTGCTCTCATAACCCATAACCCCGTGGTGAACACCAGTAACACCAATGAAGAGGGTCCTCAGTGGTATGGTGGCAGGGAGGAAGGGAATGGGACCAGCATAAGATTTTGTCAATTCAAAAAAGTTTCTAATAAAATAATATTTTTCTGAAAGCATATTGTAGAAAAATAAAGAAATAATTGTTTTAGATTACCATTTAAAAAACACAACTTCATTCTATTACTATCTTTTTCCTGAGAGGGGAATAGAGAAGTCCCTAAATTCACAAAGCACAATAATTCCCTTCTAAAAGCTGTTTTTGAAAATATTTTTATTATTTGCAGAGAAAGGGAGGGAAGGAGGAAAGGAAAGAGAGAGAGAGAGAAAGAGAGGAGGGATATGGACATGCTAGGGCCTCCAGATGCGTATGCCACTTTGTGCATTTGCCTTTCCGTGAGTACCAGGGAATCAAACCTGAAGTGTCAGCCTTTGCAAGCAAGCGCCTTTAACCACTAAGCTAAAAAAGCTGTTTTAAAAATTTACACAGGAAGAGAGCCGGGCGTGGTGGCGCATGCCTTTAATCCCAGCACTCGGGAGGCAGAGGTAGGAGGATTGCCGTGAGTTCAAGGCCACCCTGAGACTACAGAGTTAATTCCAGGTCAGCCTGGACCAGAGTGAGACCCTACCTCGAAAAACCAAAAAAAAAAAAAAAAAAAAAATTTACACAGGAAGAAAAATCAACCCTAAAAGAGTAATTCTGTGCTATGATATTTTAGATCATAAGCAAAGTTTTTTTATTTTTATTTATTTATTTATTTATTTGAGAGCGACAAGCAGAGAAAGAGGCAGAGAGAGAGAAAAAGAATGGGCGTGCCAGGGCCTCCAGCCACTGCAAACGAACTCCAGATGTGTGCACCCCCTTGTGCATCTGGCTAATGTGGGTCCTGGGGAATCGAGTCTCAAACTGGGGTCCTTAGGCTTCACAGGCAAACACTTAACTGCTAAGTCATCTCTCCAGCCCACAAGCAAAGTTTTTTGAATACTGACAGTATGTCTAATATTGCCCTACAAAGGGCATATAATGCAGGCAGACTCCGTGCTCTCAAAGAGCTTACATGTCATAGCATGCAGAACCAGAACTAATTATTTAACTGGTAATTTCAATAACTGGTAAGTGCTACAAAGACGACAAGATGGGACAATAAGATATAATATGATTGGGGAGACAGTAGGTAGGGATAGATATCTTCCCTAAGAATTCTGGGGCAATGTCTTACTGGACTTGAGATCTGAATGGTTAAAAGAAAAGAAAGAGCTTTGTGTGCATGCATACCAGCACGCATGGCATGTATGTGTGTGCCTGTGTGGAGACCAGAAATAAATGGCAGGTGTTTTCCTCAGCAGCACTCTTTTTTTTTTCCAAGGTAGGGTCTCACTCTGGCCCAGGCTGACCTGGAATTCACTATGTAGTCTCAGGATGGCCTTGAACTCATGGTGATCCTTCTAACTCTGTCTCCCGGGATTAAAGGCATGTGCCACCACACCTGGCAGATTTACAACTTTTAATCATCTTATATGTATGAACCCAAACACAACAGCTATGCAAAACTTAAAATACATTTAAGTTTACATACCACGGCGGCTCCTCGGCCAGTCTGTGTGCTACCAAGCCAAGGCATATTGATTGGAGTGCCTGGATTACTGTGTGTATACGGGGTTGTTCCCTGAACAGCTGTGAAATCATCACGAGCATGTATCACCAAGAAGTCTTCTGATCTACAAAGTAATATTAGCCAGAATGAAAACAACATAGATCTCTATTTCATTTTTAAGCTTGAGAGCTGTAGCATTTGACTTTTGTATTTCCCTTTTTGTTTTTTCGAGGTAGGGCCTCCCACTAGATCAGGCTGACCTGGAATTCACTATGCAGTGTCAGGGTGGCCTCGAACTCATGGTGATCTTCCTATCTCTGCCTCTGAGTGCTGGGATTAAAGGCGTGAGCCACCACACCTGGCTTTGTTCTTCCCTGCTCTTATTCCTAACTCAAAATGACTTACCTATCTGCATAATTTCCATTCCCTTTTCCCTTTCCTAACAACTTCCTTTTGTAAAACTCTTGCCATCCTTATCTATTCTTTAGCAAATCAGCTTCTACTGTGCCCATAATTTTAGCTTATTCCTTTACAAGAATGATATGCTGCCTGATGCCCTTAGAGGGCACTGGTATTCTTTAAAAAGAATCTTTTGAGAGTTATATAGTTCAGTGGATACAGTCACTCATATTACATTAATGAATAAAAACAAAATGTAAGCGTACCCTTTGTTTTCCATTTCTACATCATCATCTACCCAAGTATAGATCTGTGTAGCCAGAATTCCAGAAACATCCAGTTCTTGAACATCATGGCTGGAGGCGATTGCTATGCAATTTCTATTTGCCTGAAAAATAAATCACACATTCATTTTAAATTGAAAGCAACAATTGTTATATAGGTTATTTTAAAAAATAACTCTAGGGCTGGAGAGATGGCTTAGCGGTTAAGCGCTTGCCTATGAAGCTTAAGGAGCTCGGTTCGAGGCTCGGTTCCCCAGGTCCCACGTTAGCCAGATGCACAAGGGGGCGCACGCGTCTGGAGTTCGTTTGCAGAGGCTGGAAGCCCTGGCGCGCCCATTCTCTCTCTCTCCCTCTATCTGTCTTTCTCTCTGTGTCTGTCGCTCTCAAATAAAAAAATAAAATAAAAATTAAAAAAAAAATAAAAAATAAAAAATAACTCTAGTAAAAATAAGTATAGAATATATAACATGTTTACAAATTAATATTTTAGTTTATTAATTACATTTTTGGTCAAAAAAACTTGACCGAATAGATATGTTTATGTTCTAAAAATTCCATTACATTTAACAGAAAGACAAATATAAATAAATCACAATACATGTATACCACGTTATTTCCTCTCCCAGTATTGTTGCTGTAGTATTTTAGAATGTTCTGCTCTCCCTAACATTTGCATAACTCAGGAATTTGGAGAGCCAGACATAGTGAGTGATTCATGATGTCCATAGCTGCAGCTAGCTGGACAAATAACTGTGAGCCCTAAACTCAGTGATCCTCTGTTACAGCAGCACCTGCTGCATAACCAGGTGCTATCTGGCCCTCTTGTTACTCTGTGGGAATGACAAGAAACCAGTCACCTGAGCTTAAGAAACCAATGTGAAAATGTTGCTATTGTGGTTGCTGCTCTTGTTAACATAGAAACTGTCCTCAGTCTGTGATACAGAATCTTCGTGTTTTCAAAGTGCATGTAATAAATTGAAAATCAACTTGTTAGTTTGAATCTAAGTTATAATTTCACTTTCCATCTAAATAAATGGGAACAAGTTCAATCAATCTCAAAGGCATTTAAGAAATAAAATATAAAGTAAGAGAGATTATTTATCAGCTATAAATGTAGCAAGAACATTGAAAAAAAGTCAAGTTTTGAGAGACAAATAAGTAACCACACTTATAAGTGAATAGCAGACTTTATATATAGGGGTAACTATTCATTTTTAGCTACTCATATATATATTTTCCAAAAAGAGAATTTCTAGCTCTTTTCATAGGATAAAATACTCAAAATCTTATTTTTTTCAAGAGAAGGTAGGTATTATAGGGTGTAGACAATAATTTTGTATTTGAAACATATATACATACATGTATATATGCCCTGCTATATAGATATTACTACTTTTTAAGGAGTTAATTCTAAACCTGTCTACTTTAAATAGAACTAATCCATGTTTAAGAATATTTATGAAGGGAATGAGATGGAAGATACAGAGAAATATGAGGAGAGAATGATAAAAGAACTATGTAGGTGAAATCAAAGCTAACACAAGCACAGCATAGGAGGATGAAGAATCAACTGATGGAAACATTTCTGAGTAATATTTAAACAGTACTGCAACCAAGTTGTGCCTGTAATCTTAGCTCCTCAGAGGCTGATGCAGGAAGATCACTGAGGCCAGGCAGGGTTGTTAGTAAGAGCTCATCTTTGAAAAACAAAGTAGGGCTGATGCTCAGTTGGTAAAGTACTTGTCACACAAGCATGAGGACCGGAGTTCAGAGTCACATATAAAAAGGGGTGTGTTGGGAGGCAGAGATAGGAGTATCGCTATGAGTTCGAGGCCACCCTGAGACTACATAGTGAATTCCAGGTCAGCTTTGGTTAGAGTGAGACCCTACCTCAAAAAAAGAGGGGTCTGATGGCATTTGTCTGTAAGTCCATCACTGGGGAAGTGGAGACAGGAGCAACAGTAGGGTTTAGTAACTAGTCTAGCTGGATTCGAAAGTTCAAGGTTCAGTGCAAAACAGTCTCAAAGAATATGGTGGACAGCAGCTGAAGATACCCAAAGTCACCATCTGACCTCCATACCCATGCACACATGTACCCACACATATGAACATGTATACATGCCAAAATAACAAAACAATGTAAAAATAGGAGCAAATGACTATGTGAATATACAAACACCCCCCCCCCCACTTTTAAGTATTTAGGAATACATGAGTAGTTATAGCATCCATCCTTAAATCAATGAAAAGAAATGGGACGAAAGGAGTGCTAAGGCAGTGAGGAGAGATCGGAATGGGAAATTATTAAGGCATTTCAACCTTGGGCAAGTATACCTAAGGGTACCTTGAAACACATTAACTGGTCAGGTACTAGAGAGGTAAGTCAGTGGGAAGAGAACTTCTGAGTTTCATACCAGTTTCAATTTTATAAAATAATAAAAATCACATTTGAAAAAGTCATATTAAACATATAGAAAATCTTTTCTTATGATAAACTATCTAGCATAAAGTACACAGATACTGACTGATATTCAAATAATTTCTGTAGAGCAACGTTCTATCTGTAACATAGCCAAATTATATAATAATGAAACCACATTAGCAAATTATACAATAATTTTATAAACTCAAAATCTTAGCTGGGCATGACGGTGTACACCCTTAATCCCAGCACTTGGGAGGCAGAAGTAGGAGGATCACCATGAGTTTGACGCCACTCTGAGACTACATAGTGAATTCCAGGTCAGCATGGGCTGGAGTGAGACCCTATCTTGAAAAATACATACATACATACATGAATCTTAGTTAATAACTTAAAGAGTGGAAAATAAACTGACAAAGCAAAAATCTTCCAATTATGAATACTTTAATAGTAATTAAAAATATTTATGTACTTACTCTATTAACAGCAAAAGCAGTAATGATATCAGATTCCTTATGGATAATTCTTGCTTTACCCCCAGGATATCCTAAATCTGCTTCTATCTAAATGGAAAAAATATGAAAAGAGACTTTATTAATAGATTAATATATAAATCAATTACTTAGCACTTGTATAATTAACTTTAAGAAAGCTTTTAAGCTGCGAGTGGTGGTGCATGCCTTTAATCCCAGCACTTGGGAAGTGGAGATAGTAGGATTGCTGTGAGTTCGAGGCCACCCTGAGACTCCATAGTGAATTCCAGGTCAGTCAGGTCAGCGAGACACTACCTCAAAAAACCAAAAATAAATAAAAAAGAAAGCTTTTAAAGACCTCAATCTCAAAGGTACTATTACATATGCTAATCATCCCCAAACCAAAATTTACTTGGTGAGGGAATTTAAAGTTTTCAACCTTGCTTTCTTATGTAAAGATAGTTGATAAAACATACTCTGTGTTATCCCCTAAAGTAATGCTGAGCTAACTTTAAAGCAGGCATGCCCATCCTTTGACACTGCAACATACTATCATCCTCAAACGTGTTAGGCTGCATTCATAGTTACCCTGGGACACATGCAGCCGGGCTATGGGTTGTACATGCCTGCTTTAAAGGATCAAGACATCTTAATCGTTGAAGTCATGATTTTTAAAAGTTTCTTAGTATTATACTTCTTTACTAATATGTTAGAAATACTAAACGGTCAGGCAGTAATTAGTTTAGGCTTGTGGATCACAAAAGTTCACTGTTCCAATTTTTCCTTTTTCCAAATAACCCATTAAAATGTATAAATCATTCTTAGCTCGGAATCTAAAAACACAAAGAATTTGACCAGCTATCTATAGTTTACTGACTTCTGGTTTAAAATAACTTTCAATTTATAGTGGAGATTCCTGAAATCCTGAAAGCATGGTAACTCGTTCAAGTCAGTATGCCGTTTTAGTAGCTTAATAGAGTATTTATTATTCAAGGTAGTTTTACATAAAGTAGTTGACATTTTGCTTACCCTGAAAATGGTGTATCATACTTCAATATTCAAGAATACTATATAAATATAAGGATGCTATACAAAAACCAGCATTTATTAAAATAAATATAAGTTAGAAAGATGAGCCAATTATTAAATGTTAGAAACATTGCTGAATATGTTACTTTCTGTGGTGGTTTGATTCAGGTGTCCCCCATAAACTTGGTTCCCCAGCTGATGGCAATTGGAAATTAATGCCACCTGGAGGAAGTGTATTGTTGAGGACAGGCTTATGGGTATGATAGCCAGTGTTTCCCTTGCCAGTGTTTGACACACTCTCCTGCTGTTATTGTCCACCTTATGTTGGCCAGGGGGTAATGTCCACCCTCTGCTCATGCCATCATTTTCCCCTGCCATCATGGAGCTTCTCCTCGAGTTTGTAAGCCCCCCACCCCCACCCATGGGCTGCTCCTGGCTGGGTGATTTCTGCGAACCTGTCAGCAACAGTAAAGTTGGTACTGAGAGTGGCATTGCTGCTACACCTGACTGTGTAGTTTAGGCCTTTTGGAACTGATTTTCTGGAGGAGTGTGGAAGGATTTGAAAGCTTGGCCTAAGAGATGCCTTGCAGTGCCGTAAGTACAGCTTGATGGACTATTCTGGTCAGAGTTGAAAGACCTGAATGCAGTAAGAACTACGTACTGTGAAGTTTGGCTAGAAGCAGTTTGTGTGAGAGGCTTGCTATTATGCCCATGTCCTGAGAATTTGTGCAGGGTTGCTTTGTGTAGAAAGGGAGTGGTGTGAGCAGAGAGGTATGGCACAGAAAGAAATCTTTGGGCTGAGACTTCTGCCCATTCAGCTGTAATTATATGAGAGATTAGGACCTTTGAAATTTGGTCAGCTGACCTGCACTGTGACAACAGGAAGAATGCAGACTCTTTTGAAGGGGTCTGAGTTCTCAATGAGTGTCCTGTTCTTCAAAGTCTGCCTTATTCCCCCATGGATTAACAAATTGGCACCCCACCTGGTATAGTGGAATATGAGAAATACAGGAAAGAGAGGGTCATTGAATTTGCAACACAGTTTTGTTTTGGAAACAGCCATGGTCATGTGAAGCAGATTTGCTGAATGCCTGCTTGGAGAACCAATAGAGCCATGAGGATGGACTATGGGTTGCAGAGGAGATGCCCGGACCATGAGATGGCTGCTAAGAGCTGCTGGCCCTGAATGAAGTTTTCCAGGACTTTGAGTAGACTAGCTGGAGAAGGGGGATTGGAATGCCAGAGATTTGTTGCTATTAGAATTATTGGACTTGGAGACTTGTCATTGACTAAAGTTGTTGGACTGTGAGCTACAGAGTTTGATGTTTGCCCTGTTTAAATCTTGTACTGGTTGAATATTTCTTTGTTATGCCCAATGACATCTTTTGCAGTGCAAATGTTTATTTTGTACCATTATGGGTTTTTTGGTATTACAGTTCAGTTGAAAGACTTTGGATTATGGGGATGTTTGAACATAATTAGGATTGATAAAAACTATGGGGACTCTTAACATCATGGATGGTTATAAATTTATGGGGGCCAGGGGTGGAATGTTGTGGTTTGATTCTGGCGTCCCTCATAAACTCAGGTATTCTGAATGCTACTCTCCCCAGCTGATGGCAGATAGAAATTAAAGCCTCCTGGAGGCAGTGTATTGTTGGGGATGGGCTAATGAGTATGATAGCCAGATACCCCATGCCATTGTTTGGCACACTCTCCTGCTATTATTGTCCATCTGATGGTGACCAGGAGGTGATGTCCACCCTCTGCTCATGCCATTGTTTCCCCCTGCCATCATGGAGCTAGCCCTCAAATTTTAAGCCAAAATAAACCACAAGCTGCTCTTGGTGAACCTTTCTGCAACACTTCATTTTATCTTTTTTTTTTGAGGCAGGGTCTCACTCTAGCTCAGGCTGACCTGGAATTCACTATGCAGTCTCAGGGTGGCCTCAAACTCATGGCGATCCTCCTACTATGCCCAGCTCATTTTATCTTTTTAAACCTTCAGTCTTCTGAGTTTCTATAAGATGTGTCATAGGTCATTGTGAAATTCAAAAATTATTAATGTAAAATTAGCATACAAGTATAGTATTTAGATAAAAATAGCATCAATGTCTGACAACTGACTACAACTCTCCAGGATTGGCAGTATTTTAAAAATGGTTAGGGGGCTGGAGAGATGGTTGAGAAGTTACGGTGCTTGCCTGCAAAACCTAGTAATGACCTGGGTTCCAGTCCCTCACTACCCATGTAAATCCAGATGCACAGGGATGTGATGGAGCATGTATCTGGAGTTTGCTTGCAGTGCCTGGAGGTCCTGGTGTACCTATTCTCTGCCTCTCTTCATTCTCGGCTTGCAAATAAGTAAATAAAAAACATTTGTCTCGGTTGTTAAAGGTGCTTGCTTGCAAAGCCTGAAAGCCTGAGTTTGATTCCCCAGGACCCATATAAAGCCAGATGTAGAAAGTGGCACGTGCATCTGGAGTTTGTTTGCAGTGGTAAAAGGCTCTGGTGCACCTATTCTTTCTGTCTACCTCATTTTCTCTGTCTCTATCAAATACATATACATTGGGGCTCAGTGGTTCAGGCACTTACCTGCATAACCTAAGGACCTGTGTTCAGTTCCCCAGAACCATTGTAAGCTAGATGCACAAAATGGGGCATATGTCTGGATTTAGTTTGCAGTGACTAGAGGCCTTGGTTCTCTCTCTGTATTTGCCTCTTTCTATCAAACATATAAATAAATATTTAAAAAATCTTTACAAGTTCGGGCTGGAGAGATGGCTTAGTGGTTAAGCACTTGTCTGTGAAGTCTAAGGACCCCAGTATGAAGCTCGATTCCCCAGAACCCACGTTAGCCAGATGCAAGAGAGGGCACATGCATCTGGAGTTCGTTTGCAGTGGCTGGAGGCCCTGGCACACCCATTTTCTCTATCTGCCTCTTTCTCTGGCTGTTGTTCTCAAATAAATAAATAAAAATAACAACAACAAAAAATTAACTCAAGTGGGTTACAGATACAAATGCATTACCAAAATTATAAAAGACAGGAAAAATCTCTATGATGTTAGTTGTAGAAAATATTTTAAATGCAAAAGTAGGTACACAGAACAAATTGACACACTATACCTCATCAAAGTCAAAAATTTCTCAACTGCAAATGACATTATAGAGATAATAAAAACCAGTCCTAAGAGTAACTATTTGGAATCACATATCTCATAAAACACTTTCAGCCCAAATAACTAACAGTTAAAACTTAATCAAGAAAACAAGCAATACTATTAGGTAGAAGATAAGCAATGATACAGCCACATAATGTAGTGAGTATCAGCAATTAAAAAGGATTGGATTACTATGCCTGGCATGGGGATGCACACCTTTAATCTCAGTACTGTGGAGGCCAAGGCAGGAAGATGGCTGAGTTTGAGGGCAGCCTGAGACTACAGAGTGAATTCCAGGTCAACCTGGGCTACAGTAAGACCCTACCTCAAAAAATCAAAAACACAGCCTGGTGTGGTAGTGCACGCCTTTAATCCCAGCACTTGGGAGGCAGAGGTAGGATGATACATAGTGAATTCCAGGTTAGCCTGGGCTAGAGTGAAACCTTACCTCAAAGAAAAAAAAAAAATAGGAATGGATTATTGAAACACAGCATGAATCAAATTAATCTCAAATTAAGTTATGCTAAGTAAAAGACTCAGGTCAAAACTAGTCCCGATGGGTTTCATGCCATCTCAGCCCTTGGGAGAGGAAAGCAGGTGATCACCCGAGTATAAGGCCGGCTGGAACTACACAGTGGTTTCCAGGCCAGCCTAGGGGCAGAGTGAGACCATGTCTGAATATAAACAGCAAAACTAAAATGACAAAACAACAAAAAACATTTCTCCCCACAAAATGGTATAATTCCATTTACATAAAATTCCTTAAAATGTAAATTAATCTATACATTTGTAGTTGCTTGGGGGGCAACAGGCAGAGGCTGAAGGGAAGTGAACGGGAATGACTAAAGTTGGAGGGGGGTGATGGATATGTTATCTTGATGTTGGTGATGGCCAGAACTGAGCAAGTTACATTAAGTATCTGCAGTTATTTTAAGTAAGCTTACCAGAAAATAAAAATCACATTTTGTGGGGCTGGAGGGATGCAGAGTTTGCCTGCAAAGCCAAAGGACCCAGGTTCGATTCCCCAGGACCCAAGTTAGCCAGATGCACAAGGGGGCACATGCGTCTGGAGTTCGTGGGCAGTGGCTGTAGGCCCTGGTGTGCCCATATTGTCTCTCTTCCCCTCCCTCCCTATTTCTCTGTCAAATAAATATTTAAAAAACACCTTTTGTGATGACATATTCTTTCTTTCATTTTTTAAATTTTTATTTTTTTATATATTTTATTTATTTTAGAGAGGGAGGGAGGGAGAGAGAGAATGGGCATGCCAGGGCATCCAGCCACTGCAGACGAACTCCAGATGCATGTGCTCCCTTGTACATCTGGCTTATGTGGTTCCTGGAGAAATGAGCCAGGATCCTTTTTGTTCCACCTTGTAAGGTTTTAGAGGAGGGCAAAGTACCACACTACATGATCTGACCTAAACAATGGATAGGGATGGAGGGAGTCAAGGAGGGACTAGATAGGACCCAAGACCATACTTTAGGTGGCCTGGCAACAAGGGGCTGGTCTTGCTTTTCTGATCTGCCTCAGGCAGCAAAAGGTAGCTTGTTAGCCTGCTTGAGATGTCACGGCAGGTTAACATGGCTAGCAGTGCCTGTGACCTGACAAGTATCCAAGGAAGAAAAAAATCTCTCAACATCAACTCTTATAATGTGTACAGTCCATAGCCATACCACCCTGATCTCATCTGATCTCGGAAGCCAAGCAGGCTCAGACCTGGTTAGTACTTAGATGGGAGATAATGTGTAGAGACTAGTTAGTAATCATTATGTAAGAAAAGGCAATTGTGAATGGACTAAAATTTTGAATTATATTTTCTTAAAATCAAAACATTAGAAAAAATTCAAAATATAGAAACATATTTATTTTGCCAAAACTTTAGGTATAATACACAATATCAAATCAGTGTTCTGAATTAATTGCATGCAATTATTGTATTTTATGAAAAGATTCCTTTGGGTAAAAAACAGAAGTTATACAGCTAAGGTACTTGCCTGCAAAGCCTAACAACCCATGGTTGATTCCCCAGGACCCATGTAAAGTCATATGCACAAGGTGGTGCATGCATCTGGAGTTCATTTGTAGTGGCTGGAGGCCCTGGCATGCCCATTCTCTCTCTCAAATAAATAAATAAAACAATTTTAAAAAGCTTTGGACAAAATTTCTCTCTTAAAAATTACTCTGTGTGGGCTGGAGAGATGGCTTAGCGGTTGAGCGCTTGCCTGTGAAGCCTAAGGACCCCGGTTCGAGGCTCGGTTCCCCAGGTCCCACGTTAGCCAGATGCACAAGGGGGCACACGCGTCTGGAGTTCGTTTGCAGAGGCTGGAAGCCCTGGCGTGCCCATTCTCTCTCTCTCTCCCTCTATCTGTCTTTCTCTCTGTGTCTTTCGCTCTCAAATAAATAAATAAAAAAACTTAAAAAAAAAACTTACTCTGTGAGATAGTGTTAAAAGTTATGAATCATTTAGAATATGAAAAATAAGTTAAACATCCAACCTAAAATCACATCTTAATGTGTAGTCACAGACTATTTAGGAGTTATTTCATGCTTACAAATTCTCATTTGTTCTGTTTTAATGTTCAAGAACTTAAATACTAAGTACAAGGCATTAGGTTACATCTTAGTATGAAGAGTGAAATGACTAAGAATTGCTATATTTTCAGAAATTAATATAAGAGAGAAACTTTAACTTCAAAAGTGCTATTTACAAAAGTAAAGCAATGCTACTATACTTTTACAACTGTTGGTATAATTACATTTACTATGAACTTTGCTTGTATTTCACTCTGAAAAATCTGTAGGAAACATTCAACTCCCTTTAAAATTGCATTCTTTTAACTAACAAAACAGGAACCACTTGTATGTTTGTAACATTTAAGTTGACAAACTAAAGAATAATTTGAGGGGAAATAGTTTTATTCCAACAAACTCCACCAGGAAACTAAAAAGACAAATATTTTGTTCTCCTTAAGAATGCAATTTCTGATTTCAGTTGAATGACATTTTGTACCTTATTGATGTTTGGCTCCTCCATCATAGAATTTTTGGTTTCACTCTTGTCCTCTAATGACTTCATCAAAAAAGAATAACCACATGTCAAAGAGTAAAGATAAGATGTAACATGCAAAACACTGGGGTACTTTTCAAATTACATATATTTCTAATCAAATTACTAGAAAAGCATAGGGAAATGAAATCTTATTCTTAGATTTCACAGATCTTAATAAGTGCATGTGGAGAGTATATGATTGGGAAGCATGAGAACAATAGCTCTGAAGTTATTAATTAATAATCATTATAAATTTTATTATACTAAATACATAAAAAATTTTTACTCACTTACTTTGAAATGCTGACATTAAAGCAAGATCAGAACTAAAGTACTTTGTATCTGAAATTCAGAGCTACTGGTGCCAGGGTATAATCAACTAGACACCAAAGTCAACTTGTTCTCTTATACATTGCTGTGCAGTATTTCTGTGACACACAACCCCTCAGAAAACCCTCCTGAGTAGAAATTTCAAATGATAACTTTCTAATTCTCTTCTACTGATTTGCCAGAAACACTACATAATCTTGTTGCAGGCACATATCCTTCTTCAATTAGGGATATTAGGACTTGTTAAATAGAGAAAAACTGGCTCAATACTATAAATCTTCAGAAAAGGAAAAGTACAAACATGACAGCTATAAATTCCTACTTTTGTTGTGAATGGTTCAAATAGTATACCTCCCATTCATCTGTAATTAATTTTCAAATACATACAAATATTGAAGACATTTTATTTTTTAAAATGCATGTACCAGTTAACTACATTATACAGCAAAAGAAAAGATCTGAGGATAAAATAAGACTTCAAGGTATGATAAAAAAAAAGCCAAATAATGATAAAATTACATTTTCAAGCACACAAAGGAAAATAAAGCAGCAGTGATTGTATCAAAATATTTTATATTGCCCGGCTTGATGGCACACACCTTTAATCCCAGCACTCAAAAAAAAGGCAGAGGTAGGAGGATCACCATGAGGACACCTCGAGATTACTTAGTGAATTCCAGGTCAGCCTAGGTTAGAGTGAGACCCTACCTTCAAAAACCAAAACAAACAAACAAACAAACAAACAAACAAAAAACAACCAACCAAACAAAACAAATCCCAAATATTCTATATCCAAAATATAGTACTTCACATCCAAAATATAGTACTTGTCATATATCTATCTCCTGATTAGCTAAAATGTTGCAATTACTTTAATATAATCCTTTTACTAGAAATAATACATAGGTAGTAACTTTGTGAATACCAAAAACAGGTTAATCAACTTCCCAGTAAAGATTAATTCATACTATTAAGTTATTATTTAACTCCATGAAACCTAACTACGTTTTATTATATTTTTTCATCTTTCCTGTATCAATGTCTCTTTAAGCATTATCATGATCAAAAACAAAATTACAAAAAAGCAGTTGTTCCTGCCAGGCCCAATATATGGAAAATGAATCCAGACTTTTTTGTTCAAAAACTTGAGGACCTTTAAGACCTCATTTTCCTTGACCCAGACTGTCTATGTAATGAAACACACAATGGAGGCCACCTGGAGCCTAGGTTCCTTCTCTTCCAAAATGGAAGATTCATCTATCACACAGCTAAATTTACATCTATTCTAGCTTTTGTCTCATGGCTTCCTAGGAGTTTAAGATGGCTACAGGTAAGATGGGAAGGACGTTAGAACTTTTCCCATTTGGTCAAACTATAAATAAATTCATTTTCCTTAAGAAAAAAAAAAATTTCCCCTAATTACCATTGATTGTGCCAGTGTTTGATATCCAAACATTCCAAAAGGATAAAATTGTCATCTTGAAAATTAAGGAAATTAAAAAATTAAATTAAGAAAAACTGACATTATAAAAACTATTTATTTCAACACTTATGCTCATGGTTTTGATTTAAAAGTGCAGTAAAATGATTTTAAAATTTTCATAAAATATCATGAAGCTCCAAAAAACTAAGACTATAATAGAGAACAATTAAAATATATACTTGTAATCATTACACATTTAGGCTTGGTTATATTACTCTATCCCCTTAATTCCTTAGTAGTTCTAGGCAGAATGACCTAGACCATCAAAATTCATATATTCACATTAAAAGGAACACTATATAAAAAGTAACAAGTAAACAATTTTTAACAGTACAGAACAATATAGTAGTGCTCTTATATACTACATTTGAAAACTGTAACTTGCAAGAAATTATTTTAGGTAAATTTATATTTACAATAAAATATACCTTTTTTGTAAACATACTCTAGTTAATCTTATAATATTCTTATTAAAGTAGTATAATATTCTTATAATATTTTCTATCACATGCACTGTTAATTGCATGCACCCTTTTTTATTTATTATTTGTTTTTCGAGGTAGGGTGTCACTCTAGCCCAGGCTGACCTAGAATTCACTATGAAGTCATGGGGTGGCCTCGAACTTGCAGCGATCCTCCTACCTCTGCCTCCCAGTGCTGGGATTAAAGGCATGTGCCACCACACCTGGCTACATTTACTCATTTTTCTTGAACTGTCTTAATAGTATACACATACTAAATATACAAGACCTTTTTTTTTTTTTTTTGGTTTTTCGAGGTAGTGTCTCACTCTAGTTCAGGCTGACCTGGAATTCACTATGTAGTCTCAGGGTGGCCTCAAACTCTTGGCGATCCTTCTACCTCTGGCTCCCCAGTGCTGGGATTAAAGGCGTGCGCCACTACACCGGTTTGCTTTTTTTTATTATATTGAAATCTAGGAAAATACGAATATTTCATTCAATTGAGTAACTTTATTTAAAATATGTCTTGTAGCCGGCCTGGTGGCGCACGCCTTTAATCCCAGCACTGGGGAGCCAGAGGTAGAAGGATCGCCAAGAGTTCTAGGCCACCCTGAGACTACATAGTGAATTCCAGGTCAGCCTGGGCTAGAGCGAGATGCTACCTTGAAAACACACAAAAAATAAATAAATAAAAGAAAGAAAGAAAAAAGTATTGATTCTTCTAAGCAATAAAGTGATATATTTTCTTTTTCTGACATGGCTAATTTGAATATGTGTACAAAAATCTAGCAAAAGCTAAATAATAGCACACTAAATTGCTTATTAAACATTAGTACTTAAATAAAAAACAGAAGTTATATATGTAGTTTCCCTTTTCTTTAGTGCTTTAAAGCAGTCTTGCCTTTTGCTTGCATGTTTATTGTAAGGCTATTCTATTTCCTTATTTCTCCAACTGAAGTCATTTTTCTTCCCACTTCAAAATTAGTACAAGGTTTATCTGCATATTAGTTCAGTGTTATTCAGAATGTGGCCCACAAACCAGTGGCCAGTTCTGAATTCAGGGAAGCTAAAGATTCAGCTATATAATTGTGCCTATTGTTTAAGTTCACCTGACAATTTTTAGTCACAAAACATCATTATGATTATTATTTTTGGTTTTTCAAGGTAGAGTCTCTCTCTAGCTCAGGCTGACCTGGAATTCACTATGTAGTCTCATGGTAGCCTTGAACTCATGGCAATCCTCCTACCTCTGACTCTCCAGTGCTGGGATTAAAGGCATGTGCTACAAACATTCTTAAGGAAAGATGATGTTCATTTATATTCAGATGTAAGTTCTTTGTGCTATCAAACTGACATTTAAAAAATATATTTATTTATTTATCTGAGAGAGATAGAAAGTGGTAGAGAGAGAGAGAGAGAGAATAGACATGCCAGGGCTTTCAGCCACTGCAAATGAACTCCAGATGCATGTGCTACCTTGTGCATCTGGCTTACATGGGTCCTGTGGAATCGAATCTACATCCTTTGGCTTTGTAGGCAAGCACCTTAACTACTAAGACACCCCTCTAGCCCCAAACTGAGATTTTTTAATAGCACTTAACTAAATTACTCCTTTCCCCAAAGAAATGTTGTGATATTATCAAGATATAATCAAATTGTTACAGTAGAATTATAACTCAATTTTGCAAACTTTTATTTATTTAAACATAATCCATATAAGAAAAAAATGTATATTCTCCATATGTTTTCATTATACAAACCTAAATTAATCTTTTAAGATAGACTCAAATATAATATGAACATCATGAGAAACTGCAGTCTCCTAAGCAATTGTACATTATACCTCAAAACAAAAGACACAAGATCCAGAATCCTTAGTATTAATTAAAGAAGAATGTGCTGGGGCTGAAGAGATGGCTTAGCAGTTAAGGTGCTTGCTTGTGAAGCATAAGGACCCAGGTTAGATTCCCCAGTACCCACATAAGTCTTATGTACAATGTGGTACATATGTCTGGAGTTTATTTGCAGTGACTAAAGGCCCTGGTGTGCCCATTCTCTCTCTCTAATAAGTTAAGTAATAAAAGTGTCTCAAGTAAATCTAAATGAATTACTTAAACTTAAGTATCTCTCCTCCTTTTGTATGTCTATCTAGAAAAGCATTAATTCCATATTTATTATATAAAATGGTTTTTTTTACAAACTTGAAAATTCAATAATAAAGTACTAACAAGATTTCAACATATACAAACCTCATTTAGACACCTTTTCTTGGTGAATATATTTCTGATAAAGGTTTCTTGAATCTCTTCCTGTTTTACTAAATACTGCCAAAGCCTCTTCACAGACAGTGCCAGATGATGTTTGGATCTACAGAGACAGTAAATTTAATTACATTACTTGAGAGTTCTGATTAACTTGATAGCAATTTATTAGTGCTGTATGAATGTTTATTATAATAAATGAGATAGGACTGCACCATACAAAAGCATTTTCTTTTCTTGTTTTTGGTTTTCTGAGGTAAGGTCTCACTTTAGGCCAGGCTGACCTGGCATTCACTGTGTAGTTGCAGGGTGGCCTCAAACTCTCGGCAATCCTCCTACCTCTGCCTCCTGAGTGCTGGGATTTAAGGCGTGTGCCACCATGCCCACCATTTTCTTTTTTTTAATATTAATTTTAATCTTATATTAATTACAACAAGTTATTCTCTTTTGCCCCTCTGCCCCAGCTCCTGCTACTCTGGACGCCCTCCTCAGTGGGGTTATGGTAGTCACTGTGGGGTCACGAAGGCCTCAGTTAGTCTCTGTGGGACAGCAGGGGATCTTGCCTCAGAGTATTCCTACCCACTCCGTGCCTCTTACAATCTTTCTGCCCCAATCCCACAGAATTTTCTGAGCCATGGCGGACTTCTATTCCACAGTATTCTCTGAGCCACAGCGGATGTCTCGGCAGTCTGATTTAGTGCTGAGCTCTCTGTGGCTTCTACATTCCTGTCCTGGTAGGTTTTGATTGATCACCGTGTTTGTCACCATCACCCTGGAGCTTGTTGTGAGGCTAGCAGTAACAGCAGTGTTCACATGGTTGTTTCCCCTGCAATTTCTCCTGACAAGCATTTTCTTAAAGGGTTAAATAAGTAAATACTTCAGGATTAGGATTTGAGAGCCATATGGTTTTAATTACAACACTCCATTTTGCCACTGTAGTGGGGAGCAGGAGACATGCAGGCCAAACATCCCTCATTCAAAAATGTTTCAAAGTCTGAAACTTCCCCTAAGTACTGCTGACATGGAGCATTTTGGATTTTGCACTACAGGTATTCAATTAGTCAAATCTATGCAAAATCCCAAACTGGAAAATTTCAAAATGTGAGGCACTTTGCCCATGCACTCAACCCTTATCTTACAATGCAGATGACAGTTCTGGCTGTGATCTAACAAAATGTTATTTACAAAGGAGGAGTAGGACTGGACTTGGTCCTACTTCTGGCTATAGTTCACTGATCTAGCAAATAAAAAAGGGTATGCCTTTTAGAAGAAAACTAGAAGAGACAAGTACTGTTAAGTGTTATCTATGAACATGTATCAGTCCACAAAATCCTTGTTACTGATCAACTGTGGGGTGAAAGCTTCTAAAAGAATATAAACCAGGCTGCAGAGATGGTTTAGGGGTCAAGGTGCTTGCCTGTGAAACCTAAGGACCCACAGTCAACTCTCCAGATCCCACATAAGTCAGACACACAAAGTGACGCAAGTACACAAGCCCGCAAGGTCGCACATGTGCACAAGGTGGCACATGCATCTGGAGTGTGATTGTAGTGGCTGGAAGCCCTGGCATGTCATTTCTCTCTCCTGCACGCTTTTATTTTTTTTTAAGCCTATCTATTGGGCTTGCAGAGTAGATGTCAATAAATTACAGTCTTCAAGCCATAGCTAATTAAGCCTACCCTATATTTTCAAAAGTAAAGTTTACAGAAACAGGCCAAATCTCCCTTTTGACTTACTGTCTATGGTTGTTGTCCTCTACAATGTCAGAGTTAAGTAATCATGACAAGGCATCTTAAAATGTCTAAAATGCTAACTGGCTTTTGCCAGAAAAGTTCACTAACCTATGAAATACTGAAATATCTCACAAAGACACAGATATGCAGTTAGAGAGAAAGTGAAGCCTAGGTCTTAAATATTTTTTTCTACATATACCACCTGCCAACAATCTAACTTAGCAAAACTACTTAAAATGGTGTGGATTTTTAAGCCTACTTGAACGGAGTGTTTGTAGGTTCTAGTAAAGCTTTGTGGCGGAGAATTGCAGGTCCTGCAGACAAACTCTCTTCAGAAGTATGACTTGAGATATAGTTTTGCGGTGGTCCACCATGGATTTCAAGTCGTCGGAGAAGAACTTGTTCCCAACACTGAAGAGTTTTTAAAACTGCATGACAAAGAGGTGAACTAACTGGCAACTCTAAAAAGGGAAAATACAATTGGTCCATGATTATTTCTGCAGCAAAATACTCCTAAAACTAAGATATCAACATACAACTTTGCAGAGGCATGGAAGCACAGAATATAGTAGTTTGAAAAAAAAAGAAAAAAGAAAAAAAACAACAATGCTGGGCTGTAGAGATGACTTAGCATTTAAGACAAGGACCCATGTTTGACTCTCCAGGTTCCATGTAAGCCAGACACACAAAGTGACACAAGGCACAAGGTCACACACATGCAAAAAGGTGGCACATGTGTCTGGTGTTCGGTGGCAGTGGTTAGAGGCCTTGATGCACCAATTCTCTCTCACATAAAATAAGTCATAAATCTTTGTATTTCAACATTACTGCTTCTGGCTTTAACTATACATAAAAATATACTTGAATATATGTGGAAAAAATTAACTGCTTGAATTTGTGCCATCCATGTAATTTTAAGATATACTTATAAAATAAAAAGCAATGTAAATAATCTGTATCATGAAATTCAGCACTTATTAATTATATTCCTTCGCATTCCCAAGTCCACTTTCAATTTTGTTTTTTTCCCCTAAGGTAGGGTTTCGCTCTAGCTCAGGCTGACCTGGAATTCACTATGTAGTCTCAGGATGGCCCCGAATTTACAGCAATCCTCCTACCTCTGCCTCCCAAGTGCTGGGATTAAAGGCGTGCACCACCATGCCTAGCATCCACTTTCATTTTTTAACTATTTCCATCCATCTCCTCATATCTATCCTTCTTTCTTATTTTGATTTGATTTTTAATTTTGAACATGATCTACTTATTTAATCTATAGAATATGAGAATACGCCTTTCCTTTCTCCATAATTCTAACAGTCACATAAAATTTTTGGTTAATTTGATGTCTTAATACTTTGTTTACTATTTATATGAAAACATAGTTCATATTTGAAGTATGACACACACAACTATTTCTTCATTATTCTTTAGGGTTTGCTTAGTGTCATCACTCAGACTGAGCTTTCAATATAATGAGTCTCAATAGAACATCAGGTACAGTGCCTCTGAGTTCTTTAATATTGGTCTTCTCAACCATCTATTAGCATGGCAGCTAGTTTTACGGATACTTTAGTTAAAAGAAAACTATCTTTTTCCTTTTTAGTACTAGTTAAAAGAAACATAAAGAATAGCAAACTAAACCAATGACACCATTATTTCCCATAAGAATGTTTATTACCTGCAAGATCATGACCTGCAAAGGGATAAAAAGTCTTCAAATTGTTGAGCACCAACTGCACCATAGCCAATCGCATCAATGACCAACTAAAAACAAAGCAAATATTGCTGTTAAAGATTTATGCAGGGATTTAAATAAAGATACCACCTTTGACCCCACAATTCCACGACTAAGCATCTACATTGAAAATACACCTCCACAACACCAAAATAATATATACATGCAATTATTTATGCCAGCATTACCAAAAGTAGAAGAGCTAAAAATAACCAAATTACCCATAAGGAGAGTACTAATTAACTTTAAAGTATAGAATTTTAAGGTAACTGGGCTAGAGAGATGGCTCAGTGGTTAAGGTGCTTGCTTGCAAAGCCTACTGTCACAGGTTTAACTCCCCAGTACCCATGTAAAGCCAAATGCACAAAGCAATGGATGTATCTGGAATTTATTTACAGTGGCAAGAAACCCTGGCACACCCATATTCTCTCTCCTTTTCTCAAATAAATAAATGATAATATCAAAAAAGAATTTTACAGTAACCTTAAATTAGAAGTGTTAACATGGAGAGAACTCCAGTATGTATTAGAAATTAAGCAGCAAATTTCAGAACAGTATATATGGTATACAGGGGAAGTAATAGAGACACACTTATTTTTGCAATCATATGGACAGAGAAACTTATACAAATGGCTACCTGTAGAGGGTCTAGGGAAAGACCTGAGTGAAAAAGAAATATTAGGCTTCTAACTTCATATCATTGTAGAGTTTAACTTAAAAAAATTAACTTCAGGGGCTGGAGGGATGGCTGAGCGGTTAAGGCACTTGCCTGCAAAGCCAAAGGACCCTGGTTCGATTCTCCAGGACCCACGTTAGTCAGATGCACAAGGGGGTGCACACATCTGGAGTTCATTTGCAGTGGCTGGAGGCCCTGGCACACCCATCCTCTCCCTCTCTCTGTCTCTCTTCCTCCCTCCCTGCCCCCTCCGTCTTTCTCTGTCAAATAAATAATGAAAAATAAAAAATTAAAAGCAATTAATTTCAGCGTTGGGGAGATGGCTTAATAGTTAAGGTGCCTGCAAAGCCAAAGGACCCAGGTTCAATTCCCCAGTACCTACATAAAGCCAGCTGCACAAAGTGGTGCATGCATCTGGAGTCTGTCTGCAGTGGCTAGAAGTCATGGCATGCTCATTTCATCTGCCTCTTTCCCTCCCTGCTTCTCTCAAAAAAATAAATTAAAATTAAAAAAAATTAATTTCAGGTGGAACACATTTATGTCTTAAGGTATTGTCTTTCAATTAGTATAAATTATGGTAGAATACACAACATAAAATTTACTATTGTAAGCATTTGTAAATATGTAATATGTTGTACAACCACCATTAGCACTAATCTCTGTAATTCTTCATGGTGGAAAACTGCAAATCTATGTTCAATCAACGAAACTGCACATTTCCTTCCTCATCCAGCCCTTGGAAGCCACCAGTATTCCTCTACTTTTACTTTTACTCTTTACTGACTTAACTACTCTAAGAACTCCATAAGTAGAACCACACACTACTTACTTTTTAGTGACTATTATCGCACTTAGCATAAGTTATATAATTTTCCATTTACGAACATGCCGCATTTTGCTTACACAGCTCGTGTGTGGTGGCCAGAAGACCATCATGAGAGTCAACAACTTTTTTTTTTTTTTGGAGGAAGAGTAACTCTCTGTCCTGGAACTGACCTAAGAAGGTGAGAATGGCTGACTAGCATGTTCCATATCCCTGTTTCTCCAGTTCTGGGGCTATAAATACATGCCTTCATCCTTGGCGTTTTTTCCTATGGGTTTTAAGATTGAACTCAGATCCTCCTGCTTGAAAGGCAAGTACTTTGCCAACTGAGCTATTCCCCTAACCCCTGCATTTTTCTTTCCCTTCTTTCTTTTTTTCCTTTCCTTATTTCTTTGAAGAAGGGTCTCACTTTAGCTCATGCTGAACTGGGATTCACTATGTAGGCTCAGGGTAGCCTTGAACTTATGGCGATCTGCCTACCTCTGCCTCCCAAGTGCTGGTATTAAATGCGTGTGCCACCACACCTGGCTTTGCATTTTTCATTTTTAAAGAAACCATGACACCAATTTCCACAGTGGCTGCACCCTTTTATATACCTACCAGGGCACAAAAATTGTAATTTATCTACCTATTGGCCAACACTGTTATTGTTATTTCTGTAGTAGCCATACTGATGAGTGTAAGATAGAATTCAACTATGGCTCTGGTTTACATTCCCTAATAAATAGAGCAGTTCTTCTTGTTTCCTGGTCATTCCATATCTTAGAGAAATATCTACTTCAAGCCCTTTGATATTTTTTTCTTGTCTTATCTTTCACACATGTAAAGCAAATTATCTACCACTGGATTTTATACCAAGCCCTATCACATTATCATTAGGTTATTATTGAGTTACACAGTTTGATGAATGAGCTATGCAAATATTTATATATTAAAAATGAAAATAGCAGAAAAATACACCAAGTAAAAATCTCACAATAATTTTTCAATTAATGAGTTTATTTATTTCCCATTAATGTACTTGGTTTTTCTAAAATCTTTTATTTTTATCCTGTTTCTAATATATCATGTCTTAATAAAATAAACTCACATTGCACTTGCAATAAACAGAGACAAGATAGCACAGATAAGGATTACTTATGAATGTAATAATAATGTGCCATTCAAGCTGGAGTTGAATGCTGTGAAAATTTAATTTTTGATAATATAGAAAGGACTGAGCCAGGAATGGTGGTGCCTTTAATCCCAGCACTCAAGAGGCAGAGGTAAGAGGATCACTGTAAGTTCAAGGCCACCCTGAGACTACACAGTTAATTCCAGGTCAGCCTAGACCAGAGTAAGACCCTACCTCGAAAAGCCTAAAAAAAGAAAAAAAAATTATACACACAAACACATATATTAGTTGGGAAATTGTTGTTAAAGAAATGTAGCAGCTGGAGAGATGGCTTAGCAATTAAGGGACTTGCCTGCAAAGCCAAAGGACCCAGGCTTGATTCCCCAGCACCTACATAAAGCCAGAAGCACAAGGTGGTTTGCAGTAGCTATAGGTCCTGGTATGCTGGTATACCCATTCTGTCTCTCTCTCAAATAAATGTATGAAGGAAAGGCAGACAGACAGAAAAGAAAGAAAGATAAATAGATAGATAGAGCTGGAGAGATGGTTAGGCAGTTACATACCCTTGCCTGCAAAGCCTAATGGCCTAAGTTCAATTCCCCAGAGACCAGTTAAAGCCAGTTGCACAAAATGGTGCATGCATCTGGAGTTCATTTGCAGTGGCTGGAGGCCCTGGTGCGCACATGCTTGCTTGTGCTCGCTTCCACACTTGTGCTCACGTTCTCCCTCTCTCTGTATCTCTCTGCTTGTAAATAAATTAAGTTTTTTAAGGGAAGGTATTTACAGCTGAGGAGATGGGTCCAGTGCACAAAACACTTGTCATGCAAGCTTGATCTCCAGAACCAGCATAAAGCTGAATGCTGCAATGCTAGTCTGTAACCCAGCACACCTGCACAAGGGAGGCGGTGCCCGAGAGCTGCCCAAAGCTTCTGGGCCAGCCGGCCTGGTGTTTGCGAAGGCTAAGGAGACTGCTGCCCTGACACTG
Source organism: Jaculus jaculus (assembly GCF_020740685.1). NCBI lineage: Eukaryota > Metazoa > Chordata > Mammalia > Rodentia > Dipodidae > Jaculus > Jaculus jaculus. The sequence continues at coordinate 59,297,091 of NC_059115.1, forward strand.
AAGCTGTCCACTGATCTTGGTGTGGCATGGCACAAACAGGACCCTGCATCACACATACACACCCAAAAGAGAAATAAATTCAACAATTTCACCGAGAGAAATATTCATTATTATGTATAATTCATCATTCCTAAATGTTATTTTAAAAACTATTACTTATGTAGACCATGACAGTATTTTTTAAAGAAGCTTAAATATTTCATACCTATATGAATTTGAATTTGAATGCTCATGGAGATGGAAATCTGAAGATATAGCATCATCATCATTATCATCATCATCATCATCACTTTCGAGACTCTCCTCTGAGTCATACTCAGCTCTACTTTGGGAAGGGGGCAGAAAAGGCTGAAACAAAAATTATATAGCTTATCATCCAAATGTTTGATTTAATATATCCAAATAAATAATAGTCTAATAATAATATCCAATTTTCAGACCTTTCCAAATAAAAAAGTAAAATAAGGGCTGGAGAGATGGCTTAGCAGTTAAGCACTTGCCTGTGAAGCTTAAGGATCCTGATTCGAGGCTCGATTCCCCAGGACCCACGTTAACCAGATGCACAAGGGGGCTCACACATCTGGAGTTCATTTGCAGTGGCTGGAAGCCCTGGCATACCCATCCTCTCTCTCGCTCTCTGCCTCTTTCTCTGTAGCTCTCAAATAAATAAATGAAAATAAACAAGGGCTGGAGAGATGGCTTAGTGATTAAGCACTTGCCTGTGAAGCCCAAGGACCCTGCTTTGAGGTTTGAATCCCCAGGACCCACATTAGTCAGATGCACAAGGGGGGACACATGCGTCTGGAGTTTGTTTGCAGTGGCTAGAAGCCCTGGTGTGCCCATTCTGTCTCTCTCTCTCTCAAATAAATAAAAATAAAAATGAAAACAACAACAACAATTAGCGCTATAAAAAAGCAAAATAGGGCGGGCCTGGTAGTACACGCCTTTAATCCCAGCACTCAGGTGGCAGAGGTAGGAAGATCACCGTGAGTTCGAGGCCACCCTGAGACTACATAGTGAATTACAGGAGAGCCTGAGCTAGAGTGAAACCCTACCTTGAAAAAAACAATAAGTAAAATAGTATTTCCCACATTGTTTCTGTGATATATTATAAAACTGCCATAATTTGTCCAGTCAATGAAAAATTCTTATTTTAATGAGAATGTGTCAAAATGTCAACTTGCTAGAATGTAATTTTTTATTGTTGTTGTTTTTGTTTTTTCAAGGTAGGGTTTGACTCTGGCTCAGGCTGTCCTGGAATTAACTTAGAAGGTAATTTTTCTTAGACAGGCCCTCACTCTGTAGCCTGGACTAGTCTTGAGCTTGCTATCTATCTGCCTTAACCTCCCAAACGTTGGGTTTGTAGGTCAAGGCTACGCGCTCTGAAATAAATTCATCCTTTCCTTAAAATTACCTTCTATATTTGCTAATTCACTAAATTTCTGCTTATCCATTTATTATCTTTCGAATAGCAATAATGACAATATAGTTAGCTATTTTTCTATAACTCTATTAATATTCAATTTGAATTTCCTTCCCAGTACCATCACTTTTCCTTTTTCTGATGTACTTTCATCTTATTTTACCAATTCCCCCTTTGGATTATCCTATTTTTAAAAAGAGCACATGGGAGACAAGGGAAAATAAGTATTTGCCATGCTGCCTGAGTATGAGTTAACAGGCACTAAATAACCAATCACTGGCAGACCTTGAAAGACATGATGTAACTGGTTACTGATCACAATATATATCTGTTATTCACATGTGTGGAACCATTGTAAGGAAGCTTATATATGATGCAATTCCACATATTGTGGTAAACTGAATTTCAAGTAATGATGATCTTTAACTCAGCATATGTAAGTGAAATTTGTACCTGTTAAAATATTACAAGGTTTTGTACAGTACTAAAAATGAAAGAGGGTCTATTGTTCTACTCAGTAGCCGAAGACTTATCTAGCTTGTATAAGATCCTGACTTTGAGCTCCAAGATGTAGAAAAAAGAAAGAAGAGGGAATGGGAAGGAGGAGAGAGAAGGTGAAAGAGGAGAAAGAAAAAGAAACTGAGCATGGATGATAGATGATCAAAGCACTTTACTAGCAATTTTCATTCTTTTTATTTTTATTTATTTATTTGACAGAGAAAACAGGAGGGGGCGGGGAGAATGGGCATGCCAGGGCCTCCAGCCACTGCAAACAAACTTCAGACATGTGGGCCCCTGTGTGCATCTGCCTAACATGTGTCCTGGGGAATGGAACCTGGCTTTGCAGGCAAACACCTTAACCACTAAGCCATCCCTCCAGCTCACAATCTTCATTCTTTACATTCTTTAGCCACTTTTAAGTACAAAACATTAAAGCATTAATTGAATTATATTTTAACTTATTTAATAACTTTGTTTAGTTTAAAATTCAATCATAATGTATCAATGTACTCTGATACAAATGAAAAAATTTAAAGCCAGAGTGGGAAAATATTTAGAAGCACCAACAATTAATTACTTCATTAAAACTCCTTCATTTCCATTTCACAACGTAAATGCTGGTATGTTTAACACTTTTATTACCTTGGCTATGAAGTAGTCCCAGATACTTAGCTCAGGTGGGATAAATTTCTCTTTGACCATCAGTAGCTCCTGACTTACTGGTGGTGAGCAAGAGGTCAATGTGGCTGATTCTCTGCAAGGTACTTTTGATGGCTTAAAATGTTTGTTTTGTTTTTCTCCTTCTTCGACTAATGGAGAAACTAAGAAGAGAACAGAGTATTATTAAAACAAGTACTAACTTCACCCACTCTTCTTGCAGACAAGCTAAAGTTAACTATAATGTGTAAAAGCTAAGATAGGGATTATCAAAGTACAGAGCAGGTAAGGAAATAGGTGGTGAATTGAGCCCCCAAAAAAGTTCCTTTGATTAGGAACCTCTGATTTTACCTTAACTTGTCTATCACACTCCAAATGTTAATTTATCAACTGTGTATGTGGGATAAGAAATGTTATACCTGCCTGTAAATCGGTCCAGAATTCAGGTAGGTTCATGTAGGAAATTTCCCAAGTCCTTGCACTTTTTTTTGTTTGTTTTTCAAGGTAGGGTCTCACTCTAGCCCAGGCTGACCTAGAATTCACTGTTATCTCAGGGTGGGCTAGAACTAATAGCGATCCTCCTACCTCTGCCTCCCAGGTGCTGAGATTAAAGGTGTGTGCCACCACGCCCGGCTACTTTGTGATTTTTGAAGGAACAGTGGTGCTAGGGACTCAGCCCAGGCCCTAACGCATGCTAAGTACATGCTCTACCAGCGAAGGAGCTCACATTAGTTACCTACTCTTTTTATTTTTAAATTTTATTTATTTGAGAGAGAGAATGGCCACACCAGGGCCTCTAGTCATTTTGCTAACTAATTCCAGACTCATGTACCACCTTGTGCATCTGGCTCACATGACTACTGGAGAATCAGACCTGGGTCCTTAGGCTTCGCAGACAAATGCCTTAACTGCTAAGCCATCTTTCCAACCTCTTACTTTTATTTTTTTTAAGACTATAAATCAAATAGACAGAATGACTGTGTTAAGTAACAGCAGCAACTTACTCTTGAAATTCTTCATCAAGAAACTGGCCTCATTTACAAAGGAAAATTAAAAAGGGCTGAAGAGGTGGCTTAGTGGTTAAGATATTTGCTTGCAAAGCCAAAGGAACCAGATTCAACCACTCAGGACCCACATGCCAGATGCACAAGGTGGTGCATGCATCTGGAGTTCATTTGTACCAGCTGGAGGCCCTGGTGTGCTCATTCTCTCTCTCAAATAAATGAAAGTAAAAAATATTTTAAAGAGAGACTGATTTAATACATTTCATTAAAAATGCTTTAAAATTTGAGGACCCTAACTACTAAATTGATTCAAACAAAATTAACTGCAAGATGGAACATTCTAGTCAAAGGGATTAAACAGAGGAAAACTTCTGTCTTTATTGTTACACTTTCTAAATGCTCTATTCAATTTGAAAATATTCTCTCCATATTTGACCCTAGAATACTTAGGGCCTAATTAGCACTGTAGAAAATGAAAGTCATACATTTATTTTTTATTTTCTTGGTGGTGCCAGTGCCCTGCAAGTATTATGTCACTGGGCTGCATTGCTATCTAACACAGCTATTTCAATCAACCCTCAATCACAAGATGCAAAACTCCTGTACAGAATTAGGGCTCCCAGACACTCAGCATGACCTAATAAACAGGCAAACAATTCATATTAAGCCACAGCAGCATTTTCTTACAATGAGCTTTCACTTACCTTCAAAGGGATATAAATATTTGTGCTGTAATACAATATTATCATCTACAGGTATTCAGCTTGAGGCACAGTATGCACACACAATATACCAATATACAACCTGAGTTTTAGCATGTCAAAAATCCATGGGTCTCCAGCACAAACCATGGTTTATCCTCGTAGCTCCAACAGGGGAGATGAAGGTACTTCCAACAACCCTGCCTCACATTGCCCAGTGGCCACTTCCAAAAAACCATTACATTGCAAATCCAATGACCCACTCTTTCCTCCATTTGTTATATTCCATAGTACCAGGTGGGCTGCCAAATTATTAATCCAAGGAGGAATAAAGCTAACTTTTAAGAGCAGAAAAACTCCTTCAGCAATCTGTTCCTATACTTTCAAAACAGTTAGAATTCTTCCTGCTGTACTGATGCTAAACAGCTGGCCCAATCTCAATGGTGGTCACCTTTCAAACAATTGAAGCTGAACCAAAAGCTCTGTGTCTAGCCTGAAACTTCCATTTCTTTGTATATCAAGTCCTTCTGTTCACAGCAGTCCATTTTTCCTAAACTGAACCCTGCTTAAGTAGTTAGGATACAGGCAAATGCAACACGCCTTTCACAAAAACTGCTTCTGGCTCATTCTGGATAAAGAGTTTTCTCTCTTAACCCAATCCTACAAAATTCATAGTTCTTTCTGCATTTAGGTCTTTCAACTCTGACCAGAATGGTCCATCCAACTCTCCTAACAGCACTGCAAGGTGTCCCTCAGGCCAAGTTTCAAATCCTTCCACATTCTTCCTGCAAATCAGTTCCCAAAGGCACAAAGCCATAGAGTCAGGATTCTAGAAGCAATGACCACCAACTCCTGGTACCAATTAGTTTGCTGTAGTTAACTGTATTGTTGCTGAGATAATACAACCAGCCAAAGCAGCTGACGGGAGCCTCAAGGAGCTGTTTCAAGAAGGCAGGGGAAAGCATGGCATAACTAGAGGCTGGAGCTCAACCTCTTGCCACAGCAGGTAGGAAACAGCATTAGCAGAGTGAGCAAGGGAATCTGGCTATAATACCCCAAAGCCTTCTCCCAAAAACACACCTTCTCCAACAGGGCTCCACCTCTCAAAGTGCTGTCAGCAGGTGGGGGGAGAGTGTCAAACATCCAGAACACATGAGTTTATGGAGGACATCTGATTCAAACAATCAAAGTGTCTTAGAAATGTAAACGTACTCCCAAAAGTACTCAAAACAGAAGAATGGTTAAGAGGCTACATCTAATACATGGGAAACAGGAGATTAAGGAGAAAAAAGGCACTCCATTTCACAGTAAGTTTTCTGAACTTCTGGATTTGAAACCACATATACATATATACATATATAAGTATACATAGTTTTAAAATTAAAACCTAAAGAGAAATGCCAGGCGTGGTGGCACACACCTTTATTCCTAGCACTTGGGAGGAAGAGGTAGGAGGATCACTGTGAGTTCAATGCCACCCTGTGACTATATAGTAAATTCCAGGTCAGTCTGGACTTGAGTGAAACCCTACCTCAAAAACTTAAAAAAAAAAAAAAAAAAAAAAAAAAAAAAAAAACCTTAAGAGAAAAGATGTTAAACTAACATTTGTTTTTGCTTAAATGAATATTTTGTACCTAGATTTAAATGTTATTTTTCTTTTATTATACATGATTATGTAGTGCTATTTTCATATAAGTATATAGTATACTCTAAATACAACAGAGATGTCTTATTCTCTACTTCTCAACCTAAGTACTACTTATCTATTGGGCTCCTGATTCCTAGCTCAGTGGGCCAAAAAGATGAAACTTCATACTGAAGAACCTTCAAATTTAGCCCCAAAATGTAGGAAAGAAGAGAAGGTAAATTATTTAAGTGATGTGTCAAGACATTTTATGTTGAATAAATATGGTGAAGATAAAAGTCATAAAAATATACGTTCAATGCTTTATTTGCTTTTAGCAAGACAAGTCTAAGTACCAAGTCTCTAAAGAGCATATAGTTACTTTCTTTTAGCATCAGAAGTACTTTAAATATAAAGTGTAAAATGTATGAAAAAATCCTCACTACTAAATATAAAACATGATTTTATAAATAAACTTCAAAGATTTCTAAAGAGAAAAGATAAAATAAGGACTGAGTTAAAGGTACTTATCTTCAAAAAGTAAGTCTTTTAAAATTTTGACATCATGAGCTAGAAACATGGCCCAGCTGTTAAGATCACTTCTTGAGCAAGCAGGAGGGCCTGGGGAGGCCTGAGTCCAATCTCTATGACCCACATATATAGCAGGTCTGGCCACGCAGGTCTGTGGCATCAGTCTCATGATAGTAAAGGACAGAGTATCACCAGAGCTCTCAAAAACAAAGCAAGGTCCAGGATCAGTTAAGAGCCCAGCTCAAATGAGTGGATAGAACACAGCTTTGGCCACTTTCAGGTTGGCGTATCCCAGTGCAGGCAAGGGCATGTGGTATAACATGGGTACGTGTGTGCACATGCACGTGCGCGCACACACACACACACACACACACACATGCACACACCAGCAAAATAAGATAAAGTAAAAAATAGACATGATACTATACAGGTATTAAAAGAATGTTTGACTCTTAGAATCTTCCTAGAAGCATTATGTGGTGGTTTGAATAGAATAGATGGCTCTCAATATATTCAGTTGTTTATTTGTTTGTAGTTTGCATCTTTAGCCACCTGGCTGGAGGCAGTGTCACTGGGTGATCTTTAGGTGTGGTGGTGGGTTTCCAATTTCAATCTAAAGATATGCAAAGTGTGCCTAACTGGAGTTCCAGAAGTGTGCTGTGGCTTTTGGCCTTTTCGCTTGTACTTCTCTCTGTTTGGGCCTGTGAAGGTAGGCCAGCTTCTTCTGCCATTATGGGACTTCCCCTGGATCTGTAAGCTTCAATAAATCCCTTCCTCCATAACTGTGCCTGGTCTGGAAGTTTATCTCAGCAAACCTGAAGCTGTCTGCTACACATTATCTCATCTAGTTCTTTGTATCTTTGGAAGGCTCCATAAAAATAATTTATAAGTAACTGAACTGAAAGCAATAATTTGTTTCCAAATCATATACCAAAACAGATTCCAATGTAGTCAGTGTGTGAAATAATTCATTGAAATATAGAAGGAAAATACCACAACTTCTGTATAAACTTATTAAGAGGGAGAAGGGAGGAGGATAAAGGAAAGGGTTTATAGAAGGAAACAAAGAGCAAAGTGAAAGAAGATAGGAGGAAAGGAAACAGGAGAGGGAGGGAAATACTAAGAGAAAAAAAATAACATTTCAGCTCAAACTCAACAAATTTATTGGAAATTTGAATGGTGTCTATAAATATAGTGGGATGTTATTTGGTTTTAAAGAGGAAGAAAATCTAACACATGCTATATAAAATGGATAAAATTTTGAGGCTATTGTAATAAAATAATACAATCACAGAAAGACAAATACTATATCATTTCATGCATAGGACATATTTTAAATCATCAAATTTTGGGGTATGAATACTAGAAATATGGTTGGAAAGGGGAAGGAAGAGAGAAAAAACAAAAGTTATTTAGTGGGTATAGTTACAGATTAGCATAAAGAACATTTCTGGAAATATGTTTCACAACAACATGAATATCTTTAACACTACAAAGCTGTATACTTAATAGTTAACAGGTAAATTTTATGTTTAGCACAACTAAAATATTAGAATGGAGGAAATACATATCATAATTTTATGTTATAGATCATATTATATTAGGGATACAGTTCAATGAAGGAGCATTTATTTATAATCCACAAAGCCTTAGGTTCCATCCTGAGTATCATAAACACAAAAACTAAATTATAGTAAAGAAAATATATTCCATTCATTTTGCTATAGGACTTGAAACAGCCAAAACAGAAAACAAGACTAGAATACTGGGCATGGTAGCATGCACCTTTAACCCCAGCACTCAGGAGTCTGAGGTAGGAAGATCACTGTGAGTTCCAGGCCAGCCTGGAGCTACAGAGCAAATTCCAGGTCAACAGGTGCTGGATGGAATGAGACCCTACCTTGAAAAACAATGAATAAACACACAAACAAACCCCCAAAACAAAGCAAACAAGACTAGAGAGACAAGCTTCTACTGTTACAATTGTTTGCTTTATAATCAGGCTTTAATAATAAAATAAAACTTATTTGTAAAAATGTATACATGCACATTTATTGGAATGTTTCTTTCATTGTGCATTTTCTACTCATAAAAGTTTGCCTTTCCTAGCATTTACAAAATGAATAAATGCTATTTAAACATTATGTTCAAATTAATAAGTCTACCAATAAAAAAGATACTAACAAAGATATAATCCCTTCCCAAGAAAAAGTAAGTTTTTCAGCAGCCTTTTTTTTTGTATTTAAAAATTTTTTTATTAATTTCCATGATTATAAAAAATACCCCATGGTAATGCCCTCCCTCCCCCCACTTACCCCTTTGAAACTCCCTTCTCCATCATATCCCCTCCCCATCAGCAGCCTTTTTATAGAAGTGTTTTACAATCGATCACCAGTAAAAAATGTTTAACATGTTCCATTATATTTTAAGTTGCTGATTTTATATTAGATATTACATATGCTTACCTTTTCTGGTCAAGAAATTTTGCTATTTTGCTAAGTGAATGATGACAACAACCTGTGATAAATCACTAAATATTACACATTTAACTTTTTATATAAAATTTCCAATGAAAAGCCAAACATTTGGATTTATGATCTGTAATTAACATAATAAAATGACAAAGAGATACTTTAACATGTCTTTAAAATATCACTAGCAGCTTCATAACAAAAAGCATGGCATGCTTACCACAAATAATTCATTTTATATTTCACTGCTCAATTTGGGCATAAGAAAATCAATACTGCAAAATTTATTAAGATAAAACTTCACAGGTCCTATAATTGCAAATTTCTTACAAAATGCAATAAGCAGCAAAAGTATGGATTTCTAACTGTTGGCAGAAAGAGAATAATTTTTGAAAATTGCTTTTGCTTAGCTAATTCTCAACTATAATGATTAACCAGAACAAAGTGATTAAGAACATACTACCTGTACCACAATTTGAGTATAAAAATCAAATTTTTGCCAGGGATGGTAGTGCATGCCTTTAATCCCAGTACTTGGGAGGCAAGAGGTAGGAGGATTACTATGAGTTCGAGGATCACCTGAGGCTACATAGTGAATTCCAAGTCAGCCTGGACTAGAGTGAGACCCTACCTTGAAAGACAAAACTAAACAAAACAAAAAAATCAAATTCTTATGTGATGTAGAATTCAGAAATTAAATGTGATTTAAAAATTAAATTTCTGCCTGGCATGGTGACACATATCTTTAATCCCAGCACTTAATAAGTCAAGATAGGAGGATGGCTGTGAGTTTGAGGATACCCTGAGACTACACAGTGAATTCCAGGTCAGCCTGCGCTAAAATGAGACTCTTACCTTGAAAAACAAAACAAAATGAACAAATTTCTAAGTTATGTACATTATTAACATTCTTATGAAGAATTCTGACCTTCCAAGGTATAGTCTAAATAGAAAAATCATTTTAAGTTACAAAGCTTAAGTCACATTTAAATCTTGTGCCACTAAAACTATTAGAACATTAAGAATGTAACAGCTTGCCAGGTATGGTGGTGCACACCTTTAATCCCAGCACTCAGGAGGCAGAGGTAGGAGGATCACTGTGAGTTAGAGGCCACCCTGAGACTACATAGTGAATTCCAGATCAGCCTGGGCTACAGTGAGACCCTACCTCGAAAAACCACAAAAAAAAAAAAAAAAAAAAGAAGACTCTAACAGCCATTTAGAGAGATGGTACAGTGGTTAAGGTGTTTGCCTGTAAAGCATAAGGACACATGTTGGACTTTCCAGATCCCATGTAAGCCAGATGCATAAAGTGATGCAAATGCAAAAAGGTTACATATGCTCACAAGATGATGCATGAGTCCAGAGTTTGACTGCAGTGGCTGGAGGACCTAGAGCACCAATTCTCTCTCATAAAAAATACAATAAAAATAAAAATTCATGCTGGAACAAATATCTCTCATATTATTAAAAGTGTCAACAATTTTTAGAAATAGGTATTTAGGGTTCTAAAAAAGTATTTCATTTTAATATGTAATCTTGTACTACTGATTAAGTCACCAGAAATGAAACATTCTGGACTTCTCAGTTTTTGTTTGATTAAATTGAAAAGCTTAAAATGAAAATATATAAGGCAATTTTGACTGAAATCTCACTAACTTTTCTGAAACACATTATTTTATCCTCTTGGCTAGCAATACTTACTGAATACTAAGTAAGGTTAGACTCTCTGGGAACACTGTGACAATATTCATTACCTACAACCTAAAACTTATCAGAGTGCTATGTCTTAATAATATAATGTGTTCCAAAGCTGACATTTCAGGGTTTTCCTAAAATGTTTTCCTTTCTGTTGAAAGCCATAATTATTTCTCTCTCATCTTGATTTTTTTTTCCCCTCTGGTCCTCAGATTTCTCTCCCTGTAGTTTCAGAGGATGGGCCTCACTCATAAGGTTGCTGCTTTTAATTGCCACTACTGCCTTCACTGTGTACTGTCTCCCAATCTTCTCCCTCCTCAACCTCTCCTATCTCCTTTTCAAACTAAATCAGCTATGGAACCAAAAGGCCTTTGGATTTGGACTTCAGTGAACAGTTTCCATTTCTGGTTACCACACTGATGGATCACTCATGCATGTTTCTGTACGTGTGCTCCTGCCATTACTTTCTGATCATATTCAGAATCATTCATGTGTTCTCAAAGATGAATATCACAGACAACCACACGAAGGAATCAAATTTTCAATTTTCTATATTTGGTTATGATGTTCCCAAATCCAAGAAGTTAAACATAAAGTTGTGGACAATTTATAGTCTTTTGATTTGACTATTGAGATTCAATAAATAGGATACAGCTTATGAAGATACTTATACTGACACTTGAAAAAGAATTCTGTAATGATATAATTGTTTACAGCAATATATCTGGGTGCTTAAGGATCAATCTGGACTTTGAGCAAGATTCTTCATATATATTTGTGTTTAGCTGAAACTATGGCAAGTGATTTGGCTCAGTGGCAGAATGCCTTGTGCCTAACGTGTACAGGGCTCTGGGTTTAATTTTCAGCACCACACAAAAACAAAAATTGTTGGAACTGAGACCTAATGACTGGTTAGGTTAGTGAGAATGTATTGTTTCAAAAACATATGGTGACATTGCTTAGCAAGAATTTGTATCCATTTTAATATTCCATAGTACCAACAGTATAGTCTTAATTTTTCCTTAGAATATATTAAAAACAGCCTAAATTAATTTATCAGTTATTAATTTATTAACTCATACCTATGAATATTATTCCTGTTAGGGTCTTAAATATTTTTCCTGAATTCTATCTGGAGTATATAGAACATGGCAAACTTTATATAAGGTTACTTTTTTTCTGTTTTTTTTTTAAACTAAGGCAAAGAAAAAAAAAACCATGAGAAATAACTTCAAAAAGCATAAAAAGGGGGCTGGGCATGGTGGCGCACACCTCTAATCCCAGCACTTGGCAGGCAGAGGTAAGAGCATCACTATGAGTTAGTTCGAGGCCACCCTGACACTACATAGTGAATTCCAGGTCAGCCTGGGCCAGAGTGAGACCCTACCAGTGGAGGGGGAGGGAGCATAAAAGGGATGTTGTAAAAATTAAAATATTTAATGTTTTAATAAAAAGGGTAAATTTGGTAAACATATCTACAGTTAAAATTTTAAGATTGAGAGGAGAAACCCAGAAGTAAGTAAGTTTAATCGAGTGCAAAGGCCAAAGAAGGAGCAGAGAAATAAACAGTGATTAGAGCAGTGAGCCAAGGGTGCTGGACAGACAAACGCCAGGCACGACAGCAGGACTTTGAGAACACACATTCGCTTTGCACACTTCATCAGAGAAGCCGAAGCTGTTCACCTCCAAACTTCTTCAAGAAGGTCAAGACCATGACAGCAAAGATTACAAATCAACCTACTGAGGCTATTTGTCATGTTTTGCAAAGAACACTGTGTGGTCAGGTCAAATACTCGTAATAGTGTGTATCAGGCTAAAATGGTAACATTAGTTCTGAAAAACTATGTCTTTTAACAGGGGAAGCAAGTATTCTATTACAAATGAAGCAACAACAAACTGCTTCTACCTCAGAAATGTTCAAAATACAATCTTCTTTTATAAATAATATGTGATTGGAATAAAACTGACTTATTTGCTTCACTTTAAATATTTAACATATGAGACTAAATCTTTGTCTTTTTCCTGGTGAAAGAAGGGAAGAACATGAATTACAAAGCAATAGAATGCTGAGTAAATTAACAGTTTCAGTGAATCGAGTGGTGTGGAAAACTAGGCCACCAGAATATTATTTTATTATATAATCAGTAACATAATGCGAATTGCTTTAGTGAAGTACAATGCTTGCCAATATTGTTAATAATAGCTTTCAAATATTTAAACAAGATAACCTCTTTTCTAATTTTCTTTTAATATAGCTTCACTCAAAGAATATTTTTCAATCACAGACAGGGCAGGATTTAACATCAATATTCCTCTCCTCCCCCCGCCTCCACACTTTTTTTTTTTTGTTTTTTAGAGGTAGGGTCTCACTCTAGTCCAGGCTGACCTGGAATTCCCTATGTAGTCTCAGGGTGGCCTTGAACTCACAGCAATCCTCCTACCTAAGCCTCTTGAGTGCTGGGATTAAAGGCATGTGCCACGATGCCCAGCACAGAGAAAGAAAAAGAGTGCCAATGCAAATGAACTCCAGATGCATGCGATATTTGTACATCTGGCTTCACGTGGGTACTGAGGAATCAAACTTGGGTTGTCAGGTGTTGCAGGCAAGTACCTTAACCTTTGTGCCAGCTCTCCAACCCTTAAGTATTTTTTTTCTTTTGTTTTTTTAATTCTCACATATCTTCTGCTATCTATCTGACCTTATAAAACATAAATATGCAAGCTTACAAACATGGTAGGGAGGAACTGCATTAAAATTCACAAAGAGATAAATAATCTTGCTAGGGTTCTCCCTGAAGTTGTATATACAGGCTTTTTCTTTTGAAAAACATTTAAAGCCTGTTGTAGTGCACACACTTTTAATCCCAGCATTTGGGAGACCTAGAGGTGGGAGGATTACCGTGAGTCCAAGTCCACCCTGGGATTACAGAGTGAGTGCCAGGTCAGTCTGGGCTAGAGTGAGACCCTATCTCAAAACAACAACAACAACAACAAAAAGAAAAACATTTTATTTAACGAATGCCAGTACAGCATGAAACAGCGAATGCTATATATTAAGTCTTAAACCTACTACATGTAATTCTCCAAACTGGAAAACCAAGATTATGATATGTGTGTTAATACATCACAAAAAATTAAGGTAGAAAACATCCTGAGACTTTTTTAAATTTAGAAGGTAAACTGCTCTTACCTTATTTGAACATATAATATTAAAAATGAAAGGAAAATAAATTATTTAAAACATTTGCTCTCATAGTACTATGAACACTTAGAAATCCAAAGATGAATGGCCAGTCATAATACGCAAATGATAAAGCAGCCTTGTATAAAATGTTTTTCCATTCATTTCAAGCCATAGTATGATTTTTTATGATTAGCAAGTATTGAAACTTTTTTTTACTGTTGTTTTGTTTCTGTGCACACTTATTAATGTTAAAATTTAAGAGACAGAAAATGTCCAAAATGAATTAAAAAGCAGAATGAAATAGCAGAAATAGTTTTCTTTAATGCTAATTACTGTCTTAAATCAAAAATATGGCTTGGTTAAAGGAAATGTTAATTATCCGTAAGTGCTAAACAAAATAATCTGTTTACTCTACCCAACCCCTCAAAAACAACACAAAGCAAGCTAAATTTTAAAAGCCTATTTCTAAAGCTAGGATCTTGCCTGCAAGACTGGGAGGGCTATGAGAACTGACGGCTGAAAGAGCTTTGGAAAAGCCCACACATTCCATGGAGAATACCACTACCTGGTGGGGACTAGGCATAGCAAAGTGCCTTCCTGCCAAAGAAAGAAGAGAGAATCTGTATTTGGGACAGAACAAAAACCAATGTCACAGTGTCTTTCAAAAGAAATGAAAATTTCAGAAAGACTTAATAAAATTACATTACATAGTTCTAATCTTCAGTGCAACAGTATTTTAAGACTGAAAATTGCAACAGAAGCTTCAATACATCATTTTCACCACAAAATTATTCATTAATGCTTTAACAAAATGACCTTGTATTGTTACAAGAGCTTTATGTGACCAAATTAAAATATAATTACATTGATAAAGTTGTCACTCAGATGAATAAATAAAAATTCAGATTAAAAAAAAAGATGAAAAACTTACCAGATAAAGGTTTTGTATGTGTCTGTTCCTTGGGAACATGCGCTCCTCCACCAAATACTGCAGACCACATCTTTTCATTTAGTGGATGGGCTACTATCCGGAATAGTTCATTACTAGAATGAGTTGCCAGGCCATGGATGAAGAGACTAAGATACACTGCTGTGAGGATCTCACAAAGCAAAACTGTGAGTCCTGACTGGGCTTCCTCACCAGAAGAATTCAAAAGCCGAGTTAAACAAGTTATTCCTATTATAAAAAACAAAGGACTGCCACTAATAATATATTCTTAAGATGAAAACAGCTGTATTTTTTTCTTTTTCAAAATTTATTATGCTCTTTTCAACTTATATAAATATATGCATATATAGATATAGATAGATAGATATCTTACATAGGTTAACATTAGTATTTCCTTGATTGTTAAAATAATTTGTAGTTTGAAAGTGTGGGGAGGGGAGGGAATTACCATGGGATATTTTTTTATAATCATGGAAAATGCTAATAAAAATTTAAAAAAATTGTAGTTTGTTAAATCATTTCTTGTGGGTTTTTTCTTAATTTGTTTTGTTGTGCTTTTTTGAGGTGGGATCTCGCTCTAGCCCAGGCTTACCTGAAATTTATTCTGTAGTCCCAGGCAGGAACAGAACCATTAACAATCTTCCTCAGGCTCCTAAGTCTTACATCCCTCCACATCCCTCCTCCTTTTCCCTAAGAGCACTTCTCAGTAGGGCCCTTGGTGTTCACTGTGGGGTAATTAGGGCCTTTGTCCATTTCTGGGTGGGGGGAGGCTGTACCTCAGGATATTTCTATCCACCCTGTGCCTCTTACAATCTTTGTAGTCCCCTCTTCCACAACAGTCCCTGGTCTTGGTAGGAGTGTTAGCAGTTTGTTTTCAGTGTCTGTATATTTTTTGAAAAAAATGTATTGCATCAGGATTAAATATTTTCGTCCTAGATTCCTAAGTGGTAGTGGTATTCAGTTAAAAAACAATTGTTAGACTAAGTTCAATTTAGACAGACTGAACATCTACACATCTACAATTTATCACAAGTTTTATAGATAAAAAGTTAATGGCATAAGTATTTTTTATTACAACAAAAGCAAAACTGTTTAAGAAAAAATGTTGGCCAAGCACAGTGGTGCATGCCTTTAATCCCAGGACTCAGGAGCCTGAGGAAGGAAGATTGCTAATGTTTCTGTTCCTGCTGGGACTACAGAATAAATTTCAGGTTAGCCTGGGTTAGAGTGAGATTCCACCTCAAAAAAGCAAAACAAAACAAATTAAAAAAAAAAACAAACACAAGAAATGAATGTAACTACAAATTATTTTAATATATCAAGGAAATACTAATGTTAAGTAATTATAGAAATTGTGATGGTGTCAATTCTAGTAATATTTAACAGTGATTATTACATGGTAAAAACCAAGCCAAATCTTATTATTCACTTAACATTTTCAATCTGTTTAAGAAAAAACTCATAAATTATTTGTACCTGGCCACTGAGCTGGTGAAGTGTTGGGAGTTACTGATTCATCTAAGCTTCCTGTTCTTAAGGAATGTCGATGGGGAAGCAGTACTGTCTGATATACCATTCCAGTGAACTGATTTGTTTGAAATGAACTAAGAAAAGAAAATAATATTGAAATCTATAATGAATTTCATATGTAATATTTGTAAGCTTTAGATATAATTTATTGGGTACATTTAACAGAAGTTGTTATTAGTTATACTCATTATATCTAAGTTGTATACTCTATATTCCTCTATTAAAATAGTATCCTTTGAAGTATATAAATATCCACATTTTCTAAGTTAAGACATATTTGACATGTTTTAAGTATACTTATTTAGAGAAAGACAAAGAATAGGCACAAACAAAAAGAAAACATACATATTTTTCAACAGGCTTACATAAAAGACTTTAATTCAAGGTTATCTGATTAAGAATAAAGTGAGTCTAGGTTCATCAGGCACTACATGTATAGTACAAAACACAATTTCTGTTCTCATAAAATTGATGCTCCTGTGGGATAATCAAATGCAAGTAACTATACTCTATTGTTCTCTGATAGCAAGCAACACAATTTCAGACATTTCTATACCACACATTCAATAAATGAATATGATATTTAAACATAGTAAGATGTTAGTTTAAATATGCTCCTATTAGCAAATCTCACTGCTTACAAAATTTTGATGTTTTGTAAATAAGATTCTTTGGTTTTACTTTTCAGACTCAAAATGACAGTGTAATAATAAAAAAAAAACTCCTCCATCTGCTGGTACAGTAAGCCTATGAAAATGACAGGAAAATAACAATAAGCTGAAGATAATATACCCACACTCAATAACACAAAATGATCTCTGGGTAGAAGAAATCAAGTTGAAGCCACTTGAGGACTATATAATCAGGGTGGTAAGTGGGGCTATCCACTGACAAGATGAAGTGCTATGCTAAACAAACACCACACCAGCAGCAGCTGGCATCATGTGAAAGATAGCAAACTCGCCAAAAGATCTTTATGAGGATAAGCATACATGTCAGAACATTAAAATATACTGTACACAAAAAAAGTGTTTTTAAAAATAAAAAATTGGGCTGGAGAAATGGCTTAACAGTTAAGGTGCCTGCCTGCAAAGCCATAGGACTCAGGTTTGATTCCCCAGTAACCATGTAAGCCAGATGCACAAGGGGGCATATTTATCTGGAGTTCGTTTGCAGTGGCTAGAGGCCCTGGAATACCTATTCTCTTTTTCTGTCTCTTTCTCTTAAATAAATAAAAAATAAAAAAAATAGCCAGGCATAGTGGCACACACCTTAAATTCCAGTACATGGTAGGCAGAGGTAGGAGGATCACTGTGAGTTCAAGATCACCCTGAGACTATTCCAGGTCAACCTGGGCTGGAGGGAGACCCTACCTCAAAAAACCAAAATAAAGCTGGGTGTAGTGGCACGTGCCTTTAATCCCAGCACTTGGGAGGCAGAGGTAGGAGGATCGTTGTGAGTTTGAGGCCACCCTGAGACTCCAGAGTGAATTCCAGGTCAGCCTGGGCTAGAGTGAGACCCTATCTCAAAAAAAATAATAATAAATAATAAACTATAAAATGAAAAGCAACTATTAAAAGAGAGTGAGAAAGACATCATATGCATGAAGTGAAAAGGAAGCTCATGACTCTCCCTCTACACATTGATATGCCAAATAGTCATCTACCAATGGACTGATTCCTTCTGAGAGAAAAATCAGAAACCAGTTAAGCACCTCTTAGTCACTGGATAACTGAGAAAATGACTCGATCAAATGAGGTCAAATGAGCAGGAAAAGCATGGACCTACCCTTGGCACTGCAGCACAAAATTCTGAAATAAATGCCCAACATGTAGCATCTTACTGAGATGAGGACGTAGACCTCATATACAACCCTAAGTTTAAACTCATAAACTCTTAATTTATCAACTATTGTAGTGGAGAGGATTAGACAGACAAGACAGACAGACAGACAGACAGACAGACACACACACACACACACACACACACAAAGGCCTTTTTAAACTTAACAGGTACAAAACTACAATGACTTCATCGCCCTGGACTCAGTGCAAAAAAGGGGAATAAAAAAAAAAAGCTTACAAAATATTTCCTACAGATATTACCTTATGGTCTGGCTTTTTAAACTAATTTGCATTGGGAGTTAAAACAATAGTAATTAAGGAGCTTATACTCATACCAAGTGTACCAACTCTTACAATGTCCATCTGAAAAACTTAATGTTAGCCATGTGCATTTTTGCATTGTTGAAAAAAAACTTCTACATATGCTTCTAAATGAATAACGTATGAGAATTCAATTATACAAGAAGATATTTACCTGTAGTTATGACTACCACAAAGGCATTGATAGATACAAGCAGAAAGTGAGGCTGCTAAAGTGTGCATTACATATACCTGAAAAAAGCAAAAATGAAATTATGTATAAATTTTTAGGTATAAATTTTCCAAGGCATAATATGATTAGCACTCTCAAAAGATGCAAACTCTTGCCTCAATAAGTTATTTTCTCATTTTTTATATCACATACATTTCACTTGTCATTTTATAGAAAAGTTAAAAGAAAAACAGAATTCTTAGCATGTAACCGTTCATTTGTTTTCAAAAGTAAAGAGGAACAAATGCTGTCACGTACAGTCTGAACCCCATATAAAGAACACACCCTCCAAAACTAACCTAACAAAAAAATGAACCTCAACCAAAGTGAAAAAGCAGACTTGTAAATGCCACTGTATATTCTAGGCACCCTGAAAACTAACCTGAGTGGAACTGTAGAGTAAGCAAATGGTATAAAAGATGGTAACCGAAAGGCAGCAGAGTCAATGATTTATTTTAAGGAATAATCAATTCTAGCTTGGCATGGTAAGAACTCAAATAGTAGAACCAAGGAAAGATGAAGGTTACAGTAGAAGAAAGTAGACTAGAATACTCATCTCTAATAACTGTGAAGCATGACTCTTTTATATAGATTAAAAATAGGTAGTGAGGGGGGGAGGGAGGGAATTACCATGGGGTATTTTTTTATAATCATGGAAAATGGTAATAAAAATTTTAAAAAAATACAATAGGCAGGGCGTGGTGACCCACACCTTTAATACCAGCACTTGGGAAGCAGAGGTAGGTGGATCACAAAAAAAAAAAAAAAAAAAGTAGTGAATGATAAAAATCCAACTTTTATTTTCTTCCTTAACTGTCAATATATCTGTGATGAAAAGATACCATATACCATAGAAAACTTCCTGCTGGATAGCAGACTGAAAGATATAACCCTCAATAGGAGCATGGAGGGATCATCTGGTAAGAAGGGACCTAGAGAGGAGATAGGATCAAGCCTAACCCTAAAATATTTGGCCCTGGCTTATAACTCCTAGTACCAAAAACTGGTTACAAGCCATGTTGAACTATTGATCGGACAGACCTACAAGGTTCCCCAAACAAGACAGGCTTCTGTCAAAGCACTTGATTACCCACCCAAGGTGAAAGATAAGATCCTACTGCTGAAGACACCACATGTTGCTGACAGAGAACATCGAGAGATCCAGCTGAATCTAGAACGAAGCCAGCTTCGAGATGGCTAGCCCTGTTAGTGCTGAAAAGCACTGCATGAGCTGCTGGGGGAAAATGACCAACAACATTGTGAGCAAGCAGGGATCCTGCTATATGAAAGCAGCCAGCCTGTCAAGACATACACACCTGTACAACAGTGGCACAAGGCCTAGGTGGGTAATCGATGGCTCTCTGATTGGCTAAGAGATCGGCTCAGTGGAAAAGAACCCAAAGCTAGAACTGGGAGCCAAGTCAGAATCCTATGGAGAATAAGGTCATGGACTCCAATGTGAAGCTCCCACTAATCTTTGGCCAAAAGTGAGGCTATGCCCATCAAAATCCCTGTAACAATGCTTATATCATTTAACCTATCCTGATCTCATTCTCTGTTGGAGAATCTGGTTTTCCTTTTCAGAAAGCAGTGAGAACTGAGGACATCAAAAACAAGACAATAAATGGCTGACTCCTTGTCAGCAGATGAGCCAGCACAGCAGCCAGGGCCCAGGTGAAAACACAGAGGAACTGGGGAGATGAACAAGAGCGCTGCTTCCACAACAATCGTGACAACCTGCACCAGGGTGAGGGAGACAGACACTGAGGATACTCAAAATGCAACAAAGCAGAAATCTAGAAGCTGATGAGAGCACAACACTAAAGTAGACTTAAAGCACACCTGCCAAGGCTCAGAAAATTTTGCAGAAGAGGGGCAGAAAGAATGTAAGAGCCACAGGGTGGGAGGGAAGTATCCAGAGGCACTGCCAACACCCCCTCCCCACACAGAGAATGACCAACTGCTGCTACTGCAACTCGTAACCCAAAACTCCATGGTGAATACAGCAGGCCCTTTAAGGAGGGCCTCAAACACATGGCGATCCTCCTACCACTGCCTCCCACGCGCTAGGATTGAAGGTGTATGTCACCACACCCAGCTCAAGTGATAGCTTTTTAAAACCATTAATGATTAAGGGTAGTTCTTCAGTAGTAAAAGCTATTGAAGGTAGTAGCTAATATGATCACATAGTTTGATATAATTCAAGTTAAACATGAGGCTGGAGAGATGGGTCAGCAGTTAAGGTGCTTGCCTGCAAAGACTGAAGACCTAGGTTCAATTCCCCAGAAGGCCATATACACAAAATAGCACATGCATCTAGAGTTACATCTGCAGTGGTGGGATACCCTCATGCACCCATTCTCTCTTCTACCCTTGCAAATAAATAATACATATTTTATTTTAAAAAGTTAAACATGGAATATAATTTGACGAAAATGGGCACAGACTACAGGAAATGAATGTTCACACTATGTAACATATACTGTGAGCAGCTGCACTACACAGTAGTACAGGAAAAGAAGTAGAAAACAAATCAGAGTTTAAGTTAGACGAGAAGGTAAAATTGTAGAAGGAGAGGTCACCATCAGGTAAGCAGAACCATGAGACAGCATGTGAGATTAAGAACCATGTGATAGACTATGACAAAAAAAATTCAAGAGTAGTCAACCTCAGTCATATTTAAAGGGATTTCAAACTGAATAAAGATAAAATATGGAAGACTTCCAGTTAAGATGGCAGAATAGGAGACATATCAAAGAAAATGGGGTGGGGAAAAAGAAAAACACAAATGGCAGAATACTGGGGAGATCCAAGATACATCAATATAATAAGAAAAGAGATGACTGCCTACCATAAGATAAGCCACCTCAATCACTTCTGCCAGGGCCCAGGAGACACTGCAGAGGAAGAAGTGATTTTAAGACTGACAACCAGCTTCAGGGAGAGGGCTACTGACACAATGGTCAGTCAAAAATCATCAAAGGAGAGATGACTCAGCAGTTAAGACGCTTGCCTGCAAAGCCTAAGGACTCATGTTTGACTCTCCAGGTCCTACATAAGCCAGACAAAGCAATGTTAAGCATGCAAGGTTATGTATGGAGTTCAACTACCGTGGCTAGAGGTCCTGACATGCCAATTCTCTCCCGTAAGAAAAAGAGGAGGGGAGGGGTGGGAAAAGAGAAGAGGGCCAGTCTGTTGGGCTTGTCTCAAAAGAGAAAAGCAAAATTTCATCAAAGCAGAAATCTCGAGGCTAAATCAGATTTCTAATATGCCCACCAAGGCTCAGAGAACATTGCAGAGAAGGGGGCAGAAAGACTTTAAGAGCTACAGGGTAAGAAGGAGTATCCTGAGGCACTGTCTCCCACCCACCTCACAAAGACTGACTGAAACCTTCATGACTCCACAGTGAATATCAGTAACTATACTAAGGAGAGCCCTCAATGGAATGGGTGGAGGGGACAGGAAATATGAGTATAACTTTTAAAAAATACATAAAAGGGGGCTGGAGAGATGGCTTAGCAGTACAGTTGCCTGCCTGCAAAGCCAAACGATCCAGGTTTGATTCTCCAGGACCCACATAAATCAGATGGACAAGGTGGCACATGCATCTGGTTTGTTTGCAGTGACTGGAGACTCTGGCATGCCCATTCTCTATCTACTTCTTTCTCATAAAATAAATATTCATAAAGAATATAAATGTTAAAAGACAAAAAAGATAAAATATGTTATCAATATTATATAAAATAATGATGATAAGAGGATGCCATAGGTGATAAAAAATTATGTACAATAATATTATTAGGAGTATGCATTATGTCAGAATAACCTGAGGAACTTCTTAAAAAACAAGCCTATATTTGAGACTCTCTCACATACTGATTAAATGAATTCATAATGAACTTAGGAATATAGATGTAACAAACACTGCAGGTGATTCTGCAAGTTAAGATTTATGACCAGTGCAAAATACTTCATGTTATTCTTAAAACATAGTTTAGTATTAAAAAGTAAAACACTAATTACTTATTAGTATTTTTACAGACAAGTACTGTTTTTCTTTAAAAACAATCAGCTATTTGGTTAAGTGTATTAGTTAATGAACTGTTAATTATCTACACTTATACCTACCACTTCAATTTGAATAAAACTAATTAAAACTAAGGCTTAACATTTATACTTTAGTTTTATCATCCCATATAGGTAAACTAAAGCTTGAAACTAAACTAGAGATATTCTTATGAAATAAAATAAGCCAGACTCTGAATGACAAGTATGTGGAAATAGAAGGGGCCTCCCTGGAGAGAGGAGAGGAACAGAGCGGGAGGTGCACATGATCAAAACACATCACATCCACACATCAGACTGAAACCCGTAATTTGGCAGAAACATGTACTACTAATAACAACAAACCTTGAATCCAAGCACACTTACTTTATTGCTTGGGCTATCAGGCTGAGGTGGTGAGTCAAAATGTATTATGGCATGTAGAATATCATGTGTTAGATTACTCAGGTGCAATAATGGATTGGCAACCACTGTTTTGGCACTGGCTGTACAAGCAAAGAGGAGAGGCACTGAGGTTTGTTCTGACAGAGGGCTAGGAAATTGTGGTTCTGATGTTTCCTTAAAAACAAAGAGAAGAAAGGTCAATTGAGGGCTGAGGAGAGAGATGGCTCAGCATGGTAAAACACTTGCCACACAGCATGAGGAGCTGAGTTCAGAACCCTAAGACCACACAAAGCCAGATAGAGCCCCACAAGTCTGAAATCCCATGTGTTTCGGACACACGGGAGGTGGAGACTGGAGAACCCCGGGAGCTCATCGCCCATAATAGCCTGGCATATGCAGTGGCAAACAAGAGACCAGACCTCAAACAAAGACCATCTTTGGAAGGCATGCATCATCACCCAAGGTTCTTCTCTGACCTCAACCTGTGTGCCAATGGCACATCCATGCTCTCACTTTCACACCCACATCTCTCATACACAAACACAAATAAAAAAGTTAACTGACTATTTTAGTTATCATTCAGGGGATTTTCAAAACATATCAAAATAATCAGAAAATAAAATATTCATAGTGCTTATAACTTACTACTTCAATTCTCAGATTTAGAAGAAGCTGAGGAGGTAAACATTTCCATAATCACATTTTAGTGTGATGACACAATACCCTCAATACTTCTCACTAAGGTGAAAGCATTCATTCAAGATTGTGGTAATACAAACTGAGCAAGCCATATAGGCTTTCAACTGAAAGGCAAACAAAGCTCCACAAATTCTTAATATGATCATATCAAAAGAAGCACTCCTTAAAGCAATGGTAACGAAGAAAATCAAGTTAAAAACAAAAATTTAACACTCAAAACTATTTCAAAGCTGGGAGTGGTGGCGCACATCTTTAATCCCAGCACTCGGGAGGCAGAGGTAGGAGGATTGCTGGTTCAAGGCCACCCTGAGATTACAGAGTGAATTCCAGGTCAGCCTGGGCTACAACAAGACCCTACCTTGAAAAACAAAACAAAACAACAACAAAAATTATTTCAAACACATACTATTTTTTGATTGGTCAAGTTACCTACCTGTTGAGATTCTTGTAAAAGTAAAATCAATTCCATTCTCACAGAGGCAAGCCCTCCACCATGGGAGCCATGAAGTATGCAGTAACTAAGGAACATTCTCAAGAGTGACTGATACTTCAAGAGCCACTGCCTTTTTTCCTGGAAATTCTCTTGCAATTGTTTTACTTCTGTTCGGTGACGCAATGCATCCGCACCCTCACCTACTCCAAATTCACCTTTGTCTTTGTTGACTGTGGACCGCAGTTCTTCAGCACCGGAGTGAAAGTCGCAAGTCCTCTGAAGAGCTACCACCTCTTTTTCAAGCCAGTGGTACAGCTGGTAACGCAACTTGCCACCATCTATTTCATAGCCAGTAGATAGTGTACGAAGTTCTACTGTGAGGATCTTTAAGCATGCTCGAAACTTTAACTGAACAGCAATTATATCTTCTGATGGATTTAAAATGTCACTTTCATCTATTGTGCTGAAAGAGTCTGTATAATTACTTGTTTCATCTAATTTATCCACTTTCCTCTGCAAAGGTTTTATCTCTTTCATTGAAATAGGGAGATCCTCATTTTCTTCATCATTATCACTGTCCCATTTTAAGTCCAAAGAGTCATCCTGAAATGCAACACTTGGTTGGCTCCAGTCAAAAGAAAGAGTGGAATTTGACTGCTTCTCTGAAGAGCCCTCTGAAGGAGACTCAAAGCCATTCATGAGTGGCTGTGACCAGTCCACACTAGAAGATCTATCTTCCCTGGCATCCTGTTTTAGTGGAGACGAATCTTTACTAGTAATAAAACTAGGTGCTCTACATAAAGGTTTTGTTTTCTTGATGACTTTGGGCATCTTTGATAATACTTCCAAAGCCAACATGGGGCAGCCAGCTTTTAAATGAGCACTGGCAGTAGTAAAAAATAACCTTCTTTCGCTTAAATTAATTGTTCCTGCCAGTCCATTTTTTCCTGGTAAGCCCATGTGTGTGGAAAATGTATCAGATGATCCAAAATGGCGTCTTAGCAAAAGAGGATGTGTTCTTAGATAATTGTAGAAATTGAAAACTGCAGGATTACAGGCTGACATGACTTGATCTGAAAAGTAAATTCATTTTATGAGCCAAGAAACATTCCAGATCTGAACTGATTGTTTACATTTGTATTATAGTTCATTTGCATTATATGGAACCATTATGAACCTGTCTTCTGACAAATTTAAATAAATCACACTAATCTGTGGTACTAAAGAGACAACAACACATTTGCTATCAGTATCTTCCCATACAAGTGGAAAATAAAGGTTATGTCACGTTACAACTGAAACAAGCCTTCCAAGCCAGCTAAGGGTCTTAGTTTTCATTTTACTTTTCTGGACACTCTCCCTCAATCTGCTTTTCTCTTCCTCATCTTCACCACCACTGAAGGCTGAGAGCACTCTAGATTTAGTACTTGACCTCTTTCCCATCTACAGTACAGAGCTGAACACATGCCCATTATTTTAAGAGTATTTGCATGCTGGTAACTTGTGTATCTTTCTCTAGCTCCAATTTCACCCTGAAAATCTAAATTTCACATTTCATTTCTTCTTAGATATAAACACTTTTGTTAATGCGCATTTGTATTTAATGTTCCCTTCACTTTCATCATCCTTTATCCAATTTTCTTCAAATGCTAATTTATACTAGCTCTTTGCCCCAAACTCATCTAATCAAAGAAATTTTCTTGATCTAATCAGTACCCCGTATCATTCACCATTGTTCAAGCTAAAAACCCAGGAGTCATTCCTCATTCCCTAACACTCTATATTAAATATAGTACTGTCTAATTAAACTTAAAATATCTAAAACCCAACTACTTCTCTCTGCTTCTACCCCTGTCATCCTTGTATTCTTTTTTTTTTTTTGAGGCAAGTCTAACAGATTGCCTTTTTTTTTTAATGTGGGGAGGAGGAAGAGGGAGAGAACTGGCATGCCAGGGCCTCCAGCCACTGCAACCAAACTCCAGACGTGTGTGTCCCCTGTGCACACGTGCAACCTTGCACTTGTGTCACTGCTTACACTACTACCTTTTAAGCCATAATTACCTTTTTCATTTCATCCAGAAAAATTCAGGTTTAAGTGGTTCTAAGAATATGTTATCCTATAATACATCTCTATAATCCATCTGTCTGTCTGTCTAACAAAAGACATGTAGGCTTAAGAATGTGACAGTCTGTTTTCCCCTTCAGTATGTAGAAAATGGAATGAAATTCGTTAGTTTGATAGCTATGAGACTTGAACAATTGAGCCATGGCATTTCCATCAGTTTATAGAGAGGCACACATTATTTCCTAATTAAATAATGACACAACAAAATTTATGAACTAGAAGCTTTTGTAATTAAGTATGTTCCAAATTACATCTACCAAACCAGCCAATTCAGTCAAAAAGAAAACCCACTGTTTTCATATGAATCATACAAGGAGTATCATTTTATACTAGCCTCTAAGACTGCCTTAACAAAAAGGATTTCTACAAAAGAAGTGTAAATACAACTCTACAGGACACATTTAAAAAAAAAATCTGGCATTTACCTCATGAAAAAGATAGTCAAGAGTGTGTTGAACTTAAGATTTTTCTAGTCACATCATTTGTCAATTTTTTTTTACACTGAATACATTTTTTTTAGAATGAAACAGATGAAGTAATTCAACCTAATGTTTAAAATAACTAGCATTGGGCTAGAGAGATGGCTTAGCAGTTCAGGTGCTTGGCTGCGAAGACTAAGGACCCATGTTCTACTATCCAGATCCCACATTAGGCAAATGCACAGAGGTGAGACCAACGTTAAGGTCACACGTGGTGTGGTGCAAGTGTCTGAAGAATGCAGTAGCTGAGGCCCTGATATGCCAAATCTCTCTTTTTCTCCCCTCTCTGTTTCTCTCTCTAAAAACAAAAACAACAAAACCCTAGCATTATTTCAGCATGTCTTCAAAGTATTAATTCAAATATTGCTACAACCTATCTCAAATCTATTTCATAATATCAGAAAAATCTAAGCTTCTTAGTTTCAAATGATTTTTCTGAAAATAAAAAAATTGTATGTACAACTCTATATCCTCAGCTAAACCATAAGTCACAAAGACCAAAAATTCAATGTTTTGTATTATCCTTGGCACCAACAGTCGCCCACATACATACCAAATACTAACACTCATATTCATTACCATCTCAGATGTGCAGCTTACCATCATCATCCTCTCTAATAGGTTGTTTTATTAATGTTTCCAGAGCACCACTATAATCTTCCAAAATCCAGTATGCCATGCTCCGAAGAAAAGGATCACAATGTACATTTGTGTTCAATGAACTCAGTTCACTGACAGGAGAACCTATTCCCAAAACTCTTTTACGTAAAATAGACTTGTATGTTGCAGATTTATCAAATTCTGACTCATAGAGCCTTGCTATTACAAGAGCCAACTGAATGTCGTTTAGTTTCTCAAGGCATACCTTTAAAAAAAAATATTAGTTACAAAAAAGGTGAGACAGCTTTTACTTTAGGACAAACTCAACTCACTAATTATATAGACAAATTGAGGATTTATTAATCTCCAAAATTAGCATTTAAGAAAAATAACAAACAGGGAACTGGAATGATGATTTAGTGGTTAAGCCACATGCCTGCAAAGCCTAAGGACATAGGGTTCGATTTCAATGCCCACATAAAGCTAACTGTACCAGGTGGTGGATTGTCTGGAGTTCATTTGCAGTGGCTAGAAGCCCTGGTGTGCCCATTCTCTCTGTATATATCAGCCTCATTCTTTCTCCCTCAAATAAATAAAAGAAAATATAAAAAAAACCAAAACAACCAAATCAGGAGTGTTTTGGCAAATTTAGTTGTCAATTATACTAATACTTGCAAATGTACTTACTAGTGTTAAATATATACCTGCAAAATACTAGTCTAATGAATATCAGATATTTCTATACAATGTCAATTTATATCTTATTTCATTCTTGAATCTCTACTTCCATTCATTTGAGCAGATTACAGTATTTTTAAATTAAAAGGGTATTCTGACTTACCTGTATGATACTGAACAAAGAATAAATTGAGATACAAATTTTAATATGTTAGATATTAACAAGTTTTTAAAAATTTACTGAAAATTTATCAGTGAAAAATCTTTATAATAAAGTTCAATCAGTAAAAAAAGATACTTCAAATGTATTTAAACTGAGAGGACAGATCTTTTAATTTTTTATCTGTTCATAACTATTTTTGTTAACTTTTACCCTTTTATTTACTTAATTGAGGCGGGGAGGGAGAATAGGCCTCCAACCATTGCAAAGGAACTCAAGACACATGCGCCACTTTGTGCACCTGGCTTACATGGGTCCTGGGGAACTGAACCTGGGTCCTTTGATTTTGCTAAGCCATCTTTCCATCCCTGTTCATGATTCTGCAAATCTAATCTGCTTTTATCTTAACTCTGTGCAAATATCTCATTTCAAGTAAATGACAATTTTTATACCCATTGTTAAATATTATTAGATACATGATATATTTAGCTCTGTATTATTATACCACTATAGTTTTAAAAAGGCATAGATAAGTGCTTTTTGGAGTGACAATGCTTTTTTTTAAAAAAAAAAGTTTCATTCATTACCTCAATTGCATCTCTGAGACAACCAGCTAAAAGAAAAAAGGCTGCAGAATGTTCAAACCTTTGTTTGCCTAGCAAAGAAAAAGCATTTTTCAAAGCTGCTTTCCGCCACCTTTCCTCCTCAAAATTGTGTCCAAAAAACTGTGTCATTCTAGTGTCTTTTTGAGACCTGCAAAGGAAAGGCAAGTAGGACAATTTTAGAATACAATTCAATCTTCTAAAGTTAACACTTTAAAATCAGATCTTTTAGGAACATGGATTTGAGTTGAAGGCCAACCTGTTGACATAGCAAGACCCTACTTCCAAAAAAGAAAAAGAGTTAGAACTTAATAATTAAAAAGAAACAAAGAAAGAAAGAAAGAAAGAAAGAAAGAAGGAAGGAAGGAAGGAAGGAAGGAAGGAAGGAAGGAAGGAAGGAAGGAATGAATCTCAGTGCCAGGGATGGGATACCTTCCAGTGACTTGTTGGCAGGGAGAAACCCTGTTGCCCACAAAACATTACAGGTTATTGCCAAGGCTCTTGGTTTCCCACCAGGAATAGATTGTAAGATGCTATTGCTGAAGACTCCACATGCCTGGGCTACAAGGTCACCAAGAAATCAAGCTGGGGCTGAGCTAAAAACCTCTTCCCTGTAGATCAGCTGACAGAAAGCTGGAAAAAGCTAAACTGCATGCAGCCCCTATGGGTGACAGAAGCCATCAGCAGTGGAAACTGTGGACATTGCAAGCCTCAAGTTTGGCCAGACAGGCCAAATGACCAAACAATTGCTCTCTAATTGGATGGGAAGCCCACTCCACAGGAGGGAATATATGCCTGGTACTGAAAACTTAATCAAAAGCCTATGGTGGAGGAGGTCATGAGCGTTAGGAGTGTAATGCCTGCTCTTGTCTGGCTAAGTGCATATATTATGCCCACCAAACTGCCCTGTAAGGACTTTACCTAACGTTCATACTCAACATTAAAGCTACCCTCACTTGTGGTTAGAGAAGCTTCTCTTTTCAGATGGCGGTGACACTAGGATGACCCAAAAGGCACCACAGTGCTGAGAAGTGGTGGAGGAGTGCTCAGCACTGAAACATCTCTGTCACTCTCTCCGATGCTCAGGGGACATTGCGGAAGAGGTGGCGCAAAACATGTAAGAGACAAAGGAAGGGTAAGAATGCTTCAATGCAAATGTCCAGACAGAAACTGGCTTCAATATCCATGACCTTGCAGTGTCTAGTACTACCTTCACAAGACCCCAGTAACAGGAGGAAAAGATGATGATATCAAAATTAGAGGCAGATTAATTGAGCGAGGGAGGGGATATGATGGAGAGCAGATTTGTGAAGGGGAAAGTGGGGAAGGGGAGGGAGTTATCATGGTTTATTGTCTGTGAGTATGGAAGCTGTCAATTAAAAAAAATGAAATTTTTGTCAGTTCATTGATTACCATACATATGCTTCCTTTCCCAGTAAAAATAAAATTAGGTAAGTGTTTACTTTCCACAAAAATCTCACAAATTGAGAAATTCTTCTCCCCCGCTTTTGTTTGGTGGTACTGGGGATTAATCCAAGGCCTTATGCCTAACTAAGCAGTCCACCACTTAGTAACATCTCTAGTCCTCAAAAATTCTCTTTTTAAACTATAAAGAAATCAGCACTGTGAAAATCACTTTTATATTAATGAAAAACAGTAATATATATTTATAATAAGATAATTTGTATTAACTCTTCTGATACTTTACTATTAAAATCTCATCAACAACTTTTTTCTCCTTCCTATTTAAGGATGACTTTGATGATCAAAATCTAAGGAATTGGGCTGGAGAGATGGCTTAGCGGTTGGGCGCTTGCCTGTGAAGCCTAAGGACCCCAGTTCAAGGCTCGGTTCCCCAGGTCCCACGTTAGCCAGATGCACAAGGGGGCGCATGCGTCTGGAGTTCGTTTGCAGAGGCTGGAAGCCCTGGCGCACCCATTCTCTCTCTCCATCTGTCTTTCTCTCTGTGTCTGTCGCTCTCAAATAAATAAATAAATAAATAAAAATTAAAAAAAATCTAAGGAATTAACCCTGATTGAAACCAATAATCCAAAACCCAGTCTCTTAGAAAACTGATTTAATGTCATGACTTCCCCCCAAAGGTTGCTTTTCAGAACCCAAAACAAATAATTAATAATATATGAAAATAATATTCACCAACTTCTCATGAAAAGTAAGAGAGGAAGGAGATCATAGCTCCAAGAAAGGAGACAGTTTTAAAGGCTATATATACTGGCCCATGCATTCCAAGAGGCATAAGACCATCTTCCCAACCCAAATGCAAATTTCTGGTTTAGTGACCTGTGTATTACAAAAGTATCTTGACAAATTCATTCTCTTTCTCTTCCTCCTTCTACCTCTATTTTTATATGCATAAATGATCTTAAAATAAGCAAAAGAAACATGTCTCAGGAGTGATAAAAAGCAAAATTACTTAAATGACATCAACTGGTTCCTCCTACCATGTAACACATGTAAGATTTTTTTTTCCCTATTAGGAAAAGTATCCCCTTATATACAAAAATAATTAACAAGAAATACCCAACAATCTTCTCCCATTCTGTGGGTAATCTATTGGCTCTGATTATGGTATGTTTGTCTGTGCAAAAGCTTTTTAGTTTCATGAGATCCCACTGATTGTGAGATTGTTTAATTTCCTGGGCTACTCAGATGTTATTCTGGAAGTCCTTCTCCACTCCATATTGAGGAGAATGCCTCCTATTTTTTTTCTTCCAGTAGTTGAAGAGTTTCAGGTCTTCTATTGAGGTCTTTAATCCATTTGGAGTTGATTTTTATGTATGTTGAGATGAGTGGGTTTCATTTTCCTGTATGTGGTAAACCCAATTTCTCCAGCATCATTTGGTGAAGATGTTATCTTTTTTCCAGTCTACGTTATTGGCATCTTTGTCAAAGTAGCTACAGCTACTTGGTCTAAGGTCTGGATCTTCAATTATGTTCCATTGGCTTACATTTCTGTTTTTATGCCAGCACTATGCTGTTTTTGCTACTGTGGCTTATAGTATAGCTTTAGATTGGGCGTTATAATACCTCCAGAGGTGTTTCTCTTGCAAGAAAAATAAATTAACCTTATGCATCCATTCCTAGTGAAAAAAAATTCTTTAACTTTCTTTTTGTACTTACCTATATAATCCCCAAATCAAAGCCTTCTTTTTCATTGCAAGGTAAAAAATGGCAGCATCTAAGGGGTCATTATTTCTATAAAAGGCTGCTTTGGCCACCTACAATAAGAAAATATTAGTCAAACATTTACAGAAATAATTTGTAAGTGAATAGCAATTTAATACAAGATTGGTACATGTTATCTATTTCAACATTAAATTCTTAAATAACTGTACAAATACATGCATACAGAAACTAAATGCATACAGAAACTAATAATAAGAGTAACTTATACTGAAGCATAAACAGAGACAGCAACAGAACTACACTCTTTCATCAGAAACTCTTCTGAACTTTATTCTTCCAAGCATAGATTTCTACTCAGAAAAACCAGAAATATACTAGTAAACAACTGGTAAAATATACTAGTAAAAAAAAAAAAAAAAAACAACAAGAAGCTTATTAATTAATACACAGATTTTAAAATGTTGAAATACTAAAGACTACTCAAAAGCCTGAGGGCTGGGGAGCTAGTTCAGTCTTTAAAGTGCTTGCCTTGCAAACGTAAGGACATGAGTTTGACCCCCAGCACCTACATAAAATACTGGGCATAACAGCACGTGCCTCTTAACCTCTCAGTGTTGGGGAGGCAGAAACAGGCATATCCCTGGAGCTCACTGGCCAGCT
Source organism: Jaculus jaculus (assembly GCF_020740685.1). Classification (NCBI taxonomy): domain Eukaryota; kingdom Metazoa; phylum Chordata; class Mammalia; order Rodentia; family Dipodidae; genus Jaculus; species Jaculus jaculus. Next base: position 59,329,772 of record NC_059115.1, read on the forward strand.
AAGAGCCTAATTGGTGAGTTTTTAATGCCAATAAAGAGATCCTTTCTCAAAGAAGACAAATAGTGTTTTCAAGGAATAACACCCAGGGTTGACTTCTGGCCTCCCCAGGTACATGAACACATGCATACACACATATATATGAACAGACATTCAATAGCACACATGGCACACACATGTTAAAAAAAATTCTGGGCTAGAGAGATGGCTTAGCAGTTAAGCGCTTGTCTGTGAAGCCTAAGGACCCTGATTCAAGGCTTAATTCCTGAGGACCCATGTTAGACAGATGCATACAGGGTCACACGAGTCTGGAGTTCATTTGCAGTGGCTGGAGGCCCTGGCATGCCCATATTCTCTCTCTCTGTTGCTCTCAAATAAGTAAATAAAAATCAACAAAAAAAAATTTTTTTTAAAGCCTGATGCTAGCTGGGTCTTATGGAATAGACCTATAATACGAACAACTCAGGAAGCTGAGGCAGGACTGACTGTGTAAGAGGATTCCAAGTCAAAGTTTGCTGAAGCAACTTAGTAAGACCTTGCTTCGAGATTAGTAAAAGGAGGCCTTAGGTTAGAGCTCACTGCTGGAGCACTTACCTGGCATGCATTAGGCCCTATGTTAGTAGGGAGAAAAAAAGAAAACTGCTATGTTTCTAAAATAAAAATTAATAATAAATGCAGAAGAGACATGAGATGCCAACTAAACATCTAAACTATACTTACTTTTTCTATGCATTTGCGTAAGATGCAGGTATTCCGGACCCACCACCCCACACCCATAGCTCTTAGTTCAGACCAAGTGGGGTCATCTTTCTGCATTGCTGGCAACATGTTCAGCAGTTCTTCTTCCGCTACTGAGTGAAATGCCCAGGCAAAATGACCCGTAGACAAGCCTAAACAAATGTAAAACTGTTATAGTAATATAAATATGATTATCAGATATGAGTGTTATCTATTTGCAATAAAATGTATAAACTTACTAAGGTTTTTTTTTTAGTTACATAAATTAGCCTCAACTAATCTGTTTATGTCAATGAATTCTGTCTACCAACACAAACCACATGCTTTTTTTTTGTAATATATTTTACTTATTTATTTGAGAGAGACAAGGGGGCAGAAAGAGAGAGAATGGGCAAGCCAGGCAGGGCCTCCGCCACTGCAAAGGGAACTCCAGATGCATGTGCCCCCTTGTGCATCTGGTTTACATTGGTAGTGGAGAATCAACTAGGATCCTTTGGTTTCACAGACAAACAACCGCTAAGCCATTTCTCCAGCCCCAAACCAGATGCTTTTGAAAATAAAGAGGAAAGTGACATACACTGTATATAATTCTAAACAGATATGCTAAAGACAGGTAAGAGGAGAGTAAAATCCTGGAAGCAGTGTAAGAAGTACATGTAAAGGAGTAAATTCTGAGTGAACAACCACCGTTAAATACATCCTGAGTCTGCGATTTTAAGGAAATGTCTGCAGGCTTAACAGCGACAGCCACTTGACGCTACGCAGCAATGCCGGCCAGTCTGAGCTAGGAAACAGACCACCTTGGCCCTAGCCTTGTTGCTCCAAAAACAGGTTCTTCACTTTTGACAAACATTATTCAGTCTTATCAACTTTGCAGCTTAATATGTGGATCAGTGATGCAGTACAGTCCCTTTCTTTTCAAACATTTGAGATTCATGGTTAAACTTAATTTTTAATGTTCATGGAAGTATGAGTTTTTTTATTCTGGGTTGTTCAAACAATGCTGTCATTCCAGTGAGTGTAAATTCTGTGTAACTAACACGTTTATTTCTGGGCGGTAGTACTAAGGATGGGACTCGGGGCCTTATAAATGATAGGCAACCACTTTGCCACTGAGCAGCACCCCCATCCACAACATGTATTTCTTTGTAAAGAAACAAAAAATGCTTATTGCAAATGTCATTGTGCCACAGTATTTCAATTCTCTATTAAAAACCCATGGTTCTTTTTAGAAAACAAGAAACAATTGGACCATTATTATATAGTGGTATGTTTTCCAATTCTTCAAAGCTGGTTCTATTTTCCTTTTGGCTAACATCTGTTTTCTAGATTTAACACCATGGAAATTAATAAAAAGTACATCTTGCTGGGCATACTGGCACATGCCTTTAATCCCAGCACTCAGGAGACAGAGGTAGGAGGATTGCTTTGAGTTTGAGGCCAGCCTGAGACCACAGAGTGAGTGCCAGGTCCACCTGGGCTAGAGTGAGACCATACCTTGAAAAACAAGGAAAAAAAAAACTATAGCTTATGGGGCTGGGGAGATGGTCTAATGGTTAAGAGCACTTGGTGTTTAAGCATGAGGGGCTGGAAGGGCATGAGACCACACAAAAACAGCTCAGCAGCTGGGTGTGGCCATGCATGTTTCAAACTCCAGTCCTGCTGAGACTGGGACTGAGGAATCCCTGCAGCTTGCTAACCAAAAAATAAACAAACAAATAAAACAAATAAAAATCGGAGAAAACAACATCTCTGGGTTGAGTGAGAGATTTAGCCTCAGAGGAAACAGGTAGATGAGCAAACAGAGAAGGCCAATGAAGTTCTATGGTCTCCATTAGCCATGCACTCAAGGCATCTATATCTGTGTGTGTGTGCACACACATACGAGAGAAGGAGGGCGAGGGAGGAGAGAGACAGAGAGCAAGCATGTGCATACAGGAGACACCCATGAGTGAATGCTGACCTGCCAAGTCTAAAGAACCCTAGAGTAGACCCACAGGTCCAGGAGGCTGGAACCCAGCTCTGCCTCTTCAAAGCCCTGAGTACTGAAACCATATCTATTCCATTTTTAAGTTAACTTTACTGAGATTTCTGTTACTTGTAATTATTCTAATAGCATATAATATTTCAAATTCCCTAATGTTACTAAATTAGCATGAGAGGTACACAACAATTCTGTCAGTGTGTAGATAATCTCATCATTTCCTTTCCCTCTCCACTTCCCTAACTTCCTTGTATTAAATTATCAAAAAATACCTTGGTGAAGGAGCTGAGCTCTATAGGCTGGAAGGGAAGTTGTAAGAAAGGTATGGAGTCGAACAGCCAAAAGAAATTTTAGTCCACATTCATCAAGAGTTTCTCCACCTATAACCAAAAAGAAAAGCATTTTTTTTTGTTAAAAAAAAGTAAGCAAATACAGTAAAGATAAAACATTCTTGGGCTGGAGAGATGGCCTAGCAGTTAAGCGCTTGCCTCTGAAGCAAGGACCCCAGTTCAAGGCTCAATTCCCCAGGACCCACGTTAGTCAGATGCACGAGGGGGCGCACGCGTCTGGAGTTCGTTTGCAGTGGCTGGAGGCCCTGGCGCGCCCATTCTCTCGCTCTATCTGTCTCTTTCTCTCTCTGTCTGTTGCTCTCAAATAAATAAATAAAAGTAAACAAAAAAATTAAAAAAAAAACATTCTTAAGATGACTGAAAGTTTAATATAATAAAAATATTTTCCAATAACTTTATATACTTTACAGTACAGAAAAAAATAGCAAACCTAAGTAATTGGATAAGCAATAAAGAAGAAAAATAATAAAGAAGTCCATGATCATTCTTTGTAACCTAACCTCCTCTCATCTGAATCATTTTTAAGTTAAAATGCAACCAAATGACTCTTTGCTGGGATGTAGCTCAATGGGAAAGCCTAGCATTCATAAAGCACTGAGTTTAACCCTACCACCGGGAAATACAAATCGTCTTTACATTACTGACAACTAATACAAAATGTAACTGAATCTTTAAAATATTTTACTTATTTTGTTTTTATTTATTATAAGGAAGAGAAAGAGGGAGAGGAAGAGGAGGAGGAGGGGAGAGAGAGAGAGAATGGGCACACCAGGGCCTCTAGCCACTGCAAACAAACTCCAGATGCATGTACTACTTTGTGCATCTGGCTTATGTGGGAACTGGAACCTGGGTCCTTAGGCTTCACAGGCAAGTGTTTTCACTTCTAAGCCATCTCTCCAGCCCTGTGACTGAGTTTTAAGTGGCTTGATCTTCTCTGTGGCATGTTATGCATATATTTTCCATATTGACTCAAATTACATATCCATCCCAACAATCTGCTATAGTGTGGGAAAAAATAGTTATATTGTAATAGAGCTTTACTTTTATATTAAATTATTAAAAACAAAATAGTCAGGAGTGGTGGTGCACACTTTTAATCCCAGCACTTGGGAAGCAGAGGTAGTAGGATTGCTGTGAGTTCTAGGCCACCATGAGACTACATAGTGAATTCCAGGTCAGCCTAGGCTACAGTGAAACCCTACCTTAAAAATCAAAAATTTATAAAGAAAAAACAAAACATAAAATAGGGGCTAGGGAGATGGCTCAGCACTTAAAGGCACTTGCAAATCCTGCCAGCCTAGGTTCAATTCTCCAGACATCCATGTAAAGGCAGATGCAAAAGGTGGCATGTATGTTTGGTGTTTGTGTGCAGCAGCAAGATACCCTTGTGTGCTCATACAGACAAACATATACACATGCAAATAAAGAATTTTTTAAAACCATAAACTATTCCTAACATTCACATCTAAAAAGAGTATCAAGCCAGGCGCGTGGTACATGCCTTTAATCCCAGCATTCAGGAGGCAGAGATAGGAGGATCACTGTGAGTTCAAGGCCCCTCTGAGACTACAGATGAATTCCAGGTCAGACTGAGCTAGAGTGAGAGCCTACCTCAAAAAAAAAAAAAAAAAAAAAAAAAACAAAAAAACAAAGAGAGAGAGAGTATCTAGGGCCAGGTATGGTGGCACACACCTTGAGTCCCAGCACTCGGGAGGCAGAGGTAACATGATCACTGTGAGTTTCAAGGACACCCTGAGACTACAAAGTGAAATCCAGGTCTGCCTGGATTACAGTGAAACCTTACCTCAAAACACCAAGATGTATCACTGCTCAGTGATTAAAGGTACTTGCATGTAAAGCCTGCTGGCTCAGGTTAGATTCCTCAGTACCCATGGAAAGCTAGATGTACAAAGTGGTGCATGCATGTGGAATTTGCAGTAGCAAGAGGCTCTGGTACTCATTCTTTCTCTCTCTCCCCCTCCTCACAAATAAATATTTTTTAAATTATGTTATTTATTTATTTGAGAGACAGAGACAGAGGACGAGATAGAGAATGGGCACACCAGGGCCTCTAACTTGTAAATGAACTCCAGACACATGTGCTACCTTTTGTGTCTGACTTACGTGGGTACTGGGGAATTAAACCTAGGTCCTTAGGCTTCACAGGCAAGTGCCTTAGCCTTTAAGCCATCTCTCTAGCCCCAAAATAAATATTTTTAAAATAATGTCTAACAAAAATCTTAGAGTAAAATAGTATCAACTTTTGTCATTTAAAAATTGTTTGAAGTTGGGGCATGCTGGTGCACACCTTTAATTCCAGCACTGGGGAGGCAGAGGTAGGAGGACTGCCATGAGATAGAGGCCACCCTAAGACTACATAGTGAATTCCAGGTCAGCCTGAGCTAGAATGAGACCCTACCTCAGGAAAAAAAAAATAATAAAAAAAGTCTTGGGCTGGAGAGATAGCTTAGTGGTTAAGCACTTGCTTGTGAAGCCTAAGGACCCTGGTTGGAGGCTCGATTTCCCAGGACCCACGTAAGCCAGATGCACAAGGTGGCACATGCATCTGCAGTTTATTTGTAGTGGCTGGAGGCCCTGGTGTGCCTATTCTCTATCTGTCTATTTCTCTGTCCATCGCTCTTAAAAAAAAAAAAAAAAAGCCTTAAATTCATACATTTTCTTTTCAATCTAAGTTCACAGGGTGTACACTACTAGCCTGTATTTGGTTTAAAGACTGAGATTTCACAGAAATTCTTATTTTTTATTTTATTTTTTTGTTTTCTTCGAGGTAGGGTTTCACTCTAGTCTAGGCTGACCTGGAATTCACTCTATATTCCCAGGGTGGCCTTGAACTCACGGCGATCCTCCTACTTCTGCCTCCCAGTGCTGGGATTAAAGGCATGTGCCATCGTGTCCAGCTAGAAATTCTTTATTCAAATTTGCTTATACTTTGGGAGATTTTTAAGAAATGCTCTATGGGTGAGGAGAAGCCCTATTTTTATTGTGGTTTTTTTTTGGGGGGGGGTTACTCTAGGTATAATGCTAATAGAAAGTAAATATTGGGGCTGGAGAGATGGCTTAGCAGTTAAGGAGCTTGCCTGCAAAGCCAAAGGACCTCTGTTTGATTCCTTAGAACCCACGTAAGCCCGATGCACAAGAGAGCACATGCATCTGGAGTTTGTTTACAGGACTGGAGGCTCTGGCACGCCATTCTTTCTCTATCTCTCTCACTCATAAGTAAATTTAAAAAATATGAAAGTAAATATTGTAAAATACTTATTTTTATTTTTTATTAATTAGGAACTTTACTGTATAGATAAACTGTGTGTTGATCCCATTCCACACATGTGTTATTTTATATTTCCTCTTCCTCACCCCAATTCCAACATAAGTACCTTATTTTCCAACTACCTAAAACAGTGATTCAATAAGAACCTGTACTCCTTTGTAAAACATCTATAAGGATTCAGCTGGGTCTTTTACAGTAAGCAGACAATTATTAAGGATGCTTTGTTCTCTCCCTAACAAATTTTTTTTTTTGGCGGGGGGGTTTTGAGGTAGGGTCTCACTCTGGTCCAGGCTGACCTGGAATTAACTCTGTAGTCTCAGGGTGGCCTTGAACTCACGGCGATTCTCCTACCTCTGCCTCCCGAGTGCTGGGATTAAAGGCGTGCGCCACCACACCCGGCCTAACAAGTATTTTTAAAAACTGGGGCCTGGCAAGATGGTTTAAGAGGTTAAGGCACTTACCTGCAAAGTGAAAGGACCAAGGTTCAATTCCTCAGGACCCACGTAAAGCCAGATGCACAACATAGCACAAACATCTGGAGTTTGTGTGAAGTGGCTACAGGCCCTGCTGTACCAGTCTCTCTCTCTCTCTTAAATAAATAAATATTTTTTTAAAGAGAAGAAGGCTTGGTATAATAAGCTTCTGTGTACCTCCTCATAATACTATGATTTAGGGGCTAAATTACGTAAGTTAAAATTGTTATGAAACAATGATTGTTTTAGCAATAATGTTCTTAAATAGGCCATTGTCATAACATTTTAAAAATTTTGTGTATGTTCACGTAAGTGTGAGCATACATGCCATGGTGCACATGTGGAGATTAGAGGATAACTTTTAAGATATCAACATCAGGCTCTGTCTGTCTGTCTCTTTCTCTCCCTTCCCCGACCTCCCCCCCCCTCCCTCCCCCCCCCCCCCCCCCCCCCGGGTCTCATTCTTCTTTCTTTTGCCATGCTTGCCACAAACTTCTGGGAAAGTGTCTCTGCCTCTCAGCTCACTACTGGCATGCTGGGATGACTGAAACCCACCAGGGCTCCTGTGTTTTACATGCACTATGGAACTCAGGTAATCAAGGCTTGAGCAGTGAGTGTTTTACCCATTGAGCCAAATCCCCAGCACCAGCAATGTCATTTCCATTAAACATTATTTGGTTATTTTCTGTGAATTAAAAATATTACTATTACCATTAGCTTTTCCTCCCATCTTGTACTCAATTTAATTTTACCTTGACTTCTGTCTCTACTTTCTCCAATATCAGTACTTGTAGTTGCAATCGTATCTGCTAAGGCCATCAAAGACATCTGTTCCATCCGGCTGAGTCCTGGTAAACTAGAATGAAGTAAATGGCTAGAAAGAACCTGAGCATGCTCCGGGCCAAAGTAAGTTGGGCAGTATTGTGAAAGGTCAATAACTTTAGGCTTAGTGTTTTCTTCATCTGTCTCCAACATATGAACATCGGGCATTAGAGCTGGAATCTGAAAAAGCTCATCATAACTTCCTTTGGACATCTGGTTGGATTTATTTAAGGAACTCTCATTACTAGTTTTGTCCAAAGATGAGTAACAGCTATCATCATCTGCTGCAAGTAAGGCATATAAAGGAAGCGGAGGGACAGAATCTATTTCTGTATAATCCGTATTTTCAGATTTGTTGAATGCCTGGGGATCTCGAGTAGTGCTTCCACTAGCACTGATTGTGAGCGATCGAAGGCGGCGCTCATGATTGGATTCAGCTTCATTCACAGCCACAACCTCCCCAGCAATACACTTGACAAGATGGGACAAGATGGCCTTGGCTCTCCGAACTTTGCCAAGATCCATGAGTTCCAAAAGCTGCAAGGGATGGTACTGAGGTAACGTTGGGGAAAGTACATGAGCAGCTTCAAAAAGACCCGAATCTTCCATATCCACTGAAGGGTCAAATGCTGTTTTCTTTCCACAGATTTTCTGTGCAAGACTGGTCATAGATCGAGTCAGAGGTTTTTTTGGAGGATGCAATCCAGAACTCGATGAGCTACTCTGTTTTATTAAGCTTAGTATAGATGGAGTGCTTCCATTGTATGAATCTGTTGTAACAGGTTCTTGTTTAGAAGATGGCTGCCACTGGGAATACACATGCATTTCACAATCCATTCCTACCACAAGGATGCCATCTCGGACCCATGATAAAGAAACTGGAAAAGGCGGGGTGTCTTCTACAGAGGACACCAAGTCCACACTTCGTAACAGTACAAATTTAGAAAGAGGCACAATTTTGGTACTCTCCCAGACAGGCAATGCCAGGCTTTCCTTGCCAGTCTGTTCTTGTACCTTGCCAGCTAGGGGTCCATACATGAAAAGTTTTGATCCAATTCCTACAGTCAGGATATGAGAACCATCTTCTCTAGATATCCAGTCTAAATGAACTAAATGCTTTGTGTTTGATGTGACATTTTCTTTATTGAGTAAATATGCCTCTTGTTTGTTATAAGCTACTAAATTGCTATCAATGCTGATGCCAGAATCCAGCACTGTGCCTAACTCATCTAAATGAATTGTCTGTTCAAGGACCCAACACGAACCTCCTGTAGACTCACATTCAAAAATACTTACGTGCATCACAAATTCCTGAGAAGACCTACTATTACCTGCAGGTTGTTTGTAAGCTACTGCTAAACGGTTTGTATGTGCGCAACTAACTTCTACAGGCCTGCCAGGCACAGCTATGCTACTACTGCTCTGAAGTCCGTCTTCAATCAGTAAGGGCCATTCTTCCCAAACGTATGACACATTGGTTTTTCCATCCTTCGAGGTGGAAGGTTCTCCATCGGTTACTCTGCATCTCCAAAACCTCACTTTCTCATCTGAGCATGAAGTTGCCAATAAATAAGGGGCACTGCATACAGGATATATGGAAGAAGAGCTCAGATGCCCTAAAAAAGAAAGGAACACATTAACAAAATTCAAGTTTTATAAATACTTTTAACCCTTTTATTTGAAGTACTATTAGGAACATGAGTCAGCTGGGCGTGGAGGTGCACGCCTTTAATTCCAGCACTTGGGAGGCAGAGGTAGGAGGATCGCCATGAGTTCGAGGCCACCTTGAGATTACATAGTGACTTCCAGGTCAGCCTGAGCTAGAGTTAGACTCTACCTCAAAAAACCAAAAGGAATTTAAGAATCTATATTTAGTTTAAGGTTCAACAAGAGAGTGTCATTATATATAGCCTAGGCTGGCCTGGAATTTGCTACATAGACCAGGTTGGCCTTGAACTTGTGGTGATCGTCTGACCTCTGTCTCAAGTATAAGGATTACAACCACAAGCCAACACACCTGGCTATATTCTACTCTTTTGCCAAACAAAACAAATCTCTCTTTTTTCCTCAGATAACTTTTTTCTACCAATTTGGGCTAGAGTTGTCTGGTTTTGTTACTGTTGTTAGTGTTTGTTTTTAGAGACAGGTGCTCATTCTGCAACCCAGGCTGCCGTAAACTCATTATACAGACCAAGATGGTCTTGTGAGCCACATGTAACAGCCTCCCCAATGCTGGGATTATAGTTGTGAGCCGTCACAGCCAGCTCCAAAGAATTGTAGTGACAAATATCTTTGTTTCTCTATATTTGACCTGTTCATTTTATTGGGACTCAACAGTGCACTGTTCTGGCTAATAATAGCTCTTCAAATTCTGTCCATATAATAGTAGCTTTTCAAGGGTTTAAATTTCATTACATTGCTGCTTTCTTTTTTAAAAATATTTTATTTTTATTTATTTCACAGGGAGGGAAAGAAGAAGGGAGGGAGGGAGAATGGGCATTCAGGGCTTCCAGACACTGCAGACGAACTCCAGACCCATGCATCCCCTTGTGCATCTGGCTAACGTGGGCCCTGGAGAATCGGGCCTGGGTCCTTGGACTTTGCAGGCAAATGTCTTAACAGCTAAGCCACCTCTCCAGCCCCACTGCTGTTTTCTTTAAAGTAAAATATACATATAGAAGCAAAATGTAAAGGTTAGTCAGAACACTGTTAACATTTCTAACTCCTGAAAAGTTTTAACTTTCAGATAAGATTAAGTATTTGATAATATAGGAAACTGAAAAGTTCTAAATAAAAATTGGCCAAAAATTGACAGAAGTCGTAAGCATGGGTGATGTACTGATATTCTTGATGCCCCAGAACAGTAGTTCTTGTTCTTCTGTATGAATGAAATCACCTGGAACATTCACTTGTTAGAACAGATTGTGAGGCTCTTCCCTACGGAGTCTATGATCAAGAGGCTCACTGACAAGAATTGGGCGATTTAAAAAAATAGGAGTTTGAGGGGCTGGAGAGATGGCTTAGCAGTGAAGGCACTGGCCTGTGAAGCCTAAGGACCCAGGTTCAACTCACCAGAATCCACATAAACCAGATATACAAGGTGGCACATGCTTCTGGAGTTCATTTGCAGTAGCAAGAGGCCCTGGCATGGCCCCCTCCTCTTTCTCTCATTCTCAAATAAATAAAATATTTAAACAAGTATGAGTTTGAGGGCTGGTGAGATTGCTCAGGGGTTAAGGTACTTGCCTGAAAAGACTAATGACCTGGGTTCAATTCCCCAGTACCCACGTAAAGCCAGATGCACAAAGAGGCATATGCATCTGTAGTTCATTTCCAGGTGGTTACCATTTCTAATCTACAACTTTCACCTGTTTCCTCAAAAGGATCCATTTTCAAGAAGAGGCAATACTTAAATGTAGACCTGGCTGATAAACATCACAATATTCTGAAGAGAAAATAAGAACTTCAACTCTTCCATTTACATACAGTGACTTCAACATCTGCTTCTATGTATATTCTCAGAGTGTAAAATTTCCTTTTAAAGAAGAAACACTGGGCTGCAGAGTTGGCTTAGTGGTTAAGGTCCTTGTATGTAAAGCTTAAGGACCCAGGTTCAATTCCCCAGTACTCACATGTGGTGGTTTGATTCAGGTGTCCCCCATAAACTTAGATGTTCTGAATGCTAGGTTCCCAGCTGATGGAGATTTGATAGAGGCAGTGTATTGTTGGGGGCAGGCTTAAGGGTGTTATAGCTAGTTTCTCCATGCCAGTGTTGGGCACACTCTGCTGTTGCTATTGTCCACCTTATGTTGGCCAGGGGGTGATGTCCACATTCTGCTCATGCCATCAATTTCCCCTGCCATCATGGAGCTTCCCCTCAAGCGTGTAGGTCAAAATAAACCCTTTTTTTTTTCCCAAAAGCTGCTCTTGGTCGGGTGATTTCTGCCAGCAATAAAAACCTGACTGCAACAGTAAAGTTGGTACCAAGAAGTGGTGTCATTTGCTGCTAGACACCTATTTGCAGGAGGAATGTGGAAGGATTTGAAACCTTTACCTAAGAGACAAGTTGCAGTGCTGTTAAATACAGCTTGATGAACTATTCCGGTCAGAGTTGAAAGACCTGAATGCAATAAGACTTATGGACTGTGAGGTTTGCCTTTTCAGGGTGAGAAAGAGCTCTGCCTGGACTGGGCTAGAAGCAGTTTGTGTGAAAGGAGTACTGTTATGCCCATGTCCTGGTAATTTGTGCAGGGTTGCTTTGTGTAGAAATGGACTGATGTGAGCAGAGGGATATATGGCACGGGAAAAAAAAGAAAAAAAAATCTTTGGGCTGAAACTGCTGCCCATTCAGCTGCAGCTGAGAGATTACAACCATTGAGATTGGGCCAGCTGACCTGAACTGGAACAACAGAAATGAAGTAGACTCTTTTGAAGGGGCCTGAGTGCTCAAGGAGTGTCCTGTTCTTCAAAGTCTTCTTTATTCATCCCTGGATTAACAAACTGGCACTCTAACTGGTATTATGGAGTATAAAAAAATGCAAGAAAGAGACAGTCATTGAATTTGCAACATGGTCTTGTGTTTTGGAAATTGCCATGGGCAGTCTGAAGCAGGTTTGCTGGCTGCCTGCATGGAAACCTGATGGAACCTTGAGAATGAACTGTGGGTTCCAGTGGAGACCCAGCGGAGTTGCTGGGACCACAAGATGGCTGCCAAGGAGAGCTGCCAGCCCTGGATAAAGTTTTCCAGGACTGTGAGTAGCCTAGCTGGAGGGATAGAACTGGAACTCCAGAGACTTACTGCTGGTTAGAATTACTGGACTTGGAGACTTATCAATGACTAGAGTTGTTGAAATCAGAGGGACAGAGTTTGATGTTTCCCTTGTTTAAATCTTGTATTGGTTGCATATTTCTTTGCTATTATGGCTCAGTTAAAAGACTTTGGCTTATGGGGATGTGTGAACATCATTAGAATAGATAAAAACTATGGGGACTTTTAAAGTTGGACTGAATGCATTCCATTTTACATCATGGGTGGTTATCAGCCTATTGGGGCCAGGGGTGGAATGTGGTTGTTTGATTCAGGTGTCCCCCATAACCTTAGGCATTCTGAATGCTAGGTTTCTAGCTGATGGAGATTTGATGGAGAAACTGTACTGTTGGGGGTGGGCTTATGGGTGTTACAGCTAGTTTCCCCATGCCAGTGTTTGGCACACTCTCCTGTTGCTTTTGTTCACCTTATATTGGCCAAAAGGTGATGTCCACCCTCTGCTTATGGCACCATTTTCCCTGCCATGATAGAGCTTCCCCTAGAGTCTGTGAGCCAAAATAAACTGTTTTTCCCAAAAGGTGCTCTTGGTTGGATGATTTCTGCCAGCACTGTGACCTGACCACACCACCACCTAAGACAGATACACATGGAGTTCATCTGGAGTAGCTAGAGGCCCTGGCACGGCTATTTTTATCTGCATTTTTTTTTTGCCCCTCCCCCCTTCTCTCTCTCAAATAAATAAGGAACACTGGCTAATGACTTGCAAAGATAGGTCAGTCTCTTTCTATAAAATTTACAAACCTGCTGAAGGTTTAACACTTATTATTTCAACTCCTTCTGGCAACTCCATCTCGTGGCTATATACCATTTCGGACAACAGAGACAGCCTGCTGGTACTCTGGAGATTTTCTCTGCAAGCCTGATACTTCTGTGAAAAAGGAGAGAAGATCTTCTCTGGAGAACAATAATGTTCTTCTGGTAGCCAAGCTGTTTCAGAATTTTTTGTGTCTACTCTTTCATCTATAAAAGACAAGTACAAACCAAAAACTGGGAAGGAAGCCTATATATACGATGGCTATTTTTAAAACTTGAAACTGACATAAAAGATGAAATTGTAAACATGTATTTACATGACTGCTCACAGGAAGAAAATTAAAAAAAAATCATTTTGATATGATGGAGAATGGAATTTCAAAGGGGAAAGTGCGGGGGGGGGAGGGTATTACCATGGGATATTTTTTATAATCATGGAAAATGTTAATAAAAATTGTGAAAAGATAAAAAATAAAATAAAAAATAAAACAAAACACACAAAAAAATCATTTTGCTTTTTGTATTATGAATAAATTGTAATTGTCACCATTATGTAAGAATGGCTTTAAAGAAATCAATCCTCATTGATGAAATGGGGACACAGGTCAGGAGAGGGTAATGGGGGAAAAGAGAGTATGAGCAACATATACAACATACATATATGAAAATTACTAATAAACAAATTGTTTTAAAATACAGAGTTAAAATATTACAAGCATCCATATGATTCTGAAAAATAATTTTTCAGTTAAAAATATGTATGTGTGAACTTTGTCATAATATAAAAATACATTTCTTACAAGAAAAGAAATGTGCCCTAAATTATGTAGCCTTGTATATTTATGACTACTTACATCTACAAAAAAATAAGAAAGACTCACCCAGTGACACAGGAATTGACCGCAAATGTAAATTCCACATACGTAACAGTGAACGGTTGTCTTGAGTACACTCTATCACAACTAGATAGAACTTTTCAGAAAATCCATTAGGTGAGCTGCCTGTTGGCATCAGCAACATTTTTCATTATTAACACAAAAGAAAGAAAAGCTTACTAAGTATATCAAGTTAAAATAACTGCTTATTTTAGAAAGGAAATTTAAATATATATTTTATTTATTTATTTTTTTTGAGGGGGGGGTTCGAGGTAGGGTTTCACTCTAGTCCAGGCTGACCTGGAATTCGCTATGTAGTCTCAGGGTGGCCTCAAATTCACAGTGATCCTCCTACCTCTGCCTACCAAGTGCTGGGATTAAAGGCATGTGTCACCCAGCTTGGAAATTTAAATAATTTAAAATCTATTTTATTTTATTGTTTCATTTATTTGACAGGGAAAGAGGGAGGGAGAGAGATAATGGGCACAACAGGGCCTCTAGCCACAGCAAACGAACTCCAGATGTGTGCACCCCTTTGTGCATTTAGCTAATGTGGGTCCTGGGGAATGGAACCGAGGTTCTTTAGCTTTGCAGGCAAATGCCTTAACAACTAAGCCATCTCTCTAGGCCCTAAAATTTTTTATACAGAGTTCCAAATGTCCTGAGGCACTAAGAGTTATGATAAGTAATATTGCATGCCTATATAGAACAACCATAATTTAAATACTATTTGAGACTTCATAGTTATTAACCATCTACCATAAGCTCCTAATACTTGTCATTACATAAAATTCTCCCTTACCTGCATCATATAAAATGCTGTCTTTTCCCACACTTTTATTCTCAAGGTTATTCAAAATGAATTCTTCTTGGAAAACATGGAGCAACTGGGTTTTTCTGCCTTGCTGAATATAAATAAATACCAACATAAGTTGACATATGTGTCATTTACCTACTGTTATGTAACAGAAGAATAATACTTACAAGTTTAGTAATGGAATCTAATGCAATAATGCATCCTGGCCTGGCTGTTGATTGCTGACTGACGATGTTAAACACTTCACCGACATATTTCTGTTTTTCAAAAAATTGATATCTCCTTTAGTAAACAAATTTAAAAACAACTAAGAACAAATATGAAATTTCAGGCATAATACATGAAAAACAAGTTCAAGTGGGGATAAATACAGTTCCTTTCAACTACAACAGTTGTAAGACTTTACCTTAATAGGAAATATATAGGCATTATTTATCAAATGGTACAGAAAAACAATGTTTACTGAGGATGAAAATGTTTGCTGCCCATGAATGTGAAAGCCTGGCTCCAAGTTCCTGGATTTGCTCTAAGAAGCAATGATTTGTAAGAACTAACTTTTCTTTGGCAGGGAAGGGAGTAAGACAAATTAAAACAAACACGTCAGCATTCTATCTCTGTGTGCTAAAATGTATTCTCTCCCTCTGCAGTCTTCATCTATCTCCAGGACTTTAAACTAATCTACTGACAGCTTCCCATTTTTCAAATTCAGGTCATACCTTCCTCTAAAATCCAGACACTCATTTACTGTATATCTTGCATGTTAAATAGGTATCTCAAGATGATTATGTTTCAAGTGACCAATTTTCTCCCTCTACCAGAAACATCTGCAATAATTCTAAGTTTCTTCCTAGACTAGTTTAACAGTTTCCTAAACTGGCCTCTCTGATTCTACTTTTACTTCCTATATCTTATTTATACAGTCGTCACAGAAATAGATTTAAAAGTTATGCCGGGCATGGTTGGCACATGCCTTTAACCCCAGCACTTGGGAGGCAGAGGTAGAAAGATCGCTGTGAGTTCGAGGCCACCCTGAAACTGCATAGTTAATTCCAGGCCAGCCTGGGCTACAGTGAAACCCTACCTCAGAAAAAAAAAGATTTAAAACTTAAGTGAAATCATTATCACAAGATCACAATCTTCAACAGTATCCATATCGTCCAGAGAATAAACCAAAGAAAGTTTCCACAACAAACTATGAGGTCTCATATGATCCACCAAGGCCAACTTTCTGGTTCTGTCCCTGACTATATACTCTACCTTATTTGGCTACAGCCACAATGGTATCCTTGGTGTTCCTTTACAGAATCATGGTGTTTTGGCCTCAGATTCTTTGAACTGGCCAACCCTTTTCTTGGATTACACTTCTAGTAGCCACATATTCAGCTTCACTACATTCTTCAAAAGTTATCTTTCCTATGAATCTTTCACTTAATGAGCAGCTTACATGGCACTCTATTTGTAACAGTGTTTCTTGGCATTGTATTTGTAATTACCACATTTATACTTTTCTGCCTAATTTACTTCACAAGCATGTAAGCTCTATACTATGGAATCCCACTTTTACTTTTATCTTTATTTGCAAGCAGAAAGACAGAAGACACCCTGGGCGGTGGGGAGCACGTCAGGGCCTCTAACCACTGCAAACTCCAGATGCAAGTTCCACATTGTGCATCTGGCTTTACGTGGTACCGGGGAATAGAACTTGAGTCATTGGGCTTTGCAGCAAGCACCTTAATTGTTGAGCCATTTCTCCAGCCCTCCACCCCATTTTTTTAATGTCTACATTCCCAGCACTTAAAACTATGTCTGGTAAACATGGTGTAGTGGTGCATGTCTTTAATCCCAGCATTTAGGAGGCAGAGATAGGAGGATCAGCATATGTTCAAAGCCACCTTGAGACTACAGAATGAATTTCACGTCAGCCTAGGGTAGAGCAAGACCCAACCTTAAAAAAATAAATAAATAAAAAAGGTCTGGTAAATGACACCCTCAATAAATATGTTTCCATTGCAGCACCATATATATATATATACACGCTTTTTAAAACACTGTGTCCTGTTAAATTATACTTTAAAAATAACTCATGGAAAAACAGGATCATAACAATCAATGGCTTATGTTACTCTGTAACCTGAGCATTAAAATTATTAATTAATAACTGGGAAGGTAGCTTGAATGTCATAAGCAGGATGCTCAAGTACAGCCTGAAGGCTGGCTCAAGAGACACTGAAGACTGTTAAGGCCAGGCTGGCATTGTGATACACACTTGAAATCCCAGCACCCAAGAGGCTGAAGCAATCCACCTGTCCATTCAAAGCCAGTTTGGCCTACATAGGGAGAACATGTCTTAAAACAACAAAGACAAAACCAACAAAACAAAAATAAATAACACTAAAAATACTAAAACAGCATAAAAACTTGTTTACTGGAGGTGCTAAGTAAGGCAGCCTGTAGACTGCTATTAGGTACCTAGTTTTCAGAATGTGGTCTCTCATAAGGAAAAAGCTTTGCAATGGCATTGCAAAAACTCCTGCTGGAGCAACCGAGCTGAAAGCTTTTTCTCCTAATGTTTAAGGCTATTGTTATTCTAGCTCCCCTTAACTATAGCCTAATCAACCTTAGTTCTACACATTATACTCTGATAGTCCTCATACATCTAGGAGCAAAGAAACACACACTGTAGAAAGTGAGACTGTTTTATTCTGTGCTGAGACTTGAATCCTGGGTCCAATTACACTAAGCTATATGTTCTAACACTGAGTTATAACCCATCTTAGATACTACTTTTTCAATGAATTATACACCTGAATCTAGAATCACTATACAGATACAATACAAACATGAAAAAATAAATTTATTTACCACACAAATGATATAGACCAATTCTGGAATATGTCTAGTAAATGTACAGTACCTAAAAACATAAATCTAGTACTTACAGAAATGTCAGGGTTGGAAAGCTCACACAGAAGCTTCTTGGCATCAATAACTGCTTCATATAGCCTAAGATATTGTCCATCGCTCGCTACAAAGCACGCACTAGGAGAGTTGCAGTATGCACCTAGAAAGTAGTTACAAACATTTAGAATTGAATCCCCCAGTAATAGTGCCTGAATGTCTACATTATTTCAGTACAAAATAGAAATCAGAATGCTTACCTAGACAGTAACTGGGTATAAGAGTAGGGAGCCAAGCCACATTGGAAAAGGCAGAAACATGAAGAGAATTAATCCGGGCAAGTTCAGACACTCCTCCAGAAAAAGACAATGGCCCAACTGGATCAACCCTCCAAAGAATAAGCTCACTATAAACTGCATTGGGATCTTGAAATGCCTGATCAGTGGTGCTTTTATTTTGTTGTATCAAAGAACATTCTTCAGTATTTACAGTATCATGAGGTTGTTTCTGGTTATCAACATCAGGTGTCCGTAATGCATTATGGTGTGATGTTGTCAGTAATAATGGCAATACCGAGTGGCAAGCTAAATCATTAAGATGAAAGCGATGACCACAATATCTGGATTTGTGAGAAATACTAAGAACTGTAGAAAAAGCAGACTCCTCAGCAAAACTGACCAGCCACTGATTCAAAGAACCATCAGCATGTTTTGAAATCATCATAACATTAGGGGTGAAAATACTTAATTTTAAACTACTGGATGATTTGTTATGACCAGAAGAGATGAGCATTGATGTAGAACGAGTGAGGCTAGACGGTTTTTGTTTTCCTTGTTGAATAGCCAGGTCAACATTCTTGGTACAAGCATACATTACTATGCTTTTACAAAGGGAGTTTGCGTCACCTGTGGGGAAAGCTACAGGAATTCTGGAAACAAAGGACACCTAGAATTAAGAAAGCAAGTATTAGGACATATAAAACTATACAAAGACATTACAAAACAGTATTTACATAAACAAGAAATAACTACCATGGATTATGATAATAGTACCTGTACTTGACGAAACATACCGGGCTGGTATTCATCTAGCCAATCTACATGCCAAACTAGTAAAGAACCATCCATGGGATGAATACTGAAAAGCATGTCTGCATTTTTACTCCATTCAGACAGAAGCACTTCAATCTGATGATCAACTGCAGCTGATGGTAATGAAGAAGAACTTGAATTTGGTATAATTTTATCTTCATTCAATTCCTTCTTTTCATGACTCATTTTTAAGCCACCAACACCATCATCCATTTCTGTAAAGAAGAGTTCAAGAACCAAGTGAATATAATGAAGCTATTATTAAAAAATTAAGAGCTTATATAAATGCATTCAAGATGAAAAACATGGTTTTCTTATTAATTAGAAATGGGCTTTTTTTTCTTTTAAACTAACTTTGCTCCAGGAATATAAGAACAGAAAAATTAACTCAGAAGGTCTACAGAACTTCATACAAGGACAAATGGAGGTGCTGTTACCATCATTCCTATTATTAGTTGTGCTTTCGTCACAGTACCAGACTCAGCCAAACCCAAGTGTGTGCTACGTTCTTTATCCTCTAGGTATACAAACTTGTGCTTAACAAAACACCTTAAAGTAAGCAAGCATGTACATTCTTACCTATTTCAAAAACCACAGCCTCCTCTACACCTTCCCCTAAACTTTTTTAAAGGATGCATTTTATTTACTTATTTATTGAGGGGTGGGGGAGACAGAGCGAGAAGGGACACACTAGGGCTTCCAACTGCTGCAAATGAACTCCAGACACATGTGCAACCATGGCTTGTGTGGGTCCTGGGGAGTAGAACTGGGGCCTCAAGTGCTAAGCCATCTCTCTAGCTTCTCTTTTTTATTTTTTCGGGGTCAGGTCTCGCTCCACTCCAGGGTGATTTGGAGTTCATTATGTAATCTCAGGGTGGCCTCAGACTCAGCAATATTCCCACCTTTGTCCCCCAAGTGCTGGGATAAAAGGCATGCGCCACCATGCTCAGCCCTTCCCTCAGCTCTTGATTAGGAATACAGAAACTTTCCAAAATGAAGCACTTTTAAAGTATTTCCCAGATTAAAAAGAAAAATAAGCAAAACATAAATTAATTAGAAAATGAGACAAAAGAAAAGGCAAAGGACATGGAAAACTAGCCACAAAAGGATTAAAACATAGCAGACAGGCATACTGCTCAATTTCTAACAAGAAAATACAAAGTAAGGGCTGGAGAGATGGCTTAGCGGTTAAGTGCTTGCCTGTGAAGCCTAAGGACCCCAGTTTGAGGCTCGATTTCCCAGGACCCACGTTAGCCAGATGCACAAGGGGATGTACGGAGTTCGTTTGCAGTGGCTGGAGGCCCGGGTGTGCCCATTCTCTCTTTCTCTATTTGGTCTGTAGCTCTCAAATAAATAAATAAAAATAAATAAAAAAATTTAAAAACAACAAGAAAATACAAGGTAAAACAAGATGCCATGTCCTATGATTAAAAAAAAGAAAAGTGAGCCAGGCATAGGGATACACATCTTTAATCCCAGCACTCAGAAGGCAGAGGAAGGAAGACTGCTATGAGTCTGAGGCCAGCCTGAGACTACATAGTGAATTCCAGGTCAGCCTGGACTAGAGCGAGACCACAAAAAAAGGAATATAATGAAAAGACCCAGTGTTCAAATTATGACAAAAAAAAAAAAGGTATTGAGTACATTCAAAGTATAAACTAGTAAAAGATAAATGCAGGGCAAATTGTCAGAAATAATTGATATTTAAAATCTATGCCAGGTGTGGTGGTGCATGCCTTTAATCCCAGCACTTGGGAGGCAGAGGTAGGAGGATCGCTGGGAGTTTGAGGTTACCCTGAGACTCCATAGGGAATTCCAGGTCAGCCTGAGCTACAGTGAAACCCTACCTCGAAACCACCCCCCCAAAAAAATCTACATACTCCCTGGTAATTTTCCATCTAGAGATCTATGTTACAAAAATTTTACACAAAGAGGAAAAGGCACATCACTGTGTATGTAACTACGAAGTACAGTGAAAAGCTACTTAGTCACCTTAAATGTCTATCAATAGACAAACTGTTCTTTTCTCTTAAACACAGACTACTACTAAGAACAGTGAGAAGGAAAACTGCCCATTAATGAATTAAGACAAGTCACAGAACACTATTGGGGGAAAAATCGTTCTTATGAAATACAAAAGACAGCAGAGAAACTAACAGCAAAATGTAATTAAATACTACCCAGTCCTCAGTATATAATGGCTATCCAGTCAGGGACTACACGGCCCAAGGACTGTTCCTTGACAACAGAAAGTCAGCAGAAGTGGCATTATGCAGTAATTCTGACCCAAAGCAGAGAAACAATTATACCTTCTTCTCTCTCCTCCTCCCTTCCCTCCATCCCTCCCAACTGCAGGATGATTACAGAAGAGGTTTAAACAATGTTTCTCAACTTTCACCTACATAAAAACCATCTAGAAATTGTATTGGATTATAGTTTAGAAGTTCTACACACAGTATGAGACTGTGTATTCTAACAAGCTCCTGGTAATACTGATACCATCAGCTCACAGATGATCTTTTAAATATCAAGGACTAAGGGACCAACAAACCCACAAGATCAGAAAATTGTTAGTTCTTATAGCACATGTGGTAAGAAACTGTGGACTAAGAACACCTACATCAGATCACTGAACGAGCTAGTCCATGTTTACATTATGCCACTGCAATCTCTGACATAGCCAGTTTTACATTATTATGAAAATTACTGGTATTCTGAAGAGGGTTAACTTTTCATTCTGAAATCTTACCTTCATCAGATTTTACATCTGCTTGATTGCAGTCTTCTACACTAGCCTCAGAAGTAGACTGTTCAAAACTTTTTCTAAGTTGCTGTAGGAAGACTTCCATGGACAATGTAAACTGCAGCTCTTTGTTGTTTAACCAGTGTACTACAAAAGGTCCACTTTTCTCTTCACTTTCACTTAAACTCAAAGATGTAATAGATGGTAGAAGTGGAATGTCTGTAAAGAAAAGAATAACATAATTAAAATTTAAAGCATTGGAGCAATTAAAACATTCACATCCTATTCAGATTATGGATATCTCACACACGTCGGTTTAGGAAAGATGTTTCTACTTTTTACCTTAACTTGGAATTGTTGTTTTTTAAGATGTGTAGAAAGAGCACTTAAGTTTGTGAAAAAAGAAAGCTACAAAAATCATCACATGCCTTCAGTGTGAATTCAGTCTCTTCTGTCAACACCCATCACAGCTAGAGAGCACACACTGACTTACGGCTATCACCCCAGATCCATATCTACCTCAGTGCTGTTCAAATGTCAAATAAGCATACATTTATCTTTAAATTTCTATAATACCCTTTAACCTAAAAATAAGACTTCCAATAAAGCAACGTTTGTCACTGTTATTATTATTAATGGTAAGAGATTGAGATGGTATATTTAACATACTTATTATAAAGAAGACAACATTATTCATTATATATAGGTTATATAGCATAACTTAACTATTCATTTTTATGCTAAAATTATGCAATAAGAATTTATGAAACCGGGTGCGGTGGTGAATTCCTTTAATGCCAGCACTCAGGAAGCAAGGTAGGAGGATCACTGTGAGTCTGAGGCCGGCCTAAGACTACATAAAGTAAATTCCAGGCTGGTTTGGGCTAGAGCAAGACCCTACCTCAAAAAACAAAACGAAAAACAAAAACATATGTCTATGATTTTAAGCCCTTGGGAGGCAGAAGTAGAAGGATCACCATGAGTTTGAGGCTACCCTGAGACTGTATAGTAAATTCCAGGTCAGCCTGAGCTAGAGTTTGAAACCCTACCTTGGGGGGGGCGGGGGAATGTCTTAATTTATCACAAATTTTGATTAAAAACATAATTTAACTTTTTCAATCATGGAAAATGCCATTATTACTGTCAAAGAAACCTAGTGGCAAACGCATCTCAGAAACAAACTTGGGCCATGCCTGGTGGCGCAGGCCTTTAATCCCAGCACTCGGGAGGCAGAGGTAGGAGGATCACTGAGTTTGAGGTCACTCTGAGACTGCATAGTGAATTCTAGGTCAGCCTGGGCTAGAGTGAGACCCGACCTGGGGACTGGGGAGATGGTTCAATGGTTAAAGCAGTTTGCTTTCAAAGTCTGTTGGCCCAGGTTCAATTTCCCAGCACCTCCATAAAGCCAGACATACACACACCTGACATTTGTTTGCATGGGCATGAGACCCTGGATATACATAATTTATTTTTAAAGAACAACAAAATTTCACAATGTTAAGGCCAACATAGACTATAGTGAAATTCTGCTTAAGAAAAGTGAGGGGAAAAATGTATGAGTTCCTATGTAAAACACATGACTTCTCCTGTGTATATTTTTAAAAATTAAAGAAATGTACATTTAAAAAAAAAAAGAAAGAAAGGTGAGGGGGAAGAGGATTTTGGAGAGATGGTTCAGTGGATAAAGTGCTTGCTTTGCAAACATGAAGAGGTCAGATCCCCAGGACCCACATAAATACCAGGTGAGCATGGCTGCCCTCCTGTGATCCCAGCACTTGGGACAATTGTGAGATAAAGACAGGGCCCCTGGGTGAATGAGAGACTCTTCCTCAGTAAGTCAGGTAGAGAGAATGATATCAAACCCTGGTTTGTGAGCCCATATGCAAAAAGAAAAAAGAAAAAGAAAAGTGGATGGGAAGGTGGCTCCATGGTTAAAGTTGCTCTCTTACAAAGCATACCAGCCTGGGCTCAATTCCCTAGCACCCATGTAAAGCCAGAAGCAAAAGTGGTACATATGTCTGGAGTTTGCAGTGGCAGGAGATCCTTGTGTACCATGCACATGCATATAACACACATGTGCAAGTAAAATATAAAAATGGGAGGGAACTAGAGAGGTGGCTTAGTGGTTAAAAGTGCTTGCTACTCAAGCATTATGGCCTGAGACTATCTTAGTTTGCGTCCCCAAGACCCACATAAGTGGCTAGACATGGACGTCCACATCTGTTGTAACACCAGGTCCATGGGAAGCAGAGATGGAACAGGCAGACAAGATGAAAGAGGAGAATACTGGCATTCTCCTCTAGCTTTACGCAGGGGCACACAGGGCATGTGCACATGCACACACTATACACATATCACATCACATACCACACCACAATGCTCTACACACACACACACCAAATGAATATTGCACAACATGCAAAAAATGTCAACAAACTGTGGTTTCCTTGTAAGAAAGGGACTAAGCTACAGATGCAGGCATGTCCACCCTGTGGGCCATGGGCCACATACATACTAGGACAGCTATGAATGCCACCTGAAACATTGGTAGATGACAACATCATGTTGCAACGTCAAGAGGTTAGATACTTCTAACCATGGTAAAAGTAAATGGAGGCATTTCTTTCTTTTTTCTGTACAGGTAGCCTTAATCATGCATAAATATTATGTTTTTTAAAAATAATGTTTTAAAAGCCCACTTTGCCTCTGATGTGACCATGGGTTTTTATGCTCACAAAAGTATGTACTCAAGTGATATGCACTTAAATCTCCAAATTTATAGGAAGATAAGATAGTCTAACTTCTTCAGTGTGTCTAATAGTGCATATTTCAGTATGACCTGTGGCTGGGTTGATGCTGGCTGCAATATGAAAGTGACAAAGTGCATTGGCGTGCAGTGGAGTGTTTCTGTGGGCTTGATGAGGATCTTGCTGATGAGGCAGATAGCCAGTATGTGCTACAAGTGCCAGTGATCTCCTCCGACCTCTGCGAAAATGCTTCAGATTTACCTGTGTAAGTAAACACAAAGAAAAATGAGTGCTCATATTGCTAAAAGTCACATATGCATAAGCTACCTAATGATTACTGCATATATCCTAATTTAGATAATCTTTTATGAAAAACATTTAATTTTAATGTGCAGTAAATTTGAATGAAAAATACATCTGGAATTTAAAGCCTCTGGGTTCTTTTTTAACCTTCACATAATACTTGCCAATTTTTTTCTGTTGTTTTTCGAGGTAGAGTCTCACTCTAGCTCAGGCTGACCTGGAATTCACGATGCAGTCTCAAGGTGGCCTCAAACTTGTGGTGATCCTCCTACCTCTGCCTCCCTGGTGCTGGGATTAAAGGCATGTGCTACCATGCCCGGCACTTGGCAATTATAAGACATCCAGTGCAAATATTGTTATTTTAATCTTTCACCACAGAAAATAGCTTATGCAGAACCCCAGGCTATCTGGCTAACAAACAACAGGGCTGCAAGCAGAGTAACTTCAGATATACAAATATATTTAATTATATTCTGAACTATCTGGATACTACAGAAATTTGAAAAATAACTGGGCATACTCATACAATAGATTTAGATTATTTTTTTAATTTATTTATTTATGGGAGAGTGAAAGGCAAAGAGAGAAAATGGGTGTACCAAGGTCTCTAGCCACTACAAATGAACTTCAAACACAATATGCACCACCTTGTGCACCAGGCTTATGTGGGTACTGGGAATCAAACCTTGGGGTCCTTAGGCTTCATAGGCAAGTACCTTCACCACTAAGCTATCTCTCCAGCCCTCAAATTACTTTAAAAATCACTTTCTGTCCAGGTATGGTGGCACATGCTTTTAATTCCAGAACTTGGGAGGGAGAGGTAGGATCACCATGAGTCCCAGGCCACTCTGAGATTACATAGTGAATTCTAGGTCAAACTGGGCTAGAGTGAGACCCTACCTCAAAAAATAAAAAAAATAAGCCAGGTGTGGTGGCACACACCTTTAAACCCAGCACTCGGGAGGCAGAGGTAGGAGGATAGCCATGAGTTCAAGGCCATCCTGAGACTACATAGTGAATTCCAGGTCAGCCTGGGCTAGAGCAAAACCCTACCTCAAAAAAACAAAAAAAATAAAATAAAATAAAAATTAACAAAAATAAAAAATTACTTTCTGCTTTTAGTATTAAGAAATTGTTAGTATTCCATCTTCAGCCATGCATGCTGTCTCATACCTATAATTCCAATGCTCAGAAGATTCTGGAGTAAGAGGACTGATCTGACTATGAGGCCATCCTGGGCTACATATTGAGTTCTAGATATACTGTGAGCCTCTGTCTCAAAAACAAAGCAAACACAACTTTGTGTCTTTAATTAGTCCAAACATCAAAAACTGACTTTTACTTTCAACAACAGGAAAATGAAGACTATAGTTCCAGTATCTAAGATGATAAAAGGAAGAGTAATATATGATAACCTAGCTTACCCTAATATCTAAGTTAAATCTTTATAGTCAGATCTTTTCATTCTCAGATATTATTATATATCAGCTAAGTCAACTGTTACTATCCTTTTCTATGGGTTAATCTAAGATTAATTAAGCTAAAATTAATTATGGGCACTAATGCACTAGATAAAACATGCATTTTATGAATAAGATAAAACAAAAATTTCTGAGACTAGGTTTCCCAAAACACAGATTACTAACAACATTTAACCCTGTTTTTAAATTCGTAGCAAATAACAGAATAAACGCACTTACTTCTAGAGCATTCTGGACTCGCTCTTTGCTGGAAGCATTCCTCTTCAAGTTATTTGTTAAATTAATTGGTTCAGACCAATGGTTGCAGTCGCCTCCATATAGCAAACAATCATTTGGCAAAAAAGTTTCTACCCAAAGACGACATACATTATCTTTGCAGCAAGTCAATAGTACATTGCATACAGAAGACCTATGGAATTAAAAACAAATTTTAGAAGCAATAATTAAATTCCACTCAGTATCACAGACATTCTATAATGTTTCTACTCATTTGTTTTGTTTGTTTTTTGAGATAGGGTCTAGATATAGCCCAGGCTGACCTGGTATTCACTATGCAGTTTCAGGCTGACATCAAACTCAGCAATCATTCTACCTTAGCCTCCTGAGTGCTGAGAGAGAGAATGGCATACCAGGGCCCCTAGCTGCAAGTGAACCCCAGATACATTCACCACTTTATGCATCTGGCTTTACATGGGAACTGGGGAATCAAACCCGGGTCCATAGGCTTTAAGGGCATGTGACTTAACTGCTGAGTCATTTCTCCAGCCCTCTACTCATTTTTATTTTTTAAATTATTTTATTATGAGAAAAGAGTTGGAGGAGAAATAGAGAAAATGGGTATGTCAGGGCCTCCAGCCACTCAAAACAAAGTCCAGATGCATGCACCTCCATATGCATACAGCTTACGTGGGTCCTGGGGAATCAAACCTGGGCCCTTTGGCTTTGCAGGCAAGCGCCTTAACCACTAAGCCATCTCTCCAGCCCCCTCTTTTTTTTTTAAAATTTTATTTATTTATTTATTTGAGAGCGACAGACACAGAGAGAAAGACAGATAGAGGGAGAGAGAGAGAATGGGCACACCAGGGCTTCCAGCCTCTGCAAATGAACTCCAGACGCGTGTGCCCCCTTGTGCATCTGGCTAACGTGGGACCTGGGGAGCTGAGCCTCGAACCGGGGTCCTTAGGCTTCACAGGCAAGCACTTAACCGCTAAACCATCTCTCCAGCCCCCCCTCTATTATTTTTAAACACACATAAGTAACAATGAAGAAAAAGTGTGTGTGTGTGTGTGTGTGTGTGTGTGTGTGTGTGAATGTTTCATCACAGTAAATGCTTACCAACCTAACAGTTCTGACCAGGAGATACTACTTTTTGTTTCAGTAATCTAAAAGTCTTTTGACATTTCAGAAAGACATGGATCAAACATGAGTTCCTCAGTTGACAAGCAAGAAAAACACCTTTTCTAAAATAGATCATATATTAGAAAATAAAGCAAGTCTCCACAAAATCAGGAAAACAGTCATAACTCCCTGTATTATATAGGACCATAATGCAATAAAGCTAAAAGTAAGAAAGAAAATAACAAAAATACATCAACTCCTGGATACTGAACAACTTACTAGCAGTGAGTTGTTGAAGAAATCAATAAGGACATGAAAAGTTTTAGAACTGAATGACAATAAAAATACAACATACCAAAACTTACAGAGACAATGAAGGCATTCAGATGACGGAAGCTGACAGCACTACATACCTACATTACAAAAAGAGATCTCGATAGATAACTGTCCATCTGAAGCCTTTGAGGAAAAAAAACACAAGAATAATCCAAACCCAAATGTACCACACAGGGCTGGAGAGGTGGCTTAGTGATTAAGCGCTTGCCTGTGAAGCCTAAGGACCCCAGTTCGAGGCTCGATTCCCCAGGACCCATGTTAGCCAGATGCACAAGGGGGTGCACGCATCTGGAATTCGTCTGCAGTGGCTAGAAGCCCTGGTGTACCCATTCTCCTCTCTCTCTCTCTGCCTCTTTCTCTCTGTCTGTCGCTCTCAAATAAGTAAATAAAAAATAAACAAATGTACCGCACAGAAAGAAGAAAGATCAGAACCCAAATTAAGGAATCAGAAATGAAAAAAACAGGACTTCCTGGTTAGATGGCAGCATAGGAGTCATGCCAAACCAGCCTAGGGAGGGTGTGATAGTTAAGGTATTGTCAACTTGATCTGTTTAGTAATCCACAGGTTGCTTCTAGGAAGGCTCAACTAAAGGAAGAAGTCTTTCCCTCAGGGTGAGCCCTTCCCCCAGAGTGGGCGGCCCTGCTCAGAGGGGGACTTGATATAAGGAAGCTCTGGGTAAAAAGAGTTCCTTCCTTCTTTTCTTTCCTTTCTTCCTTCCTTCCTTCCACTTGGCTGCCGGAGCTACTCGCTACCTTCCAACGTGATTGAAGACCAGAAAGGACTGAAGACCAGCATCAACTGAGGACCCGCGTGGATCGAAACCCAGCGGCTCCTCAAGAAGCCGCCAGGCTTCCCCGTACCAACTGCAGTGCCAGGTCGGGTCTGCTGAGGCTTCTGGACACGAGGACTGAGCAGCTACCAGGTTCGGTGATTCTCTGGCCTGCAACTGCTATTGGACTACTGTAAGCTTATCCAATAAATCCCCCCTTTTTTTTAAAAATTATTTATTTATTTATTTGAGAGAGACAGACACAGAAAGACAGATAGAGGGGGAGAGAGAGAATGGGCGCGCCAGGGCTTCCAGCCTCTGCAAACAAACTCCAGACGCGTGCGCCCCCTTGTGCATCTGGCTAACGTGGGACCTGGGGAACCGAGCCTCGAACCAGGGTCCTTAGGCTTCCCAGGCAAGCGCTTAACCGCTAAGCCATCTCTCCAGCCCTAAATCCCCTTTTTAAATAATTCATTCTAGCAGTTCTGTTCCTCTAGAGAACCCTGACTAATACAAAGGGATTTAAGCAAAACCACAGCAAACACACTCTTCTTCTAAAAAGTGAGGTGTATATCAGCCATAGCGGAGAAGCAAGAAAGACCAAGATCTTCCAGAAAGGAAGAAACCGTCCAGAATCCCAAGGAGCTTGCAGCCCCACCCACATGGGCCTACGGAGCTACAGGAGCAAAGACCAAGTGAGGGGATTTTCCACTCACATCAGCCTCCTCACAAACTCCAGAAACCTAAGGGGAAGACAGCAGGGGCTACCTGAGGAACTGCTGAATAGGATACAGGCGGGACTAAATGAGAGTTCCAGTACAACTCTAGGCTTCCTGCACTCTCCCATCCACCAACCATCAGAACCAAGAACCTCCAGAGAAGTCATTCAACCGCTGCAGCAGAGCATCCAGGACAGCTCATCAGAACACCAGATCCACAGCACAACACAGAGGGATCAAGGTAGACACTCAGCATTGGTGAGATTGAAGCCACCCCAAAAGTAACGTGGCTGGCTGACCAAAAAGCAAGTACATAGGCCTGCACTGGAAGTGCTAATCTCTCTTTCCATGTCAGGGCAGGTTATGGGTTACATATTCTTGGTTGGCTTTACCATTCTCAATTAAACTTAATTAGGGGGTTGACTGTTGTTGCCTTGGATGCTTCCATATTAATGGGGGTCTTTGTCTTTTGCTTCTGTCATTGTGGGTGCAGCACCTGATTCAGACCCAGGCTGACCTGAAACCCATTTCAGAACAGAAATCTCAACCTCCAGCTGACAGGATTAAGGATATAGAGCAACACACACCCCTAGGGACTATGGATTTATAAGGATATCACTTTATTTTAATCCTCACACTTGCATACTCTGTACTAGATTTTATAGATTGTGTATATTGCACAGTTGAATTTTAGAATTTTCCAGTAAATTGTTCTACCCAGCCTACTAGAATACTTGAACAGCAGGCAAACTCAATACCTAGGATTACTTCTGTTGTTGCCTTACAGTACAGGAGCTACACCTGAAACCTTAAACTCCTACACTGAAGGTATATAAAGTTGGATTTGCTTGGCTAAGAATACTGCAAATAACTAGGAAACCCAACCATCAGTTAAAAAATCTCTACATTATAATACAAGAAACACAAAGTATTATAATAATACAATCCCACCAAAATTATAAATCCATCAGAAATGACTCCCAATGAGACTGTTTTAGATGAAATGCGGGCCAAAGATTTCAAAAGAATGATTTTACCTATACTCAAAGAAATGAAAGAAGAAAACAAACTCCTGAAAGAGAACACAGGAATCCAGTTGAATAAAATAAGAAATTCATTACAAGACATGAGTAAGGAAATAGAAATAGTAAAAAAAAAAAAAGAAAAGAAAAGAAAAAGAAATACTAGCACTGAAAAACAGTGTGTCAAATTAAAAACTCTGTAGAAAATCTCACAAGTAGAATGAAGGAGAGAACAGAGTATCTAAACCTGAAGACCAGGTGGCAGATATAATACTATTAGACTTAAGGTCACAGATAACACCAAACCCAATTTTGGTGGGTGACTTCAACACCAAATTCTCATCAACTGACAGGTTATCCAGGCAAAAAATAAACAGAGACACATATGGATTAATGATGTCATGGAACTAATGAACCTAACAGATATCTACAGAACATTCCATCTAAATGCTGCAGAATACACATTTTTCTCAGCAGTACATGGAACATTCTCCAAAACAGACCATATATTAGGACACAAAACAAATCTTAACAAATACAAAAAAACTAAAATAATTCCTTGTACTCTATCTGACCACAATGGGATTAAACTACAAATCAGCATCAAGGAAAACTACAGAGCATATACAAATTCATGGAGACTAAACAATACAATTATTGAATGAAGAATGATTAGCCACTGAAGAAATAAAAAAATGAAATCAATAAATTCATAGAATCAAATCATGATGAGAATACAACATACCAAAACCTTTAGGACACAATGAAGGCAGTCCTAAGAGGGAAATTTATAGCCTTAAGTGACTGAATTAAGAAACTAAAGCATTCACAAATAAACAATTTAATGCTTCACCTTAAGGCCTTAGAAGAACAACAACGCAAACTAAAAATCAGCAGATGGGAAGAAATAACAAAGATCACAACAGAAATTAATCAAATAGAAACAAACAATAACAACAACAACAAAAAAAAAAACAAAGAATCAATGAAACAAAGAGTTAGTTCTTTGAAAGGATAAACAAGATTGATAAACCCTTAGCAAACCTGACCAGAAGAAAGAGAAGAGACATCAATTAATAAAATTAAAGATGAAAAAGGCACCATTCCAACAGATACCAAAGAAGTACAGAAAATCTTAAGGGCATACTTTAAGAATATATACATCTGAGACTACAGAATGAATTCCAGATCAGCCTGGGCTAGAGTGAGACCCTACCTTAAAAAAACAAAAACAGGGCTGGAGAGATGGCTTAGCGGTTAAGCGCTTGCCTGGGAAGCCTAAGGACCCCGGTTCGAGGCTCGGTTCCCCAGGTCCCATGTTAGCCAGATGCACAAGGGGGCGCACGTGTCTGGAGTTCGTTTGCAGAGGCTGGAAGCCCTGGCGCGCCCATTCTCTCTCTCTTCCTCTATCTGTCTTTCTCTCTGTGTCTGTTGCTCTCAAATAAATACATAAATAAATAAATTTTTTAAAAAAATTAAAAAAAAAAACATAACAAAAATCAGTCCAGGCCCAGATGGATTCACTGGTGAATTTTACCTGACTTTCACGGAAGAACTAACACCACTACTTGTCAAACTTTTCCATAAAATAAAAAAGGAAGGAATTCTACCAAACTCCTCTACAAAGCCAGCATCACCCTTATACCAAAATCAGAAAAAGATAGAACAACAAAAAAAAGTTGCAGACCAACCTCCCTCATGAACATAGATGCAAAAATTCTTAACCAAGTATTAGAAAACAATACAAGATTATACAGGAAAAACTATTCATCCTGACCAAGCAGGCTTCATCCCAAAGATGCAGGAGGGAGGGTTCAACATACACAAATTGATAAATGTAATACACTACATAAATGGGCTGAAGGACAAAAATCACATGATCATCTCAATACATGCAGAAAAGGCATTTTAAAAAATCCGACATACCTTCATTGCAAAAGTCCTACCGAAACTGGGAATAGAAGAACATATCTCAACATAATAAAGGCTATTATGACATACCTACAGCCAACATAATACTAATTGAGGAAAAACTTGTAAATCAGGAACAAGACAAAGGTGTCCACTGTCCCCACTCTTATTTAATATAGTACAGGAAGTCTTAGCTATAGCAATAAGACAAGAGACACACATAAAAGGGTTACAAATTTCAAAGGAAGAGATCAGATTAGCATTATTTGCAGATGACATGATTCTATACATAGAGGACCCTAGACTCTACCAGCAAACTGTTAGAGCTGATAAAAACACTTTTAGCAATGTAGCAAGATACAAACACACAGAAATCAGTAGCTTTTCTATATACTAACAACAAACATGTAGAGGATGAAATCTGGGAATCTCCCATTCACAACTGCCCCAAAAATAAATAAATAAAATAAAGAACCTTGGAATAAATCTAACCAAGGAAGTAAATGATCTCTACAATAAAACCTTTAAAACACTCAAGTAAATTGCAGAAAACATTAGGAAATGGAAAGATATCCCAGGTTCTTGGACTGGAAAAACCAATGTTGTGAAAATGTCAACATTACCAAAAGCAATCTACACAGTTAATGCAATCCCCATTAACATTCCAATGACATACTTCATGGAAGTAGAAAAAAACAATCCTAAAAATCATTTGGAAGCACAAAAATCCTCAAATAGCCAAAACAATTTTGAGCAACAAAAATAAGGCTGGCGATATCACCATACCCAATATTAAGCTATATTACAAAGCCATAGTAACAAGAACAGCATGGTACTGGCACACTCAGTTCAATGAAACAGAATAGAGGACCCAGATATAAATCCAGGTTTCTATAGCCAAAAACATCCATTGGAGAAAAGACAGATTCTTTAACCCTTTCACATGCCTTTTACACTAAACATCAATTATATGTGCTCCATGGCTAAAAGT
Organism: Jaculus jaculus; assembly: GCF_020740685.1. NCBI lineage: Eukaryota > Metazoa > Chordata > Mammalia > Rodentia > Dipodidae > Jaculus > Jaculus jaculus. The sequence goes on from NC_059115.1 coordinate 59,363,048, forward strand.
GGATAGTTAGGGCTTATATTACTCTAATCTTCAAAATGATAATGTTCTCTTTACAGACAAAAGACAAACATATCCAAACTACTGACCTTGGCATATATTTGCTTGTTTTACGCCAGGAAAATCCATTTACAGCTCGAGGGTGGGCCAGATAAACAAAAGAAAAGTCAATTTCTCCTTGGGACTGCTTTTCTGTGCTTCCATCAGGAGACGTAACAGCTGGCCGCCAGTTTTCTACATTATACCATACCTTTAAAAGACAGTCATCCTAGGGAAATCATTAGAAAACATCAAGATCAGAATTAAAGGTCAAATAGTAAAGGTAAGATTTCTCCCCAACAGGAAAAAGTTGGGTATGTTTGGACATAGAAAAAGTGAAGTGAATAAAAATCTCTAAAGTTCCGACATATTTCTGTCGGCATTCCTTAACTGTGGTATGGGAATTGAAGAGTGCAGATGTGGATATTCTCTGTTCAGGGATTATGTTCGCCAATGACTATATTCTATATAAAGCAATTATTCAGGAAAAATGAAAGTAAGGACTTATTTTTCTTTGAGTCAAATACCAAGTAAGAAAGAATGCTCTTACCTGAATTTAAGGATGCTAATTACTGGGGAGAGGGGTATTTAAAGAATTATATGGTTTTTGCTTTAATTTTATTTTTATTTATTAACTTATTTGACAGAAAGAGGAAGAGGCAGAGAGAGAATGGGAATATGGATGTGTCAGGGCCTCCAGGCACTGCAACCAAACTCCAGACACATGCACCACTTTGTGGCATCCTGCAGAATCAATTCTGGGTCCTTTGGCTTTTCAGGCAAGTGCCTTAACCACTAAATTATCCCTCCAGCCCTTTATATGATTTTTCAAAGAAAATACTGAAATGATCATAACTCCTTATTAATATTACATAAAATAATCTATGCACAATCTAATTTGTAGCTAAATTGGGAAATGAGTACCTGATTTTGCTTATAATCAATATTTGAGTTTCAATCAAAATTTACCTCAAAAAATGGGAAAAAAACCCACTGGATTCTGGAATATCTCACACTTAAATTACTCAGTTTCTAGAAGACTTTGAGCCATGAGAACAATTATTTCAGACCACCATTGATTCAGGAACCAAGAATTAAAAAAAATTTCAGCAGGGTGTGGTAGCACACACCTTTAATTCCATCACTTGGGAGGCAGAGGTAGGAGGATCACCATGATTTAGAGGCCACCCTGAGACTACATCATGAAGTCCTGGTCAGCCTAAGCTACTACTGCTAATAATAATGATAATTTCAGGAAATATATTTTTAAATCAACAGATAATATCAAATGTACACTAAAGAAATGGTCCCAAATATCCTTCTGGTAGGCATATAGTCTTAATTTTTTTTTTTGTTTTGTTTTTTTGTTTTTCGAGGTAGGGTCTCACTCTAGCCCAGGCTAACCTGGAATTCACTATGGAGTCAGTATAGAGTGCTGGGATTAAAGGCGTGTGCCACCCCGGCTTATAGTCTTAAATTTTAAACATAGCCTAACAGACATTTCAGGTGAAGGCACTGTAAACACAACCTGTCTCAAGTTTGGTAACTGACTATATACCATATGCAAGGCACTCACCAGTCACTTTATATAGATGTTTAAGTTAACACTATGATTTGACCTATGAGGTAGGTGTTGTTATCCACATTTCACACATGAAAAAGAGAGGCTCAAAAATTAGCCAATTTGCCCAGCATGATAAAGCTGATAAGGTAATATTTATACCTAGATTACACCTAAATCTACTGCTAAGTCTGTCTTTTCCACTATACCATAATGCTTTTTACATTGTAATATTCACTTTTTCTAGTTAAAATTTTTATAGAAAACAAATTTGCAAGATAAATCAAGGAATGAAATGAATTAAAGTTTGTGAAGTTTACAAATAAAATAATGTAACAGTAGTTTTTTCATGTCTTACCTTTCCAGCAGTGGCAAAAAATTCTCCATCTGGTGAAAATTTCATTAAATGAACTTGAGAAGCAGTTCTAAAAGGAAAAATTTGCAAGGAAACTAAGTAAAAGATTCAATATTCTCAAAAATATATGTTAGCAATTTCTTCAAACAGGAATTCTGTGGTAAGAGTTCCACACTTCAACTTTTCTTAAGAGCTGGAGTCGTGCTGGGGTCAGGTTGGGTCTGAACGCTCAGGCTCAAGCCTTCCTGCTACTGCAGCCTCTCAGGCAGCTGGGACGACAACAGTGCCACGTGCACCTCTAAAGGTAGAATCCTTAAGAACTATTTTTTTGTACTTTTCAAGGTAGGGTCTCACTCTAGCCCAGGCTAACCTGGAATTCACTGTAGTCTCAGGGTGGCCTCGAACTCATGACGATCCTTCTACCTCTGCCTTCTGAGTGGTGGGATTAAAGGTGTGCGCCACCATGCCCGACCCTAAAATTTTTATTGTTGTTGTTGTTATTGGTGTTAGGAACAGAACCCCAGGAGCTTTCACAAGCTAAATACTTCCACATGTATTTTTAAAAAATTAACATGCTACTAAGATAAATTTAAATAGAAGTACATCTGTATCCAAGTCAGGTATGGTGGCATATGCTGGTCATCCCAGCACTCAGGAGGCCGAGGCAAGAAACTGAGTGTGAGGTCACTCTGGTCTATGGTATATAGCCTGAGCTATATGAGCCCCTGTCTCAAGAAAATAAAAAAAAAAAAAACCCTGAAAACTCTGTTTCCTTAGAAGTTTGGGGGCAGATCTGAATTCCAGCTCAGAGGTATGCAGAGAGGTCTGAGCTCAGGGCTCCTGCCTGATGCAGTGCCCTGCTGCTGCCTGTGGCATTTGCTGGCCTTTGGTGGGTTTTTGTGTAAGCCAGATGCACAAAGTGGTTCGTGCATCTGGAGTTTGTTTGCAGGGCCTAGAGGACCTGGCATACCCATTCTCTCTCTCTCCCCCTACCTCCCTTCCTCCTTCTCTCAAATAAATAAATAAAAGTAAAATATTTAAAAAAAAATTCAGTGTGTCTTACAGAAAGACCTAATAGGAGCTAACCACATTTCAAGTGCTCAAAAGCAGTGTTTAGTGACTATCATCCTGTACTTCTATATAATAGACATTCACCTATCGTTCCCCCCCACACACACACACCCCACCCTTGGTTTTTCAAGGTAGGGTCTCACTCTAGCCCAGGCTGACCTAGAATTCACTATGAAGTCTCAGGGTGGCCTTGAACTTTCAGTGAGCCTCCTAACTCTGCCTCTTGAGTGCTGGGATTAAAGGCATACACACCATGCCCAGCTTCACCTATCTTTTATTGTGTTCATTTCGTTGCATAGAAATTCAAATTATTCCTCTGACATTTACACTTTGACACCAGATTTCTCCTTCACAGGGCTAATTTGTACCACTGGGAAATGCTATCTTATATACTGAATATCCATGTCTGATCCTGGTCCCTAATGTCTATTCTTATGTTAACAACAATGTCTGATCAATTGTAGCTTTAGAATTCATTGCATTATCTGTAGTACAGCAGTGTATAGTATACAGCACTATGTTATTTTCTTTTAGAGATTTCCCAAATTCCTCCTTATTTGTCAATAAAAGTTTTAAACTGTGGTCAAAAGTAGAAATAACAATGGAATTTCATAAAAGGTTATGACAAAACCTTTTGTATTGACATAAGTGGGTTAATATGGAGAAAAAGAAATTTCTTCACACTAGGAAGCCTTCCATTCAAAAGCATAAAATTTTCTCCTATTGCAAATTTTCATTTAATGAAATCCATATAAATTTTACACACTATTATGTTTCTAGTTATCTTCTTTAACATCTTAAGAATGGATCTTTGGGGCTGGAGAAATGACTCAGTGGTTAAGGCACTTTCCTGTGAAGCCTAAGGACTCAGGTTTGACAGCCCAGTACCCACGTAAGTCAAATGTACAAGATGACACAGACATCTGGAGTTCATTTGCAATGGCTGGAGGTTCTAGCATGCCCATTCTCTCTATCTGCCTCTTCCCCGCCTCCAAATAAATAAATAGAAATGGATATATGGAACATGGAAAATAGTGAATTATTTGTATATAAGAAAATGTATGTCACAGACTAAAATAATAAAACCACACAGAACAGGTTTATCGGTTTAATTCCCTAATTAACTTCTTACTTGCAATGCCAAATGCATCTCCATTCTCCAAAGTTAAGATCTGTTTTATCTGGATTTCCAACTTCAGTTTGCTTCTGCACGTTAGTATTGCACCAGAGCTGTAAACAGCCAGACCCAGTTAAAAGACGATTGCCTAAAAAAACATATTATTCACAAATTATTTAGGTTATTAACTGTGAATTAAGGTATTTGTTCAAGAATCTGTTAGTAGTATAAAAATAATACAACTTCTCAAAAAAATAAAAAATAGGGCTGGAGAGATGGCTTAGCGGTTAAGCACTTGCCTGTGAGGCCTAAGGACCCCGGTTCGAGGCTCGATTCCCCAGGACCCACGTTAGCCAGATGCACAAGGGGGCGCACGCATCTGGAGTTCATTTGCAGTAGCTGGAGGCCCTGGCGCGCCTATTCATTCTCTCTCTCTCTTTGTCTCTCTGTCTGTCACTCTCAAATAAATAAATTAAAATGATTTTAAAAAAAAAGTAAAAAACAAAGAGAAACTAGGAAAATGGGGAAGAGGGCTCAGTTTTAATTTTTTAAAAAAAATTTTTTTGTTCATTTTTTATTTATTTATTTGAGAGCGACAGACATAGAGAGAAAGACAGATAGAGGGAGAGAGAGAGAATGGGCGTGCCAGGGCTTCCAGCCACTGCAAACGAACTCCAGATGCGTGTGCCCCCTTGTGCATCTGGCTAACGTGGGACCTGGGGAACCGAGCCTTGAACCGGGGTCCTTAGGCTTCATAGGCAAGCGCTTAACTGCTAAGCCATCTCTCCAGCCCTCAGTTTTAATTTTGTTGAATGAAACATCTTGGTAATATGATCTCAACAAATACTTAATAATCATCTATGCATCAAGCATTGTGCTAGGGCCAGAAATACAATGACAAAGTACTGTCCTTTTTCATGATGAGGTTTTTGTTTGTTTGTTTTTCGAGGTAGGGTCTTGCTGTAGCCCAGGCTGACCTGGAATTCACTATGTAGTCTTAAGGTGGCCTTGAACTCAGGGCCATCCTCCTACCTCGGCCCCCCCAGTGCTGGGACCAAAGGCATGCACCACCACACCTGGTTTTCTGAGTTCACATTTTAGTAGAGAAAGAAATCAAAGTATTACGATCCACTATAAACACATTGCGAAATGAGATGAATGCAAAGTTTTAGGGGAAAAAAAGTGATGTATACATATAATGAAGTAGGAAAAGCTGCGGAAATGTAACCTGGCTCTAATGAAAGAGTAGAGAAGACAGGCATCAGAACAAAGATGAACAAAGGCATGAAAGCATTCCAGAAAACACATATTTTTCATGCCTCCCCAAAGCCACTTAATCTAGTGTAGTTAAGAAAAAAAGGTATACAGAAGGGCTAGGGGAAAAAAGGGATGCAAATGAGTGATCATAGGATATATAATGTTCTTCTCTGGCCTCTGCACATGTGCACATGGGGCATGCATATCTGTACACACATATGAACGCACCACACACACACACAGAACACCTGGCAGGATGTTACGAAGTATTTTCCATGGTCACAATGAAGTAGAAGTAGAAGGTTTTAAAGCAAAAGGGAGAAAAACAAAAACAAAATTTCCAAAGGGTCTGACTGACATTTCTGTTCTAATCAACATCTTAGGGTATTTTATTCATATGTTATAAAAACTAAAACTGCTTCCTCTACTTAAACTCATGATTTCTATGTCTATGATCCAAAGATAACTTCTGTTCTAGATTCAAAGTTTTACATACTGTTATGATATCAAATATCTCAAATTGAGCATGCGCAAACAATACCAATGTTCCATTACTGCTAAGTCCTGTATATAACATTCCTTTTGTTGTGGTATGGTTATCCTCAAAATAATCTCTAATCCAAATGTCAAGTAATTCTCTATGGGCTATTTTAGTTCATATTCATGTATTCCTTTTATTATTCATTAATTTAATATTTAGTACCCAGTATGGTAAAGATACCAAAATCAATTACTTCTCAATCAGACTACTGTTAATGTATCCTCCCCAAAGATCAAGCTGTCTCACGTCATACCCACTCACCATGACCCTTCTAACAATCACTGCTAGCAGACCAATACTGCTAACATACTGACCTTTTTCAAAAATTATAGTTTTTAAAGGTGATGGTACAGCTCAGTGGTACTGTATGTGCATGCATGAGGCCCAGGATGCAGTCCACAACACCACACAAAAGCAAATAGCATTAAAAACTCTAAATAGTTTTAAAACTATTAAGAGGCTGGGAAGACGACTTTGGATAAAACACTCACTACTCAAGTCCAACTATGCAAGTTAAATTCCCAAACTCCAAATAAAAAGCTAGAAGCCATGGTGGTCTGTTGTAATCCCACTATGCTGATAAGAGAGACTGGAAGTAGAGGCAAGAGATTTGTCAGAAAGCTCACACCAAGTATAGCACTCGAGCCGGGCGTGGTGGCGCACGCCTTTAATCCCAGCACTTGGGAGGCAGAGGTAGGAGGATCGCTGTGAGTTCGAGGCCACCCTGAGACTACATAGTGAATTCCAGGTCAGCCTGGGTAGAGTGAGACCCTACCTCAAAAAATCAAAAAAAAAAAAAAAATTGTTTCCAAGTATAGCACTCAACAACAGAAAGAAAAGGGGATTGGGGTGAAAATGGTCTAAAACTAGGTGGAAGGCAAGGACCAAACACTTGGCCCCGACACACAAACACACATGCATACAAGACATATCACACACAAAATAGTTTTTAAACTATTAAAAAAAAATTGAAGCCAGGTGTGGTGGCACATGCTTTTAATTCCAGCTTGCTGTGAGTTTGAGGCCAGCCTGGGATAGAATGGGTGCCAGGTCAGCCTGGGCTAGACTGAGACCCTGCCTCAAGAAAAACCAAAAAAGTTAAGGCTCTGAGTATAGCACAAATAGTGTGTCCTTACCATCACAAAGTTAGGGGTTCAATCCACAGTGCACACACATACACACAATCTCCCTTATCACGGCCTGAAAATTCTTCTACAATGTGCTCTAGTTTTATTGTTCACCACTATTCACTGGGACTTATTTCAGCAAAAACTAAGTACTAACACTTATTAGAATATATCTTGTGATTTTCTTTACTGGAATTTTGCTCACTGTGGTAGAATTTGTAAAAATGGCACCCAAAACTCAAGTGTCCCTGTGTCAATGGCACCTGCAATGCAATGTTCCCACACATTCATGGTAAGCAGAATCCCTTTCTTCTACCTCTTCAGTATCTGGACTCATTCATTGTTTTGGTCACATAATGAGGCAAGAATAACACTCTAGAACTTCCAACTCCAGGCCTTCACTATCAAAACCACTGACTGGGGAGACTGCTCAAAGGTTATATGTGCTTGCTTGCAAAGCCTGCTAGCCCAGGTTCAATTCCCCATTACCCACCTAAGGCCAGATGAATGAAGTGGAGCATGTATCTCAAATTCATTTGCACTGGCAAGAGGTCCTGGCATGCTGATTCTCATTCATACCCTCCCCCCTTTACAAATAAATACATGACAATAATAAAAACAATAGCATAAGAAAGTAATATTTTGTTTCAGCTAATCCTGCTGATTTCTTACCTGTGGGATCCCAAGTTATATTGTGTGCTATTGATTCCAGAAAAAACTGGCCACTTTTTTGCCACTGACTATAAATTTCCTAAAATAAAAAAAAAATCATTTAGTTACTTCAGATTAGCATCTTTTCTGTCCAAAGTATATGTTCATATTTGTTATTCTTATAATAATTCACTCAGGTGTTTTTATGAACAAGATGTTGAATAAAGAAAAGCAGGAAGTATATGGTAAAGGGTATTACTCAAAGAATTGGAGATCTGAATGTATATTATTAGTATAAGAAGCTAATAACATATATACCACCTTAACTAGTATTCTCAGCCTTAATTGAATAATTACTTACATTTTTATTTTTATTCTAATAGAGTCTAAACTTTAACTTAACATTTTTGTCTATAACTCAGCTTATTTAAGTTTCTTATGTCTCATCTCCATCTGAAATCATAATAGTTTGTGAGGAAATTCACAATATGATGAAACACTTCCTTAAACAATATATAAGTAACGCTTTTCTAGTTCTTAAAGCAGTGTTTTTCAAACAACTTTTCCTTTGCCTACAAATCAGTAAGAAATACAGTCATCTTATGACCCCAAATATATTACACATATATATAGACACTCATGAAACCCAGGACGAGCCTTACTACACATGATGCTGACATTTCCTGTATTTCGCTTTCTTTTAGATTAAAGTTGTCTATTAGATTGATTTCCTTACTCAATAACAGAGATCCATAAACATTCCCATTGTAGTCATCCTCAAGCTTGGGCACACTAACAACAAAAATAGCCTAAGATATGCATTAAAAGTAAACAGGAGTGGGGCATGGTGGCACACACCTTTTCCTCAATCCCAGCACTAAGGAGGCAGATGGAGGATCACCATGAGTTTGAGGCCACCCTGAGACTACATCATGAGTTCCAGGTCAGCCTGGATTAGAGCAAGACTCTACTTTGAAAAACCAAAAAGAAAAAAAGAAAGTCAACTGGGTCTTCTGGTCAAGATGGCATACTCAGAACCACACTAGAGCTCCAGGAATAAAATCAGTGTTCCCAAGGACCCAGTTTTGCCTAAACTGAGGTCTCTGCGAAAGAGCTCTTATGGGTGACAGTGTGCAGCTGTGCCCCCATTTCTGCTGCCACTGAAATCTTCTTGGGGCTCACTGGGGGTCCATCTGAAGCATTGTTGGTGAGTTTCCCCAATTACCACTTAGCTGCTCTGCTCTTACCCTTGACTTGCATGTTACTTTGGTTTCTTTTGTTTGTGTCTTCTGTGGTAAGAGACTCATAAAGTATTTAATGAATGACAATGGCAGCAAAAATGGAAATTCCATGGAGTCATCCATGTACTATTCCTGGGATGAATGGAACACTACACAGCTTCCCCAAGAGAACATGCCATAACAGCTGACCCATCAAGGTCCTGAGCTCCCTCTCGCTTTCTGGAGAGCCATCCTGATAATACTGTTGAGATGACCGAATCTGGGGTGACACCTAGAGGAGCGAACCTCATTAAGCAGCACATCCTGTGTCAAAAGCACATTAAAGGGCTACAGAGATGGCTCAGAAGTTAAGGAGCTTGCCTGCAAAGCCTAACACCTGTATTTGATTCCCAATATCCACATAAAGCCAGATGCACAGAGTGAAGCATGCCTCTGGAGTGTGTGTGCAATGGCCTAAAGCCTCAGCATGTTCATTCTCATCTTCTCTCTCCCTCTGGCTCCACCCCGCCCCCACCATGGAAATAAATAATTTTTTTAATATTTTATTTTTACTTATTTATTTGACAAAGAAAGAGGGAGAGAGAATGGGTGTGCTAGGGCCTCCAGCCACTGCAAATGAACTCCAGATGCATTCACCCCCTTGTGCATCTGGCTAACGTGGGTCCTGGGGAATCAAACTTGGGTCCTCTGGCTATACAGGAAAATGCCTTAACCACTAAGCCATCCCTCCAGCCCTGAATAAATAATTTTTAAAAACACATTAAAAAAAAAAAGTCAGGCAGGACATGGTGGCACACACCTTTAATCCCAGCACTTAGGAGGCAGAGGTAGGGGATTGCTGTGAGTTTGAGGCCAGCCTGAGACGACATGTCAGCCTGGGCTAGAGTGAGACCCTACCCCGAAAAACCAAAAGAGAGAGAAAGAATATTTCAGAAGATTTAGAGAAAAGGAGTACCACTGTCTATTTGAGAGTTATGCAAAGAACCTTACAAACTGCCTTCTTAAGATCATACAGGTAAGCTGGGAGTGGTGACGCACGCCTTTAATCCTACTACTCAGGAGGCAGAGGTAGGAGGATCGCCATGAGTTCAAGGCCACCCTGAGATTACACCGTGAATTCCAGGTCAGCCTGGGCTAGAGCAAAACCCTACCTTGAAAAACCAAAAAATAAAATAAAATAAATAAAATAAAACAAAACAAAACAAAACAAAATAAAATAAAATAAAATAAAATAAAATAAAATAAAACAAAATAAAATAAAGATCATACAGGTAAAGAAGAGTAGAAATGAAAACCAGTCCCATGACTCCTAGCACTGGTCTTTAACTACACTGTGCTGACTCTCATTCACATGGCTTATGAATCACTAGTTTGAACTATCTCCACTAGAGAAAGGGAAAAGAATGTGGTTGGTCTGTTATATTCAAGAGCATTAAAGCCCTTATGAAATCAAGCACATAATCCCAGTATTTACAAACCACTGGTTAACAAGCATTCTTGCCTCTGATATATGTTCCTTAAAAAGAAAAACATTTATTCATCTGACACTGACTATACTACATGATATAATAAAAGTAAGAAACTAAGTCTCTGAAAGTATGTTAGGAATGACAGTAAATCAGCCAGGTGTGGTAGCACACACCTTTAATCCCAGCATTCAGGAGGCAGAGGTAGGAGAATAGTCCTAAGTTTGAGGCTACCCTGAGACTACACAAAGAATTCCAGGTCAGTCTGGGCTAGAGCAAGACCCTACCTCAAAAAACAGAAAATATATAAAAAATGAATAGACAGTAAATCATGTAACTTTAAAAATTATAAACATAAGAAAAGGAAGGAAACTATACAAAGGGAGATCTCTAGAACAAAAATAAAATACACTTTACTGTACAATGGTATTTGATACCAGCACTAAAGTACTGTCAAAATTTTAAGTTATTGACTCTTTAAATTTGTTATAAAATAAAAATATCATATGATGGAGAATGGAATTTCAAATGGGAAAGTATGGGGGTGGGAGGGAGGGAATTACCATGGGATATATTTTATAATCATGGAAAATGTTAATAAAAATTTTTAAAAAATAAAAAAAAATAAAAAATAAAAATATCATGGTGGGGGCTAGGGGAAGCACATTAAGACTATTGGTTGGTATAATTTAGTGGTAATTCAATTCCAATGAAAGATTTAAATATATTTTAGTATAGAAATTGGATTTAACATGTCCATTCAATTACAGACTATAACATACTATTTACTTGATGATCAATGGTTTTATACACTTTTAACACTAAAGACATTTCAATTTCTAAAACAAAAATTACTTACCAAATTTTTCTTTTGCTTCGGTAGACTAATTGGTTCAAAAACAAAAATAACATTTCCATAAGATGCTGCAATCTGTTAAAAAAAAAAAAAAAAACTTATAGATCTGTTAACATTCTTACGGATCAAAATAGCATGTTAAATATATATAATCTTAACTATATAAACACAATTTCACTCACCAATCTTTGAGAATGTGGAATAGAATCTTACTACTGCTTCCTTCTTTTATAACTGTAAATAACTCTCTCTAAACTTATGAGATCTCTCTCTATCTGCATTTACAATACATGTAGTAACATCTAACAACCCTGGATCTAGGAACTAAAAAAATCATTTACAAACCACTTAGCATACAATAAACATAATATGTATCATAAGCATCAATTATTTTCTTCAAACATGTCAATAAAATCTGTCACATATGAAATATGATAAGGTTTTTAAACAGGTTTTAAAGTTATCTATATTAGAAGGTCACAATTCTGTCAATGTATACTTAACTTTTCGAAAATTAAACTTAAGACCTATTCCTTTATCATTTCTCTAAGTATAATTTTTAACATTTATTTATTTTTAAATTTACTTTTTTATTTTGGAGGTATTGAGAAAGTACTTAAATCCAGGACTTTGTGCATGTTCTCTATGAATAAATTATACCCCTGATCCCATCAATGGGTCTTTAAATCAATGAAACACCCTTTCATAGCCATTTTATGAAGTACCTACTATAGGATCTGAAATGAATCCCACATAAACAATATCAAAATACCAGAAATCAGACATGGTGGCAAGTTCCTAAAATCCTAGTACTTGGGAAGTTGAGGCAGGAGGACCATACAATTCCAGATCAACCCAAACAACAAAAGTTAGACAGCCTCAAAAAACAAACAACAAGGGCTGGAGAGATGGCTTAGCGGTTAAGTGCTTGCCCGTGAAGCCTAAGGACCCCGGTTCGAGGCTCGATTCCCCAGGACCCATGTCAGCCAGATGAGTGGCCGGAGGCCCTGGCACGCCCATTCTCTCTCTTTATCTGCCTTTCTCTCTGTCCCTCTCAAATAAATAAATAAAAATAAACAAAAAAAATTTAATAATAAAAAGCAAACAACAAAAAACAACTACTCAAAAATTAAAACTGTAGAAGGTAAAAGAGGTAGAGATAGAAAAAAGAACATGTGATTTAACAAAGGGGAGCTAAGAAATGAAGGGTATTACATGTGGAAAAAAATTTTGTTCAACAGTATTTTAAGTGGTCGAAGTTCACAGAATGTGCAAATCACATGCACTGAGTTAAGCTGGGAGAGTGTTTGATCTGGGCTCTTAAGTGTGAGCTGTTCAAAAAGCAATGGAGTGTTTGTTCTTAGTAAGTAGGCATATTATGAGTACAAGTATAAAGTTCAAACATGTTTAGAAGTGACTGATCACCAGCCTGACCTAAAGAAAGTATTCCTCACAGAAACAATAAAAAAAAAAGTACACAAAGCTAAAAAGGAAGCCTTAGCCAGGCATGGTGGCACACACCTTTAATCCCAGTACTTGGGAGGCAGAGATAGAAGGAATGCTGAGAGTTCAAGGCCAGCCTGAGACTACAGAGTGAATTCCAGGTCGGCCTGGGCTAGAGTAAGATCCTACCTTGAAAAACCAAATTACAAATAAATAAATGCATTCATTGAAAATTATTATATTTCCAATGTTAACTAGCCCCATGAGTTTAGACGACATATTTTAATACAGTAACAGAAGACTACAGAACTCAAACAAACATAAAAAGAATGAATCCATAGAAGAAATGAATTTGCATAGTTCAGTCCAGTGTAGCTACAAATATAAATGGGCCTAATCATCTGTGCTATTTAATGCTATTCTAAACTATATATGCTGCCTACTGATATTAGTATGACTCCTATTAGGAACTACATGGGACTGTGGTTTGTTTTTTTAACATTTTGTTTATTTGTAAAGAGAGAGAGAGTAAGAGAAAAAGGAAGTAGGTGCCCCAGGGCCTCCTGCCACTGCCCACACACTACAAACATGCACCCACCTTGTGCATCTGGTTTTATGTGGGTACTGGTGAAATGAACCCAGGTGTGGTCGTTTAAACAGATGGCCCCCAATATATTCAGTATTTTATTAGTTTGTAGTCTGCATTTGCAGTCACCTGGCTGGAGGTGGTGTCACTGGGTGGATCTGGGTCAAGCACTAAGGTGTGGTTTGAAATTCCAATCTAAAGATATGCAAAGTGTGCCTAGCTAGAGTTCCTGAAGTGTGTAGTGCTATGTGGCTTTTGGCTTTTAGGCTTGTGCTTCTCTGTGTTTGGTCCTGTGAAGACAGGCCAGCTTCTTCTGTCATTAGGGAACTTCCCCTGGATCTGTAAACTTCAATAAATCTGTTCCTCCAAACTGTGCCTGGTCTGGAAGTTCATCTCAGCGAACCTGAAGCTGCCTGCTACACCAGGATATCAAGCTTTGCAAGCATGCGCCTTTAATCACTGGGCAATCTCCCCAGCCCAGGATTGTATTTAAACTAACCTACAAAAACTATGCTGCTTCTCTTGTTTTAGTTGTTGTTATTTTATTTTCAAGGTTTCCACTTTTACTTTCTTTCTTTCTTTTTTTTTTCCTCCGTTTTTTCAAGGTAGGGCTGACCTGGAATTCACTATGTAGTCTCAGGGTAGCCTTGAACTCACCATGATCCTCCTACCTCTGCCCTCCTGAGTGCTGGGATTAAAGGTGCGCCACCACACCCAGCCACTCTTACTTTTTTAAGCAAGTTAAAGTCTCAACATTTTTCTGATAGACTTGAAATTTACAAAACACTAATTTTGGGAGTTTAATATCCCTTCAATACAAAGTTAATTCAGAAGTTACTAGAAGATAACCACATTCTTACAAAGAATGGTTACCAAACAATTTGCCTTCAGAAAACAATTTATAAACAGATTAAAGACATTGTTATTTCTTTCATTTTTAAGTAAGCAAGCATTCCCTTGGGGAAGTTTTGTTTTGTTGTTTTTGTTTTGCAATGCCAAGAAAGTAAACTTTAGGCCAGCTATACAGATAATATAGATTCTGTTTCTATCTCAATTAATAGAGTAGATTATGTTACATCTTAAAATTATATTAGAACAGAATTCTTAAACTGGTTGTGGTGGCTCACACCTGCAATGCCAGGATTCAAAAGACATTCAACAAGCATGAGGAGGACTGCTATAAATTTAAGGTCAGCTTAAGCTATACGGTAAGGTATAGGCTAGCTTGGGCTGCAGCACAGTATCTTGTCTCAAAAACCAAAACCAGGGCTGAAGACATGGCCTAGCTGTTAAGGCCATTGCCTATGAAGCCTAAGGACCCCGGTTCATTTCACCAGGACCCACCTAAGCCAGATGTGTTGGTGGTGCATGAGTCTCGAGCTCATGTGCAGTGGCTGGAGGCCCTGGCATGCCCATTCTCTCTCTCTCTTTTTATCTGCCTCTTTCTCTCTCTTAAATAAAGAAAAACAAAAGGAATTTAAAGAAAATCCCCCAGACTTTCTGGCAGTCTCCACAATACATTGTAGGGCACCAAAGAAATTTGTAGCTGCCTCACACTTGAAATAAAGGAGTCTTTAAGTGAATAGGATATACATACTTTAGAAGTTTTTCTGACAAAAAAAATTCAAAACAAATTCACACATTAACGCAAGATTACAAACCTTGCCTTGTTGCATTGAACAGTCTACACATCCCACTTGAATATTCCCATGCTTAGCTCCTGGGATTATCTGTAATCTTTCGAAATCACTTCCCAGTATTACAATGTCACATCCAGATGCATAAGCCTAAATAAAGTAAAACAAAACAAAAATGATAAAAGTATCAAAAAACATATTATGTAGAACACTGCCATTAAATATTTTAACAAGATCAATTTTTAAAACAGTTTTATTTATTTGCAAGGTGAGGAGACAGCAAGAAGAAAAACAGGCAGATAATGGGCATGCCAGGGCCTCCAGCTGCTGCAAATGAATTTCAGATGCATGCCCCACTTTGTGCATCTGACTCTACATGGATACTGGGGAACGAACCCGGGCCATTAGGCTTTGTAGCAAGCACCTTAACCATTGAGCTATCTGTGCAGCCCTACAAGATCAATTTTAAATATCTTCAAGAAAGTGTTTCATTGAAACTGTTTTCCTTTCTTTCCATATACAGTTCACCAGAAATGGTCTATCCACTGTATCTGCAAATCAACTCTGAGCCCTTTTTTCATCTTCCCTGAAAGCTGTCATCCCTACTTATGTCAAGATCACCTGTCCCCTGCACTAACTGTTAGCAGTCTGACTGCCACCACGCCTCTCTAATTTGCTTTCAAGCAAAGGGCTACAGTCAGCCTCTCCAAGCAGCTGATGGGAGGAAAGGGTTTATTTGGCTTAGTTTCCAGGGAGGTTTCATTATGATGGGAAAAACATGGCACAAGCAGAAAGCTGTCACAAACTGGATGAAAGTAGTCTCTATACTGAACTTGGAGCTGGGCTAATAAACCTCAAGGTCTACTCTAGTGACACACCTCTAGCAAAGCTCCATCTCCCAATCTGCCACCAGCTGGGTATCAAATGAGAGGCTTAATCACAAGCACATGAGGTCATAAGGGATACATTACATTCATACTGCCATTCAGAGTGACTTCTAAAAAAAGTTTATTATGGGGCTGGAGAGAGGCTTAGCAGTTAAAGGCCTTGCCTGTGAAAGCAAAGGAGCAGGTTCAATTCCCCCAGGACCCACATAAAGAAATTAGAAAGGTCACAGTAAACAATGCTTTGGAAAAAGAAGAATAAGGCAAACCAAAAAACAGTAGACAGAAAGAAATGATATAGATTAGGGCAGAAATCAATGAAATAAAAACAAACAAACAAAAAATCCAAAGAATCAATTAAACAGAGAGTTGGTTCTTTGAAAAGATAAACAAGATTGATAAACCTTTAACAAATCTGACTAAAAGAAAGAGACAAGAGACACAAATTGATAAAATCAGAGATGAAAAAAGGCACCATCACAAAAGATACCACAGAAATTTAAAAAATAACAGGGACATATTATAAGAATATATACTCCAGCCGCAACTGCGTGCGGGCAGTCTGCAGGCCGAGCGCGATACCCACTTGGCCTGGAGAACACTAGGCGAACGAACGGCGTGGACTCAAATGTCTGTCGTAAGCCCCATCAAGATCAGAGGCCCTGAGCCGGCCCTAACTTGAGGCGGAGGCAGGTGGTCGCCACACAGCCCTGGCACGGAAGTGTGAAAACGAAGCAAAGATGTCCTCCTGGACTGACCAAAGCATCTGCTGCATCCACACACACACCTCATGCTGCTGCCATGCCCAAAAGAAAGGCTGAAGGGATGCTGAAGGAGATAAAGCCAAGGTGAAGGAGGAACCACAGAGAAGATTGTCTGCTAAGCTCTTCCACAGCCTGAGTTCAAGCCTAAAGACTTGGTCCCTGCAACAAGGGAGAGAAGGTACCCAAGGGAAAAAGAGAAAAGCTAATGCTGGCAAGTTTGGGAAAGCCCTGAGATGAGGAAACAGCGGGCACAGAAAGCTGAAGGTGCTCAACATGCCCAGTGAAGTGTGTGCATCTTTGATAAGTGTGGGCTTCTGGTGATTATACAATTTGAAATAATTATTTTTATCCAGTTTTACTAAAATGCAGAATTTTTTGACTTAAAAAAAAAAAACTGTTAGCACACAGATCATTTCTTTGTTTTAGAAGGGAGGAGCAAGTGTCACTAACAGGTCTCCCAAGCTGGAGTGATGGAAAACACCTTTCCCTGCTAGTTTTGAAAGATTCCTCTTGGCTTCTGGGAGGAGGGATTCCCTGATGTTGACACAGCAGCCAACCTTGGCACAAATACCTTGTGGCACGAGAAAACTCAAAATTAACTTTTTATTAATTAGTTTTGTATTCAGCAAATACAGTCAGTTTGGTACCATTATTAGGCTCATCTGTGACCTACCCCCTCCACTTGGCCCCCCCCCCTCCTTGTTGAGGTATATGGGTCATGCATTGTGGAGTTAGCCCACAGTTATGGGCAAGATAAAATGTCTCTGCATATCATGACCCAATATGTGGCTCTGACATTCTTTCCAACCCCCTCTTCTGCAAAACTTCCCTGAGCCATGTTGGATCAAAATTAATTTTTATGGGCTGGAGAGATGGCTTAGTGATTAAGGCATTTGCCTACAAAGCCAAAGGATCTCAGTTCAATTCCCCAGGACCCACATAAGCCAGATGCACAGGGGGCACATGTGTCTGGAGTTCATTTGCAGTGGCTGGAGGCCTTGGAACTCCCATTCTTTCTCTCCCTCTCTTTCTCAAATAAATAAATAAAATTTTTTTAAAAAATTAATTTTTATGTTCACCATCAGCATAGACTTAACTCCCTTAAATCAGAGACCTGTGGGACCTGACCCCTTAAAATTGGTTTTGCCAGTAGGTATGTCAGATGATCTGGACTTTCAGTGACATTATTGAGATGGTGTTCCCTGAAAGAGCTGTGGTATCTTTTTCTAAAAGATTGTGGATTTCTCAAATTAATAATTTTTCCATTTTCATTTCCTAAAAGCCATTGGCCTGTAAAAAGTTGTTAAACAATATGCTCACTGTGCAATGTCAACCCTCACCCTAAGCTTCCCTGTTCAGAGCATTACATGAAGACTTCACTGGCTTTCTGATTTTGGTAGGCCATGCAAGAAGGGAGTTTAGAAGTTCTTGTCTATTGTTAATGAGTGTCTGCCCATGTCCTGCCTGAAATACCATGATTGTTTATGAAAAGTACCTTTAATAAAGCTGGATACAGTTTGGCTTGGAAAAAAAAATAAGAATATATACTCCACTAAATTAGAAAATCTGAAAGAAATGGATGATTTCCTTGATTTATAAGACCTACCTAAATTAAATTAAGGTGAGATTAACCACTTAAATCGACCTATAACAAGTATGGAGATCTCCCAACTGCTGGGCGTGGTGGCGCATGCCTTTAATCCCAGAACTGGGGAGGCAGAGGTAGGAGGATCACCGTGAGTTCAAGGCCACCCTGAGACTCCATAGTGAATTCCAGGTCAGCCTGGGCTAGAGTGTGACCCTACCTCGAAAAACAAAAACAAAAACAAAACAAAATCTCCCAACTAAGAAAAAATCAGCAGCACTTGGGAGGCAGAGGTAGGAGGATTGCCATGAGTTCAAGGCCACCCTGAGACTACAGAGTTAATTCCAGGTCAGCCTGGACCAGAGTGAGACCCTACCTCAAAAAAAACCAAAATCAGGCCCAGATGGATTCACTGGTGAATTTTGCCAGTCCTTCAGGGAAGAACTAACACTACTGCTTCTTAAGCTTTTACATAAAATAGAAAAAGAAGGAATCCTATTAAACTCATTTTACCAGACCAGGCAACCTACAGAATGGGAGAAAATCCTTGCCAGCCATACATCTGATAGAGGATTAATATCTAGGATATACAAAGAACTCCAAAAATTAAATAACAAGAAATCAAACACAATTTAAAAATGGGCTATGGTATAATGATTGAGATGGGGAGGTAATATGATAGAGAATGGAATTTCAAAGGGGAAAGTGTGGGGGGGAGGGAATTACCATGGGATTTTTTTTATAATCATGGAAAATGCTAATAAAAATTTAAAAAAATAAAAAAAGATTTTAAAAAATGGGCTATGGAACTAAATAGAGAATTCTCAAAAGAAGAAACACAGACGGCATATAACATCTAAAAAAACAATGTTCTACATCCCTAGTCATCAGGGAAATGCAGATTAAAACTACATTGAGATTCCATCTCACACCTGTCAGATTGGCTACCATCATGAAAATAAATGCTGGCAAGGATGTGGAAAAAGAAGAACCCTTCCACACTGCTGGTGGGAATGCAATCTGGTCCAGCCATTGTGGAAATCAGTTTGGAGATTCCTGAAACAGCTGAAAATAGATCTACCATACGACCCATGCATATGCACAAGGAGCACGAATCTGCACACACATGAGTATACACCACATAAAAGTGCATACACCACACATATACCATGTCACATACAGTGCACATTCAAAAACTAGATATAGGGGCCAGTGTGGTGGCACATGCTTTTAAAACCAGCCCTTGGAGGCAGAGGTAGAAGGATCACCATGAGTTAAAAGGCCACTCTGAGACTAGTGAATTCCAGGTCAACCTACCTCAAAAAACCAAAACAAAACAAAACAAAAAACTAGGTATAGAAATCAAACACTGAATGATGATTCATATAAATTATTTTTAAAACTTCAGTCCTAAAAACAAAATTCAGTACACAGGGCTGGAGAGATAGTTTAGTAGTTAAGACGCTTGCCTATTAAGCCTAAGAACCCAGGTTCAATTCCCCAGAACCCATATAAGCCAGAATCACAAAGCAGCACATGCGTCTGAAGTTCGCTTGTGGTGGCTAGTGGCCCTGGCATGCCCACTCTCTCCCTCTCTCATATAAATAAATGAAAATTTTAAAAAATCAGTACACAGTTTTATCATTTATTAACAAGGAAAGCAAACTTGCATACTAATGAGATGGACATGCTTGTTATCACATAAAAATCAAACATTGAATGAAAATTCAATATTGGTGGACATCTAACAATTTTCAGTCTATAGGTATGTTGCTTTAAAAAAAATCAATTCTAACAACTCTACTTTGCATAAATACATAGCAAAAAATAAATGGCGAAGTATATTTAAAGGCATTTCAGAAATAGTTTGAAATTCTGCCCTAACTCCAAACCAAAATGCATGTAACAATTTTTCATAAAACTCAAGTTAGTAACTCAAACAGCAACTTTTAAAATCAAACCTTCTAATACAGCATAATCCAAAGGCACACTAATTTGTTACTTACGTGCTGAGAAATGACAGTAGGAAAATAGTCTTTGTTTTACTTAGCTAAATCATACTGTTTTTACAATAGTGAAGGCTTTGTATGTACAGTAGGCGCACTATAACCATAACACTCAATAGTCTCCCATCTGAGCCAAGATGTTTCAGGTAGCATTCTTTGGCATCAAACAGCATGATGTCATGTGCAATACAGAGTAAATATAACGTGTTCAGAACCAAGGCTGAAGTGAAGTCATGTGTCAGAACATAGCCACTGGCAGAAAAACTTCAGATTCATTATGCATTTGACTTTGAATTAATTTGGGGTCATTGTATTTTCAGAAACCTTCTATTGCCAAATTTTCCTCAACCCCACATTCAGTTATATATATCCCATAAGGGGACACAATCCACAACAGAAGAAGCTGGGGTTCCAGGTAACTTCTTCTTACTATCCTGTTCCAATTATAAGACCATTTCATCATATCACGTTTTTAATAGAATGCATCATGATTTATAAATTGCTTGTTTATTTTCTTCCTTCCTTCCTTCCTTCCTTCCTTCCTCCCTCCCTCCCTCCCTCCCTCCCTCCCTCCCTCTTTCTCTCTCTTTCTCTCTCTCTCCCTCTCTCTCTCTCTCTCTCTCTCTCTCTCTTTCTTTCTTTCTTTCTTTCTCTAGCTCAGGCTGACCTGGAATTTCAGGGAAGCCTCAAACTCATGGCAATCCTCCTACCTCTGCCTTCCAAGTGCTGAGATTAAAGGTATGTGCCATCACATGCCCGGCTTTATTTTCTATTTTTATTGTTGCAAGTTAAATTCTAAGAAGGTAATTTTCAAATTTATCTTGTTCTCTGCTCTAGCCTTTAACACTAACAGAAAGACCTAGACTATAGCATTAAGTATTTAGAATCACAACAGCCATTATGTCCAAACAAAGGGTACAGGTTCAAATCTTAAGTATATTATAGCTTCTTTTTAAAATCTTTCAACAATTATTATAACTCTTGCAACTAAAATTCTTTTTTGATGATCTCATAGTGACTGACACTACCTATGTAAGACCTGCATAATAGGAAGAATAGTGATGACATCGAAACAGAAGAGACTAGTTGGAAAGAAGAGGGACTCAGTGGAGGGGGATTGAAGACAGGAAGAAGGGGAGTGATGGGAGAGGGTTATGACCGTGGTAAATTGTCCATATGCATGGAAGTTGTCAATGAAAAGTTAAAAATAAAAGTCCATAACTATTTCTTACTTTCTCATCATTTTGCGCGCACACACACACACACACACACACACACACACACACATACATATACACAGAAATGTTATACTTCATATGTCCTTAGCTCCTACCTGATACATAATATCATAAAAGGGACTCTAGATAAGATCAGGAAAGGGACTATGGAGAATACTCAAACATTACCAAGAAGAAAACCAAGGCCCAAATAAACTTAACTGGTGTCTTCATTCTTAGTAAACGTTATTTCTATGCCTTCACTAGTTAAACAGGATTGCATGGAATTAATCCTTAAAAGAATTAGGAATATGGGCTGGAGAGATGGCCTAGCACTTAAGCACTTGCCTGTGAAGCCTAAGGACCCCAGTTCGAGGCTCGATTCCCCAGGACCCACGTTAGCCAGATGCACAAGGGGGTGCATGCATCTGGAGTTCGTTTGCAGTGGCTGGAGGCCCTGGTGCACCCATTCTCTCCCGCTCACTCTCTCTCTTTCAAATAAATAAATAAATAAAAATTAACCAAAAAATTTAAAAAAAAAGAATTAGGAATAATGCAGTATTATTCCAATAGCACCACACAGTGGGAAAAACTGACTCAGCTAACAAACAAGTTCTACATTGGTCTGTTCCCCTACATAAAAATGCACAACAGAAAAAAAAAATTTTTTTAAATGCACAACAGGGTCATAAGTTTGTCACTGTATTAGCACGAATGAATTCCAAAAGTGAATTTAAAAACTCATTTGGGAGCTGGAGAGATGACAGCTTGGTGGGTGAGGGTGTCTAAGAACTGCAAGTCTCAATCTCTAGGTCCCATGTAAACTGTTGGGTATGGTTATGGTCTTGTGTACCTACAAACCCAGTCCCCTAAGGCAGCACAGACCCAAGAATCACTGGTGCCCCACAAGATCCAGAACTAATAAAGAGGCTGCAGCTCAAAACAAAGACCTGGCAGAAGAGCAATGGAACAACACATTCTGCTCTGGCCTCTGCAGGTGAGCACCCTCACATAGGGCACATCATAACACACCTTCCCCCGCCACACACACACATACACACAAAACATGTGGGGAAAGATGTCAAAGTAGAAGAGAGAATCGTTGGGAAGCAGTTCAATGACAAGATGGGAAGGGAGGACAGGAAGGTAATAGGAGGGGATTATGATCAAAATCCTTTATATATGTATAAAGCTTATGAATAAGACATTTTTAAAATTAAACTCTGTCTAATATCTAAAATTTTCTCTTTGGGATTGAATTTCAATAGGTTGTCACTTTTTAAAATACTGTGTTGCCGGGCGTGGTGGCGCACGCCTTTAATCCCAGCACTTGGGAGGCAGAGGTAGGAGGATCGCCGTGAGTTCAAGGCCACCCTGAGACTACAGAGTTAATTCCAGGTCAGCCTGGACCAGAGTGAGACTCTACCTCAAAAAAACAAAAAAAAACAAAAAAAAAAAAAAACTGTGTTAAATTTTACATGTTTATAGTTTAGGTTTGCTCCCTTAGCTTTTCAGCCTCCATGACTTCTTAACCTTCCTTGTCTTTTGTTATACTTGGAATTATTATTTACCTAGCATTAGATATTATACTTCAAATATTTTTATGAAACATGACTCAAATTTTACCACATCAGTCAAGTCTATATTGATATTAAAGAAGCTCATAAATTACTATGAAATATAAGTATTCCATTTGCAGAGTTAGGAAATGCACAAGGTGTCCTAGAGAAAGTCCTTTGGATGGGAAGGACACCAACTCAGCACAAGGACCTCCTTAACACTCAAAAGACTTACTCAGTTCTGAGTTGCCCTTGATCTTTGACTACTGCTGACATTTTATGTTTTTTCTTTTTTTAAATGTTTTTGCTTGTTTATTATTTATTTATTTGAGTGACAGACAGAAAAAGAGGAGGGGGGAGAATGGGCGCGCCAGGGCTTCCAGCCACTGCAAACGAACTCCAGATGCCTGCGCCCCCTTGTGCATCTGGCTAACGTGGGTCCTGGGAAATCACCCTTGAACCGGGCTCCTTAGGCTTCACAGGCAAGCGCTTAAATGCTAAGCCATCTCTCCAGCCCACATTTTATGTTTTTTCAAGGACACTAATAAATGGTGTAAAGTTTTCTGTCTCTCTCATCTTAAAAAAAAAAAAAAAATTAAATCAGCTGGGCATGGTGGCGCACACCTTTAATCTCAAGCACTCGGGAGGCAGAGGTAGGTGGATCACCATGAATTCAAGGCCACCCTGAGACTACATGGTGAATTCCAGGTCAGCCTGGACTACAGTGAAACCCTACCTCAAAACAAAACAAAAAAAAACAAAACAAAAAAACTATATGGTGGAGAAAAATGAAAGCAAAGAAAACAATCAACTGTATTCCACACTTCAAGTTGATATTATTTAGGGCTTATACTACAAATCAAATTAAGCTCTGACCACTTGAGAACTTCCGGTTGTGGGTGAGTTTTTCCCTCAGCTGGGCTTGGGCTGGCTCAGCCTAGGCCCAGACCCAGCCAGGAAAGGCCCCTGGCCCTTATTCTCCACATGAGCTCCTTTATCCTCTATACCCTTCCAGCTCCCCACATGGCAGGAGCTCCTTGAACTTTCTTTCCTCTTGCACATGAAGAACAGAAAATAGCTTTTATTGAACCAGGAAGACAGAAAGAATAGGTGCTGATATAAGTGGATTGTTTGGGCTTGTGATTGAAAATAAGGATTTTATTACCTGACAGATTCCAGATGGTAAGTTTACAAGAGTAAGAGACTTGTGCTGGGCTGTTTCGGAGGTGAGCCAGAGCAAAATGAGCAGACAGGCGGGAGGATTCCTAGGAAGCTCTGAGATTCCACATAAAGTTGGCAAATTTAGACTATCTGGGAATGCTCAAGAGCCAGGAACACAGGAACAAGACCACAGAACAGGTAAGTTTGTGGGATTTGGCCAGACTTGAACAAAGGAAAAGGTTCAAAAAAGTTGAAAAATATTGGTAACCCAGAGAAATTCATGCCAAATGATCTAAGTTATTATATTTAAATGTGTAGCAATAACCATGCTAAACAGTAACTAATAAAGACCAAGTTCAAATTCTGATTTCTACATAGCTACCTTCTTTCTATAACATGGTAGGAACTCCTTGATCAAAATACCTCACAAAATTGTGCTAAGAATAAAGGAGTCAATTACTATAAAACTCAAGGACTGAGAGAGTAGGTCAGTAGCATGTGAGACATTTCATTCTCCAGCATTATATACATACATGCATGTGCATGAGCCTACACAACTCAAATTCCAGGCCCCAAACAGATATTTTATTAAATCTCCAGTTTACATGTTCTCCAAAGTTTGTGAAAAGTGAAACAAAGTCATGTTTTAGTTTGGGGATTGTTTATGGTTCCTTCCTTTGTTTTGCATTTTGAAATCTATAAATTAAAAAAAAAGAAATCTACAAATTTACATGAAATCTATGCTAACAAAGGGATAGATCAATAAAGTTAATACAAACTGGGGCACATCCAAAATGTAACTTGAAGTCATTGTAGCAAGGCAGTTAGACTGGGCCGCTGAAAGGAAAGGCAGGAATGTCCTTAAGTCGACTCTTGCCACTTTGCTAGAGATCAGAGAAGCTGGCTTCTTATCTCTTACCTCACAAACAACCTGAGCCCCTCCTGGGAGGGAGAGTTCCCCTTTGCTAGAATTCAAACCTGATCCTGGCATTGTGGTTGGTTAAGCTTAGCTCAAAACTTGGCTTCACTGGCTGGCCTCTTGAGTCAGCTCCTAGCCCAGACCAATCAGCCCTCACTCTGGCTCACCTGAGAGGGAAGCACAGTAAAGTTCTAAGTAGATGCTTACCAGGTGGTCTCTCACTTGGCTGGCTCCTGAACTGCCGGATGGTTGTAAACCCTCCTTCAGTCTCAAGGCTGAACTGAGGGAGATCTCCCCACCCACCCCTATTCCCACATGGGCTCTCTAACCCCTCCTGCCCTTCCCATGGCAGGAGCTCTCTGTATTTTCTTCTCTTTCCATCTCTTAACCTAAAAGTCTCTCTAAACCTCACCCTTTTCTGGGCTATAGATTTTAATTCTTTAAATTTATAAGTCAAGAATACAGGGTACCTTAAATTTTTGGTGCACTGGCGTATTGGTGTATTAGCAAGGAACCCTATAATGTTTCAATATCTTCTTATAGACATTTCAAATAGGCTATTAAAATTAATTCAGTCTCTAGAATTCATCTTGCCTGATAAGCTAAAAAGCATGGAAATATAACAAAAATACAGAGAAAACAGCCTTAAATTTCAAATGGGCAGTGAGCCTGGTTTGATGATACATTACTAATTCCAGTACTGAAGAGGCTAAGAAGGGATAACAAGTTCAAGGCTGTGCTACAGAGTAAGGGCAAGGTTAATCTGGGCTACAGAGTGAGCTGGATGACAACCTAGGCTCTATAGTGAAACCGTATCTCAAAAAATGCCCAACAAACTGGGCGAGGTGGTGCACGCCTTTAATCGTGAGGCAGTGGAAGGAGGATCACTGTGAGTTCAAGGCCACACTGAGACTACAGAATGAATTCCAGGTCAGCCTGAGCTACAGTGAAACTCTACTTCGAACCCCCCCCCCAAAAAAAAAGCCCAACAAGGGGCTAGAAGATAACTCAAAAGTGAAAGATGCTTGCTTATAACACCTGCCAGCCTGGGCTCAATTCCCCAGCACCCATGTAAAGCTGAGTGCAAAAAAATTAAGAGTGGTACACCTATCTGGCATTAGTTTGCAGAGGCAACTGTACCTAGCACACATGCATACACAGATAGAGAGAGAAATAATTCTTTTTAAATACCAACAATAATGTAAAACTACTTCTATAGACTTTTCTGAAAGAAACTATTCACAAAAACTTATTAGAAGGGGGCTGGAGAAACAGCTCAGCAGTTAAGGCGCTTGCCTGTGAAGCCAAAGGACCCAGGCTCAATTCCCCAGGACCCATGTAAACCAGATGCACAAAGTGACACATGCATCTGGAGTTTGTCTGCAGAGGCTGAAGGCCCTGGCATGCCCATTCTCTCTCTCTAAAATAAATTTTAAAAAAGAAATACATTTTAAAAAAATACTTACAAAAATGTAAAACTAGGGCTGGAGAGAAGGCTTACCAAGTAAGCACTTGCCTGTGAAGCCTAAGGACCCCAGTTCGAGGCTTGATTCCCCAGGACCCACATAAGCCAGATGCACAGGTGGTGCATGCTTCTGTAGTTCGTTTCCAGTGGCTGGAGGACCTGGTACACCCATTCTCTTTCTTTCTCTCTCTGTTGCTCTCAAATAAATAAAAATTTAAAAATGTAAAATTAGCTGGGTGTGGTGGCACACGCCTTTAATCCCAGCACTCGGGAGGCATAGGTAGGAGGATTGCCGTGAGGTTGAGGCTACCCTGAGACTCCATAGTGAATTCCAGGTCAGCCTGGGCTAGAGTGAGACCCTACCTCGAAATCCCCCCCCAAAAAAGTAAAACTACTTCTATAGACTTTTCTTAAAGAAACTATGCACAAAAACTTATGAGAAGGGGGCTGGAGAGATGGCTTAGTGGTTAAGGCACTTGCTGTGAAGCCAAAGGACCCAGGTTCAATTCCCCAGGACCCATGTAAGCCAGATGCACAAGGTGGTACATGAATCTGGAGTTCATTTACAGAGACAAAAGGTCTTGGTACACCCATTCTCTCTCTCTCAAATAAATAAAGTTAAAGTTAAATTTAAATTAAAAAAAAAACTTATTAGAAGGTGCTTTGGCCAGAATATGAAAGATTATCAGCTTACTGAGAAGAAGCTAGAAGGGTAGTTCAGTGGTAAAGCAGGTACCCAGCATGCTTCAGGCCCTGGGTTCAATTCCCAGTACTACAAACAATCAATAACAAAATTACAACACTGGGGCTTATCAAGTAAGTTATTATACAATATACATATAATTAGTACACCAGCTTCTGTTACATCTATAGTCAAGTCAGGATAGTGGCACATGACTGTAATCCTAGCATTTGGATGGCTGAAGTGTTTAAGGCTGCAGATAAGCCTGAGAAATCCTGTCTCCAAAAAAGAAACCCATAATTAGAACAATCTATAACTAAACAATTGTTGCAGTTACTTTCTCGTTCAGACAAACCACCTAACCAAAAGGAACTAGTGGGAGAAAAGTCTTCATCTTAGCTTACAATCTCTAGGGGAAGCTCCATGATGGCAGAAAAACATGGCATGAGCAGAGGCTGGACATGACCTCTGCCACAGCAGGTAGAAACCTGCAACAACACAGTGAGCCTGGCTATAACATCCCTAAGCCCACTCCCAGTAACACACCTCCAGCAAGGCACCACATCCCAAATTGCCACCAGCGAAGAAACAAGCATGCAGAAATGGGTTTATAGGATACATCTGATCCAACCACAATACCAATGAATGTGATGTCTGAAACACGACGTAAGATCCATCAGCTCTGAGATTGAGCAGGGTGCACAGGAAGAACTCAGTCAAGTAAGTGCTAGGGAGTGTATCATCAAACATGATTATTAAAACAGCAAGGTTTGACCAAGAAAACTTCTGTAATATTCTAAATTTCAAAATGTATTCAATATTTCTAATTATTAGCACAATCATTCTGTTTCTTGAAAAGCAACTCCCTTTCATTTCACTCAAAACTACAAAAATAAATAGGAAAAAAATCTATCATATATGCCATCAAAATGTGCAAAAGCAGTAAGAAATCTAGAATCTTATTTATAATTCCTTTGTTTTGTTTTTCCTCTGGAGGTAAGGTCTCAGTATGGCCCAGGCTGACCTGGAACTCACTCTATAACCCTAGGCTGCCTTGAACTCACTGTGATCCCCCTACTTCTGCCTCCCAAATCCTGGGATTAAAGGCGTAAGCTACCACACCTGGTCACCATAACACAATAAATTTTCTTATTTGAGAGAGAGAGAATGAATGGGCATGCCAGGGTCTCCTGCCTCTGCAAACGAACTCCAGACACATGTACCACTTTGTGCATCTGGCTTTACATGAGCAGTGGGATACTGAACCCAGACCATCAGACTTTGCACAACAAGCACCTTTAACCAGTAAGCCATCTCTCCAACCCCAACAGTTCCTCTATGTAATGTTGTATTTTATACACAGAATGGTGTTTTCCCCCAAAACAAAAGTTGCCACCAGATCAAGATAAGTTCAAAACTGGGCATGGTGGTTCGTACCTTTAACCCCAGGATTCTGGAGACTAAAGGAGGTTATTTCTAAGTTCAAGGTCAGCCTGGGCTACAGTGAGACCCTGTCTCAAGAAAGAAACAACAACAAAAACAAAGGATGAGCTCACATACTTTCACTCTAAAATCAGTAGAAAACTTGATAGTGAAGGAAGCATTCCAGAAACTAAAGAAAAAATAATTTTGAGCTGGGCATGGCAGCACACTCCTTTAATCCCAGCACTTGGGAGGCAGAAGTAGGAGGATTGCCATGAGTTGGAGACCACTCTGAGACTACAAAGTGAATTCCAGGTCAGCCTGGGCTACAGGGAGACCCTATCTCAAAAAACAAACAACAGCAAAAGGAAAAAAAAAAAAAAAAAGCATAACAATTTGAAAAAGTTAGAGAAACTTTACTAGAAGTAATTTAGACTAAAATCTAAATTACTAGAGCTATTTTAAAACACAGCCATTATAAGTTGCACTGAGATAAGACTTCTTTGTCCACTATTCATCAGTTCAACCAGTATTTAAGGACACCTTTTACGGCAAAACTTTTGAATGAATTATACCCTTAATTTTATAACAGTTGACATTTTATAGGGTTTTAATATGGTCGCCATTAACTTAAAGCTTAGTATCATTTTATTTTATTTATGAGAGAGACAATGGGCACACTAGGGCCTTTAGCCACAGCAAGCAAACTCCAGATGCATGTGCCACCTTGTACATCTTGCTCATGTGGGTCCTGGGGAAATGAACCTGGGTCCTTTGGCTTTGCAGGCAAGTGCATTAACTGCTATGCCATCTCTGCAGCCCAAGCTTAGTATTTTTTTTTCATGCAAGAACCCTATGAATAAGTATTATTTCAGTCCCATCTAACAGATGGAAAAAAAAAAAAGAAATGTAAAGATTAAAACAGAACTTGATCAGAAACAACTAACTTTAAGCCCATGTGGTAGCACAGACCTTAGTCCCCCAGGAAGCTGAGACAGAAGGATTTCAAGTCTTAGGCAATTTGGCAAGCCCCTGGCTCAATAAAAAAAAGGGGTGTGTGTGTGTGTGTGTGGCTATAGCTCAACAGTAAAGAGCTTGGCTTAGTATATGTAAGGCTCTAGGTTTAATCCCCAGTATGGGGGGGAGGGTGGGAAATGAAAGACAAGACAAGACAGGTAGGAAGGAGAGAAGGAAGGGAAAGAAAAGACCCTAACTAGAAAAGACCATTCTGGAAATCAAAACCAGGTAATGACTCAACTACTACGTATCACCACTCCCTCAGTCACTGGCTGGGAGCTTACAAAGAAGCTAGACTGGTTAATGATATAATAAAAACACAAATCAAGTACTGTGAAGTTATGAGAGAAATGGTCATTGTCTATCAGAAGCTTTCTTACTACAGGCAAAGTCCAAATAGCTTGATGCCAGCTAGTATTTAGTAAAGAAAGAATTATATAATACCAAGATACACTATATTATATATGTGTGTGTGTGTGTGTGTGTGTGTATTTGTATATTCTTAAATCTAGAAAACATGAAAACTGGTATTCAATTTCAATTCAATCTAAAATCCATCAAACTAAAATCCTGGAGACAACAGGACTGAATTCCTTGTAAACTTCTAATACAAGTGCTGAGTTATTTACAAATGTTTAAAAGGAAGAATCAGGAACACTGGACTATCTTTGGGAAATCAAGAAGTAACCAAAAGGACAAAAGAGTTCTTCATGGAGGACTAAAGATTTCATGTCCCTACCTCGAGTAAAAGTGAGAAGGATTTTTAGTCTCCACACACAATTACCACTAAAAAAATAAGCTGTCAAAGAATTTGAAGCCTGTGTGGCCTGAGCACGTGCTTCACTCGCACACCAGAGGCCCAGAGGCCCTTGACTTGCTGTCCATCCACCTCCAAATCAAAAACTCTCAAAAATAAAACTCAAGGAGTAAACAAAACATTCTATTTCTAACATGAGAGATGAAAACAGGCAATTTCCAGCAGAGAAATACAGGATGTAGACAAACATTCAGGAAACTAAGGGGAACAGTCTGAAGCAGAACTATCAACTTAAAACAATCAAAGATGACTGGCTGTGGAGGAAAAATTATCTGTCACTCCTTAGGTACTGCCAAATTAAACACAGCTGGGAACTCTGTAGTACACCAAGATATCTAGTATAATATATATTTCTTTTTGGTGTGTTTGTAAATATACATATAAAAACTTATTTAGTGGTATACATCCAGAGACCTGGGAGAAATCTGCAACTGGCTTTGAGGCAGATGACTAAAGCTTACTTTTGGGAAATAGTTTAAAAACAAAACTGAGTAACAACCTCTATTATTGTACAGGGTCTATAAGATGATCATAAAACCCTTGGCATATTAAATGAACTCTCTTGAAAACTAACATAGAGGCAATTCACCAAGTTTTATAGATGAATGCATTTAGGTATATAAAGAGGCCATCATTATTGCATGCTCTTTGAAGTTCATATCACTGCTTACATAGATTCTGAATGCCTTCCTTAAAAAGTTCTTTACACTGGAGAAAGCCCTCATATAACATTAAGAGAGGGCAGAGAAAGCCGGGTGTGGTGGTGCACGCTTTTAATCTCAGGGTTAGGAATAAATATCTAATTTTACTGTGTATCTTTGAGTTTTTAAAATTTTGGAGCCCTTTTCCAGAATAAATAATACTCTGCTTTAGGTATTCAGTGCCTAAACTGAGCTTTTAAAGTTGTCAAACAAGTACCTGCTTTCAAATAAACATTGTGTCTTCCCTGTGGAGTGACTCATGCACACCTTAGTTTGCACATGACAGTAATTGTCCAGATTCTACTTCTTTCTTTTTTTATTTTCAAGGTAGGGACTTCACTCTAGGCCAGGCTGACCTGGACTCAACTATGTAGTCTCAGGCTGGCCTCGCACTCACTGTGATCCTCCTACCTCTGCCTCCCAAGTGCTGTGATTAAAGGTGTGTGCCCTCATGCACACCTAAGATTCTAATTCTTAATGTTTACCTAGCCTGAATACTCAGGAGAACTGAGGAGAAGAGAGAGCTCTGAGGGACTTAGCAGTTGTAGTCTCCGTACAACTGGGCAGTGCTCTCTGTTCTGGTTATTTAAGGAAAGGAAATGGACAGCATCCTTAGAGGTTTTCTACGAGAGTGAGGTTATAGGATAGTAACATTGCATTCTCTCTCCTCTCCCCCCCCCCCCCCCAGAGTCTCATTGTAGCCCAGGCTGACCTGGAATTCACTATGTAGTCTCAGGATGCCCTGACGGGGATCCTCCTACCTCTGCCTCCCCAGGGCTGGGATTAAAGTCGTGCGCCCCCCACCCCCGGTGGGATAAACTTTTTTCCAGTACCTGGGAAGACCAAGGAAAAGCAAATCACTCTGGGTAAACCTTTATCTGAAACTCTACTATCACATAGCAAACAGGAGTTACAACGGGTAAAAAAAAAAAAAAATACAGCTTCCAGTCATTGAAGCAAACACTTTAACCGTTGCCTATGGAATTCAAAAAACATGTTAGGAATGAGTTACTTGAAACCTATTTTCTTAAGTTACCCTGTGAGCTTGAAAAATAAATGAAAAGGCGCCGTTTTCACTGTAGTTTTACTCTGCGCCGGTATTAGTAAAAATTAATGATTAAGACACCCACTCATAGGCTGGAAGAATGCCTTGGTGGTTAAGGCGCTTGCCTACAAAGCCAAAGGACTCAGGTTCGATTCCCCAGGAACCACATAAGCCAGATGCGCCAGGTGGTGCATACTTCTGGAGTTCGTTTGCAGCAGGTGGAAGCCCATTCTTCTCTGTCTCTCATAAATAAAGCCCACAATTACTTTAGAAAGAAAGAAAGAAAGAAAGAAAGAAAGAAAGAAAGAAAGAAAGAAAGAAAGAAAGAAAGAAACCCACTCTTTTTAACTACGAAGACTTGATCTGAGAATGTTAAAAAAAAAAAAAAAAAGCGAAACAAATCCCAACTATTTCTTAACCAGTCCGTTTAGGCCTACATGCCGCGAGAAAAATAAGAAGTCCCCAGCTTGTTACTCAGCCAAGGGTTCTGGACAAACGACTCTGGCGAAGGAACCCGGTCCACCCCGGACGCGACGCGAACTTGGGAGTGGAGGCTGCGCGCGGGGCCAGGATCGCCCGCCGGCTCGGCTCTGGGTCGGCGCTCCCGGGCGGCGGGGAGCGGGTCCGGCCTCGAGGCCTCGCTGCGGGCCGGGCCGGGCCGGACCCGGAGCTCGGGGGTGGAGAGGGGGTTGGGAACTCACCGTGAAGCGCTGGTCACCGACGCTGCCCACCGAGAAGCAGTGGTCGCCGGGGTTCACGGCCCCGGTCAGCACCTGGTGCAGGTTCATGTCGGCGTCTCTCAGGTTCGCGGCGGGCGCGACCACCAGCTCATGCCCGGGCCCCGCAGCCGCCTCCCTCCGCCCTCCTCAGGGGCGGCAGCGATCGGTGCTCGGAGCCGCAGCCGCGGAGCCAGGCCCCGCGGCTCATCCCGAGCCCCGCAGGCGAAGCCGGAGGGGGCGGGTCGGGAACCAAGGGAAGCGGCCGCGCTCCGCGCACCTGTCACGGCCCAAGGCCCAGGTGAAGCTCCACAGACCCGGCGGCCGCGACCAGGAGGACCGCGTCGTCCACGCAGCCTCCACCAAGCCCGGGTCAGCCGGGTCCACAGCGAGCCCAGGAGGCGCAGGCAGCGAGCGATCCGCCTGTCCTCCTGACCTGTCCCTTCCCGGCCCCGGTGTCCGCCGCTCCCCTTCCCCGCGGTCTGCGGCCGCTCGCTACGCGTCTCCCCGCACTTGGCCGAAATATCGCGAGATTTCCGTCAGCGGAACAGTGCTGGGCTAAAACCACTCACTTTTTCTTTTTCAAAGCACAGAAACGACTTAGCCAATCATGAGTGTCCTTCCGCCCAGAGCTCCGCCCACACTGAAGAAAGGCCAATCGTATTGAGGCTCGTGAAGGAGCTGCACTGAGCGCTCCGCAGGACCCTACATAAACATAAGGAGCCTAGGGCGAAGTGGAAGGTGTCTGGATTTGCTTCAGGTTACGTACGAGCCAGCTGTTGGGCCGGAAAGTAGAACCGGGACCGTGTATATGTCCTTGGTCCGGGTTGGACTACAAGTCCCATAAGGCACCGCTCTCCAGGCAATGTACATGTGATTCTTGAAACGTCTATCAACCTTATAGTGATTATCCCCGACGTGAGCACGTTTCCAACTCGCTAAACTTGATAATTTTTTAAAGTACTAAGTGTGGTGTTTCTGGCCTGTTTTACAATAGTTTTTTTTGTGTGGAGGGAGGGGTGTTGAGTTAGGGTCTCGCTCTGAAATTCTCTTAAGTAGTCTCGGGGTGGCCTCGAACTCACAGCGATCCTCCTACCTCTGCGTCCTGAGTGCTGGGATCAAAGGCGTCCGCCACCACGCTTGTCTTAGAATAAATTTAAAAACAATGCTGAGAGGCTGAGAGTGATGAGTGAGGCCCTGGGTTATCTACCCCCAATTTTTTTGCTGGAGGTTGAAGAAGGAGGATCATGAGTTCAAAGCCTGCCTGAGCTGCGTAGAGAGACCCTTTCTCAAAAAATAAATACAGCACTTGGAAGGCAGAGGTAGGAGGATCACTGTGAGCTCGAGACCACCCTACTACGAGACTACATAGTGAATTCCAGTCTGGAATTTATTTATATCAGCCTGGGCTAGAGTAGTGAGACCCTACCTTGAAAAAAAATAAATAAATAAAATAAATAAATATAAGCTGAACCTTAATAAGCCTGGGAACTTCAGGAGTCTTCAAGAAGCCTATGTAGCCCCCAGCTTGGAACTTCCTAAGAGCCTCCTCCAGGATGAACTGTTTCAATTTGGAGGAAATTTCTATACAGCAACTTTTGTTAGTTTTTTATTTAAATTCATTAAGTCTGTGGGTAGTAGTTCTTCAAACGGTTTAGTTTGAATGCTGCCCTAAGTGCTCACTTCCACAGGTTATTTAATCTCATTTTGCTTTCCATGTCTATAAAGTGGAGATAATAGTGAAATTACTTTATATAATCATTGTGAAAGTTAAATGAGAGGAATGCATAGCACATACAAAGTATTCCATAAATATTAGGTCATTATTCCTAAACCAAATTAACCTTTCAACATATTTGTTTCAAGACTTTCTGAATAGTGTCCAATTCCTGTTTTAAAATTCTTAGTAAAAAAGTCCAGGCCTAAACCCAGCATGGTGGCACATGCCTTTAATCCCAGCACTTGGGAGGCAGAGATAGGAGGATCACCTTGAATTCGAGGCCACCCTGAGACTCCTAGTGAATTCCAGGTGAGCCTGGGCTAGAGTGAGACCCTACCTCAGGGGGAAAAAAAAGTCCAGGCCTACATGGATTCACTGGTGAATTTTACCAGACTTTCATGGAAGAACTAACACCAGTGCTTCATAAACTTGTCCATAAAATAGAAAAGGAAGGAATCCTACCAAACTCCTACAAAGCCAGCATCACCCTGATACCAAAACCAGACAAAGGACAGGAAAAAAAAACAAAGAAAGAAAATTAACATACCAATCTCCCTCATGAACATAGACTCAAAAATTCTCAACAAGGGGCTAGAGAGATGGCTTAGAAATTAAGGCACTTGCATGCAAAGCCTAAGGGCCCAGGTTCAATTCCCTAGTACCCATATAAACCAGATGCACATAGTGGCACATACATCTGGAATTCATTGGAGGCCTCGGAGCACTCATTCTCTCTCCCTCCACCCCTTCTCGTTCTCTCCCACTTCTTCTTTCTCATAAATAAAATAAAGAAATAAGGGCTGGAGAGATGGCTTAGAGGTTTTAGAGGTTAAGGCATTTGCCTACAAAGCCAAAGGACCCTGGTTCTATCCCCTAGGACCCACATAAGCCAGATGTACTAGGTGGTGCATGCATCTGGAGTTCATTTGCAGTGGCTGGAGGCCCTGATATGCCCACTCTCTCTCTCTCTCTGTCTCGGTCTCTTTCTCTCTCAAATAAATATATATATTTAAAAAATAAAAATATTTTTAAGTCTTAACAAAATATTGGCAAACAGAATACACGAATATATGAAAAAGATCAATCACCACAACCAAGTAGGTTTTATCCCAGAGATGCAGGGATTGTTCAATATATACAAATCAATAAATGTAATACACTATATAAATGGACTGAGAGAGAAGAATCACAAGATCATCTGAGAAATCAAGCTGCAGCTGAGCTGAAAACCTCCTCCCTGCAGAGCAGCTGATGGAAAGCTGGAACAAGCTGTACTGCCTATAGCCCTATGGGACACAGAAGTCATCAGCAGTGAAAACAGTGGACACTGCAAGCCTTAAGTTTGGCCAAGTAGGCCAAATAACTGAACGGGTTCAATAGTGGCATGTCTGTTATGGGGGAAACCAACTGCCCTCCAATTGGATTGGGAGCCTACTCCAAGGGAGGGAACACATGCCTGGTACTGAAAACCTAACCAAGAGCCTATGGCAAAGCCCTGCGTGGTGGTGCACGCCTTTAATCCCAGCACTTGAGAGGCAAAGGTAGGAGGATCGCTGAGAGTTCTAGGTCACCCTGAGACTTCATAGTGAATTCCAGGTCAGCCTGAGCTAAAATGAGACTCTACCTCGATAAAACAAAACAAAACAAACAAACAAAAAAATTAACGGAGACTGGGAGGGGATATGATGGAGAGAGGATTTGTGAAGGGGAATGTGGAGGAGGGGAGGGAATTATCATGGTTTATTTAATTTTGGAAGATTTCAATAAACAAAGTTTTAAAAAATTCTCAGTGATAGAACTGACACCAAGTTCTGAGGCCTTCCCAGTCTGTATTAAAACCTATAGGAGTAATTCTGTAATTCCTGCATGATGGAGGCTGAGTCAGAAAGATAAGGAGTTTCAAAATAGACACTGTCTCCAAGGTGTGGGTAAGTTTACAGAAATATATAACTAGTAAAAAGCTAAGACAGGGCTGGAGAGATGACTTAGCACTTAAGGCACTTACCTGCGTAGCCTAAAGACTCAGACTCGATTCCCCAGCACCCACATAAACCAGATGTTCATGGTGGTGGTACATGCTTCTGGAGTTCATTTGCAGTGGTTGGAGACCCTGGCTTGCCCATTCTCTTTCTCTTTCTCTCTCTCTCTCTCGTAAATAAAATTTAAAAAGCTAGTACAATCTTAAATACTACTGTGATAGAAGAAATTTGACAGAGAAACCAGCTCCAGAAATATATAACTAATAAAAAGCTAAGACAATCTTAAATACTACTATAATAGAAGAAATTTGACAAAGAATCCAGCCCCAGATGATGCACTTTTAAAGCACAGTTTCTATCGTTCAAGCTTTTACCAAGGAGAAAGCATAACCCTGAGTCTCCTCCCAATCTCTACAGGTGCATCCTGCTTATAATACGTGTGGTGATTTGATTCAGATGCCCCCCATAAACTTAGTGTTCTCAATACTGGTCTCCCCAGCTGATAGCAATTGGAAATTATAGCCTCCTGGAGGCTGTGTATTGTTGGGTGCAGACTTATGGGTTTTACAGTTGGTTTTCCCTTGCCAGTGTTTGGCACCCTCTCCTTCCTGTTCCTGTTGTCCACCTGATGTGGGCCAGGGTGTGATGTCCATTCTCTGGTCATGCCATCATTTTTCCCTGCCATCATGGAGCTTCCCCTCAAGTTTATAAGCCTAAATAAACCTCTTTTTCTCACAAGCTGCTCTGGGTTGGGTGATTTCTACCAGCAACCCTAACCTGATTACAACACTATGTTATCTGGTTAATGCAGCCATAGGCAAACTCCCCTAAACTTTTTTTGGTTTTTGTTTGTTTTGTTTTGTTTTTCAAGGTAGGGTCTCACTCTTGGCTCAGGCTGACCTGAAATTCACTATGTACCCTCATGGTGGCCTTGAACTCACAGCAATCCTCCTACCTCTGCCTCCCAAGTGCTGGGATTAAAGGCATGCACCACCACACCCAGCTCCCCTGAACTTTTGTCTCCAGTCATGTAGCCCAGAAATTTAATCCACCAATAGTGTAAAGAACTCAAGGTGATGTCAAACTGCCTGACATTTTGCCTATAAAACCTCTGAACCATCAGAGCTCCGTGCTCAAGCTTTGGAAAAGATTCCCCTGGGCCCACACTGGCATGATAATAAACACTCATCATGATTCTCCATCTGTCTCTGGTACTGTTTCTGTGTGCCTCAGTTTCTCATAACACTACCTTTATGTTAAATTAAATTAAATTTGACGTGCATATATCTTCACATCTCAATTTGCTAGGTGAGAAATCACAGCCTACTATGACGCATAGCCTAAATGAAGCCTACCCCTGAGGACCATATTTCTTGGTAATGTTAGGGAAATTTTATCCATCCACAAGCCCTTGAACCTTGGCCAATCCTAGGCCACCAATAGATAAGTCCCTGTCTCAAGAAGGCAAACTCTATCTGTAACCAAGCACACTGTTCATACATACCTTCTTTCTCTTGTAAATGCCCATTGTGTGGAGTGGAGCTCTCTGAAACTCCTTTCAAAAAATATTTTATTTTTATTTATTTATTTGAGGAGAAAGAGGAAGAGGCAGAGAGAGAGAGAGAGAGAGAGAGAGAGAGAGAGAGAGAGAGAGAATGGGTACCTCCAGCCACTGCAAACAAAATCCAGATGCATGCGCCACCTTGTGCATCTGGTTTATGTGGGTCTTGGGGGAATCAAACCTGGGTCCTTAGGCTTTGCAAGCAAGTGTTTGAACCACTAAGACATCTGTCCAGTCTCGAGAATCATTCTATTTTTTTTTTAATTTTTTTTGTTCATTGTTATTTATTTATTTGAGAGCAACAGAGAAAGAGGCAGATACAGATAGAGAGAGAGAGAATGGGCACACCAGGGCTTCCAGCCACTGCAAACGAACTCCAGACACGTGCTCCCCCTTGTGTATCTGGCTAACGTGGGTCCTGGAGAATCGAGCCTCGAACCAGGGTCCTTAGGCTTCACAGGCAAGTGCTTAACCACTAAACCATCTCTCCAGCCCAAGAATCATTCTTTACTCAGCTAAACTATTAGGTGTAATTTATCTAA
The DNA here is from genome assembly GCF_020740685.1 of Jaculus jaculus. NCBI lineage: Eukaryota > Metazoa > Chordata > Mammalia > Rodentia > Dipodidae > Jaculus > Jaculus jaculus. The sequence continues at coordinate 59,401,755 of NC_059115.1, forward strand.
AGTTTGTCTTTGAACATTAAACTGCTCATTAAATGACCTGTCTTACAGGAAGTGGGAGCAGAAAGTTTACGGAGAAAAGTCTGGCTATTCACTTTAGGGGATTTGCATTGTAAGACGGAGGCTCTGAAACTAACACTCGGGTTATAACTTAGTGTTGCCTGGCATACTCAAAGCCCTAGGCTCAGCTCCCACTACCACAATATTCCACTCACTAAAAAAGAAAAAAAAAACATGAAATTCACACATTCATAAACTAATATTTTGGTGTGTGTGCTTAACGTGTTCCTATGTGTGTACATGTTCATACATGTGTGCACACTCGTGTGTGTGTCTGTGTGAGCACAGGCATGCATGTGCTACTGCACATGTATGGCAGTCAGAGGACATCTTTCCACTTGGTCTTCACCTTCCCACCTCCTCTGAGGTAGTTTCTCCATCGGGATTCAAGCTGTGCTGTATGCTCTTTGGTGAGCTCCTCAGGAGCTGTTGGGGGGCGGGGGGAATTCTCCTATTTCTGCTTCCCATTTTGTGGTCAGTGTGCTGTGATTACAGAAGCCAGCCATAGTTTCTGGCTTTTTACATGGGGCCTGGGGACAGAACTTGGGTACTCTGACTTGACCAGTGAGCACCTGACCACTGAGCCTTCCCTTGGTCTTCATTCAATATAAATCTTATTGGAGCACAGCCCTGTGTAGTCATTTCCATACTGTCTACGTGGTATCACACTACAAACGCCCAGTTGAGTAGTCTTTGTATATACCCAGAACACTGGAGTTTTTATCTTACCTGTCACCACAAACACCAATGAGCAGAATCTTTAAGCTGTGCTCTACACAGACAGCCAGCGCTCAGAGCAGAACAGATTGACATCCCAGAGATCTGCCTTCTTGTTATCTCTAGCCAATCCAATCAAAGGCAGAGAGTCACTCCAGACTGTAGTCTTACCCCTCTGGTCAGGTGAGCAGCCTAGTTTCTGAGGTGCATGTCTTGGAGTTTCTCTTCTTTTTTCTTAAAAAAAATGATTTATTTATTTATTTGAGAGCGACAGACACAGAGAGAAAGACAGAGGGAGAGAGAGAGAGAATGGGCGCGCCAGGGCTTCCAGCCTCTGCAAACGAACTCCAGATGCGTGCGCCCCCTTGTGCATCTGGCTAACGTGGGACCTGGGGAACCAAGCCTCGAACCGGGGTCCTTAGGCTTCACAGGCAAGTGCTTAACCGCTAAGCCATCTCTCCAGCCCTCTTCTTTTCTTCTCTAGCACCTTTCCCTCATTATCATCTCTGCGTCCCCCTGAGCCTTGCATTCCTCCCATGGCATTACCTAGGCTAGGGGTTAACTCACAACAAACAAACCATTAGCTGTGTGCCCATGTGGAGCTATTGACAATGCAGTTTCCTTTCTACAACATGAAGGTCAAATGTGCTCTCAGAACTTACCATATGAAAGTGTCTGTATCCATCCCTCCTATGCCCCTGTTATTCCCCCTGTCAGCAGTAACTTGTAAGACTCATAGTATACAAGACTGGCATCCTGCCATAATGCATTCAATTCATTGTTAGCATGGCTTCTTAGCAGTAAAAGAGCTTTCTGGGGCTGGAGAGATGGCTTAGCGGTTAAGCGTTTGCCTGTGAAGCCTAAGGACCCCGGTTCGAGGCTCGGTTCCCCAGGTCCCACATTAGCCAGATGCACAAGGGGGCGCATGCATCTGGAGTTCGTTTGCAGTGGCTGGAATCCCTGGCGCACCATATCTCTCTCTCTCCCTCTCTCTCTCTCACTCTTTCTCTCTCTGTCTGTCACTCTCAAATAAATAAATAACAACAACAAAAAATTTTTTTAAAGAGCTTTCTGGCATAAAGCTGTGTACATCAATGTACACCATATGTAACAGCAAGCAGTTATGTCAAGAAGCCATTAAAAAAGAAAAACTAGAGCTGGATTGGTGGATTTGTAGTTAAGCGCTTGACTGTGAACCCTAAGGACCCTGGTTCGAGGTTTGATTCCCCAGGACCCACATTAGCCAGATACACAAGGGGGTGCATGCATCTGGAGTTCTTTTGCAATGGTTGGAGGCCCTGGTGTGCCCATTCTCTCTCTCTCTCTCTCCCTCTCTCTCTCTCTCTCTCTCACTCTCAAATAAATAAATAAAAATAAACAAAAATTTTAAAAAAAAGAAAAGTAGGAAAGCTTTTTAGAGGTCTATAAGGTTCAGACGCCAGGATTTAAGAAAAGATAGATCAAAATTGACAGAATCTCTTTTTTGAAAAAAATAAGAGATAAATTTTATGAACTATCTTAATCTTTGCTTAGAGCTCAGTGATTTTTAGTATGTCCTGTGAAAAGAGTACAATGATTGGTAAGATACTTGTAACATCTCCACTCCTGAAAGCGTGGTTATAAAGCCATAAGAATTTATTATCTGGTTCTTTAGAGAATAACCCTTGGCCTATTCCTCTACTGCTCCATGATATCTAAAATTCCCCCCCCACACACTTTTTTGTTTTTTTGAGGTAGGGTCTCACTCTAGCTCAGGCTGACTGACCTGGAATTCACTATGTAGTGTCACAGTGGCCTCGAACTCACAGTGACCCTCCTCCCTCTGCCTCCCTAGTGCTGGGATTAAAGGCATGCACCACCATGCCTGGATTAAAATCCTTTTTAAAAAATAATTTATTTGCCAGACATGATGGCACATGTCTTTAATCCCAGCACATGGGAGGCAGGGGGAGAAGGATCACCATGAGAAGGCCATCCTAGAGCTACAGAGTGAGACCCTGCCTCAAAAAAGAAAAATAAATAAAAAATAATTTATTGATTTGATTGAGAGAAAGAAAGAGGCAGATAGAGAATAGGTGCAGCAGGACCACTTACCCACTGCAAACAAGCTCTACACACATGTACCACCTTGTGCATCTGGCTTCACGTGGGTCCTGGGGAATCAAACCTAGGTCCTTTGGCCTTGCAGGCAAGTGCCTTAACTGCTAAGCCATCTCTCCAGCCCCTAAAATCCTTTCTCCTATGCAGTTATTACAGTACCTGGCAGCTCAACTTAAGCGCAGAACACTTAAAGCTATCCAGCACCTTTGAATGCACATTATCTCCCTGACCCCCCGCGCTGTGGCAGCACAAAGTGTGGATACTGGAGAACAGCTGAGAGCAACAGTGAGGAAACACAGGGCCTGACTTACTCGTATGTAAATGTTTCCATCAAAGAACTATCTGAAAGAGAGGGGAGCATTCATACAGAAAATTCCCTCGCCTCCGTCAAAGGACAAAAGTAAACAAGTAAAAAATAGTTTAAGGATGGTAACTGGCTTTATTTTCTATTCTAGAACGGGTAACATTTCATAAAATAGATGTTTTAGCACTAAAAATAAAGATGACGTTAATGTAGAATGATAATTGCTAAGGGGAAAAGTTTAGGGGAAATGTGGGTGAAGAGAAAGTATAAAACACAGATTGAAGAAAAAGTTCTAGGGTTCTGTAGCGTGGCTAAGCATAATCTAGTGTATATTTTTATGAAGATCTACAAGAGAGGATCCGGAAGGCACCAAACATAAAGAACTGGTTCTCGGCCTTAGTATCATCTTAGAAACTTGCCCATGAGAGCAAAACTGAGAAAGAAGTGAATGTGCAAACTGAAGCCCAAAGAAGAAAGATGAGGCAAAGGTCCAAGGAAACCAGTTGGTGCCCATGGAGGCCGCAGAAACAGAAATATGTCATGCTGAGCCCGGCGTGGTGGTGCAGGCCTTTAATCCCAGCACTCAGGAGGCAGAGGTAGGAGGATTGCCTTGAGTTTGAGGCCACCCTGAGACTACATAGTGAATTCCAGGTCAGTCTGGGCTAGAGTGAGGCCCTACCTTGAAAAACCAAAACCAAAACAAACTATAACAAAAGTAATACGACACCATGACATGGAAGGAACTGTGTGCCACTGTGGTTGAACTTGCCTTGCTGCATCTGGAATATCCACCACCACATGATCACCAAGACCACCTCTGAGAGACTGGTCTTGCCTACAACCAAAAAACAGTGCCTGATGGTCCTTTGCCTTGGACCTGTGACATTCTGAACTAATTTTGTTTTCAATTGTGATCAAGTGTAACACATGTACAATAAATTGTCTCTTTTGCTGACAGAGTTGAAAAAAATACATAAAGAATTGATGAGAGGGCTGAAGAGATGGCTTAGCGGTTAAGCACTTGCCTGTGAAGCCTAAGGACCCTGGTTTGAGGCTCAATTCTCTAGGGCCCACGTTAGCCAGATGCACAAGGGGGCACATGCATCTGGAGTTCATTTGCAGTGGCTGGAGGCCCTGGCTCTTTCTCTCTCTCCCTGTCCATTGCTTTCAAATAAATAAAAATAAACAAAAAAAATTTTTAAAAAGAATTGATGAGAGGGAAATTATAATTACCATATTTGACCTATACATGTGCATATGTGTTGAAAAATCATGCTGAACCTCATTAATATGTACAATTTAACTTTATATATTTACATATATATAGATATAGATACACACACACACATATATATATTTAAACTAGGGTCTTGATCTAGCCCAAGTTGAACTGGAATTCACTATGTAGTTTCAGGGTGGCCTCAAACTCATTATAATCCTCCTGAGTGCTGTGATTAAAGGTGTGCACCACCATGCCCAGCTCTTAATTTATGTTTTTTTTAAAGTAAATTATTTCAATAATTCATGCTAAAGAGGTTGGTTTTAGAAAATAGCGACAAAAAATAAGAAAAATAACTCAACTGGTCATTTCCAAGTTTCCTTTCTTCCAAAGATAGAGTGACAGGACAATAATAAAACACCTGATTGTTACTTCATTGGCTATTACTTCTCTTGTGGTCAAGGCATAATCAACTATATTATCATGGAAATTGAAATTGGCCTGTTCAGAAAATTTAGCTCTTTCTCTAATCTGGATTTCTTGGGTCAGATATAGCTTCATAGATAGCTTCAGCTTGGGAAATGTTAACACCACTAATTCCATTTCTGTTGGCAGCCTGCTTTTTTTTTTTTTTTTTTAACTAATAGTAACTTTATTTTTTTATTTTTATTTATTTATTTGAGAGTGACAGAGAGAGAAGAGGGAGAGAGAATGGGCACGCCAGGGCCTCCAGCCACTGCAAACGAACTCCAGATGTGTGCGCCCCCTTGCGCATCGGGCTAACGTAGGTCCCAGGGAATGGAGCCTCGAATTGGGGTCCTTAGGCTTCACAGGCAAGCGCTTAACCGCTAAGCCATCTCTCCAACCCGGCAGCCTGCTTTATAGAGGAGTTTCATCCAAAACAATGACTTTGTTCTTTTTAACACCTATAAACTGTTCTTTTTTTTAAAAAGAAAATAATATTTTAAGCCTGGTGTAGTGGCCCACGCCTTTAATCCCAGCACTTGGGAAGCAGAGGTAGGAGGATCACCATGAATTTGAGGCCACTCTGAGATGACAGAGTGAATTCCAGGTCAGTCTGGGCTAGAGCGAGACCCTCCCTCAAAAAACCAAATAATAATAATAACATTTTATTTATTTCTTTGAGAGAGAGAGACAGAATGCGCATGCCAGGGCCTCCAGCCCCTGAAAAGAAACTTCAGATGCATGTGCCAGCTAGTGCATCTGGCTTTTGTGGGTACTGGGGAATCAAACCTGGTTCTTTAGGCTTTGTTGGCAAAGCGCCTTAACGGCTAAGCTGTCTCTCTAGCCCCAGCTTTTTATAATATTTTATTTATTTATTTATTTGAGAGAAGCAGACAGAGCAAGCTGCTGTTTATAGATTATCCCTCAACATTGGGCAACTCTGCTTAATAAAGCTCTGCTCCATACTAAATTCATTCCTGGGCTGGAGAGATGGCTTAGCAGTTAAGGCACTTGCCTGCAAAGCCTAAGGACTCAGGTTCAATTCTCCAGAACTCACGTAAGCCAGATACACATGGTGGTGCATATGTCTGGAGCTTGTTTGCAGTGGCTAGAGGCTCTGGCACACCCATTCTCTCTCTCTCCTCTCCTCTCATAAATAAATAAATAAAAACAAAATACTAAAAATATAAAAAAATAAAAAATGCATTCCTGACTTCTGTTATAACTTTCCCATAGCTCGTACCCTCTGGGAAGATTAAAGAGCTAAGAAGATGCTTGTTCCTCATCCTCCCCTTCCTTGTAGGTTTAGGAGGCCTGCCTCTCTCCTGCTGCATGGAAGGGTGTCCTCCTGCCCAAAGATCACCCTCCCTCTCTTCTAACACAAACAGTACAAGAGAATGGTCTAAAGTATAGATGGGCTGCATCATTCTGACCTTTGAATGCTCAAAGGCTGTGTGATCTTGTGTTATTTTCTTCCTTAGTTTGTAAGAAATAAAAGAAAGACGGTTTCTCAAGGTAGGGTCTCATTCTGGCCCAAGCTGACCTAGAATTCACTATGTAGTCTCAGGCTGGCCTTGAACTCTCTGCAATCCTCCTACCTCTGCCTCCAAAGTGCTGGGATTAAAGGCGTGCACCACCACTCCTGGCTAAAAAAAAAGTCTTAAAAAAAATAAAATTTTATATATTTTACATTACTGCCGTCAGCAAAATAGCTTAGAAAACCAAGCTGTTAAGTGGTTCCTGGTACCAGAAGACTAAAAAGACATTACTCCTGAGGAGAGTAATTTTTATGAGAGTAAGCGGTTCATGATACTATAAAGAAAAGTACACAGGCCAATTTTTGAGATCCTTGGAATGAAAACAGCATATAAGAAGCCAGCTCAGATTCAGAAGTAATGGGGTTCTTCCCTCATCTCTGATTATAACAAATCTTTATCATCACCTTCCACCCTGGGCTCACCTATAAGACCCTGTCTGTCCTCCTCAGGCCTCTGGCATGGCGCCATTGATGGACCATAAGCCTCAGCTAGCAGAGAGGAATGTGAGGATGAACTATGAGGACCAAACTACGGAAAGAAATACGGGACAAAACTCTGAGAATATTTCTTATGGACCTTGCAATTATTTTTATTTATTTTTGGATTTTCGAGGGAGGGTTTCACTCTAGCTCAGGCTGACCTGGAGTCCAGTATGTAGTCTCAGGGTGGCCTTGAACTCACTCCCTCCTACTGTTATGCCCAGATCACGGAGTCCCCAAAGACCGCAGGAACTCTAACACGTATGCAACAGCAAAGAGCTTTATTTCGGGCTTAAGCTTGGACTCTTGACTTCACCAGCACAGTGGATCTGTACAAGAGCCCTGAGCGGCAGGGGGGCAGGGTTTTTATAGGGATTTGAACAAAGAAATAGGGAGAAGTAGGGGGATGGTTACATAACTGGTTGATCTAAGCAGTAACTGCACTTGTATTTTTCTGATAGGCTTAGGATACTGGTAGGCAAAGCTGGTGGGCAGGGGCCTAGGGGGATTCCAAGCAGATTAGGTAACCTTTATTGTGATTGGTTATGTGTATTTGAGGAACTTTAAATAAACTTATTTTAAGCAAACTTATCTATGACCACAGGAACGCATGATGCAGACAGTATTCCCCCTTTATCAGGAAACTGACCTTGCCGGGAAGCAGAAACTTAGACCTATTGATGATTATGAGGCTTATTATGGCTTCCGGAGTCCTTCACCTACCTCTGCCTCCTGAGTGCTAGGATTAAAGGCATGCATGCACTACCACGCCTGGCTTAATCTATTTTTTCTTTTTTTTTTTCTTTATGAGAGAGATAGAGAGGGAGAGTTGTCATGCCACAGCCTCTGGCCATTGCAATCAAACTCCAGACATGTAAGTCACCTGGTGCCTCTGGCTAACGCGGGTTCTGGGAAGTTGAACCTGGGTCCTTAGGTTACTCAGGCAAGTGCCTTAAGCCCTAAACCATCTCTCTGGCCCACAAATAGCTTTTTTTTTTTTTTTTTTTTAGCTATGTATTTATTTGTAAGTAAGTAAAGAGAGAAAGTATGGATGTGCCAGAGCCTCTTGCCACTGCTAATGAACTCCAGTGCCTATGCTATTATATGCATCTGGCTTTGTGTGAGCCCTGGAGGATCAAACTCCAGTAGTCAGGCCTTACAAGCGTCTTTATCCGCTGAGCCATCTCTCCAGCCACACAAATAACTTTTGTGACATTATTGCTGTTAGATGTTAAATTCTTTACTTGTAACTTGCTTTAAAATTAACCTTACAACTGTGTGATCCACCTGCTTAAAGTAAGGTGTCTGGGTTTCCTCTCCTCTGGTGGACCTTTGGCCAGAGCAGCACAGATGATCAATACCGACAAGCAATGTTTACAGATGCTGACCGATCTTAAGATATGCATTATGCTCCTCTCCTCAGAGGCCTGGCTGGATTCTCGACACAGAACAAACATACTGATTGAAAAGTGCTGACCAAGTCCTGGAAGGATGGCTTAGTAATTAAGGCACTGCCTGCAAAGCCAAAGGCCCCAGGTTCAATTCTCCAAGACCCACGTAAGTCAGATGCCCAAGGGGGCACATGTGTCTGGAGTTCGTTTGCAGTGGCTGGAGGCCCTGGCACACCCATTCTCTCTCTCTTTTTCTCTTTGCCTCATTCTCTCTGTCAAGTAGATAAATAAAAATATTTTTGAGAAAAGTGCTATCTGCGTGTGGTGGCACAGGCCTTTAATCTCAGCACTCGGGAAGCAAAAGTAGGAGGATCCTTGTGAGTTTGAGGCCACCCTGAGACTACATAATTAATTCCAAGTGCCAGAGTGAGACCTACCTCAACAAACCAAAATGAATAAATAAATAAATAAAGTGCTGAGCAAGCCAAGCGTGGTGACACACGACTTTAATCCTAGCACTAGGGAGGCAGAGGTAGGAGGATCACCATGAATTTCACACCATCCTGAGGTCAGCCTGGACTTGAGTGAGACCTTACCTCCACAAAACAAAAGAAAAAGAAAAAGAAAAGTGCTGACCATAGATAGCATTGAAGACACTGAGGTCAGTAACTCTGTGGGCCTACAGATCTGGCAAAGGCAACACGTGGGCTTAATGTGATTGGTTTAGTGATAAGAAGACATGTGTCTTCTGGATCAGCAGAGTCCAGTAGGTCACACCCCTGAATCCCTTCCTTTAACAAATTCTAAGGATTATCCAAGGTTGAAAGTTCCTTACCTTTGGCTCATACAGTGTCCTAACTTGTTCATGTGTTACTGGTTTTTGTCTGTTCAATGAAACTGCTAATGAGTGTCTGTATGCAGAAGGGAGGAAGCCACAGCTATGGTGACATCGGAGTAGAAGCGACAGCAGATGAGGCAGGTTTACTGATGGCTGAAACTAAATGTCTCTTCAGTTTCTTTCGTCATGCAGTTGCTAGAGGCATCTAGCCCACTCCTGGGATGGGCGTACCAGGGGTTAGCTCTCCCACCTCTCAGGCTCTGCTCCTAGAAGCAGTTTGCCCACTTCTGGATAGAAAAGTTCCAGAGGTTAGTCTTTTTAAAATTCAGAGCTATGCTTCCCCCCCCCAAAAAAAAAATACAGCAGGGGAAGTTATGAATAAGAGAAGCCCCTAATGTAGTAACTATGGCTGAAGTAGATAGCGTATGTTGCTGGAATTTTACATTGGTGAAATTATAAACTCATTACATCATGAACATAGCAATATGAGGACCTCTGTGCAGCTAAGACATGGGGTGCTACAGAAACTTGTTTATACTGCCAACAACCCTCTGTAGAGAAAAACAACCTCAAGAACACCATAACTACATATCTAAGCAGTGAGATGTGATTCTACCCAACATTGATAATCTTGTCACTCTAGAGCAAATACTTTAAGCATGTCCAGAGTGTGCAGTGTGCTACTGAAAATACTTGGCTCACATTCAAAAGCCAAGCGGAGTTTTCCATCCATAGCATTAAACAAAATAGTTCTTTATAAAAAATTACTAGCAGAAAGCCAGGCATAATGGCGCACGCCTTTAATCCCAGCACTTGAGAGGCAGAGGTAGGAGGATCGCCGTGAGTTCAAGGCCACCCTGAGACTACATAGTGAGTTCCAGGTCAGCCTCGGCTAGAGTGAGACTCTACCTCGAAAAATAAAATAAAATTACTAGTTGAAGGGTGATGTGACTGGGACACAGCTAGCCTCTATGTCTGTCATTTGCAATTTTCAGAGTGTGTTGACTATAATCTTGTTGCTTACATGTAATATACATGTGCTTAGATAGGAAGCTTGAAACTCAGTATCCTGGACAGAAATAAAACTGGACTCTTGGGAATATTTGGGATATGTGCCAGCATTAATGATCTGTATAAATAATTGAGAAGTAGTCATTTAGAACAAGTTCATAGTCTATGCCATCATCCTCAGCACTCTTTTTTTTTTTTTGGTTTTTCAAGGTAGGGTGGATAATGAAGATGTGGCACATTTATACAATGGAGTTCTACTCAGCGGTAAAGAAAAATGAAGTTATGAAATTTGCAGAAAAATGATGGACCTGGAAAGGATTATACTAAGTGAGGTAACCCAGGCCCAGAAAGCCAAGCGCCACATGTTCTCTCTCATATGTGGATCCTAGCTACAGATGATTGGGCTTCTGCGTGAGAAGGAAAATACTTGGTAGCAGAGGCCAGTAAGTTAAAAAGGAGACATAAAGGGAAGAGAAAGGAAGGGAGGAGGATACTTAATAGGTTGATATTGTATATATGTAAGTACAATGATTGTAATGGGGAGGTAATATGATGGAGAATGGAATTTCAAATGGGAAAGTGTGGGAGTGGGGAGGGAGGGAATTACCATGGGATATTTTTTTATAATCATGGAAAATGTTAATAAAAATTTAAAAATTAAAAAAAATAAAAAAACTTTATTTTTATTTATTTATTTATTTGAGAGAGAGAGAGAAAGAGGCAGAGAGAGGGAGAAAGAGAATGGGTGCACCAGCGCCTCCAGCCACTGCAAACAAACTCCAGACACATGCCCCCTTGTGCATCTGGCTTATGTGGGTCCTGGGGAATCGAACCAAGGTCCTTTGTCTTTGAAGGCAAATGCCTTAACTGCTAAGCCATTTCTCCAGCCCCAATGTTGAATATTTATAGAATGAGACTTTGGGAAGGGGGCTAGCTGCTTTTTATTGAGAAAAATTAGTCAAGTTTTTGTTTTCAGGGATTGCATTCATATTACTAATGCTTGTTTTTGTCTGACCATACCACTTGATCATTAACTAGAGAACCTCTACTCTTAGGAAATCCCGTAGGATATTGTACAGTTGAACTTACTGTGCGTGTACTCAAAACAGGTCAGGCCAGATTGCTGACTTCCTCCCTCTGGGTCTCCTGATCCCAGATGCACCCTGGAATATATTTAAATAGAAATGGGGTATTTAGCAAACAGTTGCTAAGAAGAAATGTTACATGAGGGAGATTTAAAAAAAAAAAAAAAAAAGCCATTCCCAAGGTACTATATGCCAGGGAGCAGTATATTTTGTGTTAACTTAGACTCAACAGATTGATATCCAAAGGCTGAGCCCTGAGCGCAGCTGGGGCCTTGTGTTAGATACATTTTAGTCTCTTTGTGTCTCATAGAGGGTGATACTCACATTCAGATTGGTTACTTTCAATTTATTAAGCAGAGTTTACTGAAAAATGGAATTTATCAGACTGGAGAGATGGCTTAATGGTTAAGGCACTTGCCGACAAAAGCCTAAGGACCCATGTTTGACTCTCCAGATTCTAAGTAAGCCAGACGCACAGGTGACGCAAGTGCGCAAGGTTGCACGTAAGCACAAGGTGGCACACACATCTGGAGTTCTGTTGTAGCAGCTGGAAGCCCTGGCGCACCAATGCTCTCTTTCTCATGCTCATTAAAAAAAAAAAAAAAAAGAATTTAGGGCCGGGTGTGGTGGCACACACGTTTAATCCCAGCACTCAGAGGTAGGAGGATCACTGTGAGTTCGAGGCTATCCAGGTCAGCCTGGGCTAGAGCGAGACCCTACCCCCCCCCCACACACACAAAAGTAATTTATCACAATTGATCATAACCGAGGGGGCGAAGAAGATAGAATCAAGGATGCTGACCAGCCTATCCTAGATGTTTCTTGTTTTTCCTTCCATCAGTTTCCCAGATTCCTCTTTAGCATCAGAAACCCTGCTCCCTTTTATCACAATACAGTAACATGCTATGCCAAGTTACTCCGGGGCACGTTCTGGGCTTGCCAAGGTCTTTATGTGTACAGACACATAGCTGTCTTCTCTGTTCTGAGGGCCTTTACCATGGACTAACTTACCCCACAGTTTGAAGTAGGTCACATGTGCAGCTGGATGCGGGTGAGGGTCCAGGCCAGGAACATTCTTTTCGTTGTTGTTTATTTTATTTATTTATTTGAGAACAGACAGAGAGAGGAAGAGGCAGATAGAGAGAGAGAGAGAATGGGCACGCCAGGGCCTCCAGCCACTGCAAACGAACTACAGACACGTGCGCCCCCTTGTGCATCTGGCTAACGTGGGACCTGGGGAACCGAGCCTCGAACCGGGGTCCTTAGGCTTCACAGGCAAGCACCTAACCACTAAGCCATCTCTCCAGCCCTAGGTACATTCTTAATAAAGGCATGTGCATTGCCTGAGCCAAGCAGCATCCTGAATTGCTAACTATTTCCCGTGCTTGTGAGCCTCACTTGTGCTGTGGGAGAAACCTTTCTCCACGGGCAGATGTGGACATAAGTTTCTGCGCAGCAGTGAGGGCGCATGTGACAGTGAAAGGCCCAAGAATTCAGAAGCCCAGAAATACTATCACGCTCCAAAGGGAGCTTAAGCGGGCCCCTGCATACCTCAAACTCCAGGCTTTACTCTCTGTTGGAAGCAAGTAAAGAATCCCTCTTCTCATTGTATCAGAGCCCGCTCCTAATATAAAACTAGGTAAAAAGGGCATGAGATAGCCCTCAAGGATGGGAAATGAGTAATGAAGCGAACCACTTATTTGGTTTCTGTAAATAGCTTGCACCATATGCCTTAATAGCCCACACCGTAAGCCTTAGTAGCCCGCACCATAAGCCGTAGCAGCCTGCCTCAGACCTCCAAGGTCACAGGAGACTGATACCACACTCTGCTACCCCCACCCAAGGACCTGCGCAAATGCTGACCTCCAAGGTCATAAGAGAATGATTGGTCCACAAGGGGCTTGAACAAATTAAACTAATTGGCTTAGAAACTATGGAGTGGCACAAACTGACTGGCTCGCACCCCGCGGGCTCCTGATGTTAAAAAAATGATTGGTCTAATGCACAGGCTTTGTTAGAAACCCTACAAAAACTGTCCCGTTCCTGCATTCGGGGCTCTGCAGTCCTCTACCCCTGTGCGGTGTACGACTGTGGGCCCCAGCACGCTTGGAATAAAATCCTCTTGCAGTTTGCATCAAGACCGTTTCTCGTGAGAGATTTGGGGTGTCGCCATATCCGGGCAGAGCGTGGGGTCCCCATCGTGGGGTTCCTTCAACAGAACAGAATGTGATTAAAGCAAAGCCGGCTTTGGTGAACTGGGTTGGTGGCGGAGAAAGGCTGCGCGCAGGAGCGTGGTGAGGACTCACGGAGGCGCGTCTCTCAAGCGCAGCGTAACCCGCAGGCAGCGAGGCGCGTCCTCCAGTCTCTTCCCGAAGCCCTTGTTTTCCCTTAATATAATCTTAGGGAGGGATCTTGCAATCTTTTTTTTTCTTCTTCTTCTTCTCAGACTTGTAGACTTTCTGAGTCTCCTGAGCTTCCTTCCTCTCCACAGGAGGGGATGATTCCAGTGTTACCCAACGCTGGTCACTCTGCCCCAGTTGTTTCACAGCTGTGTACTATCCCTTTAGCCTTGGGAAGTGGTCATGGGATGGGTGAAGTTTCAGTTTTCCCATACTTGACTTCCTCCAGTTAAGATGCACTTCTTCCACGCTTGATTTCTTGAGTCTCCAGGGCCTTCCCCCACTCTCTTCAGGAGGAAATAGTTCAATTCTGAGGCAACTGCTATAGAGATGTTGTAGAAATTTTCTGGAAAGATCATTCCAATGCCAATATGAGTGAAAGTAGGAGTTTATTTACCGGGGGGCCCCAAAAGCTTGAGGTAGCCCTCCAAAGAAGCTCTGACCTCGAGCTGAGATTTTATTTCCATTGTATAGTTTTCACAGCCAAGGGGAGGGGGAAGGGAACAAACACGATGTGTATCAGTCATTTCTGTAGTCAGGCCACCCTAACAATGGACTCCATATTTTGTTTTAGTCTAAACTGTTTTTCCTTCTTACGTTCCTCTGGGTCCATTCTGGACAGAACCTTCTGGGACTTCTCCATCTGCTGAATAAGATAAATTTAGCTCCTCAGCAAGTAACTCTTTCAGTAAATAAGTGAATCAGTTTAACTTTTAGCTTCTTTTCCACCACACAGCAACCTATAAGATAAGCACTGGGGAAGATGGAGAAGCTAAGGAAGAAGGATCATGAATTCAAGGCCAGCTTGAGTTACATAGAAAAGTTCTATCTCAAAAAAAAAAAAAAAAAAAAAAAAAAAAAAAAAACGGGGAAAATGAAGAGGATAAAATATATGTGAAGAGCAATGATAAATATATGTTGTGATTTTTTTTTTCCCCCCTGAGGCAGGGTCTCACTGTCACTCAGGCTGACCTGAAATTCACTATTCAGTCTCAGGGTGGCCTTGAACTCATGGTGCTCCTCCTACCTCTGCCTCCCAAGTGCTGGGATTAAAGGAGTGTTCCACCATTCCTGGCTCTGTTGTGAATTTTAAAATTATTTATTTTACAAATGAACAGTGTAAGGTCGGAAAAAGAAAATGCCTTGAAAATGACAGAATACATGTTGATCTTTTTAATATTTTATTTTTATTTACTTATTTATGACAGCAAGAGAGAAGAGAATAGATAATAGGCACTCCAGGACCTCCAGCCGCTGTAAATGAACTCCAGACACATGTGCCACCTTCTGCAAATGGCTTACATGGGTTCTGGAGAATCAAACCTGAGTCCTTAGGCTTCACAGGCAAGCAAGCACCTTAACAACTAAGCCATCTCTCCAGCCTTATATGTTTACTTTGATTTTTTTTTTTTTTTAAGATGCAAGGAAATTTTTTCAGTTAAAAATCAGAAAAGAGAGCTGGAGGGATGGCTTAGCGGTTAAGGCATTTGCCTGTAAAGCCAAAGGACTCAGGTTCGATTCTCCAGGACCCACGTTAGCCAGATGCACAAGGGGGCGCATACATCTGGAGTTCGTTTGCAGTGGCTGGAGGCCCTGGCATGTCCATTCTCTCTCTCTCTGTCAAATAAATATTCTTTTTAAAAAAATCAGAAAACGGCTGGGCGTGGTGGCACATGCCTTTAATCCCAGTACTCAGGAGGTGGAGGTAGGAGAATCACTGTGAGTTTGAGGCTGGCCTGGGTCTATAAAATGAGTTCCAGGTTATTCTGGGTTAGAGTGAGACCCTACCTAGGGAAAAAAAAAATCAGAAAATATAAATGTTAATTAAGTTACAAATACCACAAATCTCACCACTTAACCATTATTAGTAGATTTTATGTGTTATATTATGCACCTTTTCTATTAAAAGGGGGTATTATGCAGAATATTTTGATCTTTTTAGTGTTTTAGTTAGTATACAATATAATGGGCTTTGTTACTTTTTTTGTTTGTTATTTTGAGGTAGTGTCTTGCTCTAGCTCAGGCTGAGCTGGAATTCACTATGTAGTCTCAGGGTGGCCTCAAACTCATGGTGATCCTCCTACCTCTGCCTCCTGAGTGCTGGGATTAAAGGTATGTGCCACCATGCCCGGCTTTACCATTTTTTTTAAAAAAATATTTTATTTATTTATTTGAGAGAGAGAGAGAGAGAGAGAGAGAGACAGAGAGACAGAGAGACAGATAGAGAATGCGCACATAAGGGCCTACAGCCACTGCAAACAAACTCCAGATGCATGTACCACCGTCTGCATCTGGCTTATGTGGGTACTGGGGAATTGAAACTGGGTCCTTTGGCTTTGCAGGCAGGTGCCTTAACACCTAAGCCATTTCTCCAGTCCCATTACCATTTTCATGCATATTACTGTACCTTGTTCATATTTACTTCTCCACAACCTTTCCCAGTCCCCTTCTCTGGCTCCCCCACCCCACCCCCACACCTTCAACTGTGCTTCATTAAGTCTTTATTCTACAGTATAGGAGATAGGAATTGGCTAGAAGGCACTTTAACGGTGACAGGACCTTAAAATAAACAGCTTTCTCCTTGACTAAATGGAGAAATTGTCCTTGGTCCTGCAGGTCATTACACCTTACTACAGGTTAGAAATGTCAGAAGGCAATGATTGAGATGGGGAGGTAATATGATGGAGAATGGAATTTCAAAGAGGAAAGTGTGGGGGGGGGGGAGGGAGGGAATTACCATGGGATTTTTTTTTATAATCATGGAAAATGCTAATAAAAATTTTTTAAAAAGACCTTAATTAAAAAAAAAAAAGAAATGTCAGAAGGGTCTGGCCTTTTCTTTTCTTTTTTTTTTTTGGTTTTCCAAGGTAGGGTCTTGGCCTTTTCTTATCTCTTCCCCCTTAGAGAGTCCTTCCACTTCTTTCTAAGAAGGCCTTTCCTAGAGAATATTTTTTGGAAGGGCTGGAGAGATGGCTTAGCAGTTAAGATGCTTGCTTGTGCAACCCAAGAACTCACATTCCAATCTCCAGGTCCTACCTAGCCAGACGCAGTGATGCAAGTGTGCACTGTCATACATGTACACAAGGGGGCGTCTCGAGTTCCTTCACAATGGCTGAAAACCCTGGAGTACCCATTCTCCCCCACCCTCTCAAAAATAAATTAACAACAACAATGAAAAAAAAAAAAAAAGATTTCTGGGAAGATTGCTCTTTTCTAGAAATCCTGACCTCAGACACCTGATGTCAGGACTAGACTGGCTAAACCAACTGCCCATCTATGGGGCTCATTAAAAAAAACAAACAAACAAGATAACCCCAACCTAAGTCTCAAGGTGAGCTTCCTTTTATTTTGGAACAAGTTTTTCATGTAGAGAAACATATTACAGCCAGCATGAGAATTCCAGTCGTTGGAAAATATTACCATGTGAATTTGCAGAGAGAACAGCACCAGAGACTGCAGAAACGCAGGAGTACCACGCCTACAAAGCACTTCACACTGAATCTGCACAATTAGGCTCCATTGTTCCGAGTAGCCTTTTTTAAAAATAAAAGTGAAGACATGAGAGAATTTCACAGAAAAGCGTCAAATGAAATTCTGAACAAACAGAAGAAAGAAGGCAGAGCTCAGCAGACGAATTACTCATTTAGCCAGCGTTTGCATTCTCTGTATCCCAAAGTAAGGAGGAAGAGAACATTTTTTTTTTAATTTATTTATTTGAGAGCTACAGACACAGAGAGAAAGACAGATAGAGGGGGAGAGAGAATGGGCGCGCCAGGGCTTCCAGCCACTGCAAACGAACTCCAGACGCGTGCGCCCCCTTGTGCATCTGGCTAACGTGGGACCTGGGGAACCGAGCCTCGAACCGGGGTCCTTAGGCTTCACAGGCAAGTGCTTAACCGCTAAGCCATCTCTCCAGCCCAAAGAGAACATTTATAAAAAGAAAATTCTGTAAGTAGCTCTCTAAAAGTCTTGATTGCTTGCTGTAGCTGAAGTTGCCAGAGACCCAAGTGGTCGGAATACCTTTCCCTGTGTTCCAGAGAGTACTGCTGCTCTCTTCCCTGTGTGGGACTTTGGATCACAGTCCCTGGATCAAAAACAGTTATACAGAGAGAACGCCAAGGTTGAAATTGGTATTTAATTGGTATTTAATTTTTTTTTTTTTTTTTTGGTTTTTCGAGGTAAGGTCTCACTCTAGCCCAGGCTGACCTGGAATTCACTATGGAGTCTCAGGGTGGCCTCGAACTCACGGCGATCCTCCTACCTCTGCCTCCAGAAAACTGGGATTAAAGGCGTGCGCCACCACGCCTGGCTTTTTTTTCTTTTTGTTTTTCGAGATAGGTTCTTGCTCTAGCCCAGGCTGACCTGGAATTCACTATGTAGTCTCAGGGTGGCCTCAATATCATGGCGATCCTCCTACCTCTGCCTCCAGAAAACTGGGATTAAAGGTGTGTGCCATCACACCCTACTTTTTTATTTTATTTTTTTTAAGGTTGTGTCTCACTCTAGCCCAGGCTGACCTGATACTCACTCTGTAATTTCAGGCTAACTTCGAACTCACAGTGATCATCCCATCTCTGCCTCCTGAGTGTTGGCATCAAAGGTGTGCACCACCATGCCTGGCTCACAGAGTTTATATTGTATGTTTTTGGATTTTTTTTGTGTGTGTCCTTTGTTGTTGGTGATTTTCTTCTTCTTCCTTTCTTTTCTTTTCTTTTTTTTATTGACTTTCTGAATCCTAAGAACTAGAGTGTGGTAGTTTGCATGTGATAGTTTAAATGCATGGCCCCACGGACTCAGGTGTTTGATTAAAATTGAGCTTGCAACTTCAGCCCCTAGCAGGCAGATCCCTGCTAGAGGGGGCATGTCAGTGGGGCAGCCCTTAGAGTCCAGCCCTTCTAGGTGTGTTCAGAGTAGGCTGAGCTCTGGTGGCTCCTGCTTGTTGGTGTTGGTGCTTGCCTGCTGCAGTGTCTCTCTGCTTGGATCTATGCAAGGGAGACAATCTTCTTCCACCATTGATGGAGTTTCCCCTGGATTTTTTTTTTTTTTAATTTATTTGAGAGCGACAGACACAGAGAGAAAGACAGATAGAGGGAGAGAGAGAGAATGGGCGCGCCAGGGCCTCCAGCCTCTGCAAACGAACTCCAGACACGTGCACCCCCTTGTGCATCTGGCTAACGTGGGACCTGGGGAACCGAGCCTCGAACCGGGGTCCTTAGGCTTCACAGGCAAGCGCTTAACCACTAAGCCATCTCTCCAGCCCTCCCCTGGATTTTATAAGCCTGAAGTAAACACTCTTTCTCCCATAAGCTGTGTCTGATTGGATGTTTGTCACAGAAACAAGGAGCTGACTGCAACATAGAATTAGATAAAAGAGTTATCCTTTGCTTTTTAAAAAATATTTTATTTGGGCTGGAGAGATGGCTTAGCGGTAAAGCGTTTGCCTGTGAAGCCTAAGGACCCCGGTTCGAGGCTCGGTTCCCCAGGTCCCACGTTAGCCAGATGCACAAGAGGGCGCACGTGTCTGGAATTCGTTTGCAGAGGCTGGAAGCCCTGGCGCGCCCATTCTCTCTCTCTCTCCCTCTGTCTTTCTCTCTGTGTCTGTCGCTCTCAAATAAATAAATAAAATTTAAAAAAAAAAATTAAAAAAAAAATATTTTATTTATTTATTTTATTTATTTGAGAGAGAGAGAGAGAGAAGTAGGCAGGAAGAGAGAGAGAGAGGGAGGGAGAGAATGGGCACATCAGGGCTTCCAGCCACTGCAAAGGAACTCTAGATGTGTGTGCCCACTTGTACATCTGGCTTATGTGGGTCCTAGGGAATCGAACCTAGGTCCTTTGGCTTTACAGACAAGTGCCTTAACCACTAAGCTATCTCTCCATAGGAAAAAAAAATATTTCTGCCATATGTGTGTGTGTGTATTTCTGAAAAAAAATCTCATAGCTTGTGTTTTTGCCAAAACTAAAATAGGGCTGGGAGATGGTTCACAAAGTGACACGTGCATCTGGCGTTTGCAGCTGCAAAAGGTGCTGGCACACCCAATTCATTCTCTTTCTCTGTCTCTCATTCACTCATTTTCTTTTTTTTTTCCTAATTTTTTTTTGTTTCATTTTTATTTACTTATTACAGAGAGAGAGAGAGAGGGAGATAGAGAGAGAGGGAGATAGAGAGAGGGAGAATGGATGCATCAGGGCCTATAGCCACTGCAAACAAACCCCAGATGCATGTGCCTCCTTGTGCATCTGGCTTACGTGGTACTGGGGAATGGAGCGTTGAACTGGGGTTCCTAGGCTTCACAGGCAAGCACTTAACCGCTAAGCCATCTCTCCAGCAGCCCCCCTTTTTTTGAGGTAGGGTGTCCACTCTAGGCCAGGCTGACCTGGAATTCACTATGGAGTCTCAGGGTGGCCTCGAATTCACAGCAATCCTCCTACCTTTGCCTCCCAAGTGCTGGGATTAAAGGCGTGCATACCACAACTGGCTCATTTTCTTTCTTTTACACATATACACACAAACAAAATAAATTTAAAAAAATTAAATATGTAGGGTGATGTTATTACATGTTCCTAAGTTTCTATTATAGGCCATGTGATTTGACATCTGGAATGGTATGCAGTTGCTTTGTATTCCTCTATGAGAAATTTTTATTCTGGGGGGATAAAAGAAGAAGAATGCTTTGAAGGTTTTTCTTAGAAGAGTAAGAATTGAGACAAGCCACTAATTAGAGGGTTAGATGTTTAAGGAAATGATATTTTACTAATGTATCAAAATAGGGAGAAAATAGCATAATAAGCCATTGGGTAGGTAAGGCCAATTCTATTTTTAGTGTCTGAATTTGAAGTGATTATAGAAGATGTTTGGGCAGATGGGACTGGAGCTCAGGAATGATATCAGAACTCCTAATACAAAACTGAAAGATTCTATAAAGTGTCAGGAGGTCAACCTCAGAAGGAGAAGTACATTTCCAAGTGGAAAAAAAAATGCAGAGAGCAGAGAACAGTGGGGAACCAAGAACTAAGCTGTGGTGACGACCTGATAGTATTAGTGAGGGGATGTGAATTGTCTGTTGTCATCAGGTGGGTCTGAGGGGCACTAAGGGGCTTTAAGACATGTTTTACTAATACATTAGGGGAGAGAGGATGCTATTCAGGGACTATAAAGAATTAAAATAAAAGAAGACAATTTGGATTTAGGACGTCATTAGAGACTCTTGTGAATGGAATTTTAGAAGAGGATTATGATGGTTTGGAGGTATTCAGGTGTTATTAAAATTGAGTTTGCAGGGACTGGAGAGATGGCTTAGTGGTTCAGGTGCATGCCTGCGAAGCCTAAGGACCCAGGTTCGATTCTCTGCAGTTCCCACGTAAGCTAGATGCACATGGTGCTGCATATGTCTGGGGTTCGTTTGCAGTGGCTGGAGACCCTGGTGTGCCCCTCCTTACTCTCTCCCTCTCCCTCTGTCTGTCTCAAATAAATACATAAAATAGATAAATAAAATGTTTAAAATTGAGTTTGCATCTTCTGTCCCTAGCAACAGACTCCTGCTAAAGAGGGCGGGGCATGTGTCACTGGGGTCAGATCTGAATTCCTGCATAAGCTATGTAGGGTGAGTTCCATGGAGACCCGTGCTGTTTGTGGAATGTGCTCACTTTTGGTGGTGGGTTTTCTCTCTCTCTCTCTCTCTCTTTCTGGATCTGTGAAAGGTGTCCAATCTCTTCCACCATTATGGAACTTCCCTCGGATCCATGAGCTTCAAATAAACCCCTTTCTCCCTTAAATTGTGTCTGATTTGGAAGTTCATCCCAGCAGCATGGAACGGATTACAACAAGGGTATAAATTGATAAGATATTGTGTTAGTTACTTCGCTCACTGTGGTGACCAAATACCTGGCGAAGCAGGCTCACTGTTCCGGGGATGCAGTCATGGCCGCTGGGGAGTCATGTCGCAGCTGCATCAGGAAAAGAGAGAATGGGAACAGGATCAGGGTTGGGCTCTAACCCTCAAGACCTGCCCCACGTGGCCTGTAGCTAGGTCTCGTGCTCCAAAAGGTCCATAACCTTCCAAAGCAGGGCCATCTGCTGAGGGCCCCCAGCGTTCCAGCTGGGAGACTTTTCACAATCAACATCAACCCATAATAGACACCAAGAGATGTGGGTCCCTGGATCCCCGGTTCCCCAGGGCTCCAGGTGACCGTGGAGAGAGAGCAGGGTCGTGGGAGGCAGTCTCAGTGAACAGCTCATGCATTTGTTAGGGAAATGGGTTTCTGAGCCCTGGAGAGCTGGAAGAGGATCCTAAGGGGATTGGTGGGTTCAAAGGTTGCTAGCCCATGCCTAGGGAGGCTCATTCCAGCAGGTCAGGAGAGAGTCAGGTGATCCACACAGTGGCGGGAAGAGGGTCGCAGGGGGATGGGCTGGGTGAAGGCTGCTGGCTGACACCATATAAGGAGTTTCCTAGGCAACTGGCCAAAGGTCACAGGGCTATGAGCTAAGCCTAAATTCAGGTGTGCGGGGCTTGGAGAGGGTCATTAGCTGTGCCTGGCAGCTCAGGGCCGTCTCATGAAGGCTCCAGCCTGTGCCTGGCAGTGCCCAGCAAAGAGGCATCACTGTTTAGCAGTAGTAACTATGAACTGTTCTTTGTTCTCATACTTACTCATTGTCCTTTTCTCTTTTACTTTCTTTCTTTCTTCCCTTTTGATTTTTGGCTTTCTGAGGTAGGGTCTCACTTTAGCCCAGGCTGACCTGGAATTCACTATGTAGTCTCAGGGTGGCCTCGAACTCACAGCGATCCTCCTACCTATGTCTCCCACGAGCTGTGATTAAAGGGGTGTGTCACCACGCCACCCCCCCCCATTGTTCTTTTCTCTTACTAGTCTTTTTTTTTTGTTTTCATTCTTTCTCCTTTAAAAAGTTGAAGTCTCACTGTGTAATCCTGCTCACCTTAAACTCCTGCCTCAGTCTTCGAAGTACTGGTTCTACAAAGAGTAGTGAGTCTGCCATGACCTTGACCTGGTGACGACGCCAGTGTGGGCTCCAGTGTGAGACTATTTCTCAAAAAAAAAAAAAAAAAAACAATTATATGATTCACTTTCAGGGAGTAGAAAACTTTTGAAATTCCCTGTTATCTGTCACATAGAAGCGCAGACTGGAGAATATCTATATTACATTTGAAGAAAATAAAAACTAAGCTGGGCACTCACACCAGCGCTCAGGAGGCAGAGGGAGGAGGATCACTGTGAGTTCTAGGCTACCCTGAGAGTACATAGTGAATTCCAGGTCAGCCTAGGCTAAAGTGAGACCCTAGCTCAAAAAAAAACAAAAAGAAAAGAAAAAAAAAATCCACAAAAACTATGGTCTCGTAGGCATTGATTAGAGAACAAGTTATTTCTAGCATTGGCTCTAGACCACTGTCCTGAAGAGTCTCATTAGTTTGTTTCTGACCTTGATTGCTACTTTTAAGTAAGGAGGCTTTAAGCATGCTGGTTTCCCTAAGCTTGCCAAGTCCTGCTGCCTGTCTAGTCAGTAGCCTGGCCTTGCCCTAACCTCTAGCTGTCTGACCACATTGCTTAGCTCACCCCATTACTTCACACTTAATGCCTATTCCTCTTTCAGATAGGGTAATGTCAGGTCTAGCTCTTTGGTAGCTTAGTGGTAGAGTTCTTGCTCAGCATGCGTGAGGCTCTGGGTTCCATCCTCAGCACCAAACTTAAAAAAAAAAACACAAAGCAAATGGAAAAAAAAAAAAAGTTGGTGGAGTAAACACCAAAAGTTATTTTTTAAAGCCAAGGCTGGAGAGATGGTCTAGTGGTTAAGGCACTTGCCTGTGAAGCCTAAGGATCCAGGTTCATTTCCCCCCTTCCCATGTAAGCCAGATGCTTAAAGTGGCATATTGCAGTAGCTAGAGGCCCAGGAGTGCCCATTTTCTCTCTCATTCTTTCTCTGCCTCCCTCCCTCTCTCTCTGAAATAAATAAACAGAAAAAAAAAAAAAAGGCTGGGATGGAGAAATTTCTCAGGAGTGAAAGGTGTTTGCTTGCAAAGCCTTATGGCCTGGGTTCGATTTCCCAGTACCCAAGTAAGCCAGATGCACAAAGTGGCACATGTGTTTGGAGTTATCTGCAGTGGCTAGAGGTTCTGGTGCATCCATACTCTCTGTCTCCCTCTCAGGCTGGCCTCAAACTCATGGTGATCCTCCTACTTCTGCCTCCCGAGTGCTGGGATTGAAGGCGTGTGCCACCACGCCCAGCCATGCTAAATATATTAATGTGTAACTAACACATACATAACAAACTATGCTACCAGCAGTAACAAAGGTATTCCAACATGAATGTTAGACAGTGAGGTGTGGATTTTCCTTTGATGAGCACACATTAGTTACAGAAGCAACAAACTTCTGTCCAGACAGCCCACAGGAAGGTAGAAAAGTAGAAAGGAAAGGTGGAAAGACATTTTTCACTTTTCTTTTAAAAAAATATATTTTTAACTTATTTTAATTTGAGGGAGAAAGAGAGAGAGAGAGAGAGAGGCAGATAGAGAATGGGCACACCAGGGCCTGTAGCCACCATAAACAAACTCCAGATTCATGTGCCCCTTATTTATCTGGCTTATGTAGGTACTGGGGAACCAAACCTGGATCTTTAGACTTCACAGGCAAACACCTTAACCACTAAGCTGTTTCGCTGGCCCATCATTTTCACTTTCTACTTCTCTTTTATCAGCAAAGAAATCTTTCTAGCAAACTTTCTATAATACCTTAATGGCCAGCTCAGGTCCCACTGAAATCTCCTAGCTTCAAGGAAGCATATAGACTTTTCAAGAAAAGTATAGGAAGGGAAGAGACTGGAAATGGATGTTGGGTAAGCAAACACATTGTCTTAATCTCTGGGGGAAAAAAAGTACAATAAAATTAAGTAAAGACAGCGGGTGTGATGGCACATGTCTGAAGTTCCAGTTGCTCGGGAGATCAAGGTAGGAGAAACACTTAAACCAAAAGTTTGAGGCCAGCCAGGCAACATAGCAACATCCTATCACCAAAATAAATAAATAAAAATAAGATAAAAGAGAGAGCCAGGTGTGGTGGCGCATGCCTTTAATCCCAACACTCGGGAGGTAGAGGTAGGAGGATCATCATGAGTTCGAGGCCACCCTGAGGCTATATAGTGAATTCCAGATCTGCCTGAGCTAGAGTGAGACCTTACCTCGAAAAACCAAAACCAAACCAAAACAACAACAAAAAAGATAAGAGAGAGAGAGAGAGAGAGAGAGAGAGAGAGAGAGAGAGAAGTGTTTGATGATCTTCTAGACATGAACAGGTCTAGCTAGCCACTTGCCCTGACATTCCATCTCTGCATCCTAACAGATGGGGTTACAGGAGGCCCAGCACACCCACCCATGGGCACTGGGGGTCCACATGCTAGTCTGAAGGCTTACACGGCAAGTGCTTTAGTCACTGAGCAATCTCTACAGCACCTTGAGTGTTTTGTTTTTTTAAGATTCTTTTGTACAAGTATAAACTTACCTGGATCCTGATAACCTTACTATCTATTAATTGCTCAGGACTTAGCTCTAAGAAAATAATGATGAATATCTTCAATTGCATTGAAATACTTTCTCCAGCTATAATATCATTCCTAAAAAGTTTTAAAACTGCATTTTGGATAAGCATGTATTCATACTATGTCTATTTCTAATCAGATGTTATTAATATGGTAGGAGTTATGTTTTGGTATTCAGAATATTTGCTGGTGGCCTATTTTTATGCTTGAATAACAAATATATATTCCTATATATGCCTGAATTTATAACAGTGTATTATTGTACATATGTATATGTTTTTCACTACAGAGGATTGAATCCATGGTCTTGTACATTCAAAACAAGCTTTCTAATACTGAGCTACACCAGCCCTTTGTTTTATTTTTTTGTATTGTATATGTTATGTTTTCTTTATCCATTCATCTGTCGATGGGTACATAGGATGATTCTATATATTGGCTATTGACTATTATAAATGAATAGTACTACAGTAAACATGGCAATGAACGTATCTCTGCGGCGTGACTTTCTTTCTTTCAGGAATAGACATGGGAGAGATAGAGCGCACGGATAGTTCCTTTATTTTTTTTAAGGCATGTACCACCATGCCTGACTTAAAAAATATTTTATTTATTTATTTATTTTGAAAAAAAGAAAGAGAGGCAGATAGAGAGAATGGGCACACGAGGGTCTCTAGCCACTGCAAATGAACGCCAGATGCATATGCCACCTTGTGCATCTGGCTTCTATGGGTGCTGCCTGGGGAATGGAACCTGGGTCTTTTGGCTTTGCAGGCAAAGTACTTTAATCACTAAGTTATCTTTCTAGCTCTCTATTAATTTTTTTAAAAGGACTCCCCACATGGTTCTCCACAGCAGCTGTACTCACTAAGAACATTCCCACCAACAATGAATGAGATTTTCTGAGAGATGGGAAGGGTTTCCCTGAATTAATCTTAAGTGGGCAGTGTCTTTTATTATTATTATTTAGAAACTTTGTATGGACACTTCATGTGTTAGTACCATTCCCTTCCTCCCTGCCTCCCATTCCATGATAGGGAGTCAGCTATATTTTCTTGTCATGTTGATAGATTTTGGTTGATCTCAGTTTTCACTGTCTTACTTTACCCCTGGAGTTCTAGCATGGTTATGAATCCAGCATCTTGACCAGAAGTCTCTTGTTTTAGTTTTACAATATCTTTTCTTTTTTTAAATATCTTTTTAAAGCCAGGTGTGATGGCGCACGCCTTTAATCCCAGTACTCAGGAGGCAGAGGTAGGAGGATCCCTGTGAGTTTGAGGTCACCTTGAGAATACAGAGGGAATTCCAGGTCAGCCTGGACTAGAGTGAAACCCTACCTCCCTACCTCAAAAAACCAAAACAACAACAACAACAACAACAAAAAAAAACCCTTTTCATATAACTACAACCAACATTACATGTAATCTGATGGTTTTCTGATTATTAAACAGCACTATTGTTAGTAAACATTATATATGAAGAGAAGTGTTAGAGTAAACCAGCTGGACCACATTTAGCAACTTGACACTGACACAAACAAAAACAGTAATAAGCACTTCATGCTTTGTTCAGGAGTGTGGACTTACGTGATGAGCACGGTCTGTGGTAAGTGCTCAGTATCCTTCTCTGGTCTTAGCCTATCAGTGGCATAACCCTGGATTTGGACAGAAGGTAGTGTAGGACAGGGAATATAGGATATGCCATGTAACTTTAAGCAAGGCACTTTCCAACACTCTGATTCTGTTTCTGGAACTAGGGAATGGAAATAACATTGTAAACTATTTGTAAACAAGAGTGTAAAAATTTTAAATTAAGAAATGCTAATTTATGTATCTTATTAAAACTTCTAGTGATGTTTATAGTCCAGACAATAAGCATCATTAGTATTTTGTATTTATAGTGTTCCTTCCACTCAGGCATTAATAAGACATTTGAAAGGTGAGCAAGCTTACAGCAACCTGCCCAAGGTTATGACTTTGGTTAAAACAGCGACAGTAGGAGCAGATATGTGAAACCTCATGGTCAGTTACAGAAGAAACTCATTTCTCTGAATAACTTCACGCTTATTCCTAAGCAGTGGACATTAGCAGCTGTTCCACTAAGAAGTAACTGAGACTGCTCGGATCTGCTGCATGAGCTGCTATGGCTGGTCTCTGGGCCACTTGAAAAATTAAGGACCTTTCTTCTCCTTTCCAATGCCAGGTTATGACAAAGGACTCAGATCCCTACACAGTTAACAGCAAGGAAGGAAGGCGATGCAGTAGAGGGAATGGAACTCTTTTTTTTTTTTTTCTTTTTGGTTTTTCGAGTTAGGGTCTCACTCTGGCTCAGGCTGACCTGGAATTCACTATGTAGTCTCAGGGTGGCCTCGAACTCTCCGCGATCCTCCTACCTCTGCCTCCCGAGTGCTGGGATTAAAGGCGTGCGCCACCACGCCCGGCTGGGAATGGAACTCTTGATTGTTAAGGTGCATTGCTTTGACCCACAATTCTCAAGATGTGAGACTCAGGGTGGAGAGATAGCTCAGTGGTTAAATGTTTTTCCTGCACCTTAGGGGGCCTGAGACCACCCGAGTTTGAATCTCTAATGTCCAAGTCTGATAGCTGGGTGTGGCCATGTGCTCTGGTCACCACAGTTCCACAGAGGAGCAGTGACCTGGGAACCACCAGATCCTGGAAAAAAAAACAGTAAGCTCTGGTATTAGTAAGAGACTCCAGTCCAAGTAAGAATAGGTGGAAAAGTAATGGTGTGAACACACAATGTTCTATGCCAGCCACCACAGGGGCCTCGCAGCAGTTAGCACCTGGTGGGCTGTAAAGGCACGTACACAAGCACATACCATAGACACAAACACCACACACACACACACACACACACACACACACACACACACACACACACTGAACTTCATTATAACTAGCATAATTTAGGGCTGTTTACAGCAGCAGTTAGGCTCTTAAGCCATACTGCCTACATACGGATTCTGGCTTTGGGTGCTCCTAGCAATATAAATTTACTCCCTCTAGGGTCTTAGTAGGGCTGACAAAAATAGCACCTGCTTTGTGAAGTAGACCAATGCCTGGACTGTACTAAAGTCTCATTTAATGCCCCATTGTAGGCGGCCCAGTTGAATGGTAGAAATGGGCGAATGAAGTTGGTTTGGACTAAAATAACTTATGAGTAGTCACCGTTAAGATGCCAGTTGGGGGGGGGGTTCTGGAGAAATGGCTTAGTGGTTAAGGTGTTTGCCTGAGAAGCCAAAGGACCCAGGTTTGATTCCCTATGACCCATGTAAGCCAGATGCACAAGAGGGAGCATGCGTCTGGAGTTCATTTGCAGTGGCTGGAGGCCCTGGTGCACTCATTCTTTCTTTCTCTCTCTCTCCTATTTCTCTCTCTCTCATTGCAAGTAAATAAAAATTTTAAAAAGATGCCAGTGTGTATCATTGCATAAACAAAACATCAATTTTTTCTTCCTCGTGATTAAAATTCTACGGTAAGTGCATAGGCTTTTAACTCAGCCATGACCTATGGTGTCCTTGCCTTGGTTTCTCTATGTGTAAAGTGGTTAAAAATAGTACCTCTTCATGAGGTTGTTTAGATGAGAGTTACATCGATAACAAAAGTAAATCGACTCCCCCTAAAAATAACTGATTGCTGCTCCCACAATGCATAAACCACAATCCCATAGGGAATACTTGCAAGCCAACTGAGGTGTATCCCTAATGGAATGGGGGCAAGGACGAGGGAATTTTAATCACGAGGAAGAAAAAAATGATGTTAATGGTACACATCATGTATCTGTACATAATACGTTGTTAATAATAATAATAACATGATTTTTTAAAAAAATCATAAAACAAAAAAAGGAAAATGACTAGGGCTGGAGAGATGGCTTAGTGGTTAAGGCGCTTGCCTGTGAAGCCTAAGGATCCAGGTTCGATTCTCCAGGTCCCATGTAAGCCAGATGCACAAGGTGTTGCATGCATTTGGAGTTCATTAGCTGCAACTAGAGGTCTTGGCGTGCCCATTCTCTCTCTCTGTCTCTAGTAAGTAAATAAATAAAAATAAATATATATTTTAAAAGTAAAATGACAAGACTCATTTTCTACCCACGATTACTATTATTATTAATATTAGTAGTAGTGTTAATGGTTGTCAAAGGTATGTGTCTTTTCTGATATTTTTAGGTTTAACTATCATTATCAGTAATTTAAATGTGGTCAGAGTTGGGAATTCTTTTTTTTTTTTTCCAGGTAAGGTCTTGCTGTAGTTCAGGCTGAATTCACTATGTAGTCTCAGTGGGGCTTCAAACTCTCTGTGATCCTCCTACCTCTGCCTTCTGAGTGGAGTGCTGGGATTAAAGGCTTGTGTCACCACAGCCCCGCTCAGAGTTGGGAATTCTTAGTGTAGACTTTGCCAAAAGTAAATAATCCCAGAGTAAAGCTCTGTATGTTATCCAGTGGGCACTCCCTTAAATACCACACAGTACATGACTCTGTAGAAACACTGAGCACTTACCTCTCCCCTGCGTCCTCACAGCTTAGTCTCTAGCAAGGCCTGGTTTGCTTTACTCTTTTATGTTTTGAGTCTGTTTAGTTGAAGGAGATTGTTGATGTAATCACAAGGTCAGTGTCTAATCTAGTTTTGATCTGAATCTGTCTGGAGCAGCTGAGAGAAGCCATGGCCAGTTGGCATTGAGAAAGTATGGAGGGTTTGGGGAAACATTTTCAAGTGAGAGGAAAATAATAAAATCCTGTTTTCTTGAATTTAAGGGCCTTTCATATACTCAGATTTAACACAGCTTTGCCTGGGTTAATGCAGACACAATTTTAGCAAGCATTTTCCTTTGTCAAATTTACTCTGCTTGAATCTTATTGTTGTCTTAATGGAGTAAAATTAATTTTGGTATTAGTTTAAGCAAAATGCAATAATGAAGGTAAATGATTTGCTTCAGTCTTCCTCAAAGGCATTCCAAAGTAAAAAGAATTTTGCATTATGAGTTGCTCTCAAATATTCCGATCACTGCCATCTATCACTTAAAGCTATAAATGCTTTTAAAATTATATTCATAGCTTTCCAAAAGGTTTCAGCAGAAAAAAAATTGTGATGAGTTCCCAAGGGGAAGTGCAATTGTGCTTACCCATTAATAGACTTACAGTAGATTGCCTATTGAATTCCCTTTCTCCTCACTCAGCTTTTAATCCGAATTTTATCTTCATGTGTAGTGGATCAAGGGTGTTGCTATGGCAACATTAGGACTCGGGGTACTAAAACGTGGCTGGGTCAGAATGTAGCTATCTTCTCTGTGTGTCCACTGTGCCTTCTTTATGGCATCTACTGTTAGCTCTCTGCTATTTGTTATTTATGTACTTGTCTAGGAGACAGCTGCTCAAAGTTCCCCTGTCTGGATGCCTTGGAAGGAAAGAGGATGGAAGGAAGGAAGGAAAGAAGAAAGGAAGGAAGTGCATGTGTTAGAAGTGGGCCTAGGCAAATGTCATGGTCATACTTTCAATCTCTTTTAGAATCCTCTGTGGCCTGTTGTTTTGTAATGCTATCAAACCTCTGAATGATACTAGTCTTAAGAGTAGAAATGCCAAGATATTTCCTTTATTGTCATGAGTGGGTTCAGTCATGTAAATCCCCAAGAGTAGCAACAATCTAGTCAGTTGGAAAAAAATTTCTTTATTTTTTCATTTTTATTTATTTATTTGAGAGCAACAGTCAGAGAGAGAAAGAGGCAGATAGAGAGAATGGGTGCGCCAGGGCCTCCAGCCACTGCAAATGAACTCCAGACGCGTGTGCCCCTTGTGCATCTGGCTAATGTGGGTCCCGGAGAATCAAGCCTTGAACCGGGGTCTTTAGGCTTCACAGGCAAGAGCTTAACTGCTAAGCCATCTCTTCAGCCCTGGAAAAAAATTCTTAGTGGAGAATTTAAAATAGGCTGCATTGAATAATTTAAGCATCTATCTATTGTACTTGGTCTTGCCCATCCTCCTGTTTGATTTTTATGTCTGTTAGCACTGAGATCAGTACCTTAAAAAAAAAAAAAGCACATTATTTTCCCTCTGTACTCTAAGTTACCCTTTTATCTACAGAAGCTGAAAGTTTTAATTTTGGAACCACACATGTTCTCTTCACTATGGAGTCTATTTAATAATACATAATGACTCACAATGAAGTAGAGCTGTCTCCAAAAACCAATTGAATACATTCTGTCTGACTGCAAGATAGCACAGTTCATTAACCCGAGGCACAGAATGACATTTACCATGTATTTTGCAGTTTTAAGAACAGGGTTTTCCAGAGCCCGGGGAGATAATTCAGCATTTAAAGGTACTTGCTCACAAAGCCTGCCAGTCCAGGTCCAATTCCCCCGCACTAACATAACGCTGTTGGCAAAGTGGCACGTGCATCTTTGATTCCAACGCGCCTTTGACAGTGGAGAATCCAAAGCTTAGGCCAGTAGGATGTCTTTGCAGTTCGGCAGTTCCTTTGCAGTAACAAGAAACCCTGTCTCAAAGAAGGTAGAACAGACACCTTGAAGTTGTCCTCTGATCTCCACACATATGCCAACACAGACAGACACACACACACACGCATACACACACACACGCATACACACACACATACACACACACACACACACACACACACCCAGTACAGTTTTCCCAAAAGATTCTGTTGTTGATCTTCAACATAGTTCAAGAAAATGTGTTGGTTATTTTTTAGTTATATTTTTTTCTGGGGGTGTTCTTGTACTTTTGTTGGGGGAGCAGGGTCTCACTACGTACCACATGCTGTTCTTGAATTCATGGTTTTCCTACTTGAACCACTTGAGTGCTGCAATTTCAGGGGTGCTTCATGCCTAGATCTACTTGCACTTTTCCTTAGAAAAGATCCTCTACCCTGCCAACAAACACTCGAGTTTTATGCTTTTGAGAATTTCCCAGTAAGTCTGCCCAGGTTCGACTCACTTCTTAGTCCTTCTCTGTTCTGAAGCCTATCCAGGTCCCAGCCCGTGAGTACATTTACAGCATAAATAATTATTCTAGCTGGGCATGGTGGCGCATGCCTTTAATCCCAGCATCCGGGAGGCAGAGGTAGGAGGATCACCACGAGTTCGAGGCCACCCTGAGGCTACAGTGACTCCCAGGTCAGCCTGAGCTAGAGTGAGACCCTACCTCGAAAAAAACAAAACAAAAACAAACAAACAAACAAAAAAAGAATTATTCTATGCAATTCCAGAGACTTGGGAAGCTGAGGCAGGATCAACAGTAGTTTATGGACAGTCTGCACTATACAGTGAGTTCAAGGCCAGCTTGGGAAACTTAGTGAGACCTTGTCTCAAAACAGTGAAGA
The DNA here is from genome assembly GCF_020740685.1 of Jaculus jaculus. Lineage (NCBI taxonomy): Eukaryota > Metazoa > Chordata > Mammalia > Rodentia > Dipodidae > Jaculus > Jaculus jaculus. Next base: position 59,434,267 of record NC_059115.1, read on the forward strand.
AAAAAAAAAAAAAAAAAAAAAAGAGGGATTGAGGATGTAATTCAGTGGTAGAGTTCTTGCCCAACAGGCATGGAGGCTCTGAGTTAAGTTCTCCAGTATAGAAAGAAAGAAAGAGAAAGGAGGGCTGGAATAGAGACAGCGCAGTACTAAAGGCACTCGCCTGCAAAACCTAACAAACTGGGTTCGATTCCCCAGTACTCATGTAAAGCCAGATGCACAAAGTGGTGCATGCATCTGGAGTTTCTTTGCAGTGGCTGGGGACTCTGACACACTCTCATTCTCTCTGTGTCTCTTCTCTCTGTGCTTGCAAATAAATAAGTGAAAAATAAAAAAGAAAGGAAGGAGGGAAAGAGAAAGGAAGGAGGAAAAAGGAAGAGAGACAGCAAGGAAAAGAGTGGGAGAAGTCATATTGGTATAATGATGTCGGGGAACAATTCAATACAATTTGTTGAATTATATCACATACCTTGTGATATACTGGATGTAAGAGTGGTTCATTAAACTGAAACTTCAGTTAACCAGTTATTCAGTGAAATTGGGCTAGCCTTGATTACGCACGTCATTCTTAGACTCTCCTACAGGAAAATGTTTTTGAGGTAATCATGAAGGAAGTTATGTGACCCTAGCCATAATGAATCCTCTATTGGGACTCTGTGAAGGATGTGATGGCAAAGCTATGTATTCTCTGTAAATGTTATAGGTCCCCAGTAGCATACTTTTATGTTGAGGTGTTATACTAACTTACTTACTTTGTTTTGTTGGTTCCATAACTATAAAGTCATATTTACAGAATATGTGTTAACCAAAAGGAAAGGTGTTTTTTAAATTTTTTGTTGTCAAATACTGTAACCAGGCGACCAGGAATTTGATTAAAATCTGCTGTTTGCTTAATACACAATTCTTCTTCCTGCTCTCAAGGTTTTCACCGCAAGGTTATAGAGTCCTATGACTATGTCAAACATTTCCAGATTTATTGGATCACCTATGTTAATATTTTTCACTCAGAATGCTTTACCATATTTCGTGGCTTATTACTCATTTTAAAATTCCAGTGTAGGTCTGGAGAGATGGCGTAGTGGTTAAGCGCTTGCCTGTGAAGCCTAAGGACCCCGGTTCGAGGCTCGGTTCCCCAGGTCCCACGTTAGCCAGATGCACAAGGGGGCGCATGCGTCTGGAGTTCGTTTGCAGAGGCTGGAAGCCCTGGCGCACCCATTCTCTCTCTCTCCCTCTACCTGTCTTTCTCTCTGTGTCTGTCGCTGTCAAATAAAAAATAAAATTAAAAATAAAATAAATAAAATAAAATTCCAGTGTATCAGCTAGGCACTTGAGAGGCAGAGGAAGGAGGATTGCCGAGAGTTCAAGGCCAGCCTGAGACTACATAGTGAATTCCAGGTCAGCCTGGACTAGAGTGAGACCCTACCTCAAAACAACAACAAAAAAAAAAAAATTTTTTTTCCAGTGCATCAAATGGTTATCTAATATAGTATCTTACTAGCACAATCTTATAATTTGTATGGGCAGGATTATCTTGGGTAAAACAATTTTGAGGTATACATGAGAAATAATTTAGAAAATTTAGGATTGTATTTAAAACAGTGATAATTTATTTCTGGCATGTGTTGTTATGAGAAACAGGACAAGGAAATCGCTCTGTTGGTAAAGTGCTCTTCCATCAAACACGAAGACCTGAGTTCAACCCCTAGACCCCGTATGAAAACATCAAGCAGGGTGGCACACACTTGTTATCCCAGTGCTGGGGAAGTGGAGAAAAGTGAGAAGAGTGGATCCCTAGGGCTTGCTGGCTAACCAGTCTAGCCCACTGGAAAGCTCCAGACCAATGAGAGACTCTCACAAAAAAGCTGTATAGCACGGCTGGAGAGATGGCTCAATGGTTAAAGCACTTGCCTGCAAAGCCTAAGGACCCAGGTTCAACTCCCCAGAACCCATGTAAAGCCAGATGCACAAGATAGCACATGTATCTGGAGTTTGTTTACAGTGGCTACAGCTTTTAGCATGCCCATATTCTCATCCTCTCTCTTTCAAATAAATAAATAAATAAAATACTTCTTAAAGAAAGCTGAGAAGCTGGGTGTGGTAACATACACCTTTAATCCCAGCACTTTGGAGGCAGAGGTAAGAGGATCTCTGAGAGTTTGAGGCCACTCCAAAACTACATAGTGAATTCCAGGACAGCCTGAGCTAGAGTGAAACCCTACCTTGGGAAAAAAAAAAAAAAAAAGAAAGAAAAATCCAAGTTTAAACTCACACAGATATTTTTTTTTTAAAGAAAATAGGTGTAGAAAGATAGATTAGCAGTTAGCAGTTAAAGCGCTGCCTGTGAAGACTAAGAACCCAGCTTCATCTTCCAAGGACCCACGTGTGTGTGTGCGTGTGTGTGTGTGCGTGTGTGTGTGTGTGTGTGTGTGTGTGTGTGCATGCACGTCGAGACAGAATATCTTGCTGCAGCCGCAAATGAACGTGGCCTCTGCTGCAGGCACACCGGGCTCGCAGGTGCCTGTGCCTTTTGCACCTGGCCTTATGTAGGTGCTAAGGGGGATTGCTTTGACTGTGGCAGGTTCTGCAAGCAAGTGCCTTTAACAGCTGAGCCGTATGCCCTTCTCTCCTTTCTCTTTTTCCTGTGTAGTGATGAATGAATCCAGAGACTTGTATATGCTACACATATGCCCGACAAGAGCAACACCCCTCTGCTAACTTAAAAAAATATATGTTTTATTTATTTAAATTTTTTATTTATTTATTTATTTTTTGGTTTTTCGAGGTAGGGTCTCACTCTGGCTCAGGCTGACCTGGAATTAACTATGTATTCTCAGGGTGGCCTCGAACTCTCAGTGACCCTCCTACCTCTGCCTCCTGAGTGCTGGGATTAAAGGTGTGCACCACCATGCCCGGCTTTAATTAATTAAGAGAGAGACAGAAAGAGAGAGAATGGGTGTGCCAGGGCCTCCAGCTACTGCAAACAAATTCCAGATACGTGTGCCCCCTTGTGCATCTGGTTTACGTGGGTCCTGGGGAAATGAACCTGGGTCCTTTGGCCTTGCAGGCAAATGCCTTAACTGCTAAGCCATTCTTCCAGCCCTCTCTGCTAAGTTTTTAAAATAAAATATGCCATTTAAATTTTTGTAGTGGGCTGGAGAGATGACTTAGTGATTAAAGCGCTTGCCTGCAAAGCCAAAGGATTCGGGTTCAATTCCCCAGGATCCATGTAAAGCCAGATGCACAAGGTGGTGTATGCATTTGGAGTTTGAGTGGCCGAAAGCTGTGCACCCATTCTCACTATCCCTAACTGCCTATTTCTCTCTCTTTCTCAAATAAATAAATATATATAATTTTTTTTACAAAAAAAAATCTGTAGCATGACAGAGAGACATGGTGCTGGGAGCTGAAGTAGGATTGCTGCAAGTTCAAGGCTATCTTGGGGCTACAGAATAAGTTCCAGGTCAGCCTGGGCTAGAGTGAGTCAGACCTTACCTTGACAAGAACAAACTTAAATTAAATTAAATTTAAAAGTAAAAATTTTGTAGCTTCAGTAAGCTTCTTGCCATTTCATTACATAAAGAAACATTCATAACTGGATTTAATTTAACATTTTTTCCAATTAAAAAAATCCACAAAAAATTCAAAAAAAGAGGAAAAAAATCCACAGAATATCTAGAGCCTAGCAAATTAAATTAATTAATAAAATCTCTCATCCCACTTTGGTGAGGTGATATTAAACCTGCCTGCAACATAGATTTTCCAAGATCAACAAATGTTAGCCTTCTAAAATTATTTTGACTAAACAGAAAGTATGGTACAATGTGCAAACAGTACATTTGAATGACTGAAAACTTAAATAAAAAGAACTTTTTTTTCAAACGGTTTTAGATTTAGAGAAAAACTGAGATGACTGTATAAATTTCCCATATACCTTAATTATTTACATTACTATGGCCTACTTATTAAAATTATTGGGTTAATATTGGTACATTATTAATTAAAGTCCCTGGCTTGTTGGAAAAAGAACAGAGGTCAGGTGTCATGTTCACCATATCATTCCAAGGTGCTAGCTGTCATTGAATTACTTGGCTATCACAGTGCTTGTTGGGTTTCTCCAGTAAGAAGTTATTGTTGGGCTGGAGAGATGGTTTAGCAGTTAAGCGCTTGCCTGTGAAACCTAAGACCCCAGTTCGAGGCTCGATTCCCTAGGACCCACGCTAGCCAGATGCACAAGGAGGTGCACATGTCTGGAGTTCATTTGCAGTGGCTGGAGGCCCTGGCGCGCTCGTTCTCTCTCTCTCTCTCTTTCCCTGTCGCTCTCAAATAAATAAATAAAAATAACAAAAAAATTTTAAAAAAGAAAGAAAATTAAAAAAGTTATTGTTCATTTTCCCTTCTTATACTGTACTCTTTAGAAAGAAGTCACTGTGCACTGACCATACTAGTGAGTTCAAGAGGAATTCTCTCTTGATGATACATTTGTTTATGTATCCAACACCTTGACTATGTCAGAACAAACTCAGTGATTTTTATTTTATAGATTTGTTTAAACTCAATATTGCTTTATTTTATGGCTGAAATCATTCTAGCTTTGGCCATTGGGAATTCCATCAGTTGGTTCCCCAAATTCCTTCGGCGACATGCATTCTTTTTTGTTTGCTTATTGTTCTGTTTTAGCATTTCCTTGTCATATGATACTATAAACTTCTCCAGGCTCATCTGAGATAGGTATGAGTTCAGTTTGGAGTTTAAAAATGTCTGGGGCTGGTGAGATGGCTTAGTAGTTATGTCACTTCCCAGCAAAGCCAAAGAACCCAGGTTAGATTTCCATTAGCCATGTAAAGTTGGATACACAAGGTGGTACATGTGTCTGGAGTTCATTTGCAATAGCTAGAGGCCCTGACATGCCCATTCTCTCTCTCTTAAGTCAATAAAAAAATTAAAAAATAATTTCTGTAGCTACAGTACATTATAGTTTAATAGAATATATTATAACGACTAAGGGTTAGAACTCAATTTTCTGAATAAAATAAAGATTTAAGTATATTAAGCATTATTTTAATAACAAGCCATATTCTGCCTAAAAATAGCAACTCAAATACAGCACATAGAGCTGGGCATGGTAGTGCACACCTTTAATCCCAGCACTCGGGAGGCAGAGGTAGGAGAATCACTGTGAGTTTGAGGCCACACTGAGACCACATAGTGAATTCCAGGTCATCCTGGGCTAGAATGAGACCCTACCTCAGAAATCCAAAATAATAATAATAATAATAATAATAATGATGATGCAGCATATAAAATACTGAACTATCCAACCACTTCAAATAATTGGAATTTTACCTGAAAAATCCAATAATATATTTATAAGGAAATGACTAAACTTAGACTTTAAAAAAATTGAACTCTGAGATTTGTACAGGCCCTACACCAAGCTCGCCCAAATCTGTATGCTTCTTCATGTCATATCTTAAATAATATTGGTGTTCTTACAAATGACAAGGGAGGTAGTAAATGTATAAATATCAACAAAGTATGTATCATAGTACCTGACATATTTGTTTGATCCCTGACCATCTTTAGCCTGAATATTTTGATGTTCAGACATGGATGATCTCAAGAGGCTGCTGGGTCCCTGGGTGATTCTAGGTCAAGCTTTAGAGCAGTTCTGCTGCTGACTCCTGATAGCAAGAAAGTCTTGGAACCCAATCCAAGTTTTACTGGCTGGAAGAAAATCCAGGCTTCTAATGACTATAATTATCCTTCAAGTAAGTTTGTATGCACCTTGCTGAGTGGTTAAAGCCTTCCCAGTCAGGGTTCAATTCCCCAGCCACCCATATAAAGCTGGACTCAAAAAGTGGCACAGATTTCAGGGGTTTGTTTGTAGCAGCAAGAGAAAACACACACACACACACACACACACACACACTCACACACAATTTAACAAAATAATAAGATGCTTCAAAAAAGGTATTTGACTATGCATAAAGGGAGCTGACTTCTCTAGTGTTGTGTCTGAGTTATTATTGTCCCCTGAAATACTCTTTTTCCCATTACAATGTTTTTACAAGTATAAAGTTTTAAATACAACAGAGCCTTCTGGCTATGGTTAAAGACCTAGGATGAGGGAGTAAGACATGAGGATGTTTGAAAGAACATTCTAGGCAGAAGGGATTAACTTCCGGAATAAACCTAGCCTGTCTGAAGAAAAGCAAGGCCAATGAGATTTTTTTTTTTTTGTTTGTTGTTTTTTGTTTTTCAAGGTACCGTTTCACTGTAGCCCAGGCTCACCTGGAATTTACTGTGTAGTCTCAGGGTGGCCTCAAGTCATGGCGATCCTCCTACCTCTGTGATGGGAATAAAGGCGGGCGCCACCACACCTGGTGAGCCCAGTGTGATTGAAGAGGAGAGGTTTGGAAGAGTGGCAGGTGGTTAAGGAAAAAGTCACTTAGGGGATCAGGTCATGTAAACCCTGAGAGATTATTATAGAGCTTTCGGTTTTGATTGTTTGGCTACAGAAGTGACAGGATTTGACTAAGTCTAAGTAGGATCACACCGACTGCTGGATAGAGAGTAGCTCTAAGGCAGAAGCAGGATTGCCAGTATTTAAATACCACTAAGGAAAGAGTAGGGTTTTTCAATGTTTTTTAATTTTTATTATTTATGAAAGAGAGAGAGAGGATGGGCATGCCCAGACCTCTTATCATGGCACACAAATTCCAGGGGCATGCACTGAGACATATGTATCACTTTGTGTGTCAGGCTTTACTCTGGTACTGGGGAATCGAACTCATAATGGCAGGCTTTGCAAGCAAGTGCCTTTAACTGCCGAGCCATGGAAAGAAGAGTTTTTATCTACATTATTTACTTTGTATCCTTACTTCTTTGTAATGTGCAACAGCATCACGTAAGCACTATTACTTACTCACGAGAGGATATTTTCACACATGCGCACCAGGACATGATATGAAATGTATTTCCTCCTGTGGCTCAGGGCCAAAGGGATTAAGCACTCATCTCTTATAGCTGACGCAGTCTTGAATCTCAGGAAAGGGATTCTCTGAGAACTGACATTTTAAGTTAAGAAGTGAAAATCAGGCGTGGTGGCGCACTCCACTCGGGAGGAAGAGGTAGGAGGATCGCAGTGAGTCTGAGGCCACCCTGAGATTACATAGTGAATTCCAGGTCAGCCTTGGCTAGAGTGAGACCCTACCTCTAAAAAACCAAAAAAAAAAAAAAAAAAAAAAGAACTGAAGAAGAAACAGGAGCAGGTGGCAGGAAAAAGACTTTTTTTTCAGTAGTTGTAAACTTAGGAGCCTTTAGCACATGTCTAGTACTTGAAACTGCCACAGGTGTTTTTGTTTGTAGAAGGAGTAAAATTAAAGCCATTGTTAACCACACTCACTTTCTGTTTCTTATTATATATACTGATTTCCTGTAACATTTGTCCTACTGAAAAACAGCACATAGCGCTCACTTTTTAAAGGTATAAATCTTTGGGCTGGAGAGATGGCTTAGCAGTTAAGGTGTTTGCCTGCAAAGCCTAAGGACCTAGGCTTGATTCCCCAGGTCCCACGTAAGCCAGATGCACATGGTGGCGCATGCGTCTGGAGTTCTGGAGTTCGTTTGCAGTGGCTGGAGGCCCTGGTGCTCCCAATTGCACACACATTCTCTCTCTCCCTCCTTCCCTTTCTCTGTCTCAAATAAATAAAAAAAAAAATCAGAATTTTTTTAAAAAAAGTATAAATCTTTGAAATTTTCTATATTATATCAAAATAATGGGAAAATCAGTAAGCTTAAAGTTAATATTTAATTTGTTTTATTTAAATGAGTAAGAAGATTCATGAATATCTTTTTTTTAAAGATTTTTATTATTTATTGGAGAGAGAGAGAGACAGACAGGAGAGAATGAGCACACTAGGGCCTCTTGCCACTGCAAATGAGGTCCAGACACATGTGTCCACCTTATGCATCTGGATTACGTGGATATTGGGGAATCAAACCTGGTTCCTTAGACTTCACAGGCTAGTGCCTTAACCTCTAAACCATCTCTCCAGCCCGATTCATGAATATCGTAAGTAGTCTACATTTTCTGAGGCTCTCTCTTTTCCTCTCTGTGCCATGATTCAAGCGCGAAAAGGCAGAATGTGATTTCTCTCTACATGTGCTGGTGTGAGTTACACCATCTTCCCAAGAAACTCACATTGTTTCTCTCCCAACTCTTTACCCCATATTTACAGCACTGATTTATCTTATACTGAGTCAAATTCTTTTGTTGTGCTAGTGATTTTCACAATATGTGTGTGTGTGTGTGTGTGTGTGTGTGTGTGTGTGTGTGTATTTAAAAGTTTCCTTTCTTTTTGTAAATTTCTCATTTATGGATTTATCCTAGAACAGTGTGGTTTCAGTTTTCTTGCATTTGGTATTTACAGAAATAGCATTATGCTTTGCGTATTAATTTGTGTCATGTTTCCTTCTTCTTTCGTCTTGTGGAGAATCATCTTTGTTGATATGTGACTGTGCCATTGTCATCGTGACACAGTGACACATCGCTTTTCAACATTGCTGCTTTGCTCTGTGAGGCATCACACAAATGCAGCAAAGGCTTTGTGTGTTTCCCAGAGCAGGACCAAAGCATTCCTTTTTGACTCAAAGCTGACTGAGGGCTGGAGAGATGGCTTAGCGGTTAAGCGCTTGCCTGTAAGGCCTAAGGACCCCGGTTCGAGGCTTGATTCCCCAGGATCCACGTTAGCCAGATGCACAAGGGGGCGCAGGCGTTGGGAGTTCGTTTGCAGTGGCTGGAGGCCCTGGCGGGTCCATTCTCTCTCTCTCTCTATCTGCCTCTTCCTCTCTCTGTCTTCACTCTCAGATAAATAAAAAATAAACAAAAAATTAAAAAAAAAAAAAGCTGAGAGTCTTGCTAGCAACTTCCCTTGACTAAAGAGGCTGCCTTGCTTAAGGTCACAGGGATGACTGTTCTCTGTGGAATTTCAAAACATCATCTCAAATGTGTCAATTCAGCCAAATCAGCAGAATTCAGCTTCCCCCAAATTCTGTTGCCAGCGCACTGCAGCGCCCCTCCTCCCGCTCTCAGCGCTGCTCCCTGACTGGGAGAGACACTCCCGAGTCCATCTCGAGGTTAACCTCCTGCGTCACATCTCTGTCCCCAGTCTGTGTTCTGAAAGAACTGATCTAAGACCTGCCATTCATGGTTCGCGTATGCATCGATCCCTAGGACTGTAATATCAAAACACCGCAATCGGAGTAGCTTAGGCAACAGAAGTTTGGATGTCGAGGGTTTAATGTGTGTTGACTAGAAGACACATGGGCTCCAAAGGGGTAACAGGGCAATAAAGGGTGAATATGAGCAAAGAACAATGGCATGCATGTCATATGAAACCTGTTATTTTGATTTTATTTTAATATTTTATTACTTATTTATTTATTAGAGACAGAAAGAGGGAGAGAGAGATAGAGAAAGTGAGAATGGGAATGCCAGGGCCTCTAGCCACTGCAAATGAATTCCAGATGCATGAGCCACCATGTGCATCTGGCTTACGTGGGACCTGGAGAATCGAACCTGGGTCCTTAGGCTTCACAGGCATAAGCCTTAACCATTAAGCCATCTCTCCAGCCCAAACCTCTTATTTTGTATGACAGCTAAACATAAGACATGATTGGGAAAGCCAATTAAAATACATTTTTGTCCTTTTTATTGGCATGGAGAATCAATCCCATATCATATGCTCTATTACTAAGTAACTTCTCTATGACTGAGCAACAGAGGGCCGATGAGTAGCCTCTGTATTCATATTTAGTGATATAGTTGGGCCTGCATTTCACTTTTTGTTTTCTATATATACATGCTGTGTCTTCTTTGTTCCTCTACTTCTCTTAATTGCTTTTGTTTGTATTAAGTGGACAATTTCTGTCTCTCTGCTGCTCTACTGAATCGTCGTAGGCTAGCTGGTCTGCAAGTTACGGGAGTTTGTTTTTCCAGGCCTGGAGGCATTCTGTTTCCAGTAACGCCTTGCTGCTGCCTCTTCTGGGGGTGGGGTGGGGTCACTGTGTCCTCACATGACAGAAGGCAGATGGAAAAAAGGTCTAAACTAGTTCCTTCCTTCATTAGACCTGATCCATTTCAAAAATACTCCACCTCTTAAGACAGACACAGTGCGAATAAAATTTCAACATGAACTTCGAAGTATGTACTTGGAAATCATAATTTTTAATAATTTGATTTAAATTTCAATAATAATTTTCCCTTCTCTCTTTAATTTTTTTTTAAATTTATTTTTATTTATTCATTAGAGACACAGAGAAAAAGAGAGAGACAGAAAGTGAGAATGGGCCTCTGGCTACTGCAAACGGACTCCAGATGTGTGTGTGCCTGTGCACAGGGGAGAACTGACATGCCAGGGCCTCCAGCTAGTGTAATCGGAGTCCAGACCCACGTGCCACCTTGTATGCATGTACGACCCTGCACGCTTGCGTTACCTTGTGTGTTTGGATTACATGAGATCTGGAGAGTCGACCATGGGTCTTTAGGCTTTGCAGGCAAGAACCTTAACCACTAAGATATCTCTCCATCCCCCGTTATTCTCTCCAGCCCCGCTGTACCTCAAGTTTTGTACACAATTGATACTACATTTTGGTTGAGAGGAAAATAAATATCTATTTATATTATCTTTTATGCTTGCATATCATAAATAAAACTTCATTCTTCTACTGGAAGTACCACCAGTAGTTATAGCTTCTTGTATGCATGATGTTTTAGTATGTATAAATACATTCAAAATATACATTCATACTAATGCTAATAATTCCAATCAAATAGCACAAGGCTTTTCTTGGCCTCCTTCACAATGTATTTGTATCTGTCTTCTCCCTCAAGGACAGCCTGAGCTCTCAGGAAAATTAGACACTGATTCATTTCAGCCATCTAGCAGAGTTACCCAGCAGGACTGAGTCTCAGCTGCTCACAGCACTGATTGCTTGTGCAGGGAGCACACCACCTAGCCGTGGATTCTTGTCTCAGGATGTGCTTCTTGGGAAACCCCATTCACCTATGCCGGGGATCCCAACCACTGAGAAGGGCTCCTGTGAAAGCTCCCAGGTTCAGAGCACAGTGTTCCAGTGACAGAATCACAAGCTATATATACAGGAAGGGAAATACAGCACATATTCAGTAAGAAAAATTACTTCCTCCTTGTTATGTTTCAACATTAAATTCTTCCATTTGATTATAAAACAAAATGCTGATTTTATTTATAAGTTAAATTATAGGGCATACAGGTAAAGGAAAGAAAATGGGGAGGAAGCAAGGAAGGGAGTAGGCAGGAAACAACAGAGGAGGAGAGAAAAAAAAATCCATTTTCAGGGTAGATATTCTGTCTTTAAATGGCCTTTGTGAATCATGTACATCAGCAGGGTATCACTTGACCCACAGATTCATGCTCAGAGGATCAACAAGGGAAGCTATGAGCATCCTGTGGCTTTGATCTCAGATGAAAAAGAGAAGAATGTTTCTCCAAATGAGTTTCTTGTGCCAGATAGTTGATTTCAAAAGACCTCTTACTTTTTGCTGTTTAGTTTTAGGATAGTAAGGAATAAAACAGAAATCTTCTAAGATTAATACGTTTACTAAGAATTGATTCTGGGCTGGGGAAATGGCCTAGTGGTTAAGGCATTTGCCCGCAAAGCCAAAGGACCCCCATTCGATTCCCCAAGACCCATATAAGCCAGATGTACAAGGGGGCACATGGCATCTGGTGTTTGCTTGAAGTAGCTGGAGGCCCTGGCATGCTCATTCTTTTTTTCTCTCTATCTGCCTCTTTCTCTCTCAAATAAATAAAACATTTATAAAAAAACTGATTCTTTATATGATATAACAAAACATCTTGCAGCCTTTCAAAGGGTAAAGAAAAATATAAGTAAGTCTACAATAGAGAAAGACAAATGCAAGATGTAGATACCCAACATAAAGCTATCTGTTTTATTTAAATTTTATTTATTTATTTAAGAGAGAGAGAGAGAGAGAGAGAGAGAGATGGATGGATGGATGGATGGATGGGATGGGTACAACAGGGCCTCTAGCCACAGCAAATGAATTCCAGATGCATATGCCACTTTGTGCATCTGGCTTTACGTGGGTACTGGGGAACTGAACCTGAGTCTATAACCTTTGCAGGCAAGTGCCTTAACCATGGAGCTGTCTCTCCAACCCCAAGAGATCTGTTTTAAAGAAACAAATTATAGGACTGGAGAGATGGCTTAGCGGTTAAGCGCTTGCCTGTGAAGCCTAAGGACCCCGGTTCGAGGCTCGGTTCCCCAGATCCCACGTTAGCCAGATGCACAAGGGGGCACACGCGTCTGGAGTTCATTTGCAGAGGCTGGAAGCCCTGGCACGCCCATTCTCTCTCTCTTCCTCTATCTGTCTTTCTCTCTGTGTCTGTTGCTCTCAAATAAATAAATAAAGAAAGAAACAAACAAATTATAACCAGGGGGCAAAATGATTAGTTGAGCCCATGAGTTTGAGACAAGCTTGGGTAAGGTATTGACATCCCTCTCATATTAAAAAAAAGATCATTAAAAATACATTATAGTTTAAAAATTGGGCTGGAGAGATGGCTTAGTGGTTAAGTGCTTGCCTGTGAAGCCTAAGGACCCTGGTTCAAGGCTCGAGTCCCCAGGACCCACGTTAGCCAGATGCAGAAGATGGCACATGCGTCTGGAGTTCCTTTGCAGTGGCTGGAAGCCCTGGCATGCCCATTCTCTCCCTCTCTCTCTATCCGCTTCTTTCTCTCTCTGTTGCTCTCAAATAAATAAGTAAAAAAATAAACAAAAAAATTAACTGGAAAATTTAAAAATGTATAGGGTAGTTCACAAAATATTCACAATAGAACTTCTTACATATAGTCAACTTCATTTTTATAAAGTATTTTATTTATTAGAGAGAGAGAGAAAGGAGAGAGAGAGAATGGGTGCGCCAGGACCTGTAGCCACTGCAAATAAACTCCGGAAACATGTGCCACCTTGTGCATCTGGTTTTACATGTGCACTGGGGAATCAAGCCTGGCTCCTTTGCCTTTGCAGGCAAAAGCCTTAACTTCTAGGCCACCTCTCCAGCCCAGTCAACTTCATTTTATCAACAAAATTGGTAAGAGAGATCTAAAATTCTCAAGAGTACAAATACTTTTTGATTTATTTGTTTATAGAACCCTTTTGTTCATAAAGAGCATCTTTGGGTAAAGAACAGTAAGTCTTGTTATTTATTAGGTTGCCCTTTAATTCAAACAATGAATCTGACTGAAAAGGTTTCATGTAATTCCATTGCCAGGGCCTGGGGTATGATTTCCCTTCTAGTTGGAGATATTTTTCTCCTAAATACCTACCTGTGTCTGGAGTGTTAAGGATGGATCCTTCTTTTGGAGCCATTTACTTATCCAAGCTTGCCATTTCAATAAATGAATCTCCGAGTAAGTAAGTCATGGGAAACAACTTGGAATCTGCTACGTGTGTAGGATTCCACTGTTTTCTTCACTCAACATCAGCTTTCCAATTCCTTCCTGAGTTCTGAGATTTAAAAAAAAAAAAAAATCTGGATTCAAATTGTGCTTCTGCTATTTTTTTTTTTTTTAAGTAGAATCTCACTCAACTGACCTGGAGTTCACTCTGTAGTCCCAGGCTGGCCTCAAACTCACAATGATCCTCCTACCTCTGCCTCCCAAGTGCTGGGATTAAAGATATGTGACACCATGCCCCGCTCTTCTACTTTTTAAAAAAAATCATTTTATTATTTTTCTGTGTGTATGTGTGTGTGAAAGACAGAAAGAGAGAGAGAGAGAGGGAGGGAGGGAGGAAGGGAGGGAGGGAGGGAGAACTGGCGCACCAGGGCCTTTAGCCACTGAAATTGAACTACAGACACATGCATCATCTTGCATGCATGTGCAACCTTGCACACTTGTGTCACCTTGTGCATCTGGCTTACATGGGACCTGGATAATCGAACATGAGTCCTTAGGCTGTATAAGTAAGCGCCTTAACTTCTAGGCCATCTCTCTGGCCTCTTCTACTATTTTTTTGTTTTTTTTAAGGTAGGTGCTGTGACCTTCCTGACCAGCAGGATAAGAACGACCAGCAAACAAAGATCCTTCTCGATCACACTTTATTGGAGAGCCTCTTGGTTAACAGGAAAGTTGATGGCGAAGGGGCCGGGGCGCAGGAGTGTAGCTGCTTTTATAGGGTGTAATACTACAAGGCACCTACGGATTGGCCGCCACCTGCTCACCCATCACCCAGGGCCACAGGATAGGCCCAGGATGCATTACATCATGTGCACGCGCAGCATCAAGCAAGACTGTCGCCAGGATATGACCAAGTAGGGGGTTGTTCGTCACCACTCTCAGCAGGAAGTCAGTGCCATCTTGTAATGGCGTCTGTAGCCGCTCCCTGCAGGTAGGGTCTCACCCTGGGCCCAGGTGGACCTGAAATTCACTCTGTAGTCTCAGGGTGGCCTCGAATTCATGACCATCCTCCTACCTCTGCCTCCCGAGTGCTGGGATTAAAGGAGTGTGTCACCCGCCCGGCCCTCTTCTACTACTTATGATGAATGATTAAAAACAAGATGCACTGCCCTGTACAGTAGTAACGGACACCAAAAGTCCTTTCTAGGCTACATGAATGAACTCTCTGGGGTTGGGGACTGTCCTTTCCTCACCAGTGGAGGGGGCGAGCTCTGAGACCACTGGGGACTGATGTACCTATGGTTCCATTTTTTCCCATTGGGAAAAACTATATCTAAAACCAACTTCACACAGGGGTCAACGAGTGCTGTTGCTAGATGACTGACACCAAGTTCAAACCACTTCGCTTCCCAGTTCAGCTTTTGTCTTTTGCTTCCAAGTCTACTCTCATCTCACCCTATAATGGAGTGGGGAGCAGGGACTGATTTTCTCTTGAAGCACAGCAAATGTGTACATTTGGGGCTGGAGGGATGGCTTAGCGGTTAAGGCATTTGCCTGTGAAGCCAAAGGACCCAGGTTCGATTCCCCAGGACCCACTTAAGCCAGATGTACAAGGGGCGTGTGCGTCTAGAGTTCATTTGCAGTGGCTGGAGGCCCTGGTGTGCCCATTCTCTCTCTGTCTCTCTTCTCTCTCTCTGTTTGCAAATAAATAAATAAAAATTTAAAAAATGTGTACAGTCATTTGTACTTTCAGCCTACCTAATCATCTCTTTGTAAGATGTGCAGACTGGGAGGCCCCTCTGCCCGTGATATACACCAAGTGCCATTGCAGATGTTTACAGGCAGATGCTTACAATGTATCAGGAGAGAGAGAGAGAGAGAGAGAGAGAGAGTGAGAGAGAGAGAGAAGAAAGAAGCAAAGCAAAACAGCTTGGTAGGCATGTGGGTTCACATCTGTAATCCCAGCATTTAGGAGAATGGAAACAGGAGGATCATGACTTTTTCGAGGTCAGTCTGAGCTACATTGTGTATTTGAGGCTAGACTGGTTTACACACAGAGAACATACTGGAAAACACCAAAGCAAACACATTTTAAAGACTCTCACATGGCAAGTCACAAGTCAATTGAGACTGTAACTGTATAGTTAAGGCCCAAATTAATTGCTGTCTGCTGAAACGTTACATTACTAAATTCTAACTCTGAAACTTGTATTCAAAAGCTATTATTTGAATGCAAGAGTGAATAGTTTTCCTGTTTTCTTTATTTTTCTTTTTTTTTTTTACAAAAAGAAAGTTAGTTTAGGAGAGAAACATAATACTCAGAGGAGAAACATTTCAGCTTGCTATTCTCTGAGCTATTCTTAAACTGCTCTCACACCTCTTTTAAACTCAATCAAATAAACCATCCATGATTTGCTCATATAATAGTGTTCCAATGAGTAAGGGCTTTGTGTGTAACACGTCTCCAAAATGTAAAACCTAAAGTTCCCTATGCACGACTCCGCACTGAGTGCACCTCTACATGTCGACATCTGACATGCTAGCATTATTTGAATACTTCTTTTTCTTCAAACATCCTTTTTCTTTTGTAACAGCCACATCTGCCTGAGCAATTTTGTAAATTTTAAATTTCCTTCTGCAAAAAGTTTAAAAGATATTTATGTTGCTTACTCAGTATTACCATTATTTTTTTAGAAATTCAAAAAAAAAAAGAAATACAGTAAAGGGCTGGAGGCCTTAGCGGTTAATGTGCTTGCCTGCAAAGCCAAAGGACTCAGGTTCAATTCCTCAGGACCTATGTAAGCCAGATGCACAAGGTGGCACATACGTCTGGAATTCATTTGCAGTGGCTGGATGCCCTGGCATGCCCACTAATTTTCACTCTCTCTCTTAAATAAATAAATACATATAAAATATATTTTTTAAAATACAGTTAAATGGAAAGAGATTATAAGCATATGTAAAGGGAATTTATGGCAAGCACATATTTTTGTAGTTTTTAGCTCAAGGTATTTACATAGTCACCGCTAGAAGAAGCAATGGTAAAATCACCTCTACTGAGTCATCAGTAAGTCTTTAATGGATTTCTTATGAAATGACAACTCAAGAACAGAAATTCTAATCTTATCTCCTTCTGATGTAATGTGATGATGTCAAATCTTTCACTTTATTCTAAGCTATTTTGATGTTGTACCTTACAAAAATGGGGAAACTATTAATAAAGAAACCACTCACACATAGTGGGAAGAATGAAAGGGGCTGTGTGGTGGCTGAAGGCCAGGAGACAGGCCTTCCTGCAGCCTGGTCAGGGAGAGGGGCCATGTGAATTGATTTACTTTGCCAAGCTGCAGGGAAGAACAATGAGTAATAATGTTGCTGACAGGATTTTATAAATGGCAATGTGTGGCATAAATGTAGGCTATCATTTCAGAGAAGAAAGCAGGGCTCTGACCCAGTCAGGACCTGTGCTGTGGCAGGGACTCAGCGTAAGGCTGCTGAACGTCAGACTGTGCAGAGTGTGTCCACAGTAAGGCTGTAACATGGTCACTTTCTGGGACTTTCCAGGATGGCATTGTAATGCCGTTCAATGCTGCTTATTTTAGACATCTGATTCTATCTCTGTTAAATCACATATGTGCTACTTCAATGATTTACATTGGCTTTAAGAAGGACCGGATGTTCCCTCGTTTGTTTCCTGCCCGTTTCTTTTACTACCGATTCTTACCCTCCTATGAGTAAATTGAAAATAGATGCTTATGAACTAGTAGTCATCTTTGTGTTCCAGACTCTGTGGAGCCCTGCAGTACAGCTGAAGGGACCTGACAAGATCACAGGACACCAGGACATTGGCATCAGCTTGGGAACCACTGGAGAAGAGTAGTGGGCATCCCCAAAGACAAATGTCTATTCGTCATTTCTTTGTGGAGCCTACCCACCCATTGTCTTTGAACTTTGCTTCTCTCCCTGCTCCTTACCCTACCCCTTCCTATCCCCATTGAGAAGTGAGTGCTTTCTTTTTTTTTTTTTTAATTTTTTTTTTGGTTTAAATTTATTTATTTATTTGAGAGCAACAGACAAAGAGGCAGAGAGAGAGAGAGAGAGAGAGAGAGAGAGAGAGAGAGAGGCGCGCGCCAGGGCTTCCAGCCACTGCAGATGAATTCCAGACACTTGCGCCCCCTTGTGCATCTGGCTAACGTGGGTCCTGGGGAATTGAGCCTCAAACGGGGGTCCTTAGGCTTCACAGGCAAGCGCTTAACCGCTAAGCCATCTCTCCAGCCTGAGTGCTTACTTTAGCAATACTAACAGTAGTTGAATTGGGAACCATACCAATCTCCTTATGTTTGCAGTGACTACAGGCCTTGGTGTGCCCATTCTGTCTCTGTGTCTCTAATAAATAAATAAACAAATAAATCTTTTAAAATAATGGGGGATGAGGGAGATGGCTGAGTAGTTAAAGTTTGCAAAGCTTGCAGGTCCAAGTTCAATTTCTCGGTATTCCTATAAATTATGATGGAAAAAATGGTGCAAGCATCTGGTGCGCATGTGCGCGTGCACACACACATGTGCAAATAAATTAAAATATCAACCCCCCCCCCTGCAAAAACAGCTGGGTGTGGTGGCACATGCCTTTAGTCCCAGCACTTGGGAGGCAGAGCTAGGAGGATTTCCATGAGTTCCAGGCCACCCTGAAATTAATTATAGAGTGAATTCTTGATCAGTCTGGGCTAGAGTGAGACCCTACCTTAACCTCCTCTGTCCCCCAAAGAAAGAAGTGGATTTGGGTAGTGAATTTCTGCCATGACAAAAGTACCCAGCAAATTGGATAGTGGCACATAAAAAGAAGACACAAGAGAGGCATGGTAGCATACAGCTCTCTCCCAGCACTTGGCCAGCCTGGGCTAAACAAGAAGACCCTGCTCAAAAACAAGCAAGCGGGCTGGAGAGATGGCTTAGCGGTTAAGTGCTTGCCTGTGAAGCCTAAGGACCCCGGTTCGAGGCTTGATTCCCCAGGACCCACGTTAGCCAGATGCACAAGGGGGTGCATGAGTCTGGAGTTCATCTGCAGTGACTGGAGGCCCTGGTGTGCCCATTTTCTCTCCCTGTCTCTTCCTCCCTCCCTGAAATCAATAAATAGGATATTTTAAAATGTTTTTAACAAATGGAGAAAAACCTGTTATCTTATTTTCTCATGACCCAAACCTTGTTACTTTATGCACATTATAGCAGTTCACAGCTTCTGTGCTCATCTAGATCCCCCAAGGACTGACAGAGTTTGTGTCCTTAGGTCACACCCAAGCTGTGGAGGGTTCTTTCTAATCACCGTAAGCACTGAGAACCCCCTGCATGGAGAAAAGTCTGTAGACTTGAAGTCAGGGAGCTCAGCGTTGTTCCTGCTTGGCGGTCCATCTACCTTTCTGAGCCTGTCCTCAGCGTTGTAACAGGAGGGATCGTGCAGATCTGATTTTCAGTTCAAGTTGCAAGACAGAAGTTCCTGTATAAGTGCTCGTGGCTATAGGTTCTGAGGTTTCTCCAATGATTCCAACGGAAGCTAAGCTGGGAGATGATGATGCTAGACTGGGAAGGTACTGTGTTAGACTGGAAAAGTACGGGGTTAGGCTGGGAAAAGTACTGTGCAAGGCTGGGAAAGTACTGTATTCAACTGGTAAAATGCAGTGCCAGACTAGAAAAGTTCTGTGTACTGTGCTACACTGTATTCCAGTGTTCATTCTGGTGTAAAATCAGCTGTTTGGAGTAATACAGTTAATTTTTAAATTTTTGTTTCATTCAATAGTTAAATTAAGAAGTCATAGTTTGGCAGTTAAGGTGCTTGACAGCAAAGCCAAAGGACCCAAGTTTGATTCCCCAGTACCTAGGTCAGGCCAGATGCACAAGGTGGTACATGGGTCTGAGGGTCATTTGCAGTGACTAGAGGCCTTCCCGCGTCCTTCTCTCTCTCTCCGTCAAAAAAAAAAAAAAAAATTAAAGAAACACAATATTGTTCTATTACTGTTCATGGCTAAATCTATTAATCACATTGGAGGACCAAGATAATCTTGACTGTAAAACAACTCACGCGACTGACAAAAACCTAGTTGAATTTTTGTTTAAATGTTGAATATTGGTGCAAGTAACATGAAGCTTTATTAACTGAAGTCTGCACCCATTTTTGACAAGCGACGTTTCTATCTACGTTCTGGCTGTTAAAAAGCTCAGGTATCAGGCTGTATTGCTGTTTTCCAGCAGCTGCGAAAACTTGGGTAACACAGTGTTTCTTTTCTCAACCATAGAACGTATTTGTAGGCCTGATCCAGCTCTGCTGTTGCCTCTTGGTTCCATTGACCCCAGACTATGAAAAGCATCATTTAACAATGATTTGTTGTCAAAAGTGAAATGGTTCTTTTTAATTTTTATTTATTTGACAGAGAGAAGGGGAGGGGGTGGAGAGGGAGAGATGGGCTCTCTAGGGCCTCCAGGCACTGCAAAGGAACTCCAGATGCATGTGCCACCTTGTGCAGCTGGCTTACGTGGGTCCTGGGGATTAGAACTCGGGTCCTTAGGCTTTTCAGGCAAGCGTCTTAACCACTAAGCATTCCCGCCAGCCCTTGAAATGGTACTTTTGATACCGGGAAGAAATACCAACGTACAACACGGGGACAGCAACACCTGCCCTTACAGAGCAAGGAATTCACCAACGAAAGCGGGCAGCCCTGAGCCAGTTTTCAGCGGTTGCAACCCTCCTTGGCTGGCCTTGACCAAGGGCCCCAGAGGCTGCAGGGGCCCGGGCCGCGCGTGTGCACGCTTCTGGAGGATGCTGCAAACCCTCCGATCTCTGGAATTCCCTTTAGCTTTAAGGGAGGTTAATAAGGAAAAAAAACCCAAAAAAATAAAAGTCACATTCAGGTTTGGCACCAGGGGCGCAGGAAGAGACTGTCTCCTTTACCTGCGCCAGCTCCCCTACCTCCGCCGAGGTTTCCGTCTAGGAGATGAGACGCCCGGGAGGGCGCTGACCAATGGGCTCGCTCCTGCCCGCAGAGGGGCGGGACCTCGAGCCCGGATTCGTCGGCCCGCCCCCCGTACGTGGCGTGCGTACGTGGCGCCGTGCGGCGCGGGCCGGTTTCCCCGGCATGTGGCGCCCCCCGGCGGCAGCGCTTCCTCAAATGCGACGGCCCGATGAGCACCGGCCATGGAGCCGCAGGAAGAGGCGCCGACGCTCCGGGATGCCGTCGCTCGGTCGCCGGGGGCCTCGATGCCTCCGCGGCTCGATGAAGAAGAGCGGCCGGAGGGCGGCGCGTCGCTAGAAGCCGACGGCGCGGGAGCGGACGGGCTGTGGGAGCTGCCCGTGGAGCACGCAGAGCGCAGGCCCGAATGCAGCCGCTGCAGGTGACCGCGGGGGACGGGGCGGGGCCTGGGGCACGCGCGGCCGTCGGAGGCTGCGGCGCCCCCTGCCGGGGAGGAGGACTCGGGCCTGCTGCGCCGCGCCCAGGGGAGGGAGGGAGGGAGGCTGGTGCACCTTGCAGTCACTCTGAGAAGCCTGGCACGCCTCTTGAGCAAAGAAACCCCTTACCCGGGCTCATGGATATTTTAGCCTGACTTTCTGCAAGGCTTTGAGAATATCACGGGATGAAAAGACACTGATTCCGTTTCCAGTAAACTTAAAGAGGTACTTACAAGGCGTAACGACATTAGTACTTTTACAGTGCTTTAAGCGGCTTGATCATTGCACAGTAAAAATACATAAATTTGATCAGAGCAGAGGGACACATAAGCTGCTTGCATTGAAAGTTCTGACTTTATTTACGAATATTGAGTGCCTGCTTTGTGCAGGGACTATTCTAGGTATAGAAATTCGGAGATGATGGCCGAGGAAGTGGTTTGGTAGGTTAAGGCGCTTGCCTGTGAAACCTAAGGACCCAGATTCAACTCTCCAGAACCCAAGTAAGTCACATGCATGTGGTGGCACAGGCGTCTAGAGTTCGTTTGCAGTGGCAAGAGGCCCTGGTGCACCCATTCTCTCTCTCTCTCTCTCTGTCATAAACAAATAAATAAAAAAAGAAAAAAAAAGCAGAGATGAATAAAACATACTGTCCTTACTCTGTCTATCTTGGGCACTTAGAGTTTATTAGATGGGTGACCACGAACACCGGATGTTGAGAAAATACTTGGCTGTTTAATTACTTTTTGGTGTTACTTCAGTGTGGTGGTGTGGTTCAGGACTGCGAGGTTTGCCTCCCCTGTTAATGGAATCTCATACAACATGGCTGTACCAGTCTTTACCACTCCCCTGGACCAGGCGCAGCTGTCGTGATTATCGAAGGTCTTCCACAATCCCTTATCTTTCTTGTCCTTATCAATTTGTGCTAGACAGCTTTCTCTTGCTTTGACAAAGTGAGATCCTCACAGGGGGGAAAGGTTTGTTTCAGCTCAGGGTTTCAGAGTTCCCACTCCCTGCTTGCTTGGTCCTGTGGGGTTGGGTCTGCAGTGCTCTGGCAGGTACTGAGGTAGAGGAGGCTTGTTCACTTCTGGGCAGAAAGGAGCAACGTTCTCAAATTCCTGCTCAGAGGCATGCCACTAGTGACCTAATTTCCTAATACCAGGCCTCACCTCTTCCATCGCGTTTTGAGCTCAGGATCAGGTCTTTGACGCATTGGGCATTTGGGGCATGCTTCAGGTCTGAATGGTAGTGTGACCCTACTTCTTCACTTTAAAATCAACCTCCAGTGGGGTGAAATCCAGTTGATCCTTTTCACATTTTACTAGGATCAGTTGGCAACATTCTGCACTCACTCCTGAAACTTGGTATCATTTCTGTACTCTGCAAGCCTGCTTTCTTCAGTGTCTCTTTGATTTATGTGACTTGGCTGTTCCAGTCTTCTTTGCCTGTCCTACCCAAAGTGTAAATGTTGCACTTCTTCAGGTCTTCATTCTGGGGTCTCTTCTAACCCTACATGAGTCCCAGCAGTGATCCGTGAACTCCAGTTCATGACAGCTTATCATCGGTACCCCAGTTTCTGTAGCCTGAACCTTGTTCCTGAGCACCAGACTTGTTGATGCACTGTCTACTATTTATTGAGTGCTGTGCTAATCACTGCCAGTGAATTTACAGTGAAGTAAATTTCCATGTGAGTGTTCATTCTGTTCCCAGATCCAGCAGACAAATGAACACATATAATTATGTTCTGGGAGAGTAATAGTGGAAGGAATGGGATGCTGTGTCAGGCAAGGCCTCAGGGGACAACATTTATATTGAGCCTTGGAGCTGAGAATGGTCAATTCAAGAGAAAAGCATCCCAGAAGACAGAAAGTGGTTGAATGCCTTTGCCAGTTAAATACTGGGAATATTTTCTCTTGTACATTTTGACCTTTTTTTTTTTTCTAGGGGTTGAATTGTAATAACTCAGATAATGGATTTTGAATCACAAGTATATTTTATTTTCCTCATGGACTGAGTATGGATGGCTTCCAGTTTACCATTACTTGGCTTACCACTTTTCAACTTTACTGTAGTGTGAAAGTGACCAGCATTTGGAAGAAATGGTACTTCACGAGTGCACATTTGGTCTCTTCACGGGTTAGCAGTATGTGAAATAGTGCTGTCCTGAGATGCGGGGCAGTAGCAGCGGGCCGCAGCTCCCTGTCAGCTCTCTCAGTGCCACTGATACTCTTCAGTGCACTTTGTTGTTAAGTTGCAAGTTTAGGTAAGTTCCATTTATGCAGTGCATTCAAATTTACAATATTTTCAGTCCATTATGAGTTTATGAAGATCTAACCACATTGTAAGTAGAGGAATATTGCTGGAGGTTAAGGAGGATGGATAATTTGTGACTAGAAGGAAATGGGTACTTGAATGAACAAAGGGGTATATAAATACTTGGGGGGCTGGAGAGATGGCTTAGTGGTTAAGGCATTTGCCTGTAAAGCCAAAGGATCCCGGTTTGACTCTCCAGGGGCCATGTAAGCCAGATGCACAAGGGGCCGCATGCATCTGGAATTTGTTTGCAGTGGCTGGAGGCCCTGGTGTACCCATTCTCTCTCTCTCTCTCTGTCTCTCTCTTTCTCTCTGCCTCTTTCAAATAAATAAATACATCTAAATTAATTTTTTTAAAAAATTTTATATTAACAACTTCCATGATTATAAAAAAAATCCTATTCCTTCCCTCCCCCCACTTTCCCCTTTGAAACTTTACTCTCCATCATATCCCCTCCCCATCTCAGTCAGTCTCTCTTTTATTTTGATGCCATGATCTTTTCCTCCTATTATGATAGTCTTGTGTAAGTAGTGTCAGGTCCTGTGAGGTCATGGATATCCAGGCCATTTTGTGTCTGGAGGGAGCACGTTGTAAGGAGTCCTACCCTTTCTTTGGCTTTTATATTCTTTCTGCCACCTCTTCCACAATGGACCCTGAGCCTTGGAAGGTGTGATAGAGATATTGCAGTGCTGAGCACTCCTGTCACTTCTTTCCAGCATCATGATGCCTTCTGAGTCATTGCAAGGTCACTGCCATCTGAAAAGAGAAGATTCTCTACCAAAAGTGAGAGTGGCATTAATATATGGGTATGAACATTAAGAGAAGTGCTTACTGTGCAGTATGATAAGCATAGTATATACATTTAGCCAGACAGCAGCAGACATTACACCCCTAGGGCTCATGACTACCCCTGTTTTAAGTTTTTGGTATCAGGGATGTATTCCCTTGCATGGTAAATTAAAATTTTTTAAAACAAGTTATTAAAAAAGGTTAAGGCATAGCATTTAAACATGTCTGGAGAGGGATGGGGGATAGAGCTCAGTTGGTGGGGTGCCTGCCTAGCATACATGAGGCCCTAGGTTTGATCCCCAGCAATCCGTGAAACCTGGCATGGTGGCACATGGCTGTCACCCCAGCACTTGGAAGGTGAAAGCAGGAGGGTCAGAAGCTCAAGTTCATCCTCACCTACACAACCAATGCTTTCTTGGCTACACCAGTCCCTGTTTCAGCCACTCTGCCCCCACCAAAAATAAAAAAAAAAAGTAATAGGGCTGGAGAGATGGCGTAGTGGTTAAGCGCTTGCCTGTGAAGCCTAAGGACACCGGTTCAAGGCTCGGTTCCCCAGGACCCACGTTAGCCAGATGCACAAGGGGGCGCACGTGTCTGGAGTTTGTTTGCAGAGGCTGGAAGCCCTGGCGCACCCATTCTCTCTCTCTCTTTCTATCTGTCTTTCTCTCTGTGTCTGTTGCTCTCAAATAAATAAATAAAATTAAAAAAAAAAAGTAATAGAATGCTGATAGAAAAGGGTTTCAAATATAAATCAAAGACTACATTTCTTTCTAGATTTATCAGATAGTATTTAGTGAAGCTACTCACAAATGCTGTATAAAGTTTAAAAATTAAGTTATTACTTTCCCTGTCATTATAACATATAGTTTTTGACACCCTACCCAAGGGGATGAGTATTTATTTTTGTTCATAGCTCAAGGGTTTAGTCCATCTTGGTGGTGAGAGTGTGGTGGAACAGCATCTTCTGTCATGGTGGGCCAGGAAACAGAGAAAGGGAAAGCTGGCACTTAGCTGGCCTTGTCCGTTATTCCGCTTTTGCTCCGTTTGGGCTCCTGACTCACAGAGTGGTGCTGCCCACACTTAGGGTAGGTCTCTCCCTTCACTTAATTGTCTCTGGAACTCTGGAATACCCTTATAGACAGGCATGTTCCTGAAATGTGCCTCACCAGTCTTTCAGTTGTGGTAGTTTGAATGGATGGCCCCCGATATATTCAGGATTTTATTAAAGTTTGTAATTTAGGGTGCTGGAGGGATGGCTTAGCGGTAAAGGCATTTGTCTGCAAAGCCAAAAGTACCCAGGTTCTATTCCCCAGGACCTATGTAAGCCAGATACACAAGGTGGCACATGTGTTTGGAGTTCGTTTGCAGTGGCTGGAGGCCCTGGTGTGCCCATTTTCCCTGTCGGTCTGTCTGACTCTCTCAAATAAATAAATAAAAAAAACTTAACAACAACAAAAAAAAGAAATTTAAAAAGCATTTGCCAAAAATAAAAGAAAAACATTAAAGTTTGTAATTTAGAGTTGTAGCCTCGGCTGGAGAGATGGCTTAGTGGTTAAAGCACTTGCCTGTAAAGTCAAAGGACCCAGGTTTGATTCCCCAGGACCCACATAAACCAGATGTACAAGGGGGCGCACACATCTGGAGTTCATTTGCAGTGGCTGGAAGCCCTGGTGCACCCATTCTCTTTCTCTGTCTACCTGCCTATTTATTTATTTTTTTGTTGTTTATTTTTATTTATTTATTTGAGAGTGACAAAGAGAAAGAGGGAGGGATGGAGGGAGGGAGGGAGGGAGGGAGGGAGAGAGAGAGAGGGAGAGAGGGAGAGAGAAAGAAAGAAAGAAAGAGAGATTGGGTGCACCAGGGACCCCAGCCACTGCAAATGACTTCCAGATGTGTACGCCCCCTTGTGCATCTGGCTAATGTGGGTCCTGGGGAATTGAGCCTCGAACTGGGGTCCTTAGGCTTCATGGCAAGCGCTTAACCGTTAAGCCATCTCTCCAGCCCACCTGCCTATTTCTATATCCTCTCTCTCTTCCTCAAATAAATAAGTTAAAAAAAAAAAATCTGTAGTCTCCTGGCTGGAGGAGACGTTACTGTGGGTGGATCTTAGGGTCCAGCCCTAAGGCATATCTGAATTCCAACCCAAGATATGCAAAGTGCCTGCACTTTGCCTGGAGTACAAGGAGTGTGCTTGCTCATGGTGTTGGTGGTGGCTTCTCTCTCTGCATGAACCTGTGAAAAGGGGCCAGCTTCTCCTGCCATTATGGAACTTCCCCTGGATCTGTGAGCTTCAATAAACATCCCTTGCTCCATAACTGTGTCTGGTCTGAAAGTTCATCTCAGGGACCTGAGACTGTCTGCTACACCAGTGGATAACAAAGACAATGATAGTCACATATCCTGTGTTCGCGCATGTGTGCGCGCACACACACATGCACACACTCACAAATGAATGCTTGGATTATAGTTGTTTTCTGTTACATTTGGCTAATACTGCAGATTATAATTCATTTCAACATTTCTGTGGTTTGCTTACTTTTAGTGAAATTCCTTCCTTTCAAAATCTCTTTTCTTCCTTGGCATGACAAGTAACTGTATTGTTCTAAATAGAGAGAACTCAGTTGTAGGAAAATGGACAGTATTTAGGTATTATCAATAATATATAAACTAATTGGGCTGGAAAGATGGCTTAGCAGTTAAGGTGCTTGCCTGCAAAGCCAAAGGATAGGTTCAGTTCCCCAGGACTCACGTAAGCCCAGATGCACAAGGGGGCGCACACATTTGGAGTTTATTTGCAGTGGCTGGAGGCCTTGGCGTGCCCATTCTCTCTCTCTCTCTCTGCCTACTTCTGTATCTCTTTCTCAAATAAATAAATAAAAGTAATACATAAAATTATATAAACTAATTAATGCCTCTTTATATTTTACGTTATTAGGATGAGTTTTACTAGTCTTGGGTGAATGTGTTTACATTTGTGTTTGCAATAATTTTGAAAATGCATTATTTTTATTTATTTATTTGGTTTTTCAAGGTACGGTTTCACTCTAGTCCAGCCTGACCTGAAATTTACTATGTAGTCTCAGGGTGACCTTGAATTCACGGTGATCCTCCTACCTCTGCCTTCCCAGTGCTGGGATTAAAGACTTAGACGTCTGCCACCATGCCCAGCTGAAAATGCATTCTTAATTTGATTAATGTGTCACAATTATTTAGCCACTAACTTGAATAGTATTTGTTTCTCTAAACACATTGCTATAATTGTCACCACCTAGAGAGTTATACAAATTGGGTTTGTTCTGGAAGTGCAAACTCAGCTTAACTTCCCAGCAGAATCTTACTAATTAGAAAGATAATACATCTTAAATATAAATGGAATACTCTTTAAAAGATCCCAGACAGTCAAGGCACAGAATTGTAAACTTACTTTTTTTTTTTTTTTTAAATTTCAGTTTTTTGTGGTAGGGTCTCACACTAGCTCAGGCTGACCTGGACTTCACTCTGTAGTCCCAGGGTGGTCTCAAACTCATAGTGATCCTTCTACCTCTGCCTCCCAAGTGCTGGGATTAAAGGTGTATGCCACCACGCCTGGCACTTATTATTTTTTTTTTAGAGATAGGGTCTCACTCTGGCCCAGGCTGACCTGGAATTCACTCTGTAGTCTCAGGGTGGCCTCGAACTCATGGCGATCCTCCTACCTCTGCCTCCTGAGTGCTGGGATTAAAGGCATGTGCCACCATGCCTGGCTTTGGGCTTTTTTTTTTTTTTTGATGCGTGTGTATCATATTTCCAAAACCTGATTATTTACTCCTTAGTCCCCTTACTGACCCCATTCCTAAAGATAGTGAATTAATATTTTAAAATGTAAAGGCAAAATCTTGGTGGATCTGTACTGAATATGTGCCGTTAGCATTACTGGAGATGAAATGGAAGGCTGAGTGTCATGGGAGCTGGCATTTGCTGAATTTCTTGGTAAAATCCAGTTCAGCAAATAGTTTTGGAGAACCTAGTTGTACATATATTAAGAGAAAGAAATGGAGAGAAGGAGGGAGAGAGAGAAAGAGAGAGAGAGAGGGAGAATGGGCATGCCAGGGCTTCCAGCCACTGCAAACGAACTCCAGATGTGTGCCCCCCCTTGTACATCTGGCTTATGTTGACAATAGTAACCATCACATATGTTGCTGTTTTCTTGTTGGATCATACATGTTCATGCTTAACTTCTTTTTAAGATGGGTACAGATAGGGTGGTATTGGAACACATGAGAAGTTGCACCTAACCCAAGTTTTGTTGGGGTGGGCACAGGAACAAGGTAGAGTAAATCTTAGAAACTAAGACCAAAAGATTAGTAAACACACACACACACATTTTTTTAAATTTTTATTAGCATTTTCCATGATTATAAAAAAAATCCCATGGTAATTCTCTCCCTCCCCCCCAGTACACTTTCCCCTTTGAAATTCCATTCTCCATCATATTTTTTTGTTGTTTTTTGTTTTTGAGGTAGGGTCTCACTCTAGCTGGGGCTGACCAGGAATTTACTATGTAGTCTCAGGGTGGCCTCGAACTCACTGCAATCCTCCTACCTCTGCCTCCCGAGTGCTGGGATTAAAGGCATGTGCCACCACGCCCAGCTGTTAGTAAGCATATATATTTTTAAAGATTTAATTTTTATTCATTTATTTATTAGAGATGTGTGTGTATATGTATATATATGTGTATATATGTGTGTGTGTGTGTGTGTGTGTGTATATATATATATATATATATATATATATACACACACACACACACATACATATACATATACATATATATATAGGGGGGGGGAGGGAGGGAGGGAGAGAATGGACACACCAGGGCCTCCAGCCAGGGCAAATGAACTCCAGATGCATGTGCCACCTTGTGTATCTGGCTTACGTTGGACCTGGAGAATCAAACCTGGGTTCATAGGCTTCACTGGCATGTACCTTAACTGCTAAGCCATCTCTGCAGCCTTAGAAAACATATTTAATCTGAGTTCTAATACTTAGGGTTAATAAGGAAAATAGGGGTATTGCAGGAGAAGAAGATGTGTTCCTGAAAGAGGATCCATGTACGGGAGTGAGTACTTAGAACACAGCGTGCTGCAGAGTTTAGAAGGCCGAGCTTTCTGAGAGAGAGGAGGCTGCCGGAATCTGTGGCTGTTGCATTTCGAAAAGAAAGTTAGGTAACTAGAAATGGATGAGCCAGCTAAGATTCATTTCATAGTTGAATGGTGGTGGCAGGTTTGAATTTTACAGGTGACTTTTAGGTATATAACCTATACTCTTTACTTGCCTCATTGCTGACGTGGCCTGGCTCACTCCTCAGGCAACCTGGACAGTGATATGATGGTAAACCTTGACTGGGCAGTGCTAGGACCTTCCTTATTCCAGAAACATACTAGAAACCTCTCTTCCCACTTACTGTCTTCTTTGGATTTGGTTTGAGCTTGAAGATAAGTTACAGGCCATGTTCAGATCAATGCTCACTGTCTTTTATACTCTGCTTAAGGGGACAAATAAGAGAGCATGCACACAAAGTGACTTGGACCTCAAGACAAGTTTTTCTTTAGTACTTTCTTCCCTAGAAAAGCATAAAGCTGTAAGGATTATGAGAAGTCACACTTTTTCACAGATTTATTAACCACCAGTCCATCTGCTAGGGATGAACCAGGCCTACATACTTTAATGACCTGGTAGGGTTGATGATACTGACCACTGTGTTTTATTTACCATTCAGTTTTAAGTGACAAGGGGGAAGAGATAACAGGCAAGTTTCAGTTAGGTCTCTGGCTCCACTCTGCAGAGCTCCCAAGCTCAAGGGCTAAGTGAGGGGAAAAGCAGAGGAAAGAAAGTGGGAAGGGGAAGGAGACTATAGATGGTTAAGAAGAGTGCAGGAATCAAAACTGGCAGCCCACAAATGTTCTTTTGAACCTTGTTTTATCACCTTTTAAGTTGGTTGCTAATAGTTAAAAATCAAGGCTTCTGAGAGAGTGGGAAGGTCTAGCAGCTAAGGCCCTACCTGAACAGCAGTTGGTTGCGCTGAGTGTTGGCTGAGCCCTTAGGTTGGATGATCTGTGCATGTCACTGGCGTGTATGTCATCATAGGCCCTGGTTATTCCCCTTAACTCGTCTGTGGTTAGCTGCCAGGCCCAACACCTACAGGCATTTGTGTCTTGATTGTGGGTCTCATGGACATTGTTGTGGTTGAGAAGGAATGCCAATTAGTCTATACTTTGGTAGGAAAAGTGAAAAATGCTAATTTTTATGGGTCAGTTTCTAATGATTGAAATTTGTGAATTGATACCAGTACTTAGAATTGACAAACTATTTCTTTTAAATTTTATTTACTTATTTGTTTGAAAGAGAGAGAAAGAAAGAGAGAGAAATGGGCGTGCCAGGGCTTCCAGCCACTGCAGATAAACTCTAGATGCATGCACTACCTTGTGCATGCTTACATGGGTACTGGGGGAACTGAACCTGGTTCCTTAGGCTTCACAGGCAAACACCTTAACTGCTAAACCATCTCTCCAGTCCCGACAAACTATTTTTGTAAACTTAAAATCAACTACATTATTGATGATAATTTTTATGGTAAAAACAGTGATTTGGCAAGTGTAAGTTTTTATACATATCAGAAGCATCATATTCCTAAGGGAAAATTATTAATTTGTTTTTTTTTCTGATTGTGTAGAAAGCATGCTTATTTAAAAAAGTAGTTTGTTAAAAGTAAATATGCAAACTTACTGATTTATAATACTACTGTGTAAGCTAATCCTATGTTCAAAGTTGAGCAAAGATGATGTATGTCAATAGGGAATTTTTTTCCTTAATCTTAATTAAGTCTCCAAAGAGGAGTGACCATTTTTAAAAACCACATTACAGCTTTCTAAATGTTTGATTTACTTTCCCCAGGAAAAACAAAAATATTACTTCCCTCAGATAGATTTTCTTCAAAGAACATCAAAGCACATTAATTCCTTAAGTTCATTTGCTCTAAATTAGTAATTCATAATTTCATTACTACTAATGGAATTAAGATAATATGTTTTTAAGTAATCTAGGCTGGAATTTGGTACCATTTAAAAGGAGTTCACAAGTTACGAAGTACTTTTGCATGTACATTTGTATCTACTCCCTGAAGTAACCTTGTGATTTAAATTGCCTCTCTCTTTTACGGACTGTAAGTGGCTGAGAGGAGGCGGAGGTGCTCCAGCCTCCCCATCCCGCTACCGCAGCCCGTAGTAGTGAGTGACGCTCAAGCCAGCAGT
Organism: Jaculus jaculus; assembly: GCF_020740685.1. NCBI lineage: Eukaryota > Metazoa > Chordata > Mammalia > Rodentia > Dipodidae > Jaculus > Jaculus jaculus. The sequence continues at coordinate 59,465,554 of NC_059115.1, forward strand.
GTGACTGCCTTTATCTTGCTTGTCTTTTTTTAAAATAATATTTATTGGGAACTTTAATATATGGACATAGTGTAAATTGGTCCTGTTCCCACTGGCTTATCTTCTTTTGTCCCCTTCCCCCCACACCGATTCCACTGAGGGCCCTCTTTAGTGGGGTTCTCTGTGTTCACTGTGGGGTCATGAGTGCTCCATCTAGTCTCTGTGGTAGGGACAATGCCTTAGAGGACTCTGTCCTCTGCTGTGGCTCTTTCATTCTTCCTGCTCCCACTTCTGCAGTGTTCCCTGAGCCCCGAGAGGGCCTTTTATAAGTCTCCTTTAGTGGGGAGCTCACAGCAGCCTTCAGTTTTCTGCTTTGATATATATATATATTTCTTCAGGTAGGGTTTCATTTTACCCAGCCTGACCTGGAATATTCTATGTAGTCCCAGGTTGGCCTTGAACTCATGGCCATCCTCCTACTTCTGCCTCTCAAGTGCTGGGAATAAAGGCGTGTGCCACCATGCCCGGCTTTTGATGAGTTTTGAGTCTTCTCAGAGTCTACTGCCGTCTCCCTGGAGGAGGTTCTCAAGGTTCCTTCGCCTCAGAGCAATACTCATTTAACCCGCCAATTCCTGTGTAAAGTTTCATGGATCCTAGGGTGATAGCGTTGACTCATCCAGGGCTAGGCTATTGATTTTCTTTTCTTGTCATTTTGCTGGATCTTGGGTCTTACTGGTATTTGCCATCATGTGGGACCTGAGTGACGCAGTTCGCTCTGCTCCCGACAGATCTGGGCTGGGAGCTGGGGAGCAGGCCAGAGCCAGGCCCATCTAGTCCAACCCACTCCCGGCAGGTGCAGGGGAGCAGCCTGCACGTGTGACTGTTTCGGGCATGCCTTTCCTTTTCATTGCATATGATACATATTTATAGGAAGGTATTTCTTTGTCTTTTTCTTTCATTTTTTTAAAATTTAATTTAATTTTTCACAGATTGTACCCGTTTATTCTCTTTTCCTCTGTTCCCGTTTCCCTGCGGCCCTCTGTGGGGTTATGGAATTTACCGTGGGGTCATGAAGGCCTCAGTCAGTCCAGGGGGACAGTGGGGGGACCATGCCTCAGGGTTTTCCCGCCCACTCTGTGTCTCTTTCTGCCTCCTCTTCCTCAATGTTCCCTGAGCCATGACAGGCCTATTGGCAGTCTGATTTGAAAATATGGAACACTTAACGAATTTGCTTGTCATCCTTGTGCAGGGGCCATGAAAATCTTCTCTGTCGTATATGCGCTGGCGAAGTGAACACTGTCTTTTTGTAACTCATAGGTTGTCTTGCATTTCATTTGGCTATAGATAACTGTAGTTATTTTTGAAATGAGCAGGTTTTATTTACTGTGTTTTCAACCTCACAGGAGTTGGGGTTACAGTGTGTGCCACCCATTGCAGAACTTTATAATGGAACATGGAGGTTCCTCATAATCCCTCATGACTGCCATTACCTGCTCACATGTCTCAACAGTCCAGTGACTATTTTTTTACTTTTTCTTTACTTTTTTAAAAACTTTATATATGAGAGTGTTACGAATGCTCAAGCCGTCACTTTTTCCGCTAGATCCACCTTCAGACTCCACAAATCATTGTCTACAAATATTTGGGTTCCCGTGGTATGCTTTCTAGGGCGTCAAGCAGTTAGATGGAGTTGTATCTTTTTCCTTGTTGTTTTCGAGGCAGGCTGTCACTCCAGCCTGGGCTGACCTGAAAATTACACTGTAGCTCCAGGCTGGCTTCAAACTCACGGCAGTCCTCTTACCTCAGCCTAGAAGTTGCTAGAATTAAAGGAGTGTGCCACCAAGTAGGCTGGAGTTGTGTCATAACACGTCATTGGACATATATGGACCTTTGGACTCAATTAAAGTTGTGTATGCCGGAATGAGGGCTGTTACAGCTCTGGCTCTGGATTTTCTTGGAAGAGTTACTTTATCTCAAGCCTCAGAGTATCTTTAAATTAGGACAGTAATACCACCCTTCTTTGATAGTGTTTTTGAAAATTAAGTCAAGATTAAGTATTTAGCATAGTGTCTATAATGTAAAGAATGTATGCGAGGGCTGGAGAAATGGCTTAGTGGTTAAGGCATTTGCCTGTGAAGCTGAAGGACCCAGGTTCAATTCCCCAGGACCCACGTAAGCCAGATGCCCAAAGGTCACATGCATCTGGAGTTCATTTGCAGTGGCTCGAGCTTCTGGCGTACCCATTCTGTCTGTCATTCTGCCTGTCTCTCTTCTCTCTCTCACCCTCTCTCTGCTTGCAAATAAATAAATAAAATTAAAAAAAAGAATGTACGAGAAATGTTAAATTCTCTCTTTGACCTTTTCTTCTTCCTCTCGTTTTTCCTTTTTTTCTTCTTTTTTTTCTTCTTCTGTGAAATATTATTATGATTGATGAGATTAGTATGTTCGTTTATTTACCTAATACTAATCTAGGATTTAGATTTTCCAAATTCAGAGGTCAAGAGCAAGTTAATAATTTTTTGTATGTTAATGCTACAAGTCACCACAAATCAATTGACCTATCATGGAGCGTTTCATTATTCTGTGTCTTTCAGTAGCATTCACTTAGTAGCTGTATATAACTGTCACATGGATAAAACTACTTTAAATAAACTTTTTTTGGGGGGGGGGACAGGGCAATGACATTAAATCCATGGCTTATGCATATTATTATTATATATGTTATAAAATGTCACTAAAATTAAGCCTTAATGTGTTTTTCATATTTTGTGTCAAGAACATTTCTCAATTCCTTTCTTTACTCTTTTGAAAAAATAGACATGTAAATAAAATTGGGTAGTTATTGCTACAAAGCCTACATTTTAAAATACAGGCAGATTTTAGACATGTAAGAATAAAATGAAAGTGCTTCCCAGTGACATGATCCTCTCACTCTGCTGTTCATCGTAGAGGCCTTTGCTTCCCTCTTGTTTGTGTGGGTGGATGTTCCTGCGCTTCTCCTCAGCAAGTGGGAAGAAGCATAGGGTTCTGTTGCCCACACTGGACACAGAGGCTCAGGGGCTAGACATGTAGCTCAGTGGTAGAGCATTTATGCTTTCCTTGCATGTTGAAGGCCTGGGTTTGGTCCTCAGCACTGAGGGGGGAAAAAGTAAATCATGTTGCTATTCTTTTCTTTATTCATGAAGTTAATGTTTATTCGATTTTTAAACATTTTAACATTTATTTTTATTTTTTTAGACAGAGAGAGAGAGGGGGGAGGGAGGGAGGGAGAAAGGGAGGGAGGGAGAATTGACATGCCAGGGCCTCAGCCACCAGTACCTCCAGATGCTTTAGCCAGCTAGTGGGCATGTGCTGCTTTGTGTTTGCTTCACCTTTGCGTGTGTGCTTATGTGGGATCTGAGGAGTCGAACATGGGTTCTTAGGCTTTGCAGGCAAGTGCCTTAACTGCTAAGCCATCTCTTCAGCTGTGTTTATTCAATCTAGTACCCACACTTGGGAGTAAGAAAATAATTAAAAAGTTCTTTCCTTTAGAATTTATAGAGAATTAAATATGAGGACTGGGGAAATGGCTTAGTAGTTGAGGCATTTGCCTGCCAATGCCAAAGGATCCTGGTTTGATTCTCCAGGACCCACCTAAGCCAGATGCACACGTGGCACATGCGTCTGGAGTTTGTAGTGGCTGGAGGCCCTGGCATGCCCATTCTCTCTCCCCCTCTCTCTCTGTGCCTCTTTCTTTCTTTCAAATAAAATATATAAAAAAGTTTATTAAAAAGAATTAAATATGAGAGAAAACAGGTATACATGATACTTAAGACACATTATGGACGTATAGAACAATAGTTTGCAGAGGAAGCACTGATTAATTTAATACTAAGAAAGCTATTTGACTTTTTAAAAATGGGCTGTTGATTGAAACCAAGGCCTTATACCTGGTACGCAAGAACTTCCCCACTGACCTACACTTCCCAGCTTACTTCATTTGTCTGTCTGTCTTGACCATCTGTTGCAGTCCAGTTCACATTGCTGGTAGAAATCACCCAACCAAGAGCAGCTTCTGGGAAAAAGAGATTTATTTTGGCTTTCAGGCTCAAGGGGAAGCTCCATGATGGCAGGGAAAACGATGACATGAGCAGAGGGTGGACATCACCCCCTGGCCAACATCAGGTGGACAATAGCAACAGGAGAGTGTGCCAAACACTGGCATGGGGAAACTGGCTATAACACCCATAAGCCTGCCCCCAACAATACACTCCCTCCAGGAGGTGTTAATTCCCAAATATCTATCAGCTGGGAACCTAGCATTCAGAACATCTAAGTTTACGGGGGACACCTGAATCAAACCACCACACCATCCGACTGTATACTTACTTACCTGCCTACCCTATCTGTCATCTCTCTAGAACATGAAATGGATCATCGATTAACTGAGTATAGATGATGTCAGTTCTTAGTTGATTTGTTATTGCAGTTGGACAAAGGCTTTTCAGGCATCCAACCACTCAGAAATCATCTTTTTCTTTTCTTTTCTTTTTCTTTTTCTTTTTTTTTTTTTTTTTGAGGTAGGGTTTCGCTCTAGCCCAGGCTGACCTGGAATTCACTATGGAGTCCCAGTGATCCTCCTACCTCTGCCTCCCAAATTCTGGGATTAAAGGCATGAACCACCATGCCTGGCTCACAACTGTTTTTCTTACAGAGTGAATACCAGGTCAGCCTGGGCTACAGCAATACCCAATCTTGAAAACCCAGACCCAGATCCAGACCCTAGACCCCAGACCATTCTAAAAAGAAGAGATTTTAGCTGGGTGTGGTGGTGTACACCTTTAATCTCAGCACTTGCGAGGCAGAGGTAGGAGGATTGCTGTGAGTTTGAGGCCAGTCTTGGACGACAGAGCGAGTTCCAGGTTAGCCTGGGTCGCAGTGAGACCCTACCTCAGCAAAACAGAACAAAATTCCAACAACAAAAGAAAGAAAAACAGTTGTGAACACTAGTATATGAAAATATCATTGTGATTTATTTATACATGAAACAGCCATAGAAGAGGTTATCTACTTTTCTTCTGTCTGTGGGATGAAAATTTATTATAATATTATGCAATAACTTGTACAGTTTGTTATTTTTATTGGCCAAGTTGAGAAATTTAAAATTTATTTTATAGATAGGTTTGATTTTTTAAAAGACAGCAGGGGGCACTGTGGGGTTTAGTTTTCCAAAGCCTATTTTATATTTTAACATTAGTGAGTTGTTGCCATTTTTATGAGTAATGCACTGAAGATTTTCAACTAAAGCCAAGGAAAGAAAGGCTGTATACTTTCTATTCTTTGATTTTTTGTTCTCTATTGTGAATGTAGAAATTTTGTTGAATACTGGAAATTTTGAGGCATACTATTTTTGTGGGATCTACATTTGGTTTGTTTAGTAGATAAAAAATTCTTGAGTATCGTAATTTTTGTAAATGTATTCACTAATCTTTAAAGATTGAGATTATCTTGATTAAAATCAGCATTATGGTAGGAAGAAAAAAAGCCTTTCAGTGAATGTTATGTAAGAACTTTAATTAGCTTTTGAAACATGCTTTTGTAGGTCCTAGCATCTCAGATGTATGTCAGATGTGATTTCATTAGCATACAGGCTGTCAGAGCTAACTCGCTCTGAGTGACAGATTACTCTGGATTGCAGCATTCACCAAGGAAGCATGTCAGTCTTGGTCTGACAGGTAACCTACATATTTATTTCTACATCCTTAATGAGAAACGAAAGAGAAACTGCTTATTTCATAAAATTCCCTTAGGGAAATTATTTAAAGCTTTCTTTTACAATAATAATAGGCTTTCTTTTAAGAATATAAGTAATATTAATTATTTTAAACAGACTTTTTAAACTATTTTATTTGTTTAAAAGAAAAAGAGAGAGAGAATGGGTATGCAAGGCCTCTAGCTGCTGCAAACAAACTCCAGACACATGTGCCACCTTGTGCATCTGGCTTTATGTGAGTACTGATGAATCAAACCTGGGTCCTTAGGCTTTGCAGACAAGCTCCTTAACTGGTGAGCCATCTCTCCAGCCCAAGGGTTATATAGATTCTAGAAAAGATAAACCCTGATGATTGGAAAATGTATAATACATTTACAATATAATATAAGGGTAGACAATGGAAAAATTTCAGCTCCTATTTTTGGTCATTCTATTATATTAACCTAAAATGATAGCCTTTTTATGTTTGCCTTTAACTTAGTAGTTATACATTAGAACTTTCCTGGTGTCTTATTATTAGTGTTATGAAGGAACCAGGTGAAAACCTATGACATGTCCAAGACAATGACATTGTCAGTGACACATTTTAGTAGTAGTTTTACAAATCTCTACTCAATTGATGTGTTTATAATTTTAAAGATATGTATATACACACATACATACATACATACATACATACATACATACATACATACATACATATTTTTTGGTTTTCCAAGGTAGGGTTTCACTCTAGTCCAGGCTGACCTGGAATTCACTATGTCGTCTCAGGGTGGTCTCCAACTCTCAGTGATCCTCCTACCTCTGCCTCCCAACTGCTGGAATTAAAGGTGTGTGCCACCACTCCTGGCCTAAAATTTTATTTATTTGATAGCAACAGAAAGAGAGAGAGAGAGAGAGACAGACAGACAGACAATAGGCATGACAGAGCTTCCAGCCACTGCAAGTGAACTCCAGATGTGTGCACCCCCTTGAGCATCTGGCTAATGTGGGTCCTGGGGAATTGAGCCTTGAACCGGGGTCCTTAGGCATCACAGGCAAGTGCTTAACCACTAAGCCATGTCTCCCCTTAAAATGTTTTTATTCCTTAAGCCTGTGTAAATTGTAGTAGTTTGAGTTTTATTTTAAAATGCATAATAATGCCTTTCAATATGATTTTTTTTTCCAAGGTAGGGTCTCATTCTAGCTCAGGCTGATCTGGAATTCACTATGTAGTCTCAGGGTGGTCTCGAACTCACGGTGATCCTCCTACCTCTGCCTCACTAGTGCTGGGATTAAAGGTGTGTGCCACCACGCCAGGCTCAATGTGATTTCTGAAAAACCTTTTTTTTTTTTTTAAATGTATTTATTTTATTAAACAGAGAGAAAAAGAGAATGGGCACACCTGGGCCTTTAGCCAATTCAGATGAATTCCAGACACATGTGCCATCTTGTGCATCTGGCTTATGTGGGTACTAGGGAATTGAACCTGGGTCTGTTGGCTTTGTAGGCCAGTGCCTTAACCACTAAGCCATCTCTCCAGCCCCCAAAACTTTTGAAATACTTAATTATTTGAGAGAGACACAGAGAGAGAGAGAGACTGACTGAACGAGTGTGGGCACACCAGGGTTTACTTCTACTGCAAATGAACTCCATATGCATGTGCCACTTAGTGTATCTGGTTTTACATGGGTACTGGGGAATTGAACCCAGGCTGTCAGGCCTTGCAAGCAAGGGCCTTGCTAACTCTCCAGACCCTCTTTTTTTTTTTTTTAAGAGTGGTTGTGGGGGGAGAGAGAGAGAAAGAAAGAGAATTGGCGCGCCAGGGCCTCAGCCACTACAATTGATCCCAAGATGTTTGCACCACCTAGTGTACCACTCACCAGTGCAACTGAGCTCCAGATGCCTGCGCCACCTAGTGGGCATGTGTGACCTTGTGCTTGATCACCTTTGTGCATCTGGCTTACTTGGGATGTGGAGAGAGCTCGAATATGGGTCCTTAGGCTTCGCAGGCAAGCATCTTAACTGCTAAGCCATCCCTCCAGCCCCAGCCCCTGTTTTTTAACTTTTTATTTTATTTTTATTTATTTGAGAGAGAGAAGAGAGGTGGCAAAATGGGCATGCCATGGCCTCTTTCCATTGCAAACAAACTCCAGATGCTTACACCACCTTGTGCATCTGAGTTTATGTGGGTACTAGGGAATTGAACTCTAGCCCTTAAGCTTCACAGGCAAGCACCTTAACCGCTGAGCCATCTTTCTGGCACAGTGGAACGTAGGAACTCCACAGAAGCAAGAATCGTTGTTTCCTTCCCCAAGTGTGTCAATCACACATATAGTTAGATCTGCAGTGAACTTTAGAATAAGGATCGGTTGAATTTCTAACTTAGCTAATGTATTTTCTATTCAAAATATTTAAACATTTAGGGGTTTAGTTTATACACAGGGGCATTTTTGTTCTTTTGGAAAAATTTCAAAATGGAGATGGCACTTTCCCTGCACGTACTGAGTAAGGGGGGGTCTGGAGCACTTACTCGTCACGCTGGTGTGCGCACAGTATTGTGGGGAAAATAGGAAGACGATGACTGTTAAGGGGGCTGAGGAGACGGCACAGCAGTTGAAGGTGTTTGCTTGCAAAGTCTACCAGCCCGGGCTGGGTGCAAAAAGCGGTGCAAATATCTGGTGTTTGTTTGCAGTGACAAGAGACTCTGGCATACACACACACATGCACTCACACACGAACACACACACCTGCACTCACACACGAACACACACACCTGCACTTACACATGAACACACACACCTGCACTCACAGGAACACACACACCTGCACTTACACGCGAACACACACACCTGCACTCACACATGAACACACACACACACCTGACCTCATACACGAACACACACACACCTGCACTCACACATGAACACACACCTGCACTCACATGCGAACGCACACACCTGCACTCGCAAACACACACGCACTCACACACGAACACACACGCACTCACACACGAACACACACGCACTCACACACGAACACATATGCACTCACACGCGAACACACACGCACTCACGCGAACACACACACACCTGCACTCGCATGCGAACACACACACACGCACTCACACACGAACACACACACACCTGCCACAGAATAAATAAATGTTTTAAAAGATTAAGGCATTCGCCAGGTGTGGTGGTGCACGCCTTTAATCCCAGCACTCGGGAGGCAGAGGGAGGAGGATCGCCGTGAGTTTGAGGCCACCCTGAGACTACGGAGTGACTTCCAGGTCAGCATGGGCTAGAGTGAAACCCTACCTTGAAAAGAAAAAAAAAAAAAAAAGACTAAGGCATCAAATTCAAGTTCTAATAAGGTAAATCACTAAAAAGAATTGTAATTAGAATTAGGATAAATGAAGACTAAGGTTAATAGAATAACGAGGTAATGATGTTTTATGAGGTTATTAAAGCATCAAGGCAAAACAATTTTGGCTTAAAGTTACAGGGCTTACACAAAGTATTTAGCTGTTTTTTTAGTGTATTTATTAAATATTTTCTTCTGTGCTTTGTTTGTTTGTTTGAGGCACAGACTGGCCTTTTTTTAAATTTTAAATTTTTTTTTTTTGTTTTCCAAGGTAGGGTCTCATTCTATCTAGCTCAGGCTGACCTGGAATTCACTATGTAGTCTCAGGGTGGCCTTGAACTCTCTGTGATCCTCCTACCTCTGCTTCCTGAGGGCTGGTATTAAAGGTGTGCGCCACCACACCTGCTGGCCTTTTTAAAAAATTATTTATTTATTTATTTACTTATTTGAGAGAGCAAGAGAGAAAGATGCAGACAGAGAGAGAGAGAGAGAGAGAGGGAGAGAGAGAGGGGGAGAGAGAGAGAGAGAGAGAGAATGGATGTGCCAGGGTCTTCAGCCACTGCAAACGAACTCCTGATGCATGTGCCACCGGCTTATGTGGGTCCTGGGGAATCAAACCTGGGTCCTTTGGCTTTGTAGGCAAACACCTTAACCACTAAGCCATCTCTCCAGCCCCTCACCCCAGCCTTTTTTTTTTTTTTAACGAGAGAGAGAGAGTGAAAGAGAGAGAGAGAGCACAAGAGAGAATTGGCACGCCAGGGCCTCCAGCCACTGCAGTTGAGCTCCAGACATGTGCACCACCTTGTGTGCATGTGTGACCTTGCATGCTTGCGTTACTGTGCATCTGGCTCACATGATACCTAGAGAGTCTAACATGGGTCCTTAGGCTTTGCAAGCAAGTGCCTTAACCACTAAGCCATCTCTCCAGCCCCTTCTCTGCTTTTTAAAAAAAAATCTCACAAAGAATAACAAATGGAGATGTGACACTCTGGATTTCATTAATAATAGAAATGAATTTCTTATGTACTATATTGCACATATGAAAATTTGATAATTAAGAAGATAAAGGAATGGGACACAACACTGTGAGAAGATTTGAGCATCCAATGTGGAGGTAAAAAGGAATATGAAGGCATTCCTCTCAGATCCCATGTGGTGGGCTTCTGTAATCCTAGCACACTGACTGATGGCAAGATGGGAGACTGAGATTGGAGAATTTCTTGGAAGCTCATGGACCAGCGCAGTAGTAAACAACAATGAGAATGAGAATGAGACAAAAGAGAGAGAGAGAGAGGGAGGGAGGGAAGGAGGAAGGGAGGAGGGAGGGAGGGAGGGAGGGGAGAGAAAGAGAAAGACAGACAGACAGACACAGATACACAGTGCCTCAAAATGAGGTAGAAGGTGAGGACCAGCCTGAAAGTTATCCTCTGACCTCCGCACATGCACGCACACACACATATTCCTTCTTATATTGAATGTTCTGTTCTTTTCCCTCCCTCCCTCCCTCCCTCCCTCCCTCCCTTCCTTCCTTTCTTTTTTTTTTTTTGAGGCAGGGTCTCCCTCTAGCGCAGGCTGACCTGGAATTCACTATGGAGTCTCAGGGTGGCCTTGAACTCATGGTGATTCTCCTACCTCTGCCTCCCAAGTGCTGGGATTAAAGGCATGCGCCACCACGCCTGGCTGCTGCTGCTGCTGCTGCTGCTTCTTCTTCTTCTTCTTCTTCTTCTTCTTCTTTTCTTCTTCTTCTTCTTCTTCTTCTTCTTTTTTTTTTTTGAGGCAGGGTCTCGCTCTAGTGCAGGCTGACCTGGAATTCACTATGTAGTCTCAGGGTGGCTTTGAACTCACAGCTATCCTACCACCTCTGCCTCCCGAGTGCTGGGATTAAAGGCGTGTGCCACCATGCCTGGTTTATGTTGAATGCTTTTTAAGATCCTGTTATGCTAGTGCTAGGGATGTAGTAAAAAGTTAGGACAGATACTTGTCCTGTACCTTACTGTAGGGAAGAAAACCTATGTTTTGATAGTAAGATGCCAAATAGTGATAAAATAGTATGCAGAAAAATTAGGGTAAAGGGCAGTAGAGTTAAGAGTGGGAGAAGTACATAATTTTATTTTATTTTAGTTTGGGTTTTTGAAGTAGGGTCTCACTGTAACCCAGGCTGACCTGGAATTCACTATGGAGTCTCAGGGTGGCTTCAAACTCACGGCAATCCTCCTACCTCTGCCTCCCTAGTGCTGAGATTAAAGATGTGCGCCACCACACCTGACTCATTTTTTTAAAAATAGTTTATTTTTATTTATTTATTAGAGAGAGAGAGAGAGAAAGTGAGTGAGCATGCATACGTGTGCATGCCAGACAAATTCCAGATGCATGTACTACCATGTGCACCTGGAGTATGTGGGATCTGGGGAATTGAGCCTGGGTCCTTAGGCTTCATAATGAAGGCAAGCACCTCCACTGTTAAGCCATCTCTCCAGTATATGAAATGACAGTTTAAGTCCTATAGACATCTGGGGTTAGGTGACAGGCAAAGCACCAATAGCTAGACATTTTGGTCAGTAGACCACTGTAGGTCGCACTTGATGTCAGCAGCCTACAGAACGGGAGTGCGTGACAGCGTGCATCAGAGCAGGCTCCAGCATGCTCTTTCTGCCGGCGTCTCTGTGGCCGTCCAGCATAGCAGGGCAGTTTAGGGAGAAGGTGGTGTGCTCCACGCTGGGAAGCTATAGGAGCCCATTTAATAGCTTCACATCGACAGGAGCCATAATTTCGTAACTCTGTAGTGAGTTTCTAGGCTTCCAATTTGTGGAAACCCAAAATATGGTGGCCCCATCAGGTGTTTATAGTTCTCCAGGCAATGTGCCGTCTGCCAGTCAGGGGTTGTTTTAATCACATACGGTGTTGCCTCGTGATAGAGTTGTCAGTTTCTCTGACAGCCACCAAGCCAGTTAGGGAAGGTCATATTTTATCAAGTAGAAAATGATTTTGCTGTAGTTCTTTTGTTCACTTCTTTGCTGCTTATTATTCTTTGGCTACTGCTTCCCACAAAAGTTCAGCAGGCTGTGCCAGTGTTAGCTGCAGAGAAGGCAAAGTAGGCAGTATTCTTATGAATGAAGGCCACTTACTGGAACACAAGAAGCCTTGTTGGGGTGAATGTTCCTGGGAACTTGCATCTCAGATTGTCTTCCTCTCACCCACCAACAGCATCACCCAGGAACTTGTTGCAAATACAGAGTCTCAGGGTTACTGAATTGGGGGATTGGGTTCAGCCCTCCAGGTGACTCTGTTCCGAGGCAGTTTGTAGAAATCTGTCCTAGAGGGCACAGAGTAACATGAAAAGTCTATTCTTAGAAGGTTCACAATCCAGTGAAAGCAGAAGGGGGACTTTCTGGGCACAATGAAGTGGAATCTAATGAGGGATATGAAAAAGGGACAGTGATATATGTGTCCTCATGAACCCAGTATTTTATTTTATTTTTTATTTTTATTTTTTTAATTTTTATTAACATTTTCCATGATTATAAAATATATCCCATGGTAATTCCCTCCCTCCCCACCCCCACACTTTCCCTTTTGAAATTCCATTCTCCATCATATTACCTCCCCATTATAATCATTGTAATTACATATATACAATATCAACCTATTAAGTATCCTCCTCCCTTCCTTTCTCCACCCTTTATGTCTCCTTTTCAACTTACTGGCCTCTGCTACTAAGTATTTTCATTCTCACGCAGAAGCCCAGTCATCTGTAGCTAGGATCCACATATGACAGAGCATGTGGCGCTTGGCTTTCTGGGCCTGGGTTACCTGACTTAGTATAATACTTTCCAGGTCCATCCATTTTTCTGCAAATTTCATAACTTCATTTTTCTTTACCGCTGAGTAGAACTCCATTGTATAAATGTACCACATCTTCATTATCCACTCATCTGTTGAGGGACATCTAGGCTGGTTCCATTTCCCAGCTATTATAAATTGAGCAGCAATGAACATGGTTGAGCATGTACTTCTAAGGAAATGAGATGAGTCCTTTGGATATATGCCTAGGAGTGCTATAGCTGGGTCATATGGTAGATCAATCTCTAGCTGTTTTAGGAACCTCCACACTGCTTTCCACAATGGCTGGACCAGATTGCATTCCCACCAGCAGTGCAGAAGGGTTCCTTTTTTTCCACATCCCCGCCAACATTTATGATCATTTGTTTTCATGATGGTGGCCAATCTGACAGGAGTGAGATGGAATCTCAATGTAGTTTTAATCTGCATTTCCCTGATGACTAGTGACGTAGAACATTTTTTTAGATGCTTATATGCCATTCGTACTTCTTCCTTTGAGAACTCTCTATTTAGCTCCATAGCCCATTTTTTGATTGGCTTGTTTGATTCCTTATTATTTAACTTTTTGAGTTCTTTGTATATCCTAGATATTAATCCTCTATCAGATATATAGCTGGCGAAGATTTTTTTCCCATTCTGTAGGTTGCCTCTTTGCTTTTTTCACTGTGTCCTTTGCGGTGCAAAATCTTTGTAATTTCATTAGGTCCCAGTGGTTAATCTGTGGTTTTATTGCCTGAGCAATTGGGGTTGTATTCAGAAAGTCTTTGCCAAGACCAATATGTTGAAGGGTTTCCCCTACTTTTTCCTCTAGCAGTTTCAAAGTTTCCGGTCTGATGTTAGGGTCTTTAATCCATTTGGACTTAATTCTTGTGCATGGCGAGAGAGAAGAATCTATTTTCATCCTTCTGCAGATATATATCCAGTTTTCAAAACACCATTTGCTGAAGAGGCTGTCTCTTCTCCAATGAATATTTTTGGCATTTTTATCGAATATCAGGTGGCTATAGCTACTTGGGCTTACATCTGGGTCCTCTATTCTGTTCCACTGATCTACATGTCTGTTTTTGTGCCAGTACCATGCTGTTTTTGTTACTATGGCTCTGTAGTATAGGTTAAAATCAGGTATGGTGATACCACCAGCCTCTTTTTTGTTGCTCAGTATTATTTTAGATATTCAAGGTTTTTTGTGATTCCAAATGAAGTTTTGGATTGTTTTTTCTATTTCCATGAAGAAAGCCTTTGGAATTTTGATAGGGATTGCATTAAATGTGTAGATTGCTTTAGGTAAGATTGCCATTTTCACGATATTGATTCTTCCAATCCAGGAACAAGGGATGTTTCTCTACTTTCTAGTGTCTTCTGCAATTTCTCGCTTGAGTGTTTTAAAGTTCTCATTGTATAGATTCTTTACTTCCTTGGTTAGGTTTATTCCAAGGTATTTTATTTTTTTTGATGCAATTTTGAATGGGAGTGATTCTCTGATTTCATCCTCTGTGTGTTTGTTGTTAGCATATATGAAGGCTACTGATTTATGTGTATTTATTTTGTATCCTGCTACATTGCTGTAGGTTTTGATCAGCTCTAACAGGTTGCTAGTAGAGTCTTTAGGGTCCTTTATGTATAGAATCATGTCATCTGCAAATAATGATAACTTGATTTCTTCCTTTCCAATTTGTATCCCTTTTATGTGTGTCTCTTGCCTTATTGCTATGGCTAAGACTTCCAAAACTATATTAAATAGAAGTGGGGACAGTGGACACCCTTGTTTTGTTCCTGATTTTAGTGGAAAAGCTTCCAGTTTTTCCCCATTTAGTATTATGTTGGCTGTAGGCTTGTCATAAATAGTCTTTATTATATTGAGATATGTTCCTTCTATTCCCAGTCTCTGTAGGACTTTTGTCATGAAGGGATGTTGGATTTTGTCAAATGCTTTCTCTGCATCTAATGAGATGATCATGTGATTTTTGTCCTTCAACCCGTTTATGTAATGTATTACATTTATAGATTTGCGTATGTTGAACCATCCCTGCATCTCTGGAACCCAGTATTTTATATACAAACAAGAAAGAAAAAAAAAAAAAAAAAGAGCCAGGCGTGGTGGCGCACGCCTTTAATCTCAGCACTTGGGAGGCAGAGGTAGGAGGATCGCAATGAGTTTGAGGTCACCCTGAGAGCCTGGGCTACGATGAAACCCTATGTCGAAAAGCCAACCAACCAACTAACCAAACATGGCTTGCTGTCTGGAAGAAATGAAGGTATGAAGATAAAATACTGCCTTCTCTGATTTATTAGGGTTCTCTGAAGAAGCAGCACAAGAGGATGCGTGCGTGTTATAAAAGAGATTTACAAGACTAACTTACAGGATATAGGCCGGACAATGGCTATTTGCAGGAGCACAGGAGAACCTAGTAGCTGCTCAGACCATAAGGCTGGATGCCTGGGCAGTCCCAATCTAGTACTGAAGGACCAGAGGATTCCTGCAAAGCTGCTGGTCTTCAGTCTACATGGGAAGGCTGATAAAACTGGTTCCAGTGCCCACGGAGAATAGCTTAATGGGGTAGACAGATTCATGCACCTGTTAGTAGCAAGGGCAGCAGGCAAAAGACACCATGCCTTCTGGGAGCTTCTTTATATACAGTCTGTCACCGGAAGGGCTGCCCACCCAAAACCTTACTCCACCAGTTCTTACTGGAAATGCCTATATAGGCCTGGCCAAGAGGTCTGTCTTTTCATTCCTAATCTGATGAACTAGCAACAAAATTTAACGGGCACAAGTGGCATGGTGTTAAAATACAAGTGTCAGGGCAATGTAATGGAAGCATATATAAGCATAAATAAAGACGGTCAGTTGAAAGAAGAGAGAGAGGAGTGTTTCAGAGCATGAATGGTCTGGTTCTGGTTAGATACTGTCCTTAAAATAGTGTTAAGTAATAAACAGATTGATGGGTTAAATTGACCGACTGACTTTCTCACTGCTGTGACCAAATACCTGACTGGAAGCAACTTAAGGAAGAAAAGTTTATTTTGACTTAAAGTTTAAAAAAATATTTTTGATCTATATTTATCTGTCATCTGTCTATCTATGTACTGTATAATCTATCATCAATCATATGTCTACTTATAATCTATTATCTACCTGTCAGTCTCTATCATCTTATCTATTTCCAAGTAGAGAAAGATTGAAGAGAGGCAGGGAGAATGAGAATGGGTGTGCCAAGGCCTCCAGCCACTGTAAACAAACTCCAGATGCATGAGCCACTTTGTGCATCTGGTTTTATGTGGGCACTTGGAAATTAAACCCTGGCAAGTGCTTTGACTGCTGAGCCACCTCTCCAGCCCTGGATCTTTTTTTTTTTTTTTTTTTTTCTTTTCATTTTTTTCAAGGTAGGATGTTACTGTAGCTCAGACTGACCTGGAATTCACTGTATCCTCCCAGGCTGGCCGTGAACTCACAGTGATCCTCTTACCTCTGCCTCCCAAGTGCTGGGATTAAAGGCATGTGCCACCATGCCTTGCTGAATCTTGAGGTTTTTAGATTTTGAATGTAAGTGTGCTGTTCATCCCTATACTGATAGAACAGCCCTTTCTTACATGAGGCACTAATCTGTATTTTTATTCGTATATTCAAATCCATTAGTCATTGTCTGCCCCTCTTTTGTGCTGTTTTGTGTTTACTCTTGTGACCACAGAGAAGTTTTCCATCCCTGTCAGTCTGTTTACATTCATGGTGGGAAGTGGAACATGGAACAGACCACTAGGACTTTAGTTTACTGGGGTTTCCTGGATTCTCGGCCCATAGAGCATTTCCAGGTTTGTCTGAAAGAGGAGATGGACTGTGTTGCCTCTGCCCGAGACCATCTAGGTCAGAGCTGCTTAAACTTTTCCATCTGCTTAGCCAGGCATGGTAGCGCACTCCTTTAATCCCAGCACTCGGGAGGCAGAGGTATTGAGGATCACCATGAGTTTGAGGTCACCCTGAGACGACATAGTGAATTTTAGGTAAGCCTGGGCTAGAGTGAGACCCTACCCTTGGGGTGCAGGGGAGGAATGAAAAACCCCACCTGCCATTTCCCCCCCAAAAAAGTATTTACTCACAATAAATATATAAAATAGGTATGCAACTCAGACATTTGCTGATAATAAATCATAACATTATTTTGAAACAATTCTTTGGTATACATATAATGTTATCATTTGTTAAGGGTGAAAGTAAGTTTGCATATGAATGAGGTAGAAATTCATATTTTAAAATAAAGAATTAAATCTTGGCTGACTCTTTTGTATGGCAGGACTGTGCTACAGTGTGCATCTGGCTTATGTAGATTCTGGGGAATCCAACCTGGGTCCTTAGGCTTTGCAGGCAAGTGCCTTAGCTGCTAAGCCATTTCTCCAGCGCCCCCCTTTTGTTTTTGGTGTTTCAAGGTAGGGTCTCACTCTAGCTCAGGCTGACCTGGAATTAACTCTGTATTCTCAGGGTGGCCTCGAACTCACAGCAATCCTACCTCTGTCTCCTGAGTGCTGGGATTAAAGGCATGTGCCACCACGCCCAGCTGAAACCCTTTTGTTCTTTTTTGAGACAGGGTCTCATGTAACATGTAGCCAAGTTGGGCTTTGAACTTCTGATTGTTCTTTTTTTATGTTGCTGGTACAAAGATAATAGTCCCAATAATGTATAATACTGTTGTGTGCCTCAACACTTTGTGCCAAAATTCATGTGATTTTTACATGACATACAAGTTAGCAACTCAGCAGTTTTATGTGAGTTCTGGGAATCAAATGCAGGACCTCATGCTTGTAAGGCAAACTTTACCAACTGAGATATCTCTCCAGTCAAGAATGTTTGCTTTATAAAACTGAATGGGTAAAATGGAATCTCAAAGCAGTTTTAATTTGTATTACCCTCATGTCTAAGAATGGTGAATACTTTTTTTTTTGGTTTTTCAAGGTAAGGTCTCACTTTAGCCCAGGCTGACCTGGAATTCATTATGGAGTCTCTGGGTGGCCTTGAACTCACAGCAATCCTTATACCTCTGCCTCCAGAGTGCTGGGATTAAAGGTGTGCGCCACCACACCTGCTGTGAATACAATCACCAATGATTAAGACAGGAAAATAATGTTTCTACAGAAATTTCTGAGGCTGTAATGTTTAAACAGGCAAACTGTTTATGGATCCTGGAACTACAACTAGCTTGAATGTACAAAGTTTCTTAACACCACAAATGTATATTTCACCTAATGAGACATGTTCCTCGCCGTGCTATGTCTCATGCCTTACCAGTTGTTCCCAAGAAACATTACTTATGATTACAGGAATTAATGG
The DNA here is from genome assembly GCF_020740685.1 of Jaculus jaculus. Classification (NCBI taxonomy): domain Eukaryota; kingdom Metazoa; phylum Chordata; class Mammalia; order Rodentia; family Dipodidae; genus Jaculus; species Jaculus jaculus. The sequence goes on from NC_059115.1 coordinate 59,483,790, forward strand.
ACACATTTTCTGACCTTACAGATGACTTACTAGAAAAGGAGCCTGCAATGCTAGGGAGCAAAAGTAAACACCTTTCAGGTAATCGGGTTGGGCCCACACAAGGAAGTCAAACAGAATGTGTAACTTTCACAATTAACAGTAGAGCTAGGTTGGGCTCCTAAAGGAAAGACATCAATGCAAAACGCTGGTTGGATAGATCAACTTTTATCATATACAGGGGCGTACAGTAATGGAGCAAGGAGGGTCTGGAGAGATGGAATAAGAGTTAACTATCAACATGGAGAGACTTGAAAGGTCAGGACCAAATTGTATAATGGAGCAACCAAGAAAGGTCATAGGCAATTCAGTCAGTCCTGGATTACAAATACAGAAACGTACTGTCATTCAGGCCACAAGATAGTATTATGTAGAGTGGCTAACACTGCTCTTTCTGAGGTAAACATGACTGTCACCTTATAGCAGCAAGAGCTGCCTGCCAGGGCTCTTGGCTAGTTTCCATGAGCCTGGGTAAGATATTAACCAGTTTACAATCCATGACTTTCTTGTTTAAGATGTTGTCAGAATGTCTGTGGGGCAAGAGGTTTGTGAGTTAAGCAGAAACAGGGGAAACCAAGGGAAAAGAGGAATATCATGCAAGATTTTTTAAAGAATAGAAGCTATATGAATAAGCTGCTGTGACTTGCTTATAAAAAAATAATGCATTGTAAAAATATAAATAAAGAAGAGAGCTTTGCTCTGCATCCGGTATGCTTCACCTGAACCACTGGTCCACATCATTCCCTCACAACACCGAGTTCTATGACCCCGCTGAGGCTGGACCTTGGCACCTGGGGAATCGAACTTGGGTCCTTTGGCTTTGCAGGCAAACGCCTTAACTGCTAAGCCATCCTTCCAGCTCTAGCGTTTCATTTTGAAAAGTATATAGCTTTAGCAAACTTCTAAAGAAATAACAAAGTGGAATTATGTTGAAGCATTATGATATTGCACTATCATTGTATTTAAAAAATTTACTGGTTCTCTTTACTTTTTTGCTGTTTAGCCGGCCCCAGAAAGTGTGTTTATGTCCATTTCTACCAGTACACCCACTCCATATCTCTACCCAATTGTACATAATTCAGCATCCAGCAGAGGTGAGTTAAATTTTACAAACTTTACAGTTCCAGGTAGAATATGAGTACATAAGAGAAAGCATACAGATAAACATGCTTTCCCTCCTAGATTTTAGTGTTTGGAGAAGAAATACATGACAAGCGTTTGCCCTTTAGGGAAGGAGGATTGTGTTACTGAGTGGTATAAAGACTTAGCACACTGACAGTTTGTGGGCAGATGCTGAACTAAGAAAATCATTGCTTTTTAACTTTTTGTCAAAGATTAGGTTCCTAGTTGTTTTTTTGTTTTTGCTAAAGTTGAAGTTACTTTTGCATTTTAGTCTCACAAAGTGAATATGTAAGTATATTTTCTCATTTGTTTTAGTTATATAGAATGAACATATATGTTACATGTATATGTTGTCTGCAAGACATTTTGATTAATACTTTCCTGGGCTGATTAGAATTGTACATGTTCCAGTGTGTATGTGTGTTTGAAACTTTGGGTTAGTTGTAGAAATGAGAGTATGCAAGGCAGCTGAATAATTACACTTGATACAAGCTAGTCAGTGCGTGCAGCAAGTAGACCAAGTGTCAGCGCAGGTGAAACTCAGTATTTAGGGTGCAGGGCAGCTTATGTCCTCGTTGGACTTTCAAAGGAATATGAACTTTTAAGTTCTGCAACCTACTCAAAATTTTTGACAAAGACATAAAAGAAGTTAATTTGTCTTTTTTCTTTTCTACATGATAAAATCCCTTTTTAATTGCAAGTGGTAAAATATTTTATTTGTTGGCAGCTCTTTTTGTCAGACATTTATTGTGCATTTATTGGGATTCTGATAACTTGGTCACTAGAATTATTTTACTGAGTTTAAACTTATAAAATTGTATAGCTCAAATTTAAGTAAAATGATAGCCCTCTGCCCATAGAGGTTTGGTTTAAACACAAGTTTTGATGGTGAATATTGTTTTCATTGCATAGTATATGTATAGTAAGGTGCCTTTTTATTGTTGTTTGGTCCTAGATACAAAATAGCTCTTAAAAGGTAGGTGTTTTCATTGATTAGTAGCAATTTTAATATTTTAAGTCATATTTTTTTGGCCATGATAAATCTACAGCTTAGATAATCTATCCTAAACAATGAGTGTTATTAACATATTTTATGTGTACTAAAGTCCATTCATAGTGCTTTCTTTATTTTTATTTTATTTTCTGGATTTTTATTTTATTTTATTTTATTTTTTAAATTTTTATTAACATTTTCCATGATTATATAAAAAAAAAATCCCATGGTAATTCCCTCCCTCCCCCCTGACACTTCCCCCTTTGAAATTCCATTCTCCATCATATTACCTCCCCACATAGTGCTTTCTTTATAAGCAAAGGGGCATCCCATTCTTCATCTAGTCCGTACTGGACAACTTTAGCATGCTGTTATCCATAACAGAATATGCCAATTTCATGATTCTCCACCAAAATATTATTAACACTCATTTGAATAGACTCTAGGAGGGAGCTCTGGGAAAAGAAACTAGGTGGGAAAGATGTTAGGGAAGTGATGTGATGGAACATTTTGAGTAGGTATATGCATTGTAGAAAACAAGGTTGAAACCAAAATGATTTAAAAATTTTTCACAAGAAAGAAATGTTATACTAAACTACATGGCCTTTGTGAACAATGTGTATATATATAATATAACCGTTGTTTATTGATTTAGCTGAAACTATTCCAGGAGGTGAGAGTGAGCTGTGGAGTAGAAGGCTAAGCTTATTTGTGTGAGAGGTTGTACTTACAAAGTGCAGCTATTGATGGTGGGGGCTTTAGAACGAGATTGCCCAAGTTCAAGTCCTTGGTAGCACCTCGGACTCTGACCCTGAGCAAGTTAATTATCCTGTCTGGGCTTCAGCTCCCTCATTAGTAAATGGACACAATAAAAGTTAGCTAGCTAGCTTTCTTCTTTCTTTTTCCCTCCCCTCCCTTCCCTTTCCTTTCCCCCTGCCCTCCCCTCCCCTCCCCGCTGCTCTCCCCTTGGGACATTTATATCCATGCACTGCACTGAGACTTATGTGCCTTCATATTAGCTATGATGATTATGCATAGTTTAAAGGTAACATATAAAATTGAAAAGTCAAGAAATTCAGGACACACACACTATAGGAAATATGTAGATAACTCACAGAAGAAATAGCTAAAAAAATTAGTGATTGCTTCCTGGAAGTGGTCCTGGGGAATAAATACATCTAGGAACAGCTGTGGCATTTAAAATCTTGGATAGCATTTAATTTGATAAATATATGCGTTGCTTTAACAAATATTTGGAAGGAAAGGAGGGAAGAACATTATATGAAACAATGGAAATTTCTTAAAACCCACCTATGGCCTCATAGCTAGCCACTTGGCTCTAGGACAGTGGTAACAAGGTAGTTCTCAGTGTCAGAAGGTAAGTTGCTGAATAAAAGAATCACTAATGCTCATCAAATTAATGACATTTTCAGAAATGTCACTAGCCTTCTCCACTCTGAAGTTATTATTTACTTTTTCTCCGTATTCTGTTCTTTGGAAGGCCAGAAGTACCCTCACACTTGCATGGGAGGGAGGGAGGAAGCGTCGCTGTCTAGAATGGGGAGTATTTCCATTACAACACAGTTGTTCTAGAAGGAAGGTGTTTTCTTCCTCCACCATGTATGTGTTTAGTCATTTATGTATAACATTTTAGATTATTTATGCTTTGGCTTATAAACTAATATTACTTACTGTGTTGTTCACATCATTCCAACTGGCCATTAGGACCTCTTTAAATTGTTACCTGTGTTCTTTTGCTATGCTCATGGTTTCTGGTTTTTTTTTTTTTTTCTTTTTTGAGCCTTTTCTTGCTTTTTGGTGGAAATATCTACTATAAGCTGATATAGTGCACAGTGTAATTACTGTTGAAATACAAAGCTTATCAGATGGCAACTCTAGGTTGAGAGACCCTGTCTCAGGGAAGCAAGATGGATGAGCTGTAGAGAAGGGCACTTGAAGTGCTGTGGCCTCCACATGTATGGTGTCTGCACATTTGCATACTTACATGCTTACACCACACATAATATACCACTGCACACATACTCTGCATGTGTGCATGCATGCACACACAGACACATAAAAACTTACCCAAATAAATTATTGAGTTAGACACAAATTTATATGTGCTTATCTTTCTAACCATTATATAGATTATTTGATGAGTAAACCTTGTAAGCATACTCAAACATGTTATAAATGTATGTTTGTATTATGCTTTATAGTGATAAATCCGAGAAACATTACTTTCTTAATAAAGTATGGTTTTTAGTAAAAGACATGTGAAAATATATGAAGTTATAAATCCAATTTTTTTCATGAAATATTTGTTTTCACTAGTGCTGTGAATGAAACCTAGAGCCTTTTAACCTTCTAAGCCAGCACTTTACCACTGAGCTTTACCTCCAGTACATCACAGAAGTTTTAAAATCCATGTTTTAATTAATTTTTCACTAAAGGAAAGCAAAGTGTTACGGACAGTTCCTCTGCTCACAGCATGCCTCCCCCAGGACAAGTGTAAAGTTATGATTGGTCGTCGCTTCAGCGAAGAAAGGTAAATGTAACCACTAGGACTGTTGAAAACAAACAGTGCTTTTCTACATAGATCTTTCTTGGAAAGGTTAAAATTATTTCAGTGGCAATTGGATAGGAAAGCCTTGATGAGAAAATAGTAGTTAATTTTGGCTAAGGAGTCAACATGAGTGAACAAACTATGAGTCACCTCTTGTGGATTTGAGGTGGCCATTATACTCATGACCTCACAGCGACTGTTGCTACTGGTGTAAAACCTGCACAGCCCTGGGCCCATCATGAAAATGACATCAAAACAGAAGATGTGCTAGGTGGAAAGAAGGGTTCCGTGGAAGGAGGAGGGGGAACAAGAGGAGGTAAAAGGGAGGGGATTATGATCCAAATGGATCACATACATGTATGAAAACTGAAAAAAAATAGGAAAAAATTGAGAGTCCTGATTCATACTTTAAATTTTTATTTATTTATTTATTTGGCAGAGAGGAAGAGGGAGGGAGGGAGGGAGAGAGAGAGATAGAGAGAGAGGGAGGGAGGAAGAGGACGCGCCAGGGCCTCCAGCCATGGTAAACGAACTACAGACGCATGCACCACCTTGTATATCTGGGTAACATGGGTCCTGGGGAATCAAACTGGGCTCCTTTGGCTTTGCAGGTAAATGTCTTAATCACCAAGCCATCCCTCCAGCCCTCATTCATACTTTAGAACTAACTAAACAAATAGTTAGAGTACCTTTCATTAGGAACTAAACAAGCATAGTAAAACTTTTATTTTCTTCATAATCTAATAAAGATGTCTTAAAATTTTTAGGGATGTTGAACTTTCAACTGTTTGCCGGAAGTCTGGTACATTAATATTATATCCAGGTGCTGAGGCTACTAATTTGGAAGAATTTATTACAGATGCTCCTGTTTATCCTTCCACAATCATCCTCATTGATGGTACATGGAGCCAGGCTAAGGATATCTTTTATAAGAATTCTTTATTCCGACTTCCCAAACAGGTAATCTAATATTTTAATAAAGAATAAGGACAAACATATAATTGTACCTACTATTTATATTTTTGTTGAAGACTTATACATATGTCTTCATATATGAACTTAAAGGTATTTATTTGTGTGAATGTATGCAGATAGGCATGTCTATGCTGCGTGTGTGTATTTATATTGAATACATTTATATAGGAAATTTCATATGTGTCATCCCTTTTCCACTCCTATTGCTATAGTTCACTGTAGGTTGGGCATTTTTATACTGAAAGCCTTTCAAATGTTTAAGCAGTAGGTTTTAGAATTAGCAATTTATATGTGTATGAATATTTCTTGTTAAGGCATGTCATATTTACTTAGTAACTAAATTATCTAGTTCGTTATTAGAAATGACTAAATATTTTACATGACACTTTAAAAAATATTATTTATTGCTTAGTGTGGTGGAGCATACCTTTAATCCCAAGCACTCAGGAGGCTGAGATAGGAGGATCACTGTGCATTTGTTGTCAGCCTGAGACTACATAGTGAATTTCAGGCCAGCCTGAGCTAGAGTGAGACCCTACTTCAAAAGCGAAATATATATATATTATATTATTATTTACATACACACACACACACGCGCGCGCGCGCATGTGTGTGTGTTATATATGGCTTGGTGGTTAAGATGCTTGCCTTCAAAACAAAAGGATCTAGGTTCAATTCCCCAGAATCCATGTAAGCCAGATGCACAAGGTGGCACATGTGTCTGGAGTTCATTTGCAGTGGCTGAAGACCCTGGTTCACCCATTTTTCCCCTCTCATCTTTCTTGCCACTTTCTTTCTCTCTCTCTCTCAAATCAATAAAATGAATCAGTAAACAATTATTAAAAAAGAAAATACTTAAACAATTATTTGTGAGAATGAGAGAGAGCCTATGCGCCATGCCAAGGCCTTTTGCTGCTGAAATGAATTCCAGACACAAAAACTTTGTCGGTCTGGCTTTGTATGGGTACTGGGGATCCGAAGTCCAGCTGACAAGCTTTGAAAGCAAGTATCTTAAAAAAAAATTTTTTATTTATTGACAACTTCTATACTTACAGTCAACCATGATAATTCCCTCCCCTCCCCCACTTTCCCTTTTGCAGCTCCACTCTCCATCATATCCCCTCCCTCTCTGGGTTAGTCTCTCTTTTATTTTGATGTCATCATCTTTTTCTCCTATTATGAGGGTCTCAAGCAAGTGTCTTAACTACTGAACCATCCCCTGAGACCACATGGTACATTTTTGGTGCTCATTATATGTAAACATATGTTTCATCTTTTAATCTTTTTTTATTTTTTATTGTTTTTTTGTTCATTTTTATTTATTTATTTGAGAGTGACAGACAGAGAGAAGGAGGTAGAGAGAGAAAGAGAGAGAATGGGCGCGCCAGGGCCTCCAGCCACTGCAAACGAACTCCAGACGCGTGCGCCCCCTTGTGCATCTGGCTAATGTGGGACCTGGGGAACCGAGCCTTGAACCGGGGTCCTTAGGCTTCACAGGCAAGCGCTTAACCGCTAAGCCATCTCTCCAGCCCGCTTTTTTTTTTTTAAAGTGTTAATGCTGATGGGCTCACGCCTTTATTTTATTTATTTATTTATTTATTTGAGAGCGTCAGACACAGAGAGAAAGACAGATAGAGGGAGAGAGAGAGAATGGGTGCGCTCATCCTTTAATCTTTTGATATAACTAGTAGTAATATGTTTCTTAATTTTTTTTGTTTATTTTTATTTATTTGAGAGCAACAGTTAGAGAGAGAAAGAGGTAGATAGAGAGAGAATGGGCACGCCAGGGCCTCCAGCCACTACAAATGAGCTCCAGACGTGTGTGCCCCCTTGTGCATCTGGCTAATGTGGGTCCTGGGGAATCAAGCTTCGAACCGGGGTCCTTAGGCTTCACAGGGAAGCCCTTAACCGCTAAGCCATCTCTCCAGCCCGGTAATAATATATTTCTTAGTAATGAACCATTTTTGGTGTACCTTGATGACCTCTTTTGATTATTAAAGTATTTTGATTATATAGCTGAAATTTATATTTTACTTAATGTAATTTAATTATAATGTATATATTTTTCATACTTCCATTAGTAGGTTTGGGCATTAAGGTAATATTAACTTCACAGGATTTTAACTTCACACATTTTAGTATTTCTTTGTAGCCTAGGATAGTTTAATTTTGAAATTAATTTCTTCTTAAAAATTAGGTGGAGCTTAATTGCAACCATCTGGTCTGGTCATTTAAAAAATGATAGCTTTAAATCAATCGAACTCTTCTATGGAAACTGTTCAAGTTTGGTACTTATATTTGGTCTGTCTTCTTTTATGTTATTTTAAAGAAAAATTTCTCTTCCACCAGGTTAGGTGATTGGCTGGTATATATTAATATAATTTTTAAAATAAATAATAATTTTAACTTTTTCAGAATGTGTTAATTTTTTAACCCTATATAGCTGGATACCCACACAGTTACACACAGACATAGGCACTTATACTTTCTCCATGAAGAATCAAAAGAGGTATTTCCTGTTTTATTTATTTTGAGACAAAGTCTTGTCTTAGCCATGCTGACCTTGAATTTGAGGTCGTCATCTTTTAGCTTCTTAAGGGCTGAGATTACAGGTGTGTGCTCTGTGCCTGGAAAGATTTCTCTATTTTATGAACTTTCAGAAATATAAGATTTTACATTGTTTATAATGGCTGTTATACTTTACTTTCATTTCATTAATTTTATGTTGATTAATTTTCAGGTTTTTTCTTATTTTTTGTTATTTTTTTTGAGGTAGAGCCTAGCTCTAGCCCGGGCTGACCTGGAATTCACTATGTAGTCTTAGGGTGGTCTTGAACTCATGACAATCCTCCCTCTGCCTCTGAGTGCTAGGATTAAAGGCGTGTGCCACCACACCCAGCTTCAGTTTTAGTTTTAGTTGACATTATGCTTATACATGTTTATGGAGTATTTCTGATACTGATTCATGTGTCCATTGTTTAGTGACTAAACCAGGGTACTTAGTATATTCCTGCACAAGGCCCTGGGTTTCATTCCCAGCACTATAAAAATTGATAAAATAAAATAAAAATAAATTAAGGGGGTGAAGGCTGCAGTATTTCCTAAGTAAAACTGTTTATATTTGATTGTTGGGGTTGAACTGTTCAATCCATAGCACTGAAGTGACTTGTAATAGTGATTTCTTTATATCTTGGGTTATCAATGGATTCTTAATTCTCAAGTGTTATATTTTTTGATGACTTATATTTATTTAATTGGGATAAAAGAACATCACTGCAGTATTTTTAAGTATATAAATGATGTGTTTATTTATTTATTTTTCCATTTTTCAAGGTAGGGTCTCACTCTAGTCCAGGCTGACCCTAAATTCAGTGACCCTCCTATATCTGTGTCCCTGAGGGCTGGGATTAAAGGCATGCTTCACCATGCCCAGCTTATGTATATGATCTCTATATGAATAAATATATAGTAGGTTTGGGACTATAAAAAGGTACAGTCTAGGGATTGTATTATTTGCATTATTGATTTTAGTATTATTAATTTATTTTTTCTATAAATTTAATTTGGTATGATTGGGCTACATGTCTTGAAAATAGTGTATATGATGTTCAGACTGCATACTTTCAGTGGTTTCTCCATGGTGTGCTTCTGCTCTGTTGTTGGGCTCATGCAAGCCGTGCACTTAGTGAAGAGTAAGCCAGGACTTGTATTTCGAGTTCTTTCTAGTCGACCAAGATGCAGATATGATTTTAGTTGAGACTCACCTATATATATCAAGCACTTGTATAAATTGGCTAATGTGCTAAGTACTTAGAATAGGCCAGTCCTAATTCCAAGTGCTTTGCATATTATTTAGCCTTCAGATTTCATGACATGGTAGGTTTGGTTGTCTGATAACAAATGAGGAAACTAAGACAGAAAAAGTAACTTTCTTGAGGTCACCTAAGTTCTTTGTAGCGTAACTGCAGTTTGAACCATTTCCAAGTGGAAGCTTTCCAAGTTATTTAGATAGAATAGCTTCTGCCCTGTTTCTAAATTGAAGCCTTCCATGTAAGTCATGTAGATATATCTCACTTCTTTTATGAGAGGTGGAGATGGAGCCTACTGTACCTCATATTTCTCCCCTGTCCCCCTCCTTGCAACTACAACCATAGGAAAACAGCAAAATACTAAAATGAAACACCAGCTAGATATGACTGCATAATGGGAAAACAATGTAATTTGTGAATTTATACCTTGATAATTCTATAGTCATGTGCCACATAATCCTGAACCACTTTTGGCTAAGGACAAATAAGATATTCTACACTGGTCTCTAAGACTATTTTTTAGTGACATCAGAGGTGACTTAGTTTGTGTATTTGTGCTGTGTGACTTTTACCTAGTGTTTATACAAGGAAGTAGCTTAATCATGTTCTCAGAATCCCTGTCCTTAAATGAAGCATGAATGTGTTTATAAACAGATAATAAATACATTGGGTTGAAAAGGTCCTGACTTAAAAAAAAAACATTGAAACAGAGAAGAAGGCAAATAGAGATAAAAATAAATAGATAGATGTTGAGAATGGGTGCACTTGGTTCTCTAGCCACTGCAGATGACCTCCAGACTCATGTACCTCTTTGTGCACCTGGCTTTACAGCGGGTACTGGGGAATCGAATTCAGGTCATTAGGCTTTGCAGGCAAGCACTTTAATTGCTTCAGTGTGGGTGCTGACTTTTAAAGGTAACTATAGACTTTATATTTAGACATCTTTAAAATTATAATTGTATCAGTAATTGTAATTATAGTGAGTTCTGATCTACCTCATCTAACACTAAAACGTTTATTCATTTTAAAGGTATTTTCTGAATTTTAAAAATTTGCCCATTAATATGTGATGATTTTTTTTAGTAGTCAGTAACCCTGCCTCCCAGCTTTTGTGGATGATAATAAATGTATTATATTATTATAATTCATAGAATTTCTTAGGTTAAAGTAATGTGCCTCTTTTATGAGTTATTGACCGGAATTTACTTAAACTAACTCAAACGTAAAAGACATAAACATAAAAGAACATAAACAAATAAACATGAAAAGATATTCAATATCACTGATCATTAGGGATATGCGAGTTAAAACCAGCCTGTTATGATGGTAATTTTCAAACACTGGAATCTTTGTCCACTGTTGCTGGAATATAAAATAGTGCAGACATGATGGAATGGTGAATCCCTCAAAAATTTAAAAATGGGATTATCATATGATACACCAAAAAACTGAAAACTAGATTTACATATATGACAACATTAATCTCACAAATCAAGAGATGGAAATAAGCTAACTGTTCATAGATAAATGGATAAAGCAAATGTGGTATGCAGACATAATAGATTGTTTTTCTGATTTTAAAAGAAAATGCTATCAACAAGCTAGAATTCAATCTTATAGACATTATGCTAAGTAAGACCATTCAAAAAAGACAAATAGGACTCAACCTGTGTGAGATGCATAAAGCAGTCTAGTTCATAAAAAGTAAAGGTATAATGCTGGCATCTAGGGGGTCTGATGGGAGTGGAAAATAGGGAGCTATTTCTTGATGGGTAGTATTAATTTTCTGACATGACGAAGTTCTGGACTATACTTTGTTTATAGGTTTACTATAGTTAAATTATGTTCAACTCAATTGTTCACTACTGTGTTAGTTAGTTTTATATGACTGTGACCAAAACCCTGATATAAACAACTTACTAAAGGAAGGGTTTATTCTGAGCCACAGCTTCATACATCTCTGTGGTCTGGTGGCTCCATCACTTTGGGCTTGAGGTGAGGCTGTGTACTTCATGGTGGATGGTAAACAGAAAGGAGCCCAGGACAAGGTACAACTTCCAAACACACATTTCCCAGTGACTACCTTCTTCCAGTTAAATCCCATGCTTGTACACATGTGCAAACAAATGTACCCCCCCCCCCCCGATGTAGGGTCTCACTCTAGTTCAGGGTGACCTGGGATTCACTATGTAATCTCAGGGTGGCCTTAAACTCACAGCGATTTTCCTACCTCTGCCTCCTGAGTGCTGGGATTAAAGGCGTGTGCTACCACGCCTGGCTTAATAAATATTTTTTAAAGTGTAAGGAGTGGTTTTTCCTGGTCTTTCTTTGCCTTCCAACTTTGTACCATGTAAAGACAAAGTGCTCAAGGCACCATCTTGGAATTAGAAATGTCAGATCTGCAGACATGTTTTTGTTATTGGATATCTCATTTTCCATAATTGCAAGCAAATTTCTGTTCAGTACCAATTTCCCAGTCTGTGTTAATGGACACAAGTGAATTGTTACTATACCTTACTATCAGTTTATTGCTTCCTTAAATATTTCTTGAGGAGGTTAGGGATGTAGTTCAGTGACAGAACATGCGCCAAGCACAGGAGGGCCCTTGGATTCCACCCACAGTACTGCTGTCAGTAAAGAAATGTTTGTCGAACACAACCCAGTATGAAGCCCTTACGCAGTAAGACAAGCACAGTTCTTCCCCCTGAGACCTAGTAATCTAAAAGACAGAACATGCAGTGAAGTACAAGCAAAAAGAATGCAGCAGTGTGATGAAAAGATGACATAGGACAACTGAGGGAGGTCCTTCCAGAAATTCAGGCATAGCTCCATACTAGGAAATAGACATACTATTCGCTAACAATTAAGTCAAAGAAGAGAGGCCCAGCATGCACTGCTCTCTACTTCCTAACTGTTGATGCAATGTATTATCCCAAGAATATTTCATGCCCATGTGAACGTGGTGAATAACTACTTCACGTTATTTGGCAAGTATACTATAGATTTATTCATGTCAAAGTGTACATAATACTAAAAATGATACTAAAAGTTGGGAAAATATTACTGTAAATTTTAGATGTACTAAACATTAAGCAAGACAGAAATATCAGAGACCATAACGCAGCGCACTGGAAAAACCTAACCTCATATATTTAAATTTTTTATTAGACAAAATAAAATAGGAAAGATGTAAAATTTTAGCTAGGACATGATAAGATATGTGCAACACACCAGTTTCTTACGTATTTTCCCAGATTTTGTTTTGTAGTGCTTAGGAAGGGTTTGTCATTTTCAACTGTTGTCCATTTTCATATAGAATAACCTTTCTGTTTTGTTTTCATGTGTTGCACACTTTTGTTTTAAAATATTTTCACTTACTTATTTGAGACGGACAGACAGAGTGATGGTAACATCAGGACTTCCTGTCACTGCAAGCAAACTCCAGACACATGCACCATATATATCTGGCTTTATGTGAGTACTGGGGAATGAAACCCAGGGCATCAGGTTTTTTTTTTTTTTTTTTTTGAGTAGGGTCTCCCTCTACCTCAGGCTGACCTGGAATTCACTGTGTAGTCTCAGGGTGGCCTCGAACCTATGGCAATCCTCCTACCTCTACCTCCTGAGTGCTGGGATTAAAGGCGTGCACCACCATGCCTGGCAAAGCCATCAGGTTTTGCAAACAATTGGCTTTGACCACTAAATCATCTCTCTAGCCCATGCTTGCACCTGATTTAATATTCTTCAGAATGAAAATGTCTTAAGTTTAAAGCACTTGGGCAAAATGTTTTAGGACATAAGATCATAAATTTTAGATAATTTCAAAATAAAACTCAATCCATTTCAATTAGAATATGCTAATTATATTGCATTACATACAAAATCTGAATGCAGGGGATCTAGACTCTGCAAGTGTTCCTTTAACTGTCATTCACCTGTAGACTCCTCATTTTGTTTTCTAAAATTGTTTTGTTACTTTTATTTATTTATTTGAGAGCAACAGACAGAGAGAGGAAGAGGCAGATGGATAGATATAGAGAGAAAGACAGAATGGGCACGCCAGGGCCTCTAGCCACTGAAAACGAACTCCAGACATGTGTGCCCCTTGTGCATCTAGCTAGCCTGGATCCTAGGGAATCGAGCCTCAAATTGGGGTCCTTAGGCTTCACAGGCAAGCGCTTAACCTTAGCTAAGCCCTCTCTCCAGCCCAACTCCTCATTTTTTTTCTCAATTTTTAAAAACATTTTCCATGATTATAAAAAGTATCCCATGGTACCCCCCCACTTTCCCCTTTGAAATTCCATTCTCCATCATATCCTCCAACTCCTCAGTTTTTAAATGCTGAGGATTTATTAGTTAACCTTTAACTCTTTCTAGCATAAAGTTATATAGTAGCTTCCAGCAGATTTGAGAATAAAAGTTCACAGTTAAACTCAATGAAATAAATAAAATATTTTTTAAAAGGGGGGTGCTTGAGAGTTGGTGTAGCAGATAAGGCACTTGCCTGGGACGCCTAAGGACCCAGGTTCAATTCCATTGTACCTGTAATTGTAAGCCAGCTGCACAAAGTGGCACATTTGTCTGGAGCTCAGTGCAGTGACTAGAGACCCTGTCATGCTCATTGTTTCTCTCTTTCCCTGCCTCTTCCGCTCTCTCTCTCCCGTCCTCTCTCCCTCTCAAATAAATAAGTTACAAAAAACTCAATGAAAAATGGAAACAAGTAACAAGGCAGTGAATTTCATGTGATCTCTAATAACCCTTTTAAAATTATCCTTATACATATAGCTAGATCACAGATCCTATCACATAGTATTCTACCAGTTAAAATGACCTATCAAATAGAAGTAAGTGTATTCAGATTAACTTGAGTATACATGTAAATACTACTTACTAAGTACACAACACTCCAACTTATATAATAGAAAGGTTGGAAGGCACAGATAGTCAACAGAAGGCATGGAAATACTCTGTCAGTGGAATATCAATGGCATATCAAGCTCAAAAAGCAAATCACTGATACACAGGCCTTTTGTATTCTGGTTGTAATATTCAACTGTTCTGGTAGTACCCCAAGGTTACTGAAGTTATATGGCATACAGTTAGTAGTTATTTTACTGTGGCACTGATAAAAACCCTATTCATGGCTGAAGAAATGGCTTAGTGCCTGCAAAGCCAAAGGACCCATGTTTGACTCTCCAGGTCCCACATAAACCAGATGCACAAAGTGAGGCAAGCGTGCAAGGTCGCACATGTGCACAAGGGGTGCACGTGTCTGGAGTTCAGTTGCATTGGCTGGAGGTCCTGGCACACCAGTTCTCTCTCTTGCTCTCGTTCTCACGCATTATAAAAAAAAGGCCAGTCTATTGGGCTTGCCTCAAACAAATGTTTTTAAAAAAAAAACCCTGTTCATTGTTACATCATGTAACAAATGTAAGGAATTCAGAACTTGCATCTTGATGAGGCAGTGTTACTCTCTGTTCCTTTAGAACCCTTTATATTATTAACAACATTGGAAAGAGGACAAAATTTAAAACTTTTTGGGGTGAAAGCACATGCATTAAAAAGTAAACCAAGTCCCAATGTGGACGATAGAAAAGACCTTTTTGGATCTAAATAAAAAGCAATGATGAGTTTGGTAGATCATACATACAACATAAACTAATCCATAACAGCTCTGTGTGGACACAGGAAAGTTTTCATGGACTGTCCTAGTCCGTGAGCAGTCCCAACAGTGCTGTGCTTATCGAGTGAGAAATTAAGCTTCAGCAGATGTTTAAAAGGCAACAAGGCAGGACTGTACATAATCTCCCTGGAAATATGTTCATGAAGAAAACTAGAGGCCTCTACAAACATTGCCATATTCACCTTGGATTTATTCCTACCAAATATCCAGAGTCTCATGCATAAAATTCCTCCGAGGGAAAAGATTCACTGCTAATGGTCTGATACATGAGCATTCCAGATGCAGAGGAGGCCGATTAATGGGTTTGCATTATGGCTCTTTCATTCCTCAGTTACGAAGTGTGAAGTTCAACTATGGTTACATGATTAAGAGAAAAAAACAGTACTTTCTTCTATAAAGAAAGCAGCACTAAAGACTTAAGATCCCCATATTTGTTTCTTTTTTTAAAAAAATATTTCATTTAAAAAAAAATTTCATTTTTATTTATTTGACAGAGAGAGAGAGAGAGAGAGAATGCACTGGGGCCTCCAGCCACTGCAAACGAACTCCAGATGCGTGCACCCCCTTGTGCATCTGTCTAATGTAGGTCCTGGGGAATCGAACCTTGGTCCTTTGGCTTTGCAGGCAAACACCTTAATCACTAAGCCTTCCCTCCAGCCCCCAATATTTGTTTCTTTTCTGCTACTGTTCTACTTATTTGGAACAGAAATTCTATTACAGAAGCTGAATGGACCAACTAAATTAAGAGGAACAGCTACATGTTATGCAAAAAACAAAAAACCAGTGTGTAGATGTGTACTGAGAGTATGATAAGAAAGTAATAGCCAGGCATGGTGGCGCATGCCTTTAATCCCAGCACATGGGAGGCAGAGGTAGGAGGATTGCCGTGAGTCTGAGGCCACCCTGAGACTACATAGTGAATTCCAGGTCAGCCTGGGCTAGAGTGAGACCCTACCTCAAAAAACCAAAAAAAAAAAAAAAAGAAAGTAATAAATTCAATTTAAAATAAAATTTAATCAATACTTAAGATAAATTGAGAAATTAGACAACAACCATTTTACTTACTTTTTATTATTTTAGTTAGTATACAAAATAATGGGTTTCATTTTAATATTTTCACACATTTATATAATTGCACTTTGCTTCTATTCACATTACCCTCCCTTGTTTTCCTTTCTCTTCTGACTGGTCTCCTTCCTCCCTTCAAACAGTTCTTTTTTTTACTTTCATGCTTTATACACATACATACATATGCATGTTATGTATTTCATGTATATACATACACACACACACATATATACACACAGACACAATCTAGATTTTGCATATTGAAAAAATATGACATTTATCTTTATTTTCTCCCCCATTACCCTCTCTTGTTTTCTCTTCCCCACCATTTCTTACTTTATGATCAAGCCTATAAGAAAATTATCAAAAAAGTATATATAGGGCTGGAGAGATAGCTTAGTGGTTCAGTGCTTGCCTGTGAAGCCTAAGGACCCTGGTTCGAGGCTCCATTCCCCAGGACCCACATTAGCCAGATGCACAAGGGGGAGCATGTGTCTGGAGTTTGTTTGCAGTGGCTGGAGGCCTTGGCGTGCCCATTCTCTCTCTATATATCTGTCTTTCTCTGTGTCTGTTGCTCTCAAATAAATAAATAAAAAATGCATTTGTGTGACATTGCTCACTTGTGTCACTGTGAATCTGGCTACATGGGACCTGTGGATTCAAACATGAGTTCTTAGCCTTTGCAGGCAAGCGCCTTAACCACTAAGCCATCTCTCCAACCCTGGTAATACTCTCTTACATGATTTGGACATTGTTTACACAGGATTCATTGGGCTGTACCTTTATGACTTGGTACTGGTGTGTATATAAGTTTAGTGTCAAGAATATGTTGACATATGTAGTTGATTCTTGCTGTTTATAATAGTTAGGTTCCATAAAGTTGCCATAAATACTGGTAACTGAACTAATTTCCCTGAGAAGAAAATAGAGGTTTAGATTCCTTTTATCATGAATATATTGTCAGCTGTTCAGTGCATAAGTTTGTTTTATGCGTTTCTCTTTGCATATAACTCTTATGCTTGAATGAAGATTATCTGGCAAACAGGTCCTCTGTAAGATACAGTGGCCTTCTTGAGCTTAAGAACACTACATGGCGCTTTAGTACCTCACTGGATCAAAGCATGAAATGATCACAAATTTTAACTGAATAGACTGAAAAGGATACATATTACAGTATGAGAGCTGTAAAGGAGATCTTGAGATCTACCTCAGCTGGGAATATGTGTTTTGGAGAACAAGGCTTTTTTCTTTTTAGTTCTTGCTGTTCAAATATACACTGTAGGGCTGGAGAGATGGCTTAGCGGTTAAGCGCTTGCCTGTGAAGCCTAAGGACACTGGTTTGAGGCTCGATTCCCCAGGACCCACGTTAGCCAGATGCACAAGGGGGCGCACGCGTCTGGAGTTCGTTTGCAGTGGCGGAAGCCCTGGCGTGCCCATTCTCTCTCTCTCTGTCGCTCTCAAATAAATAAAAAAAATTAAAAAAAATATACACTTTAAGTGATGATGTGTGTATAACTGGTAATACCTTGAGCTAACTGTGTGTGTATTTAAAAATATTTTTATTTCCATGGAGCAAGAAAGACAGAATGAGAGTGAGAGAGAGAAGGAATAGGCACACTAAGGCCTATTGCCACTGCAAATCAACTCTAGAGGTATGCGCCGCTTTGTGCATCTGGCTTTACATGTGTCCTTGGGAATCAAACCCAGGTTGTTAGGCTTTGAAACCACGCACCTTTAACTGCTGAGGTATCTCGCTAGCTCACAGACTTTTTTTTTTCTTTTTCTCTAAATCAAGTGTGCTAAGGAGCTAATAAACATTTTTCACTCCCAAACCAAATTTTAAAATGTCAATATAAATGAAAAATTTTATGTTTAAAATTAGTCTAGTTTCTAAGCTGGGTGTGGTGGCACACACCTTTAATCTCAGCACTTGGGAGGCAGAGGTAGGTGGATCACCGTGAGATCGAGGCCACCCTGAGGTTACTTAGTGAAGTCCAGGTCAGCCTGAGGCTAGAGTGAAACCCTACCTCGAAAAACAAAAACAAACAAACAAACAAACAAAAATTAGTGTGGTTTGTAGAATACCAATTTTGTAATTTTTTTGTGCAAGACTATGAGTTTTCAAAAATTACTACTACATTTTTTTATCTTAATTTTTTTTCCTCTGCTACTGAGTTTTATTCTTATTCACAAAGAAGTACAATCAATTGTAGCTAGGATTCACATATGAGAGAGAACATGTGACATTTGGTTTGCTGGGTCTGGGTTACCTCACAACATATAATGCTTTCCAGATCCATCCATTTTCCTGCAATTTTTTTTCTCAATTTTTATTAACATTTTCCATGATTATAAAAAATATCCCATGGTAATACCCTCCCTTCCCCCCCCCCACTTTCCCCTTTGAAATTCCATTCTTCATCATATCCCCTCCCCATCTCAATCAGTCTCTCTTTTATTTTGATGTCATGATCTTTCCTCCTCTTATGATGGTCTTGTGTAGGTAGTGTCAGGAATGGTGAGGCCATGGATATGCAGGCCATTTTGTGTCTGGAGGAGCAAGTTGTAAGGAGTCCTACCCTTCCTTTGGCTCTTACATTCTTTCTGCCACCTCTTCCGCATTAGACCCTGAGCCTTGGAAGGTGTGATCAAGATGTTACTCAGTACTCCAGTCCCTTCTTTCCAGCACTATGATACCTTCTGAGTCGTCCCAAGGTCACTACCATCTGAAAAGAGAAGATTCTCTACCCAAAGTGAGAGTAGCATTAATATAAGGTATAAATATAAAGAGAAGTGCTTACTGGGCAGTTTGATAAGCATAGTATATACCCTTATCCAGACATCAGCAGATGTTACACCCCTAGGGCTCATGACTACCCCTGTTTTAAGTTTTTAGTATCAGGGATGTATTCCCTCCCATGAAACGGGCCACCAGTCCAATTAGAGGGCAGTTAGTTTCCACCATGACAGACATGCCACTATTGTACCCATTGGCTCATTTGCCCTGGCTGGTCAAATCGAAGGCTTGCAGTGTCCACTGTTGAGTGTTTTCACTGGTGATTCTCTTTCTCCCATTGAACTGCATGCAGAATGGCTTCTTCCAGCTTTCTGTCAGCTGTCAGAGGTTATCAGCTCAGTTCCAGCAGGATTTCTCAGTGGCCTTGCAGCCCAAGTATGTGGAGTCTTCAGCAATAGGGTCTTACCATCGATTCCTGGTGGGAAACCAAGGGCCTGGGAGGGGACTCTTGGGACCTTGTGCCTGCTTTCTTCTGGACTGTGTCTTATGTGTTATTATTATTATTATTACTGTTTTATTTGAGTTTCTTTTGCTGTAATAAATCTTATTTATGACTTTGATCATGTGCTTGGTTTCTGTTAGGTCTGGAAAATGATTGAACCTGTGGATGATTGTGGGGACCCTTAAATACTAACAGACTTGTCTGAAACTTTGTATCTCAAAGCACCAGCTATTTTTTTTTTAAGATTTAAAAATATTTTTATGAACTTATTTTCAGAGAGAGAGAGGACTGAGAGAGAAAAAAAATGGGTACAACAGGGTCTTTTGCTACTGCAAACATACTCCAGATGCATGCACCACTTTGTGCATCTGTCTTTACTTGGGTACTGGGGGCTGTCAGGCTTTATAAGCCAGCACTTGTAACTGCTGAGCCATCTCCCTGGCTCCTAGCATCAGTTATTTTAGGACCCTTATGATTGAGTCACAGTTAAATGTGATTTTTACAGACCTCACTTAGCATTTTTTAATATTTTATTTATTTATGGGGTGGGGAGGGAGAGGGAGAGGGAGAGAGAGAGAGGGAGAGGGAGAGGGAAGTAGGCCTACACAGAGAAAGAATGGGCATTCTAGGGTCTCTAGTCACTGCAGACAAACTCCAGATGCACGTACCACCTTGTGCATCTGGCTATGTAGGTACTGGGGATTTGCAGCCAAGCACCTTAACTGCCAAGCCATCTCTCTCTCCAGCCTACTTAGTGGTTTTCATAGTCAAGATAGCTTCTTGCAGGGATGGCTGGAAGCTGTGCTCAGCTTCCAGCATTGCTTAGAGTGCCTTCATGTAGCTTCTGTAACATTAAATGCCAATTTGGAAATGAGAGTTGCATGGTGCATCCTTTAATCACACAGATAGGATCACCGTGAATTTGAGGCCAGCTTGGGACTACATAGTGAATTCCAGGTCAGCCTGGACAAGGGTGAGACCCTACATCGGGAAAAAAATAGAAAAAAGAAATGAGAAAGCAGATTACCCTAACTAGACAGATCATTTATTCATATATTTATCTTATTCTCTAGACTAGCTTGTATTATTATTATTATTGTTGTTGTTCTTGTTTTGAGGTAGGGTCTTGCTGTAGCCCATGCTGACCTGGAATTCACTATGTAGTCTCAGGTTGGCCTCAAACTCAACGGCAGTCCTTTTACCTCAGTCTTCCGAGTGCTGGGATTAAAAGCATGCACCAGTATGCTCAGCTAGCTTGTATTTTTACTCTTTTATTTACTTTTATCATTTTCATATATGTATATAGTGCATTTTGATCATATCCAACCCCTCCCATTTCCTTCTTGTCCTCTCCCATTTGCTGAACTCCCTTTTCTTCCCAACTGAATTCCTTCTACTTCGACGTCTTTGTGTGTGTATGCACGCACCTGCACGCGTGATTTAAACAGAGTTGCTCACTTGGCCTTGGGTGGGTGGTGGGTACTTACTAGAGAATGGACAACTTACTGAAAAAATGTCTCCCCCTTCCCCAGCTGCCATTAACTGCCAGTAAGTCCTCAGGTCTGGGTAGGGCTTCACGAGCCCCTTGTCCGTCCATGACAGATGTTAATGGCCACAGCTGCTTAGAGTCGATGAGTGTAACAGCCATGGCGTGTCTTGTCCAAAAGACAGCATTCCTCAGCACTCCCTCCTCCTGCTGTCTCTCACACGCTTCCTGCCCTCCCTCTTCCACGGTGTTCCCTGCGCGTTGCACGGGATGACAAGGGTGTTCTGTTTAGGCTCATTCTCAGAACTTTGACAGCTAGGTCTCTGCAGTAACCACTGCCACTGAAAACAAGGGGCAGAGAGGCTTCTCTGACCAAGGCTAAACATAAACCTCTAAAAAGCAGGCTGGAGTGCTGGGATAAAAAGCAGTGTGGTTTTAGGGACAAGTGGAAGTGAGTCCAGTTATGAGAGACTGTGTAGTTTGGAGAGACAAAGAAGTAAAGTAAGCCAGGCATGGTGGCGCACGCCTTTAATTCCAGCACTTGGGAGGCATAGGCAGGAGGACTGCCACAAGTTTAAGGCTAGCCTGAGACTACATGGTGAATTCCAGGTCGGCCTGGGCTAGCGTGAGACCCTGCCTCAAAAACAAAATAAAAATAAACAAAAATGAAGTAGAAGCTGGATGGAATCTTGGGACCAGTAGCAGTTTTTCTTTTCCTAAGTAGGAGAAGCTTAAGCCTGATTTACAGCCAGTACTATGGGTTGGGGAAGAGGAGGCGGGGAGCGGGAGGGCGCAGGTCAGATGCAGCCTGAAGAGAAAGGGTGCTGATAGCATGTTTCCAAGAGAGGGCAAAAAAGGATGAGTGCAAGTTCTTTGAACACTGTTTTTGTGTCGCATGTGTTGTTATCATAGACAAATATGCACACGTGGAGACTATGAATTATCTAAGAGTCAACCATCTTTCTTGTCCGTGTTGTGAGAGCTCCACTTCTGTATCCTTGCCAGCCCTTGTCACTGTTTTCATTCAGTTTCAGCCATCTAATGGCAATACAGTTTTATCTCATGGAGGTTTAATTTGCATTTGTATTTTCTTTAGTGATGTTAAATATCTTTTCATGTTTTTATTTGTCATTTGTAGTTCTTATTTAGTAAAGTATCTTTCCTTTTCTTTTGGGGGAGATTGTTTCTTATATAGACCCAAGAGCCTGAAATACATTCTGTGTGCAATTTTTTTTTTTTTTTTTTTTTTGGTTTTTCGAGGTAGGGTCTCACTCTGGCTCAGGCTGACCTGGAATTCACTGTGTAGCCTCAGGGTGGCCTTGAACTCGCAGCGATCCTCCTACCTCTGCCTCCCAAGTGCTGGGATTAAAGGTGTGCGCCACCACACCCGGCCAATTTTTTTTTTCTTTATGTGTGGCTTATATATTGTAAATTGTTTATTTTAATCTCTGCTTTGCTTTTGTATTTCTTGATTTTGAAGAACACAGTTTTTAATTTTAAGGAAGCGCAGCTTATCACATTTTGTGGTTTTATTATGACAAGATAGTTTTATTACTATTGAGATAAGTTACTTTATTTTATGGCTTGTATAAAATTTGAAATAGGGCTGAAGAAATGGCTTAGTGGTTAAGGTGCTTGCCTGCAAAGCCAGAGGACCCAGGTTTGATTCCCCAGGATCCATGTAAACACAAGGTGGCGCATGAATCTGGAATTTCTTTGTAGTGGCTGGAGGCCCTGGAGCCCCCATTCTCTCCCTTTTTATATGCCTCTTTCTGTCTCTCAAGTAAATAAATCAAAATAGAAATTAAAAAATTCATTTGATTCAAGAACTTGTAATCCCTTGACTATCCTGGCCACTTCAACCATTCCGTTAGGTTTGTAATATATGTTGTGGACTTGTTACACAGTAGTGCCTTGATCCAGTGTATCTCCTGCTTTGCAGTCCTATCTGAAGTGGTCTTATAATAGGAGATAACTTGTGTGTGCTTTTATCAATTTCTGTACCTGTTAGTGAGCCACATCATTCCCTGGTGGTGTGTAAGCCTCTAGCTAATACGGTGTGCGTGTTTGGAGGAGTGCGTCGTGGAGAGACGCTTGCACAGCCACAGCCGAGAGGAGGCTGTGCGCATCGGCGCATGTGCTGTGGGCTTTGTGCAGCAGCTGTTGCCGTTGGCACTGGTAATCATAGAGATACACCATATTAAATTGGTCCAGTGGACACAATTAATTCAGAAAAAAGAGCTGCTTGGAAGACAGGCATGCTTGGCATAGTTAGGCAGCTGGTATGATAATATGCCTCAATTATGGGGCATGGTGGGTAAAACTGCCTCTGTTTATGAACTGATGAGGATTGCACAGTGGGAACAGATGGCTAAAAAGAATACGTGACTTTCTAATACCTTGCCTTACTAATAATGCCTTTTTTTAAAAAAAAAAGAACTGGAACAATTTTTGTATAAATTTTAAAAATACCCTGAATAAAAATGAAAGGAATTTAGGCAACTTAATCAGAAGGAAGATGACATATTAAAAATCCTTTTCATTGCTTTTCGAGGTTGCTAATGATTGGTGGTAATTGTTATGTAAACACGCACTCTTACCTCGCAGAACTTCACATTTAACTCCCTATGCTCTTCTGCTTTGTTTTCCACTTTTTAAATAATCACCTACCCACATTTTAGAAGATGTTTTTGACCTCTACATTTATTTGACTTTTGAATTAAAGAGGACAATGGGGGGGGAGGGAGGGAGGGAGAGAAAAAATGGGTGGGTCAGGCCTTCTAGTCACTGCAAATGAACTCCAGATGCATGCACTACTTTTTGCATCCAGCTTTACATGGGTCCTGGGGAATCAAACCTGGGTTGTTAGGCATTGCAGACAAGCACCTTAACTGCTGAGCCATCTCTCCAGCCCAAGAAAAGTGTATCTTTAAGAGGGTACATTTTAGTCTTAGAAAACAGTCACTTTCTTGCGTCTTAGTTATCAGTAAATACTTATTGTAAATGACTATACTTAGCATTTCAATGGTTTGGTGATTAAATTTTTATAAAATAATGTATGTATATGGCCAAAAATTCAGAAGATGTGAAAGAACATAGAGTGTATAAGTCTTTGTCCCCCTTCTGTGCCCATCTACCTACAGTTCCTTCCTAGAGGCAACCCACAGGTGAAGGACATTTTTTTTTTTTTTTTAAATTTTTATTAACATTTTCCATGATTATAAAATATATCCCATGGTAATTCCCTCCCTCCCCACCCCCACACTTTCCCGTTTGAAATTCCATTCTCAATCATATTACCTCCCCATTACAATCATTGTAATTACATATATACAATATCAACCTATTAAGTATCCTCCTCCCTTCCTTTCTCTACCCTTTATGTCTCCTTTTCAACTTACTGGCCTCTGCTACTAAGTATTTTCATTCTCACACAGAAGCCCAGTCATCTGTAGCTAGGATCCCCATATGAGGGAGAACATGTGGCGCTTGGCTTTCTGGGCCTGGGTTACCTGACTTAGTATAATACTTTCCAGGTCCATCCATTTTTCTGCAAATTTCATAACTTCATTTTTCTTTACCGCTGAGTAGAACTCCATTGTATAAATGTACCACATCTGGTGAAGGACATTTTTGACGTCAGCGGCTGGGAGCCTTTTGGTATAATTTTGTTTTCTATCTTTTCTTCTGAAATTTTCCCATTTTAAAGGGAATGGGTATTTTCTCCTTTCCTTGTTCTTGTTCAGCACTAGATTACAGAGTCATTTCCTGTATGAATCTCATGTTGAATCTCTCTGTATGTTAGTGTCTGTGTGTTGTTTACTGTGGTTATTCTTGTTTTTCCACACTTCTCACATCCTCTGAGTCATGGATTGAGAGTTTTCTTTCAGGTTTGTTGGGATATAGGGAAGTGCTGCTTGCCATTTCCAGAAATCAGTACTCTTTTGTTAAATCATAAAATCAGCTCCTCATTTATATGTATCTTTCCATTTCAGTGCCAGAGAAATACAAAAGAAGTCAACTGTTTCAGGCCATTCTACTGTATAGTCAGATCTTTGTAGTTCATGTAACCACCCATGTCCTGGTATGTCTTTATGTCCTGCTCATTGCTTTTATGTAAGTGTTGCTGTAGTAAACATCATATTGCTTGCATGTGCATTAATATTTATTTATGGTAGATAATTAGAAGGAAAATGACTGAGTAAAAGAACAATCAGGTTGTAAATCATAGTAGAAACTATAAGGCTTCCATTTTGAATGTCAAGCCAATATTTTAGAAGATATGCTTTTTTCTTTATTAACTGAATTGAATATTTAAACTGATTTGAATATTTGAACTGCTTATGCAGAAATACCTTATTAATTTTATATTTCCTAGTTTGTTGTAAAGAGTGAACATCCTACGAGGTTATATATTAGCTCCCTCTCCTCTCTCCCTTCCCCTCCCCTCCCCTTCACTCCTCTTTTCCTCCCCTCCCTTCTTCTCCCTCCAGTGCTTCCTTAATTCTAGCTGTTCCTCTTCTTCCTCATTTTCTTCTTTCTATTCCTCTTTGTCTCTTTTTAAAAGTTACAATACACATAGGGTAAAGTCCACCATTGTAATTTTTTATGCACATAGTTCAGTGGAATGAAGTACACTCACACTGCACAGCCAGCCCCGCTGCCCGTCTCCGTGAGTTCTTCTCTTGCGTACTGAAACTCTACCTGTTAAACAGCGCTCTCCCCTCCTTGCTGTTCTACTTTCTGTTTTTGTGTCTTTATGATTTTAGCTACTATAGGTACCCACATAAAAGAAGCCATACTCTATATGTCTTTTTAAAAATTTTTTTTATTAACAACTTCTATGATTATAAAAAATATCCCATGGTAATATCCTTCCTCCCCCCACTTTCCCCTTAGTATATGTCTTTTTTTTTTAATTTTTAATTTATTTATTTGAGAGCGACAGACACAGAGAGAAAGACAGATAGAGGGAGAGAGAGAGAATGGGCGCGCCAGGGCTTCCAGCCTCTGCAAATGAACTCCAGATGCGTGCGCCCCCTTGTGCATCTGGCTAACGTGGGACCTGGGGAACCGAGCCTCGAACCGGGGTCCTTAGGCTTCACAGGCAAGCGCTTAACCGCTAAGCCATCTCTCCAGCACAGTATATGTCTTTTTATAACTGTCTTATATTACTTGATACAATGTGTCAGTGATTATCTATGCTGCATTATTTGGTACGATTTTCTGTCTATTTAAAACTGAGTAATACTCCATGAATCAGTTCATCCCATTTTATTTATTGATATGATATTGGGATTTTGGGTGTCTTTGAAGGCATCAGAGTCTTTTCTTGTCTCTTGGGTGGGCAGTAACTCAGGAGCTAGGGCCCCAGAAGATCAAAAGTCACACAATGTTCTCAGAGCTAGATTCTTGTCTTTATGAATTCTGACAAATGAAATCCACAGACCAAGAGGTAATATTTAGAAAGAGTTTATTATAGCTTAAGAGGAGAGCTTAGAGCTAAAGGAAAGAAATGAAATGCAAACTCCAGCACAACTGGGAAGGAGTGGGATTCCTGGACAATGGGAGAGTTATGTGAGCCTCCTGGATGGGTGGCTGGACTGGTCAGTGTTCCCTTGATGCCAGGTGACTGAGTGGCATCAAGCTTTTGGGAAGGACTAATCCCTTTACATCTCTTACTCCCCTAGGACAGGAAGAGATGCGAACAGAGGCACTCACCTCCTCTGATGTGGCTTTAGAAATAGAACAGATAAGAAAAATGCCAGATTGGCTAGAGAGATGTCTTAGTGGTTAAGGCACATGCTTGTAAAGCCAAAGGACCAAGATTTGATTCTCCAGGTCTCACGTAAGCCAGATGCACATGGTTGCACATGCATATGGAGTTTATTTTCAGTGGCTAGAGGCCCTGGTGTGCCCATACCCCAATCTGTCTCTAATAAACAAACAAATGAAAATAAAATCTTTTTATTTTTATTTGAGAGCGACAGATAGAGAAAGAGGCAGATAGACATAGAGAGAATGGGCATGCCAGGGTCTCCAGCCACTGTAAACGAACTCCAGATGCATGCACACCACCTTATGCATCTGGCTTATGTGAGTCCTGGGGAATCGAGCCTTGAACCAGGGTCCTTAGGCTTCATAGGCAAGAGCTTAACCACTAAGCCATCTCTCCCCCATAAAATCTTTTAAAAATGCCAGATTCTCTGTTACAGGGCAAGGATACTTCCTGTATTTAGCCTAGAGAAAGCCATTCACTTAGGGGGTCCAGGTGACCTCACATTTACCTAATGGTTACCTGAGTTGCTTCCACTTTTTGTCTATGATGAATTATGGTGCTGTAACTGTGGATGGCCATGTATTTTTGCAAAACTGCTTTCAAATTCTTTTGGTATATAATCAGAAGTAGGATTGCTGAATCGATATGGTAGTTCCATTTTCAATTATTTTGAAGGCCAATAAGCTTTTTCATAGTGGTTGTACCATTTCACATCCTCCCATAATAATAGTGCAGCGGGTTTCTAAAAACCACATTCTTGTCTGTGCTTGTGATTTTTTTTGCTTGTCTTATTTCATGTTATGACCTGTCATGCTGGCCATGAGGCGCTATCTCATGTGGGCTTGACTGCATCTTCCTAAAGATTACTGATAGTGTGTTCTTACTCTCTGTTTACTTTACATTCTGTTTGTTTATCTTGCCTATTCAAGTCCTGTGCCCATGTTATTTTGTCTTTTTTGGGGGGGGTACTGAAGATATAATATAGAACCTCATACATGCTAGGCAAGCATTCTGTCACTGAGCCCCAACCACTACCCCTTTCTCCCATTTCTAATCAGGTTATTTTTTGTTGAGTCATGTTCTTTTTTTTTCTTTTAAATATATGTACTGGGTAGCATTTTCTTATTAAATATATGATTTGTAGACATATTATTCCATTCTGTGGCTTCCTGTTACTCTATTGTGTCCTTTGATGTGTAGTTTTAAATTTTCATGTAATTTGATTTACAATTTTTCTTTTGTTGCCTCTGCTTTTGGTGTCCTATCAAAAAAAATCTTGACCAAATACAATGCACTGGAGTTTCCCCCTGTATTTTTCTAAGAATTTTATAGTTTTAGCACTGACATTTACATCTTTGATCCATTTATTTTGTGAGGATTTTTCTGTGTGGTGTAGGGTTAAGGCTCATTTCCACGGTTTTGCATTGTATATATACCTACTGTCTCTAACCCTGTTTGTGTCTTTTAACCATTGAATGGTCTTGGAATGCTTCCTAAACATCATTTCACAGTGTGTGTGAAAGTTTATTTTTGTATGTTCTTTCTTCTACTGGTACCACATTACTTACTATAGCTGTGTAGTGAGCTTTGAAATCAGGAGGCAAGAAACATCTAGTACTTCTTTTCTTTTTCAAGTTTGTTTGGGTTATTTGGGAACTCTTGTAATTCCATGTGAAATTTAAAATTCTGTTTATGCCCAAACCATCATTGGGATCTTGTTAGGGATTGGGATTGTTTTGAATGTGTAGATTGCTTTGAGTGATATTGACATCTTAATATTGTCTTTCAGTCAATGAATGTGGGTGTGTTTCCATCTTTCCGGGTCCTTTTTACTTTCTTACAGCAGTATGTTGTTACCAATGCCTGCATGTTTTGTGCATTTTATTTTTCTGTTAATTTAAGCAATTCAAATGGGTGAGAGTTTGATCCTTGGGCTTAATCCATCTTCTTGATTTAATACTAGGTTTTTCTGAAATGCTTCCATAAAAAGAAGACTGGAGAGGCAAAGTTGTTCAAGGACATGCTTTTAGAAACTGGCAGGCCACTATGGCTCGAGAGAGATCTGATTTATTCTGCTGTCCTGAAAACCTGTCTTGTTAAAAAAAAAAAGCAGAAAGTAGGTAATATAAATAATTGATTGGGAACCAGATGCTTAGCTGGAATATACTTGAAAGAAATTTTAGTTCCCTCTGGAATTCTTTAAGATCTGTCAGTGTAATTCTGTGTTGGACTTTTTTGGTCAGTTACTCTGGGGCATATTCGATCATGAATGCTGTTCAATGTCGGACTGCAGCATCCCGAGCTTTGTTTGAACAGTGTATAATTCATTACTGAATGCCTTTACTCTCGTCAATCCACCTGCCTTTGTTTTATATTTAACCGGCATTGCTTTCTTGTGAGAAATAGTGGGGGTCGGATTCAGTGATTACTGTTAGGCTGTTTTTATAGAAATAGTTTGATTTGGATGATTTTTTTTTGTTGTTGTTGTTTTACAAGGTAGGATCTCACTCTAGCTCAGGCTGACCTGGAATTCACTATGGAGTCTCAGGGTGGCCTCAAACTCACGGCAATCCTCCTACCTCTGCCTCCCGAGTGCTGGGATTAAAGGTGTGCGCCACCACGCCCAGCTTGATTTGGATGATTTTTATGAGTTTTTTTTTTTTTAAAAGAATAAGCCCAAGTGTGGTGCCTCATACTTTTAATCCCAGAATATAGGAGGCTGAGGCAGGAGGATCACTGTGAGTTTAAGGCCAGCTTGGGCTACAGAGTGAGTTCTAGGTTTGCCTGGGTTAGAGTGTTGCCCTGCCTCAAAAAAACAAAGACAAAAATAAATTGTAAAATTTTATAAGTGAAGGTTCCTTAGTACTGCTGCCCTGTTTTCATATTAGGAAGCTTCATCTCAGGAAACGTAAATGGCTTTTGCCAATTGTTAAGCAGCTTATTAATTTTAAGTGGGAGTTAAATTTTTTTTATTTATTTTATTTTGACAGAGTCTCATTCTGTAGCCCTGGATTGTCCTCGAGCACACTGTGTAGCTCAAGATACCTCAGACCCATGAGAATCCCTGTGCCTTAGTTTATCCAGTACTGGGCTTACAGGCGTGAGCCATTGAGCCCAGTTTGGGAGAAAGTTTACTTAAAGGGGAGGTCATACATTTTACAGCTTTTATATTTTATAACTTCCATGCTTGGTTATAAAATCTAATGCTTGTAAGGCATTTTGCTTCTAGGGCCCCTCAGTTTCCCTTTTTCAGAACACACCCACACACACACATGGGCACACATACACACACACACACACACACACCCACACACACACACACACACACGGTTGCATACATACACACACGGGCACATACACACAGGCACACACACACGAGCACACACACACAGGCACACATACCATCTGAGGTTTGTGCATTTCAGATACTTAAAAAAATTTTTTTTGTTTATGTATTTATTTATATGAGAGAGATCGAGAGTGAAAGAGGCAGAGAGAGAGAGAGAGAGAGAGAGAGAGAGATAGAGAGAGAGACAGAGAGAAAGAGAGAATGAGCGTGCCAGGGCCTCCAGCCACTGCAAACGAACTCCAAACACATGTGCCCCCTTGTGTATCTGACTAACATGGGGCCTGGGGAATTGAGCCTCGAACTGGGGTCCTTAGGCTTTACAGGCAAGCGCTTAACTGCTAAGCCATTTCTCCAGCCCTGGAAGAGAAGTTTTTATGAGTCAGAACTATAACCTCTATGAGCACAGCACTGGGAAAATTTTACACATGACATATCTGCTAGAATTTTAGAATTAGAAATGAAAAACAAAGCTTTGTCTGTGATTTATTCTTTTTTTTTTTTTTTCAAGTTAGGCTGTCACTTTAGCCCAGGCTCACCTGGAATTCACTATATAGTCTCAGGGTAGCCTTGAACTTACAGTTATTCTACTTCTGCCTCCCGAGTGCTGGGATTAAAGTTGTGTGCCACTATGCCTGGCTGTCTTTGAGGTTTTTTAAAAAAATATTTATTTCAGAAAGACAGAAAGAGGCAGGTAGAGAAATTGGGCACACAGGGCCTTCGGCCACGGTAAATGCAGCCCAGACGCATGTGCCACCTTGTGCATCTGACTTACGTGGGTCCTGGGGAATTGAACTGGGTCCTTTGGCTTCAATGGTAAATGCTTAACAGCTAAGCCATTTCTGCAGCCCTGTCTTTGATTTTTTAAATAGCATAGGCTTGTACGTTGCTACTAGTATTTTCAATGTTTTTTTTTTTTTTAAATTATGGCTTATATTTTTAAAGGAATTGTTGGGCTGGGGAGATGGCTTAGCAGTTAAGCCATTTACAAAGCTTAAGGACTCAGGTTTCATTCTCCAGAACCCATGTAAACCAGATGATATACAAAGTGGCACATGTGTCTGGAGTTCATTTGCAGTGGCTGGAGGCCCTGGCATGCCCAATTCTCTCTATCTGCCTCTTCCTCTCTTAAAAAATAAGTAAATAAATAATTTTTTTAAAGGGGATTGTTTAGTTAAAACATCAGCTGTGTTTGCTAATCTTATCAATTTGAAAAATACAGGCTATATAATTAAAAAATGTAGAGTGTCTGCCAAGCTTTAAATTCTGCTTTTGTTTTTTGGAGTCCTTTGGAGATATACTCAAGGGCAGTTAGCTTAGTCATACAGTAGTTCTATTTTTAGGTTTTTGAGAGTTCTCCATACTGATTTCTATAGTGGCTGCACACATTTTCTATCCTGCCAGCAGTGTGCAAGATTTTTCTTTCCTTGCCTACTCATCAGCATTTGCTACCTGTTTTCAGGTATTTGCCTTCCACCTCATTTGAGGAAGCAGGGTCTCTTGTTCACTTCTTTGTTTGCTAGAGAAGGTAAGCCTCAAGTTCAGATTTCTGTCTTGTCTTTCCTGCAGCAGGAGGGCTGGGATTACAGATGCTCACAGTGTAGCTTCTAGCTTTTCATGAGGCTTTGGAGATCCAAGCTCAGGTACACTTGTGTGGAAAGCCCTTTATCTAGTGGGTCTCCTCCCTCAGTTCTTTCCCAAAAATTTTTGGAAACTAGGTATTTATTTTAAGTTTCTCTAATAATGACTTAGAAATAATTATTGAAGGCATTCATTTTCTCTATTATGCTTTATTAGTTGATGAAATATCAAAGCTGTTAGTAATTATTAGTAATTAAAATGATTACCCACACTGTGAATTCTTATTTAATCATTTAGTTAGCTTTTATAATTCAATATATTTTCAACCACTTTTCATTAGTAGAAATGCCAAGTAGTTTTACTATGCTCACACCTAAAGCATTGTCTGTCAGTGCATTCTTCTCTAATGCCCACAGCAGCAGCAGCACCAACTCTGCCATGCCCACTGCCCCCGTCTCCTCCTCCTTCTGCCTGAAGAGAAGCAGCGTCCACTGACACACAGGGCGCAGAGCAGAGGGTGCGTGGGACACAGAGGAGGGAAAGAACTGAGGGAGACAGTCATGGATGAGAGCATTTTACTGGTCCAGGGATAACTATCCATGCTTCTTAGACAGGCATGCTAGAAAAATAGGACAACTGATTTTGATGAATTGCTCTGCTAAGTGTCGTAACCATTACCTGAGATCCCATTTTCACATATTCTAGGAGCAAAAGTTAAAGTTACCATCTACCCACATGTTAATTTTGTTTTATTTTATTTCTTAAAGATAAAAATTTATCTAAAAATTATATAAATCCCTTCCACCAGCCTCCTGTGTTCCCCTCCCCTTCGCCTTTCCCTTTGCTGAACCACCTCTTCTTTCCTACTATTCCCTTTCCGTTTTGATGTCTTTTAAAGTTTTTTTCCTCCACCATCCATGACAACCTGTTGAGGGACCCAAATGCAAGCCTTACGTAGATGACAAGAGGCACTGAGGGGTCATGAATGCAATAACCATGTCTATCCAGAAGACAGTACCGCAAAGCACTCTTCCCATCCTCTGGCTCTTACATTCTTTCTTCCAGCTCTTCCATTGTCGTCCCTGAGCTGCTAAAGGGTGTGATAGAAATATTACAAGTGAAATTCAGCTGTCACTTCTCAGTACATTGATGAGTTTTTACTCCTTGGTAGTCACTACCATCTGAAAAGAAACTTCTGTAACCCAAAGTGAGAGCAGCCCTAATATATGGGCATTAACAAGTATTTAGAGGATTATATCCTCTTTTCTGAAGTTTGTATTCACTCTTTTCCTTACTGGAATGCTGTTATTAATGTTTTAGTTTTAGATAAATAGAAAATTGAATATCCTGGCTATATTTTGTTTGCCAGATATATTTACTTTTACTATTTAACAATAGCAATGAAATGATGTTATATGTAAGATGCACATGCAAGCTTTAGTATATCTAAACCAGTGGCAATTTTAGGAGGGAAGCAGTTAATACTTATAGTATAAACTTTGTAATTTTAAATTTAAGGTAAAAATTGGGCTGGAGTGATGGCTTAGCAGCTAAGATACTTACCTGCAAAGCCTAATGACCCAGGTTCGATTTCCTAGTACCCATGAAAAGCTAGATGCACAAAGTGGAGTTCTTTTGCAGTGGCCAGAGGCCCTGACACTCCTATTTGCTCTGTCTGCGTCTCTGTTGCTCTCTGCTTGCAAATAAACAACAAAAAACTTTTTTAAAGAAAAAAATCACACACACACACACACACACACACACACATATGTAGTGTTGTTTTTCAAGATAGAATCTTGTTAGCCCAGGCTGACCTGGAATTCACTATGTATTCTCAGGGTGGCCACAAACTCAGGGCAATCCTCCTACCTCTGCCTCCCTAGTGCTCGGATTAGAGGCATGCACCACCACGCCCAGCTCCAAAAATCATATTTGATTATTTTTCTTTTGGTTTTAGGTGCAGCTAAAAACTAGTACTTCTAGCCAGTATGTAATTCGGATGCAACCAACGAATAGGTGCCTTTCCACCCTGGAGTGTGCTGCTGTTGCCCTTTCCATCTTGGAGAAGAACCATGACATACGTGAGGCATGTAGAAGCTTACGGTCATTTGAAAGTTGGGTTAGATTTTACTGGGAAGTTTTGGCTATGCCTAATTTGTAAGCTTTATGAGTTATGTGACAAGCAGAGTAGATAGAAATTTATGTGTTTTTATAATTCTCTTTCCCCCTCTGGTATTTTACTGTTAGTTTAGTATTCTAGATTGCATTATTTAAATATTCATACTAAGCTATGCAAACGGCATTTTTAATATGCTAAATTACATGTAAGTAGCACAACATTAAATAGAATTTTTAGGCTAGATTTTTCATTTAGTATTCTCTACCTTTTTTTTGGTAGTTTATATTCTCTTACGTTAAATATTTTTCTTTTTAATTACAAGAACATTCTCTAGTAACATTACTTTGTTTGCACTGGTACTTTTATTTGGGAAAATATGGAACATGCTAAGAGCATAAAACAGGTACTCTATTGGGTATACATGCAAACAAAATATGAACAGGTTCATAATCTATAGTCAACATTCTATTTAATTTTCATGAAGGTCTCAAGAGCCAGAAGTGTTACAGAGGGTCAGAAGCAAGCTCTGAATCCTGTGTTTCTCTCCCTGGTTCTGGGCTGTGGAGCAGGTTAGAACTGGAGGTGTCTCTTCTTTCAAATGTTGTCTTTTATAAGTAGACATCTCTTGACCATGTGAGTGGACTTTGTTTAGTCTTGGCAGTTTCTCCTCTGTTCTTTGAGGGAAAAAAAATGCACCAGTGATGAATCCAACAGGCAGGCAGGTCTCTCCTTTGCCCTTTGTGTCCTCTCCACGCCCTCAGCTGGGCACGCGCATGCTTGTGTGTCATCACCACCGCCTGTCTTCCTGAGCAAAAGCTGCTCAGCAGATTCCACAGCCAAAACCAAACTGTTGTTCAAAGTTGCTTTCTGTGCAGTCTGCATCTTCCTTTGTATTTATGTAAAACCTCTCACAGATAGACAACATCAGACCAAGGTCTATCTTTAAAAAAAATATATTTATTTTAATTTATTTATTAGAGGCAGAGAACAGGGGAGAGAGAGAGGGAGAGAATGAGTATGAGGATGAATGGGCATGCCAGGGCTGTAAATAAACTGTAAATAAACTCCATATACATGTGCCACCTTCTGTGTCTGGCTTTACATTGGTACTGGAGAATCAAACTCAAGTCAGTATGGTTTATAGGTAAGTGTCTTAACCGCTGAGCCATCTTTCCAGCCCCCCTCCCCTTTTTTTTTTTTTTTTTTTTTTTGGTTTTGAGGCAGAGCCTTACTCTTGCTCTAGCCCCAGACTGATCTGGAACTTACTTTAGCTCCAGGCTGGCCTCCAACTCATGGTTCTGTCTCCTGAGTGCTGGGATCCAAGGCGTGCACCACTACACCTGGCTCAAATGTTTCATGTTCTATTTTTCAGGTATCTGTATCTAGGATGAAATCTTTCAAAATTAAGAAAGAACTTGTCCAAAAAAAATGGTATAACATTTTATAAGTGGGACAATATCTTAATAGTGTTTATCCTCTGTCAGCATATCTTTATTTTCATGTGTCCACTATTCTTAGTGCTTGATGTAACCAGAAGCAATTACTGATGACATTGACTTCCTAGATTGGATAAGCTTTGTATTTTAAAAACAAAAAAGGGATTATTATCACGACCACATGAGACTTGGAAAAATGTTCTATCCTGAGTATACCATGTAAGTACTAGCATGGGTTAGGGTACCGTCATTAGGGCTGGGGAGAAGGCTCAGTGGATAAGCGAAGGCTCAGTGGGTAAGAGAAGGCTCAGTGGGCAAGAGATGGCTCAGTGGGGAAGAGATGGCTCAGTGGGGAAGAGAAGGCTCAGTGGGTAAGAGCACTTGCTGTGCAAGTGCCAGGACCTGGGTTGCATCCCCAGCACTCATGTAAAAAGCTAGGTGTGGCCATGTGTGCCTGTAACTTCAGTCCTACGGGGGTGGGAGGCAAGAGACAGAGTCATGCGTTCACTGATCAGCCATTGTGATGAAAAGTGGCATCTCCAGGGTCAATGAGAGTCTCTGTCTCAAAGAAACAAAGCTGAAGACTGGTAGATAAGGATGCCTGAGATTCTCCTCAGGTATCCACACACGTGGGCATGGGACGTGTGCATCCGTGTATGCATGTGTATATACTCTACATACACACGTAGCGCACACACATGCTCAGTAAGAAAGTAGAAAAAAGGAGCATCATTGACAGGTACCAGCATCAGGTGAGCTTCTGTTCTTAGGAATGAAGTTGAACCTAAACTCCCAGAGTCACCATGAGGGCCTAGAACCTCCATTCTGTTTGCTTTGGCCTTCAGGAATAATTGTGCTGTGACCAGGACAAAAAATGATGTCTGGCAGTCCTGGCATGATCTGGGAAGTTTCAGTATGATGGCTGGTTGGGAATATGAATAGAAAAAATGTCTAATGAAATATCTCAAGTTGCTCATTATTATAGATGACAAAAACTTATCCTCAGTTTGTAGGATAGGTAGGTTTCTTTATGGATGAACCCTAAGGCCAGCCTGTTAAAATCTAGTTACAATAAAATCTTAGTGTGTTTCTCTGTGGAGCCCAGTCACTATTTGCCGTGATTAGGGTTGTATTCTTCCCTTCTTAAGGAGAAAAGCTATGGCACACATGCCCCCCAGTAACCCTCTATGAGGATGGTGCAAGAGAGCAGTAAGTATTCATGGCCTTGTTCTAGAGACATGGGGTTCCTCAAAGGAAAGAGCTTCGTCAAAACAGCCATCCCAGTCCTTTGATTCAAGCACCTGGAGGTAGTGTGGTGTGAAGGTGTAGCCCTCTGCTCACTGCTGCTTACTGTCATCATCAACTCTTGCAGTTCATATAGTCTTTCTCTGATTTTTTTCTTTGTTTTTGTTTTGTAATTCATAGAAAATAGTTTATTCATGGTGTTATAAGAGTTAATTGCCACAGTTGTCAAGATGAGCACCCAAAGAGTTTAAACCCTTGACTTTCCTTGCCCTTCCTCATTTTTTTTCTCCAGATTGACAAAAGAAAAAAAAAATGTCATTTTGAAGCAGGATTTCACTCTAGACCAGGTTGACCTAGAACTCACTCTGTAGCCTAAGCTGGACTTTATCTCACTTCAGCCCTCCGACATCAGCCTTCAGAATGTTGGAATTAAAGGCATTGACTACCGTGCCCAATAACAAAACAAATTTTAGAATAAAATGTGGTAACTTTTATTCATCTATTGTAATATTTACCAGGACTTCTTTTATGATTTTGGAGCCTTCCCCATGGGGTTCTTTTTCTTTTCTTTTTAATTTATTTGACAGAGAAAGGGCGGGGGAGAGAATGGACACGATAGGTCCTCCAGTCCCCGTGTGCATCTGGCTAATGTGGATCCTGGAGAATCAAATCTGGATCCTTTGGCTTTATAGGCAAATGCCTTAACTGCTAATCCATCCCTCCATCCCAGCATGTTGTTCTTTGTTGTTACCAAATCTTGCTTTATTTAGGAAGTTTTGCCTCTAATATTTTAAAAAGAGCTGTGGGGAAAGGTGGGCTTCATGCATCCTTAGTGCACCCCAGCACCAGTGAGTGCTAGGAGTGGTTCCTTGCAAGTATGCCTTTGCGGATATTGAAAAAAGGATTTTCTTTGGAGATGAAAGAATTTTCAAAAAATATTTATTTGAGAGAGAAAAAAAATGAATGGGCATGATAGGGCATCTAACCACTGCAAGCGAACTCCAGATGCATGTGCTATCTTATGCATCTGGCTTACGTGGGTACTGGGGAATTGAACCTGGGTCCTTTGGCTTTGCTGGCAAGTGCCTTAACTGCTGAGTTATTTCTCCAGGCCTAATAAAGGATTTTTAAGACATTGTTTTCCCCTCATAAACATTTAGAAATAAATTTGTTTTATAAATAGATTTCTTTGTTCCCCTAAGATATTCTAGTTCTCATGTACTTACATTCAGATCTAATAATAATTTTTTTCATTTAGAAACATTGTCATTTATGATACAGTAATGTTTCTAGAACTGTAGTGAATCTTCTTACTGTGTATTATGATAATAAACTTGTGAGGTGGACATTGCTTATTTATTTTGAAGTACATTCTTGCATGTGATAGTTTCACTAAGATAGGCCACATATAACTGCAGTAGTTTCAAATGGCTTAACATGAAAATGCTTTATACCTCTTGAATTAGTTATTGTTCTCAGTGGTATGACCAAATGCCTGAAAAAAGCAACTTAAGGAAGGGTTTATTTTGGCTCACTGTTGGTATAGTTTACCATGGCTGGGACATCACGGTTAAAGCACAAGGAGCACAAGGCAGCTGGTCACATTGCATCCACCGTCAAGAGCAGAATGATGAAGGCTGGTGCTAAGCTCTCTGTCCTCTTCTTACTTGGTCCAGGACCCAGCCCATAGAATAGTGCTGCCATAATAAGGGTGTGTCTTTCTACCTTGATGCAGTCAGGAAACTTCCTCACAAACAAGCCCAGAGCTTTATCTCCTAGACCATCACTTCTTCTTCATGCACTTTGCCCAGTGGGCTTGCTGGAAAGACCTCTAGTCATGTAGTCACTTAGGGATCCAGGTTTATGGAGAGACCATCTTGATGTGTCATTCCACTTTCATTAAAGAAAAGGCAAGAGAAGTAGTGAATCATCATGTTTCTGCCCAATGATGATACATTAAGGGTGCTCATATTTCATTAAGATGTGCTACATGACCATGCCTAACTTCAAAGGAGGTAAGGAAATACAGTCTCATCATTTCCCAAGATGGAATGCAACTGGATTTGCTAGTAGCCCTAAGTGACTGACACAGAGATGAAGTGGGGATCTGGTCCAGACCTATTACTTACTAAGTAAATTGAAAGACTCTTCTGATTGTTTATAAGAATGTTAGTATTTGTTATCTTTGAAAAATTCAAATAAATGGGATAAAGTAGCAATAGAGACTTCAGTTGCTGTAGTCTGTGTTTAGTCCTACTGTGTGGTACTTCACAACACAAATTGTCTATTGTGTTTACTGTGTGTATGGAGTCAACACTCCATAGAGTAGTAACATGCATTTTCCTATTTGCTCTCCTGCTTTCTCTTTGAAAAAAGAAATAAAATCTATGGATTTAGAAATAATTATACAATTCTTAGAATAGCCATTGTTTTTCACAGTTAAAAGCCAACAATAAGAAGCCACCTCTGTGTTTGAGGAAAAGATATACGTAAATAGAATAAGTTGTCACAGATAATTTGTTTACTGTTCTTTTCTCTCTGCAGACTTTGCTTCATCCTCTTCAAGCTCTGTGCTCTTTCCAGCTTCAGCACGGTGCTCAGATTCGCCTCAGCAAGGAGTATCTCCTGAAGAACGGGTTGTATCCGAAGCCAATGCCCAAAAACAAGCGCAAACTCAGGAAGATGGAACTGCTAATGAACAGCGTTAAAATTTAGTACAGTGCTTCTCCCGGTGCTAGTTTACCCGTTACCTTTTCAGCCAGCTTAGGCCTGAGGAGCTTGGACTCCAAAGGATAGCTGCCAGCAATCTTGCACTGAAGGGGGAAGGAAACCAAACAGCCATAAAACTACAAGAAACAATTTCAGTGACTATGAAAAGTGAAATTTCATACTGTGTTGGTTTTGAAAATGTGCCTCTAATACATATTTTCATGTTTATAATTTACAAATATGATTAGGTATTGGGCTACACTTACTTACAAAACGAAGAAAATCGTGCCTGGTTGGACCACTGTTGCTTCAGTGAATATTTATAGATGACTACACATGGGTCAGTGAATGATAAAATGAATCCTGCACCAGTTTGCAGCCTTGTGTGTGAACTTTAGAATTTGAAATAAGTTGTAACACAAAATAATGATAGTCACATGTTGAGATTGAGTTATTTATTTCACAAGATAATATAAAGGAATGAAAAACTATTGTTTATGGGCTAAACTTAATGTCAGCAAATGTAATACATGGTTTCTGTTAATTGCCCAAATTCTTAACGAGTGCATTTAATTTTGAAATGGCATACATTTTCATTTGGGATTGCTTTGGACAAGTTTTTTTATTGTTTATTGAACAGGTTTATTGGTTGTGGTAAACTGATTTTTAATGAAGTTTCCATATGGAAATAACTGAAGTAGAATATAACACAACTATTATTTTGAGAACATATTTCTCTAAGTTGCTCTATTTAAATATTTTTATAGAGGGCAAAAACTTTCACTATAAAAAAGTAAATTCCTCAACCCTGTTAAGAAAATATTTAGTGAGGATTTTCATGTAGAATAATAGAAATTTAAGTAAAGTGTGTTTGCATCCAAATTTACTCCAGTGAGGTTCATGTTTTGACAAGAAGCAGGGGCTTTGTTTTGACCTTCATTCATGATGGCTAGAGTTACCTGTATCAAATGTTAAAGTGGAAGAAAAAAGTACTATGCAGCTTAAAGGTGAGCTTGATAAGTAAGTGTGTAGATGTACATGAACATATACTAATGGCAGTTTCTAACAGTTTTTCATGCTCATGTATTTGATTAATTTTTCACTTTTACTAAGATTAGACTCTTATTAAGAGCTGTAATGCTGGTCACACTTATAGTGCTAACAAAAATGTAGGGAAATTATGCAGAAACTATTTAACAATACTAAAATTTAGCTGGGTGTGGTGGTGCACGTCTTTAATCCCAGCACTCAGGATCACTGTGAGTTAGAGGCCACCCTGAGAACACAGAGTGAATTCCAGGTCAGCCTGGACTAGGGTGAGACCCTACCTTGAAAAATCAAAAATAAAAAAACCTAAAATTTAGATTTCTGTCTTGTTGACCATTTGCATTTAAAAACAAGTTAGTTCTTTATACTCTGAATGCCTAATACCAAATAATTGTATTATAATAAAGAAGTAGTATTGTGTATAATGGTTTTTAAACAAATGGGTTAAAATCATTTTGCAGTGATCTTTATGCTAAAATTAAACCCAACAAACTTCTTTTAGTGTTGTGATTTCTCCTTAGGAAAAGTCCTCCATGTGACACCATTTACATTTCAGCTTCAGTCATCTTGGCCATTTCAGTTAACTTCTGTGTTCATCTTTTAAAGATATTCTCGTGTATTTTTTTTTTAACACTTAAGATTCATTGTTTTTGGAGATATATTAAATTTCCTGTAAGAAGGTATAGCTGGCTACAGAGGAGATGGCAGAGTCACAAGCTTCCTGCGTCGGTGAATCTAGAGAAACGCATCAAGT
This sequence comes from Jaculus jaculus, assembly GCF_020740685.1. Classification (NCBI taxonomy): domain Eukaryota; kingdom Metazoa; phylum Chordata; class Mammalia; order Rodentia; family Dipodidae; genus Jaculus; species Jaculus jaculus. The sequence continues at coordinate 59,524,787 of NC_059115.1, forward strand.
GCATGACCGCGAGAGAGGTGGGACGTGTGGAAAGACAGAGCAGAGACCAGACGGAATCCAGACATGCTGGTTTAGACTCGCAAAAAAACAAAAACAGCGGGCCTGTATTAGTTGCTTTTCTTTTCTTTCTTCCTTTTCTTCTTTTTTTTTTTAGTTTTTTTGAGGTAGGGTTGCACTCTGGCCCAGGCTGACTATGCCGTCTCAGGGTGGCTTCAAACTCACGGCGATCCTCCTACCTCTGCCTCCCGAGTGCTGGGATTAAAGGCGTGCGCCACCACGCCCACCTACTTGCTTTTCTGGCTGCTGTGATCAAATACCTGATTAGAAGCAATTTACAGGAGGAAGGGTTTACTTCAGCTACAGGCTCAAGTCCATCGTGGCATTGTGGAAGAAATGTGAGGCAACTGATAACATTGCATCCCTTGTTCAGAAGCCAGTTGTAACGAATGCTGGAGACCAGCTTGCTGTCTCCTTTTTACTTGGTTTGGGACCCCAGTCCAAAGAATGGTGCTATGTACAGTTGGAGTGGTTTTTCTTAACTCAGTTAATTTATTTCCTAGATCATTCTAGTTCCAGTCACATTGACAATCAAGCTTAACCATCACAAATCCACTTACTGCCTTTAAAGGCTAATAATGTTCATTGAGTACCACAGAATGCATTCATTCCAACTTCAAAAGTCCCCAAAGTCTTTACTAGTCTGAACACTTAAGAAATTCAAACTCTTTTTTTTTTTTAAATTAATTAATTTATTTATTTGAGAGCAACAGACACAGAGAGAAAGAGGGAGAGAGAGAGAATGGGCGTGTCAGGGCTTCCAGCCTCTGCAAATGAACTCCAGATGCGTGCGCCCCCTTGTGCATCTGGCTAACGTGGGACCTGGGGAACCGAGCCTCGAACCGGGGTCCTTAGGCTTCACAGGCAAGCGCTTAACTGCTAAGCCATCTCTCCAGCCCAGAAATTCAAACTCTTATCTGAACCTCAAAGTAGTTACATAACTGAGAGCCCCTGTAAAATTGGTAAATCACCTACTTCCTATATTCAGTGCCATAGAGTAGTCATTTGCATTCCACAAGGGAGGACTGGGGACGTAGCAAGAACAAAACCTTCAGGGCAAGCCACCAAATTCCGTATCTCCATGGTGGACATCTGGAGCATCCCTCCAAACTCTTCCTCCTGCTGTGCACAGAGCCTTTCTCTTAGGCTAGTTCCACTCTGTGCCTGCAGCTCTCCTTCGTAGACATCTCTTGATTCTGCCATCTCCAACATCCTGGACTCTTTATTACTACTTGGGCTTCACGGTCAATAGCTTCAGGAAGTGGCCTTTCTGATTGTGCCACACATTTCCTGGCCTCAGTGGTTCTCTGGAACCATGATTGTGATGATTTGACTCAGGTGTTCCCCATAAACTTAGGTGTTCTGAATGCTAGGTTCCCAAGCTGATGGCAATTTGGGAATTAACACTCCTGGAGGCATTGTATTGTTGGGGGTGGGCTTATTGGTATGATAGCCAGTTTCTCCTTGCCAGTGTTTGGCACACTCTCCTGTTGATATTGTCCACCAAATGTTGGCCAGAAGGTGATGTCCACCCTCTGCTGAGGCCATCATTTCTCCCCACCCTCATGGAGCTTCCCCTTGAGTCTATAAGTCAAAATAAACCTTTTTATCCCATGAGCTGTTCTTGGTCAGGTGATTTCTGTCAGCAGCGTGAACCTGACTACAACAGTAAAGTGTACCAACGAGTGGGATTGCTGCTTGAAATCTATGTGGCTTTGGCATTTTGGAGCTGATTTTCAAGAGGAATGTGGATGGATTTGAAACATTGGCCTAAGAGATGCCTTGCAGTGCTGTAAGTACAGCTTGATGGACTATTCTGGTCAGGGTTCAAAGACATGAATGTAGTAAGAACTAATGACTATGAGGTTTGGTTTATGAGAGTGAGAAAGAGCTTTTCCTGGACTGGGCTACCAGTAGTTTGCGTGAGAGGCTTGATGTTATGCCTGTGTCCTGATAATTTATGCAGGGTTGCATTGTGTAGAAATGGACCGGTGTGAGCAGAGGGATATGGCACAGGAAAAATGAAATCTTTGGGCTGAAACAGTTGCCTGTTCAGCTTCAATTGTATGAGAGATTACAACCATTGAGATTGGTCCAGCTGATTTGCACTGGGGCAACAGGAAGAATGTGGATTTTTTGAAGGGACCTGAATGCTGAAGTAGTGTCCTGTTCTTCAAAGTCTGCTTTATTCCCCCCTGGATTAAGAAATTGGCGCCCCACCTGGTATGGAGTCCTAGAAATGCAGGAAAGAGAGGGTCATTGAATTTGCAACACGGTCTTGTGTTTAGGAAATGGCCATGGGCAGTGTGAAGCAGGTTTGCCGGATGCCTGCATGGAGGCCCGATGGAACTGTGAAGATAAACTGTGGCACATGCACACAAGTGGCACACATGTCTGGACTTTGATTACAGTGGCCGGAGGCCCTGGCATGCCAATTCTTTCTCTCTGCCTCTCTTTATCTCTCACATGAAAAGGTCAGTCTGTTAGACTTGCATCAAAAAATATTTACTTATTTGGGGGGGGGGAGGGAGAAAGAATGGGTGCACCAGGGCCTTTAGCTACTGCAAACTAACTACAGACACCTTACGCTTCTGTGTGCATCTGGCTTATGTGGTGTAGTAGACAGCTTCAGGTTTGCTGAGATTAACTTTCAGACCTGGTACAATTATGGAGAAAGGGATATTTTTTGAAGCTTACAGATCCAGGAGAAGTTCCATAATGGTGTAAGAAGTTGGCCCCTCTTAAAGAACCAGGCAGAGAGAGAAAGAGAGAGAAACCCACAACCCATATCCCTAATACCACGCCACAAAAGGAGCACACTTGAGGAACTCCAGGTATTTTGCATATCTTTAGATTGGAATGTCAAATCCACCAACACACCTTATGGGTGAACACCTCCTCCAGCCAAGTGGCTGGAAATTCAAAAAGTTTTAATAAACTCCTGAATCTGTTGGGGAGCATGTATTCAAACTACCACTTGTGGGTACTGGAAAATCGAACTTGGGTCCTTAGGCTTCACAGGCAGGTGCTTAGCTGCTGAGCCATCTCTCTAGCCCTGAAAACAGCATTCTTACACATTATTCACAGGAATGTAAATAGATAGACTACTATGGAAATTACTATGGAGAGTCCTAAGAAAAGCTAAATACAGAATATGATCTTGCTATACTTCTTAAATATATGCTGAAAGCATTAAGTCGGCATCTGTGTTTATTGCATTATTCACAGTAACCAAGTTGTATAATCCGGTAGGTACTTCCATGGGTGAGTGAATAACTGAATAATAATAAACAGCTAAATATGCACAATTTAGCTTTTTTTCAGTGATGAAGTTGACATGAAATATCATGTGCAGTAAAATGGATGGAACTGATCATGTTCTATGACATAAGCCAGTCCCACAAAGACAAGTATATTTTTTTCTCTCTCTCTTGTGTGTAATCTAGGGGTGCTGGAGACATGAAAGTAAAGTTGTGGCCCTGAGGGATGCAATAACAAGGGGGAAAGGTAAGGGTATAAGAAAGAGTAAGAAGATACTATGGCAAAGTACATAATACGCATGTAATGATGTATGTAATGATGTAAAGATGTAATGAAACTCATTACTTTGTACAATTAATGTATGCTGATGAAAATTGAATGCAAAAATATATGCTAAATTTTCTTAATTATTTTTTGAACTCAACATATTTTCCTTACTAATTAATTAACTTACTTTTCCTTATCTTTTACTGACCCATTAAAAAGTTGGTTTATTGTAGTTGTCTCTGGTATACTATGCTTCTCTGGTTGCCTTTTTTTTAAAAATCAGTTTTAAACTTAAACTATTACTGGTGCTAGTTTTAATTACTGAAATTTCTCAAACAACATAGTGATATATAAATATTTAACTATAAACCTAATCTACTTTTTTTTCTGATTAATTTTGGATATAGTAGTTCCTCAACCTTGTCTTTCTTTCTTTCTTTTTTTTTAAAATTTTTTGTTTATTTGTTTGAGAGCGACAGACACAGAAAGACAGATAGAGGGAGAGAGAGAATGGGTGCGCCAGGGCTTCCAGCCGCTGCTAACGAACTCCAGACGCGTGCACCCCCTTGTGCATCTGGCTAACGTGGGACCTGGGGAACCGAGCCTTGAACCGGGGTCCTTAGGCTTCACAGGCAAGCGCTTAACCGCTAAGCCATCTCTCCAGCCCTCTTTCTTTCTTTTTGTTTGTTTGTTTATTTATTTATTTATTTGAGAGCGACAGACACAGAGAGAAAGACAGATAGAGGGAGAGAGAGAGAATGGGCGCACCAGGGCTTCCAGCCTCTCCAAACGAATTCCAGATGCGTGCGCCCCCTTGTGCATCTGGCTAACGTGGGATCTGGGGAACCGAGCCTCGAACCGGGGTCCTTAGGCTTCACAGGCAAGCGCTTAACCGCTAAGCCATCTCTCCAGCCCTTGTCTTTCTTTTTTTAAAAAAATATTTATTTTTATTTTTGTTTTTTTCAAGGGAGGGTCTTACTCTAGCCCGGGCTGACCTGGAATTCACTATGGAGTCTCAGGGTGGCCTCTAACTCACAGTGATCCTCCTACCTCTGCCTCCTGAGTGCTGGGATTAAAGGCGTGCACCACAATGCCCAGCTTATTATTTTTATTTTTTTATTTGCTAGGGAGAGAGAGAGGAAGGGAGGGAGGGAGAGAATGGGCACACCAGGGCCTCTAGCTACTGAAAACAAACTCCAGATGCATACATCACCTTTTTGCACCTGGCATACGTGGGACGTGTAGAATCGAACCTGGATCCTTAGGCTTTGCAGGCAAATGTCTTGATGTCTAAGCCATGTCTCCAGCCCCTCAACCTTGTCTTTCATTCCTGATATTCTCTCTTTTGCTTACTGCAATCTGTTGGTGTTTTTCATTTTCAATATTTGTTTGTTTCAAGATTTTATCTTTCACTTGCTTTCTCTTACGTTGCTGGCTTTTATATCTATATCCTAGTCTGTGTTTTCACTTGGTTGTTACTTGCTCTTTGAAATCACTGATTATTTTTCATAAGAAGACTTTTGAATGCTTTGGACTTCATCATCTTTAGGTTCAAGAGGAGTTTTTTTTTTGTTTTGTTTTTGTTTGTTTGTTTGTTTGTTTGCTTGTGATCCTCTTACCTCTGCCTCCTGAGCACAGGGATTAAGGGCGTGTGCCACCACGCCTGGCCTCAAGTGCAGTTTTCATCTCTTTCAGGCACCCTATTGTCCTGATTCATGTTTCTGGTTTTTCTGTGGTGCATGTATGCCTCTGTGGCTTTGAATATCTTTTCTTATATTATTTGGAGATCTTTTTTTTTTTTTTCAGTAATAAGAGAACTGTTTTATTAAACATATGAACACATTTATTTACACAAGATGCTGTTACATTTCCTCTCCAATGACCCGAGGCCACTGCTCCAGAACCTCACTTTCACAGGAACTCACTTTCAGCTTCAGGCAAGAAGGGGAAGGAAGTGTGATTTGGAAAGCAATGCCACACACCCAGAGTGGGAAGCAACAACGGCTGGTACTGTGCCCACACGCCCTAGTGGTCTTGTTCATCTTCTCAGCAGGAGCCCTTCCATGAGCAGACACTCCAAGCATAAGGTGGTACTGCCCTCGCTCAATGCTATCCACCCTGTACTACCTAACCTACTGGAACTCCTGGAAGAAATCCCACTCTGGTTTACAACCCCTTGTCAATTGCCCCCTTTCCTTTAGAACGTTTAAGCCACATACACACACACACACACACACACGCATGCACGCGCACACACACACGCGCGCACACACACATGAGAGAGAGAAAGAGAGAGAGGGAAAGGGAGAGGGAGAGGGAAGAGCAGTAAGTTTCAAAAGGCCATCAATTGAGATCTCCTATAGATGTAACCTTTCTAGAAGTCATGTGGCCAAACACATAGCCAGAGATAGCAGATTATGAAAACAGGTCCAGCTGAAGCATCTTGGGTAGCCAGTGAGATCCAATTACCCCGCATATGTGGATTTAAAGTGATCATCATCCACAGTAGAATAAATGTGACCCTCGTTGCTCAGAAAATCCACTGCTTGCTTGATTGTAGCTATAGGCATGTGCTGGAGCTGGCTCCTGAGATCCTGAAAATTCAGTCCTTCGGGTCTTGGGCAAGCCTTTATCAAATTCAGCACCTGGTTTTGGGTCACAGTAAGGCCATTTGCTGGTATGAAGTTATTCCCAAAGTTTCCTGTTTCATTCATTCCTGAGTTGCCAATAGATGCTCTGCTTGCTGAAGGCTGGCTGTGGGATTTGCTCAGCATCATGTGTGCATTGACTACTTCCAGAATATGTGCGGTGAACTCATTCATGTCTTCCAGGGGAATAATCTTAAAGGCTACCAGGCTCTTTTTGTTCTGGAAAGACCGTAGGTGTCCAGCCACTTTCACATATGTTTCTGGAGGAACCACAGTGTTTTCTCCACTGGCGTCATCTGTATCAACCCACTGGCGAACATCCATTGGTGCAGCTGTCATGTCATCTATTTTATAAACAATATTAGTAGGAACCTTCTCAGCATGTCTGATTATTCCCACAATAATGACCTGTGAGATCTCAACATTTCCAATTTTGAACACTTCATCAACCAGAGTAGCAGAAAGCAACTGAGATATGGTACAGGGTACGATGTGCTGGGCTCGGGCTCTCGATTTCTTTTCGGCCTGAGAAGCGGTCGGCGATCCGAAGCCCCCTGGGATCTGCTTGTAGCCGCCGGCTCCCCCAAAGCTGGAGGTGCTATAGCTGTCAAATCCGCTATTCCACATCTTGGTGGTGGCTCGCCCCACACCTCACGACAGGTAGCCGCGCCGAGGTGGCGGCGGACTCCCTATTTGGAGATCTTATTACTGAGCAGCCCACTCTTGAGGGCTCAATCCCCAGGACCAGAGAAGACAAGACAAATTATTAACACCACCAAAGCAACTAGATATAGAAGTACATACACTGAAAAATCAATTGAAGCCAACTAAGAAACCATCAGTGACCATAGGATAGAAAATGGCAAAAATAATGTGAATTATGCTGTGAGCTTTACAGTCATTTAGGAAACATGTAGAAATAGTAAATAGTAAATGAAGGAAAGGGAGTATGTAAAATGGAAAGAGAGAAGAAAGGTTAAAAAAATAAAAAAAAGAAGTATGTGATGAAGGAGAGAATTAGCAAGAGAAAAAATATGATTGCTCAGAAATGGAGAAGTTCATACACAATATTAAACATAAGAAGGGAGTTGGACGTCGTGGTGCATACCTTTAATCCCAGCACTTGGGAGTCAGAGGTATATGGATTGATCACCGTGATCCCGAGACCACCTTGAGACTACATTGTGAGTTCCAGGTCAGCCTGCACTAGTGTGAGACCCTACCTTGAAATATCATAAAACCAACAAACAAAACACATAAGAAGAGAAGTAAGAAATGAAAACTAAGGGCTGGAGAGATGGCTCAGAGGTTAAGGTACTTGCCCAAAATGCCTAAGGACCTAGGTTTGATTTCCCAGTATCCATGTAAAGCCAGATACACAAGGTGGCACATGTGTTTGGAGTTTGTTTTCAGTGGCTTAGAGGCCCTGGCATACCCATATTCATTCTCTCTATCTTTCTCTCTCTACCTGTCTCTCTCTCTCTCATTCATAAATAAATAAAATGTTTAAAAAAGAAATGAAAACTAATTTGACAATAATAAAGCCAAAATACTACTAAAGTATGGTAGGAACTTCTAGTGTTAAAAAAATAGATAAAATGTTAGAGCAACTTCTTTAAAAAAAAAAAATTTTTTTTTTGAGGCAGGCCCAACAGACTGGCCATTTTCTTTCTTCTTTTTTTTTTTTTTTGGTTTTTCGAGGTAGGGTCTCACTCTAACCCAGGCTGACCTGGAATTCACTATGGAGTCTCAGGGTGGCCTCGAACTCACAGCAATCCTCCTACCTCTGCCTCCCAAGTGTTGGGATTAAAGGCGTGTGCCACCACGCCCAGCTTGTTTTCTGAATGTGAGAGAGTGAGTGAGAGACTGAGAGACTTGACACATCAGGGCCTCCAGCCACTGCAATCAAACTCCAAACACGTGCACCACTTTGTGTGCATGTGCAACCCTGTGCACTTGCATCACCCTGTGTGTCTGGCTTATGTGTGACCTGGGGAGTTGTACGTGGGTTCTTAGGCTTCGCAGTTAAGTGCCTTCATGGCTAAACCATCTCTCCAGCCCTAAAATTTATTTTATTTTATTTATTTGAGACAAGGAAAAAGAGGCAGACTAAAAGACTAAAAGAGAGTGAGTATGGAGAGATGGCTTAGTGGTTAAGCGCTTGCCTGTGAAGCCTAAGGACCCCGGTTCGAGGCTCGGTTCCCCAGGTCCCACGTTAGCCAGATGCACAAGGGTGCGCACGCGTCTGGAGTTTGTTTGCAGCGCCTGGAAGCCCTGGCGCGCCCATTCTCTCTCTCTCCCCCTCCATCTGTCTTTCTCTCTATGTCTGTCGCTCTCAAATAAGTAAATAAAAAATGAACAAAAAAAAATTAAAAAAAAAAAAAAGAGAGTGAGTATGGGTATGCCAGGGCCTCCTACCACTGCAAATGATCTTCCGATACATGTGCCACTTTGTGAATCTGGCTTTACATTGGATCCTGAAGAATTGAACTTGGGCCATCAGGCTTTGCAAACAAGTGCCTTTAACTGATGAGCCATCTCTCTAAGCCTGCAGCAACTTCTGTCCTCTGCAGTTGTAGTCTTAGGTGTAAGTGGCAGGTGAGGCCACCAGCTGAAGGCAGTGGTGCTTTATCGGTCAGGCTCACGCCGAGTCTGAACTGGATGTGTCAGATGTCCCACAGACCTGTCTTCACCAGCAGCTCCCTTCATTTGCATGCTGAGGACACCTGCAGGCCCACTTAGCTCTGATAGTTTCCTGTTCATAAACCCTTGGGTGGTTCTAACTAGATGTCTCCTGTGCGCACAGCACTGAGATTTGTACGTTTGGATCAATCTCCATTCTTACAAAATCTGCTCTACATTGAACACTGAAAGCAAGAATGTATCAAGATAAGTAAGTCTGTGGAGATAGTCTGTGGAGAATAGACTATCAAGGCTTGAGGACAAGGCAAAGGAAATAGAATAGGAGACAAGTTCAAATCAAAGACAAGTTCAAAATGAATGAACAGAACATGACAGAATGAGAGACCATTAAATACCAAAGATTCAAATCATGGGCATACAAGAAGGGAAGAACTACAGGCCAAGAGCATTTAGGATATTTTCTTTCTTTCTTTATTTTTTTAAAAATCTATCATTCTTTTTATTTATTTATTTGAATGTGACAGAGACAGAGAGAAAAAGAGGCAGAAAGAAAATGGGCGTGCCAGGGCCTCCAGCCACTGCAAATGAGCTCCAGATGTGTGCGCCCCCTTGTGCATCTGGCTAACATGGGTTCTGGGGAATAGAGCCTCGAACCGGGGTCCTTAGGCTTCACAGGCAAGCGCTTAACCACTAAGCCATCTCTCCAGCCCTAGGATATTTTCAATAAAATGGTAGAAGAAAAATTTTCCAAATTTTCTGAGAGACCAATGCATGTGCAGTAGGTACATGGAACACCAAATAGGACCAAAGAAGAAACCAATGTGTCACATTATAGTTAAACACTATGCACGGAAACAAAGAGTACTAAAAGCTGCTAGAGAAAGCAGCTCATCGCTTGCAAAGGTAAGCCCATTAAAATTACTTTCAAGTTTGCAATGGAAACCGAGTGCCAGAAGGGATTGGAATGGAGTATTTCAAATTGTGAAAAATCGTGACTGCCAACCCAGACTGCTATTCCCACTAGGCGCAGGAAAAAAGCCTCCTATTCAATATAGTGAATTCTTGACTATAGCAATAAAACAAGGAAAGGAATATGAATATATGAGCACTAAGCCAGCCATGCAGGAAATGCTGGCTGGAATATTTCTCACTGAAGAGAAGAGTAAGTATACTCCAGAGGCTACGGTGGGAGTTGGGGGGAACAACAACAATCAAAACTAGGACAGATGAGAAAGAAAATGAAAACCAAGAAAACACCAGACCCCACAAAATCTTCAGCTTGACAAGGATTAACTCACACCTCTCAGTTATAACTCTGAATATCAATGGATTCAACTTCCAAGTCAAAAGAGTCAAGTCAACAGGCTGGGTCAGAACACTAGATTCATTCGTTTGCTGTCTACAAGAAATGCACCTTACCATTAAAGATAGACACCACCATAGAGTAAAAGGATGGAAAAAGAGGGGCAGGAGAGATAGCTTAGTGGTTTAGGAGCTTGTCTGTGAAGTCTTAAGGACCCATGTTTGACACCCCAGATCCTATGTAAGCCAGACACACAGGTGATGCTCACACAAGGCTGCATGTGCACATGTCTGGAGTTCAGTTACAGTGGCTGGAGGCCCTGGTATGCCAGTCTTTCTTTCTCTCCCTCTTTCTCTTTCTCTCACTCTCATTAAAAGCATGGTCTTGCCTCAAAAAAAAAAAAAAAAAAAAGATGGAAAAAAATATTCCAGATGAATGAAAATAAACAAGCAAGTATGGCTATACTAATATCTGACAGACTAGACTTTAAACCACAACTAATCAAAAGAAGTACTGGGCACTTGATGCTCATCAAGGGAACAATTCAAGAGGAAGATATTATAGTTATAAGCATATATGTACCAAACACAGTTGTACCATTGTTTACAGCAAAATCTGCTGGATATTAAATCAGAAATAAATCCCACCACAACAATAGTTGGTGACATTACAACCCCACTATCTTTAATAGATCATCTAAACAAAAAATAGAGAAGCAATGAGGCCAAACAATGCCATAGGTCACATGGGTTTACCAGAAATCTATAGAACAGTCCATCCAGACTTCATGCAGAATATGTATTCTTTCAGCAGCTTATGGAACCTTCTTTCAAATAGATCATATATTAGGACATTAAGTCTCCATAAATTCAGGAAAATTGATAGAACTCCTTGTATTATATCCTACTACAATACCATGAAGCTAGAAGTCAACAAGAGAAACAGAAAATAAACTACTGAAGATTGAACAGCATGCTTAGCAATGAATGGGCCATTGAAGAAATCAAGAAATATAAAAATTCTAGTACTGAATGAGAATGAAAACCCAACAAATATGAAAGTATATAAGACACAGCAAAGGCAGGCAGTCCTCAGAGGGAAGTTCACAGCACTAAATGTCAACATTACAAAAAGAAATCTCAAATAAGTTGATGATCTATCTGAAGGCATTGGGGAAAAAACAATGGCAACAACAACAAAACAAGAACAATCCAAACTAGATATTACCAGATAGAAACAATCAAGAGCAGAACAGAAAGCAATAAATTATGAATAATAAAATTAATTATTAGTCCTATTGGGAATTCTGGCTCTATTTAGATGATTTCTCTCTTCTTGATTTAGGTGTTGTAGATCATATGAGTCAAGAAATTCATCCATTTCTTCCAGAATTTCCTATTTTGTGGAATATAGTTTTTGAAATATGTGCTTATGATTCTCCCAATTCCATTGGCATCTCTTTTTTCATCTCTAATCTTGTTGATTAGGGCCCTCTCTTTTAATCTATTTGGCCTGGGGTTTATCAATATTGGGTGTTTTTTTTTTCTTGAAGAGCCAGCTGTTTTCTTAAATTGTTTCACAATAGCTAGGAAATGAAATTAGCCAAGATGCTCATCAATTGATGAATGGATAATGAAGATGTGGTACATATACACAATGGAATTCTACTCAGCAGTAAGTAAAAATGAAATTATAAAATTTGCATTCAAATGGTTGGACCTGGAAAAAAATATACTGAGTTTACTCAGGCTCAGGAAGACAAAGTCACATGTTCTCTCTCATATGTGAATCCTAACAGGAATAGTTTGATTAGTTTACGAACTGTAATAACTAGCATACTGGTAAAGAAGCTAAAATGAGGCTTGGAGAGAAGAAGAGAAGCAGGGAGGGATGAGGGGAGGGAATACTTCACAGGTAAATGGATGGATAGAACACAGGGAGTTGAAGGGTCTGTGGGAATTGAGGGAGACTGGGGTAAGAGAATTAATAGATAACTAAAAAACTTGGATCTGGGAGATACACAAAAGTAATGATAGCACAAATTGGTGATAGAAAACTTCCTCTCTTTTTTTCCTCAATTTTTATTTACATTTTCCATGATTATAAAAAATATCCCATGGTAATACCCTCCCTTCCCCCCCACTTTCCCCTTTGAAATTCCATTGTCCATCATATCCCCTCCCCATCTCAATCAGTCTCTCTTTTATTTTGATGTCATCATCTTTTCCTCCTCTTATGATGGTCTTGTGTAGGTAGTGGCAGGCACTGTGAGGTCATGGATATGCAGGCCATTTTGTGTCTGGGGGGAGCATGTTGTAAGGAGTCCTACCCTTTCTTTGGCTCTTACATTCTTTCTGCCACCTCTTCCGTATTAGACCCTGAGCCTTGGAAGGTGTGATCAAGACGTTACTCAGTACTCCAGTCACTTCTTTCTAGCACTATGATACCTTCTGAGTCATCCCAAGGTCACTGCCATCTGAAAAGAGAAGATTCTCTACCCAAAGTGAGAGTAGCATTAATATAAGTGTATGAATATAAAGAGAAGTGCTTACTGGGCAGTTTGATAAGCATAGTATCTACATTTTTTCCAGACATCAGCATATGTTACACCCCTAGGGCTCATGACTACCCCTGTTTTAAGTTTTCAGAATCAGGGATGTATTCCCTCCCATGGAGTGGGCCTCAGTCCAGTTGGAGAGCAGTTGGTTTCCACCATGACAGATGTGCCACTATTGCACCCATTGGCTCATTTGGTTTGGCTGGCCAATTATAAGGTTTTCAGTGTCCACTGTTGAGTATCTTCACTGGTGGTATCTCTTTCTCCCATTGAACTACATGTAGAATGTCTTCTTCCAGCTTTCTGGCAGCTGGTCTACATGGAGGAGGTTATCAGCTCCGTTCCAGCAGTATTTCTCAGTGGCTTTGCAGCCCAAGTATGTGGAGTCTTCAGCAATAGAGTCTTACCATCTATTCCTGGTGGGAAATCAAGGGCCTCGGCAATGGCCTATAAGGGAAAACTTCCTCTTTGTTAATAATTAGTAAAATTAAATAATAAAAATATATAACAATAAGAGATGGGTGGGAGCTGGAGAGATGCCTTAGCACTTAAGGCACTTGCCTGCAAAGCCAAAGGATCCAGGATTGATTCCCCAGGATCCATGTAAGCCAGATGCACAAGGTGGCTCACATGTCTAGAGTATGTCTGCAGCAGCTGGAGACCCTGGAGTGCCCATTCTCTATCTGCCTGTCTCTCTCTTTCTCAAACAAGGAAATAAATATAAAAAAATAAAGAAGTGGGGGTGGATAGTTTGGGCAGAAGCACTCTGCTGGGGTGGAGAAAGTTGTCTCCTAACACCGTTGGTTGCTGCCAGTCAAGGAGAATTATGTAATGCCCTCCAATGCTCAGGAAACACTGTGGAAGAGGGGATGTAAAAGCCATAGGACAGGAAGGTGTACTCTGAGGCATTGCCCTCCCTCACAGACTGACCAGTAACTCATGACCTCACAGTGAATACACAGTGAATACTGACAGCCCTCAAAGGGCTGGAAAGTGCTAGTCAACCTTCTGGGAGAGAAAGGTTACCAGCAGTGAATAAGCAGTGAATCCTGTAAGCTATGAAATCAACCAGCCACGCAAGATGTACTCACCAGTGCAAAAGTGGCACACAAGCTATGGGGGGGTGCAGTCAACTGCTCTTTGACTGGATATCAGGTTCATTTAGTGAAAAAGAATTTATACATGGTACTGAGCATAAAGTCAGAAGCATGTGGCTTGGAAGGTCCTAGACCCTAGAACACATCTTCCGCTGTTCTTTGTGTAAAATAAGAGGATATGCCCATCAAAAAGTCTTCTAGAAACGTCTGTGTTTATCCCCTTTAACCCATGCTGTTCTCACTCTTAGCTAGAGGATCTACTTTTTATAGGTGGCAGTGAATGCCAGGAAAGCCCAAGTCCCATTGGTTGAGGAAGAAAAGAAAGCCAATGCTTAGCACGAGATGAGTCATCTCTATTGTATCTGTCAGAGCCCAGGAAATATGACAGAGCAGGTTGTGGACAAAGCATGAGTGCTGCTGTCACTGCTGAGAACCTTCTCCAAGGAGAAGGCAGTAGAACACCGGGGAAGCTCAAAACTCATCAGGCCTGAGAGTCAGAGGCTGCTGGGAGTGCAACACTGAAGAGGAATTACATAATGTCCTCCAAGACTCAGGAATGATTGTGGAAGGGGAGGGAAAGAATGTTCAGGTCACAGGATAGGAAGGTGTACGCTGAGGCACTGGAGAGATGGCTTAGCAGTTAAGGCATTTGCCTATGAAGCCTAGAGACCCAGGTTTGACTCTCCAGAACACATGTAAGCCAGATGCCCAACGTGACGTGTGCACACAAGGTGGCTCACTTGCCTGGAGTTCATTTGCAGTGGCTGGAGGCCCTGGTGTGCCAATTCTCTCTCTCTCTCTCAAATAAAAAAATAATAAGATACTTAAAAAATTTTAAATGGAAAAAATTTAAAAAAACAAACCTATTACAGATCTAAAGTGCTCTCAAGATCAACCCCTGTCTGCGTCTCTTAACAGACTCCTCTCATACCATGTTGCGCTCTTTTCCTACCTTCCCCAGGTATAAAACCTTCTGTTACATGGTTAGAATTGCCATGTCCCCCTCACATCACACGACCTTTGCACATGCTCTGTTGCTCTGTGTTATGTTTTCGCTTCCTTCTGGCCTTGTAAACTTCTAACTCACCCTTCAGGTGTTGGATTAGTATTAGCTTTCTTGTTAGATTATTGCTGACCAACCTCACCAGGTCAGGTAATCCTATTATATATTCAGACACTATTGTTATAGCCTTCTTAATATCATTTTCAGTTCAGCTTTTATTTTGAAAACTGATTAGTATTCGTCTCACTGCATGCAGTGTAAGTTCTGGAAAGTTTTGGCTCACAATTAATTCTCTCCCTAAGTGTCTAGAGTAGTGCTTAGCCTACAATGCTCAGTGTATGCAGTTGTTGAGTTAGTAGATAACCAATAGGAATGAAGTGGTTTCAAAAAGAGCTATTATTCTTGCTGCCTAAAATATCTTGAAGAGATGCACTAGAATATACTAGAAACAAGAAGCAAATTCATCTCTATTGCAAGTCCATAAGTGTCTGAAAGAATTTTGCGTTTACTGTACAGTTCTTTTGAGATCCTGATGCAGAGATACAAAAGAAACTGCCTTGCATAGTGGAGCAAATCGACTGCCTTTCCATGTCTCATGAGATGAAGATGAACTCTTGTCCTGGGAGCCATCAAACAAATTTCTCAAAATCACAATTCCTTAGGTTCATTGCTAAAGATTATTAAAAACTTTATAGAAACATTAGGCTTGGATTTATTTAGAACGATTGGAGAATGTATTTTTCTTACTAATTGTGCATTGTATCTGAAAGTTAAAATGCATACAACATGCTTACTTTCAAATTATTTAAACATATTTAATATTGACAAATTACTAATTAGTATTTTTCAACTCAAATTGCATTTCAGACAGCAGCTCCATTTTCTCAGGACTGTAAGAATTGTGAAAGTCTACTTTCACAGTTGTGCACATCATATCCATGTAATATTTGGATTTTCCAATATTTTATTTTTTATATAAGATTGATATTTTTGCACAGATGTTTCTTTCTAAAATGACTTTTTTTCCCCTCCTTTCCTCTCTCTCCCTTCCCTCCCACTCTCCTTCCTTTCATCTTTATGAGAGAGAGGGAGAGAATGGGCATGCCAGGGCCTCCAGCCACTGCAAATGAACTCCAGATGCATGTGCCACCTTGTGCATCTGGTTTACATGGGTACTGGGGAATTGAACCTGGGTCTTTAGGCTTCACAGGCAAGCATCTTAACCACTAAGCCATTTTTCCAGCTCAGCTTTTGTTTTTAAACATTTTTTGAGGCAAGCCAAACAGGATGCTCTTTTTAAAAATACACACACATACACACACACACACACACACACACACACACACACACACACACACACATGAGAGAGAGTGAGAGAGAGAGAGAGAGAGAGAGAGGGAAGAGGGAGGGGGAGAGAATGAGGGAGGGGGAGAGAGTGAGAGAAAGAGAATTGGTGCACCAGGGTATCCAGCCACTGTAATTAAACTTCAGATGTGTGAGCCATCTTGTGCATCTGGCTTATGTGGGATCTGGGGAGTTGAACCTGGGTCCTTAGGCTTTGCAGGCAAGCACCTTACACCACTAAGCCATCTCTCCAGCCCCAACTCTTGATTTTAAAAGAAAATAAATCCAACTTGCACAATCTGACCACCCAATAAATATTAATTCCTTTAAAAAAATGTTTCTCTCTCTCTGTGTGTGTGTGTGTGTGTGTATGCCAGCACACAAGTGTAGAAGTCAGAGGACAGCATTGAGTGTCAGTTCTCACCTTTCATTTTGTTTGAGACAGGGTCTCTTGTAGGCCTTTGCTGTCTATGCCAAGCTTGCTGGCCCCCTAACTTCCACGGATTCTCCCGTCTCCACCTCTCATTTTAATGTTGGAGGGCTGGGAATTCAGACACTTGCTACCGCACCTGCCTTTTTACATGGGTTTTGATGATTCACACTCAAAGTCATCTTGCTTATGTAGCAAGTCCTTTGCCCAGTGAGCTATATCTCCAGTTCTTAATACTCTTTATTTACTTATAAATGACTAAGAGAAAGGAACAGAATGCTAATCCTAGGCACATAATCTGTTCCTTCAACTTTAGACCATAGAGGTAGGTATTGGGTAATCTTTAGTAAATACTCAAAGATAGCTTGGTTCTTTATAAGGAGGAATACAGTGGTTTTATATGTGTATGTGTGTGTATCTATCTATCTATCTATCTATCTATCTATCTATCTATCTATCTATCTATCATCTATCATTTGTTAGACTAAAATGCTCATCTCAATCCTATGATCTGACCACTGGTCTAATAAATCCTTTTAGAAACCATGGAACACCACTTCATTTTTGAGTGGGGAATAGAATATGATTCTTTTCTTTAGAGCCCAGGATGTTGGTCTTGTATATGGTAAATTTTTATCAGATGTGAATATATCTTTCATTAGATTTTTTTTTTTTTTTTGCTTGTTTGTTTTTGAGGGAAGGTCTCACTGTAGCACAGACTGACCTGGAATTCACTGTGTAGTCTCAGGATGGCCTTGAACTCACTGTGATTGTCCCACCTCTGCCTCCCAAGTGCTGGAATTAAAGGCATGCACCACCATGCCCAGCTACATTAGATTTTTTTTTTTTTTAATGAAGGAAATGAATTATCTTTTCTTAACCTGCTTTACCTGGCTATCAAGGAAATATATGTCAGAGAATGAAATGTTTTGTTGCAGAAAGATTGTTCTAGTTAACTTGCTGATTTCTGTAGGAAAGTGTCTTGTTTGGTACATAATTCAGGCAAGATAGTAGCAAGGCATTGGACTGACCAATGATTCCAGTGAGGAAATCATGTAGGAACCAAAATATGCCATGTAAAATGTATGATATTCTTAATGCTCATATTTAATATTTAATAAGGCTAGTCCTGAGGGTTAGTCTTTGAAATGTGAATTCAGTTACCTGACTTGCATTTCTTCATGCTATAATTAGAGCTGTCAAAACAACTTCTTTTAAAATAGGACAAGAAGGATCTCAAGTGCTTGCTATCTTGCGTTGTACCAGCATTATTCAATGTGAATACCATAACCTCAAAAGATAAAGCTAAAAACACACTTTCTGGCTAGAACAGCAGTATATTTAATACATACATAACTTATACAGACCCAAGAAAGTGACATATTTTTATAAGGATAATGCTGAGGTCTTTTCTCTTTAATTATTTTAATATTAATGAATAAGTAGGTATAACCAAAAATACAGGACACATAGAAAAACATTTCTGAACTTTGTTATTGAATAAATAAGCCTCAAAATACTGTTAAAATATGATCAAAGTAATTAGGTCATATATGTAAAATCTCACAATAATTATTCATTAATGGTCATTGTATAGCTAACAGCACTGCTTCTAATTTTTTTAAATTTTATTTTATTTATTTGAGAGATAGAGAGAGAGAGAGAGAGAGGGAGGGAGGGAGGGAGGGAGGGAGAGAATTGGTGCGCCAGGGCCTCAGCTACTGCAGTTGAACTCCAGATCTGCTTGTGACACCTAGTGGACATGTGCGACCTTGCACCTGCCTCACCACGGTGTGTTGGGCTTTTGTGGGACCTGGAGAGTCAAACATGAGTCCTTAGGCTTCTCAGGCAAGCGCCTTAACTGCTAAGCCATCTCTTCAGCCCCTGCTTCTAATTTTTTATGAAGGTGAAGTAAGGTAAGACTGGCTCTACCTTACTTCACTTTCATAAAAAATTAGAAGCAGGGGCTGGAGAGATGGCTTAGCAGTTAAGGCGCTTGCCTGAGAAGCCTAAGGACTCATGTTTGACTCTCCAGGTCCCACGTAAGCCAGATGCACAGTGATGCAAGTGCACAATGTCACACATGTGCACAAGGGGGCGCATGTGTCTGGAGTTAGATTTCAGTGGCAGAGGTCCTGGCATGCCAATGCTCTCTCTCTCTCTCTCGCTTTCTTGCATTAAAAATTGCCCGCCTGGGCTGGAGAGATGGCTTAGCGGTTAAGCGCTTGCCTGTGAAGCCTAACAACCCCGGTTCGAGGCTTGATTCCCCAGGACCCACGATAGCCAGATGCACAAGGGGCGCATGTGTCTGGAATTCGTTTGCAGTGGCTGGAAGCCCTGGCACGCCCATTCTCTCTCTCTCTGCCTCCTTCTCTCTGTCTGTCTCTCTCAAATAAATAAATCAAAATTAACAACAAAAAAACCTAAAAAATAAAAAGGCCCGCCTAAATGACAACAAAAGGCCAGTCTGTTGGGGTTGCTTCAAAAAAAAAAAAAAAAAAAAGGCTCATTGGCTTTCTAATCTTTTTCTATACCACAGGTTTTTTTTTTTTTTTTTTTTTTCCTCCAGGTAGGGTCTTACCCTAGCTCAGGCTGACCTGGAATTCACTATGGAGTCTCAGGGTGGCCTCAAACTCACAGTGAGGATCCTACCTCTCCCTCCTGAGTGCTGGGATTAAAGGTGTGCTCCGTACTATGCCCAGCTCCATATCTTCTTTTTAAAATAATATTTTAAAAAATATTTTATTTATTTATTTATTTATTTGAGAGAAAGAAAGAGACAAGTAGGTAGGTACATAGGTAGGTAGGTAAGTAGGTAGAAAGGCAGGTAGGTAGGTAGGTAAGTAGATAGATAGATAGGGAAAAGCCAGGGCTCTAGCCACCGTAAACAAACTCCAGATGCATGTGCCACCTTGTGCATCTGGTTTACATGGGTCCTGGGTAATTGAACCTGGGTCCTTAGGCTTTGCAGGGAAGCACCTGAACCATTAAGCCATCTCTCCAACCCTATGCCACATGTTCTTAATAGATTAAAATTTGAATGTTTTCTGTTTTCACAAATGAAATCTCATTGTGACTCACTATGATCCTACCGGTCAGCCACACAAGACTATCCTGTTTTACAAGTTGTAGTTCTTGCACCAAAATTCCTTCTCCAACTTGTTTGCTCATATATTAGAAGGAAACAATTTACAATCCCCTCTTTCTCTCACTTTTAGCGATTTAATCAGTTTTATGATAAGCCAGGCTCCTGATTATGAGGTTTTAAATTTTTGATAGAAATTCTGTGACCTCTTAAGGGTGAACATCTCAAGTTTCGCGCCAATAGTGGTTCTTTCAACTCCTTCTGGGTGGAAAAAAAAAGTAGTGACAAAACTAAATTTTGCACTCAAACTGGCTTGCTCCAAAGTCAGGAAAGGAAAAGAAAAGTTGAAAGCTAGGCATGGTGATTCATCCGAGCACCTGGGAGGAGTGGTGGGGGAAGAAAAGGGAAGGGAGGGAGGGAAGGGAAGAAGTGGCAGAGGAGGGGATCTGAATTTGCATCACTGACCCCTACGGTATGCTCAATTGTAAACTATGTATGCTGCCCTTTGATAAAAAGAACCAAATGTGGGCTGGAGAGATGGCTTAGCGGTTAAGCGCTTGCCTGTGAAGCCTAAGGACCCCGGTTCGAGGCTCGGTTCCCCAGGTCCCATGTTAGCCAGATGCACAAGGGGGCGCACGAGTCTGGAGTTCGTTTGCAGAGGCTGGAGGCCCTGGCGCGCCCATTCTCTCTCTCTCCCTCTATCTGTCTTTCTCTCTGTGTCTGTCGCTCTCAAATAAATAAATAAAAATTAAAAAAAAAAAAAAAAGAACCAAATGTAGTGTTTAATGATTTACATTGCTCCTCAGTTTCCTATTGTGACTGCCTCCAGCTTAGTGCTGGAGATGGAGCAGAAAGTAGACTGGAGGTTGTCAGTCCAATCCGGGAGAATGATAAAGAATGAAGCTCCCAGGATTCACGGACGAGGAGCCCTGGAAGCATGTGATGGTCACAGTAACCGTGCGGAGGAGACACGTGGAGCCTCCGGCAGGCAACCAGCGCTGATTCTCCAAGAACAGAAGGCTTCTCTGGTGCTTAGCATGCCGCCCAGGATCCTGACCTTCTCTCCTCACTCCGTAGGGGGTTTTCTCATTGTCTTCTTACAAGGACCAAACAGTCACGACAAAGACAGAAAAATGAGGTCACTGATCTACAAGGCCCTAGTCAACAGAGGTGGAAAAAGAGGGGCGTGGAGGAAGTCCGGGTAGCATTCTATTTTTTAAAGTGCTGCCTCTGACAATATCTAGCCTTTTCCTGAATCAGTTTTTTAAAAATAATCATGGTAGAACATTTTAAGTGAAATTATTCAATTAAAAAGTACAGTTGCTTATATACATGCCAAGCACTAATGTACTCATTACACCAATCAAATTAACAGACTATATAGGAATCCTTCTGGAAATATTCCAGAACCCAGATTACATTTTTTCCATTTTCTTAAGGGAAAGAAATGTTCTCTTTTTTTTTTTTTTAATTTATTTATTTGAGAGAGAGAGAAAGCAAAAAGAAGGTGGGGGAGGGGAGAGAGAGAGAGAGACAGAGACAGAGACAGAGGCAGATAGAGAATGGGCACGCCAGGGCCTTCAGCCCCTGCAAACGAACTCCAGATGCATGCACTGCCTTGTGCTTACGTGGGTCCTGGGGAATAGAACTTGGGTCGTTTGGCTTTGCTGGCAAGGGCCTTAACCACTAAGCCATTTCTCTAGCCTAGAAATTGTCTCTTGATTACTGATTTTGATTTACTAAAAATGCTTAGCTCAGAAAATGAAAATGGAAGTAAAACAGATCTTACTCTGAAAATGACATGAAGAAACTATAGTTTGTTTCTTCAAAGTTATGAAGAAAAACCTAAACACTTTGCAGTTCTTTGCCCCGGGCGTAGTTGTCCAATGTAGTGAGAATTCTTCATGAAGGATTCCACTGATTTGCAGGAGAAAGTCAGTGTTTACATTACATACAAGTCTGGCACTTAAACACTGTAAATTAAATTTAATACTGTTTCAGTCTGAGATGATACTAAGAAAGGTGCTTCCACGTTTCCAGAAATGTCTTTGTGTTGTTTCTGCAGTGTAGCTACCAACACAGTGGGTGTTATGTTTGTCTGACCAAAACAGAACTTGCAAGAATATTATTTATGTCCAAGATTGTTTCAGTTCATTGTGAATGTTGGAGTTTTCTACATGTGCATGCGTCTGGGGCGTGGGGTGGGGAATGACCGTGCTTCAGTGTGAACTGAATGGATTGCCTCAGCGTCTTTGTTCCTTGTGCTGGAGAATGGGGCAGTGAGGACTCTCTGTCGATTCAGTCTGCGCTTCAAATATTTTACACATTTTCAATTCTAACTAGAATACCTGAGGACACATTTCATTGTGTGGCAACGATGAGCAAAATTGCTTTGAAGGAAATTGCTTCAGAACGGACAGATGCCAGTTTAAAAAGGTCATTAGTCATGCCACAAAGAGCAACAGAAAGCAGCGACAGGTGGGGGCCTGGGGCTGGTGGGTGGGGGGCACTGCCCATGCCAGGTTCAGAGGCCACTTCCTTCAGGTTCTCTGTAGTGTGTTCTTCAGTGAAGGGAGAAGAGGCTATTGAAGCCCGGCCACAGCCCAAGGAAGGATGGGGGCGGAGGGGTCTGCTGTAAATAGGAAGAGTTTTATAGGAGCTTTTGTTGCCTTGTTTTGTTTTTCCTCCCAGGCTGAGACAATATGTGGAAAGCAGACGCTACAGAGAGAGGAAGTATTCTAGTCTTAGTGAGTGTAGCGAAAGTGGTGAACTTTCCTGGAGAGAGAAAAGAAATGGTGTGTGTGTGTGTGTGTGTGTGTGTGTGTGTGTGTGTTGAGAGTGAAAGAGAGAGATTTTAGGGAAGAATTCAAATGAAATGGTACTTGTGACATTAAAATGATAAGAGAGTTGAAATGCCAAAGGCTCATTTTCCTGTCTAGATTTCCATGCATATACTACATTGACTGCTGCTTACCTCTGTAGTTTTGAGTATCTTTGAAAGAATTTCGGTGATAGGTAATGGATCAGATCAGTAAGAATCATTCATATAGTTGGGCCTAATCAGCGTCAGTGGCTTTTTGAAAACGTCCTAAGAGGCAGAGGAGGTGGAGCCGCTAGCAGATTGTAAAGAGGTCATTTTCAGTCCTCGCAGTTATCATAGTGTCCACTGAAGACCCTGTCAAACTGCACAGAAGTGCCATTGACTTTTTATTTTGTTTCCAGCAGGCCATTATGTTGGGCTGCATTGTGGAATCATTGACTGCCTTTCATGATGAAATCAATGAGTCATATGAAAATTTTATTCTTGAAATTGCCCAAAGTGATCATGTCATTGTAAAAATACTCTCACTTATAACTTGGAGACTTACAAGTATGCCAGAAAATTAGATTATTTGGTTAGTAAAACAAAACAAAACAAAACAAAACAAAACACTTTAAAGTAGGATAAGACATTGATGGTAAACCATGAAACAATGTACATCAGCCTGGGGTATTTTTTTAATTAAAAAAAATGCATAATTAGGAAAGCTATAAGCTAATCTTTAATTAAAATCACTAATCTAAATGCAGACACTTAAAAGAAAAAAAATATGAGGCAGATGAAACCTCACAGATGCCACACCTTCCTTATGGAAAGTGGATACCTGAAAAAAGAATTATGCTACTGTCCTTGCCAAAGAAATGACTTCTGAAACCCTAAATGCTGACAAAAGTGATAATGTTTATGAACCCAGCCTCAGTGATAAGGACCAGCTTCTATAATCCAGCTTCAAGTATAATTTATACTCATATTAATCTGTGCATCATATTGTTACATATGAAATTATCAAATAAATTGCAAAAACAATGATGCCTTTCTTTATAGAACTCATGAAAATTGCAGGCCAAGCTATGTTTGTACTCTTCTTTGGAGATCATTTTATAAAATAAAAATAATAGATTTTATCTTCCATTCTTATATGTAATTGTCATGATAATTATGCATATGTTTATGTGGCACAACATGGTATGATGAAATATGCACACATTTTCCAATGATAAAATCAAGTTATTAACAAGCTAAAGTTTATTCTTTGAGAAAATTTAAAGGTACAATCCATTATTAATGATTTGAATAACCTTTATTGTGAGTATTTAAGGGGCATAATAAAATGATTAGTGAAATAAATGGACATACCAATCATTTCACATTGTTATCCATTTTCACTTTTTTGTGGCAGGAGCAGCTATGGTTTACCCATTTACCAAACTTCTAACTACAATGCACTACCATCAGCTTTAGCACCTGTGTTACACCGCAGACATTTAGACTTCGTTGCACTTCCACACTCCTCCACATTGGCAACCTTCCTTTCATTGTCTGCTATTGTACTTTGGCCTTTTCTTCATTTCATGTATATGTGACATCAATTACTTTTCTTTCTGTGTCTGACTTCTTTCACTTAGGCTAGTGTTCTCTCATTCATTGATTAATTCCATTGTAGCAAATAGCAACACATCCTTCTTAGAGGCAAACATTACACTGTAGATATATATCATCGTTTCTTTATCCCATCATCTTTTGACAGAGACACAAAGGCTCTTTTTACATCTTGTGATTATGGATAAGACTATAAAAATATAGAAGTGGATGGGCTGGAGAGATGGCTTAGCAGTTAAGCGCTTGCCTGTGAAGCCTAAGGACCCCGGTTCGAGGCTCGGTTCCCCAGGTCCCACGTTAGCCAGATGCACAAGGGGGTGCACGCGTCTGGAGTTCGTTTGCAGAGGCTGGAAGCCCTGGTGCGCCCATTCTCTCTCTCTCCCTCTATCTGTCTTTCTTTCTGTGTCTGTCGCTCTCAAAATAAATAAATAAAAAATTAAAAAAATATATTTAAAAAATATAGAAGTGGAGATATCTTTATATTGTTGTGGTTTTATTTGTTTTTGCATATGCCCAGGAGAGGGATTGCTTGATCATACAATATTTCTATTTTTATTTATTTATTTAAATTTTTTTGTTCATTTTTATTTATTTATTTGAGAGTGATAGAGGCAGAAAGAGAGAGAGAGAGAGAGAGAGAGAGAGAGAGAGAGAGAGAGAGAGATTGTTGAGAATGGGTGCACCAGGGCTTCCAGCCACTGCAAACGAACTCCAGATGCATGCGCCCCCTTGTGCATCTGGCTAATGTGGGACCTGGGGAACCGAGCCTCGAACCGGGGTCCTTAGGCTTCACAGGCAAGCGCTTAACCACTAAGCCATCTCTCCAGCCCCGATATTTCTATTTTTAATCTCTTTAAGAAGCTCTATATTATTTTTCATAATGGTTGCCCCAGTCTGCATATTCACCACTAATAAGCTGTTTTTGGAGAAGTTTCTACTCAGATCTTTTGGTCACTTTTTAGTTGGATTATTGTTCTTGTTATTAGGTTGTATGAGCTCTTCCTAAAATTGGGATATTAATCCCTGATGAAATATGTAGTTTATAAATGTTTTCTGTCAGACTATGGACTGCCCTTTCATTTTGTTGATGGCTGTCTTGGATATGCAGATGCATTTAGCTTTGATACAGTCCCACATATTAGTTATACTTTTAGCTATGATTTGGATCTTAAATGTCTCTCAAAGGCTCATGTGCTAAAGGCTTGTTCACTAGCCTGTGGTATTTTTTTTTAGCTGTTGAAACTTTTGGAGGTTGGGCCTAGAGAAATGCCTTAATTTGGGTTAGTGGGGATATGCTTAGAAAGAATACTGGGGACATAGCCCTTCATCTCTGTTTCTTGATCACCATGGAATGAGCAGCTGTCACAGGCCATGATGCCTTCCACGATGTCTCCACAGGCCCACACTAGGGGTCCCAGTGAGGACAGAGCGCAGATAAGCACTTGCTCTGAAGTTATTTATCTCTAGTGTTTTGCTGCAGTAGTGGAAAGCTGATTAGTATAGTGTTACAGTTTGAGCTTAGCCTATGTTAAGAAGTCACTGACAAGGTCTGTGCCAAGGAAAATTTCCCCCATGTTTTCCTCTATAGAGTTCACAGTTTTGAACTTATGTTTATTTTTCATTCATTTGGAGTTAATTTTTCTTTTGTGTGTGTGTGTGTGTGAGAGAGAGAGAGAGAGAGAAGAGAGAGAGATATGAGATAAGAGCTCATGTCCCTTCTGTGACATATGGAAATCCAGGTGTTCACTGTGTGTGTGTGTGTGTGTGTGTGTGTGTGTGTGTTTTGAACAGACTATATACTTTCCTCATTGTATCTTCTGGGTCCCTTGCCAAAAATTTGCTGGCCATGCATGTTTCATTCAGTTATTACTTTATTCCACTGACCATTGTGTATTTTATTTATTTGTTTGTTTATTTTGAGATAGTCTCATTTAGCCCAGGCTGGCTTTGAACTTGATTTTTGTTGTTGTTGTTGTTGTTGTTATTTTTTCGAGGTAGGGTCTCACTCTAGCTCAGGCTGACCTGTAATTCACTGTGTAGTCTCAGAGTGGCTTCGAACTCATGGTGATCCACCTATCTCTGCCTCCTGAGTGCTGGGATTAAAGGCATGCATCTTGAGCTTGATTTTTCTAAAACCATAATTCCATTCTTCTTTATGGCTGAGGAAAATTCTCTTGATATGTATATATATGTGTATGTGTGTGTGTGTATGTGTATGTGTATATATATATATATTTATATGTATGTATGTATGTATGTATGTATGTATTCCACACTGTCTTGATCCCTCTGCTGATGGATGCTTAGGCAGATTTCATAATTTGGCTAATGTGAATCGTGCTGTGATGAACAGAGCTGTGCAGGGACCGCTGTGGGAGGATGACTTTGGCTCTTTTGGGTATACGCTCAGAAGTGGTAATGCTGGAGTTTGATGGTTTGTCCTGATTGTCAATTTGATTAGACCTAGAATCACATGTTTGTGAAAGTTTTTTTTTTTTTTTTTTTTAAAGATCAGATTAATTGAAGTGGGAAGACCCACTTTAACTGTGGGGTGGCATCATTGCAAGGGTCAGAGCTCCAGATGAGATACAAAGGAGAAAGCCAGCTGAGTTCTTGCCATTGTCACTCTCTGCTTCGTGACTGGGCACGTGGTGTGGCTGCTGCCCCTGTTCCTGCCGCCATACCTTCCTGGCAACGATGGGCTCTATCCCTTCCTAAACTGCAAGCCAAAATAAACCCCTCTTCTCTTAGGTTGCTGGTCATGGCAATGAGCAAAGTAACAAACATGGAAGTTCTATTTCTAATGTTTTGAGGAACCCCTCTCCCCCCTCCCCCACACACCTTAAGATTGCCGCTGACCTGCAATGCACTATGTAGTCTCAGGGTGGCCTCGAACTCACGGAGATCCTCCTACCTCTGCCTCCCAAGTGCTGGGATGAAAGGCGTGCACCACCACACCTGGGAAAATATAAGAATTTCTTTTTCTCCCCATCATCAATAGCATTTGGTGTTTGTTTCCTTGATGATAGCCACTCTAATATATTTCTCCTATCTATTGGTCAACCTTCCCCCTATTTCTCACCACTTCTGGTAACCACTATTCCACTCTCAATTTCCAGATTTTTTAAAATTCCATGTATAAGAAAGATCATGAAATTCTTGCCTTTTGGTGCCTGGCTTATTTATTCCATCTTTCCCTAGAATAAAGTTCCATCCATGTTTCCATAAATGATAGCATGTAATCCTTTTTATGACAAAACAGTAAATATTCCATGATTTATATGCACTAGATTTCTGTTTTCAGTTCACCAGTTGATGGACTTAGTTTATTTTCATTTATTAGCTATTGTGGACATGTTGCAATAAACATGGGAGCAGCATAGATTTCCTTTCTTTAAAATTGTTTTGAGGAACTTTATACTGTTTTCTATTATGGATGTACTAATTTGTCATACATTCCCATTGTACAAGGACTTCATTTATCTATATCTTCACCTAGTTATTTTTTTGTCTTTCAATAATAGACATTTTGTCTAGAGTGGGCTAATATCTCCTTATTATTTTGATTTAAATTTCTCTTATTGTTAGTGACTTTGAGTGTTTTATTCATACACTTGTCCATTTGTATCTTTTTTCTTGAGAAATGTCTATTAAATCCTATTGCCCATTTCATCAGATGATAATGATTTTAGTTATTGTTTTACAGTTGAGTTGTGTCTATTATTTTACCTGGAGCTTAATTCCCACTCTATAGGTTGTCTCTTCACTGATGACTCTGGTAGAGAGCTTTTTAGTTTGATAGAGTCCAATTGGCTTATGTTTTTTTTTTTTGTTCTTATGTTTTAGCAATCATATCATATCTAATCAAGTAAAATCCTTGCTTAGACCAATCTCTGATTGTCTTCTAATAATTTCATAGTTCCAAATCTTGAATTGAAGTCATTAACCTATCTTTACTTGATTTTTATATGTAGTGAGAGTAGAGACTTTATTTCATTTTTCTGCATTGAATATCAAGTTTCTGTAGTACCATTTATTGAGGAGACCACCTTTTTCCATGGCACTTTTGTTGAAAATTAGCTGGTTCTAGATATGTGAACTTACTTCTCTCCATTCTGCTCCAGTGGTCTGTCTGCATTTATGTCAATGCCATGCTTTGTTGATGAGTGTAGGTTTGTGGTATATTTTAAAGTCAGGTTGTAATGGTTCCTGCTCTGCTCTTTTAGCTGAAGATTGCTTTGGCTCTTTGGGCATCTTGGTGGTTCTTTATAAATTTTAGGATTGGTTTTCTCTATGAAAAATGTCATTTTTTCTATGAAAAAATGTCATTTTGATAGACATTGTGTTGAATCTACTGATCACTTTCAGAAGTATAGATAGTTTAACAATATTGTGTTTTTCCAATCCCATAACTAAGGATGTTTTCCTACTTTCTTTTCCTTCTTTCATCATTATTTTGTAGATACATTGTAAAAAAAATCTTTATTCACATCAGTTAAATTTATGTTTTTATTTTTTTATAACATTTTAAGTAGAGTTACTTTCTTGATAATTTGCTACTGGAATATAGAAGTACTGATTATTTTGTATGTTGATTTTGTATCATGTAATTTTACTGAATTAATTAATTAATTTTAATAGGTCTTTTTTTAGGTGGAATGTTTGAGATTTTATATCAGATCATGTCATCTACAAATAGTGTGATTCTTCCTCTCAGATTTAGATGTCGTTGATTTCTTTTTTCCTCTTGCCTGGCTGCTTTGTTTGACCTACTGGCTGTTCAAGCATGTATCAATAATTACAACGTTCCACTTATGGCTAATGAACCACCCTCAGCACTGATGGGATGCAGCTGTAGTGGTAACTGCCCCCACCCAGCTTTGTTTGTGAACTTAAGTATTCTATCAACGCTCCTCAAGGATAATGCTTAAAGCACAGTCTTCTCAGCAGTTTTTCTTTCATGCTCTGAGCATGTCATCCCACTTTCTCCTTGATTATAAAGGTTTTGATGAGAAACGTAGGGATAGTTTTATGGGACTCTCCTTTATGTGATAAGTAGCATTATGCTGCCAATTTCAAAATGTTCTGTCTTCGGTTTAACAGAGATTATGATATTTCTCAGTGCATATTTCCTTATATTTAATCTATCTGGGGCTCTGAAAGAGAACCAAACACAAATTCTGGAAGCAAAAGAACCAACCTGTGAACAGAAGGCAGTGTCAACACATAAGACCAAGGAGGAGAGTGAACATTGGGAGGAGGGCAAGGGAGAGGCAATAACACAGACATTTATAAAGAAAAATAAAGTGCCCTATGGTTTATCACCAGTAAATGATTTTTTAAAAAATATTTTATTTTTATTTATTTGACAGAGAAAGAGGGAGGGAGGGAGGGAGGAAGAGAGGGAGGGAGGGAGAGAGAGAGAGAGAGAGAGAGAGAGAGAGAGAGAGAGAGAGAGACAGAGACAGAGACAGAGACAGACAGACAATGGGCATGCCAGGGCCTCCAGCCACTGCAAACAAATTCCAGATGCATGGGTCCCCTTGTGCATCTGGCTAATGTGGGTCCTGGAAACCTGAGTCCTTTGGCTTTGCAGGAAAGCACCTTAATGGCTAAGCCATACTTCCAGCCCACCAGTAAATGATTTCTATACTTATTTAATATGCTTTACACCTGGGGTTATATAAAAATTTCTCAGGCAAAAGGGGTCACAAGTGGAAAAAGTTTTAGAAGCACTGTTGAGAAAGAAGACATCCATCCAATTTGCTGGGATGCCCTTCAAATGGAAAGGGAGTAATCAGATGTCTGGTTTTAGTCATATAGTTAGTCTTATTTCGAGAACACTTAAGCTTTAAGTAATATGCAGGCATCAGTCAACTAGACCAAGGGGTGAAAAATTCAATTTTGTGACTCGACAGTAAGACAGGCATTTGATTATCCTCAGAAAACAGGGGTCCGTTTCCTTTCACTGACGCTGTCCTTCTGTGGTTGATTACATGCTGACTCCTGTTCTGTTGACTCTCACTGGTTCTGTTGCATGGTCTGTCATTCATTGTCTGGACAAGAGGGAGAAGAGAGATTCTTTTGAAAACACCAACAACTGATGAGACTGAAGGAGGCTCAGCCTTGTCTGGGGTCACTTTTTATAGTGCATTCTCTGTGTGGAGGGTTCAGTCTGGGGCTTGCTGCCTTATACATTTTCCAAGCCAAGGTTGCAAGTTGAAGCTCTTTCTTTCTCACCACAAATATGTTCACAATCAACACAGCACTGTTCACAAAGTAAGTTTTGATTTTTTTCTTCCCACTTTTTTTTTTTTGTTGTTGTTGCTGTTGTTTTTTCAAGGTAGGGTCTCATTCTAGCCCAGGCTGACCTGGAATTCACTATGTAGTCTCAGGGTGGCTTCAAACTCACTGTGATCCACCTATCTCTGCCTCCTGAGTGCTGGGATTAAAGGTATGTGCCACCATGCCCAGCATGTTTATTTTTGTTTTGTATAATATTTTCACTAGCATAAGTCCTTGCTTAAGCTATATGGAAGTAGAGTTTAGAGGTTTACTGAATAAATTGGCCTTGGCAGCTAAGGACCAGGTGCTACTGCCTCAGTTTACTTTTAGTATCTGAATATTTAGTGGCTTGCTTAAAACAGCAAATTTGGATCTGACCCTTTAGTTAGTATGAAAAATTAGCACTGCTTCTGAAAGGCATTGTTGCCGGTTTCATGTTATTTATTGGATGACATTCATCTGTATCTACTCCCCAAATCTTACATTTGTTTGCTGGGTTGTTAGGTCAGATTGCTGTAATAATAATAATCTTCAAAAAAATTGGCTGAATTACATGACGAGTGAGATGTTGTTAGACATAGAAAGAAGAATTGAACTAATTTTTGGATCAGCTATCCAAGCTGAGATACGATGTAGCTATCACTGCTGAATATTTCCCCCCAACCTTCTCACCTGTGGTCAAATTGAAATATGATTATCGATAGACCAATAATGCAGTTGTATATGACACAAATGGATGGGACAGTCTAGAGAAGCAGAATTATGTTCACTTAAAAACACATAGTGGGGCTGGAGAAATGGCTCAGCGGTTAAGCGCTTGCCTGTGAAGCCTAAGGACCCCGGTTCGAGGCTCGGTTCCCCAGGTCCCACGTTAGCCAGATGCACAAGGGGGTGCACGCGTCTGGAGTTCGTTTGCAGAGGCTGGAAGCCCTGGCGCGCCCATTCTCTCTCTCTCCTTCTCTCTGTCTTTCTCTCTGTCTGTCGCTCTCAAATAAATAAATAAATAAAATTAAAAAAAACAAACACATAGTGGGGCTGGAGAAATGGCTCAGCGGTTAGGTGCATGCCCGTAAAGCCTAATGACTCGAGTTAGATTTCCCAGTGCCCACATAAAGCCAGAAGCACAAAGTGATGCATGTATGTGGGTTTCATTTGTAGTGGTTAGAGGCCCTCTCTCCTTCTCACTCTCTCTCTCCCAAGTGTGGTGGCACAGAAGTAGGAGAATCACTGTGAGTTCAAGGCCAGCCTGAGACCACATCACAAATTCCAGGCTAGCCTGGGTTAGAGCGATACCCTACCTTGAGGAGAAAAGAAAGAACACATGCTGACTTCTGTCCTGACTCTCCCTTATGACACCCATAAAACGGGGTACTCAGAACTCATTTCCTCCTTACTCATGTTTGTACAGCTTCATTTTTTTTTTTTTGTTTCTCCCCAGTAACTACCTGTACTTTTACTGAGTAAAATTACATGTAGTTTCATAAATATTCCACTGATTTCTCACCTTCAGACTTTTGTTGTTTCCTCCACTTACTGGATTCTTTCCTTTTTAAATCTATCAGAGTATCTGTCCATAAAATATCATATATTTTATTTCTTGTGCCACCTCTGAGTGACTAGTGTAGAAAACTCATAACTCTGTGGCATTACAAATATTACAAGGTGTTGCCACTAACAGGCCAATCTCTTTCTCTCTCTCTCTCTCTCTCTCTCTCTCTCTCTCTCTCTCTCTCTCTCTCTCTTTCTCTCTCTCCCTCCCTCCCTCTGTGAATTGTAGCCTGTAAGCACTTAACAGGTATTGCATGGAAGCTATTTATTTTGCCTAGAGTGTGTTACATCAGTTATTAATTTCTGTGTAACAAGCCCTTTAGAAGCCAATAATTCTTCTTCTAGAAAAAAAATTAAGGTGATAATTAGAGACTATTACAAACAAAAATATTTATTGCCACATTATTTATAGACTAAAGTGAATGAGTATGGAGATAGTGAAATGATGAAATTATCATACAGTTCTGTTATGGAATATGATAGAATCACTAAGTAATGGTCTACATAATGAAATTGTAAGGTATCAAAAAATTGTAAGTGATTCAAAGGTATATAGAGGATTGATTCAATTCAAAGACAGTGTGTTTAGGTAGTAGTGACTAAGTGTCTACAAGGGAAATTTGGCTTGGTCTTGGTGCTCAAATGAAAGGAAGAAAGATACAGTTTCTTCCCTCACTTTGCTTACTGATGAGTGGGGGTAAGATACATGCTAAGTAGAGCTGATCTTGGTTGGGGCAATAACCACATTTATATTGGAAAGCCATCAAAAAGAAAATGAAGAGACATTGCTACTTTGAACAGACTGAGTAAGGGCTGGGGAGAGGTATTTTTTAAGTGGGCAATAACTAAATGTGAGAGATGACAGAATAAACTGATGTTAACAGATTTCTTAAGAATGTTTGCTCAATATATTGCTACCATATTATCCTTTTCTTTTTGTCAAAAGATTGTTACAAATATTTAAGTTATTTTTTCAATTATTTTAGACATTGAACTGAAATATCTTTGGATCTGATATGGTGCTGACATAAAACGTGTGTGTGTGTGTGTATATGTGTATCTCAAGGAAAATTAAGTTTTGTATAACATGTCTGAGCAAAGAAAGGCTGCAAATCAGTTAGCACTCAGAACCAGAGGTTTCTGAGCCCAGTTTAGCAGCAGGAGCAGTGAGCTCAAGGAGGCATACAGCTAGGTGTTTGGGTCTGTTGACTTGGTTGCCTATGATTGGTTGCAAATCACCTGTCTCTTACAAAAGTTTCCTCCTAAATAAGTTGATTTGTTTTGTAGGAACTCAAAGTTTAGGGCAGCCTAATGCCTTCTTATTTATTTCAAATATATATGCACACATACCCATCTGCCTCTCCATTTGTTTTTATAAATATATTAATGATTGGAGGGAATATGTTTTAAAGTATAGATGGTGGTTGTAGGTAATTTTTATTTTGTGGTTCATTTGTCTGCAGTTAGGAAAATACATAACTAAAAAGAGATACGTTAAAATTTAAATTAATGACAAACAGTTCTGCCAACATCTTGTTGCCTTGGCTTGGGCTAAATTAACTGTTATTTTAACTATTCAGGTCTCCTCGCCAGGTCTATCAGTTGTTTTTTTGTTGCTGGGACAAAAGTCCATGAACTGGGCTAGAGAGGTGGCTTAACGGTTAAGTGCTTGCCTGTGAAGCTTAAGGACCCTGGTTCGAGGCTGGATTCCCCAGGACCCACATTAGCCAGATGTACAAGGGGGCACACGTGTCTGGAGTTCATTTGCAGTGGCTGGTGGTCCTGGCGCGCCCATTCTCTCTCTCTCTCTCTCTCTGCCTCTTTCTCTCTGTCTGTCACTCTCAAATAAATAAAAATAAAAATAAAACTTTAAAAAAGTCCATGAACAGAGGTAGCTTATGGAAGGAAAAGGGGTGAATCCGGTTCACTCTTTCCAGGGCAGGTTTCATCACGGCATGGAAAGAGAAGGAGAAAAGAAGGAGTAAGGGAGGGAGGGGAGTTGGGGGGAGAACAGGATGGGATGTGCCAGTCCTGCTGTAAGCTTGAAGGCTCACCCCTAGTGCCACACTTCCTCCAGCAAGTCCCCGCCTCCTAAAGGCTCTGCAACCTCCCTGAACAGCGCCACCATCTGGGGACGAACTATTCAAACCCATGAGCCCAGAGGAGCCTTTTACACTCCAACTGCTGCATTCCATCAGGTATCCCCAACAGATGTCTCTAGCAGGGGCAGGGGTCAGTGCCTCTTGCTATCATAGCCTGAAGTCACCAAACAGATGATGCTTTCAAGTAAGCCCCTGTCTTTCATTCCACGGATGAGATCGGGCGTATGGGTTGACAGGTCTTCAGGAGCATGCTGAGCTGGCTATGTCATCTAAGGTCCTCTGTTTGTGGTCTTCAAGACAATCCTAAATTTCACTGTGAAACTTGTTCGTTAGAATTCTTGGTCATGCACTAATGTCGGCAATCTCAGTTAATGTAGTTCCTGTCTGTGTGTGCTAATAACAATCACATTACTGAGATTCCCAAAGAAGCGGGTCATATACGTGGACCTTTATCAAGGGACAGCGTCCTGAGAACCATCTTGGCAGTTTGCTTCATGGGCTGTTTTGGTAGCACTCATGCCCAAATATATGCACAGTTCATATTTTCCTCACAAAGCTATGGTATTGAATATTGATTACAGAATCTTGCCTGTTTTCTTGTTTTCCTTACCAGAGGAGGAGATCTTTGAAGGCAGTTAGTTATCCGTTCTGTACGCTTAGCACAGTGCTGGCATAAAGAATGCACCTAGCAGTTATTGCATGAAAGCTTAAAGCCAAATTGGGTGTAATTACCAAACATGCTGAAACATATGCACATAAAGGCAAGTATAGGTGGGTTTTGGAATATCCACTCCTTAGGGTTACTGATACTTTAATTTATACACTTTGGTCTAACAAATAACTACGTGTATACTAGTCAAATGGCAGTGATACAGTATGGGTAAAAATTAATCCTTGGACTGAAGACCTAGTCTGAGATCTATGGTTGGAGAGGTCATGGACCGTAGTGGGGGAACCACGACTGTCAGTTGACTCAGAGGTTATGAACTATCTGTCAAGTAACCCTCTCATGTTTTTTTTTAAAAGATAGGGATTATTATTATTTATTTTGAGAGGGGGGGGGGGAATGGGCACGCCAGGGCTTTTGGCTACCACAAATGAACTCCAGACATGTACGCTTCCATGTATTTCTACGTATATTCCTCTTGTGCTCATGTGTGGTGTTGCACACTTGTGTTTGCACGTCTGGATATGTGGGACCTGGAGATTGAAACACGAGTTCTTAGGCTTCTTAAACTTAACAGCTAAGCCATCTCTCCAGCCCTGTAACTCTCTAATTTTTGTGCTATGTGTATGTCCACAGATTAGTCCTGCTCTCATCTTTGGTCAGAAAAGCTTCTGTTTTGCAGACAACAGTGACTATGGGGAGATTTGAAATTCATCAAAGTGCTGAGAATAAGTGAAATTAAGTGCTCAGTGCTAAATGAGACAATGCCCCCCCCTTTTTTTCTTGTTTTTTTCAAGGTAGGGTTTCGCTCTATCCCAGGTTGACCTGGAATTCACCACATAGTCTCAGGGTGGCCTCGAACTCATGGTACTCCTCCTACCTCTGCCTTCTGAGTGCTGGGATTAAAGGCGCGCACCACCACGCCTGGCCCGGCACTTTTTTCTTGTTCTTCAAGGCTCAAAGAATATTGTAGTGATGGGGCGGAGGACACAGAATAAGAAGGGACACATTGGAACACTATCTTCCTATAGATTAGTGTCTGTCACTTCATGACTCCATCGTGGCTGTCATCGCTACAAGACCTGCATTATATTGAGCTTAACAACATGTCAACATGGATGATGGGGGTGGGCAAAAATCAATACATACATACATAAATAATAAACAACATCAAAATGGAAGAAAAGAAATATATCAGGCTGTCGATGTTTCGTTCTGACAAAGCATCCCTTGAAACAAATGACAGGACTGGGTGGAAATAATTCACTGTAGCTAAGGGAAGAAATATTTCTATCTCAGGTCTCAACAAAGCTTCTATCTATTCCAGTGACATTTCCTGTTGTGCTAAACGTTTACCCTCCCATGAAAAAGACCTGCAGAATGAATGCTCTGGGAGCTCAAATGAGCACTGACATCGGCGTTTTCTCTCCTCCATAAACTAGATTGAAGCCGATGGGGAAGAAAGGTAAATACCTGTGACCTCCTTTAAATAGTCCTCTGCAAAGTCATTGCGAATGAAATGAGGCCTGCAGCAAGGAGTCCTCTGGGAGACCCTCAGGTTCCCTCGCCCAGATGGGGTGGGACTGCCTTTTACTCGCAGTAACTCTTCCACTTGCCCAGGGACATCTCATCAGCTTAAATACAAACAGTGGCCTCCATGAGTCTTGTGAAACCTTCTCAAATTTCTTTTTCAGCTCCAGCTACTGTCCATACCTTTGGGGATTGGAGCACCTGGTGAGAGGGGAGCCCCACAATGAAGACATGGCCTTGGCTTCCATGTTATTTCTAACTATGTGATTTCTAACACGGAACTGTGCGATTTCTAACATGGAACTGTGTGATTTCTAACACGGAACTGTGTGATTTCTAATACGGAACTATGTGATTTCTAACACGGAACTATGTGATTTCTAACATGGAACTATGTGATTTCTAACATGGAACTATGTGATTTCTAACATGGAACCATATATTTTCTTTTTTTCCTTACTTGTTGAGAGACATAAGTCTATTAAGAATATTAAGAAAGAGGGCTGGAGAGATGGCTTAGCAGTTAAGGTACTTGCTTGCAAAATCAAAGGACCCAGGTTCAGTTCCTCAGAACCCATGTAAGCCAGATGCACAAGGTGGAGCATGCATCTGGAGTTTGTTTGTAGTGGCTGGAGGCCCTGGTGCACCCATTCTCTCTTTGTATCTGCCCCTATCACTTTCAAATAAATAAAATTTTTGAAAAATTTAAAAAAGAATATTAAGAAAGAATATCAGGCCAGGCAGGCATGGTGGTGCACGCCTTTAATCCCAGCACTCAGAAGGCAGAGGTAGGAGGATCGCCATGAGTTTGAGGCCACCCTGAGACTACAAGTGAATTCCAGGTCAGCCTGAGCTAGAGTGAAACCCTATCTCGAGAAAAAAAAGGAAAAAAAAAAAAAAAAGAAAAGAATATCAATGCTTCTCATAGATTTTGCTAATGCAGTCGTTAGTTTATTTGCCTCTTCTGAGTGCAAGACTTGAGTTCAGTGATTGTTCAGCATTTACTCCAATTTACTCAGAAATTGAGTGCAGTAGTAGAAGGATGTCAGCAGAGGGGGTAGACAATACTTTATGCTTATTCAAAAAGAAATGCTGAAAGTTTTCTCTTTCTCAGGGTGTATGCCCATGGCTGTGCAGAGAGAATAAATCAGCCCTGGGAAAGCTAGGCTGACCTTGTAGATGACCCTAGTACTGGCTCTGTGATGTAGGTGATGTGAGGTGACTTGTGTTTGACAATAATAACCTGGCTTATGGGCAGCTTACAGTAACCCTTCACACTAGACTCACGTTGGTGGATGTGCAGCATGTCTGAAGTAGGCTGAACTGTTTTACTCACAGGCAGTTATTTTTCTTTGGCTTTGAGTCCTAATTAGTACTGAAACAACTTCCATGTATTTTCTACGTATATTCCATATATTTTCTACTAGGTTTACCTAGTCTTACATAGATCAAATATAATGCCTATCTCTTAGAATTATCTCTTAAGGGCTGGAGGAATGGCTTAGCAGTTAAGGTGCTTGCCTGCAAGGCCAAAGGACCCAGGTTCTATTCCTTAGGACCCATGTAAGCCAGATGCACAAGGTGGCACATGTATCTGGAGTTCGTTTGCAGTGGCTGGAGGCCCTGTCATGCCTATTCTCTCTCTCTCTCTCTCTCAAATAAGTAAATAAATACTTAAAAAAGAATTATCTCTAAGAATACTTTGTTAATTATCTACTATTTCAAGCCCAATACTTTCAATTCATTACAATTTTTAGAGCAAGTTTTTATTCTATAGGAAATGTTACACACAGAGTAGATTTCTGTGAAAAGAAGTTGAGAGAAATTCAGTGAGAAGAAATCCTTATTTTGGATTTGTAAAGGATAAGAAGAAATAGTCTAGTGTGCCTTATGTTGTACCTGAAGGAATTCTGTCTTTGGGAAGAATTATCAATTCCTGGGGTTAAGCAGGGAGGAAAACAGGACTTCAAAATACCAGTGAAGAGTATTTTTTGTTGTGTAATTATACTGGCTCTATAAATGCTCATTTATGTGCAGTGACTTTTCACCTATCTGAAATCGCTACAGCCTATAATTTTAGTGTTTTTTTTTCAAGATTGTTATTACTATGAACTCTACAGTATGAACATATTACATATTGGTCATATTCTTACCAGGCTATATTCTCTCACACCCCCATTCCACTGAGGGCTTTCCTCAGAGGGTTTGTTGGTATTCGCTGTGGGTCGTGAATGCTAGTCTCAGCGTGGGGGACAATGTCTTGGGATACACCTTCCCACCCTGTGGCTCTTATAATCTTTCTGCCCCCTCTTCTACAATGTTCTCTGACCCTTGGTAGGCATGTTATAAGTCTCCTTTGGTGCTTCCTCTGAATTTCTGCTTTGATGAGTTTTGAATATTCTGAGTGTCTACTACCATCTTCTTGGAGCTGGTTTCCAGGTTGGCAGTGACAGCAGCTCTCAATTTTAAATTGCTCCTTCCTCTGTAGTGTCTCCTGGGCCCTGGTAGATGTGATGGAGATGACTCATGTCTCATGCCAGGCAGTCAGTTATCTTTTCTTATCTTATTGATGGATCTCTGTTTTTCCTGGTATTCACTGCCACCTGCAAAAACAAAATCAAATTCTTTAACCAAGAGTGAGAGTAGCGTGGATCGGGGGGAGGGAACAGTGTGTTCAGTCTTTTTTTTTTTTTTTGTTTTTTTGAGGTAGGGTTTCACTCTGGTCCAGGCTGACCTGGAATTAACTATGTAGTCTCAGGGTGGCCCCAAACTCAAGGTGATCCTCCTACTTCTGCCTCCTGAGTGCTGGGATTAAAGGCGTGCACCACCACGCCCTGGCTTGTTCAGTCTTTT
The DNA here is from genome assembly GCF_020740685.1 of Jaculus jaculus. Lineage (NCBI taxonomy): Eukaryota > Metazoa > Chordata > Mammalia > Rodentia > Dipodidae > Jaculus > Jaculus jaculus. The sequence goes on from NC_059115.1 coordinate 59,563,887, forward strand.
GATGTGCATACCTTCTCTTTTAAATCAAAGAACAATGGGAGCTTCTCTCTAGAGTCTATGACCTTTGTGGTAGTTTGACTATAAATGTATGTCCCTCATAGATGCCGGTGTTTTATTAAGCTTGTAACTTGGCTGGCTAGGAGCCATGTCACTGGTGGCAGATCCTGGGGTCTGGCTCAAAGGTGTATTTGGGGGCAGATTTGATTCCGGCCTAAACACGTAGAGCAGTCGGTGCTCTGGCATCCTGCTTGCTGCTGCCTGTTAATGCTTGCTGTTTTTTGATGTTTGCTATCTGGCGATGTTTTCTCTCTCTCTACTTAGATTTGTGAATGGGAGCCAGCTTCTGCCATTGATGGAACTTCTTTGGATCTGTAAGCTTGAAATGAATCCCTTTCTCCCACGAAACTGTGACGAGTTGGATGTTCATCCCAGCAATGTAAAAACTAACCACGACAACCTTCCTATCCACAGGATTCTGACTTGGTTCTCGGTGCCGAGTATGAACTCCTTCCCACTGAACATGCCTCGTGCCCAAACAGAGAGTGGTTGATTAGCTCCCCCCCCCCACCCCATGGCCTGTGTGCCACTATTGTATAGGTTTGTACTTCTTGCCTGGCTAGTTGGTTTTGTAGCTTGCAGGATCCCCTACTTGTTGACACGATTGGTGACCATTATCCTGTAGTGGCTCTTATAGCGCTTTCCAGCACTATGAGGGCTAGCCATCAAGGAGCTGACTTCCTTCTCAGTTCTGGCTTGATCTGTTGCTATTCTGTGCTTGTAGCCTGTAGTGTCTTTAGCAGCAGGCTCTACCGTTTAGCCCTGGTGGGTAACCAAGAGCTTTGGCATAGCCTGTACTATTTTTGAACATTATCTTGAGCATCCCTGACCAACAACTTTTAGTGTTTTTTTTTTTTTTTTTAAAACAGGAAACCAACCCAAGTTGGCCAAAGCAAAATGAGAATTTGCTGGCTGTTCAAAGTGTAAAGTACAGGGGCTGATCGATGAAGGGGCTAAGAGAGAATCACTAGACTCCTGCTTTCTCCATCTCTCATTTCTGCTTCCTCTGGATTAAATTCCCCAAAGTCATGCTGTTCTCTTGCCTCATAGCCACACTACTCCTAGCTTTCAGGTAATCCTGTAAATTTTGTGTCCCCCCCCGCCACCCACTCTGAGCTAATAAAGACCACTTTCCCCTCAGAACCTTGCATGTGCTATAGGAAAATACTATCCACTGGTGGACTCAGGCCTTGGTCATTGTACTCTCTGGGGTTGGTGGTATAGGGGGACTGAATCATTTAATGGACCGAAAATGAAAGCTATTAAGTGAAAATCAAAGAAAGAAGATAGCATAATGGTGCTGGGTGTCGTGGTACATGAGAGGCTAGCCTGAGCAATTTAGTGAGATCCTGTCTCAAAATTACACACACACACACACACACACATACACACACTCACACACATACATATATATTTTTAAGAAAGCTATGTATCTACCTCTATTGCAGAGCTCTTGCTAGCATGTGTAAGGCCCTGGCTTCAACTCTTAGCATTGGAAAAATAGCAATTATGGAAATAGGAACTGCAATGATAATCAACACATGTCTTAAATGTTAGTGTGCTTCTAAAACCTTACTTTTTGTAGGTATGAAGACCAGGTTATCCTCAAACTTAAGACCCTACCCCCCCTGCTTGAACATACTGAATATAAGAATATAGCCATATGCCATTATGTCTTGCTAATTATCCTGTTTTTTAAAACAGTTTATTAAGAAAGATATAATAGTTTATTATTGATCCAGAATAGATGGGTCAATAAAAGTTAATATTCTTAATACTTAAAGATTTTACACATTTATATGCTGACTTGTGTGAAAATAATTGTGTTTAACATTCTTACCTACAGCATTTTCTAAAGATGTATATTAAGATGGGATATATTAACTAGGAAGTTCACTTCCTGTCCTCTTTTCCCAGTCTCAGTCTTAGTAATCCCAGTGGACTTCTCACAACCAGTATTGTTCTGTGTGCCTTTGGCTTGAGCATGCTTAGATTTCAGTCAAAGAAAGGACCATCCTAAGCTAAAGTGCAATTCAGGGTAAGTCCATAGTTTTATAGGTTTTGGAGGGAATGGTTCCCCCCACCCTTTGAGAAGACTTCATCCCCCTCTTCTGTCTTTTCTCTTTGTTTTACTCCTTCAGTCAGGTTTTTGGAAATTTCCGTTATAGCCAGATGACTGGATTTTTCTTTTCACCTATATTCCTCCTGAGTCTATGTCCAGGGCTTGGCCATATTTAGAGTTACCACCAGTTCTTGGAATGATTTATTTAATAAAGATCTGATCTAGGTTTGGCCCTCTTGTGTTTTGGCCTTTGGCAAATCACTCCCCGGAGTTTATCCTGGATACTATAAAAAAAAAAAGCAGGGATGGTTGTAAGAACACAGTTCTCTCATCACTCTGGAAGCATTGAGCACTGGCAGAACTGCTCTCTGATCAGCACCTAGTTCCTGCTCAGCAGATGGTACCTCCTCACTGTGTTCTCACATGGTGTGTGTGTGTGTGTGTGTGTGTGTGTGTGTGTGTGTGTGTGTGTGTTGGGGGGGGGGTCGGGCAGACAAGCTAGCCCTTTTGGAACTTATTTTATAAAGACATTAATTCCATTTATGAAGAGCCCTGCTCTTGTGATCTAATTATCTTTCAGAAGGCATCATCTCCTTGTGCAATTGTCATTTATGTTACCATTTCATAATATATATTTTTTTATTTTTATTTTTCAGACAATCAACTCCTTTTCCAGAAATACTTAAGACAGGGTTAGTCCTACAAGGTGCGTAGGAATTGAGAGTACCCTTAACCGATAACTGACCACCTTCTTCACTTGTGAGTCCCTGTGCTTTCTCACCCGCCTCTTGGTTTCAGGTCTTAGGTACTGCCACACACAAGGCAGCTGGGTACTTCTCTGTCACTGAGATTCTTCTGCACCTCGTTCTTTGGTTTCCTTTCTATCTTTCTTTCCTTCTTCCTAACTTCCATGCCAACCTTCTTCCCTCCCTCCTTTCTTTCCCTCTTTTCTTCCCTTGTCCTCCCCCTTCCTTCCTTGTCCCCCTCCTTCCTCCCTTCCTTTCCTCATCTCCTGTCTCCACCACTGGAGAGCTGGGGTTATAGGACTGTGCCACCATGCCAGGTGAACCATACTATTTCTACAACAAATTGACTTTCTTCCTATTTGTTAAGAGACCAAGTCTATTAAAAATATTATGAATGAGAGCCAGGCGTGGTGGCGCACGCCTTTAATCCCAGCACTTGGGAGTCAGAGGTAGGAGCATTGCTGTGAGTTCGAGGTCAACCTGAGACTATGTAGTGAATTCCAGGTCAGCCTGGGCTAGAGTGAGACCCTACCTCAAGAAAACAACAACCAAACCCCCCCCAACCAAAAACCAAACAACAACAACAACAACAACAACAACAAAAAGCAATGAAAAAGAAAAAAAAAGAATATTATGAAAGAATGTCATTGCTTTCCATACATTTTTGCTAATGAAGTAGTTTACTTGCACCTTCTGAGTGCAAGACTTGAGCTGAGTGATGGTTCCGCATTCACTCACCCCAGTTTGCTGGGGAACCCACGTGACACATTGAGGGCAGCGATGGAGGATGTGAGCAGAGGAGACAGGCAGTACATGTGAGGCGCGACTGCTGCTCAGTTTCCTAAGCCCTTTCTCCTCACTCTTCCCCTGGCAACAGAGCCTTTGTCATGAACTTCTAAGTTCGTTCTGGGGGCTCAAGTGCCTATGTGCACAGGACCCAGGTTCTACCTGGCTTTATTTATTCATCTTCCATTACAGCCATCGTTTCTTCTAGGAGCATGCTGGCCTGCACTCTTATTCTCTGTTTCTGAAATAAGGAGGACCAAATGGCTCGCACAGCTTTTCTTTCTTTGTGTGTGTGTGTGTGTGTGTGTACGCTCTGGGCACATGGTCAACATGTCAAGGACATTGGGTCCTTCCATTTAAAAAAAATATTTTATTTTTATTTATTTATTTATTTGACAGAGAAAGAGGGAGAGAGAGAGTGAGAGAATGGGCGCACCAGGGCCTCCAGCCACTGCAAACCAACTGCAGACGCGTGTGCCTCCTTGTGCATCTGGCTAACGTGGGTCCTGGGGAATCGAACCTGGGTCCTTTGGCTTTGCAGGCAAATACCTTAACCGCTAAGCCATCCCTCCAGTTTGGGTCCTTCCATTTTGAAAAAAAGGCAAATGTCTAATTTTTAACTTTGAGGAACTCAGGTAAAACAATCTAATTTTGGCAAACTTCACGTTTTCCTTTTTGAAGAAACAAGATTGTTTTTCCTGCTCCTCTGTGAAGAAAAAATTTTTTTTTGAATGATTGTTTGAATTTCAGGGTGAATCACCATTCTTCTGTGGTCTAAGACCTGTGAAATGCTTCAGCCATGGCAGGACTTGCTCTCGGCTGGACGCTGCTGTGGACAAGGCCATCCTCGGGGCCCTCACATATCTCCTGTTGCTCTTGTCCAGTCTCTTGGGCGTCGTCCTCCATTTACCTTTGCTTCTGGACCGTCAGCGTTCTAAGGTCGCCGTGCAGTCTAAGCTCCTCTCTTCTCTGTCTGCAAAGCCCTTCAAGTCCCAGGCAATGCATATGGCCTTACTGGAATCTCCACTAAACATTTAACTAAACAGAATAGATTTATGATCTTGCAGCTAGCTGTCACTCTTGGAAATAAATGCCATCTTTCTGGAATTAAGCCTTATCAATGAATTGATACGTTTAAATGGCTTAATATATTATTTTCCCAAAGGATTGTGACATTCAACAGGTGACATTGAATGATCACTTATATTTAAGTCAAAGAAATTATTATCCTGAGGTGGAATTACAGGCAGGTTTATGGTATGGTAGATTTAGATTGGGATTGGGGCGGCTTTCTTCTTCTCTGGGAAGACCTCTCTTCCTTTTTTCCTCTTGTCTTACATCTTCCATAGGTTTTTTTTAAATAGTAATTTCCCTTATAGCCAGAATGGTTGCATATATATTTCTTTCCAGTATGGCCATATTTAAAGTTTTCACCAGTTCCTGGAATGATTCTTCTAGATATAGATCTGATTTAGATTTGGCCCTCCTATAGCTATATGTTCTAGACCATTCTGAAGCTGCATTCCCTCTGCTTCATTGTGATAGGCCCCTGCTGTTTTCCTTCTGGACTCTCCCCAGAGATGCCATGTCTAGACTGTGGACTAACTTTGTGAATATCAACTCCGCCCCAAGGCTGCTGCTGCCTCTTTCAGGTTTCCTGCTCTTGCTCTCTCTTCCACCCCAGCTCTGGCTTTCTCCCTCTCAGCATCTTTTCAGTGCCTGTCCAGATTTGCAGATGTTGTGGAAAATGATGAAATTGCAAAACAAAGCATAATAAGTGAGTGGTGACTACAAGAAACATTTTGTAATAAAGGAAGATTCATGGTTTGAACCCAGATTACCACTAAGACGCACTCATTGTGTGTTCTCCCAGGTGGATACCCTCCCCCCGTTTACCCAGACTCCATTTTTCTAAGATAAAAATCCATCCCTTCTAGGATAGGATTACCAGATTCTTCATTGTCCTGGGTATTCCGTAACAGGGAAATCCATTTTGTTAATGTCTCCCTGAAAATTTGGTGTTCACAAAGGAACAAAATATAGGCAACATGAGAGTTCATATAAGTGTTCCATCATCTGGCCTGCATTTCTTCAACTTGTCCACAAAGATACCTTGGGAGGCTTTAAAAAATTCTTCGCTGAAATCTGGATTAACCATGTCAAAAGGAAATGAAGCTATTTGACATAAAGCAAATACATACATGCATGTGGGACAGCAGTTACATGCTCTAACTTAAATGAATAAAAAAGGTTGCATTAATTTTTCTTTTTAAAAACAAGGGGTCATAACATAATCCAGAGTAACCTGGAGCTCACTATGTAGCTGACACTGGCCTTGACCTGTTGACAGTCCTCCTGCCTCAGAACCTTTTGAATGCTGGGATTACAGGTGGGTGGTACTATGTCTGGCCAAGTCTTTTTCATTCTCATATGTGATCTCATCTTGTCCTCAATCACACAAAATCAAAGAATAAAACATGCCAGGTCTTGGTATTTTGGTAACGAGGTCTCTTCTGTTTTGTAATGATCTATGCTGGACTAACCTGTGCTTTTTGGGTAAGTCTTCATTCAAATTCAAGATTCAGGGGCCAGAATAGAGGCCAGAAGACTAGAAAGAGGCCATTGTTGGGGGCAGAGGGAAAGGGCTCAAGGGAAGATGCTAGTAGATGTGTAAGTAAAGGGCTGAAATAATGGGAGTGGAAAAGGCTAAGAGGAGACAGGGAAAGGGATATAGGAGAGGGGGGAGAGTTAACTAAAACTAAAGATATTATGAATAAGTCATATGGAAACTTACTTCTTTATTAGCAAATTAAAATATATAATTTGCCAGGCGTGGTGGCACTTGCCTTTAATCCCAGCACTCGGGATAGAGACCCCACCTTGAAAAATGAAATATACATATAATTTAAAAAAGAGTTTGGACAGAAGTACTCTATGAGGGTAGATAATACTGTACCCTCCCCCTAGGAACTGTGGTTTATTATGGGAAAATACCAGTGCCAGGGGTGGGATACTTCCCACTGAGTAGTATTAGTTAGGGAGCCACTGAGCACCCCTCCCCAATAATACAGGCTATTGCCAGTGCTCATGATTGCATACCAGAACCCTATTGCTGAAGACAGCACATGCTTTTGTTGCAGAACACAGGAACCAAAGTGGAAGTGAGCTCAAAGCCTCCTCCTTACTGGCTAGCTGTCATAGTGCTGGAACGTGCCTTGCAATTTACTAGGGGAGAAGAACCGTCAGTGGTCTTAACCAGCAGTGGTTCCTGTGAGCTACACAACTGGCCGGCCGGACAAGATGTGCCCACTGGTACAGTAGTGGCAAGTCTGTGATGCGGGGGGGGGGGGGGCAATCCAATGCTCTCTGATTGGATTTGAGGCCCACTTCATGGGAATGATTCATGCCTGGTACTGAAGACCTACTTAAAAGCCTATGGCTTGGGAAGGTCATATGTCCTAGTTGGAAACTACTACTGTCGTTTGGCTAAATGGATATGTTGTGGTTATCAAATTGCCATCTACATATTTACACGTAGGCCTGTACGTTAATGCTACTCTCACTTTTTTTTTTTTTTTTTTTGCAGATGGAGGGTAGACCCAAAACTTGTTCAAGTGTTACGAAGTGACAGGTGAGTGCTCAGCACCAAATGAAACATCTCTAGCACACTTTCTAAGACTCAGGGAAGAGGTGGTGGAAAGAATGTGTGCGCCAAAGGATCTGGAGGAGTGACTTGGAATGCTGTCTTCCAGACATGAAGTGGTCATTACATCTCATGGTGGCTGTCATTACCTGCGTAAGACCCATACAGTGTTAGGCTTATCGACGTTTCATCATGGATGATGGAAGAAAGCAAAGGAAACAAACAAAGAAAGCAGCATGCAAAGCATACATTAACAGAAGAGGGACTGGTTGGAAAGAAAGGGCTCAGTGAATGGGGGTAAAGGATGAGGGACATAAGAAAGTAATGGGAGGGATTATGATAAAAACATAATATGAGCTGGGTGTGGTGGTGCACACTCTTAATCCAAACACTTGGGATCTCTGTGAGTTCAAGGTCAGCCTGGAACTATATAGTGAATTCCAGCTCAGTCTGGGCTACAGCAAGACCCTACCTCAATAAAACAAGATAGCCAGGCATGGTGGCACAGGCTTATAAACTTGGGAGGCAGAGGTAAGGAGGATCACTGTGAGTTCCAGGCCAGTCTGAGACTATACAATGAATTCCAGGTCAGTCTGGACTAGAGTGAGACTCTACCTCAAAAACAAAAAAAAATATATATATATATGATGTATATGTATGAAAATGATCAATAAGATATTTTTCAAAGATTAAACCCTTTTACCAGCAAAGGACCTTTCTTTCCTTTTAAATAATTGCTCCTGCACATTCTGCTGCCTAAGGTGCCATGTGGGTCTCTTCCAGAACAGTCTAAAGGAGGTCATTCCAGGGGAGCTACTTCTTGTCAGGGTCCCTGTGCTGTTTTGGGTATCTCCTCTGGTCACTGTAGCTGTTCCTTATCTGCGCTGATCACTGACCACTGCCATCTGCTGTAGGAAGTGTGGTTGATGAAACTGTAGTATGGAGTCACACACACACACACACACACACACACACACACAAGTGCCTGCTACAAACCAGAGTCCCTTCGGTCACCCTAGCAGGGTTCATGTAAAGTGGAACGATGGCAGTGGGTTGATGAGAGCGGGATAAATGAGCAACACATTCTAGCTTGTGGATGGTCCTTGAATTCATAGCTTAAGGTTTTGGGGAGGAAATTAGGTCCTGAGGGTAAACCCTCATGAGTGGGATTAGTGTCTTTATGAAAGGAACCCCAGGACCTCTCCTGTGTGTGTGTGGGGGGGAATGCAAGCAGTCAGCTGTCTGCATCTGGAGTGAGGCCCTTCACCAGGACCAGGCTGGGCTCACATCTGATCTCAGCCTCCAGATCATTGAGAAACACCTTTTTTCCCCGTTTATAAGCTACCCACTCTTTCTTTTTCTTTTTCTTTTTTTTTTTGAGGTAGGGTTTCACTCTAGTCCAGGCTGACCTGGAATTCACTCTGTATTCTCAGGGTGGCCTCTAACTCATGGCAGTCCTCCTACCTCTGCCTCCCAAGTACTGGGATGAAAGGAGTGTGCCACCACGCCCGGCTTCATAAGCTACGCACTCTTAATTACTTTGCTATAGCAGCTTGAAGTGACTAAGGTACTTAGAAGAGTTGGGTCGACCACCATGGCTGTAGTTGCCAGAAGAGCTATTGCCAGAGCTGGCTCCAAATCCTTGGGCCCATCACAGCTGGGAACGTGGAGGTCGGAGTGAGCAGTCATGAATTCAATGAGCACGTGGTTTCAAGCCCTTTCCTTCAAAAAGAAGGAAATGTAGAAATTTCAAGATGAACACTCATTTTGCAGTCAGTTCCGTCCAAACAAATCAGCTGTTAAAAGTAATCCTGGAAGTGTGGGGACAGCACAGGTTTTGGGGTTGGAACTGGGTTTATTTCTACTTATTTTTCTTTTGACCTTAGAAAAGTCACTGATCTGGGCTGCAGAGAAGGCTCAGCACTTAAGGCTCTTGCCTGCAAAGCCTAACAATCCACGTTTGACTCCCCAGAACCCATGTAAAGCCAGACGCACAAAGTGGTGCATGTGTCTAGAGTTTGTAGTGAATCGATGCCCTGGTGTGCCCATTTTCATATTCTCTCTCTCTTTCTGTCTCTCTTTGCAAATAGAATATTATAAAAAGAAAGAAAAGTCACTGATCTATTCTGACCCTCAATCTTATGAGTAAAGTAGGGATAATACTGTCTAACTGATTAAAATCCATGGTCAGAGCCAGGTGTGGTGGCGCATGCCTTTAATCCCAGCACTTGGGAGGCAGAGGTAGGAGGATCGCCGTGAGTTTGAGGCCACCCTGAGACTCCATAGTGAATTCCAGGTCAGCATGGGCTAGCACAAGACCCTACCTTGAAAAAAACAAAGCAAAACAAAAACCAAATGACAAAAAAATGGTCATCAATAAATCCACGCTATAATTATAAATCACATCTAAGAAAAATATTTTATAACACTTCAAAGAGAAATTTTCTCACTGTACCATTGGTTGGCTTATGACATTTTGAGATAAGCACCTTTTCTCCTCAGAAGATACATTTCTCTGTATTCCCAACAGAGCCCAGAGGACCCCCCCTGAACATTCTTCAATTCCTTCGCTCAGGGATCTGGGGCGTCCTGGCCCTGTTTCATTGGGAGGAGGACTGGAGGAAACTCCCTTTGTGGAGAAACTCCTTTTGTTGACATTAACTCTGAGGATGTACAAGAGATAGGAAGAAAAGACAGGAAACCAAATGTTTTTCAAATCAGAAGCAAAGAGATTTAGAATAGGGAGTTCAGGGCCACATTTATGTCAAGGGAGAGACCACTAACTTCTCTCTTTTCCCATGGCCCTTCATGTGTCTCCTGTTGGACTTCACGACCCCATCATGTGGTGAGCCTCCTACTCCGTCTTTGTCCTCAAGTCCTCTCAGCCAGGCCTTGGTGTGTTCCTATCCCGTGTGGGACTCAGCCTGAAGGCAGGGAACCCAGATCTCCTGGGTGCCGGAGGAAGATGGGATCTGCGCTGTGGCTGTGAGGAAGGGCCTTGCCCAGCAGGTTGAGCACCTCTCGTGCTTATTAATCCTATTTCTGTGGCAAGAAACAGCAGCACAGACAGCACCAGCTAATTTTGTTACCAATCCGTGGCTCCCAGTGTACCCCCATGGGGGATATAGCAGCCTGGCCAAGAGCATCTGGGCCCAAACCCAAGCCAAATGGACTTCTTTTCCTTTGGGTGCAGGGAAAGAGGCTCCAGGGAGTGGCTAACCTCTTTCTTCTCTTATCATTTACTCTGGTCCTGATATCTATGGTGCATAGCTAGAACCGGGAAGGAGTGAAAGCTTAGTTGTGTACTCTCTGTCTCTTCCTCCCTCCTCCCTTTCTCTCCTCTCTCATAATACACCCACTGAAGATTGAACCTTGGAGGCCTCATGCCTGCTACACAAGTGCGCTGTCAATGAGCTCCATCCCCAGCCCCAATCATATCTCTGTTGCCAGTGGAGATTTCACAAGTTTTTGGAGCCGAACAGGATAGAAAATATGCTTGGTCTTTCTAACATGGTTAAACAGTGGCCTTCCAAAAAGCGTACACTGTGGGCGAAGGCCATTTTCTCTATGCTTTCTATAACATGTAAAGGTCTCTAGATAACCTTGTGGATCTCTTTTTTTTTAAAAATTAAGAACAGACTTTGTATGGAAACATCATGTGTTGGTACCATCTTTTCCCTCCTCCCTGGCCGCATTCTGCTGAGGGTCCTCCTCAGTGGGGTTGCTGGTCTTCCCCGTGGCGTTGTGAACCATGCGTTGTGCTGGAGCAGCAGTCAGTTACTGGAGGGTGGGGAGGCAGATTTGTTTTTCTGCAGATTATTCACAGGCTGGAGGAAAATGGGCGCGTAATAGACTCAGATGGCCAGCAGGTGGCGCTAGTACCATTCATGAGGAGCGGCTGCAAACCTTGGGACCTGATGCAGCACTTGGTCTAAAAAGTGAAATACAATTGTTCGGTTAACACCGAGTTTCACGGAGCTTTGCGTGTGCGTGCGTGTTTAGCTCTGACTCCAACCATTGCAGCCGACTTTCCTGCCGTGGTGGGAGTGTTATTTACAGTAGGTTCAAAGGCAGGAAGGTTTTGTTTGTTGTCGTTGCCTCATGGGCCCGGGATGCTTGCTATTCTTTGAAGTTTTAATAAAAACAACCTCAGATTCTCTGGGAACCGAGACCTTGCTTGCTTAGGAGCTGTTCTCACTGCTTCCTTTCCCACCTTTGTGACCATCCCAGAGGTTTGGCTGCAAGGATGGCGTTTTTCCTCTCTGTCAAGCCTTTTACTTACATCGGATCTTAATTTTCTCTGTATAGATTTAATGTGGAAAGGCACCAAGGTGTTGCCGCCTTTACATGGCAAATGAACTGTTTCATGAGTAAGTAACTCTACTTATATAGTTGTCTTTTTTTTTCTTTTTCTTTTTGATTTTTTGAGATAGGGTCTCACTCTAGCTCAGACTGACCTGGAATTCACTATGTAATCTCAGGGTGGCCTTGAACTCACGGCGGCGATCCTCCTACCTCTGCCTCCCAAGGGCTGGGGTTAAAGGTGTACGCCACCATGCCCGGCTACTTATATAGTTTTAGTAGTAAATGACCTTACTTAGAAGGAACTTAAAACTACCAAGAAACCTGGGAGAAACTCAGCAGGAAGCTTCATTGCCATTTTGTTTGGCAGAGGAGGATTTTCCAGAGGAAACAGTTGGAAGCAATCCTCTTAATAGCATGAGAAACCTGTCATCTGAACCTCTTGCTTATAGTAACAAGAGGCTGCCTACATGACCTAAATAATAAATATTTTAGGCTTTCAGGGCGCAGGGGTCTCAGTTGTAGCTACTGGACCAGCTACTGTAGCTTGAAAGCAGCCGTAGGTAATGCACCACGAATGACATAGTTCTGTTCAGCATAACTCTGCTGCAGGGGTGGACAGCAGCCTGGACCTGGCTCAGGGGCCATCGTTTACAGATCCCCGAAGCCAAAGGAGGGAGGCTCCACTTTTGCCTTTTCTGTGACAGGGACATTAATTTCTTGATACTGTTGATCAGGGTTGTAGCTGAGGCTTGTCCAGATGTACTGGCTCTTGTGCCCCAATCTAGATTCCCTATTATTTTAGGAACACAGGGAAGCGTCAGTTTGTATTTCTGTTTTGGCAAGTAGGGAAAATCATGAATGCCAGTATGAAACCTTGTCTGTGTGACCAAACTACCTTCTTGTCTGTCACAGAAAGAGTGTGAGTGTGCAGAGAAAGAGGAACTCTTGTACTACTGGAGGGGGGTATAAATTGGCATAGCTGTTATAGGAAACATTTTGTAGTTTCCTTAAAAAAAACAGTAGAACTTAAACTATCATATCATCCAGCAATTCCAACACTGGGTCTATGTTCAAAGTAAAAAAAAAATCTATATGTACTCCCACATTCATTGTACTAGTCACGGTAGATGAGATGTGGACAGAAATGTTCTGTCCATGGACAGATGAATGGATGAAAAGAATGTGGCCTGCATGCACACTTGTGTATCATTCATCTGTAAGGAGAACGAACTCCTAACCTGTGTGGGGAAATGGATGAGTCTGGAGAGCATATTCCCACTTATGGGAGAGAAGATAGTTGATCTCATAGAACTAGAGGGTGAAGTAATGGTTTCCAGAGGCTGCAAAGGGTTTGAGGAGTGAGGAGGAGAGAGGACAGGTAGTGTCCACAGGGGTACAAGGCAGGAGGAGTGGCTTGTAAGGGTCCATAGCACAACAGGATGAGGAGGGTTGACCACATTTGGTTGTAGTTTTAAAATAGCTAGAAGAGAAAGTGATGAATGTTCCTAATGAAGAGAAATTATAAATAAGGTGAGAGATGCAAATTATCCTGATATGACCATTATCTATTGTGCACACATATTGAAATAGCACACTGTTGAAGCCGGGGGTGGTGGCGCACGCCTTTAATCCCAGCACTCGGGAGGTGAAGGTAGGAGGATCGCCGTGAGTTCGAGGCCACCCTGAGACTCCATAGTGAATTCCAGGTCAGCCTGCGTTAGAGTGAGACCCTACCTTGACAAACAAAAAACAAAAAAACAAAAACAAACAAAAAAAGGAAATAGCACACTGTACCCCATAAGTATATGTAGTTATTATGTATCACATGACTATAAAAATAAGGGTTTTATTGGGCCAAGTGAATTCAGCACAATCTTCCTGTGGCATTGTATTTTGCTAACATTCATTTTTTTTTCCAAATTAGAGTTGACGTAGGACCACCTGTGGGTTGAATCCAAGACTCACACATTAATAGTTCAATAAGGTTTGACTGAAGCACAGCCCAATTCATTTGCTCACACATTGTCTGGTGCCATTTTGCAGTGACACAGACCCGTGACCTACAGAGCTGATGATACTTTGTTATCTGGCCCTTTATGGAAAAGGTTTGCTGACCTCTGCTTTAAAGTCGTATTTTCAGACACTGTGATGAATGGCTGGTTTTCTTTTCTTTTAAAATCTATTGTGACGACATGTGGTTTTGCGGCTCCTGACCTGTAACAGTTTGAGCCACATCCAACTCACCGTGTGTGGCCTAAAATCCCCACGAGTCCATACCTACAGAACAGGTGAGTCTCCACTGCTTATGCCCTGAGATGTACCTCAAGGTCAAATTACTATCAGTGTTTTAAATGCTGTCATGATTAATATTCCTTATCGCTCAGGAGACAGATAGCTGGGCACCTCTGTGAGGATGATTCTAGATTAGGCTAATTGAAATGGGAAGACTCCCTGTCTCCCAGCTGTGGGGAGTACCATCCACGGGCTTGGGTCTCCAGACTGAATGAAAAGGAGAAAGTGAACTGAGAATCAGCATTCGTTGCCAGTGCTGTTTGCTTCTTGGCTGTGGGCTCAGTGTGACCGGTCTGGCCGCATCCTCTTGAACGGTAAGTTGAAATAAGCCTTTCAGCTAAAGTTTCTTCTTATCAGACACTTTTGTCACAATATTGGTGCTAGGAAGTGGGGCCATTGATGCGAGAAGCCCGGCTATGTGGTTTTATAGGCTTTTGGGATCAGTTTGTAGGAGGGATGTTGTAGAATTTGGAGCTAGAAAAGCCCTAGGATGCTGTCAGCAGAGCCTAATGGGCCATTCAGGAGTTTGGAAGACCAGAATGCTGAGGGCAACACAAATAGTGGAAGTCCAGCTCATAAGGTTTCAGAGGGGAACGAGGACGGTATCAAAAACTAGGCTAGACTCAGTTTATAGCACATGCTGCCAAGTGGACCAGCTGAATGCCAATATCATCCTGAGAACTTGAATGAATCTGAATTTAATGATGATGTCAAATTAAAAGAGAGACTAATTGGGCTGGAGAGATGGCTTAGCAGTTAAGCACTTGCCTGTGAAACCTAAGGACCCCGGTTCGAGGCTCGATTCCCCAGGACCCACGTTAGCCAGATGCACAAGGGAGCGCACGCATCTGGAATTCATTTGCAGTGTCTGGAGGCCCTGGTGCGCCCATTCTCTCTGTCACTCTCAAGTAAATAAATAAAAATGAACAAAAAAAATTTTAAAAAGTGTTTAAAAAAGATAAAAGAGAGACTAATGAAGAGATATGATGGAGAGCAGAGTTGTGAAGGGGAAAGTGGGGGAGGCGAGGGAAATACCATGGTTTCTTGTCTATAAGTATAGAAGTTGTCAATAAAAAATGTAATGGGATAATTTATTTGGCAGATGAAATCTCAATGTAGGATAGCTTTCAGGCTGTGTTATGGTTATTGGATCATTGCTCCAATTCAGGTATTTAATGAGAAAGAGAGATAGAGAGAGAGAGAGGGAGAGAGCACACGTGCAAGTCAGGCAAAAAAATATGAATGATATGCTGTTTGGTGGGGGAAAGATGGGAGTTTCAGGGTTGAGCTGAGAAAGCAGCCATGATTGTTAAAGAGATAAACCCCATTACAGAGAAACTCCTGGACTGCATTGCGGCCATAGGAAAGGTATCCTAAGGGCAAGACCCCACTCATCAGAGACCCCACCTTGTAAAGATGCAAGTTCATTTAGAAGGAGGGAGCCTAAACTGAAGATATCACCAAAGGAGTTGCCTGCTGTAAAACCACCACTGAGGAAGTGGCCCGGAAGACATACAAAAGCTGATGCAACTATGGCCCGAGAAGCTCAGGCTCCATTCCATGGCAACAAAGCTTGTCAGTGTTGTCCACATGGTACCAATTTTACAGGTGTGAAAGATGTATGAGATCATGGAGTCTTGCACTGTCTCTAGAGAGCTATTGAGACCAGGTGATGTGTGGCTGGGTTGGAATCCCTGAAAGGAGACCCTGATAGGCTACTGCATAAAGCTATAAAGTCTAAGTTGCAATGGAGACTATTTTGTTGGAGATACCAGGACCATGAGGAAAGCAGCAGAAATGGTGAAGAGCCAGTCCAAGAGAGACTGTGTCTTCCAGGTGTCCATAAGTCGAGGGGGCAGGACTACCCACGTCTTCTGGAGTCCATCACTAGTTTCACATGCCCAACATGGAGTGCCAAGATTTGATATTTTCCCTGCTGGGTATTGGGCTTGCTTTGGCCCATTCTTTGTTTGCTATGTCCCATTTCATCCTTTTGGAATAGGAAGGCTTACTCTATATTTTGAAGTATATAACTTACTTATTAATTTTATAGAGGCTCTCAGTTAAGCAGTTTCTTTGAGAGCTGGAAGAAATTTTTTACTTTTGAACAGGGCTGGGACTGGCAAAGACTTTGGGGACTTTCTAGATTAGACTAACGCATTTTGCATCATGAGATGGCCATGAGCTTGTGGGGACAGGGCGCTAAGAGTGATGTTTGAATGTCAAGTTGACAAGGCGTAGACTTATGATTATTACGTTGTCAGAGTCGTTGGCTCTAGAGCCACCTAGGAGAAAAATCTCTGGGGTGCCTGTGAGGGAGTTTCTAAACTAGCTTAATGGAGGTAGAAGACCCACTCTAACTGTGGGTGGCACCATTCTATGATCTAGGCTTCCAAAAATGAATAAAAAGGAGAGAGAGAGAGAGAGAGAGAGAGAGAGAGAGAGAGAGAGAGAGAGGGAAAGAGAGAGGAAACAATCTTTTTTTTTTTTTAAATTTTTTATTTATTTATTTGAGAGCGACAGACACAGAGAGAAAGACAGATAGAGGGAGAGAGAGAGAATGGGCGTGCCAGGGCTTCCAGCCTCTGCAAATGAACTCCAGACGCGTGCGCCCCCTTGTGCATCTGGCTAACGTGGGACCTGGGGAACCGAGCCTCGAACCGGGGTCCTTAGGCTTCACAGGCAAGCGCTTAGTAGAGGAAACAATCTTGAACATCCATCACTTTGCTTCCTGAGTGTGGGTTCAATGTGACCAGCTGTTGCTATTGTTGCCAGGCCTTTCCCACCATGATCACATGTGTCTCCTCTAACTGAAAGCCAAAACAAGCCCTTCCTCCCTTAATTTGCTTTTGTCAGGTATTTTGTCACAGCAGCAAAGAAAGCAACTAATACAAATACTTACAGCTCAATTCTGTACATACTTAATTGTTGATAGGACCACTTTGCCTATGGGCAGCATGACTCCAGGCACTGCTATCAAACTGTGGTCCTTGGACCATCAATATCACTTGCATATTTTGTTGAAAAGAAAATTTGTATTCAGTTAGTAAATATAGGGTTGGACTTGCCATTCAAAATTTTGAATACATTTGTAGATGATGCTGGTGCTGCTGGCCCATGGACCATATATTTTGGTGGTCCTGCTTTGGAGGTCTTCCTAAAGGAGTTAAATTAGGCATTAAAAATAACCTGTTTTTACAGAGTAGTGTTGGGTGCATTATTCCCATTTTACTCACCAGGACTATGTGAGGTAGAGAAGTGAAACAATTTAACCATCCCTGCCTTAACTCATAGGTGACATTTCAACCTCAAATCAGCTTTCCTAAGATGCCACCAGCCTTGTCTATAACTTAGCTATAACCAAGTAAGTAGTAATTTGATTACACCCTTGTTAAACACGTGTGGAACATAAAAGAGAAATGAGAACTGATATGAAGTGTCCCTGCCTCTCCTTCTTATCCCTACTTCTTCATTTCTTTCCTTCTCTCAATATGATGTATTGTTTGGAGAAGCCTCAAATCTTCATCCGGACATTCAAGCCATTGAGAAGGAGTATGTCCAGCAGGAAATGGAATCCTGTGACATTAACCCACTGGAAACATATTTAAAGCAGCCACGCAAATGCCTTTCAACATCATTTTGGGGCACTGTTGTAGCCAAGTGTCAGGTTTGGGATGGTCTTTAGAAGTTTTCCACAGTGAATACCAATAACCCCATTGAGGAGGGCCCTCAGAAGAACTGGGGTGGGGAGAGGGCATATAAAAGCATAACCAGATGGGAATATTATCAATATGCAGTCAAGTTCACAATTAATTAAAAAAAAAGAAAAACTTCTGCATGGGATGTGAGGAATGGCTCTCCCATCCCTCCTAGCTTTAGCAGTCAGTTAAAGTCCTTTGGACCACGGAAAAACCATAGAGAAGAATAGAAAGGAGATGGACTAGTCAGGGAGTTAAGCTTGTTGGGTTGCTTATCCTGAGAAGTTTTTTTTTTTTTTTTTTTGCTAGATCTTACTGGTGCATTTAAAAAAAAATTATTAACATTTTCCATGATTATAAAATATATCCCATGGTAATTCCCTCCCTCCCCACCCCCACACTTTCCCATTTGAAATTCCATTCTCCATCATATTACCTCCCCATGACAATCATTGCAATTACATATATACAATATCAACCTATTAAGTATCCTCCTCCCTTCCTTTCTCTTCCCTTTATGTCTCCTTTTTACCTTACTGGCCTCTGCTACTAAGTATTTTCATTCTCACGCAGAAGCCCAGTCATCTCTGAGAAGTTTTCTTAGAAGACAAATCTCTTAAAGGAGGTACCCCACGTCATACATAAGAACACTGGTGATGTTTGCTCCTCAGTTCCACAGGGGTTGCTCTTCTTCTGTGCCTGTGCTATTGCTTCATCATTCCGTTTTTTCACTGGAGCCAATTTGAAATATTTCAGAGCTAAGTGGTGGTCATGCTTCCTTTTAAGGAAAAGTCCCAACCTGTGGCAAAATCATCTGTATAAGAATCTTTTAGTAAGGGTGTCCCACCTCTTTCTCCTTATGGAATCTTGGCCTTTGGCCTCCCTTTCTCTCTCTCAGTCTTTAAAAGTACTTTTAAAGCCTTAAAATTGTTTCCAGAGATATCATCAAATCTATGACTCTGGGCTGTGGTAGCATGTGCCTATACATACCCCTAGCACTTGGGAGGCAGAGGAAGAGGCAGAAAGATCATGGTCAACCTGGACTGCATAAGGAGACCCTGTGTCAAGTAACAACGATCCACAAAGTCAAGTAGCAGCAGCAGCAGCAGCAGCAAAAACTCCTGCTAACTTTTCACTGGTGGTTTGACCATTGTGAAGAAATGTCACAAAGGGCTTTGAAAGGAGAGATTCTAAATATTGACATGACAGAGCGCAAACAGACATCCTGCTTGCAATTCTTTGTGTTTTCAACAAATAACCTAAGGTGATGAGGATCAAAATACAAGCATCCTTGCCACTTGAATTCTCAGAACATGGCATTCTGGGGAAATTTGGAAAGCTGGCAAAATTAAATTAAAGCTAAAATCTTAGGTTAATTAACAAAAAGGCACCAATAGTTCCATACGTCAAAGCTTCTGTCTTCTTTCCAGCTAAAGCCCACCCTTCTGTATCCTCCATTTATCAGCGAGGGGGGTCACCCATCCGCTCTTGCTGTATGTATTTCAATCTGGTCCTGTCCGTTTCACTCTTCCAGCTCAGGTATTTCTTTTATCATCCATATCTTGACTCCTGACATAGTTCCTCAGTGGTCCAACTGCCTGAGGTCTTAATCTTTCCTACTCTTCTTAACATTTGTCTGAAATTCAAGTGCAATAATGTTTTTTTTTTTTTTTCCTTCCTGAAACTCATATCACCATAGGGGTGACATTCCACCATGTCTTTATGCCTTTCCAGGCCCTCCCTGATCAGGTCTCCATGTTTCTCATTTCTCAGCTCACCACTCCCTGCACTGACCTTTTTTTTTTTAAATTTAAAAAAAAGTATTTTTTTTTTTTTTTTTTTTTTTGAGAGCGACAGACACAGAGAGAAAGACAGATAGAGGGAGAGAGAGAGAATGGGCGCGCCAGGGCCTCCAGCCTCTGCAAACGAACTCCAGACGCGTGCGCCCCCTTGTGCATCTGGCTAACGCCTGCACTGACCTTTTATAAGGCGGAGCACTGCTGGAGGAGCTGTGCTGTTGGCAGTGAAACTTGCAGTTGGCCGTCCAGCCCTACTGTGTGGTGAGAGCTGGCTTACTCAGGCTGCTTTCGCTCTGCTGTCTATGGCAAAGTGAGCCTTACTTACTTCCCTTACCATGAGGAAGCTTCCCCTCAAAACCATAAGCCTGAAATAAACCCTTTCCACCCACAAGCTGCTTCTGGTAGGGTGCCTTATCGTAGCTGCATTTGGGAATTAAGATAATGTTAGAGCCATCCTCTATCTACACCAGCCACCCTGCATGTCTATACAATGGACCAAAGAACAATTGCTGTCAAATTCAGAAAGGAACTCAACTTGGCAAGGAGCTATCTTAATCTCTTGAGAGAGCACATGCCTGTGCCACAGGGTTCTTTCTTTTCTTTTCTTTTCTTTTCTTTTCTTTTATTTTCTTTTCTTTTCTTTTCTTTTCTTTTCTTTTCTTTTATTTTCTTTTCTTTTCTTATCTTATCTTTTATTATCTTTTCTTATCTTTTCTTATCTTCCCTTCCCTTCCCTTCCCTTCCCTTCCCTTCCCTTCCCTTCCCTTCCCTTCCCTTCCCTTCCCTTCCCTTCCCTTCCCTTCCCTTCCCTTCCCTTCCCTTCCCTTCCCTTCCCTTCCCTTCCCTTCCCTTCCCTTCCCTTCCCTTCCCTTCCCTTCCCTTCCCTTCCCTTCCCTTCCCTTCCCTTCCCTTCCCTTCCCTTCCCTTCCCTTCCCTTCCCTTCCCTTCCCTTCCCTTCCCTTCCCTTCCCTTCCCTTCCCTTCCCTTCCCTTCCCTTCCCTTCCCTTCCCTTCCCTTCCCTTCCCTTCCCTTCCCTTCCCTTTCCTTCCTTCCTTCCTTCCTTTCTTTCTTTCCTTCTGTCTCTCTCTCTCTCTCTTTTTGTTTGTGGTAGGGTCTCACTCTAGCCCTGGCTGACCTGGAATTCACTATGCAGTCTCAGGGTGACCTCAAACTCACGGCGATCCTCCTGCCTCCGCCTCCTGAGTGCTGGGATTAAAGGCGTGTGCCACCACGCCTGGCTCCCAAGGTTATTTCTTAAAGGTCCCATCAGCTCTCATATCGCCATGGTAGGGACCAAAGACCCAACACATGACCATATCTGAATCATTTCACCTGAAAAGGGAGCGCACTTTTCAGAATCATTAATTTTCCTCAGAGATACTTTCGTCATTGCACACCTCTCAGAAACAGCATTTGCTCCTTGGTTTGATTCTGGTTTTGCCTTTTAGTGAAAGCACATGTCCTATGGTGGTGCTAAGATGCATCCAGGTATTTTCTGTCTGCCAGGACAAACAGAAACACACGCGGACATGCGCACACACACACACACACACACATACACACACACACATGTTTCTAATTCTTTTTCTTGTTTAAGGAATAGCATTGGTAGCAAATTATTTACTTTTGTTTATTTTCCCTCTGATAGTAGGAGGTGAGAGAGTTTCTAATTCCTTCTTTGTGTGTGGGGTAAAATATATATAAGTATAAAATGTACTTTCTGAGGGCTGGAGAGATGGCTTAGCAACTAAGGTATTTGCCTGTGAAGCCTAAGGACCCATGTTCAACTTTCCAGGTCTTATGTAAGTCAGATGCACAGTGACCCAAGTGTGCAAGGTTGCTCATGTGTACAAGGTGGCACATGCATCTGAAGTTCAACTACAGTGGCTGCATGCACCCCCTTATACATCTGGCTTATGTGGGTCCTGGGAAACTGAGCCTCAAACTGGGGTCCTTAGGCCTCACAGGCAAGTGCTTAACAGCTAAGCCATCTCTCCAGCCCTCTCTTTCTCTCTCATAAAAAATAAATAGAAAAAAAAATCCTATCTCAACCATTTTAAATACATAGTCCAATGGCATTAAATAAGTTCATCTGTCAGCTGTCACCACTATCTTTCTCCAGAACATTTCCATTATCCTAAATCCAATTCCTTTTATTGCATCTGTTTTACTGGCCCAGATGCCCCTTGAAGCTGAGAACATGACTTACTTACTCACTCATCTTTTCATTCCCTTCCAGCCTTTCTACAGTAGACACCCCCAAATGCTTATAAAACTGCATTTACATTCCACAGAGGGAAGCTGAGAAGCAAGTGGTCATGTTACTACCTGAGGGAATGACAAAAGTACTTGATGAAGTCAGTGCTGTCTGTTCTGTTGCCAGTGCCACACACTTTTCTTCCCAGAATGCCCTGTGTGAATCATTGTATCTGTTTTGATTTTTCAAAAATATTTTTATTTATTTATTTGAGAGAAGAGGCAGAGAGAGAGAGAGAGAGAGAGAGAATATATGGGCCCACCAAGACTTCCTGCCAATGTAAGCAAACTCCAGACATATAGACATATGTGTCACGTTGTGTATCTGGTTTTATGTAGGCACTGGGGAATCAAACCCAGACCATCAGGCTTTGCAAGCAAATGCCTTCAGCTGCTGATCTGTCTCCTCAGCCCTGGATCATTGTAACTTTTATGGTATCTGACTGCCTTGTAACTTAAAGAATATTTGAAAGTTTTCTGTAAATTGAATGATATGCATTCATGTCTTACATTGTTTTATGAACACACACACACAAACACACACACACACCAAGGAATTTTTGGCTATCTCTCTTACAATTCTCGAACAAGAAGTCTACTTTGCCTAAAATTTTCATTGCTTAAAGGGAAGAAACCATTTTCTATCTGAAAACTGCTTAATCAAGTAATGTCAAGAATGTAGGTTTAGGAAGGAAAGGCCAAGTCCCATCAGGGTTCACGTCTTAAAGGATCATTTTAAAGAATTCAGTCAATTTTTTATATGATGCTTTAAAGTTCAAAAGCTGGAGAAAAATGAAGTGAGTTGGTAAAAGCAGATGAGAGAATTTGCCGACTGGAAGATGACTCAAAGGTGCTCATAGTCTTCTCTGAAGACAAATACAGTATTTTGAAGTAAAAAGTGAAAATATGGAAGAATGTTTGACTGCATTCTGTTAAGCTTAGGCAGATAGATATTAGACTAAAGCAGACTGTAGGTTTTTTGAAACAGAGCTCATGTAATTTGTTGCTATGGTATATATATATACATATATATCATTATATATATATTACTAAATATATATATTTATATATATTACTAAATATTCACTATATATTACTATATATATTATGAAATATATATATTACTATATATATTATATATATGACTAAATGCACATCTAGTTGTTAGGAAAGATTAAGAGGAAATATAGTTGAATTTAGGGAAAAGATTGTCAATTGAACTGTCAATAGCAAGCTATAATCTCCTATCTTCCTCATAGAAATCAATATTACCCGTAGGTCACGCTTTTTTTTTTTTTTTTGGATCCCTACTATTCTATAAGATAATTTATCCTTACTCTGAAGTGTGTAGGGATGACAAATGAGAAACCATTGGTTTATATGGATCATGTAGTTGGAGTCAATGGATTATTGCCATCATGTATAAAACTCAGAAAGGTCTTAATATTTGCTCTTGAATACTACTATTCGTTTGTATCTTATTCTAAGTTAGAGCTATGTTAGAGAAAGACTTGTAATTATGCATGAAAATTTAAATTAAGATTTTTTTTGTTTATTTTTATTTATTTGAGAGTGACAGACAGAGAGAGAAAGAGGCAGATAGAGAGAGAGAGAATGGGCTCATCAAGGCCTCCAGCCACTGCAAATGAACTCCATATGCATGCGCCTTCTTGTGCATCTGGCTTACATGAGTCCTGGGGAATCGAGCCTGGAACTGAGGTCCTTAGGCTTCACAGGCAAGCACTTATCAACTAAGCCATCTTTCCAGCCCTAAATTAAGATTTTTAACTTTTGCTTTTGTTAGGATAATAGCTGCTACAATCAGTTAGCCACCAAATTTCAGTTTTATAGTACAAATGTGAGGAAGAGGAGCCTGGAGTGAATAGGGGGCGGTCGGGAAGCATCCTCTTTTCTCCAGCTGTGGGCTGCACAGGTCCCACAAATCCTGTTGTTGCAGTTTTTGAGATTGACAGGGCCTTTGTTGTCTCAAATGGGCTAGACTCAAATGGATGGGGTTCCTGAAAGAAATTAAGGGATGTGGACAAGGAGGTGAGGAGGTCAAAAGTAGATTTTGTTAAGCAAAATATAGAAAAAGACTCCCAAGAGAGTGAGCAGGTTCCCTAAAAGGAAGACAGAAAGGGTTGTTGGATTAGAGGCTTTTTAGGATTTCAGCCTGCATTCACTTCACCATTATTTTTTTTTCCCCTTCTTCTTTTTGTCTAGATTTATTTAATTCTCTCTGTCTTTCCCTTTCTTGATGAAGAGCTCTGACAACAAACTTTTTAAATGAAAGTATCTGCTTGGATCAATGAAGCCATAAAAGGTGCTGAAAGGGAAAGAAAGGAAGTAATTTTCCCTTGAACCAAGAGCAGCGTGACTATGGGCACAGGGAGGGGCTGGAAGGGGGGGGTCACGTGTTCCCCACCTCCCCTAGTGGGGCTTACCTTCTTAGGAAGGAAGACTCCCTTGGAGGGTCTAAAGATCAGCTTTTGTGGTTCTATACTTAGCTCTTTTCCCAAAAGACTGTTCACAGCCTCAGTTATATCAGTCTGTTTTCTGCTGCTCTCATTTCTTGTCCTCGGTAAAAGTATGACCCATGTCTTATGTGGAGAGCCCCTCCCAACACAGTTTCTTAAAGGGAAACTTCTATCAGAGAACAGAGTTCAATCTTGACTTATGATCACTTTGTACATAGTCCTATTGGTCAGCAAGAGAGTATCCTGGCCTTTTCTCCCCATGGTTCATGCCACTTACAGAGTGTAATTGAAGCAGTAATGGAAAATGCTAGGTTCCTAGATATGCCAGTATTTCTAGGTCCAAAGACTGGGACAACTGTGCAGCCAATGCACATGTGTTAGCCAGTTTTCTGGGTCTGTAAAGGATATCTGAGATAGCCAACTTATAAAGAGGAACGGTCAATTTTGCCTCAGAGTTTTGGCGATTTATGTCCATGGATGGCCAATTGCTTTGGGCCTGTCGCGAGACAGCGTACAATGGCAGGAAGCAATTGATGAGGCAGTTGCATCTGGGGTCCCAATATCCTCTTTATGGGCACAATTCTTCCCAATTCTTAACTTCTCCCCACTGGATCCCACCTCTTCAATTTTCACCACCTCTCAGTAGCATCACCAGCTGGAGACCAAACATTTCAATACACAAACCATTGGGAGAATGTTGCAGTTACCTTCTCATTGCTGGGACAAAACCCCAACCAGAAAAAACTTGTGGGAGGAAAGGGTTTATTGCAGGCTTACAGATTCCAGGGGAAGCTTCATCATGGTGGAAGAAGCTAGCTCACTTCATCGTACATCCATAACAGAGCAGAGCAGAGCAGAGCAGAGCAGAGCAGAGCAGAGCAGGAGAGAGAGAGAGAGAGAGAGAGAGAGAGAGAGAGAGAGAGAGAGAGAGAGAGAAGAGAAGAAGGACAGCGAACACCAGCAAGCAGGAGCTGACTCTGAACACACTTTAGGACTGGACTCCAGATCCACCTTGAGTGACACACCTCCTCCAGTAGGGCTCTTCCTGCTGGAGATTAAGTAGGAAGCTTAATAAAAAGTACCCTGAGGGGGTGCTGGAGAGAGATCTCAGTGGTTAAAGACACTTGTTTGCAAAGCCTGATGGCCTGGGTTTGATTCTCCAGTGCCCACATAAAGCCAGATGTGCAGTGTGGTACATGCGCCTGGAGTTCATTTGCAGTGGCAGGGGGCTCCCTGTGTGCCTATTCATTCTCTTTTTCTATCTCTCTCCTTGCAGACAAATTATAATAATAATAAAAATACCTCAGGCTGTGGGGCCATTTATACTCAAAACCACTACAGGATCAGATCCACACCATAGCAAGATCTTTGTGGAGAACACTTGTGCCAATTAGGTTCTCAAAACCAAAGATTATTTTATTTCAAGGTTACAGAATGGGATAGGAAATAAGATAAAGGAAAACTATATACATCTTACGCAGCTTTGTAGAACTTTATCAACTACCCATATGTGGTGGCTTGAATTAGGCTTCCCCCATAAACATGTGTCCTGAATGCTTGATCCCCAGCTGGTGGCAATTTGGGAATTGGAGCCTCCTGGAGGTGGTGTGTTGTGGTGGGTGCTCTTATGGGTTCATAGCTAGCTTCCCCTTGCCAGTGTTTTCCATACTTTGCTGTTGTTGTCCACATTATGTTGGCCAGGAGGTGATGTCCAGCCTCTGCTCATGCCACATTTCCCCCTACACTCATGGAACTTCCCCTCGAGCCTGTAAGCCAAAATGAACCCTTTTCTCCCGTAAACTGCTTTTGGTTGGGTGCTTTTTGCCAGCAACAAGAAGATAACTGCAACAGTAAAATTTGTACCTAGAGTGAGGTCATTGCTGACTGTGTGGCTTTTGACATTTTGGAGCTGATTTGTGGGAAGAATGTGGAAGAATTTGAAACCTTGGCTTAAGAGATGCCTTGCAGGGCTGTAAGTACAGCTTGATGAATTCTGGTCAGAGTTGAAAGATCTGTATGCAGTGGAACTATGGACTGTGAGATTTTGCTTATGAGGGTGAGAGCATTGTCAGGACTGGTCTAGGAGCAGTTTGGGTGAGAGGCTTGCTGCATTCTGCCTGCCTGTGTCCCCAGAACTTGTGTGGGGTTGCTTTGCATACTAATGAACTCATGTGAGAGATGGACGTGGCATAGAAAGAAAGCTTTGGGGTCAAGAAAATGGTTTGGTTCAGCTGCAATTATTTGAGAGATTACAACCATTGGGATTGGGCCATCTCATCTACGTTGGGCTGGCAGAAGTATGCACACTTCTTTGAAAATAAGGGGCATGAATGCTGAAGGAGTGTCCTGCTCTTCAAAGTCATCTTTATTCACCACTAGATTAACAAGTTGGAAGCCCACCTGGTACTATGGGGTATAACAAATGCAGGAAAGAGAGGATCATTGGATTTTCAATGTGGTTTTGTTCTTTGGAAATGGCCATGGGCAATGTGAAGCATTGGAGGAAGTCTCTGTGTGGCTGCCCGATGGAGCCATAAGGACAAACCATGGGTTGCAGTGGAGAACCTAGTGGAGACCCAGGGGAGATGCCAGGACTGTGGGATGGCTGCCAGTGAGAGTTGCTGACTTGGGATGTATTGTTTCCCAGGATATGAGGAGTCCAGCTGGAGGGTCAGAATTTGAACTCCAGAGATTTGTAACTGGCTAGAATTATTGGACGTAGCGAGTTGTTACTGGTTAGAGTTGTCAGACTTGGAGCTACAGTTTGATGTTTGTCCTGTTTAAATCTTGTATTGGTTGAATATTTCTTTGCTTTGCCCAATGCCGTCTTTTGCAGTGTGAATATTTATTCTGTGCCATTATTAGTATTATTACTTGGCCTTATGGCTCAGTTAAGATGCCTGATCCACATCATCACAAAGTAGAAAAATGATAATTATAAAATGCCTTGGACTGTGGGGATGTTTCAACAGTGTTAAGATTGATAAAAACTATGGAGATTGTTTTCATAATATTTTTTTCTTTGTTTGATTTTAGAGGTAAGGTCTCACTCTAGCTCAGGCTGACCTGGATTTCACTATGTAGTCTCAGAGTAGCCTCCAACTCATGGTGATCCTCCAACCTCTGCCTCCTGAGTGCTGGGATTAAAGGCATGTGCCACCACACCTGGCTCCAATAATACTTTTTTTTTTTTTAAATGAGAGGGAGAGAGAGAGAGAGAGAGAGCGAGAGAGAGAGCAAAAAGAGAAAGACAGAGAGAATGGGCATACCACGGCCTTCAGCTCCCATAAGCAAACTCCAGAAGTATGCTCCACCTTGTGCATCTAGCTTACGTGGGTCCTAGGACATCTAAACTGTGTCCTTTGGCTTTACAGACAAATGCCTTAACCGCTAAGCCATCTCTCAAGCCCATGGTGACTTTTAAAGTTGGGCTGAATACATTGCATTTTACATCATGGACAGTTATCAGTTTATGGGGGCTAGGGACAGAATGCCATTATTTGAATTAGGTGCCCTCCATAAACATGTGTTCTGAATGCTTAGTTCCCAGCTGCTGGCAGTTTGGATAGTGGATCCTCCTAGAAGCAGTGTATTGTTGGGGTGAGTTTATGGGTGTTCATGGCAGTCAGGTTCACATTGCTGGCAGAAAACACCCAACTAAAAGCAACTTGTGAAAAAAGGTTTATTTTGGCGTATAGATTTTCAGAGAAGCTCCATGATGGCAGGGAAAAATGGTAGCATGAGCTGAGGGTGATCATCACTTCCTGGGCAACATCAGATGGACAACAGCAACAGGAGAGTGTGCCAAACACTGGCAAGAGGAAGCTGGTTATAACACCAGTAAGCCCGCCCCCAACAATACACCACCTCCAAGAGGTGTTAATTCCCAAATCACCATCAGCTGGGAATCCACCATTCAGAAAACCTAAGTTTATGGGGGACACCTGAATCAAATCACCACAGTGTTCTAGCCAGCTTCCCCTTTCCAGTGTTTGGCACACTCTCCTGCTGCTGTTGTCCACCTGATGTTGGCCAGGAGGCCTCTGCTCATGCCATGTTTTCTCCTGCCATGATGGAGCTTCCGTTGGAGTCTGTAAGCCAAAATAAATCCTTTCCTCCCATAAACTGCTTTTGGTTGGGTACTTTCTGCCATCAACAAGAATCTAATTGCAACAGTAAGGAAGTTGTACTGAATACAGCTTGCAGTGTGAGGTGGTCATGAGCCTATTAGTGGTGGGATGAGGCAGTGAATGTGACTCAGGTATTTTATTAAGCTTGTTAATTGGGATCTGCTGCTGCCTGGATGGAAGAGGTGTCACGGGGCAGATCCTGGAGCCCAGCCCTAAGGTGTCAATGGGGTCAGATCTGAATTCCAGCCCAAAGGTATGCAGAGTGGTTTAGCTCTGGTGGTTCTTGCCTGTGGTGCTGGATGCTTGCTGGTGTCTCTTTGGAAGTATGAACGGGAGCCAGCTTCTTCTGCCATGGATAGAACTCCCGAGGTTGGTAAGTCAGAAATAAACCCCATTCTTCATAAACTGTTTGGTTGGAGATTCACCCCAGCAATGTGAAGCTGTCTACTATACCATATTTTCCTCAAGCTTTTAGAAACACGATTCAAACGCATGCCCAGCTAAACCATAGTTTGAAAGCTTTGCCCAAGATTCTTTGTCCCCCAAAGCGATGATACTGGTGTGTGTCTATATTTTTGTCACACATGTGTGATTGCATTGTAATGAATAATATCCCTGGGTATTTCCAAAACTTTATGCAAGTTCTACTGATGGGAAGGATTCTGAAATGTCCTAAATTAGGTTATAGGAAGGAGGGTGGAGGGCAGGAAGAGATGAGCCAATAGGCAGAAAGAAGACATGGCTTCTTCATACGGGCTGAAGATGAGTTGTCCTGATGATACCACACTTTGCTTACAGAACCAAACAGAACACAAACTTCTAATTAAGGGTGCTGCTCCTGACCTCTTTCTCTTTTTTAAAGGGGGGCATGCATGTAATCACCGTTATTTATCTTTTATCTTTTTGTAAGCACATGAGAGAGAGAGAGAGAGAGAGAGAGAGAGAGAGAGAGAGAGGAAGAGAGACTGGTGCGCCAGGGCCTCGAGCCACGGAAATCGAATTCCAGACACTTACACCACCTAGTGCGCATGCATGGTCTTGCACACATGTGTTGCCTTGTGCATCTGGCTTACATGGGTTCTGGGGAGTCAAACCTTAACTGCTAAGCCATCCCTCCAGCCACTGGCCTGTCTTTTCATCATCTCTTATCAACAATGGGTTCAGATCAGTATAAGTGATTTTTCTTCTCCCTGCATTTTTAATCATAACATGCCTTGCTCCTTCGTGTCTGCTCCCCATTCCCCAGCTGTCTGTCTGGGCTGACGCCTTAGGGACTCTGGCCCAGAACTGGTTCTTTGCCCTTTGGCTGACACCAGAGCTCGAAACAGCTCAGTTAGCCCTTTTATCTCAGCGACTGCTTTGTTTCAAAACTTCACCTTAATGCTATCACACTGTATACATAGATTTGAAATTTACATTTCAAGCTCAACAGAATGCTTTTAGCTGTGTGCAGTTTTGATTCATTCCCTTTGCCATGATAGCTTTCAATTGTAGACTGAACTGTGATTCGGTCATCCCCATTTTCCTCTCTGTAATAGTGTTACTGTTACAGAGAGTGAGCTTCAGTTGTCTGTTTCGGTGCTGGGAATGGAGCACAGGCTTGCCCGTTTGCATTTCCTTCCCATATTGAGGTTTCATCTGGTCTTGATTCCAGGGCAATGCCGCTTTGACAGAATGTGTTGGCAAGCACCTGTCTCACTACTGCAACTCAGCATTGTGGAGAGTACTGGACCACATATTGTCTACCAGGGAATCCTGAGCCAAAATTCAGAATCCAAAACAAGAGTTCCTACCGAATGCACATTACTCCCATCAGAAAGTAGAAAAATGCTAAGTTGGACCATTGTAACCTGGGACTAATGGCCATGTCTTCATGATCGTTCACTGATAACATTCTCTGATACTGCCTTAAATTTCATTTACTTATTTAAGAGAGAGAGGGAGAGGGAGAGGGAGAGGGAGAGAGAGAGAGAGAGAGAGAGAGAGAAAGATAACCACCAGAACCTCTAACCACTGCAAATGAACTTGAGCCACATGTACCCCCTTGTGCATCTGGCTTTAAAAAGCACTGGGGACTCAAACCTGGGTCCTTTGGCTTTGCAAGCAAACACCTTAACTGCTAAGCCATCTCTCCAACCTGTTGATATTGCTTTATTTCTTCATTGGCTGAAGGGTTACTTGAAATTGTGTCGTGGCTTGATTCTGGCTACAATGAAGCCTATATTCCCATGAATTCCATGTGTACTTGAGAAGGATGCTGCTTTGGGGTGGAGGGATCCACGTTGTGAGTAAGTTCAAGTGGAAAGTGGACTGGAGAGTCCATATCCTCCTCATTTTCTATTAACCCTATCAGTTGTTTAGATAAGTGTCTTATGGTCCCCTGCTAAACTATGTTTTGTCTTTCTTTTTTTTTTAATATTTATTTTTATTTGGGACAAAGACAGAGGTAGAGAGATAAGAGCATGAGAATGGGTGTGCCAGGGCTTCTAGCCTCTGTAAATGAACTTCAGAGATCTGTTTCCATGGTGATTTTAATTTGTTAAGTTGAACCAGAGATTAACCATTACATAGTAGTAACTCTGGTGTATCTTTATCCATACTTTTCTACTTTTACCTCTCTCTGTCTCTTGGTACTGGAGATTAAAACCAGGGTCTCAGGAATGCTAAGCGAAAGCTACCACAGAGCTACATTCCAGACCACCTTTTTACTTTTGAGGTCTCTCGAAGCTGCCCAGAATGGCTTTGAGCTCATTTCACATTCCAGGCAGGTCTCGGACTTGTGATACCCTTTAGTTTGAACTGGGATTGCAGATTTGTGCCACCAAGCCTAGGTTAGGTTTAGTTTTAGTTTAGTTTAGGCAACTCAGAGCCTGGTCTCTTCAGAGAAGCACTTTGATAGATTTGTTGTTATTGGGTGGAGGTCGGTTTTGGGAACTTCATAGGTTTCTGAAGCCACTCTTCTTTGGGATTTTTGGATTAGCTCCCAGCACTCCTATGACAAACCGTGGCTAATATTGTGCCTGCCCAGCCGGATTCTGTGCAAGGAGGATGTGTAAACAGAAACTCTGAGGTCAACCTTCATGGACGTCAGTTTTATTATGACACAGTTAGGAATGCCACGTTTACTATGCCATGTCTGCTGCTAGAGAAGAAGACACTTGACCCCCGGAAGTATCCCCAGGGAGACAAAATGGCTTCTCTGTCTTCCTTAGCTTTGGACATACTTTTAGGTCTGCCCTCAGCAGGGACTCCCTGCTTACTGGAATCCCCTCTGACTAGAGTCTCTGCTGCAAGGAATGCCTATGGCAAAGTCCCCACCATTTATCACCCCCCCCCACGGACTGAGGCCAAGTTCCAGGAAGCAGGGAGTCCACTCCAGCCTGAAGAAGGAGGCATGTCAAAAAAAAAAAAAAAAAAAAAAAAAAAAAAAGACCTAAAACTGATCCTGGGAAAGCTGCACAGAAAACCATGTTCCCAGAACACTACGTCAGAAGGGAGCCCCCTCCTCATGGAGCCACCCTAAAACTGAACAGCCTTTCCTTGGGGCAGGTTCATGTGCTGGAAGTACGGGCCAAGAAGAATAGCAGATGGCCTGTTGAAACTCCATTGCTGCATGTCAGAAAAGAACTGTCCCATTAAAATGCAGGGGCGACGGCAAGTCAAAAAGATATCAGTAGGAGGGGCAAACCGGGCACATCTCTGCGTGTGGTTTTATTTATCTACAGCTTTTGCTAAAGTTCTGTGTGGCTGACAGGCCATCATAGTGTGCATTTATGGGGAATGATGTGGCCGGTCACTACATCTCAACGCTGCTGGTTAAATCGTGCCTATCAGCAACTCTAGTGGCTCAGGAGACACATCTTACTGCATCCTGTTTATGGGGAACCTAGAAAGACTGAACTAGCAGTAGACAATGGAAGGATGTCTGTTTGCCACAGGCCATAGAATGTTCAAGGAGGAAGCAGGTAACTGAAAAGAACTCGGGCTGGTAACTGAACACCCAGATCCTTGGGGAGCTGGGCTGGAGGTTCATCTCTTGCCCAGCACTTGTTCCGAGGCAGGTGCTTGACTGAGAAAGGAGACCCTGGGGAGTGAGGCTTGTGGCTCTGTCCTGTGCAGGTCCTGACCTGGTCTGTGGCCACTGAGCCCCAGTACTCTACCTCTTGTCAGGAGGGGCTCTTTGTCTCTATGGTGACCCTGGGCATGATTCCCGCCCCCCCCCATTCCTCAGAGTCCCGTGGGACTCAAGCCCACTCCATTTCCCGAGGATGGAGGTCGGAGGTAGAGGTGGGCTCTTCCGTCTTACCGGCAGGTGGCATTGGTTCTGTCCTCAGCTCTGAGTGTTAAGAGATGGACTTTCTCCAAGAGGACAGTGTTAGTAGTGACTGGTGTTTGAGTGATTTTAGTGCCCTTAGGAAGAGGCCTCAGAGCCCTTCCTCACCAAGCGAGGACAGCAGAGAGATGTGTTCTGTATCTGTCGTGCTGCATCTCACCAGACACCGACTCTAACAGAACCTTGATCTTATCTGTACAGCTTCTAGAACTGAGTGGTCCTTGTCCATTGGCCAGAATCACTTGCTTAGGGATTTGGGTTATAGCAGCTCGAAGAGACTAAGACCTGAGACTGTGAGCACTTACGGTGTGGTCAGTGCCACCTACCACAGTCATAGTATGTGGGTGGATTTGAAATAGAAAACACGCGTTACTTTAAATTACCCAGTTCCTTTTTAAATATAAAGGGCATGCTAGCAGCTATGGGATGCTCATCAGAAGCCTGCTGATTTTTGCAGGGTGGTTGGTTTTCAATCATTCATTCATTCATGAGATTGGGTCTGGATGTGTTGCCAAGGCTGGCCTTCAGTTCCTAGGCTCAAGCAGTCTGTGTGTGTGTGTGTGTGTGTGTATGTGTGTGTGTGTGTGTGTGTGTGTGTGTGTGTGTTATGTCCATGAGTGTATGATGTGTATGTGATGGATACATGCATATGTCCTATGACTATAGTGTGTATGTAGTATATACATATTTGTATAAAGTGTGTGTATTATGTGTGTGTGTGTGTGTGTGTATGTGTGATGTATGTGGGAACATTTGGGACACGTGGTAGAAATTTTCAGTTCTCACAGTGGTTGGGTTCCTGCAGACAGGAAGTCAGGACCCACCCCCACTGGGGTTACATGTTCTGGCCACACAGGGATTGGCCTGCACAGTGTGGTCAAAAACAACCTTGCAGGGGCTGGAGAGATGGCTTATGGTGAAGGCGCATGCCTGTGAAGTCTAAGGACCCCGGTTTGATTCTCTAGGTCCCACGTAAGCCAGATGCACATGATGGCGCATGTGTCTGGAGTTCGTTTGCAGTAGCTAGAGGCCTTGGCATGTCCATTCTCACTTTCTCTCTCTTTCCCCTTCTCACTGTCTCTAATAAGTACATAAAAATAAAATCTTTAAAAAAGAAAAGAAGACTAGATTTGAAGATGGCTGACCAGGCATGATGGCTCACACCTTCAATCCCAGCACTTCAGAGGCAGAAGTAGGAGGATCGCTCTGAAAAAAACAAAACAAAACAAAAAAACACCCTTCAAGCTTCTAATGAAAAACACTGCTTTTCCCATGTAAGAAACCAGAAACTGTTGTTCTCTCATTGCATCAAAATACTCAGAGCCAGAAAAGCTCCAAAACCTCTTAGGTGAATCTTGGGGCTTTAATTCCTGACTGGCTGCACTCAGACAGGTTTACCTCCCTGCTGAAAGTGTCAGGTGACATAATACTCTCACTGCCATGAGAGACCCACCCCGAGAGGAAGCCCAGGGTCTTCCTGTGTCAGAGCTGCCTGTAGCCACACAAGTCAGCCAGCCAGAAAAGCCCCAGAAAAGCCAAGGAGACTTGAAGCTCTTCCCTCCCACCCTGCCTTTGTCTTGGTCCTTTCTTAAGAACTGGGGGAGTCAGCAGCTGCAGCAGGATTACCTTCAGTGTGGAAGGAGGGATGCCACCATGCCACCTGCTCAGCAGGGTCTCTGAGAGGAAGCAGCAGGAGAGAAGAGATAGATACCTGCTGCTCTGTAAATAAGGGGACCTGCTGACTCCCCACCACACCCAGGAGGTGCCTTGGGGAGAGTGCTTGTGGAGCTTAGCAGCACCTGGAGTTACATGGGGAGGGAGGGGCCCCTGACACTTGCCTAGGGTATGGGCTTGTACAGCTGGGAGATAGGACGCAGCTCTAGGGTGCAGCAATTGCTTGCCCCATGGGTACTGAGGTGGTTTGAATATGAAGCGATCCCATAGCTCGTGTGTCTGTGATTAAGCCTCGTGCCAAATCCCCAGCTGGTGGGGCCTTTAAGAGATGGAACCTTGCTCACGGAGATGTGTCACTGAGGTTGATTAGCCCAGCCAGTTAATTCTAGCTAGCTCATTCTTGCTGCCACCTTCCAGCTGATGTGACATGATGTGATGGTCAGCCTCTACTTGGCCGTGCGTTCTCCACCATGATGAGACTGAAATAGATCTTTTCCTTCCAAAATCTGCCTTTGGTCAGGTGTCTTATCCCAGCAACGAGAAGGTGACTGTCAGGTGTATCTGCAAAAACTTCTCTGCTCAGATTGTTTTAAGTCCTAAATTCAAATGTCCTGCACCAAGCCCCTCACCCGTTGTTGCAGTTAGCTTTGCATTGCTGGCAGAAAACACCAGACCAAGAGTGGCTTGTGGAAGGAAAGCACTTGTTTTGGCTTGCAGACTCAAGGAGAAGCTCCCTGATGGTAGGGGAAAACAATGGCATGAGCAGAGGGTGGACAACAGCAACAGGAGAGTGTGCCAAACACTGGCAAGGGGAAGCTGGCTATCACACCCATAAGCCAGAGCCCTCCACCCCCAACAATACACTGCCTCCAGGAGGCTTTAATTTCCAAATTGCCACCACCTGGGGACCTAGCATTCAGAACACCTAAGTGTATAGAGGACACCTGACTTTAAAACTTTAAAAGTCCTCGTAGTTAAAAGCTGTGCTTGGTGGCACACACCTTTAATCCTAGCACTTGGGAGGCAGAGGTAGGAGGATTACTGTAAGTTTGAGAGCAGCCTTGGCTACAGTGAGACCCTATCTTGGAAAAAAAAAGTCCTCATCGTTTTTATCAATCCCAATGATGTTCATATATCCTCATAGTCCAAGATCTTTTAATTCAGCCATAATACCAAAAAGAAAACACCATAAAGAACACAGAATAAATATTCACACTGCAAAAGATGGCATTGGATGTAGAAAAAAAAAAAAATTAAACCAATGCATGATTTAAAACAAGCTGGGCAGACCTCAAACTTTGTAGCTCCAAGTCTGACAACTCTATGCAGTGACAAGTTTCCATGAAAATTCTAACCAGTGACAAGTCTCTGGAGTTCCAATCCTACTCCTCTAGTATGGCTGCTCATAGCGCCAGGCATACTCCATTTAGCGCTGGCAGCTCTTCTTGGCAGCCATCTCATAGTCCTGGCTTCTCTACTGGGTCTCTACTGCAAACCACGGTTCATCCTCAGGGCTCCACGGGGCTTCCACGCAGGTAATCCAACAACCCTGCTTCATACTGCCCACGACCATTTCCAAGAAAACAAAACAAGGTTGCGAATTCAATGGCTCTCTATTTCATGCTTTTGTTATATTCCATAGTATCAGGTAAGGCTATCAATTTGTTAATTCAGGGGGTGGAAATAAATATGACTTTGACTAGCAGGATACTCCTTCAGCATTCAGGCCTCTTACTTCAAAAGAGTCTGCTGTTGTCCCAGTGCAAATCAGCTGGCCCAATCTCAGTGGTTCTAATCTCTAAAACAATTGCAGATGAATGGGCAGCAGTTTTGGCCCAAAGATTTTCTTTCTTTCTGTGCCATATACATCTGTTCACAACCATCCATTTCCACACAATGCAACCCTGCACAAGTTCTGAGAACACAGGCGAGAACACAGGCAGGCAGAATGGAGCAAGCCTCTCACACAAACTGCTTCTAGCCCAGTCCAGGCAAAGCTCTTTCTCACCCTCATATGCCAAACCTCACAGTCCATAGTTCTTACTGCATTCAGGTCTTTCAGCTCTGACCAAAATAATCCATCAAGCTGTACTTACAGCACTGCAAGGCATTTCTTAGGCCAAGGTTTGAAATCCTTCCACATTCCTCTTGAAAATCAGCTCTAAAAGGCTAAAGGCCACACAGTCAGGTTCCTAGCAAGCAGTGACACTACTTGTTGGTATCAGTTTTACCGCTGTAGTCAGCTTCGTGTTGCTGACAGAAAACACCTGACCAAGAGCAGCTGGTGGGAGGAAAGGGTTTATTTTGGCTTACAGACTTGTAGTGATGGCAGGGGAAAATAATGGCATGAACAGAGGTTGGACATTACTTCCCAGGCAACATCCGGTAGACAACAGCAGCAGGAGAGTGTGCCAAACACTGGCAAGGGGAAGCTGGCTATAACACTCATAAGCATGCCCCCAAGAATACACTGCCTCCAGGAGGTTTCAATTCCCAAATTGCCACCAGCTTAGGACCTAGCATTCAGAACACATAAGTTTATTGGGGAACACCCGAATCAAATCACCATACCACTACACTGGAATATATCAGACCAGTTGCCATTGTTTAACTATTCAGAATAAATTAATCACTGTGACTCTTCAGAAAGGGGTTTCACTCTCAAGCTTCCCCAAGGCTGGTGAGGCTGGAGTGTATTCTCAGCTATCCTTTTAGTACATTAAACAGTACTGACCCACCCATTCTGTGGGCCAGTCTTCGTGACATGTGGGAACATTAGCAATGCCAATGGATAAGAAAACAGAAAGGTGTGTGTGGTCAGTGGGAACCAGTGCCCTGTGCACAGCAGCTCTCTGACACCTGAGCCTGTCATGATGTCCCTGACATGGGAAGGATCTTCCAGCTGTGGTCAGAATGAGCATCTTAAGAGACTGTCCTGGGATAGGTGGGTGTGCCCAAGAGAAGCACAACTGTCCTAATGACAGAAATGGAGGGATGGAGAGATAGCTTAGCAGTTAAGGCACTTTCCTAAGGACCCAAGTTCAATTCTCCAGGACCCACCTAAGCCAGATGCACAAGGTGGCACAGGTGTCTGGAGCTCGTTTGCAGCAGTTAGAGGCCTTGGTGCACCCTATTTGCTCTCTCTCTGCCTCTTTCACTCTCTCTCTCAAATACATAAAGGTAAAAAGTAATAAAATTACAAATTATATATATATATATATATATATATATATATATATATATATATATATATATAAATGACACAGGGTCAGGTCAGTAATAAAGGATGTAGGCTGGAGATGTAGCTTAGAGGTAGAGGGATTGACTAGTGTGTTAGTCACTTTTTTCATTGTTGTGACAAAATACCCAAAATACCTGATGAAAGCAAAGTAGGGAAGAAAGGAGGGGGAGTTCCGCCATCACCACACAGGCACGGCTGACATCCGCCCGGGCCTGGCTGCAATGACTGGGGCAGGTGTGTTTTCCTCTCCAAGCATTTGATGAGAGGGAATAGGAGCCAGAACTTCTGAGGCATCCGTGAGGTCTTTCTAAGGAGGAGAGTGTAAGAGACACTCAAGAGGATGAGAGGGGAAACCTGACTCAGAGTTCATGAGCTCCTGAGTCCCTATATCCACCGCCCCCTCCACCCCCCCAAGCTTGCTGAGGTCAGCCAGAGCCAGGGCTCAGCTTTTCCCAGCTAGTGGTCTGGTCAAGAAGAAGTTGAAGGAGTTGCCTCTAGCACGTCCCACTCGGTGGTGGTGGTAGGGACCAGGAAGAGGACCATCTCTCCTACTTGCTGCTTTGATGTGCTCCTCCGGGGTTAAGTTCAGACTGGTCCCTGGAGAAGATGCTACCCCATGAAGGTGCTCGGTGCTTGATGCATAGTCACCGGATGCAGGAACCTGCTGGGGTGAAAAACTTGGCAGCTCCACCCCCAACCAGCCACTCTCCACATCCAGAGGCTCACTTGGGTTTTAGCTACTGAGATTCTTCTGGAACAGTAAACACCTGACACTTCTTTTCTTTTTTTTTTTTTAATTTTTTTTTGTTCATTTTTATGTATTTATTTGAGAGCGACAGACAGACAGAAAGAGGCAGATAGAGAAAGGGAATGGGTGCACCAGGACTTCTAGCCACTTCAGATGAACTCCAGATACGTGTGCCCCCTTGTGCATCTGGCTAATGTGGGTCCTGGGGAATCGAGCCTCGAACCAGGGTCCTTAGGTTTTGCAGGCAAGCGCTTAACTGCTAAACCATCTCTCCAGCCCTACACTTATTTTCTTGAAGTCACGTTTAAGTTCTATCTACTTTTGGGGAAAGTGGCTTAAAAACAGAGCTGGGCATGGTGGCACATGCCTTTAATCCCAGCACTCTGGAGGCAGAGGTAGGAGGATCGCTTTCAGTTCTAGGCCATCCTGAGACTACATAGTGAATTCCAGGTCAGTCTGGGCTAGAGTGAGACCCTACCTCAAAAACCAAAAGCAAACAGGCAAATAAAACACATACACATGCACACTCAGGAAAATTCGCTCCCTCTTCTGTCACATTGTAAACCTGGGAGTCATGATCTGACTGGCAGCCTGGAAGAGCCACCTCTGTGGAGGTGGGTAACTTTTCTTGAATGCTCTGGAGCCCATTAGCCAGGCTGAGAATAACCACATAACCAGAACCACCCAGCCCTCCAGATATGAGGTTTTGTTTTCTTCTGGGAGGCAAGATGTCACAGATCGAGCATAGGTAGGTAGGTGTGGGATCAGAGGATATGAGCAACAGTGATGCATTTGTTCAATAAATAATAGGCACCCTATTCTCTTACTTTAATTAATTAATTTTGGTTTTTCGAGGTAGGGTTTCACTGTAGCTCAGGCTGACCTAGAATTCACTGTGTAGTCTCAGGGTGGCCTTGAACTCATGGTGATCCTCCTACCTCTGCTTCCCGAGTGCTGGGATTAAAGGCGTGTGCCACCACACCCAGCTTACTTTATTATTATTATTTTTTTAGTAGGCTAAGTTCTCTGAAAAATGTCTTCCTAGGACCTTTTAAAAATATAACATCAAGGGCTGGAGGGATGGCTTAGCAGTTAAGCGCTTGCCTGTGAAGCCTAAGGACCCCGGTTCGAGGCTCGGTTCCCCAGGTCCCACATTAGCCAGATGCCCAAGGGGGCGCACGCATCTGGAGTTTGTTTGCAGAGGTTGGAGGCCCTGGCGCGCCCATTCTCTCTCTCTCTCCCTCTATCTGTCTTTCTCTCTGTGTCTGTCGCTCTCAAGTAAATAAATAAAAAATTAAAAAAATATATATAACATCAACATTTTTCAGTGTGGCAGATATCATGTTAGGACTATGTAGGATTCAAATGAGAACGTGGCTTCCCTAATCTCCCTGCTGCTACCCTGCGCTTTCGAAGGGTTACAGAGAGGGAAGGAAGCAATTGGCACATCAAATGCAGCTTCAGAATATTTAGGCTGGAGAGATGGCTTAGTGGTTAAGGTGCTTGCTTGCAAAGCCTGAGGACCTATGTTCGACTCTCTAGATCCCACATAAGCCAGACCCACAAGGTGACTCAAGTGGCCGAGGTCATACATGCTTACAAGGTGGCACATGCGTCTGGAGTTGGATTATGGGGGTTAGAGGCCCTGGCAAGTCAACTCTCTCTTTCTCTTGCTCTCTTTCATAAAAAAGTCAGTCTATTGAGCTTGCCTTACATATATATAGTGTTCAACGCCAGAACATGTTTGCGCACAGAGGGCAGACAGCATGCATCTTGCCACAAGAAGCATGAGGGACAGGCCATGAGCACCTCCCGGGAAGAAGGTGGCCATGAAGGGGTGACAGCTGTGAGCGTGAAGAAAGGCTGCTGCTGGAGCCTGCGCACCCTGCCCAGTTTCCACATTTCGGTCTTGCCGTGGGTCTTGATGGGTGACAGCAGCCTGCGTGAGCAGCAGGGGGGTTAAGTCCAGAGGAAACTGCTCAGTCCCGAAGCACCAGGCTGGTTTGGCGAGCCATACCATGACGCCAAAGGCACTTGAAAACTTTGCACCAGACCAAGAGACGCTATTCAGAAAGCACGTTTCCATGGCTCCCGAGTCTTCAGGAGGACGTAGGATATTATTCTGGCCACAGTGAGTGTTTTAAAATTTTGTTTTATGCCAGGTGTGGTGGCACATGCCTTTAATCCCAGCACTTGGGAGGCAGAGGTAGGAGGATTGCCGTGAGTTCGAGGCTACCCTGACTGAATTCCAGGTCAGCCTGGGCTAGAGTGAGACCCTACCTTGAAAAACCAAAAAAAAAAAAAAAAAAAAAGTTTTATTTCAGGAGTGGCCTGTTTCTGTTTTCTTGCCTTCTTCTCCTCCTTCTTCTTTTAAGAGAGAGCGTGACAGCACTCGGGAGGCAGAGGTAGGAGGATCACCGTGAGTTTGAGGTCGCCCTGAGACTACACAGCGAATTCCAGGTCAGCCTGAGCTAGAGACTCTACTTCAAAAAAACAAAACAAAACAAAACAACAACAACAAAAAAGCAAGAGTGAGAGACAGAGGTAAAATTGGTGCACCAGGGTCTCAGCCACTGCAATCAAACTCTCTAGACACTTGCACCAACTAGTGTGCATGTGCAACCTTGTGCTTGCCTTATC
This sequence comes from Jaculus jaculus, assembly GCF_020740685.1. Taxonomy (NCBI): domain Eukaryota; kingdom Metazoa; phylum Chordata; class Mammalia; order Rodentia; family Dipodidae; genus Jaculus; species Jaculus jaculus. The sequence goes on from NC_059115.1 coordinate 59,604,774, forward strand.
TTTGTGCATCTGGTTTATGTGGGATCTGGAGAGAGACTGTATATGAGTCCTTAGGTTTCTCAGGCAAATGCCTTAGCTATCGCTCCAGCCCTGAATGTTCTTTTTTTAATTGTTTTTTTCAAGGTAGGGTCTTGCTGTAGCTTAGGCTGACCAGGAATTCACTATGCAGTCTCAGGGTGGCCTTGAACTCTGGGCAGTCCTCCTACCTCTGCCTCCCGAGTGTTGGGATTAAAGGTGTGCACCACCACGCCTGGCTCCTGAATGCTCTTTTTTAAGAACAATTTTTGATGGGCCTTGTAGCTCAATGGTAGAGTGCTTGTCTAGCATGTGTGAAGCCCTAATTTCTGTCTAACCCCAACATCACTCATGCACAGGCATATGTGCACCCCCCCAAAGAAATAAAAACGACCACAGACCAAAACAGATGTTCTGTGGCTTAATACCTTTCTGACAGTTTGATACCAACATACCTAGGGTGAGTGGATATTGGAAATGAGGGAGGTGAATCACAGACACCTTACTGGAATGCTGAAACACAGAAAAATGATTTTCCAATACGGTCAAAAAGTTACCCAGACATGCTCACCCTACAGCAATAAAAGCACTTTAAGAACAGTGTGGAGAACCAAATATGAAATCCTTATTGTCATTGATCATTAATCACACCATGTACATTTGTTTATAGCATTTAAAACATTGTAAATCCTATTAAAAACCTGTCTATGGATAAGATCATTGTCAAATTATGTGTCTCATATTTCTGAATCCAAATATTGCATTGAAATGCATTTAGTATTAAAAGAAATAACCCATAGGTTCCAGCTGTTAATTTTAGAATGCCAGGGTTGGAGCTGGGTATCAGGATGGTGCAGGAAGTGCCAAGCTCTCATGGGGTCCTTCTCCTTGCCCAGCTGGCTGCTTCTACAAGTTCTGAGGACTCTTGTGAGGACTTGCTGGCTCAAGTACTGGCCTGACGGGAGGGACACAGCACAGCCCCTCTGCTCCTATGAGAATCGCCACTGTCTTGTATAAAAACAGGGCCATGGCCAGTGTCGAATAGCCCCGAGCAGTGGTGTCTGCAAGCTTGGGTGTGTGGTGTACGCGTGTGGGTGTGTGCAGACACACGTGCCTCACGTGTACGTGGGCAGAGGCCGAGGCTGGCTCAGGTGTCTTCTCTTGCTGTTCTGCCTCGTTTCCCTGGATAGAGTCTCTCACTGAACCTGGAGCTCTGGACTTCAATAGTTCTGTTTTGTTTTGTTTAGATTGGTTGACCAAAATGCAGCAGCAATTCTCTAGTCTCTACACCTTTCAGGGCCTGGGCATACCAGGGAGCTCTTCACGTGGGGGCGGGCGATGAAGCTCAACTCCCCATGAAGCCCGCACACTCATGTGCTGAGTCATCTTCTCGCGCCCCAGTGGGACGTTCCCAAGCAGTTTTCGCTTGTACCTCTTACTTGCTGAGTCATCTCCTCACGTGTCAGTGGGATGGTTAGCCAAACAGTTTTCGCATGTACCTCTTGCCTTCTTGGCTATATGACTCTTTGGTTTAGAAATAAATTGCCAAGGTTATGAATCTAGGGGTTTATAAAATTCTGTTCTTTTTAGATCTTAACAATCTCTTTTTTTTTTTTTTTTTAGTTTTTTTTCGAGGTAGGGTCTCACTCTGGCCCAGGCTGACCTGGAATTAACTATGTAGTTTCAGGTTGGCCTCGAACTCACGATCCTCCTACCTCTGCCTCCCAAGTGCTGGGATTAAAGGCATGTGCCACCACACACCGGCAGATCTTAACAATCTTTATAATAATTTTAACATTCTCTCTTTAAATTCTAGAATCAGGGCCTGTGGAGATAGTTAAAGGCACTTGTTTGCAAAGCCCGGAAGCCTGGGTTCAATTCCTCACGTCCATGTGAAGCTGGATCTGAGGTGAGGCATGCATTTGCAACCCCAACACACCTATGATGGTGGGAGGCAGAGCCAAGGGAACCTAAGCTGGGACCAGTTAGACTGAGGTTCCTTTGCAGCCTGGTAATTCTTATTATTTTAAATACTTTATTTTTATTTATTTAAGAGAGAGGAAGAGAAGAGAGAGAGGAGAGAGAGAGAATGGATGGGTATGCCAGGGTCTCCAGCCACTGCAAACAAACTCCAGATGCATGCACTACCCTGTGCATCTGGCTTACATGGGTTCTGGGGAATTGAACCTGAGTCCTTAGGCTTTGTAGGCAAGTGCCTTAACTGCTAACTCATCTCTCTAGGCCTGTTTTCATCATCATCATCATTTATTGGGGAGAGAGAGAGAGAGAGAATTGGCGTGCTTGTGCCTCTAGCCACTGTATTGGAACTCCAGATGCGTGTGCTATTTTGTGTGCGTGTGCTATTTTGTGTGCGTGTGCTATTTTGTGTGCGTGTGCTATTTTGTGTGCGTGTGCTATTTTGTGTGCGTGTGCTATTTTGTGTGCGTGTGCTATTTTGTGTGCGTGTGCGACCTTGCATGCTTGTGTCACCTTGTGCGTCTGGCTCACTTGGGACCTGGAGAGTCAAACATGAGTTCTTAGGCTTTGCAGGCAAGTACTGTAACCCCTAAGCCATCTCTCCAGCCCTAGCAATTCTTTTGCTACAACATGAGAACCTGTCTCAGAGAAAGAGGAGCACAGACGCCTTAAAGCTGTTCTCTGCTCTGATCTCCACATCTTCTCCATGGCATGCTTCCTCTCTCTCTCTTTCTCATTCCCTCTCTCTAACACACATTTATAAATAAAAATTAAAAAACTCATTCTAAAATCACACAGTGCTTCATTGCATAAAACGGAATGTGTTCCTTAAGTCTAGTTTTAATAAACTAAAAAGAATCCCTTTATGAATCCATAGGTGACCTCACAAGTTAATTTTCATGATTTTTGTATGACATAATTTTTAGTTTACTTTTTTATTTCTTCATGCAATGGTACTTATTTTTATTTTACAATATAGAATATGTCTTAAGTTCTCATTCTGATTTCTAAGATTATAAATATCAATAAATAAAAACCACATAAGCAAAAGCTTTCTGGGATGCAGTAATTTTTAGGATGTGAAGAGGGCTTGAAACCAAACTTTGGGAACTGATAGTTTTTTTTTAAATATTTTATTTTTATTTACTTATTTACTTGACAGAGAAAGAGGGGGAGGGAGATAGAGAGAATGGGCTGCCAGGGCCTCCAGCCACTGCAAATGAACTCCAGATGCTTGCGTCCCCTGGTGCATCTGGCTAACGTGGGTCCTGGGGAATTGAACCTGGGTCCTTTGGCTTTGCAGGCAAACGTTTTAACAGCTAAGCCATCCCTCCAACTCAGGTTTTTTTTTTGAGGTAGGGTCTCACTCTAGCTCAGGCTGACCTGGAATTCTCTATGTAGTCTCAGGGTGGCCTCGAACTCATGGTGATCCTCCTACCTCTGCCTCCCAAGTGCTGGGATTAAAGGCGTGCGCCACCACACCCGACCAGGTTATTTTTAAAATCATTCTTGATCATTCCCTCACTCAGGCCTTCCAATTACACTGCCTGCCAATACTCCACTCATTATGAAACCATCAGTGGATTATTCCACTCATTAGGTTAGAGCCATCATGATCCTATGGCTCTACAAAAGCCTGAATTTTGACCCATTGTGTACAGTACTAAGCTTTCAACACACAAAGCCTCAGGGGACATTTCACATCCAAACCACAGCACAGTGATAGTGGATGATACTTGAGCTCTGGGAAAGAAACCTGGGTCCTTCGTTTCAGGTAGTTGTAGAGAATCGATTGCCAGGAAAGCAATGCCTTTGTGCATATCAGAATCTCACCCAAAGATGGCCATGTGAGTATCCATGCAGACTAAATACTAACGTTCTCATCATGGGAGCATCAGTGAGAATCCTCATGGCTGATCGTGGGATTGAGAGAGACATGGCAAAGCCATCTCCTTTACTGACCAAGGTTGAATAACAACCCTGGTCCTGTTTTCTGAATTCTATAGCTCTGTGTCTCTTGTTTGAAAGAATGGAAGCGATGGTAACAACAACAACAACAATAATAATAATAAAATGTGACTTTTATTGGCTTTCTCATTTTTTTGTGTGTGAGGGCATTTGGCAAGATTTGATTCAATTTAGAATGCAAAGAAATCTTACGTTTCTCCACCCTCATGGAGTAATTCATATCATTAGCGTAGAGCAGAATGTTCATGTCTCCTTTTACTTCCCATTCAAAGCCCATGAGCTGGTCTTTTTTTTTTTTTTAATTCAAAATGTACATCTTATTTAAGTGCCACAATATTCAAGATGAACCTTTATAGCAAAAGGTGAATTACTTAAATCCCCCAAATATTTATTAAAGTTGTACTTTGAGCCAGACATCGTTATGGGACAGTGAGAATCGCCGGAGAACAAAGCTGAGGCCTGGCCTCCTTGGAGCTAACATTCTGTTAGTGATGTGCACATTACATTGCTGGTTATAGTACGCTGGGGAGCGGGGCGTGATTCAGTGGAAAGCTCGGAGAGAAGAGATACAGCGTACTTTCATTCCCTCTGGCTGCACTGAACCTAGCGAGAGGCAAATATTTCTGTGTAGGAGAAGATGCACCGAATGAGAGTTCAATCTAGCACACTGTAAGAGGATGGCCCAACGTACACTTAAACCGTCCTCACATGCACTCTGAGGCAATACTGAGAAACCTAGCCCAAAGTAGCAGATTTGAGGACCAGACATTTGATTCCAAGCATTTTCCAGCTTATAAGCAGAGGAATGTGCTAACCAGAAGTAAAGACATGAGAATACAGCAGATGAATGGACTACTTATTTTCCCTGGAGGGTAAGGACTATGGAGAACTCGGGGTGTTAGTGACAGTCTCCAAGGGGGGGGGAGATCTTTTCTGTTGGACTTTTAAAATTTTCCCATATTTCTCCTGAAAATTTTTTTTTTTTTGGTTATCTACTAGGATGAGTGATGATATCGGTTATTGACTTGCAATGTCTGTACAGTGTGAGGATCCCTGGACAGTCCCTGTTGGGATGGATCTGCTAGATTTAGAATTTTGGTCTCAGCTGGTAGCTGAAGAGGGGGGGTGGTTCTAAGAAATAGAGAGTTAAACGCTATAAGAAAATAGAGAGCTTTTTGTTTGGACACATTGTATGCAGAAACTTTTCTCCTGGCTGCCGAAAGCCACAAAGCCCTGGTCATTTGGAACTCGTTATAGATATGAATTTCTGTTTTTGTCAAAAGACTTCACTGAAGCTATAAAGATGAGAAAGTACTAGGTCATGAAGCGTCTGTACTATTTCACGACAGTCCTATAATCAAAGCCTTGCAAAGAGATGGCCAAATTCGCCCTTGCCAATCTGTGTAAGCAGAAAATGTGAGCATGAGACATGAACAGCCTGTTCTACACTAAGATCATGAATTATTCCTTGAAGGGGATTTATAGGGAGAAAGAGTGCTTCCATCTTTTCTCTTCTTCCCTATGGCAAATGTCTCTGCTACATCAGGTAAGAAGGGACCAAAAAAAAAAAAAAAAAAAAAAAAAAAAATCACTTAAAAAGATTTGGGTTTTTTTTTTTTTTTTTTTTTTTCGAGGTAGGGTCTCACTCTGGCTCAGGCTGACCTGGAATTCACTATGTAGTCTCAGGGTGGCCTCGAACTCTCGGCAATCCTCCTACCTCTGCCTCCCGAGTGCTGGGATTAAAGGCGTGCGCCACCACGCCCGGCAAGATTTGGGGTTTTGCAAGAAAGAGTCACTGTTTTCTCATCACTGAACTGGAGGACACAGGATTCAAACACTGTAGGAATTCTTAAGAGACCTTGAAACCTATCCTTTGCGGCTGGCTGGGACCGAAGGGAATGTATGGCAATCAAAGACCATGACCCTTGCTTAAAAATGGAATACAAGGTACATGAAAACAGAAGAGGGGCTTTTAGGGGGAGGAAGGAAAGCACCAAGAAAGGGACAAGGAGGTGGGAGGTGGCAGTGAGGGGATCAGTAAGAAGAAAGTATGTACAAAACTGCCATCATGAGATGGCTTAGTGGTTAAGGCGCTTGCCTGCAAAATCAAAGGACCCAGGTTTCATTCCTCAGAACCCATGTAAGACAGATGCGCAATGTGGCACACGTGTCTGAAGTTCGTTTGCGCAGGCTGGAGGCCCTGGCGTGCCCATTCTCTCTCTCTCTCTGCCTGTCTTTTTCTCTCTCAAATAAATAAGAATAGTGAAAAAAATTACAAAAATATTTTTTAAAAAAATGCCCTCATGAAAACCAGAACTTTGATGACACCTTAAAATATTGAAAAGACAAAGGTCCGGGAGGAGTGGCTGCAGGGTGCTGCCCATGAGAGGAGAAGCGGGAGCAGAGGACAGCACCCTCATCATTTCATGGAGCCTAGTGGCTGAAGAGTTTCCGGCAGGCCCACGGGCTTGAGCAGCCTAGAACCCTGCCTACGACTATGGCCTTCGTGGGCCCTGTGAGTGAGGGGGGCTTGGAGGCAGGAGGACCACATGGAGCTATGGAAGAATCAAGAGGTCAGTAAGTCCTATGGGGATCTCCCCTTTCTGTTGCAAGAAGGAGAGGGAGGGACGAAGTGATAGAAAGAGAGAGAGAGAGAGGGAGAAAGGAGAGAGCTATAATGATATTTAACAGTTGTGATGATTTGTGCCAGGAGTCCCCCATTAACTCTGAATGTTCTGTTCTGAATACTTGGTTCCAAGATGGTGAAAATTTGTGAGGCAGAGCCTTGTTGGAAGAGGTGCGTTGTTGGCGCTGGGCTTTGGTGTGTTATATAGCCAGCTCCCCCTTGCTGGAGTTTGGCTTACTTCCTTGCTGCTGTTTCCTACCTGTTGTGGCAAGGAGGTGATGCCCAGCCTCTGCTCATGCCATGCTGTCCCCTTGCCATCGTGGCGCTTCCCTTTGAGGCTGTAAGCCAAAATAAATACTTTCTTCCTGTCAACTACCTTTGTGAAGGTGCTTTGTCCCAGCAATGAGAGCAGCAGTGATCTACTTTTCCTAAGATCTCCCAGCCACAATCTGACCTCACGTATTGACAAGGCTGGACCTTTTGTAAATCGTACACGAGAGAATTAAGGATTAAACTGAACTTGATTGGCCTTTGTCATATTTGAACACGAATTGTAATTAACAAAATTTAGATTTGTTCTTGTAACAAATGATAGAAATTTAAGGAGTTTGCTTATTAACTCATCTTGGGACCATGGGGTGCCTTTGCCTCAAAGGCAGTCAGGAGAGACAAAGTTATTTGCTGTTTGGTTGAGTGAGATTCATTCCATATGCTGATTTTATATCATTGTATGATTTTTTAATGAGACGTGCTTCTGGAACTGGCGCTTCTACTGAAAAGTAAAGCTGAGGTAGGTTGGTCCAACACCAGTAGTCAGACTGAGGAGGGTGAGGCAGTAGGATTTTGAGTTTGAGGCCAGCTAGGCTCTACTTGTGGCTACAGCCGAACCACCCTGAATGTGGCCCACCTCCTCTATCTGAGGTGGAATAAACTGAGGAGCAGAAAGGATGGGGGTGGGGCAGGCAGACACGAATGACTCCATTTTCAAGGTGTTCAGTTTGGTATGCTTATTCAGTATCTGCATAGCAATGTCAAGTACATAGCTGGATATGAACTCTTAAACCACAGGCTCAGAAAGCCCATGGTATGATAACACATATTCTTCTGTATTACTTTGAACCTTATTAAAATTGACAAAATTATTTCTTTTCACTTGAAGTCTCTATGACACCTATGTTTTAAAAAAGGAGACAACCAGGCGTGGTGGCGCGTGTCTTTAATCCCAGCACTCGGGAGGCAGAGGTAGGAGGATTGCCGTGAGTTCGAGGCCACCCTGAGACTCCATAGTGAATTCCAGGTCAGCCTGGACCAGAGTGAGACCCTACCTCAAAAAACTAAAAAAAATAAATAAATAAAAATAAAAATAAAAATGGAGACAGTGGCTGGAGAGATGGTTCAACACTTAAGGTGTAGAGCCTAATGACCTGGATTTCATTCCCTGGTACTGACGAAAAGCCAGAGGCACAAAATGGTGCTTGTATCTGGAGTTTGTTGACAGTGGTTAGAGTCCTGGCACATCCATTCTCTCTCCCTCTGCTTGCAAATAAATAAATAAATAAAATATAAAAAATGGATAAAGGACTTTGGTTCATAGTTAAGTCTTTGGAATATATTTAGACGCCAGATAAATGGGTGACTTTGGATGACTTTGAGATGTGTAACCGTCACTGCTTTGGCATGCCATTTATTTATTTTCATTCTTCAGCTTCTTTGTTGCTTATAAGTACCTTGTGAATGGAACACAGGTAGCCTTGCAGGTTTGGAGTCTATTTCGCTGTGCATCATTTCTGATTTTATTTCTTATGTTCACTTGTTCAGAAATATTTGTTTCTGCCATTGGAGTGAGCCTACACTTGTTCATATCTCAGAAACAATTCACACCACAGAATATTACACATAAGCTTGAGAATGACATGTAACCAGTTGTTTAATGAAGCATTCTATAAATACTTACTAAATCTGATTGATTAAGGTCAAAAAAGGAGGAAAGGCAGAGTTATTAAAAAGTATAGAGATGTAGGGCAAGATTTAAGGATCTCTGACTACCTTGAAAGTGGAGGGCTTGGAAAAAGGGAGAACCATGAAGCCCTTATTCATTATGTCCTCTGCTCACTAGAGCCACAGGCGGGTGGTGATGCTCACAGGGTTTGCGAGGCTAGAAGTGAGGAGCTCTTGTTTGGAGTTGGGAGGAGGCTGCTTTATAGGAGGCAGTTTTGACTTGGAGCAGAGGCAAGACTGAGGGCTAAAAATATGTCTTTGCTTTTCTCCTTGCTGTAAGTACACTGGGATTATAGAATCCCACCATAATTTCTAGCTTTTAATTTTTTTTTTTTTTTGAGTTTGGGTCTTGCTCTAGCCCAGGCTGACCTAGAATTCACTATGTAGTCTCAGGATGGCCTTGAACTCATGGCAATCCTCCTACCTCTGCCTCCCGAGCACTGGTATTAAAGGCATGTGCCACCCCATTGGCCTTTATTTATTTTTTTTTATTTTAACATGGGGTCTGGGGATCTGAACTCAGGTACTTAGAGTTGTATAGAGAGTGCTTTATCCACTGATTCACTGAGCCATCTCCCCAGCCCTTCATGTGCTTTTTACCTTTCAATAAAGTAAAACCTCCAATTTCTCTTCCTCGCTTCTTGTAAACACATGTATATGCAAATACACACATAGGACACAGAGGTGTCTGATCTTCAATATACGACATAAGGATTCACATATATACTTTTAAGGAAAGCTGAGCACTAGAAATTTTGAAAAATAGCCTTACAATAAATACAGCACTTTGGAGTAATTTCCTAATGAAATAATTTGGCAGATTTTCTGCTAACCTTTTCTCTGTCATCATCTTTTCTAATTTTAATATATTTCACACCCAGGCTTAAGTAACCAAGTGTGATTTAAAGCTCACTTTATGTCCCTTCCTGGGGTGATCTCATGACTGTGGGATTTCATGATCTTGGATCAAACTTTTGCTACATCTTAGCAGCTGTCTTTATTAAGGACAGAGCAGTTTGAGTTCTTCAGAGCTCATCAAAGAGAAGGTGCTAGATTCTCTTTCTTAAACCTCTGCTCTCGAGGCATCTGCTTCTTGTCTCCATATGCAGGTACACGAGCAGGGAGAATGTGCTGGATAAAAGGAGATTCTGTTGAGGAGACAAATGCCCTTTTGACAAGGGCTTCTTCAGTTCTTGAGGATTTTTCTTGCATTTCTGCTCTTGGTATGTTGAGAGTATTTTATAAAGAGCATGTGTACAAATTTATTTTTTTTTAATATGAGAAAAGCATATATTCATTAATCTACATTATTCTTTAAAAGATCTAATACAAGTTTATTTATTATCCTTTATTGCTTATGTTTGTTCACAGCAAAGCTATGATGATTTCCCCCAATTAAAGTCTTTGGTTTAGTATTTAAATTCAAATTTCAATATATGAGAAAAGCATATATTCATTAATCTACATTATTCTTTAAAAGATCTAATACAAGTTTATTTATTATTCTTTATTGCTTATGTTTGTTCACAGCAAAGCTATATGATATGATGATTTCCCCCAATTAAAGTCTTTGGTTCAGTATTTAAATTCAAATTTCAAATTCTGCAGGGCCAGTTGATTTTGGAATAGTTAGTTTTAACTCAGTCCAACTTGGAACAACACAGGTTCCATTTAATAGACGTTAAGTTTGCAAGTTCACTATGAAATGCAGCCATGGATGTCTCCTGGGATGTCAGCATGAGTGGCTCAGAGCAAACGGGGTGTGTTAGTCAGGATCCAGGGGAAAAGAATGAGCAGAACGAGTATGCGTTATCAAGGAGATTTATTGAACGAGCTTACAGGATGCAGGCTGTCCAACAATAGCTGTCTTCAGGCTGGAAAGTCTGAGAACTCTGTAACTTCTCACACCATGAGGCTGGATACATTGTCAGCTCATATAGCACCGAATGCCTGGAGGATTCACAGAAAGCTGCTGGTCTTCAGTTCACGCCAGAAAGCTGGGTTGCAGTGTTCATGAAGGGATGGCAGCAGCAGGGTAGACGCAAGCACTAGCAAGCAGCGTTGGGCTGCTGGGCAAAAGGCCCTGTGCCCTCTTGGATCTCCTTTATATGTAGTCTTCCTCCAGGTGGGTTTCTACCCTGAGGGAAGGTGTTTGTTCCTCTTTCCATCAGTCCTTCCTGGAAACATCCTCATAGATCTTCCCAAGAGACGTGTCTGTTACTTGATTTCTTTATAATATTTTATTTTTATTTATTTATTTGACAGCAACAGACAGAGAGGATAGAGAGAAATAGAGAGAGGCAGATAGAGAGAGAGAGAGAGAGAGAGAATGGGTGCGCCAGGGCCTCCAGCCACTGCAAACGAGCTCCAGACGCGTGCACCCCCTTGCACATCTGGCTAATGTGGGTCCTGGGGAATTGAGCCTCAAACTGGGGTCCTTAGGCTTCATAGGCAAGTGCTTAACCGCTAAGCCATCTCTCCAGCCATCTTACTTGATTTCTAATATGATGAAGTTGACAACAGAACTTAACTGCCTCAGAGTCACTGGTAATGCCCTGCTGGAGGACGTGCATAGTCACTTACGCACACCTTCTTCCACTGCTTAAAACACTTCCTTTAGTTATTTAGGGCCCAAGGAGTCTTCTGGCTTGCAACCACGTATTTTCTAATACCCTCTTTGAAGGCTTAGACTGGCTTTAACTTGCTTGTCTTTAAAATTTTATGTTTCCCCTATCTCGAAACTTGTATCCTTTCAATAGCTATAAAATTGTTTGTTTTCCCAAGGTTTGCTCACTCTTCAGGGATCCCTGGTTGTGAAACTGAATATTGATTTTTTAAAAGAATTTATGCCTTATACCTTGAGTCTGTAGGTTACTTCTTTAACGTCCCCAATCTTTAAATACACAAATCCTCTGTCTCAATGTGAAGAGAAGATGAAGGCCTTTGCCCTGTGTCACTCAGATGCTCAAGGGCATTAGCCTCTTGGGAAGGGCTCGAAATCCGAGATCGCATTACCAGTGCGCCCCATGAATAATTGACTCAACTTTAAATATAGACACTGAATCTGAACTGTGAAGTCTAGTTGATTCCAGTTAAGGCTCTGAAAGTTACTTCTGTGAACATACGATTTTTCTTTGGACACCTTAGCACCAGGTTGTCCTTGTGTTCTAGTTGTTCAGGTCTGTGTGTGGCCCAAGTCAGGGCTTTCTAGAGAGCAGGAACTGTCTTCATTGTCTGTCAGCTGTATGCTTTATTATGCGTCTTGTGCTTCTTGCTCATAGGCACCCCTGCCATGTTTCACGACTGTGAACCTTATGGTCATGCACTTCTTGCAGTGTGAACTGCCCTGCTAAATTTTACCAACTCTACTTCAAATTCTGAGCCAAGTCCAGAAGAGACAGTCTTCTAATATCATTTGCTTTCTCCCCACTGAATCCTTCATTCCGGCCTTTGACACAGGCCAAATTTCCAGGCAGTTCACCTAGTATAATGCAACGAGTTATAATGATATTATTTGGTTCCTCTCTTGGATCATTGCGTCTGTAATTTCATCACTGTTGATGCATTCTGTTGTGGTAATGCGTCACCTTCTGTTATTATTACTTCTGTCTCTACGACTTTGAAAAATAGTACATCTGCCTATGGTAGCACTTTGTTTTTTGAGGTAGACTCTCACTCTAGCCCAGGCTGACCTGGAATTCACTATGTAGTCTCAGGGTGGCCTTGAAGTCACAGAGTTTTTCCTACCTCTGTCTCCCGAGTGCTGGGACTAAAGGCGTGCGCCACCATGCCCGGCCAGCACCTGGTTTTTTAATACGTACTTTCCCTAGCCATGCTGGTCTTCAGACTTGAGCGACTTCTGGCTTGTGTGGGTGGGGCTCCGAATTATTGCTGTCCTGGTTCTGCCTCCTGGAAGGTTGTTACTGAGTGACAGATTGTACACTCAACAAAAACATCAGCTGGTCTCAGAGTAAAACTGCTTTTTATCAGTCTTACCATGCTCTTCTTCATACCATCCTTTTCTACCGTGACATAAGAGTTTAGCTGACCAGGACTCTTGTACCAAGCATACCTAAAAGATGAGCCATCCTTTGGAAAAATGTCAGTGCCTTCCCCCAGCCCCATTGGCTCCAGGCATGAAGGAGAGCATGCGCAGAGGGTCTGTGTCTCCGTTGCTCAGCCCCCTCCGCCCCCCACTGGTGTGAAGGAGTGTTGCACCCTGAAAGGCCCAGGCGTGAGGCCCAGTGGGACTTCCTGAGCGCAGCTGAAGTCTGGCGACCTGTCTGTGGCCAGCTAGGACTCAGCAAGACGCCTAATGGCTTCTGGCCTGCTACTTCCGCGTGGCAATTGTAATTACCATTTCAATAGTTACAGTTTACTATGGGCCCTTACCTCTGCCCCCATCCTAAAATCCCCGCCTTCCTCCCCAACATGATATAGGCAACTGCTTATAGCAATAAAGCGAGTTCCTGTGAGTTCCTGCTTTGAAAAGACTCCCAACTCAGTGCGGTTTTTCTCTGGTGGCCAGGAGAGGTTCTGAGTCATCCCACGCTCATCATCCCCTCAACCCCTTGGGAGGAACCAGCAAGCCTGCTCCTTCCACAGCACGACTGCCCGCTGGAGGAGCCGGCAAAGGAGGGCCCACGCAGGGGTCGCTTCACCTGGGTGCTGCAGTTGCTTGTGTGAAAAGTTCTTTGTCACTTGAGATTTGGAAATGTAAATCTGTTTATAATGCTCCAAAGGAAGATTTTATTTCAAAGAAACTAGACATATAGTTTCTAGAAATAATCCCCCTCTTTAGATGCAAAGAAGTACAAATTTATCTCTTCTATGACTTTGGAGTTTACAGAATATCGCTCTAATTATTATAAGCTGATCCTGGTCTCTTTAATCTACTGGGCATTATTGTTTAAATTACGAGGCAATAGTTCATACTTATAACCAGAATGAGTCAATTCCCTGAATCTATGAATCTCTCTTCTTTCTTTCTCTCATCACTTAACTATACTTATACTTCTATGTGAAGTGTAGAAAGGAAAGAGGGAGGATTTAACTAATCCAGCGTATGAAAGGACACTGAAAGGCAAGGAATATTGAAGACTGGAAGTTATAATGGTCAAAATGATTTGCACGTCAAGATAGGAACAGTCTGGGGCTGTTTTGTCTCTCATTATTGACAGTAGCTAGTTAAAAAAATGTAATGAAATTTCAATTTTGTAGCTGCAAAAATTTAACATTCTTTTTTCTTTTTATATTTTAGAGAGATGAGAGCAAGCGAGAGAGAGAGAGAGAGAGAGAGAGAGAGAGAGAGAGAGAGAGGGGGAGGGAGGGAATTGGCATGCCAGGGCCTCAGCCACTGCAATCGAGCTCTAGACACTTTCACCACCTAGTCTGAATGTGCGACCTTATGCTTGCGTCACCTTTGTGCATCTGGCTTATGTGGGATCTAGAAAGAGATCGAATGTGGGTCTTTAGGCTTCCCAGGCAAGTGTCTTAACCGCTAAGCCGTCTCTCCAGCCCTAACATTCTTTCAGCATAGTCGTTGTGGTCACTTTGTGCTTGGTAACCTGTGTTTCATCTATCTATCTATCTATCTATCTATCTATCTATCTATCTATCTATCTATCTATCTATATTTATATTTGAGAGCGACAGACACAGAGAGAAAGACAGATAGAGGGAGAGAGAGAGAATGGGCGCGCCAGGGCTTCCAGCCTCTGCAAACGAACTCCAGACACGTGCGCCCCCTGGTGCATCTGGCTAACGTGGGTCCTGGGGAGTCGAGCCTCGAACCGGGGTCCTTAGGCTTCACAGGCAAGTGCTTAACCGCTAAGCCATCTCTCCAGCCCATGACTGCTTTCTCATATCGCTTTTGTAACTGAACAGGGAGCATGGCTTTATATTTCAGGTCCTTCCACATCCTCTTGCATTTGTGTGGACCTGGACAGAGTCTTAGTGGGAGGGCTCTTGACAGATGGTTGTTGTCTGTCTAAATGAAATCAGTAGTATGTCGTGGCTGAGCACAACTTGCTCTGACAGAGTTTTTAAAAATATTTCATTAATTTGTTTGTTTGAGAGAGAGAGAGAAAGAGAGAGAGAGAAAGAGGCAGAGAGAAAGAGAGAATGAGCATGCCAGGGCCTCCAGCCACTGCAAATGAACTCCAGATGCATGCACCCCCTTGTGCATCTGGATTACGTGGGTCCTGGGGAATCAAAGTGGGGTTTTTAGACTTTGCAGGCAAATGCCTTAACTGCTAAGTCATTTCCCCAGCCCAAAGTTTTAAATTTTTATTTAATTGACAGACAGAAAGAGGCGCGGGGGGGGGGGGAGGGGGAGGGAGAATGGGTGCACCAGGGGCTCCAGTTGCTGCAAATGAACTCCAGATGCATGCACCACCTTGTGCATCTGGCTTATGTGGGCCCTGGGGAGTCGGGCCTGGGTCCTTTAGCTTTGCAGGCAAGTGCCTTAACTGCTAAGCCATCCCGCCATTCCCTCTGACAGAATTTAATTTGTTCCCCTTAAGCATCAGACTACAGAGACATTGAGCAGGGCAAATAAAACCTAAACAGAGGGATCATTTAGATGGTACCTGCAAAGAACCAAACTGCTGCAGAGTGAGGATTCTCCCTAATGTTGCTTTCCATCAGCATAGCTATACTTGGATTTGAGTTCTTTATGGAGACATAAAACCAAGAAACCAATGACATTGCTTAGGCTTGTCCCAGATTTCATTTGTCTCACCTTGATGTTCCTGAAAACACCCCAAACTCCTCATGAACCTCTGTTCATCTTATGCTATACATATGCTGGATCACACATGCTACACATAAGTGATAAATTATATTAAGCAAGGGCTGCCAATCAAAACTACACATTCCCTGAATTTCTCACTGTTCAAAGCTATGACAGGGAAAGGGGATTGTTATATTATTCTTTAAAGGGATATTAGCCTGACCTCCATATACCAACCCTTAAAAGATGATAATGGAATATTATAGACAAATAAGAAAGTCATAGGTTAGTTTATAAACAGCACTGGGAAAATCAGTCATGGGCTGGAGAGATGGCTTAGTGGTTAAGATGCTTGCCTGCGAAGTCTAAGGGCCCATGTTTGACTCTCCAGATCCAACATAAGCCAGACACACAAAGGTGAGGCAAGCATAAGGCCGCACATGCCCACTAGGTGGCAGAAGCGTCTGGAATTCAATAGCAGGGGCTGAAGCCCTGGTGCACCAATTCTCTCTCTCTCTAAAATAAAATTTAAAAAATTAAAACAAAATCAGTCTCTT
Organism: Jaculus jaculus; assembly: GCF_020740685.1. NCBI lineage: Eukaryota > Metazoa > Chordata > Mammalia > Rodentia > Dipodidae > Jaculus > Jaculus jaculus. The sequence continues at coordinate 59,620,648 of NC_059115.1, forward strand.
TCCATGCTTGTCTCATATATACAAGTAAGTCTCAGACACGTCAAAGAATTAAAGGTAAAATCTGAACGCATAAAGCAGACAATACATTTGGTTATTAAACTAACAGGAAGATTTCTAGGTGTGCAAGACAATACAACTAATGAAGCAAGAGAAATTGTTTTGACTTGTTTGGAAGATGGTCTCTGAAAGGTTTGAATTCTACTTAGTTTCTGATTGTGGACGAGCTGCTGCTGTTAATTTCTAAAGATGTGATTCCCAGAACATTTCTGGTGAGTTAAATAAGAATAACATCTCATCTCTGGATGGCAGTTGGGAAAACATCATATAAACAGCTTAGAAGTGCATTTTCATCTGTTAGTCAAAAAATCATTCCAGGGAGTAGCACAGATTATATTCACTTAATTAGCCCTAATTTGTCACTTCCATATTTTTTCTACTCTCCCAAGTAGAGTAACTTGTCACCATCCAACATCTAGGAATTTATAGTAACAAAAGCCAAGAATGGAAAGGAGGAGGAAGAAATAAGGAATGGAAAATCTGGAAGGAGAGGAGATGAACTAAGAATAATAAGTGACGCAGTGGGGGACGGGGAGTCCTGATGCTCACAAGAGTTTAGGAAAGCAGGTTAGAGGACAACAGCGAGGGAGCGACGCGGGGCGATGAGTGTCTAGCAGATCGTGGCTTTCTGCTGTAGTCTCACAGCTTGAAGCCAGATTCCTCACTGAGGCGATTTGATTCAGGTGTCACCCATAAACTTATGTGTTCGGAATGCTAGGTCTCCAGCTGCTGGCCATGTAGTTCTTGGACTCTCGTGCGGGCACTGCACTTTTGGCGGTGGACTTGTGGGTATTGTAGCCTGCGTCCCCTTGCCGCTGTTTGCCACACTTTTCTGCTACTGTTGTCTGCCCAGCGTTGGCCAGGAGATGATGTCCACCCTTTGTTCGTGCTGCTGTTTCCCCCTGCCATCGTGGAGCTTCCCCTCGAGTCTGTAAGCCAAAATAAACCCTTTCCTCCCACACACTGCTTTTGATCGGGCTCTTTGTGCAGCAACTTGAAACATGGTGGTCTGATTCAGGTGTTCCCCTTAAACTTAGGTGTTCTGAACGTTAGGTACCCAGCTGATGGAGATCTGGGAACTAACGCCTCCTGGAAGCAGTGCATTTTGGGGCGTGGGCTTATGGGTGTTATAGCTAGTCTCCCCTTGTCAGTGTTTGGTACACTCTCTTATTGCCATTGTCCTCCTGATATTGGCCAGGAGGTGATATCCACCCTCTGCTCATGCCATCATTTCCCCCTACCATCATGGAACTTCCCCTCGAATCTTTAAGCCAAAGTAAACCCTTTTTCCCAAAAGCTGCTCTTGATCGGTGTTTTCTTTTTTTTTTTAATTATTATTTTCATTTATTTATTTGAGAATGACAGACAGAGAGACAAAGAGGCAGATAGAGAGAGAGAATCGGCACGCCAGGGCCTCCAGCCACTGCAGACGAACTCCAGATGCGTGCACCCCCTTGTGCATCTGGCTAACGTGGGTCCTGGGGAATCGAGCCTTGAACCGGTGTCCTTAGGCTTCACAGGCAAGCGCTTAACCACTAAGCCATCTCTCCAGCCCTTGATTGGTGTTTCCTGCCAGTAATGCAAACCTGACTGCAACAACCTGAATGCAGTAAGAACTATGGACTATGAGGTTTGGCTTATAAAGGGAAGAAAGAGATTTGTCCAGACTGGGCTAAAGTCAGTTTGTGTGAGAGGCTTGCTGTTAATCCTGTGTCCTGAGAATTTGTGCAGGATTGCATTGCATAGAAATGTAGTGGTGTGAACAGATGGATTGGCACAGAAAAAAAAAAATTGAAATATTTGGGCCCAAACTGCTCTCTGTTCAGTTGCAATTGTTTGAGAGATTATAACCATTGAGATTGGGTCAGCTGACCTGCATTGGGACAACAGGAAAAATGCAGGCTGTTTTGAAAGGGCTTGAATGCTGAAGAAGTGTTCTTCAAAGTCTTCTTTATTCTCCCCTGGATTAACATGTTGGCAGCCCCCCTGGTACTATGGAGTATAACAAATGCAGCAAAGAGAGGGTCATTGAATTTGCAACATGGTTTTGTGGTTTGGAAATGGCCATGGGCAGCTTGAAGCTGGTTTTTGGATTACCTGTGTTGAGGCCCGATGGAGCCATGAGGATGAACAGGGAGTTGCAGTGGAGACCCAGTGGGGATGCCAGGACTATGAGATGGCTGCCAAGGAGAGCTGGTGGCACTGGATGAAATTTTCCAGGACTGTGACTAGCCTAGCTGGAGGGGAAGAATTGGAACTCCAGAGACTTGTCACTGGTTAGAATTATTGGACTTGGAAATTTATCACTGACTAGAGTTGTGGGTCTTGAAGCTACAAATTGATATTTTCCTGGTTTGTTTTAAATCTTGTATTGATTGATTATTTCTTTGTTATGTCCAATGCCATCTTTTGCAGTGTTTATTCTGTGCTGTTATGGCTTTTTTTAAAAAATATTTTTTGTCCATTATTTATTTATTTATTTGAGAGTGACAGACACAGAGTGAAAGACAGAGGGAGAGAGAGAGAAAATGGGCGCGCCAGGGCTTCCGGCCATTGCAAGTGAACTCCAGACGTGTGCGCCCCCTTGTGCATCTGGCTAAGGTGGGACCTGGGGAATTGAGCCTCAAACCGGGGTCCTTAGGCTTCACAGGCAAGTGCTTAACCGCTAAGCCATCTCTCCAGCTCCTGTTATGGTTCTTATTTTGTTTGGTGTTAAGGCTGAGTTAAAAGACCCTGGACTATAGGAATGTTTGAACATCACTGGTCTTAATAAAAACTATGCAGATTTTTAAAGTTGGACCAAATGCATTGCATTTTACATCATGTATGGTTATTATCTTATGGAAATCGGGTGGAATGTGGCGGTTTGATTCAGGTGTCACCTGAATCATCTGATCTTGGCCAGGAGGGGCTTCCATCCTTTGCTCACACCATTGTTTTCCCCTGCCATCATGGAGCTTCCTGTTGAGTCTGTAGGCCAACTTAAACCCTTTCCTTCCACAAGCTGCTCTTGGTTGGGTGTTTTCCGTCAGCAACATGAAGCTGACTGCAACACTCTTCAACCTAAAGACCTAAAGGCACTTGGGCCCCTTCTCTCTTCCCCGAATCCTGCACATGTGTCTTCTTCTCCTGACAGCAGTATACACGTGGAAAGACTGGCTTAAAGAGATAAAGCGGATATTAACAATTGAAGCCACTCGGTGCTCAGGACTTAAGCTTCCTATATACCACGTCCTTAGTCTCTCCTAGCAATGGCCGTGCTGGGGAACCTTCCCTCTGTGTAAAAGTCACACTTATCTAGCCTTGGCTTGCAGCTTGTCTTTGCAGAGAAACGGATTCCCCCATTTCCCCTATCAGGTACTGGCGGTTTGTCTAGAACAGCAGACTCTGGGCTGGTGTAGTTTCTTCTTTTCCTTACTTTGACACCATGCCGGTTCCCTGGAGCAAAGCTTCCAGCTTTATAGAAGACCTTGGCTCTCTGTGGCCACAAACAAGGCCTTTGGTTTTTCTCTGCAGCTTGTCTGGATGCCCTCCTCACTTCTCCTCATGAAGAGTGGAAGAACACCTGGCTTGAACTCTGATAACCTGTTTTTTTTTTTTTTCCCCCTCCAGTTATGCCACCACGTCATTCTTGGTGAGTGTCACTCTGAGAGGTGGCAGTCACTGTGACATGACCAGATGGCAACAGTGGAATTCTAGGTCTTTCAAGTGACTCTTTCCAATAGGGGCAGACTTAACTGTGCAAGAAATGATAGTAGGCAATGGGAAAAAAATTTATAATTTGTTCAAAGGGCTGCTATATAATTCACTGGCAATTAACATTGCTTAACTGCGATGCTTTTACAATACCATAGAATGTTCTAGCTAATTAAATACTTTTTTTTTTTTGGTTTAGTTCCTGGTGTGAAAAACCTGTGTTTGAGAAGGTCATGAAACAGTGCACAGGCTTAGAAGCCCTTCTCTTGGGTAAAGCTGCTGAGATCATAGAGCTTCAAGACCTAATTTCACTTCCAATCTTGAAAAACACACCTTTTCGCCCATGGGTTTGCCAGCCGGATAACCTGATACTTCAAACGGTCTTCTTCTCTGTGAAGCACGTTCTTTTATTCTCATTTTCTCAGTGGACAAGCACTGCTGGCTGAGGCATTCACTTCCTGAGACAAGCTGGTCAGGCGGGTCCAGGAGCACTTCCTCTGCACACAGTGGCTGAGCATCTATTCGCCTACGTCGTCAGCTGAGCCTGTACCAGTCTGGCCAGTCCTACGAGGGCCAGTGATGCCCTCTCTCTAGGCTTGTGTAACTGGCCTCCATCAGAGTTACCCGGCAGTTCCTCTTGCTTCTTCCAGCCCCTCTGTGTGCCCTTTTGTTTTGCTTCCCCTAGCTATCTGCCCCCTGACACTTTCTGTCATCCTGTGTTCTCTCATGAATACCTCTCTCATGTAGTTTCTTTTCATTTCTTACACTTGGCTTGTTGTGAGAATTCCAAGACTGTAGGTCTTTCGTTATGACTGTGCTTTGATCTCCAGCCAACTCTTTCCTTCTGAAAGGATCTTTTTTTTTTGTTGAAATAGATTGAATTTCTACGGATCCTCCCCCTCACTGACATGGGGGAGACAGAGAACTGTGCCTCCAGAAAACAAGATTCCCAAGGAGCTCTGGTTGGCCTCCTGCACAAAAGATGGTTGTGGATGTTGAACTGTAGCGGCTCAAGTGCCCATCTTTATCTAGTTGGCAAAGGTTGGACATGGCAGATCAGATGGACGAATCTGGTTAGGGAAATCTCATAAAAGAAAAAAAAAAGTTGTAACCCTAAGGATCAAGAAACAGAAATCCAGCATGTAATTTATGGGTTTCTTTCGTGTGTGGGAGGAAAGCTCTGACGTTATGGGCTAGAAAATCAAAAGGTCTAATGCTTGGAAGAGTTATCAAAGTAGACAACTGATACGAATACACTCCATGTTTCATACTGTTGACAATGACATGTGACCTGTAATCATCCTCGGAGTTTAAGGCTCTTGAGGTCGCTTGTGGGGTTCATGTGCTCGGAAAATCTGCCAGCTGGCCTGCTTCGTCCTCTGGTCTCTTCAGAGATTCCAGGCTTAGTCAGTGCTCATGTGAGGTTTAAAGAGTCAAAGCACATGTTAATAGCCAAGACCTCTTAGTGCCATATTCTAGTGTTAGTTACCATTGCTGTTGTTTAACACAAACTAGTTTTAAAGGGAGGTAAAGGGCTGGAGAGATGGCTTGGTGGTTAAGCGCTTGCCTGTGAAGCCTAAGGACCCCGGTTCAAGGCTCGACTCCCCAGGACCCACGTTAGCCAGATGCACCAGGGGGCGCACGCGTCTGGAGTTCGTTTGCAGTGGCTGGAGGTCCTGGAGTGCCCATTCTCTCTCTCTCAAATAAATAAAATAAACAAAGTAAATAAAAAAAATAAAGGGAGGTAAAATAAGGTTAAAAATTATAGAATTTGAGCTGCAGAGATGGTTAGCGGTTAAGGCGCTTGCCTGTGAAGCCCAAGGACTCATGTTCTACTCTCCAGATCCCACATAAGCCAGATGCACAGGGTGATGGAAGTGTGTAAGGCTGCACAAGCACACAAAGCAGCACGTGTGTCTGGAGCTTGATTGCAGTGGCTTGAGGCCCTGGCACAAGCCAATGTTCTCTCTCTCACTTGCTCTCTCTCACTCTCTGTCTCTCATAAAAATATCATAGAATTTTTCTTCTGATACTTGATTTGTATGAATGGACTGTAAAGCAGTGTTGAGTTGTAAAAATGCTGTAAACATGATACTAAAACTGAACCACAAAATATGCAAAAGTTGAAGCCCAGGCTATCTGGATGGACAGAGGAGACATTTGGAAGCCCAGTGAGTGATTGTCACGTGACCTCTTAAAAAGCATGTAAAATAATAGTAAGAAAACCATTGCTTCCTCCCATGAGGTTCTGCCAATGGTTTCCCATCATAAAGTATGGAAATAGTTTTGGCTTTTAAAACACATTTTATTAACACAAGCTGTGGCTTTAAGACGACATGCGGTATTTAATTCATATTGATAATGCTGTTTCTCAGGACTATATTTCAATTATCTGTCACATTTGGTTCATTTTGTTGCTCACATGTCAAATGTAACTCCACAGCTGCAAATGTCTAGAAAGTAATTTATATGCAAATATAAATATGCTTCAAAAATATACTATATTATCAAGACTCACTGAAATACTTAGTAAAAAAGAAACCACCTTTGATGTCGATCTCATTGCCTATCCCTGGCTGAATTGCTTTTCAGAGATTGTTCTTTCATCATTTAGGGCATAAATTCTCATGGCAGGGGGAGAGGGACCTGAGGACAAGGAAAATAGCCTTTGACTCTTACTCCACCACACTTACATTTTATTTCTTAATTTTTTGTGCTTGTGTGTGTAATGTGGTGTGTGTGTGCATGTGCGTGTGTGTGTGAACTCTGGTGATTCTTTGCTCTCTGCTTTCCCATGACACCCTGTTTTCCCATGAGACTGGGGTTATAAATGCACATAGCCATGCCCAGCTGTTTATGTGGTTCTTGGGGATTACACTCTAGGGATCTCTCACCCTTCTCAGGTCCTTGCGCTTATACTGGAAGTGCTCTTAACTGCCGAGCCATCTTTCCAGTCTTAATTTTAATTTATTATTTTTTTTTTGAGGTAGGGTCTTGCTCTAACTCAGGCTGACCAGGAATTCACTATGTAGTCTCAGGGTGGCCTTGAACTCATGATGATCCTTTTACCTCTGTCTCCTGAGTGCTGGGATTCCAGGTGTGTCCCCCATGCCTGGTTCCAGTCTTTATTTTAAATTTTTGTTTTTGAAACAAGGTTTCGGTACATAGCTGAAGTTAGCTTCCAACTTGCTGGCTTCGTGCCTTAGCCTCCCAGGTACGGAGGTCAGAGGACAACTTTTGGCTGTTGGTTCTTACCTTTCACCTCCCTTGAGGCAGGGTCTCATGTTACTTGCCACTGCTTTTTCCCAGGCTAGCTGGCCCCAATTCCCTTCTCACCATCCGTGTAGGCATAGCTGGCATTATAAGCACGTCTCTTAAAAGAAAGCTTCCTTAGCCAGGCGTGGTGGCACACGCCTTTAATTCCAGCACTTGGGAGGTGGAGGTAGGAGGATCGCCGTGAGTTTGAGGCCACCCTGAGACGACATAGTGAATTCCAGGTCAGGCTGGACTAGAGTGAGACCCTACCTCGGAAAACAAAAACAAAACAAAAAAGAAAGCTTCCACTTCTTGTGTGGCTGAATTCATGCTTCTGTGGCAAGTGCTGCTTACTCCACTGAGCCGTTTCCCCAGTCCTACATTAAAAATTTTTTTTAATTAGTATATATATTTTCTTTGAAATGCAAAGAAAATGTTGAAGTAGAAAGTTATTTTTGAAATTAGAAGGTGCTAATTTGCAAGTCATTTCATCATAAATAAACGTTTCTAAATTAGGTTAAACTTTTGGAAGTAAACTTGCTCCAAGTAAACCCTGGCTCAGCTAGATGGCAACTGTGAATAATTACGTATATATATATATTTTTTTTGGCATGGATTTTAGTAGGAAAGGGGGACATTAAATAATCTCAAGACTTAGAGGTGGAAAACCAATTTAAAAACTAAATCTTAGGAGGTTGTTTTCCACGAATCCCCTGTACCATTGTGTTTGTGGGCCTGGCTGAGAAAGTTCTCTAAATTCACCATTTTTTTTTTTTTTTTGAGGGAAGACACATCTGATAGGGTGAAGAATGGTTTTTCTATCCACATATTTTCCAGTTTCCATAATAACTACAGCAAGGATTCTTCTATTGACAGACAATCCTTAGTTCTATTTTTTTTTTTTTTTTGAGGTAGGGTCCTACTCTAGCCCAGGCTGACCTGGAATTCACTTTCGAGTCTCAGGGTGGCCTTGAACTCATGGCAATCCTCCTACCTCTGCCTTGTGAGTGCTGGGATTAAAGGTGTGAGCCACCATGCCCGGCTCTCCTTACTTCTATTAATGGGTTTCATTTTTCAGTAAGGGAATTTGTAATCCTTGACACATGGACCCATGTGACTTCAGGCTCCATGCACACACCTGTACTATAGGAGCCTGGATTTTATCCACCCAAGGGGAGGGGATAATGTCCTTAGGCCTCATAGTGGACTGAGGTTCAGGAAGCTTCTAGGGAGCTAAGAGAATCCATATGAAGTGAGCTCCTACACCATGCTGAACATTTCCCGAGTTTCATTTCTTCGATTCTCAAATATCTCTCATAGTCACACATAATAATTTGGGCAAACATGTTGAGTTGGTAATTTGTCCCACTGATAAAACCAGACCAATTTAATACACCATGATGAAGAAGGGCAAATATTTTAAAGCTTCCTTTATTTATTTATTTATTTTTTGCTCTTAACTAGAACATGCCCTTTTCTTAAAACTTCATTCCCATTGATTTCAGAAAGATTTGGTGTGGTGGTTTGATTCAGGTGTCCCCCATAAACTTAGGTGTTCTGAATGCTAGGTTCCCAGCTGATGGCAATTTGGGAATTGAAGCCTCCTGGAGGCAGTGTATTGTTGGGGGCGGGCTTATGGGTGTTATAGCCAGCTGCCTCTTGCCAGTGTTTGCCATACACTCCTGTTGCTGTTGTCTATCTGATGTTGGTGAGGAGGTGATGCCTACCTTCTGCTCACGCCATTGTTTTCCCTGCCATCATGGAGCTTCCCCTTGAGTCTGTATGCCAAAATAAACCTTTTTTTCCCCTACAAACTGTTGGTCAGGTGTTTTCTGCCAGCAATGTGAACCTGACTGCAACAGTAAAGTTGGTAGCAGAGGAGTGGGATTGTTGCTGCTTGAAACCTGACTGTGTGGCTTTGGCCTTTTGGAAGTGATTTTCACTAGGCATGTGGAAAGATTTGAAACCTTGGCTTAAAACACAGCTTGCAGAGCTATAAGTACAGCTTGATGGACTATTCTAGTCAGAGTTGGAAGACCTGGATGCAACAAGAACTAGGGACTGTGAGGTTTGGTTTATGAGGGCGAGAAAGAGCTTTGCCTTGACTGGGCTAGAAGCAGTTCATGGGAGAGGCTTGCTGTTATGTCCGTGTTCTGAGAACTTGTGCAGGGTTACATTGCACAGAAATGGACTGGTGTGAGCAGAGGGATAGAAAAAGTGAAATCTTTGGGCTGAAACTGCTGCCTGTTCAGCTTCATTTGTATGAGAGTACAACCATTGAGATTGGGCCACTTGACCTGCATTGTGACAAGAAAAAGAATGCAGAGTCTTGTGACGGGGCCTGAATGCTGAAGGAGTGTCCTGTCCTTTCGAGTCTGCTTTCTTCCCCCTTGGATTAACAAATTGGCACCCCCACCTAGTATTATGAAGTATAAGAAATACAGGAAAGAGAGAGTCATTAAATTTGTAACATGGTCTTTTGTTTTAGACATGGCTGTGGGCAGTGTGAAGCAGGTTTGCTGGATGCCTGCATGGAGACCAGATGGAGCCATGAGGATGGACTGTAGATTGCAGTGGAGACCCAGAGGAGATGCCAAGACCACAAGGTGGCTGCTGAGGAAAGCTGCCGTTCCCAGATGAAGTTTTTCAGGACTGTGAGTAGCCTCGCTGGAGGGGCAGAATTGGAATATCAGAGGCTTTTTGCTGGTTAGAATTATTGGACTTGGAGACTTGTCACTGGCTAGAGTTGTTAGACTTGGAGTTATAGAGTTTGATGTTTGCCCTGTTCATTTTAAATCTTGAATTGGTTGAGTATTTCTTTGCTATGCCCAATACTATCTTTTGCAGCGTGAAAGTGTATTCTGTGCCAATACGGTTTTTTTTTGTTTGGTTTTTCTTTTTCTTTTTTTTTTTTTTGCTTTGGCAGTATGGCTTAGCTAAAAGATCTTGAACTATGGGAATGTTTGAATATCATTGGGATTGATTAAAAACTATGGGAAAAAAACCTATGGGGACTTTTAAGCTTGGATGAATACGTTGCATTTTAAATTATGTATGGTTATCAGTTTATGGGGGCCAGGGGCAGAATGTGGTAGCTTGATTCAGGTGTCCCCCTTAAACTGAGGTATTCTGAATGCTAGGTTCCCAGATGATGGTGATTTGAAAATTAATGCCTCCTGGAGGTAGTGTATTATTGGGGGCAGGCTTATGGGTGTTACAACCAGTTTCCTCTTGCCAGTGTTTGGCGCACTCTCCTGTTGCTATTGTCCACCTGATGTTGGTGAGGAGGTGATGTCCACTCTCTGCTCATGCCATCGTTTTCCCCTGTCATCATGGAGCTTTCCCTAGAGTCTATAAGCCAAAATAAACCTTTTTCCCTATAAGCTGCTCTTGGTTAGGTGTTTTCTGCCAGCAATGCGAACCTAACTGCAACACTTGGTTTTAACAATGAAAAATAATTCCTTTCAGCCCAGCCTGCCCTGGAACTGGCAGTACTATTGCTCTAGCTTAAAACCTACTTTCGACCATTGTTAGTAAAACCTAATGATTTCTTGTTTCTAGAGTCTGATTTAGGCTGAGCTCTTGAGCAAATGCTTCCATTCTGAGGTGTGCAGAATACAACACTGGAGGCCAGGAATTCCTTCTTTCAACATTGAAAAGCGTATGTTTGCCCAGGCTTAGTGTTTTATATCGTTAGCCTTGCAGAAGTGCCTCTGCATTCCAGGTGAAATCAATGACTTTCCCTGGCATTCTCATCGCAAGCAATGGTATCTTGTATATTTCCAAGAGAACTGAAGTCAGAATTAAAAGGCAGGTGGAAAATGGTTGTTGTTTGTCTGGCTTGGTCTTCTATATGACAGTTGGATTTTTAGAATTTGACACATTTAATCCCAGCACTCAGGAGGAGGCCAAGGTAGGAGGATCACCTCACTGGTGAATTTAAGGTCACCCCGAGATTATACAGTGAATTTCCAGGTCAGCCTGGGCTAGAGTGAGAGGCTTCCTCAAAAAACAAAACAAAGGGGCTGGACAAATTGCTTAGTGGTTAAGGTATTTGCCTACAAAGCCAAAGGATCCTGGTTTGACTCTCCAGGACCCATGTAAGCCAGATGCACAAAAGGGCACATGCATCTGGAGTTCATTTGCAATGGCTAGAGGCCCTGGCATGCCCATTCTCTCTTTCTCTCTCTCTGTCTCCTTCTTTCTCTCTCTCTCTTTTTTTTTTTTGGTTTTCCAAGGTAGGGTCTCACTTTGGTCCAGGCTGACCTGGAATTAACTCTGTCATCTCAGGGTGGCCTTGAACTCATTGGCGATCCTCCTATTTCTTCCTCCCGAGTGCTGGGATTAAAGGCGTGCGCCACCACGCCCGGCTTCTTCTTTCTCTTAAATAAATAAACAAAATTAAATTAAAAAACAAAACCCCCCAAATATGTAAATAATCATCCAGCAGTCTGAATATCATGACATGCTGTGTGATATAAATGCCTACAACTTCATCTCGTCTGAGCCTGAACTTGCATTTAATCAATCAATAAATATTTATTGAAAACTGGAAAATGTCATGGAGCAGAATCCATCTTTCTTTCCTGGCTTCTTCTCTTTATTTCCCTACTCTTGTCGCTCCTTTTCGATTTCTGGATACTCATTCTTATTTGTGGAGCTGTACCGGATTGTGAGATTAATTTAAAATTCTTGTTTTTTTTTTTTCTCTACAACTGAATCCACCGTCCTTGTCCTTTCATTCGAGACAGGGAGAGCAGGCAGTTTCCCCTTCCTTCATCCCGGGTCAGAGCTGCAGCTTCCCTTCAGGGCTCCGGGGTAACAGACTTGGAGCTTGCATGCTGAGAAGACAGGGTAATGCCTTAGGGCCAGGATCAGAGTAGGGGTTGTTCTAAAGCAATCTGGAAAGATCCTGGAAGTCATGGCGGTAATGGAGGCAGTTAGTATGATGAGATCCTGCCAGCGAATGTTAGGAGTCTGGAGCCCAGCCTCAGGTCTTCAGTTCCTGTGAGGACTGATGAGAGCAACTCCTGGCGGACCAGGCTGATCTTCAACCCTGTGTGCTGGTAGTCTGGTGCAATTACCTTGCCCCATATTTAAAAATTTTTTTTGTTTATTTTTATTTACTTATTTGAAAGCAACAGACAGAGAGAGAAAGAGGCAGAGAGAGAGAGGGAGAGAGAGAGAGGGGGAGAGAGAGAGAGGGAGAGAGAGAGAGGGAGGGAGAGAATGGGCATGCTAGGGCCTCCAGCCACTGCAAACGAATTCCAGACACGTGTGCCCCCTTGTGCATCTGGCTAACGTGGGTCCTGGAGAATTGAGCCTTGAACGGGGGTCCTTAGGCTTCACAGGCAAGTGCTTCACTGCTAAGCCATCTCTCCAGCCCACCTCCATATTTATGTTTCTTTATGTATTTATGATTTCTTTTTAGAAATTATTTTCAGCTCCCAAGATCCATTTTAATGTTAGCTCTTTTAGCTTTTCCTGATTACCTCAGTCACAGATGGTTTTCTTTTTGAGATTCACTTTCTGAAGAGGCACAAGTGAGTATCTATCATGCATACATGCATCATAGTTGATTTGAGCTTTTTTTGTTTAATCATTATTAGAACATTATATGAAAAGCATCTGTGAGGTAGGGAGACGGCTCAGGTTAAAGGCACTTTATTACAAAGCTTGCTGACCCAAGTTTGATTTTCCCCAGCATCCAGTTAAAACCAGACTTGAAGTGGCACTCGTGTCTATGACCCCAGCACACTTATACAATGGGAGGCAGAGCCGGGAGAATCTGGTGGTCACGGGCCATCTAGTCTGGAGTTTGCATCAGCAAGAGACTTTGTCTGAAAGAATGTGGAATATGAGCACGGACACCTTAATGTTGAGCCCTGACCTCCACAAGCACTCTGTGGCATGTGCATTCCCCCCCCACAGGAAAATAAATAAATAATTTTTAAAAAGATATCTGTAATTTAAAGATGTGAAGACTGGTCCCAGAGATTAAAGCTTCCATCTTTTTAAGTACTCATGGCCTATCCATTAGGATCCTTACATGACCTGAAGGTCTAGGGAGAATAGAGACCTCTTATGAAGACTTTGATTATATTACATATATTATTATATTATATTATATATAAGACCCAGATTATATTGTGAAAATATAACTTGGCTGAGGATAAGGAAACATTCACAATAAATGTGTAAGTTATAACGCATCGTAATCTTTCCCTAGTGTCCTAGGTCCAGCTCATCGTATCTATGCATGCAGCAGTAGGAGGGCCACCTAGGGAGAGAACAGACGAAAGGGGGAGGAGGGCCTATAGCTGAACACTGTGATGGCCTCGCATCTGGGGAGTCCTCAGCCATGGCAGAAAGTTTCTGAGAGATTGACTAAAATAGGGACAGAAGTGGGGAGAAAGGGGAGGGAGAAATGGGAGCAAGGTAACTCTCTTTAAATAAGCAGTCAGGGATAGGGAACCAAAGAGGGGAACAAGGAGAGGCCACCTCACTTGTCCTGGCAAAGCTGGAACCAAGCGTCCGACCAGGCCTCCTTCACGATGGCTGTGAACTAACGATTCTACAGCCACAGCTCCTACTTCTTCCCCAGTCTGGCATACCTGGGCGCGCTGGCCCCTCTTGGGCCAGGCCCTTGAGTCCAGAAAAACCAATCAGCTCTCTTCGTTACTCACCTGAGCCTGACTGTCCAGCCCATCCGGGTGAACTCTGGAAAGGCTTGCCCTGTGGGCAGGGGTGTCTTGGTCTTGGCTGCTTGTCCTTTGTTCTCTGGGGATGCTAAGCCCTTCACCCCAACCCAGCCTTGGTGGGATGGAGTGGCGGACATTTTCTTCTGTCTTATTTTGTTACTCTTGTAAATGATCTCTTAGCTTTTCTTCTAATGTGAAGGTGAAGGGCTTACTCCTTCCTGCTCCACTTCCCACATGGGTGTGTGTGTGTACGTGTGGGCATGCATGTGCACGCTTGTGTGTGTGTCTGTCTGTTCCAGTCTTTCCCTGAATACCAAGCTTCCCCAACTAAACCTTATAGTTTAACCTTCTCAGAATCCATTTCCTCAATTCTTTGCTGGAGTGGATAAGAATATAAAAGTTGGGGTTCACTAGTACTCCAAAAATCCAATAGCAGAAGTTCATCATGACTTGGACAAAAGCTCTTTCTTGTGACATGGCAGACAGAACTCAATTGGAGTATAAGGATGAGAGCTCTAGAAAGCCTTTGCTAGGGGAGAAATGGGCAGAAGTTTGGAGTGAGGTATAGGTCAAAGGATTATTTTTTTATGACGAGAAATAGCAGTTTCATATGATGATAAAAATAAAAACAGAAACCACTAAGAAAGACCGCCTTTTAAAAGGAAATGGATTAGAATTCTTGTGTTGGGGTGGGGACTGAAATCTAGCATATATATGGAGGGCATATCAATCAGAATGAATTACATTAAAAAGGGAATTTATTGGATTAGCTTATGGCAGTCCAATAATAGCAGTCTGCAAGCTTGAGAGTCAGGGAGCCCCATGGGCGCTCAGTCCACGCGGCTGCATGTCTCAGCAGTCCCAGTCCAGCCCTGAGGGCCTGTAGGCTTCCCAAAGAGCTGCTGGTTTTCAGTCCATGTTGAAAGGCTGAGGGAACTTGGTTCCAATATGGACAAAGGACAGCAGAACGGGACAGATGCGCGTGCAAGTGAAGGCGCTCACCACCAAGCAGCGCAGGCAACTAAGTGGGAGGAAGGGGCTCTTTTCTCCCAGAGCTTCCTTATGTGAAGCCACCAGTGGAAGCGGTCGTCCACTCTGTGAGGAGGCTCCCTCTGGAGGAAGGACCTCCTTCTTCAGTCAGTCCTTCCTGGAAGCAACCTCAGAGGCCTGCCCAAGAGCAATGCCTGTGGATTCCTAATCCGATCAAGCTGACACCAGAACTTCACCATCGCAGAGGGGATGGTCTTGTAGAGGGTCTGACAAACTTAATATCAGGACAACTCCTATTATATTTGATAGGCGATATTTGATTGCATTTATTCTATTACTTTTCTGAAGAATACAATTTTTTTTTTCCCCTTAGAGACAAGGAAAAGATATGTACATCTCTGATAGTAAGGACACAGGTTTCCTTGGGGAGTGTGTCAGAGTTGTTGACACAAGTGGTCATTTGAGAATTGTGATGTACATTTAAAAGGAGGAGTACAACAAGTGATTTTTTCCTCAAATATTTAGCTATGTGGAAATAGTCATGTACTAGAGTTGTATTTTTTTCCCCCCAAGGTTAGGTCTTTTACCAGGTAGGCGTTTTCCAATCTGCTATGAAAAGGGACAACGAAGTGAGTAATATTTTCAGGGGAGTTGTTGAAGTTCTGGACCGTGGGATCTGAGCTGTAGGGACGGGGGTAAAGGGGTGATAGGCAGTGAGAGATGCAGTCATGTCCATGCCTGGAAGTCCCTGCAAGCAAGAGCAAGTATTAGAACTGGCCTCAAAACTAACCTGGGAAGACAGGCAGTGACGATCAGAGAGGGGGGACATCATACTGGGATTTTGGAGGTGGTGTGATGGCAAGGTCTGGAGGAAGCAGGGTTTGTCGGGCAGGTCAGGGCTTAGGAAATGAGAGGCCAAGATACAGAAACCGGCATCCGTGGATACTGAATAATGACGAAAGATTTTTATTAGTCAGAAAGCCAGTAAGACATGTCTTTCTCAGCAAAGGAAAACAACTGCCAGCACAGAAGATGACTTTATCAGCAGTAGCTGTGGTCATGGGCTTCAGAGGAACAGGGAAGAAGAAGACATGTAAGGTATTGGCATTAGTAGATAGATGGGAATGAAAGTATTCTTAAAAAAAAAATATATATATATATGTTTAAGTATTTTTATTTATTTATTTGACAGAGAGAGAGAGAGAAAGAGAGAGAGAGAGAGAGAGAGAGAGAGAGAGAGAGAGAGAGAGAGAGAATGGGCGCACCAGGGCCTCCAGTCACTGCAAACGAACTCCAGATGCATGCGCCCCCTTGTGCATCTGGCTAATGTGGGTCCTGGGGAATTGAACCTGGGTCCTTCCGCTTTGTAGGCAAACGCCTTAACCGCTAAGCCATCCCTCCAGCCTTAAAATTTATATTTTTATTTAGTTATTTGCAGGCAGAGAGAGGTAGAAGAGAGAGGGGGAATGGGCGCACCAGGTCCTCCAGCCACTGCAAAGAAACACCGGATGCCTGCGCCCCTCTGTACATCTTGCTTTACATTTGGTCCTGGGGGAATCGGACTCAGGCCATTAGGCTTTGCAGGCAAGTGCCTGAAGCGCTGAGCCATCTCTCCAGCCTGGAATAAAATTGTTTAATTCAAGGATTAAAAGTAACCAGCACTAGAGAAAGCCTCGGTAGAAAGCGTCCTTGAAGTGTCCCCATGTCGTAGTTGGCGCGAGGGGGTGAGGATATGGAGCAGTAACTACATCTCATCGGGAGCAGGAGAGGTCAGGGCTCGGGGACAGGCAGAGAATGAGAACGTGCTGGGGAGCACAGCCAGGATGGAGACAGACGGTGGGGTGTGATGGGTGAAGCCTCACAAGGATGAGAGCGCACTGGGCCATGGCTGGGATGGTGGCTTAGGGGAGAATGAGGACCACTCCCCTGGGACAGGTTTTCAAGGCAGCCTCTTTGTCTATAACGTCTCTGAGCAGCAGTAATTGGAAGTGATGTGATGAGCTCTGTCTGGTCCAGTCTCTGCCTTTCGAAGGCATTTTGCTTAGGGGAAATAATATACTTCCCTGTCCGACGACCAGGGAAAGGGAACGCTGGAATGTTTCCATTCCTGTATTTTCCCAAATTTGTGTGCCTTGATACACGTCCTTGATGTTTCTCAGCTTTTCCTGTCTGTCAGGAGAGTGGCGGTTCATTCACAGGAACCCTGTGACCTTCATGGACTTGGCTGAAAAGTAGCCGTGTCTCCCCACCCCCTTTCATACATGCCGTTCCCCAATTTCTCCTTCTGCAGGTACTTGGAAAAGCAGAACTTCTCCCATGTAAGCCTTCTCTCTGCTCTGTGGTCTGCTCTTGGCCCTTTGGCGACTCCTAGTGGCTGCCTTCACTGTCTCTGGCCTTTTCTCGGACGACCAGCTCCTGGACACGCAGAACTGCAGAGTTCTAAGGGGCTCTTGCACGGATAGACTATCTCAGCATTCTGCTCAGTATAACCTGCACAGCTCTCTTCTTGTTCTCTCCGGCGCTGCTGCTCACTGAAGAATCCACCATCACGCCCTGCCCCTGACCTGACACAGCGCTGGGAACCCCCGGTCTCTGCTAACCCCTGCATGTGGGAGCCCGCTTTTGGACGCCCCAGCAAACATCCGCCTTCTAATAAGCTCTGGGATGGTCAAAATGACTTGGGAGATGAGTTAGTCTCAGACAGCGGCTTTCAGATCTTCACCTAAGTTTTACTTGTGGAATTATGTGTGTTTTAGATTATTGGCCTGGACCATTCTGAAGATTTCTATGACATTTTAGTGCTGAGTGCCAAAGGATAGCCCAATATTTTAGCTATGAGATTTGGATAAGACGTCACATCGCCTTTTTAGAAAAACTAATTTTTTTTTAATTTCATTGTGTTAAAGGCGAAACCCAGGGCCTTGCACGTGCTAGCAAGTCATCCCCAGATCCCAACAGTTGTAATTTTCTGAAGTAGACAACACTTCACTTTTCATCTGTGTATAAGCCACAGGAGAATGGAAAAGAGCAAAACAAAGGGGTCTGGTTGTTGACTTTTCATATGTGGAGATGCGTCTCCCAGGTATGGCTACGCGCAGGTACAAGAGGCTCAGTGAATGGCTTTAGCACCTGGGAGTTGTAAGCAAGCCCTTCTGAAAGGGAATTAGCGTTCACCTCACTACCAGCCAATCCCACCTCTGGGTCTATTGATCAATTCTCTTTATTTCCTCTTCACAGAGAGATGAGATCAATTGCACTGAAACGGATAATTTGAGTCAGAACAAATAAAAGCATCTATTACTCTGTAGATTGGAGAAAAGTTTTAAAAAAGTGCCAGAAGATAATTCTAGCATAGAGAAGAAGAGAGTTAAGAAAATAACTCATCTGAAATGAGAGACTTTTAATCACATACGTGGTTGGAGTCTCAGGGCTAAAGATGTAACCAGTCACAGCAAGCTGGTAGTGTTTGTAGCTCTTCTCTCCTGGGACGAGGCAAATCATCACATCATCCTTATAGTTCTTAGACTTCTCTTCCTTTAAAGATCCCGTAATTAGTTGTTTAGATGGCTGGTGTTGGAACTAAGGTCCTCGATAAAAGGATCTCATTTCTGGGCTGGAGAGATTGGCTTAGTGGTTAAAGAGCTTGCCTGTGAATCTTAAGGACTCAGTTTTGATTCCCCAGTACCCATATAAGCCAGCTGCACAGGATGGTGCATGCATCTGCAGTTTGTTTGCAGTAGCTGGAGGCCCTGATGTGCCCATTCTCTCTCTCTCTGCTTGCAAATAAGTAAATAAAAATGTTTGTAAAAAAGATTTCATTTCTTTCTTTCTTTCTTTTTTGCAGGGAGGGATGGTTTAAGATTTCATTAAAAAATTTTTTTTTATTAAGTACAAACTTTGTATGGACTTATCATGTGTTGGTACCATTTCCCTCCTCCCTTCCCCCATCCTACTGAGGGCCCTCCTCAGTGGGATTGCTGGTGTTCACCATGGGGTCGTGGGTTATGTAATGTCTCTGGATGTTCCCTCCCACCTTGTGCTCTCATAATCTTTCTACCACCCCCCCTCCCTGCAAAATCCCCTGAGCCTTGGTGGGTATGTTTTATTAAGTCTACTTTAGTGTTGAGCTCTCATTTCTTAACCGTACACAACTTGCCTTTGAATAACTTGCTCATTTTTAACCATGAACCTAGTGGAGACCAGGCCTGCAGTTCCTGCTATTATTTCAGGATCCACAGATTGTTCACTGGTAATGGGATGAAAGGCAACAGTCAGCACAACACTCTAGAGGCCCCACAAGGGTTTCAAGGGCAGAGGAAGCAGAGGAGGAGAAGGAAGTGTGGGAGGTTAGGGCTTTTAAATGTAAGACTCTGAACTTGGGCTTAGTGCTTGTTATAATCTGTGGCATTTTTGTGAAAGTTGGTGGCTTATGCTTATGCTTAGGGGAATGAATAGCAGTACAGAACTGAACAGTGTCTCACTGAGTCATAAGAATTCAAACAAGTGGCTCAGTCTGGTTTGCAATGCTTCATTCTGTCACAAGAGTTAAACAAGGAGTTGCTCTCCCTGCTGTATCCCTGATATTAGCCCGCTTGTTGCGGAGTACAATGCATTGATCTCTGTTGATTCTTCTCTCATGCCCTCACACCCTCTGCTTCTGATTTCCAAAAGCACCTATTTTATTTATTTTAAAAATATTTTAGTTTTATTTATTTTACAGAGAGAGAGAGAGAGAGAGAGAGAGAGAGAGAGAGAGAAAGAGAGGGAGGGAGGGAATGGGTATGCCAGGGCCTCCAGCCACTGCTAAGAACTCCAAACACATGTGCCCCCTTGTGCATCTGGCTAATGTGGGTCCTGGGGAATCAAACCTAGGTTCTTTGGCTTTGAAGGCAAATACCTTAACCACTAAGCCATCCCTCCAGCCTCAAAAGCACTTACTTAGTGGCTTTGGGTTTCGATGATCAAAACCCTAAGTTTGAACATGTGAAGAATCACTGTCACTGCAAACCTCTCACCAACCTGATCCATGTGTTTGAAATGCTTAAAAATGTTCCCCAGAGTCGACAGCAGTTTTGGCATCTTTTTTCTAAGAATAACACCTTGATTCTATTTTATATTTGGGAGTGAAAGAAAGAAGGGGGTGGGCACACCAGGCCCTCCAGATGCTACAGATGAACTCCAGCTGCATGCACCATCTTGTGCATCTGGCTCATGTGGTCCTGGGGAGTCAAAGCTGGGTCCTTTGGCTTTGCAGGCAGGAAACCACTAAGCCATCTCTCCAGCCCCAGTTTTGGCATCTGTAAGTGATGACCTATCCCATTTGATACCCTAGTACCACTTTTCATCTGAACTAGTCTCTTCCTGAGATTACTTTACAGTTCATTTACTTGGGCAGGAACTATAGTGTCCTCAGTCTCTATGTGCTGAGGGCAAATATGAATATTGAAGGAGAAGGCTAAAATGTGATTTGATTATTCATGATGTTGTTCTCTTATAATTCCTCAGGCTATATATCTAAGAACAAGAGACAAAATACCTTAGATGGCCGCGTGGTTATTGGATCCACCCCTCAGCAGTTTTGGAAAGAAAGTAATTTTACAATGGCATTCATATTACATTCCCACACATGCCGCCCCCCCATACAGTTTTAGTGGCTGGGCTTGTGGATCCACTTATACCTTGTGAATAACTATTTTTAGCCAAGTGATGGATGAGATGTTTCCATCCAAGGTATGCTGTTCATAAGAGAACTAATCACTCTTTATCAAACTTTATGCAAATGAAGGCAAATTAGATTTATTAAGGTGATGAAAGAGAAAAGGGACTTTTTAATTGATAGCAATGCTGTATATTATCTAAATGCAAGGCAGATGTAATGATGCATTAGAAATGTTGAGAAAATTTAATCAGTGAAGAAAAAAAAATATAATGAAATGGTTGTTTAAACACTGTAAAGCCAACATTAGAGTAATTACTTCCCATTGAGCAGGCTCCTTTTGATTAGTCATCCTGCTCGCAACATCTGGCCTTTTGATCCTGTGTGATCTTAATATAATTTCTAAACTTCTGAATTTAAATGTTAGAATGAATGAAGACAGAGAACACTACTGGAGGAGAAGTTTTCACTCTCTCATGACTGATTCAATCTGTACCCGTGTCCATTCCCGTACCCCATGATTATCTCTCTGCCAGAAAGAGAACTCAGCCAGCCAGGATGGCAGACTTCTGGATTTTCAAGGTTAGACAGCAAATAGCTCAGGTGTCTTGGGCAAGGTGTGGTGACTCACATCTATAATCCCTGCACTCAAGAGCATAATGAGTTCCAGGCCAGCTGAATAGTATTCCACTACATGGACATAACATTTGTATTGATTACTGTCAAGAATCCTGTGTTCATGCTCTTGGGTATATACCTACCTGGGAGTGGAATTGCTGAGTCACTTGGCAACTCTAAGTCGCTTTCCAAAGGGGCTGCTTCATTTCACATTCTCACTCTGTGTACAAGGGGATTAGTTTGCTCACATCTCTATCAATACTTACGTTTTAAAAATATTTTTATTTATTTATTTATCTATTAGAGAGAGATACAGAAATAGGGGGAGAGAAAGAGAGAGAGAGAGAGAGAGAGAGAGAGAGAGAGAGAGAGAGAGAGAGAGGGAGGGAGAGGGAGAGAGGGAGAGAGGGAGAGAAAGAGAGGGAGAGAGGGAGAGAGGGAGAGAGGGAGGGAGATAGAATGGGGGTCAGAGCCTCTAGCCACTGCAAATGAACTCCAGGTGCATGTACCACCATGTGCATCTGGCTTATGTGGGTTCTGGGAAATCGAATCTGGGTCCTTAGGCTTTGTAGGCAAACGCCTTAACTGCCAAGCCATTTCTCTAGCCCAGAGCTGGTGTTTTTTTGTTCAGCAAGCCCCAAGGATTCTCTGGCCTCTGCCCCGATGAACTGGGTTTGCGGATGTGTATGGCTGTGCCCCGATTTTTACGTGGGTTCCGGTGAATGGAACTGGAGCCGTCTCCAGCTCTCATGCGCAAGTGGTAAGTGCTCTTAACAACTGAGGCATCTCCCCAGTCCACGTTCTTTCTTGTTTTATGCCTCCTAATATTAGTCAACTCAGGGCAGAACGTTCTAGATACTTAGTCATCGAAGATTCAGCACTGGGATGTGCACAAAGGAGAGGGCTGGAGGAACACAGGTCAAGAGGGCGGTCTCATGTCTCCTGGTTTCAAGCACAATTTCAACCACTACTAGAACCCAAAGCCCAGAGAGCTTCCCTGATGTCATAGTCAGCTTCCCATTGCTGAGATAAACCTCCAGACCTGGCACCGTTTCAAGATCCAGGGGAAACTCTGTAATGGTGGAAGAAGATGCGCAGAAAGCCTGCAGAGAGAGAAGCAGCCACCACTCGCCACAACAAAAGCAAGCAACCAGCTGCCGGGACTCTGGCAGAGCTCACTCGCCCTGCGTGCATGTAGGCTGGAAGTCAGGGTCACCTCCAGTAACACCTTAGGGCTGGACCCCAGATCTACCCACAGTGATGCACCTCTTCCAGCCAGGCGGCTGGAAATCCAAGCTATAGCCTTAAGAAAACATTCGAGGGCTGGAGGGATGGCTTAGTGGTTAAGGCGTCTGCCTGCAAAGCCAAAGGACCCAGGTTCAATTCCCCAGTACCCACATAAGCCAGATGTATAAGAGGGTGCATACATCTGGAGTTGGTTTGCAGTGGCTAGAGGCCCTGGCACGCCCATTGCCTCTCTCTCTCTCTCTCTCTCCCTCTGCTTGCAAATAAATAAATTAATTAAATAAAAGAAAAAGAGAAAACATTTGAGTCCATTAGGGGGCACAAAAATTCAAACTACCACACCTGCCCATGGTTTCTGCTGCCGCCACATTACCCAGAATACTGTCTGGCTACAAACCCCGTGTGCTCCCTTTGGTGATGGCCTCTGGACACTGTGAGATCCCGAAGTACCTTTGGTTCTCTCTATTCCCATTGCTAAGCAGCCTTATACATGTCTTTCTAAATCATCAACCTTCACAGTATCCACGTTTCAGATGTATTCTTTGTGTATATCAAATATGAGCTGGTAGAACTTTAACAAAATTAAGACCCGACACTAAGGAACATTTACAGTTTTCACATGTGTCAGTATTTTAAATGAAATCCTAAGCTGTGATGGCCCAAAGCACTGTATACTTTCAAAACCAGCATCTGAATGGCAAGCACCTTTGTAAAACCCCTTTTGTGGGTTTTTTCTTTTCTCCAACAAATGATTCTTATTAGGCTCTAGTCTAGCTAGAGGCTTTAACGTGTACATTAATTCCAAGAATCACAGTGGTTCAGAGGCCTTCTGAAGTATTCTGGGTTGGATTTCAGACCTGATGCGTGACTGTGATCCACTTCATATCAAACCTGATGTTGCAGAATTTTTAAAATGAGAGACGTATAATGTAGAGGGTTAGGACTAATAATTCATTTTAGAAACACTATGCATGACATTGAGTAGTTAGGCAGTGTAAGTTTTATGTGGCGGGCAGTGGAGCATGGGGAGAACCTGTTCTTGCTTGGAGGCACTAATGCTGTGCACACCAGTGCTGACAGGCAGAATCAGTACCCCGGAGGGAGGACGTCCAGGTCTGCTCCTCCTTCCGCTGTTTGTTTGGAACGGGTCACCCAGAGCTCCAGTGTTCCCTATGTTATGACTGCAACCCTCCATGGGGCAAGTGATGCCATCATTCCTTTTTCTCTTTCTTTCTTTCTTTTTTTTTTTTTAATTTTTAATTTTTATTTATTTATTTGAGAGTGACAGACACAGAGAGAAAGACAGATAGAGGGAGAGAGAGAGAGTGGGCGCGCCAGGGCTTCCAGCCTCTGCAAACGAACTCCAGACGCGTGCGCCCCCTTGTGCATCTGGCTAACGTGGGACCTGGGGAACTGAGCCTCGAACCGGGGTCCTTAGGCTTCACAGGCAAGCGCTTAACCGCTAAGCCATCTCTCCAGCCCTCTTTCTTTCTTTCTTTCTCTCTCTCTCTCTCTCTCTCTTTCTTTCTTTCCTTCTTTCTTTCTTTCTTTCCTTCTTTCTTTCCTTCTTTCTTTCCTCTCTCTCTCTTTCTCTCTCTCTCTCTTTATTCCTCCCTCCCTCCCTCCTTGTCTCTCTCTCTCTCTCTCTCTCTCTTTCTTTCTATGTCTATTGCCTGATTTCCTGACAAGCAGCTTTTGTGGAACTGACCTAAGTTGGAGCACTGTGAGCGCTTTATAGCTTGCAAAACTGCATATCAGTGCGGTTTTATTGGATCCTCCTTCAGTTGTAAGTATTTATGTGGCCCAGTGTTCCTTGTTCTCACTTGAGAGGTGGTTCAACTGAGGTTCAGACAACAGTGAGTTGCCTGAGAACACCTGGCTGTTAATAGCAGAAGGCTCTAGATTACAACTCCATGTACAATTAATACTGTTTTCAGTCCTCAGTAACAGGTAGAGGTGACCTTGTTCCTGAGTTGGCCACTCTGAACGTGGCTGCATTCTGATTTAAAACTCGGATTTAGAATTTGAGTTGGAATCCAAAGCAAGGGGAAATAGGGAGCTCTACACTTCATAGCCTGCTGGAATACAGGAGCCCCTGCCTGGCTTGAGCCTGGCAGCCTTCCGAGGCTCACCCCAGTCTCCGGGTAGTGGCCTCACTCACACAAGTAACCCACTATTCTGTTGGTACATGACTTTGATAACCTTATCTGTACCTTTCAAAGTACAATAGCAAAGACCATGAGGAGAAGAGAAGGAGGTGAACCTGCTGAGGTGAGTGCATGGGAAGTGGTGTGTGTGTGGGGGGGGGACATAACACTTCACACTAAAACTAGGGTTAGGTCAAAGTAAGCTCTAGCAAATTCTCCCAGCATGTCTGATGGCTTTAATTTAGTCAACATACAGTAGCACTTCTGATCCAACAAGAGCAGTAAGAATGTATGATTACATAAATGTTTCATTTTTAGAAGGTCAATGACCCTTTTAAATGTCTCATCTTTCATTTTGTTATTTTTACTGACCTTACTAACATATGACCTGAGCAAGTACTCTTTGTGGAGTTATCATAGGTGACCCCACGCTAATGACCAGATATGGGGAGACATAAGAGGCAAGGACTTTTTATGAAGCTGTGGTCTCCTTGGAAACAAAGGGTAATGCAGTCCAGTTTATCAGGCAGCCAGGAAGGAGAGGATCTTAAAGTTAAGATGAAGGGCTACTCAGGCATCTGGGAAGTGCTGCAACAGACCACAGCTCTAACAAACAGGACCATGGGAACAAACAAGCAGTAATGTTTGCATCTTCCAGATACATTAACATTCCCAGCATTCTCTGCCCCTGGGACAAGAAATAAACCAGCTCCTAATGAATACCAAACTGAGGGGCTGGAGAGATGACTTGGCAGTCAAAGGAGCTTTTATTTATTTATTTTTTTTTACAAAGCCTGATCGTCTTGGTTCCATTCCCCAGAAGTCATGTAAAGCCAGATGCACAAAGTGACACAGGCATCTGGAGTTCATTTCCAGTGGTAGGAGACCCTGGTGTGTGCTCTTTCTCTGTGTCTCTACTTTCAAATATATATAAATAAAATCAAGTGAAATAAAACTACCTATGAAAATATCAGGGCCAAGAGAGGAAAAGGAAACAGGGAGACGCTGGAAGAAATCGTCAGTTCTTGTTTATATCTGTGTGTTGATGTGGCACATCAATATAAGTGTGGTACATCAACATAAGCCCACAGCTATGAGGGACCCCCACCCCCAGCAAGATGGCACTAATAAATCTCATTTTGATGCAAGACTCCCTCTTACTGAGAAGATCTCTACCCGGGTTCATATCCACTGCAGAGCAAAGCATTGAGCAGAGGACAGGAGAACAGTCCTCCCGTAAACTAAAATCCTCAATGGTTCTAATTAGGCACTGGTAGAGATTATCATGTACCTTACTGATGCAAGATAGTATGCCGAGTGTTGAATCAAGCTTCAGGTCGCTGTGATGAACATCCAAACCATGTATAGTTTATAGGAGGAAGGGATTTATTTTATTATTTTTTCTCAATTTTTATTAACATCTTCCACGATTATAAAAAAACATCCCATGGTAATACACTCCCTCCCCCCACTTTCCCCTTTGAAACTCCACACTCCATCATATCCCCTTTGAAACTCCATTCTCCATCATATCCCCTCCCCATCTCAATCAGTCTCTCTTTTATTTTGATGTCATGATCTTTTATCCTCCTCTTATGATGGTCTTGTGTAGGTAGTGTTAGGCACTGTGAGGTCATGGATATCCAGGCCATTTTGTGTCTGGAGGAGCACGTTGTAAGGAGTCCTACCCTTCCTTTGGCTCTTACATTCTTTCCGCCACCTCTTCCGCATTAGACCCTGAGCCTTGGAAGGTGTGATCAAGATATTACTCAGTACTCCAGTCACTTCTTTCCAGCACCATGATACTTTCTGAGTTGTCCCAAGGTCACTGCCATCTGAAAAGAGAATATTCTCTACCCAAAGTGAGAGTAGCATTAATATAAGGGTATGAAGATTAAGAGAAGTGCTTACTGGGCAGTTTGATAAGCATAGTATATACATTTTTCCAGACATCAGCAGACGTTACACCCCTAGGGCTCATGACTACCCCTGTTTTACGTTTTCAGTATCAGGGATGTATTCCTTCCCATGGAGTGGGCCTCCAGTCCAATTATATGGCAGTTAGTTTCCACCATGACAGACGTGCCACTCTTGCACCCGTTGGCTCATTTGGCCTGGCTGGCCAAATATAAGGCTTGAAATGTCCACTGTTGAGTATCTTTACTAGTGGTATCTCTTTCTCCCATTGAACTGCATGCAGAATGTCTTCTTCCAGCTTTCTGTCAGCTGGTCTACATGGAAGAGGTTATCAGCTCAGTTCCAGCAGGATTTCTCAGTGGCCTTGCAGCCCAAGTATGTGGAGTCTTCAGTAATAGGGGATTTATTTTAAGCTTACAGATCCGGGGAAGTTCCATCAAATTGTGGAAGAAGCTGGCTCTCATGCAGCAAGCCAAGCAGAGAGATAGTGTCAAACAGCCAGCACCACAAGCAAGCTCAATCCCAGCCTAAAACCTCTCTGTATACCTTTAGGCTGGAATTCAGATCCATCCCCCAAGCATCTCTTCCAGCCAGGTGTGGCTAGAAATCCAAGGTTTTTTTTTTTTTTTTTTTTTTTTTTTTTTTTTTTTTAAGAGGTAAGGTCTCACTCTGGTCCAGGCTGACCTGGAATTAACTATGTAGTCTCAGGGTGGCCTCAAGCTCATGGTGATCCGCCTACCTCTGCCTCCCCAGTGCTGGGATTAAAGGTATGCCACCATGCCCGGCCAGAAATCCAAGTTTTAATAAAACACCTGCCCTGGCCAATAGACTCAAGACCATCTCACATTGTAAATTGTATTCAGCCCATCTTCAATGTCTACATAGTCTTTACCAACTTTAAGATTGTTCCAAGGTCCCAAGCCTCATCCGAGATTCAAGACTGTCTCTTAACTGTGAGTCCTGTAAAATCAAAACAAGTTACATACTTCCAACATATAATAGCACAGAGTAAACATTCCCATCGTAATAGGGCATAACAAGGAGAGACTGGACCAATGCAAACTCTATAACTACTAGGCAAACTACACATCTGCAGTTCAAGTCTGATATCATCACCAGTGATGGCAATATCTGGATATCATAAAATACCTGAGTCTATTGGGGGACATACAGTCAAACTACCACACTGAGCACCTTGGTCTAGACAGACATCAGGTTCATATCATGCTTCAGTGCTTCTGCAGTTCTCTGCGGGACACACTAGCACCTGTGTAGTAGCTTTGAGCCCTAGCACCTCTGTACACGATGGGGAGGAGGAAAGGAGGCTGTGGAAGACCAGCAAGGCAATTGTGCATGTGTCATGACCACAGCTCCCTGCTGACCCAGGACAAGCTGGACCAGATGCTGCAGGAATTCAAAGGCAAATTTGGGGGATGAGCCAAGTAAGACTAGGCATGGGCACAAAGACTTCACCATACTGGTGGCCCACAACAGGGATTAGATGCATCAAAACCATCAAAATGTTCTGCCAGTGTATGGAAGAGAAGAATAGCATAGGAGCCCTCACTGTGGTCTACCAGGACATGATATGGACGTGGTCCCTAGTCTGTCCTGGAATGATTCCCGAAGTTGGAGCTTCTAGTCACTGTCACCACGCGTGTGCTGGTGCTAGAACATGTGGTTCCGAGCAGGAGGAAGTGACGGAGCTGCAAGATGTAAGTTGCACCAGAGACGGCTGCTTAAAATCCTGGTGCGCTACTTTGGGACCAAGAAAGAGCAGGTGTTGAGGATCATCAGGCCCGGTGTGACTGTGGCCACCACATCGTCTACCTCCTTGTGCAAAAGCCTACGTAGTGTGAGCCAGGAACACCATGACAGCCATGAGGGAGGTGAGCATTCTGGACCTAACAGAGGCCCCAAGCCCCCTTCCAACCAACACACCACCCTGAAGAAGCTCTCACACAGGACATGGGATTCTCTCCTCAAAACTAAAACTGCCACTGGGCATACATCCAGTGGTATCAAACATTTATAACTTCAGAACTCTGGACACTGAGGCAGGAGGATTGTTGGAAATTCAAGGCCACCCTGGACTCTGTAATGAAAAAAACAAGGGAAACAAAGGATGCGCCACCCATGGTCAGGAGGCTCCGAGCCCATCAGGACCTGGGCTGGAGGGAGGGGTAGCTTCTGGCCTTCATCCTAAATGGGTGCAGGGCTGAGAGTTCAGAGTCATTGGCCTGCCTCTCCATCTCCACCTTGAGGTGCCAAACTGTCAGGCTTCCCCAGGGGCCAGTCCAGTCACAATCAAAGCCCGGATGCTCTAGTGGCCCAGGGAACTTTGGTCTGAGACTGTGGAATTGCATCACTGTCCACAGCTGTGCCCAGAGCAGAAGGGAGCTGCCGGGTGACCACCCATTCTAGATCACCTAGCTCACCACTGCCCTCCTTGCAACTCAGCCCAGAGCAGACGTGGTGACCCTGAGAACCCACTCCTTTGCCTGCTGTCCCTCGCACTCCCCAGGGTGAGATACCACCTGCAGTTACCTTTTCTGGGCTGAGGACTGGCCAGTGTCTTTGGAAGAACCCAAGCCTGAACAAGAAGGCCAGCAAGCAGCTGGTAATCCTGGGGCCTGGCACACTGTGGCACAGCTGTCCTGTCCCTTTCCTCTGTGAGACCTCAGAGCACATTAGCACCCTACCCTGAGATCCTGGGTTGCACCCCAGTTTGTTCCTTTAGCTCCAAGGTCACACCTCCCATTTTCAGTTCTTGGCTGTTGGAGAAAGTTGTGTGGTTTGAGAATTAAAGATATTTTGCATAGGAAAAAAAAAAAGAGAAAAACTTGAAATCAGAATGCAGCCATGTCAGAGTGGCCAATTCAGGAACAAAGTCATCTCTACCTGTTGCTGAGGACTGAGAACAGTATTAATTCATAGAGTTGTAATCTAGAGCCTTCTGCTATTAACAACCAGGTGTTCTCAGGCAACTCACTGTTGTCTGAACCTCAGTTGAACCATCTCTCAAGAGTGGAATATTTCCAGTACCTCTGAGGGCAGATCAAAGGATCTATCACCTTTTCCTTTGACTTGTATTAAATTTGTGTTTATTATTGTTGCAGCTATCTTCTTATTGCTGGGACAAAACTCCTGATCGAAAGCAGCTTTTGAGAGGAAAGATTTTATTTCATGTTACAGTTTTGAGGAAAGGCTTCATTGTGGCAGGGAAAGCTGGATCACTTCATGATATATCCATAGCAGAGAGAGAACAAATAGGCAGAGCTCAAGCTAGCTCTGAACAGAGTAAGTTTACACTCAAGATCTGCTCCAAGTACCCAACCCCCCCACCCCAGCAAGTGTAAACTAAGTAGGAAGTCTAATGAAAAATAACTGAGGCTATGGGAGATATTTAGATATTTACGTTCAAACCACCACATTCTGCCTTTGCCCCTCATAGTCACATGACTAACTCACAATACAAGTTTCACTCAATCCAACTTCAAAAGTTCCCACTTTCTTTACCAATTTTAACACTGTTCAAAAGTCCACAGTCCCAGATTAAGTTTAAAACTATGAGTCCCATAAAATCAAAACACAAGTTACATACTTCTAACACATAATGGCACAGAGCAAGCATTCCCATTACAAAAAGAAGACATAATAAGAAGAGACTGGATCAATGCAAGGTCAATAAACATCAAGCATACATCAAACATCTGCGATTCCATATCTGGCATCTGGGACCCATGATGAAACCCTTTGTCCCCAGAGGACCTCAGTAATGTTTTTTGCTCCTTCACCATTCAGCTTGCACGAGGCAAATCCACCAGAGCCAGAGCTAGTAGCTTTCCTTGGCAGTCATCCCACAGTCCTGGCATCCACAAATTCCTGTGATCTTCATTGCAACCCACATTTCATCTTCATAGCTCCATTCAGTGGCCTTACTCACCTGACATACAGGAATTTCAACTACATCTTAGTGGTCCCTAGAACCATGAGCACTTCATAACTCTTTCCTGCATTTCTCATCCTTCTAAAACTAGTATACCAGGTGGGTAACATAGCCAAGTTTGTAAATCCAGGGGGAAATAAAGGAGCAGAATACTCCTTCAGACTGCTTCTTTCAAGCCCTCTCCTTGCAAAAGAATTTGCATTACTACTAGCTTGGGCCATCTATGAGTCAGTTTCACCCTCAGTCATCTTTTCCATTGTCCCAATGCAAAACAATTGGCCCACCTTTAATGGTTGTAATCTCCTTAAAAATCGTAGCTTAAGTGGCTTAAAACTAGTCTCTGTGCCTATAACTTCAATCATGCTTACATTTCTTTATGTAAAAATACTTTAATAAAATTTATTTTTATTTATTTATTTATTTGAGAGCAACAGACAGACAAAGAGGGAGAGGGAGAGAGAGAGAGAGAGAGAGAGAGAGAGAGAGAGAGAGAGAGAGAGAGAGAGAATGGGTGTGCCAGGGCCTCCAGCCACTGCAAACGAACTCCAGATGTGTGTGCCCCCTTGTACATCTGGTTAACATGGGTCCTGGGGAATCGAGCCTCGAACTGGGGTCCTTGGGCTTCACAGGAAAGCACTTAACCACTAAGCCATATATCCAGCCCTAAAAGAACTCTTTATATTTCCTATATTCTCTGTTTAATACTTTCTCCCTCCAAGCACACTAGGTTATTACTTCTAAATTCAACTTTGCTCACATTCTCAGAACATGGTCAGAACATAGCCAGCCTTTCGGTCAGTAGCTCAGTTCCAACAAATTCCATTCCTTTCCCTTTAAAAACCTCATAAGCCAAGCCTTTGCCATCCACAATTCAGTTTTCCAACTCTCAACAGAATAGCTCATCAAGCTCTACTTGTATCACCACAAGTCTTCTCCAGACCAAAGTACTTAATCTTTCCATATTCTTCCAGTAAACACATCCCAAAAGACCAAACAAAACAAAACAAAACAAAAAAACCCTCACATGGTCAGATTCATAGCAGCAATGACCACACTTCATATATCATTTGTTTTCCTGCTGCATTTACCTTCTATTTGCTGGACAAGACCCTTGACCAAATGCAGCTTATAAAAGGAAAGGGTTTATTTGAGGCTTACAGTTTGAAGAGGAAGCTTCATCGTGGCAGAGAAAGCTGGCTTATTTAATCACACATCCATAGCAGAGAGAGAACAGACAGCCAGAACTTGAACTGGCTCTGAATATGCCACAGGGCTGGACTCGAGATCTGCCCCTAGAAACACACTGCATCCAGTAGGACTCTGCTTGCTGGAAACCACGTAGAAAGCTTAATCAAAAACACCCTAGGCTATCAGGGACATGCATATTCATTCCAATCACTATAATTATTTTCCCATTTTGTTTGATATATAATGTTGTTTTTCATGTTCCCATTTTTGGTTTTGAACTTTACATATAACCAGTTATACTGGATGTAGTTCTCTTTGTATAAAAATCTTTTTGCGGACAATTTTTCATGCATGTACATAGTGTATTTTAATCATAACTACTCTCCTATTCCTCTTCCACTGTACCCTTTTTTTTTTTCCCCAACTGGTTCCTCTTCTATTTTGGTGTGTAATTTGTTTGAGTGTGTTTTTGTGAGATTTATTCATGTTGATGGTGCTATCTGTAGTTAATTATTTTCTATTTATGTGTAAAATTTTATTGTTTTAAAATTATTCAATCTATTTTCCTATCTATAGGCACAGACATTGTAGTCATTTCCTTTTGCTTCCCTTTTTCAAACAATATTATATCCATTGCTTCACAGGAATCTTACTATATATAACTATCACTGAACTTCATGGAGAAGTGTAGGAAGATATTGCTGGATTACTGGATGTAAACATATATAATAGACAAATATACAATAATGTCAAAGTGTTTTTCAAATTGCTCTCACTATAATTGTGTAAATTTTTGTAGTTTTACAACTTTGCTTTCAGCATTGCTCTTTTTTATTTATGCCAATGTAGTGGTTTGAAGATTGTACTTTTGGTTGTAATTTTCATATATATAATAAGGTTGAACATCTTTTCAACTGCCTATTATATTAACTTACTGTCGCTGTGAAAAAATAATTTTAAGAGAGGAAAAGTTTATTTTAGCTTAAGGTTATACCCCATTGTGCCTGGAAAGGCATGGTGGCTTGACGTAGCTGGCCACAGTCAGCCCACAGTGAGGAAGCAGGGAGTGATATATACTGGTGCTCAGCAAGGACTCTCCTTTTTACACAGTCCATGACCCCAGCCCATAGAATGGTGCCACCCGCGTTTAGATGAGTCATCCCTCCTCAACCTCATTAAGGCAATCCCTCACAGGTAAGTCTAGGTTCTGCAAAGTTGACAAGCAATATAAACCATCCTACTGATATTTCCCTCTTTTGTAAGATCTGTTTCTGCCTTAGTCCATTTTCGTGTGTGTGTGTGTGTGTGTGTGTGTGTGTGTGTGTGTGTGTGTGAGAGAGAGAGAGAGAGAGAGAGAGAGAGAGAGAGAAAGAGACTGAGGAGAGAGTTTTGCAATGCTGAGAATTGAACCTATAGTACTCTACCACTAAGTTATATCCCAAGCATAGTATTGTATTTTTCTAGTTGACTTTTTTTTTTTTAATTTTTTTTTAATTAATTTATTTATTTGAGAGCGGCAGACACAGAGAGAAAGACAGATAGAGGGAGAGAGAGAGAATGGGCGCGCCAGGGCTTCCAGCCTCTGCAAACGAACTCCAGACGCGTGCGCCCCCTTGTGCATCTGGCTAACGTGGGACCTGGGGAATTGAGCCTCGAACTGGGGTCCTTAGGCTTCACAGGCAAGCGCTTAACCGCTAAGCCATCTCTCCAGCCCTCTAGTTGACTTTTAAGAGCTTTCTATATGTTCTGGATATGAATCCTTGGTAATGTCTATTGTTATAATTTTTCTTTCAGTTTGTAGGCTTTCTGTCTTAAAAATACTTAACTTATTTATTTGTGAGAGAGAAAGGCAGATACACACACACACACACACACACACACACACATATACACACACATATACACACACATATGGAGAGAGAGAAAGAGAGAGAGAATGGGTGAGGAGAGAGAATGGGAGAGTCAGGTCCTCTAGCCATTGCAAACAAACTCTAGATGTATGTGCCACTTTGTGCATCTGGCTTATGTGGGTATTGGGGAATCAAACCTGTGTCCTTAGGCTTTACAGGCAAGTGCCTTATCTGCTAAGCCATCTCTCCAGCCCTGTTTTCTCTTCCTGATAAAATTTTCTGCCAACAGAAGTAATAAATTCTAATGTAATCAAATACATTGATTTTTTTTTCTTTGTAACTTGTGGCTGTGTATACATTTAAAGAAATTCTTCCATTCCCTAGACCTTATTTCCCACTGCAATACTTATGTCTGGTAGGGAATCTCTCCACCTGTTTTTCTTTAGACCATCTTTGTTATTTTTGACCTTTTACTTTTATATGAATTTTAGAACTATCATGTGAAGTTTTACAAGTTGCTTGCAGTTGATGGGAATTAATTATTTTTCTTTTGTTTTTTTTGAGGTAGGGTTTCACTGTAGTCTAGGCTGACCTGGAATTCACTCTGTATTCTCAGGGTGGCCTCAAACTCAGGGTGATACTCCTACCTCTGCCTCCAGGTGCTGGGATTAAAGGTGTGTGCTACCACGCCTGGATGGGAATTAATTTTTAATATCAGTTTGAAAGTAGTTGACTTCTTTATAATCCTGTGTTTTTTTCTATGAGCATATTATTTTTATTGATTTATATCTTTATTAATTTACTTTAATAAATTTAGTTTGATACATAGAGAATATTTATTTCTAGGACCTTTGCATTTTATTGCTATTATAAATGACATCTTAAATAAAACATCAGTTAAAGTGTTTTTCTTGGCATAGGTAAACAATAGAATTATAAATATAGTTATGCATGCCTTTGTGGGGGCTGGAGAGATGACTTAGTGATTTAGGCACTTGCTTGCAAAGCCTAAGAACCCATGTTTTACTCCCCAGAACCCATGTAAGCCAGTTGTACAAGGTGACGCATGTGTAAGGTTGCACGTGCACACAAGGTGGCACACACATCTGGAGTTTGATTACAGTGCCTGCAGGCCCTGAGATGGCAATTCTCGTTCTCTCTCATTCTCTTGCATAAAATAGGCCAGTCTGCCGGGCTTGCCTCAAAAACCAAACCAAACCAAACCAAACCAAACCAAACCAAACCAAACCAAACCAAACCAAACCAAACCAAACCAAACACAGCATCAGAAGATCCCAGAACTGTGAGTTTCCTCGTTTGTTTTTCTCCTTTTCTTTTTCCGTCTTCAGCTATGACCGCCTGTTCCAGTTCCAACAGCCGTACGTTAGTCCATCCTCAGGAGACCCACCTGTAGCACCCTTATGCTCAGTGTCACCCACTCCAACAGCCTTGATTTTTTTTTGTCTGTTTATTTTTCTTTATTTATTTGAGAGTGACAGACAGAGAGAAAAAGCAAAGAGAGAGAGAGAGAGAGGGAGAGAAAGAGAGAGCATCAGGGCCTCCAGCCACTGCAAACGAATTCCAGATGCATGTGCCCCCTTGTGCATCTGGCTAACATGGGTCCTGGGGAATTGAACCTGGGTCCTTTGGCTTTGCTGGCAAACACCTTAATGGCTAAGCCATCTCTCCAGTCCAGCCTTGCTGATTTTTTTGTCCTCCTCTACCCAAGACAATCCTTTGAAGTCATGAGTTGATGTCTTGAGTGTCTTCCTCTAGATGGACCTTGTACAGACCTTGGTAATGTCACCCTAGAAAAATTCCTGATGCAGTCATAGATGTTGAAATCTTGGAATCTCAGCTATCCTCAGTTGCAGCAACAGTCTTGGCAAAAACCCTGGGAGATAAATCTCTTTGAAATTGGGATGAAGATTCCTTTAGAAGGAGGCTTGCAGGAGGAGCACTCCCAACAATCAGCAAAACCTGAAAGGTTTGCTATTCTCCATTTTGCTGATATGGAACTTCAAGGAGGGGGAGGGGGTCTTGCAAGAGGATTCCAGGCCACTGATGACTTACTCTTGCTGCTGTAGCATATTGGCTGTGGTGAATTTAGTTGATATGCTTGAAGGATCTCAGTTCTCCTTGTGCCCGATGACAAAGGTTTATAAATTGGTAGACTACGATATTATTTCCAAGTAAGACCATCATCGTGCCCTTTAAAAACCTTGAAACCTAGAATTAACTTGACCTCCTTATGGATGAAAGCCATTTCAGATATTTCTTTCCAGAGTAGATAAGTTTCATTCATGTTGAAAATCAGCCCTGGCAAGTAATTTTCACAACCACCTTCTCTCGAATTTTGAAAACTTCTCAGACTCACTACTTACTCTCATATTGTACTGATTAAGGATTTCAGGGAATGAGTTTAAGGTGTTAGGTGTGGCTCTTAAGATTTTCAGAGTATCTACAAAGGTGTTCCTAGGGGTTGGATTTCCCTGCTATGGGAGTATTCAAGTAGGCTTAGTGGAACAAAATACAGGTAGATTCTAAAATTTAACTAAACACTGTACACATTCAATCAAAAACAGCCCCAAGTATTTATGCAAGAGTAGTTATTATAACAACCAGATCCTCTATCAACAAAGAGGTTAAGATTTCTGATCTGTTGAGGATCCAAGTCAGCTTGTGACCAAGTGAGACCCTTCCCTGGTGCAATCCCAGTTATCTTGGATGATTTTGGTCTCAGTCAAGTTGCTGCCTGGGTCGTTGGGCTGCTGTTCTGATTTCTGGAGCTGGGCACTGGCTTTTCCTGTGGGGCAAACCGAGACTGGCAACTGTGGCCCTCCAGATTGGCACCCCTGCTTCTGGTACAGCTACTGCTGCTGCTGAAGCTGCTGCTGCTGGATCTGCCGCTGCTGGGGCCACTGTTGCCAATGTCGGAGCCGCTGATGTCGCTGCCTGACTCTGCTCCTGCTTGGGTCCCACTGTTGGCTCAAGTTGGCGTGGCCGAGTCCCGGGTCCTGGGACTGCTGTTCTGTTCGCTGGAGCTGGGCACAGGTGGTGGGGGAGGGGAGGGAGCCGCAGCTGCTCTGGTTCTCTCGCTGCTCCACGTGTTCTTCTACCTTGTGGTCTGCTCCTCAGTTGCTCACTGCTACTCTCCCTTCAGGTTTCCTGAGTTGCGGAGAGCACCAGTGTGAATGGAAGCTCCCTGCACCTGGCTTTTTCTGCAGCTGGAGCCGAGCCTGGTGGCTTTCCAGTGCGCTGCCGCCACTGTGGTTGGCGGACCTGCCGGGGCAGCTTTTGCCGGCCTGTGCAGGCTCTGGATGCTCTGGATCTCTTCTACTTCTCCACTGCCCTTTCAATTTCCTATGCACCTCACTTTTTAGTAAAAGTGTGTATTTTGCTGGGTTTTTTTTTGGTCTTTTCAGCCCCCAGGCTGCTTTGGCATGGTACCTACACTGCCATCTTAACCAGAAGTCCCCTGATTAAGGATTTATTTAAACCTCTAAGAGTTGGCAGTAGACATACCATTATGGTCAGACCCGACTTTCTTTTTAACATGGCTGTCTTTGTGCTTTGGCTGTCATTGTTATGGTGATCAGAGACAGTTCATTAGTGAAGATCCATTGAAGTTTTCCCACATCTGATATAGCTCCCTCTCAAATTTTTGTTAGTTTCACTCTCCTTTAACAGTTTCTGTCATTTTATTCTTGTTTACCTAGATCATAGCTAAGGTGGAATGGGACATGTTTAACCATCACTGATTTTTTCCAATGTTGTAGTTTTAATTACTTTTTATTTTGTTTCCTGGTCAAATATTCAGTGTAGCCTCTTCCTGCTAACATGTACAGTATTTAGTATGCTTAGGGGCCACAGTGAAGAAAATGGAATGAAATCACTTCAAGTATAAATAGGGTTAGCTATACTGCTGTCAGTATAGCAAGGCTTACTGTTTTGGTTTCTTTATTATGGAAAGAGCACTTTAAAATAACTAGAGAGACTAGGGAAATATCTCAATTGATAGAGTGCTTACCTACCATGCAAGAATCCTTCAGTTCCATCCCCCAAACTATATAAAACCAAGTATGGTGGTACATCATGTCTATAATCGCAGCACTCAAGAGGCGGAGACAGGAGGCTTAGGTTATCCTCATCTATATCATGAGTTTGAGGCCAGCCTGGGCTATCAGAGACCCTTACTAAAAACAAACCAAAAGCATAGTAAATACGTAAGTCAGTAAGAAGGTATCTTATGGTTATTATCAAGCATTATGTAGCATAATATTTGTATGTGATATATTTTTCTTCAACTGAACGTACAATAGGTTTGCTTATGACATCATTAACACATGAGGAATGCATGTGCTGTAATGTGCTATAATGCTATTATGATGACTGTTTGGTCAGAAGACGATGGGCCCCATCTGATAGAAGGACAGCTGTCACACATGAATCCACTACTGATGGAACCATCATTACATGGCTCCTGACTGGCTTGTTTTATATCTTTAAACACACTGATTGTATTAGTTACTTTAAACGGCAAGTGTACTTGTTGTATGTGTTACCTTTTCATTGCAGAGAACAAACCTCTGACCAGAGGCAACTTACAGAAGGGAAGTTTATTTTGGCTTACAATTTAGAGGGCCAGAGGAACAGCAGCAGAGATGGTCACATGAGGACAGACAGGAAGTAGAGAGCAAATAGGAAGTGGGGCTTGTCACAATACCTTCAGGCCTGAGCCCAGTGACCCACTTCTTTCCGGTAAGCCTCTACCCCTTAAAGGTTCCCTAACCTTCCAAAACAACACCACCATTAGGTGTGGACCAAGTGTTCAAACACATGAGCTTACTTGGGACATTTGAAATTCAAACCCAAACAGTGATTTTGTATTCTAGTTTTTGCCATTTATAGACTGATATTTTCATCTGTTTTTTCCTTCCAGTTCTTGTTGCTATGTGTGTTTTAAGACATTATTCTATGAATTATGAACTCTTCCATGAACTTTCTGTTATGTCCTTTAGAAAGTTCTTTGATGGAACTGAGAACAGCCTCACATACCTGTAATCCTAGCATCCTTGGGAGGCTGAGACAGGAGGATTATGAGAGCTGTTTATAATATCTGTTCTGTTATACTGCTGTAAACAAAGTACAATTACATTTTTATTCCTTTATTTAGCCAGTCTTGCTATATAGCTCAGGCTGGTCTTGAACTCTTGATCCCCTTCTTCTGCCTTGTGCATACAACAACTATACCTTGAATTATTTCTCCATGTTAACAATTTTTTTTTATTTATGAGAGAGATTGAGAGAGAGAGAGAGAGGGAGAGAGAAAGAGAGAGAATGGGTGTGCCAGGGCCTTTAGCCACTGCAAACCAACTCCAGATGCATGTGCCACATTGTGCCTCTGGCTTATGTGGGTACTGGAGAATCGAACCTGGGGCCTCAGGCTTCACAGGCAAGCATCTTAATTGCTAAGTCATTCCTCTAGCCCCTATTTCTCTTTTGGATGATGAAGAGAGGCCATATGGTTCCCTAGGTCATGGAACTAGAAGGGGTCAGGATAAGGGTTGCCAACCTTATGCCTATTCATTCTGTCATCTTTTGAGCCTCTGAAGACTTCAGTAGAAGAAGTACAAATACTACACACAGGATGTGGGAGCTTGAACAGAACATTCCCCATAGCTTCATGTGTGTGGTTTCAATACTTGGCCTCCAGCTGGTGGCAATTTGGGAGGTGGAGCCTTGCTGGAGGAGGTGTGTCCCTGGGGGCAGACCTTGAGGTTTATTAGTCCAACCCATTGGATGTTCAGAGATGGCTCAGTCTTGTTGCTGCCTCCCAGCTGATGTGATGAGATGCGATGCCCAGCCTCTGCTCTGCCATGTTGCCCCTGCTATGATGAGCCTTCCCCTTGAGACTATAAGAAGAAATAAGTCATTTCCTTCCACAGCCTTTTCTGGTCGGATGCTTTTGTCCCAGCAACAAGAAGGTAACTATAACACATGGGTTAGCTTCTGTAATATTTTAAAGTATTTCT
Organism: Jaculus jaculus; assembly: GCF_020740685.1. NCBI lineage: Eukaryota > Metazoa > Chordata > Mammalia > Rodentia > Dipodidae > Jaculus > Jaculus jaculus. The sequence continues at coordinate 59,659,952 of NC_059115.1, forward strand.
TCCAATGTGGGAAGATAGTTAAAATAGATTTTCAAAGTCTGTTATTATGGAAACAGACTAGATAGACACCGACAGCCTTCGAATCAGAGACTGACACGACAGTCATTCATAAACAGCGAAGATAATGTCTCCAAGTCAGTTTTGAGAATTTTGAAAGTAGTTTTTAATTTTGAAATAAAACAAAAACCTCCAGTGTAATACATGCAATTTTATATTTCCTCTCAGTGCAAAGCAAATAATTTATCTCTCTCTCTCTCTCTTGCTCTCTCTCTCACTATATATTTCTTTTGGTTTTCCGAGGTAGGGTCTCACTCTGGCCCAGGCTGACCTGGGATTCACTATGAAGTCTCAGGTTGGCCTCGAACTCACGGCGATCCTCCTACCTCTGCCTCCCAAGTGCTGGGATTAAAGGCGTGCGCCACCACGCCCGGATAATTTATCTATATTTTATGAACAGTGAAAGACTTGCAGTTTTACAGTGAAGTTTTGTGACTTCATGGGGCACTTCATGGTATAGGTGCATTAGACAATCCTTATAGTTAATTTCTGGGTGCAGGCTGAACTTTTCTTCCCTTAAGTAATTCTGTAAACATTGATCGGTGCATATGAAGGATGGAAGAAGGGACAGCCAACTCTGCGTCCCTGTGGTCTATGTGGTATAGTTCATACTGCTGTAATAACTCTGTAATGTGAAAGGCAATTATGGGATAATGTGATATGGGAATGGGTGAAGCTCAGATACTTTTGGACTGATGAGAGATGGCAAAAGGCAGCAGTTCCACATAGCACCGGGCAGTTACTGTGGCATTTGGACAGGGGTGTCCCCAATGTAGTTTCACTGTACTTAGATTAAAGACTTGGGCTTTAGATAACCAATTTGGTTTATCATTGGAGTTCAGAGAAGAGATGACAGGATTCTAGCAGGAGGGCTTTAGTGTTTTCCAGGAGCACATGCAGAAACGTTCTTTGATTTTCTCAGAACAGAAACTGAGATTAGAATGTGAAGGTATTTGTGTTGGAGCAAATAGAATGGGTAGTAACCAAAGAATACTCCTGAAACACTACTTGTTTGTAACATCTACATATATATAGTATATCAAACCCAGGGCCTCATTTGGGTCAACCAGGTGCTGTACCACTGAACAACATTTTAAATAATAATGCTAATAATAATAATAATAATAATATATTCTTTTTAAACCAGGCCTGGCTATGTAGCCCAGGATGGCTTCAAAATAGTAATCCTCCTGCCTCTGCCTTCAAAAAAGCTGGATTTGCAGATGTATACCATAATGTCTGGCTGAGGCTGTTCTCTATACCTGCATACTTTTTGCTTAGTATATGTTAAAATAAGTTTTATCCTCTTCATTTGTGACTTTAGCCCATTTTGGAGTAATTGTTCCTAATGTGAATGAATCACAGAGAAATACTCCATGCTGATCTGGAGCAGCCTGCCCTGCCATCACCACACTTCAAAGAGAGGGGCCAAGTCCCAGGGCCCTATTGATCCTTGTTAGAGGAGCCACCACACTTAAGACTAAAGCCCAAAGTTATTTACATGACTCTCTCTGAAAGAGCAATTCATCAAATGCTTCCCTGGCACATACTGAAATGAAGGGAGGTCTTGGGCTCTGGAGGTCACTTTGCATCAGGAAGAACCTCTTACCTAACTGTACAAAGCAAACTGCCTCACAGTCATATTTGCATGTGAAGGACCAGCGCCCACACATACAGCCAGAGCACCCCAGCTGAGGTCACTTGCAAGACATCAACTACATGAAACAGAGATTCAAGTGTTCCTTGCTTGATCGCCTCCCACTTCTTCCTTCCTGTGGTCAGCATTGTTCTGGGCTGTGTTCATTGCACAATATCCTGAGGGGAATGCTGGTAGAGCTCTTTGTTTATGCAAAGATCACTTGTGTTCATCCACTTCAGCCTGTCCAGAGGAAGCATGCTGCACCCTTAGATCTAGCCCCTCTTTGAAACAGGGCAAGTTTGCTCTCTGCCTATGTTCAATATTATTCTGAAGGATACCATCTTCTGAAGACCAGGTCCCATGTCATGGCTCTCCCCGCCCACCATCGTGTGGACAAGTTCAGCGCGGAGTCTGGACTGGTTCAGTGGTTAGGCACTTAAGCAGTGGGAGAAGTGCATGCTAACCACATCAGCTCTGAGAATAAAACCTTTAAGTGTTTTATAAATAATTTAAAACAGAGGGTTGATTATGCTTTGTGTAGGGCTGAGTGGAAGACAGCTGTAAGGGTAATAGAAATCAGTCTTTTTTTTTAATGAAAGAGAAAAATGGCATGGCTAAAGAAGACTTTAAATGGGGTCAAATGTATGGAAGCAAGTGCAGAGATTAACTCCTTTATCCCTTCCTACACTTAAATCCTCCTCAACCTCAGATCTTAGGATGTAAAGGCCAGAGAGGCTCACATGCCAAACCCAATGGTCATGTTTTTCACTCCTACACATTTCTTTTCATCCAATTAAGTGCCAAAGTCTTTTAAGTTTTTTTTTTTTTAAAGTTCTTGTTCTATTAATATGGCCTTCCATTCATCCATACGCCCACATTTTTATGGCTGCCACACTTGACAGTGGTCAGATTGCCTTGAATAATACAGATATTTTAACAATATTAAATGTTCCATTCCATGAACATGAAATACTTTCCCATTTATTTTAGTATTCTTTATTTCAAAATGGAGTGTCTTTTTAAAATAAATTTATTTGAGAGAGAGAGAGAGAGAGACAGAGACAGAGAGAGGAGATGGATAGACAGAGAAAGAGGGAGGGAGAGAGAATGGGTGCCCCAGGGCCTTCAGCTGCTACAAATACATTCCGGGCGCATGCGCCTCCTTGTGTGCATGTGCGACATTGCGTGCTTGCGTCACTGTGTGTCTGGCTTACCTAGGACCTGGAGATTCAAACATGAGTTCTTAGGCTTCGCAGGCCAAGTGCTAAGTGGCTGCTAAGCCATCGCTCCAGCCTGCAGTAGCGTCTTTTTGTGGTTTCAAGTTGTCAGGGATGACTGAGTGTTGTAGCTTTCTCTGGGTAGTGGGTGACCGGGAACTTGAAGATGATCCCTAGCATCGTGAGGCAGGACGCGTGGGCAGCACGCAGTGCCTAGGCAACACCACGGTCTAGTGCTGTTCCTCTTGCCTTTCAGATACTAGTGTGGAATCTGCAAGATGTAGATGTAGGATGTAGAGTCTTGTAATTTAACGTGGATGACAGAGAAAAGAGAGTACCACATGCCAAGACAGTAGAAGCAGGAACACTTGCTTAGTGCATCATTCTAGCTGCATGTGAATCATATGTAAATAGGGTTTAAGCTGAGCGTGGTGGCACATGCCATTAATCCCAGCACTCAGGAGGCAGAGGTAGAAGGATTGAGTTAATCAATTGAGTTCAAGGCCACCCTGAGACCACATAGGGAATTTCAGGACTCTAACTCGAACAACCCCACCCCTTCAAAAAAAGAAAAAAAAAAGCTTTAAATAGGGTTTATCTAGTTTGTTTTTCATCCAAAAAGTCATGTGAATTTTTCATCTATTTTTTTGTTCTTGATGATGGAAATAACTGGTAGCCTTTAAAATTTAGGAACAAAGATACTTCGTACCATTTCATTCTGTCCAAACTTTTCCTCATTATCCTCTCCAGTCTCCACTTCAGTGGGCTGGTCCAGCTAATTTCATTAAGGCCGTTCTCTTGTCTTCTGAGATCCTATGTCCTTTCGATAGCATGTGAGGAATGACTAAGTGGAATCGATTGTTTAGGGTGATTTTGGCGTGGTTTGGCACTGAAGGAGGAGGGGCTGTGTGGGTCCTCAGCTCCATCTGTCAATCAGGACTGAGGGAAGAGTGAATGACCTTCTTGGGCCTCTGCATCCCTCATCCAAAGGGAACTGAGGGAATCTTCAATCCTGGCATTTCTGGGTCCAATTCTCAGCTCTTTACATTGCTTTCCATAGAATTAGTTACGATTTAGATGTGGTGGTGGTTATCATCCTCATAACACTTATGATTATGGGATATTGTGCTTTACTTATTTTTTTTAACAGAGAGTGACAGAGAGAGAGAGAGAGAGAGGGAGAGAATTGGTGTGTCAGGGCCTCCAGCAGTTGGACTCCAGACACGTGTGCCCCCTTGTGCACATGTGGGACCTTGTGTGTGCGCTTGTGTCACCTTGTACATCTGACTTACGTGGGACCTGGGGAGTTGAACATAGATCCTCAGCCTTTCCAGGCAAGTGCCTTAACCAGTAAGCCATCTCTTTAGCCCTTATGTCTATTTTTTATTGGAATATAACCTTCACAAGGGCATGGGTTTCACCTGTTGTATTCACTGCTTTGCCTGCGGTGCTTTATATATAATAGTTACCCAGAGAATTAATGAATTAAATTTTATCGACAGATTATTTATAGGGTGTATTCATTTTTGACTTGGAAAATATAAGAACTGGGGTTATGTTACCTTCTATGAAACATATGCAACACATTTTAATAGTTACTTTATAGTTTTGTTTTTGCAATTTCTTTTTCTGGAACCTTCATTTACTGTTGGCTATTGAATCCGCCATTGGATATTGCCATCAGATTTTTTTTTTTTTTTTAAGTGGCTATGTCTTTTTGGCAAGTTTGCTTTACGTCTTGAATTCATTGTTACTAGTCTGGTCTACAAAGAGACCTTGGTGAATGACAGTTGTATTCAAGGCCTGCAAGAACTTAGATGGTGATTATGGGTGCCTTCGAGCTGTCACTTTGATTTCAGTGGGATTGTACTTCAATGCTTTGCCCAGAAGCACTAGGAGAGATAGTTTTCCTTGATAGGCTCCCTGTAGAAAAAGTTCACCTGCGTGGGGAAAAAAAAAAACAAAAAAACCCCACAACACCTACCAACTCACTTTTCAACTGGAATTAATATGATTAGCAATGTCTAAAGAAGTTAGATAAAGCTTGTTTTCAATTTCAATGAAATCAAGATTTTTTCAAAGCCTTGGAGCTGCTAATCCTATTCTCCCCTTTCTGCCACGTTTTCCTCTTTTCTCCAAGGCAGTGTCTACATCAAAGCTCCATCGCTGACATGAGCAGGACAATCAGAGGCAAGTGAACTCTGCCACTTCACAGCGCAGCGGCAGACCAAAAGGAAGTCGGACGAAAGGTTGGGCTACCTAGGGGCTGCTCTGCAGCCACGGAGCCTGGGATACTTTTCCTTCATTAATTACGAGCTTCACCGCATGACCACATTGCGTATTAGCCCTATTCCCATCCCATTATTCTCTTACATTCCCTCTCCCTAGGCCCCATCCACTGAGGGCCCTCTTCACTGAGGTTATTGGGATTCACTGTGGAGTCATTCGTGAACCAGTCAGTCTCTGTGGGTAGGGGGCACAGTGCCTCAAAGCACTTCTTCCCACCCTGTGGCACTTATAATGTTTCTGCCCCACCTGTCACCATGTTCCCTGAGCCTTGGCAGGCATGTTGTAAGTCTCCTCTAGTGTTGAGCTCTCTGCATCCTCTGAATTTCTGCTTTGATGGGTTTAGAGTCTCCTCAGTGTCTGCTGCCATCTCCCTGGTGGAGGTTGTCAGGCTAGCAGTGAGAGCAGCACTTGTGTCTCAGTCACCACTTCCTCTGTGATGTCTCCTGATCCCTGGCAGGTGACCATGCTAGGAAGTTGGCCATCTATTTGTTGTTGTATTGATGGACTTTGGCCCTTCCTTGTTTTTGCTGCCATTTGTTTTTTTTTTTTTTTTAAAGCAGATTTCTCTCTTTTTTTTTTTAAAAAAGTGTTTTATTATTTATTTATTTGAGGGCGGAGAGGGAGAGGGAGAGAATAGAGAGAGAGAATAGGCATGCCAGGGCCTCCAGCTACTGCAAACGAATTCCAGATGCATGCGCCCCTTTGTGCATCTGCCTTATGTGGGTCCTGGGGAATCGAACCAGGGGTCCTTAGGCTTTGCAGGCAAATGCCTTAACCGCTAAGCCATTTCCTCAGCCCCCAGATTTTTCTCTTAATGAAGAAGTCAGATGTTGGAAAATGGGGAAAAACCTAGCTATTTTTTTTTAACTGGTCATGAACAGTTTCTGTTAGTCCTGGCATGGCTTTTGAAATAGGTTTTGAGAGCCGTGGGGCTGAGGGCTGGGGTGAGGGAAATGCTTTGAGGATCAGATGCTCGAGGCTGCTAAGATAAATGCAGGCGGCAGAACGTGTTTGAAAATGAAGGACCATTATTGCAGAAGAGGGCACAAAAATCCCACAGAAGAAACAAGGTATTATCTTAAGAAGTCACAGTTGTTTAAACAAATATTAGGCAATCTGGGCTTCTATTGTGTGGAAACTGATTCACAGTTAAAATGGAGACACCCACCGAGTGGGGGTGAGTACTAAACTTGAAATGTTTTCGTCTGCACATTATAGAAAATGGTCTCTAAGAAAAGTATCTCCTTTTCTAAATAAGAAGTTGGATGGAAAACCATTCACCAAATTAAAAAAAGAAAAAAGTCAGTTTCCAGGGGGGAATTTTTCAGCCAAAGAGAATGCTCATACCACAGATTTCTTTAATTTCTCTTCTACAGATCTTCAGTTCCGGGCCTCGGGAAAATTCCTCACCACTGACTTGGCATGGCCCTGAAAATACTTTAGAAAAGGAGAGAGGTAGAATTAGAAGAGATGTTATTCCCATGAGATCTGTTCCTTACGGGCAAGGGCTCTATGCCTTCCCTGTTTACTTAAAATTCTGTGGTATTTTGAACCTCTTTCTCTCTCTAATAAATAAATAAAATAGTAAAAATATTTAAAAAATTAATTTATTTGCACAGGCACACGTGCACGTGCACATGTGTGTGTGTGTGTGTGTGTGTGTGTGTGTGGCATGTCAGGGTCTCTTGCCACTGCAAATGGAACGCCAGATGCTGGCAGTAGTTCTTGTGTCTGGCTTTACATATGTGGACAGGGACTTGAACTCCTGCCTGCCGCCTCTGTAAGCGAGTGCCTTCAGCCATGGAGTCAGGTCCTCGGTCCCACATGGTCTTTATTGCTTATAGTCTTTTCACGTTGTTGCCCATCCCAGACACAGAATGAAATACTTAAGAGTAATTTTGTGTTGGGCTGGAGAGATGGCTTAGCGGTTAAGCGCTTGCCTGTGAAGCCTAAGGACCCTGGTTCGAGGCTCGGTTCCCCAGGTCCCACGTTAGCCAGATGCATAAAAGGGCGCATGCATCTGGAGTTCGTTTGCAGTGGCTGGAAGCCCTGGAGTGCCCATTTTCTCTCTCTCTCTCTCTGTCTGTCTCTTCATCTCTCTGTCACTCTTAAATAAATAAATAAAAATGAACAAAAAAAAAAAAGAGAGACTAATTTTGTGGATCACATGTTAGTGTTTTTGGCTGACACTTAGGAGCATTTCTTTATCCAGGTTTTCTCGTAGATCATTTATGGGAAAATCTTTTCCTTCTTTTCTGCTAGGGCAGGAATCTAAAATGTCTCACCGAGGCTGCGGCTTTGGTACGTTCCTCCCCGGGTGGCGGGCTCTTGCTGTCAGAAGTAGATTCTTAGGGCTGGGTCCTGCCTTGGTCTCTGTATCCTGGTTCCCTGTGATGAGAACAGCCTTAGGGCGGTACATAGCCATGCCATGGACTGAGCTGCTCAGCCTGTGCCCTCCCTGGCATGATGGACTGAAGTTCTCTAAAACTGTCAACCAAGATAAAGCTTTCCTCTATTGTTTCTGTCAAGAATTGTGGTCACCGTGACCCAAAATCAACTATTTATCTCTCCAAACTGACATATAAATAAATGACCAGACATAATCTTTTTTCCCTCCTTCCTTCCTTCTTCTTCTTTTTTTAAACATTTATTTATTTGAGAGAGAGAGAGAGAGAGAGAGAGAGAGAGAGAGAGAGAGAGAGAGAGAGGCAGAGAGACAGCCGGGTGTGGTGGTGTACACCTTTAATCCCAGCACTTTGGGAGGCAGAGGCAGGAAGATTGCAGTGAATTCGAGGCCACCCTGAGACTACATAGGAAATTCCAAGTCAGCCTGGACTAGAGCATGACCCTACCTCAAAGAGAGAGAGAGAGAGAGAGAGAGAATGGGTGTGACAGAATCTCCAGTATTGCAAATGAACGCCAGACACATGTGTCACTTTGTGCTTCTGGCTTATGTGAGTACTGGGGAATTGAACCTGAGTCCTCAGGATTTACAGGGAAGCACCTTAACCACTAAGCCATCTCTCCAGCCCCAGATATCATCTTTTTCCAAATTGGAATTGCCTCTATTTTCTTCTTTTCTAAGTCATAAGTTGAAGAGCCAGTAAAATGAGATTTATTTATTATTTTTACTATTCACAATTTCTTCCTTGATGGTGTGCATTGATGGCCAAGTATTTATGTATCAGTGACTGCCTATGCATCATATTCTAGGGAAGATAATGGCAGTAAACATCTGAGTCTGTGTTTGGAGGCAACATTAGTACTGTATTATGCAATTGGAAGTGCAAGTGAAATTTTAAAGCACCCTTTTTGTGATAGTCCTGGATTTGCAGCACCAACTAAAATTGGAACATTTTAAGTGGCTTATTTTTAAATGTAACATACTGTTATCCTTTGAGATCTGTACAGACTTGGTTTCAGGACCCTTTGTAGAGGTCAACATTTTCGGATGCTCAATCCTCTTGTATAAAATGGCATGGCATTTGTATGTAACATGTATCCATCCTCTTCTAAACAAAATCATCTCAGGATTGCTTATCATATTTAATACAATGTAAGTGCTAGGTAAATAACTGTTATGCTGAATTGTTTAGAGAGTAAGGATTAAGAGTAAGTTTGGACGTGTTTAGCACAAATTCAGTTTTGCTCTGTCAAGTGTCTGTGGTCCACAGTGGGTTGGAACCCGTGGGTACGGAAGACCAACCACATCGTATGGATGATAAAGACCAAGAGCAATTAGAATACAAATAATAATCAAGTGTCCAATCCGATGAAGAAATCCATTGGCCATCATCAGTCCTATAAAATCTTTCTCTTTACTCTCTCCAGGTTCTCATTCCCCCAGTGTCATATCAGGCACAGGGCAAAAGTTCTCTGGCTTTTTCCAACCCTCTCACTTTCTTTTCTCTGGGTAGAGAAGAAGCGACTTCCTTTTATTTGTAAGTTGGCAGGAGGCCATGGGCATGGGCTTCCATTCTCTCTGTCTAGTTTGGAGACAGACATGCTTAAAAAGAGCCCGAGTTTTCCTATGAGAGTATATATAGCATGACCTAGCACTAACTGTATGTGTCCAGTTGTAGAATTTAGGTTTGTGAGGCTCACAAATACACGCCACATTCTCCGATATCAGCACAAAGGTGATACTCTGTTTTGGCTCACGTCCCGTGGATAATCTCTTAATTGGTTCAAAACCCAGGTCAGGGTTAGGGATGCCATTTATCAGTCTACACTCATTCCTAAAGCTCAGACATTTAGTGTTGGCTAAGGTATTAACTCCAGACCTAGGCTACCCCATGCTAGATGAATCAGTGTAATTCAACAACAGTGTACGTGTGCGTGCGTGTTCTACAGAGAGGCTCTTGTGTGGCAGATAGGAACTGTCCACCCTTTTCAGTTCCTCACGTAGGTAAGATGGCATACACAGAATGCAAGCATTCATAGGATATGCCCAAGGAGCTTTGGATCCTACTGAGGTAGTGTAGGGGGGCAGTGGAGGGAGGATAATCCAGCAGTAAAGGTAGTCAATCTTATGTTGTTGTTTTTCCTTTTCTCTGGCTATAACTTAATGAGTAGCATCTGGGTCAGGCTGTTAAGTTGAGCCTCACTTCTCTCTCTCTCTCTCCTTCTTTTTTTTTTTGTTTTTTCAAGGTAGGGTCTCTCTCTAGCCCCAGGCTGACCTGGAATTCACTCTGTAGTCTCAGGCTGGCCTCGAACTCACGCCGATCCTCCTACCTCTGCCTCCCGAGTGCTGGCATTAAAGGTGTGTGCCACCACGCCCGGCCGAGCCTCATTTTTCTGACAAGACTTGGGAAAGGCCATCAGATATTTTTCTTCCCATGCAAAGGATATAATAGTTATATTAATTATGTTCTGCACAATGGATGTAATAGTTATATTAATTATGTAGAGCAATGTAAATGAGAGATGAACTATGTATGGGCATGAAACGTGACTGACTGGATTTACTGCCTTGCTTCCTACCGTGACGTCTGGGGTGAATTATTTAACTCCTTTGTGTCTTGGAGTCCTCACATGAGAAACAAGGAGGGTGCTTGGACTATTATGGGTTGCGGTGATAACTTGTGAGTTAGTGCAAGCAGACTGCTGAGGATAAGGACTGAGGGGTCCTCAGAAAAATCTCAGCTCCTGTACATACGTGATGTCACTAAGAATGTGCGTGTGGGATGGCGATGAGGATGGGAACAAGCCCTGGAAACAGAAGGGTGCTTCTTTTCAGCTCTGTGGAAAGCTTTAGATCTTAAGACTTTCTTCACCTAATGGTGGGAACAAAATAAAAGCTGATAACAGGAGGGGCTTTCACAGCCCGACAGCAAAACCAACTGGTGACCAATCTATTCATTTTACCCCAGATATTTCTTTTCTATTGACTTATAGTAGGTCGAGACTGGGTAGGAAGGAGTAGTTTGCAGTTTTACCAAATCCCACTTGTTTTGGATGAGTGGTGAGACAGGAGATCAAACATTAAGGGTTTTTGTTCACTTAGCATGTAAAGAAAGATGTTCAATTTCAAGTACTCATTATGGTTGTGTTTGAAAAGTTGGTCAAGATACTTACCATTAAATTAAAAATGACATGGTTTCTGTGTGTGTGTGGGTTGGCTTAGTGGTTAAGGCATTTGCCTGCAAAGCCAAGGGACCCAGATTTGATTCCCCAGGACCCACGTGAGCCAGCTGCACAAGGGGGCTATAGCAGACAGCTTCAGGTTCACTGAGATGAACTTTCAGACCAGACACAGATATGGAGGAAGGGATATTCATTAAAGCTTACAGATCCAGGAGAAGTTCCATTATAGCAGAAGAAACTGGCCTGCATTCACAGGCCCAAGCAGAGAGAGAGAAGCACAAGCCAAAAGCCAAAAGCTACGTAGCACACTTCAGGAACTCCAGCTAGGTACATGTTGCATATCTTTAAAAATTTTTTGTTTTATTATTTTTATTTATTTGAGAGTGACAGAGAGAGAAAGAGGCAGATAGAGAGAGAGAGAGAGAGAGAGAGAGAGAGAGAGAGAGAGGGAGAGAATGGGCATGCCAGGGCCTCCAGCCACTGCAGACAAACTCCAAATGCATGCGCCTCCTTGTGCATCTGGCTAACGTGGGTCCTGGGAAATCGAGCCTTGAACGGGGGTCCTTAGGCTTCACAGGCAAGTGCTTAACCACTAAGCCATCTCTCCAGCCCACATATCTTTAGATTGAAATCTGAAATCCACCACCACACCTTAAGATCCACCAGTGACACTGCCTCCAGCCAGGTGGCAGCAGATGCAAACTACAAACAAACAAAAAACAAACTGACTATATTGGGGGCCATCTATTCAAACCACCACAGGGGCGCACACATCTGGAGTTCGTTTTTAGTGGCTGGAGGCCCTGGCGTGCCCATTCTCTCTCTCTCCCTCTTTCTCTGTCAAATAAATAAGTAAATAAAATAAAATAACATGTTTTTTTTTTTTAAAAATTCATATCAGAGACTTCCATCATTATTTTGTTTAACCTTATGGAAATCAGTTGCTATTTTTGCTTTATAGATGAGGAAATTAAAGTTTAGAGAGGTAGTGTATTTTTCAAAAGACACTAAGATAGAACTTTCTGGAATTTGAGCTCAGGTCTTCAGTGAAATGTTCTTATAAGTTGTGGGGAGTGGAGATCCACCAGAGAATCTCCCTGGCTTGAAAACTGCAAGCTCCTGGTCAGCAAGTCTCTGTTTCAAGGGAAAATGGGCAAGTGATAACATGAGGTCCCACCATGCGTTGTTAGTATGGTATCTACTACTTAGTGAATTCAAGAGATCCAGAAAGCCATCAAGAAGACAATAAATCACCCAAAGCATCATCACTCAGAAATAGCCACTATTTAAGTATTAGACTATTTCCATCAAATTTCACGTATAATTTTCCTACAAAAGTAAACATGTGCTTTCTTTGTTATTTTTAAAAAAATCCTATAAAAGTAATACGTTATGAAGACATTCTATATTATTAAAGTCTCCTCAAACCTGATGTTGTGTATTGCAGGGGCACAAGACAGAGGGCTTTAGAAAGTATAAAGGGACCTTGTAAGTCACATGATGTCAGTATGCTGTATTTATTGGTTTTAGCAGTCACAGTCCAATATCACTCCAAAGGAAGAGATGCCGACTCTCATCACTTGATGTAAGACATATCAAAGAATTTATAGCCATGCTTAAAAGTACCAGAGATGATATCAACCATTTTTAGGATTTTGACATATATTATGAATTGTCCCCCACAGATGTATATATCAACTCCTTTTCCGGTGGTCGTTGACAGTACACTTTTACCGCACTGGTTACCACTACTCTGCGAGGCATTTGTCAATGTGATATATATACATATGACATATGCTATTCTGATTTTTCAAATTGAGTACTGAGATTTTACATTTATTTTTGATCACTTGTCAAAACTGTATGTGATTAAAAAAATTTTTTTTTTCTGCTTATTTTTATGTTTTAAGAAAAATCACCAAAAACGGATAGGTCTTGTTTATATTGTAAGAATAAATCAAACAGTTCTTACTCTAATTTGAGCTATTTCTTTACTGCCCCTCAGCAATTCTAATCAATAAACATCTTGTAGTATGTTCGAGGCACTGCTCACTTGCAATCCTGGCTCTCACGTTTCCAAGTTGTCTGAGTTAGAAAATTTAATTGAGCCTTCTGGAGCTCGTTTTCTTCATCTGTAATGTTGGGCAACAATATTGGGTATTGGGAGGATTCGGTCAAGTTTACATAAAAGCGTAGAGAAAGGCTTCTTCCATGCTCAGTGTTCAACATTACATGCTTGTGGTTAGGTTATTTTTTTTTTAATTTTTATTTATTTATTTGAGAGCGACACAGAGGGAGGGAGGGAGAGAGAGGGAGAGAGAGAGGGAGAGGGAGAGAAAGAGAGAGAGAGAATGGGTACACCAGGGCATCCAGCCACTGCAGACGAACTCCAGACGCGTGCGCCCCCTTGTGCATCTGGCTAACGCGGGTCCTGGGGAATCGAACCTCGAACCGGGGTCCTTAGGCTTCACAGGTGAGCGCTTAACCGCTATGCCATCTCTCCAGCCCTGTGGTTAGTTTTGGTAGTATTACTGTCACATATTTGTTTACTTGTAGTTCAGCAATCATCAATTCTTATGCGCGCGCAGCGTGTGTAGTGAGGAGCGCGTGTGGCTGCAGTGCCCAGTGGGCTCGCCTATGGTGGCCAGGGGAGAAGTTAGATGGTCCCCTCTGCCACTCACCTGTGTGTTTTACCTTGAGACAGAGTCTTACTGACCCGGAGCTTGCACTTGGCAAGCCAGGGGGATTCTCTGGTGGGTCTCCACTCCCCACAGGCCCGGGGCTACACGTGCGTGTGGCCACCCCGAGTTGTTCAGTGCCTCCTGGTAATTCAAACCTGGCCGCTCTCAGCCCTCCCTCAGGCCCCGCTGCTTGCCCGGGAAGCACACTTAACCACTGAGCCATCTCTCCAATCCTCAGCCAACTCCTTCTACTGCCTTATTTGGAGCTGTGTAAGTACAAAACTTGTTCAGCTTTTTAATTGGAATTGTGGTTTCTCTGAGAGAGATTCCATCTTTTGATTATTATTTCAAACTTGCTTCTCAGAGTTTCCCAAAGGAGGTAGGAAGTCATTTCCAATGCAGGGCGGGCTTTAGAACAGGGCCGTGGGAGCAACTTAGTTAATGGACAAGGCACTTGGCAACAATCCCCACCTTTGATTGTTATGCAACTTAATTAGAAAGAGTGAGGGAAAGAATTCATTTCTTTGTAGAACTCCCAAGACAAAACTAAATTTGATGGTGTTTCCTCTGCCTTTTTCATTTTTCTTTCCAACCAATTAGACAGATTGAGCACAGAATCAAGTTCTCTGGAGCACCTTGCAGAGTAGCAATAATGAAAGAAAAGTAAAACCCTTTCCTTGCGTAGTAGTTTAAGTCCCAGGGGGCTTGCATTGCTTCCTCTAAAGAGACCTGTTGGGACAAGAAACTAAAAAGGCTTGCAGCTATCGTGACCCTGGGCAGGGCTTGGCCTCTGGGCTCCCATCACTCCTAAATATGTACCTTCCTCCTGGCCTGGCCCAGCTTCCTGGTGCTCATTCCCCAGGAATCCTCACGGGGGTGTTACAGGACCGTGCCTTGAGGGAGTGGGGGTTTGGCATGGACGAGGCCTGGCCGGCTCCATCCCTACCATTCCTGAGGGCCTTGAGCAGTTGTCACCAAAGAAGGCTTTCTCTGGCTGCAGCCCAGCTGTCCCTGCATGAAGCCTGCCGCGCGGCAAATAACCCAGTGAGCCGCATCAGGGTCCCCGCCCGGCTGCCTCTGGCTGCCCTGTGAAATATGAGTCGGGGCAGCTCTGTGTGACAAGCGCCTGCTCGACTGAGCCCGCTTTCAGGCGTTCGGCGTCAACCTGTGTCAGCACTTGTCTCCGACGGGCACTGTGGTCAGGGCAGCCAGACAGTGACAGATTCAACCTCTTGCACAGACTGCCAGGGGAGTGTCCCATGCAAGCCTGGGCTTGTCTCAGGAATGCCTGGCCAAATCCTTCCAGGGTTTTGAGCTGCACCTGTGCTTCCAAATGTCAGTGGCCCGAGAGCCAGCAGCTTTGCACCACACTTATCAAGGTCGGGGGTGGACTGAGATGGGGGTGGGGGAGCCCCTGAGTTGAGCCAGAGCTGCTGCCTCTTTTTTCCTCTTTGCCCGGCATCCGGAGGCACATCCTTCAATGTCAAGGGGGCTTCGGACTTGTCAAAGAAAGCATCTGAAGCGATCTTTGTAAGATTTCTCCTTGAAAATAACGAGTCCAAGCAGACTCGCTTCTCTTTATCACCCTCTTGCTGGTCTTGGTTGAATAGGAACCGAAGAACAAAAGTGGTTGTGGGTGGTAAGAGGAATGGTTCACGTTTGAGATTCTGCCAGGGGTGGCCATGTGGTGGTCTTAATGATGATTTATAGATCAGAAGTTGCAACTGGATGGCCCGTGGGTTGACTTGGCACACAAGGGTTTTTATTTGGCCTACAGTATGTCTTTGTTTTTAATGTAGCTTGATATTAATATTTAGGATTCATAAAATTTCATAAATGATTTCTGGCTTCTGTTCAGAAACTCGAAGCTGTAGCAGGGCTAGACTTGCATTCTTTTTTTTTTTTTTTTTTTTGGTTTTTCGAGGTAGGGTCTCACTCTGGCTCAGGCTGACCTGGAATTCACTATGGAGTCTCAGGGTGGCCTCGAACTCTCGGAGATCCTCCTACCTCTGCCTCCCAAGTGCTGGGATTAAAGGCATGCACCACCATGCCTGGCTAGACTTGCATTCTTACATAGAAAAATCAGAGGCAAACCGAGCGTCACCATTCACTTTTAAAGGGATCTTATGCCATAGCTCTTGTGCCATAGCTCTAAACTTCCCTGGTGTTGTACCCAACCTGCTTCTCATATTTCTATTACATAGATGATTGCTACAGACCTTTGAGTTTTATTAAAAATATTTAATTTATTTATTTATGAGAGAGAGAGAGAGAGAGAGAGAGAGAGAATGGGTATGTCAGGGTCTGCCTCTATCCATAGCAAATGAACTCCAGCCACATGTGCCACCCTGTGCATCTGCCTTTACATGGGTACTGGGGAACTGAACCTGGCTCCTTAGGATTTGCAAGCAAGAGCCTTTACTGCTGAGCCATCTCTCCACCCCCTGAGTACTTTTTTAAACACATTATTTATCTACAAGGAGAGAGAGAGAGAGAGAGAGAGAGAGAGAGAGAGAGAGAATGGGTGTACTATAAATGAATTGCAGATGTATGTGCTACTTTGTGCATATGGCTTTGTCTGGGTACTAGGGAATAAAACCTGAGTCATCAGGCTTTGCAAAGAAGCACCTTTAACCACTGAGCCATCTCTCCAGCCCCAAGTATTTGAGTTCTTGATGCTAGCTCAAACACTGTATTTCATTTCTGCGCTTGTCTTGAATGAACTGGACCAGTAAGCCTCCCACCTCTTCTCACCACTAGGATAGCGTGTGAAAGAACACTGATCCAGCTTTCATCATTCAAGTCATAGTTTGGATGTGAAACGTTCCCCCATAGACTCATGTGTTTGTGAGTAAGCCTCATGCCCAGCCCCCACCTGGTGGCAGCTTGGGAGGTGGAGCCTTGATTTTTATTAGAACTCAAGGAGGTGTGTCGGCTGGGGCAGGCCTGGGGGATGTCATAGCTTAGCTCCCCCTTGCTAGCTGTAGTGAACTCCTGCTGCTCCCTTCCGGGTGCTGTGGCACGACAGGATGCCCAGCAGCTAGCTTCCCGTCGCTGTCAGGAAGCACCTGACCAAAAGCGGTTTATGGGAAGAAAGGGTTTGTTTTGGCTTACCGACCCAAACGGACACTCCAAGATGGCAGGGGCAAACGACGGCACGAGCAGAGGGTGGACATCACCTCCTGGCCAACACCAGGTAGTCAGTAGCAGCAATGGGCGAGTGGAAGCTGGCTATAACACACGTAAACCCACTCCAACAACACACATCCCGCAAGCTTCCAGTTCCCAAACGGCCATCAGCCAGGGACCAAGCATTCAGAACACATATGCTTATGGGGGATGCCCGAATGAAGCCATCACACCTCTGCTCTGTCATGCCAGGATGCAATTTCCCTTCAAGACTGTAAGCTGAAAGAAACCCTTTCTCTCATCAGCTGCTTCCGGTCAGGTGTTTTGTCCCAGCCACAAGAAGGCAACTGCAACGATAGGAAAACAGAAAAGCTGTGGGTTTGCTGAGATGCCAGGAGTATGATTAGCCGTTGAGGGTCTTCAGCTCTTGACCTCGCACATTGCCCCAAATGGCCAACTTCACGACCAGGTGGGGTCCTGTCTGGAGGCAGGAAGAAGGCCTTCAGTTGAGGCCTGTTACATAATCTCACGTGACATCCTCACAAAGATGCTTCCACACTCGTGGTAGGGTCACCTCTCCATGATTGAGGAAACGAGGCTTTGGGTTAACAACCTTTTTCAGCCTTTTAAAGTGGAAAGTTAAGGGACCCTGGACTCATATTTATGCCAAAGTCATTGTCATTCTCTGCCACACACTATCCTTTCAATCTGTGTCCCTTTTAGGCTAAAATTCACACTTGCCAAAGAAGCAAATGACAGGAGCCTCATTAAATGGGGCATGTTTAATTGTAGGAGCATGTATTTAAGAGTATTTTCTAAAGGAAAAGTAAAAGGTTTAGTTGTGATGGAGATTTTATTTTTCTCAAAGTAAAAATTTTGACCCATGATTCACAGTTCAAACAGGTACTTTGTTGATTTCAACAACCAATATCATATGGAATAGTTCTATTTGTTTATATATAACCATACTTAATCTTTTCAACCATCATATGGGGTAGATGCAATTATTATCTCTTAGACACAAGGAGCTTGAAATAGAGAGGTACTGCTGAGAGACTTGAAGAAACAGGCCAGCAAACCACTAGATAAGTAAGGTCAGAACTGTTAAGACAGCTTGGCTTTTTGACCCTTGGTGAATATTAGCAAGATGTGGTCCATCCTGCAATCACTGTCTTATTTTTTAAAATATTTGTTATTATTTATTTATTTGAGAGAGAGAGAAATACTAGGTGCACTAGGGCCTTCAACTGCTGCAAACAAACTCCAGATGCATGTACCACCTTGTGCATCTGGCTAACGTGGGACCTGGGGAACCGAGCCTCGAACCGGGGTCCTTAGGCTTCACAGGCAAGCGCTTAACTGCTAAGCCATCTCTCCAGCCCAACACTGGGCTTTAAGTAACTTGTTTTGAAACTATGATTGAATTATGTTATATAAATTACCTTTAATACTATGTGTACTATTGCTTATGGGAGGGAAAATCTTTTTATATCATTCTACTTGGCCAGATGTAAGCTTGTTGTTAGAAACCTGAATACATTGGATTTGCTGAAATGTTTGAAATATGTGCATGGGATACATTGGAGACAGAAAGTGAACACTGTGCCTTGCTAGTCTTTTTGCTTCCTGTGGGTTCTGTTACTAATGATCAATCATGATCTGGAGATATCAAGTGGAAATTTAGAGAAAGCAATCGGTGTTTAAAATTGCATGCTATCTTGCTCCAACCTGTTTAGAACATTGATTATCCTTTGGACCAGTGTATCCAAACTTTATATCACCTACCCATTCATCACTTAGTAGCCCTCTTGGTTATCAGATGGACTGCTGTGTCATCACAGTGCTTGTGTTTAATCTGCCCTTTTTGTACTTCATAATGGCCCAAGATCTGGGAATTGTGATGCACACCTTTAATCCCAGTGTCATGGAGTCTGAAGTAGGAGGATCACTGTGAGTTTGAGCTACAGAGTGAGTTCCAGGTCAGCCTGGGCTAGAGTGAGAGCCTACTTCAAAAACAAGCAAGCAAGCAAGCAAGCAAGCAAGCAAGCAAGCAAGCAGGCAGGCAGGCAGGCAGGCAGGCAGGCAGGCAGGCAGGCAGGCAGGCAAGCAAGCAAGCAAACAAACAAACAAACAAAAAGAACGGGGCTGGAGAGATGGCTTAGTGGTTAAGGCACTTTCTTGTGAAGCCTAAGGACCCATGTTCTACTCTCCAGATCCCACAGGCAAGTGCAAGGTCTCACATGGCCACTAGGTGGCGCAAGTGTCTTGAGTTCGTTTGCAGTGGCTGAGGCCTTGGCGCTCCCATTCTCTCTCTCCCTCTGTCTCTCTCTTTCTGTCTCTAAAATAAAACAAGCAAACAAAATAACGACTCTACTGTGCCCTAGTAATGATGCCAAAAATTCACCAGAGCATAAAATTGGAAAAGGTAGGTTAGCTCTGGTCTTCCGTGGCAATGCTGATGAATACTTAGGGAGAAACATACTACAAAGAGAGTTCTGAACAGTCCATACTTTCGGACATCCCCTAGGCGTCTTGGGACATACTCCTGTGGATAGGGGTAACTACTATATCTCTTCTCTATCCCTGCCCCTGTGGGACTATATGAAATCACCTTCCCAATGTAAATTGAAGACATCACCTCATATAAATAGGAGGTGTGACTATCCTGACGCCTGTCCTTGAAGAAACTTCATCCTTCCTTTCTTTCCTCCTCTCTCTCCTTCTTAACTCCTCCTTCTCTCTCTGCTTGAGATCAAACCCAGCACCTTGCACATGCCAGAAAAGTGCCCTACTACTGAGCCATGGCTTTAACCCCCAGGGTTCTCTAAAGCCGGGTGCCAGGCTGTGTTTGGGTGTCTGTGTCCCCCGACTACTGTGACTCTTTAGAGAGTGTGTGAGGAACACTCCCAGCACCCTCTTCTTCCCATCGCTCCTCATGTTCTTGGACTAGGTCTGAATCCAACAGATACGTGTAAAATTTCCGTGTGTGCAACCACACCATTGCTACCATCTGTTCCTCGTAGTTATCAGAGTGTTTCTGTTTCGTGGTGGTGGTGGTGGGGTTAATTTGACAGAAAATAACTCAAGAAACTTAAGGATATAGAAGTCAACAGGAGTGTGTGCCAAATCAAATGGAAACTTCAGGAAAGCAACATTTAATGAAGCACCTGGGCTATGCAAAGCAAGAAGGTGGGCTTCAAGGGGTAAGCAAACTTCTTATAACCGGAATGCATACAAACTAGGCTTAAAAAAAAAAAATCCTCCCCTTGCTGGGAACTTGGGAGTAAAGAATCACTTTCATTATTCAAATGGTGTTGTAAGCATCTCTCTTATTACCCTGTTTCTTGTTAAGTATTGTTATTCATACAGCATTCAACAGGCAGTCATTGAACAATTATAAAAGGCCCATAATTACAGAGATGAATAGGACAGGGTCCCTGTCTCTAAAGAAATTGCGTGTAAACAAACAGCTTATCCTTTAAAAGTCCCTTGCTGGAAATTTTTCAAAGTCTTTCTGTGCATTAAAAGAATAATGACCGAGTTGCTTCCTGCTGCGAAGGAAGAAAAACTCCCTTGAGGAAAGGTGACAGCTGCAGTGTTTCATGTGGAAAGGTGTCAGTTGCTTTGGGGACATTTCAGTCCTTCAGTCTAGACTGGTTTTTGTTTTTGTTTTATTTTTCAGAAGGTGTGATGGTTTGAATGTGAATGTATGCCCCCCCCCCCCTAGCCTCAGGGATTTTCAATTAAGGCAAGGTTAAGCTTCCTACTTAAGTAGTGTGTTGAAGGAGGTGGCCTTGGGGGCAGATCTTTAGCCCTATAAGGTGTGTTCAGAGCCAGTTTTAGCTCTGGCTATTGGAGTTGGCGAGCTTTTTGTGGTGTCTTTTTGCTGTGGATCTATGGAAGGGAGCTAACTTCTTCCACCATGATGATGTTACCCTGGATTCTGTAAGTCTGAAATAAACACGTTCCTCCCATAAGGTTCTTCTGGTCTGGTGTCTGTCCCAGCAATGGGAAAACAAATGTAGCCGAAGGGATGCATGTTCACTTAGAAACACTGAAGGTTTGGCTGGAGAGATGGCTCAGCGGTTAAAGGCACTTGCTTGCAATGCCTAACAGTCTAGGTTCGATTCCTTAGTAACCACATAAAGCCCGATACACAAAGTGGCACATGCATGTGGAGTTCATTTGTGGTGGCAAGATACCCTGGCGTGCCCATTCCTTCTCTCTGTCATCCTCTTTCTTTCTATGCTTGTAAATCAATAACTAAAAAATATTTTTTAAAAAAGAAGCATGAAAGGTTCCCTAAAAAGGCCATCTTCACAGACCTACAAAGGCAGTGTGATTTCTGTTTACTCAAGGTCTCGGATGGAGGGCTTGTTAGTTAGTCTCTTTGTCTCAGTGAAATAAACACCCGAGAGAAATGGTTTAAAGGAGCCGATTTGTTCTGGCTTGTCATTCCCGAGGTGTCAGTCCATAGTGTCCTGGCTATACTGCTTTTGCCCTTGGTCTGAGTACGGGCAGAGCATCATGGAGGAGAGGGCACGGTGGCACAAAGCTGCTTCCCTTAAGGCAGCCAGGAAGGGGAAAAAGAGAGAGGCAGAAAGGATCCAGAGACAAGATCCCCTTAAAGGTGAACCACTTCTTCCTAAAGGGCCTTCTCCCAACACTTCCCAATAATGTGACAAAACTATGAATCCACCAATGGGTTCATCCAATGATGAAGCCAGAGCTTTCGTGATCCAATCACCTCTTCATACTTGGACCCATGACTAGGGGCTTTGCCTTTGTTGGGGGTACTTCATATCTAACTCCAAACAAAGGCAGTCTGGAAGGACCTGTGTTGCCGCAAGACCAAAAAGTGAAGTCCAGGTCTTTCTTAGAGTAAGCCCAACAGAGTTATATGATCAAGTGAGGTGGGTTGATCTTATAGGTGGTATCTTTGTTTAATCTCTTATTTACATCTTTACTAATTAGATCCTACTTTAGACTTTAAGAATTTTAGGAGTACCATTTCTCTAACCAAAAAAAAAAAAAAAAATCATTTTGCAAAAGAATTTACTTTGAAAGAATGTCACTAACTTCAACACAGAAGAAAGTGAAATAATTGGCTCCTTAGCCTCTTTAGTGCTGGATGGAGTGTGAGCAATCTTGTTTGCTTATTAGTTTTCCCAAACAGCAACAATTCTATTTCCCCCCATATAACAGAAAAATGCAGCTGATAAGTTGGTTGCAGAGTCTGTGTAGAGTGTTCCTGGGATTGAATATTCCTCACCCAAGCATTCTCAGGATATTTCTGGAGACAGAGTTGTTCTGATCCTTCCTCCACTGCAGAGCAGGACACGTCCAAGTTTCTGTATTGTTCTCTGCTGGGCTGTTGTGGATTGCTTTCTGAGCGACCCTGAGTGATTGGATGAGGAACAGTAAAGAATTTTTGCTTATTTGGAACCAGGTTTACAGTTATGGACTTTGGAGCCAAGAAAACCCCACATTCTTTTGAGGTTAGGAAATCTCAAGGGAAAATTATTATTATTATTATTTAAATATTTTTTGTTGATTTTTATTTATTTATTTGAGAACAACAGAGAGAGAGAGAGAGAGAGAGAGAGAGAGAGAGAGAAAGAGAGAGAGAGGGAGAATATGAGTGCCCCAGGTCCTCCAGCCACTGCAAATGAACTCCAGATGCATGTGCCTCCTTGTCCACCTGGCTAATGTGGGTCCTGGGGAATCGGCCTCGAACCAGGGTCCTTAGGCTTCTCAAGCAAGCACTTAACTATTAAGCCATCTCTCTAGCCCATTATTTTTATTTTTATTTTTATTTTTATTTTTATTTTTATTTTTATTTGAGACAGAGAGGGAGGGGGAGAGAGAGAATGGGCAGGCCAGGACCTCTACCCACTGCAAACAAACTCCAGATCCATGTGCCACCTTGTACATTTGGCTTATGTGGGACCTGGAGAATCAAACTTGGGTCCTTAGGTTTCACAGGCAAGCACCTTAACTGCTAAGCCATCTTTCCGGCCCCAGGGGAAGATTATTTTGAAAAGTTGAAATTTTTAGCTTTTAAAATTTGATTATAAATTTTAACCATCACTCATGTCAATTCCAGAGGCATTGAGAACCTGAGTATCTCGATTGAAAAGCAATCCCTTCACGACTTCCTACAAACTGGAGGGCAGTGTGATGTCACTCACTTTTGCAACAGTTCCTTCTTTAGCTGGTGCTGATCAGTCAGTCAAAGGCCTCTGTTTGTCAACCTTCTGCCCCGTGTCAGGGGTGTTTATTCCTCTTGGCTCTCAGGCCAGGACACCATGGAAAAAAGGATCTGCGATTGAAGTCCTGCTTCCAGAGAGGTTACATATATAATCCAGTCCACTCAATTTTACCAGGTTTTTATAATTTAGATTATAATATACTGCCAAAGTAAAGCTCCACGGGAAGAAAATGTGGTGTTAGTTATTTTCTTAGAGAAGACAGTTTATCATGCTTGTCAGAGATTATTCAATAAATCAGCAATGAATTTAGAAAGACAGCTCCAGCTTTCTCCTGCTGCTGTTTATTATGACCGTAAGAGGGCTTTGAAGATGGTCTGATGGCAGAATGTCTGGCTGTCCGTGTCCATCATTTTACATACATCAAGAAGAACGCGAAAGAAGAACATGAGGTTCTTGAAGTGTGTGTGTGTCACGGGACATTCCCAAGTAGACCGAGGTGGGTTTCCCCTGGAGAGCTTGCTCCTGCAGTGCTGCCGAATTTTACCCTTGGATGGGTGGGATATAGAGCTGGAAAAGCCTAACCCAAAAGAAGAACTTGACCTGCAAACAGTCAGTTTGATGTTTATAAGAGTTTTTTTTTTTTTTTTCTTTTTTCCTGGGAAACTTGGGCATCTGAGTTTCATTTGGGATGGGTTTCTAATTGCCAGCCAGGCAGTCCCCTAACTTCTCTTGGCTCCAATTCCTAAATTTTATTTTATTTTATTTTAATTTATTTGACAGAAAAAGAGGGAGAGGTAGAGAGAGAGAGAGAGAGAGAGAGAGAGAGAGAGAGAGAGAAAGAGAGAGAGAGAATGAATGGGCATGCCAGGGCCTGCAGCCACTGCAAACGAACCCCAGACACATGCGCCCCCTTGTGAATCTGGCTAACACGGGTCCTGGGGAATCGAACTTGGGGCCTTTGGCTTTGCAGGCAAGTGCCTTAATTGCCAAGCCATGCCTCCAGCCCCAATTCCTAAATTTATAAAGAGAAAATGGTTGAACTAATGCTTTATTAAAATCTCCTTGATCTGATTTTACCATACATTCTGTGTAGGTGCTTTGCCACTGAGCCCTACCGCTGGCCCCTTGTTTATTCATTTTTCATGTGGATACACTTTGCTGTCATCCATTCATGCAGTAGAATTTTTTTTTTTTTTTTTTACAGGCTCTATGTTTACCTGTCCAACAGTATGTTAGGTAAGGGATATGCTCATAAAGGTGAACAGCAGAGTCCTGTTCCCAAGGAGCTTAACATATAGAGTGTTTTGGGGCGGTAGGGAGTGATAATCAATACAAAAGTGATCACCATAATAGTGTACTACACGATAGTATGTGAACAGCAAAAAGCACTGTGGGAAGTCAGAGAAAGGATATAATCGCACTTGGTCTCAGTTTGGGAGTCTGGGTGTGTGTGTGGGGGAGATAGCTTCCAGGAGGAAAAGGTATTTAACAGAGTCCTGAGTAAATTCGGAAGGGCAAGAAGGTAATGAGTTAGAGCCGCAGGGAGTGTTGTATTTGGAGGCAAAAGTTTTATGCAAGGAGGAGAGAGGAGAGGGAAGGAGAGAGGAGTGCTTATGGGGCTGGAGGAAATTCAGCACAAAGGCCACAGCATAGAGGGAAAAGGAGGGCATAGCAGGAAGTGGCTGGAAGGAGGGAGAGGGCCGGTTACGAAGTGACACGAACTTTTAACCAGAGGCTCTGCAGCCTATTGGGAAGATCGGCAGAGAAACTGGCAGCGAGACAGAGCTTTGAAGCAAGGGAGGGACCAGCCTTCCTTTCAGACATCCCTTGGTTACAGTGTACGGGAGGCATGGGGGGTGGGGAGTGGACTTGGCTGGGCAACACTGGGCTGGAGGACAAAACCACTGAAGATGCTTCCATTTCTTGACAGGGCCACCGGCTGTGTCATTGGCAGGGTGCATGTGTCCAGCAGGCTGTCGGGCTAGGAGAATAATGCGAGGGCGCCAGATGCTGCTCTCGGCCTCGGCTCGCCTGCGAGGGGCTGTTCTCCTCCTGCTCTAACCCGGGGGGCCGGCTGCGCGCCGTCTCCTGGCCCAACCAGGGCTGGCATTTGCAGCCTCACCAGGGGTAAGGACAGAGGTGCCAACTCCCTTCCGGGCTGATTGGAGGGAGGTGAGTCTCCACAGGGAACCGTCGGTCAGGATTTGCTCACTGCCTGGATGACAGGTCCAAATAGGGCCATATGCCATGCATGGCCCGTCCACGCCCTTGGATGACCTTGATGCTCATCACTTTTGTTCTATTGCCTCATGAGATACTTGGATATTCTGAAAATAACACCCAAAGTCCTTGGATGGGGAAGATACCTTGGCCATTCTTGCAAAGGGCACTAGAAGAGAACTGACCCAACACCTACCAAAACATGAGGAAAATCACCGTGGCTAGTCCAGACCCCTTCCAAGCCCTGAAGCACACACGTAAATACACCAGCATTTGGTAGCTGTTCCTATTCCTTCAGAGCAGAAAGCCCAGGGAAGAGGGGCTGGGGGACAAGGATTGCCAATTTCTCTAGCTGTAAGAACTGGGGAAAGTCCATTTTCTTTACTGCGCTATACCCCGGGCCTGAAGCATAGTCAGAGAGTCCTAGCAAAGACCTTTCTAGGTTCTGTGGAGGCTCTGGGGTTCTCCGTGTGGTCTTGGTTTGCAGTTTGTCTGCTGTCACTACATATAATGATGTGTCCACCTGCCAGTAGGTTGCAAGCCATTGAAAAACAAATGCACATGGGCTGGAGAGATGGCTTAGCGGTTAAGCGCTTGCCTGTGAAGCCTAAGGACCCCGGTTCGAGGCTCGGTTCCCCAGGTCCCACGTTAGCCAGATGCACAAGGGGGCGCATGCATCTGGAGTCCGTTTGCAGAGGCTGGAAGCCCTGGCGCGCCCATTCTCTCTCTCTCCCCCTATCTGTCTTTCTCTCTGTGTCTTGCGCTCTCAAATAATAAATAAAAAATTAAAACAAAAAACAAAAACAAAAACAAAAACCAAAAAAACAAATGCACATAGCTCTCCTGGTTTTTCCCAGTACGTAAGGCAGAGAACCTTACCTGTAGGATGATCCTGGTCAGAGATTCACTGAGTAAGCATGGGTATGTGCTTGCGTTTGCTCAGCGTGGGCTGCCACAGTTCATGTCCAAATTATTGGAGCATGGCAGTTTCCTATCCTAGAGGAGATCGTAAGAACAGTTTTTGGAGGGCTCTATATCCACCAGTGGATCTGTGGAAGGCACACATCCTTGTATTTGCACTGGCTGTGGAGACAACTCACTGATTCTTAAATGTCATATCAAAACAACACACTAGATGCAGCCCACATACCAGGCCTCAGCGCTAGAGCTGTGCTCAGGTTCATATTTCTTATTCTTGTCAATCATCCCTGCAACCTTCAAAGACAGTGTTATTATTTTCCAGGTGAGCTGGAGGTTATTACACTTATTCAAAGTCATGCTGGAGTCAGAACTCAGACTTGGATCTGTCTGACTCCATAGGGGTGTGTGTGTGTGTGTGTATGTGTGTGTGTGTATATGTTTTTTTTTTTTCACTAGTGTGTTTAGTCAGCTTGGGTCTGGGGCATGTGGGCCAGTGTCCCTGAAAGCTTCATTGAACCTAGAAGAATGATAGCAAGTGGAAAGTTACCATAACTCTTACCAACCCTCCTATAGACTCAGAGATAAGACCTGATAGTTTCTGGGACTTCTGAGCTTGTCCATGTATGTGTGTATGGGTGTGTGTGTGTGTGTGTGTGTGTGTGTAGGCTGTGTATATCTGAGGTGTCTGGCTGACTGCTATAGAAACAGAGACACAGAAGGATGGCCTGAGCAGTGGTATCTAGTCTCTATCAGGGTGTCACAGGTTGCTGGTGGTGATGAGCTATGCTGTGCTGCAGCTTCCGAGCCTCGAAACAGGTAAAATCATTTCTTGCTCCAGTTCTTGGGTTCATGGCAAAAACAATATATTCAAAAATGCCTGAAGTTTGGCAGAGTTGTAGGAACCCAGAGTATTATTATATATAATGTATCAATTTTTGTTCTGCCAACAACCCCGATATTTTCTTGTGAACACGGTCAGGAAGCAAAGACACAATTTTCTAAAGATCCTGAAGGTTTTTTTTTTTTTTTGTTGGTTGGGAAAGAAAAAGATACTCTTCAATGTTGTATTAATAATTGCAGTCAAAGTTCGCCTTCCTATGCTAGCAAAGTTCCCCATGGACAGTGTTTCAGAAGATGAGGGTGGAATTATAAAACTGGGCGTGCAGCTTTGATTTATCCCTTTCAATTATTATTTTTTTCTTAGTGGGAGAAAGAGAAAGAATTTTTATTTAAAAAGAGTTAGAAAACAAAACTCCAATTACAGGCATTTTCCTGGTGATTTTAGACTCAGTTTCTTAGAAACTGTTGCCCTTAGCAGGAGAAATGGTTGGGGTCTTAGAGGCAGTGCTGGGGACGTGGGGAGATGTATTAGCAACATTGAGTTGCCTGTGTTCTACCTGCAGAGTGAGCAGACTGCAATTCCTGTTATCTAGCAGGCTTAATTCATCCAGTGAGGCTGTGAATGGTCATGTTTCAATTTAGTTCTTAAGTGATCAAGACTGTTCTGACAGGTTTAAAAAAAAGGATACATTGTGGTCATCTGGCTGATCAAATGGTTCTAGCCCTACCTGGCTTTGTCCTTATTCCTCTCCACACAAATACTGTGAGAATTGATCTGTTTACAGAGAGACAACTTCACAGTATAATGACCTGTTCCTGGCTCACCACATACCCAGGACTCATTAAATCCCTTCCCGTCTTCTTCCTCCTCTGTTGAAAGGACTCTCAGTAGCTGACTGAAACAACTCAAATTTGTAACCATCTGGTGAGAATCAGTCTTGTTGGGTTAGTGTCTGCACAACTCACAAAAATGATAAAAGTTAAAGAACATTGCACAAGACCTCATATTAAAAGACACATATTAAATGACTTTTTGGATTGAATTTTGATTCCAGTTCTTTTTTTCAAATGGCATCCCTAATTTTGAAGGCCCTTTCAAATTGAACAAAACCCACAGCTTTGAGTGGCAGTGGTTAGAGCCACAAGGGCATCTTTGAATAAATTCTTAATAGGCGGGGCTGGAGAGATGATTTAGTGGTTCAGCGCTTGCCTGTGAAGCCTAAGGACCCCAGTTCGAGGGTCCATTCCCCAGGACCCACGTTAGCCAGATGCACATGTCCTTTTGTACCCCCTTTCTGTGGATTTCAGTGACTAGCAGACTTCAGACATAAGTTTTGGGGCAATGTGAAGTATTTTGATAACAGCTTTGTTCACATGGTACTAGGCAGTGCTTCTTGACCGGTTTGTTTCTGCAAGCATTAACATGATTCTTAACTTGACGTGGACACTGAGGAATGAGTAAGTTTCTGGCCATATGGTCCTCCAGTTCCATGAGCATGGGAATAAAGGGAGAAAGACACACCTATGATATCATCAAAATAAAAAAAAAAAAAGACGACTTTTGTGCTTCAAAAGATGCCATCAAGAAAGTAGAAGTGGGAGGGCCGGAAGGATGGCTCAGTTAGTGTTTGCCTTGTAAGTGTCAGGGCCAAACTGTGGATTTCTCACACCCATGTTAATAATACCTGGTGTGGTGGCATGCATCTCTAATGCCCGCATTCAGTAGGCTGAGACTGGTGGATTCGCCAGGCAAGCTGGCCAGCTAGACTAGCTGAATTGATGAGCTCTGGGTTCAGTGAGAGACCTACTCTCAGGAAATGAAAGAGGTATTGAGGAGAACACCAGACATCCACCTCTGGCTCTACTTGTTCATGCATACATGTGCTTGCACATCTGTCCAACATATGTGGCCATGCACACAGAAATACACATGTGCGCATATCACATGTACATATTTATATACAATAAATAAGCAAATAAACAAAAGTGAAGGTTGTACTATAGACAATTGGAGAAAAGTTTTGTAAATTAAAAATTATTTTATTTATTAGAGAGAGAGAGAAAGAGGCAGATACACACACACACATATACATGTCTATATATGTACATATATATGGAGAGAGAGAGAGAAAGAGAGAGAGAATGGGTGTGCCAGGGCCTCTAGCCACTGCAAATGTACTTTAGACATATGCACCACTTTGTGCACCTGGCTTTACCTGGGTCCTGGGGAATCAAACTCAGGTCCTTAGGCTTTGTAGGCAAGTACCTTAACTGTTGAGCCATCTCTCTAGTCCAAGTTTTGTAAATTTTCTAATTGACAAGATACTTGTTGCTATACAGTTTTTAAACATCCACTGATATTGAGGCAAATATCTCAAGTAAGAAACCAGACGAATGATCTGAACTAACATTTCTCAGAAGAAATACACAAATGTCCGGTAGCATGTGAAAAGATGCCCAATTTCATGAGCCGTCAAGGAACTGCAGTCAAAACCCATGGTGAGGTTACTACTTGACATTCATTAGATGGCTGCAATAAAAGATATGGCAACAAGAAGAGTTAGGGAGCAGAAATAAAAGCCTGAACCCTTAGGCATGGCTGTTGGAAATGGAAAATGATACACATTGCTTGGAAAGTAATGTGGCAACTTTTTCAAATGGTTAAATATAGTTAAAACTGTATACCCAGAAATTCCATTCTTAACCATATACTTAACCAAGTAAAGTGTATCCATCAAAAATCGATAAACAAATGTTTCCAGAAAAATTTTTCTTAATAGCTAAGGAAAACAACAACAACAACAAAAACCCCAAACACCCTCAGTGCCTATCAGCTGATTGATGAACAAATAAATATCTACGTAATGGAGTATTATTCAGTCATTGTGGAGTGGCTTATAATACATACTGCAGTAGAGATAAACCTTGTAAACAGGGGCTGGAGAAATGGTTTAGCAGTTAAGGTGCTTGCCTGCAAAGCTAAAGGACCACGGTTCAATTCCCCAGGACCCACGTAAGCCAGATGCACGAGGTGGCGCACGCATCTGGAGTTTGTTTGTAGCAGCTGGAGGCCCTGGCATGCCCTCTCTCTCTCTCAAATAAATAAATAAAAATGCCGGGCGTGGTGGCGCACGCCTTTAATCCCAGCACTCGGGAGGCAGAGGTAGGAGGATCACTGTGAATTCGATGCCACTCTGAGACTACATAGTGAATTCCAGGTCAGCCTGAGCCAGAGTGAGACCCTACCTTGAAAAACCAAAAAAAAAAAAAAAATAAAAATAAATAAATAAAAAATAAGAATAATATTTTTTTTTGAAAACCTTTTAAACAGTATGAGAAGTAAATGAAAGCAATTACGAAGGACCACCTATTGTATGGCTTCATGTGCACTAAATGTGGGTGAATTGCATAGTTTATGAATTATAATCAATGAAGTGTTAAGAAAATGTGCATTGCTATGAGTTCGAGGCCAGCCTGGGAATACAGAAACTTTCCCTCTCTCCCCACAAACAAATAAAAGAAAGAAAATGTGCATTAGTTATACATCTTTACATATCTTCTCATTGACCTTATTATTCTGCTTGACTGTCAGAGCAGAAAATGTTACATCTTAAAATAATAATAAAAGTCAATTGGAATATTGAAGGGGAAAATTTAGGGATTGTATGGGAGATCCACAAACTTCAGACTTCAGGTTTGTAGCAATTGCCTCTGGTTGTTGGGACAAAAACCTGACCAAAGCAGCATTTGGGAGGAAAGGGTTTGTTTTGTCTTATAGTTTCAAGGGGAAGTGTCATGGTGTAACAAGGTGCTAGAGGTCCAAGAAAGTCCTTGAACCCCATACCCTAACTTTGCTTCTAATTTTAATCAAAGAATACAAACAGAAGACTGAGAAGGATAATTATTAAATTATTATATTTATTGAGGGAAGTACAGAGCCAAGGAAAGGCATCCATGTGGCTAGAGATCCCATGTGGAGGGCCTGGAAGAAAGAAAGCATGGCGAGAAAGAGAAAAGAAAATTCAAGGAGCTCCTGGCACGTGGAGAGCTGGAGGGGATAAAGAACCCATGTGGAGAGGAAGGGCTGGGGTCCCTCCTGACTGGGCCTGGGCTGAGCCAGCTCAGGCCCAGCCAAAGGAAAAACTCACCCACAGCTGAAAGTTCCCAAGTGATCCGAGTCTGCCTTACCCTTGGAAAGGTATTTATAACGTGTGGGGGTGGGCTGTCTTTCTGCTCAGGTGAACCAGAGGGCCAGCTGGTTGGTTAGGGCCAGGGGCTGTCTCAGGAAGAGGTTAGCCCTGACACCAAGTTCCAAGGGCTGAACTTGATCAACCACCATGTTTAACTCCTATGAAAGACCTTTCTCCCAGGAGGGGTCCTGGTTGTTTGTGGAAAAACAGGTCTGGGAGACTAGGCAAGAGATAAGAAGCCAAATCATCTTTGATTTCTAGCAAGTGAAAACCTTCCTGCCTTTTTTACCTTCAGGGGTCCAGTCACCCTAACTGTACCCTCACCCCTAATGGTGTCAGAGAAAACACAGTAGCAGCAAACAGCAGGGGAAGGAAGTAGTTCGAGCTGGTTATGAGCACTCAGTAGGGCTCGACTAAAACACCCCACCTCCCACAGTGACACACCTCCTTCGGCGAGGCCCCTCCTCCCAAAGGCTCCATCTCCGAAATTGCCAGTAACTGGGGACCAAATATTCAGAACACAGGAAGCTATTCATTACTTTTCATTCAAACAACCATAAGGTTAGACCCAAGCACAGATGGACACTGAATCTGAGGGAAATGGCACACATTGTCTTTTTAAACATTTAAAAAAAAAAATCTTTTATTTCTATTTATTTGACTGGGAAAAAGGGAGAAAGAGAGAGAGAGAGAGAGAATGGGCATGCCAGGGATCTCTAGCCACTGCAGATGAACTCCAGATGCGTGCACCCCCTTTGGCATCTGGCTAACATGGGTCCTGGGGAATCAAACCTGTGTCCTTTTGCTTTGCAGGCGAACACCTTAGCTGCTAAGCCATCTCTCCAGCCTGACACATTCTCTTTTAATGCTTCCCACTTTTGAGACCATGGAACACATTTGGTGTGCCATGTGCTAGCTAGGCACTCCTGGTTAAGGGCCCAAGCAGGGAGTGCACACAGACTTGGAACTGAGAAGGAAATGAAAACAGGGGGGAGACTCATTTATGAAAGGCAAGGAGCCTTTGAATCTGATATTTTTGTTCTTCCTGATTCAGGGTTTGCCATGACTTTCTGTGGACCTGTTTGTCTGTTGTTAGGAGATAAAGAATCAAAGCTCTGCCCACGGCTACTCTCCTTAAAACTGAACCTTGCTGACGGTTTTTATGTGTAGGCTGCCTCTGCGGTGTGTTTGAGATGGAAATTGTTAAAGAGAAAATAAAACAGAGTGTATAAGCCGAGGCACATTGGAAATTGTCCAGCTGCCCTGCAGAGCAAGCACAAAAGAGATGTCTAAAGCAAGGCTTCATTTTGAAAGAAAACCCTTGAGGGAACACATTTTGAAGATTCTTTAAAAAGTCTTTGTTTGGTGCATGAAAGTGAAATGACCAGAGGGAAGAGAAAGTTAGAGGCAGCCAGCGTCTAAACTTCAGGTAGTTACTTGTTTCTTCTTCCTTACTGCCTTCATTGCTGATCTGTTACCATTCCCTACTTCAGTAATTGATAAGGGATAGAACAATGGCATAAAGTCCCTATCAATCATTGGATTTCAATAGCACCCAACTGGGTGGCAGAGAAACGACAAAATAGTACAACCAGTCATAAACCGGCTCTAGTGTTTATGCGTATGGCCTGAGACGAACGCTCTGGGGTGGGTGAAATTTTGACCTCTCACCCTCCCTCTTTAATTGGTTCAAGTATGTATTTGAAGGTTTCAATTAAAAAGCAAACAGCCCTAAACAGTGCCAGGGGAGAATGAAACTCAACTCTTTAGAGCCAGAGCTCAAAGCACCCGCTGGAGGCTTTCCATGATGGCTTAGGTGTGCTGCGTTTGTTGATGAGTGGTTTTATTATTTGGGGCAGGCCTTTCTCCGTGCTCATCGGTAGGTCTGCGCAGATGTTGATGCTAATTAGAAACACTCTTGAAATGTGCACTGATAATTGTTAAACTGCCCCCTACGTGGAGTAACCTCTTCTACCATCAGCAATTCTGTTTCGTGTAACACTTCTCATAAGTGTTTCTAAAAGGAATAAATACCGTTTCTATAGTAAAGCTGAGTGGCCCATGTGTATTTTCTATGCATTCAGAAATAATTGTCCACGGGATGAACTCTTAGTCTTTGGGAGCAGACAGTAGGGGAGAGGCCTAGCAGGAACTCAGAAACGGACGGACGGCTACACCACGTTGTCACTCGACCTTCGGCCTCCGTACGCCTAGCCCATGTCGACTGGGAACTGGTTCTGGATGCAGGAGCTAAAGAACTTGGATTCCAGACTTCGGTACTTTGATGGTGGACATGTCTCTCAGTCTCCATTGGAATCTTGGTCTCCGCTTTTGAAATAAGAAGATTGGGTCAGACAATCAAATCCTTTGCGTCAGGACTAGAAGAACTGATCTAATCACACAAATTACAATGTAGGATAGGTAAAGCATACAAGACAGTGAGTTAATATCTTTTTGTGTTTACATACGGATATATAAGTATATATCCGTATATAAACATATGTGAAGACATTATTGTGTGTAATGTGGGGTGTTATGGTAGATGCACAGGTATGGGCCCATACAGCAGCGTACGCTTGCCTGCGGTGGCTGGACTGGAGCAGGGAGCATGCTGCTCCATTGCTCTTCTGTCCATTCTTTTTCATTCTAGCCCAGGCTGACCTGGAATTCACTATGGAGTCTCAGGGTGGCCTCGAACTCACGGTGATCCTCCTACCTCTGCCTCCCGAGTGCTGGGATTAAAGGCGTGCTCCACCACGCCCAGCTAATTCTGTCCATTCTTATTTGAAGTCAGAGTCTTACGGATAATGAAGCTTGCATTTTTTTCCCCCTCACAAATCCCAGTGATTTTCAGATCTCTGCTCCCCTATGGGCTGGGGTTTACAGATGTGTGTGGCCTTATCTTATGTGGGTCCTGGGGGTTGAACTCATCTCTCAGGCCCCCTCCGGCTCTCATGCTTGTGCAGGAAGTGCTCTTAACCACTGATCCACCTTTTTAGCCCAAGATATTCTTATTATTTGTAATTGAACCAAACCTTGCAGGTAAGTTTTCACTCCACTAGCAGTTGTGATTCGATGTAAACTTCATCCTTGTGTAATACAATAGTCCACCAAAGCCCAGAATGATGAATCTCTTCCTCAATTAGCAAGTGGTTGCTGTGCAGGCGATCTATGCTCACACTATGGTGGGAACTCTGTGGTAACGGGAAGTAAATTAAAAGTTACTTAAATTAAGAGCAACCCGATGCTGCATGCTGTGGATATTAGTCAGCTGTGTGTCATCGTGAACAGATACTTGAGAAAAACAAACGAAAGGGAGGAAAGTGGATTTTGTTTCACAGTTTCAGAAGGTTCTTGGGACGTGGTCACTTGGTCTCACTGCTTTTGGGCTTGTGGTGAGGCCGAATGTCATGGTGGAAGGGGGCGTGGTGGTCCCCTCAGAGCAGGAAGCAGAGAGAAAAAGGGGCAGGAGGCAAGACGTGTCTTTCCACTTCATGCTCCTCAGTGACCCACTTCAACAACAGTCCCCACCTCCTAAGTTTCTACTGCCTCCCAGTAATGCTACTGTGCTGTGAACCCATCATGGAAATAAATCTATTGATTAGGTCGAAGCCCTCAGGATCCAATTATTCCCCAACACTGGCAGCGAAGTTCCCAAAACACGAGCCTGCGGGGGGACATCTCATAGTCAACCCAGAGCACTGTGGTGCTGTTTGCACAGAGGAGCGGTAGCAGAAGGAAACTCCAGAAGGAGGCTGTGGCGGGAAGGGGCTGCACCAGGCTTCAGGCCCGTCCCTTCCCAGCGAGGTCCCGCTGACTCTTGGCTCGGGTCCACTCCCAGCCCCACGCTGACCTCCACAGCTACGGGCTTTAGTCCTGACCCGGAATCAGGCTAGCTTCTGCTGGGCCAACACCCCTGGACGGAGCCCTCATGCTATTTCCTTTGAATATAAGGCTCCATGCCCATGGAGGGGCGGGGCACTGCTGTCAGGCCAGCCTCTATGGCCTGAGGCTCCAGGTACACCCCTGAGGATCCCATCTCCAAGACACCCTCAGGACCCACTCCCACAGACTTAGGCTCCAGGAAATCCTGAAGGACACAGATTCGAGGCCTTGAGTCCCCGCAGACTCAGCCTCAAGGGCTGGCCGTAGTTCTTGATCCCTTCCTATGAATCTTGGGTTCAGGCTGGGCCTAGAGATAGATTCCAGTTCCATCCTAGCAAAAACCAATCAACAGATCCACCTGGCAGGTTTGGACTCCGGGTCTGCCCATCTGCAGACCCAGGCACGAGGCCAGTCAGTCCAAGGATTCCAGTAGCAAGCCTGTCTGCGGACCATAGCAGATGGTCAGACTAGACCCTGCTCAGACTGGCTGATTGGAAGAGTTTTTTTTTTTTTTTTCCAGACACAGCTACTCTTCAAAGAGTGTGACTTCTTGAAACGCACAGTTGTTAAAACACTGCAACAGGGATCAAAAGCAGCTAGGGAGTGGTGACAGTGATGCCAGCAAGATGACTAAAAGAGGTGCCTGGTGTGTTTTCCTCTATCTACAACAAAGGCCCAACACAAGGAAGAGATTGCTATTTCAAGAGTGCTTGTGTACTGAGAAATTGTACCCAGGCTGGCAAGCTTTATAAGCAAGTGTCTTTAACCACTGAGCCATTTCCACAGCCCCCACTGGAGCAGTGGAAACAATTGTTGGGGATAAAGGTGTAAGCTATCATGCTCAAGTTGGAGATTTCTTTTTCCTAAAGGGTGGGCTTCTGCAGGAGCCAGGTTGAATAGTAAGAGGCTTGCTTCATGTCTCCCACGGCTCCTCCAGTGTGCGGGGGCAGCTTGTGCCAGCTCTGGGGAAAAAAAAAAAAAAAAAAGCTCTGTCATATTTTCAGGAAACATGCCAGCTAGTTGCAAAGCTAGCTGAACTTGGCTGTGTGGGACCATGTTTACTACAGAAGGGGGCAGCCTCGACAAACCAGTGCTTCCCTGTTTCTGATTCTCTTTCTCCCAGACTTGGAAAACTGCTTCTTTGATCACACCCAGTAGGGCCAAGAAGGAGGCTGGAGGGAGACTTTGTTTTCTTTCTTCTGTAGTTAAGTAATGACATTTAGTTTGGCTTACTTAAAGGAAATGTAAAATATACATGCTTACACAAGTATTTAATCCCTGGGTTCAGATTTGTAGGTTTAAAGAGAGATATGTAAAGTTTTGTTGTTGGTGGAGCTGTGACAAATTACTATAAACTTAATGTTTTCAAACAGTAAACATTTGTTCTTTTAAAGTTATGGACTTCAGAAAGCTTCAGAAGATAATCTCTTTCTTTGCCTTTAAAATTTTTTTTTAAATATTTTATTTATTTATTTGAGAGCGGCAGACAGAGAGAGAAAGAGAGAGAATGGGCGCGCCAGAGCCTCCAGCCACTGCAAACGAATTCCAGACGCTTGCGCCCCCTTGTGCATCTGGCTAACGTGGGTCCTGGGGAATGGAGCCTCGAACCGGGGTCCTTAGGCTTCACAGGCAAGCGCTTAACCGCTAAGCCATCTCTCCAGCCCTCTTTGCCTTTTTAAAAGAAAATCATTTCAAGGCTACCCATATAACCTTGGGCCATTACCTCTTCCACACATCAATCACCTTCACTGAGGTATCACGTGTCTTATTCCTGACTGCTCTCTTCCCGCCTTCCTCTTATATGAACTATTGTGATTACCTTGAGCCCCCTTGAGATCCAGATAATATCCTCATCTCCAGATCCTTAATATAATCGTTTTTGCATAATTACTCTCTTAGGGAAGGTCTGGAACTTTCGGACAGGGTCATTTTTAAGACAGTTATTAACTAGCCTTCTACAAGTGACATTTAACCTTAGCT
Organism: Jaculus jaculus; assembly: GCF_020740685.1. Classification (NCBI taxonomy): domain Eukaryota; kingdom Metazoa; phylum Chordata; class Mammalia; order Rodentia; family Dipodidae; genus Jaculus; species Jaculus jaculus. The sequence goes on from NC_059115.1 coordinate 59,696,798, forward strand.
GAATTTTGGAGAAACCCAGGGGAGATACAAAATTCTGAATTCAGTCATAATTGCTGGGCTGGGACCCAGGCAGCCTTGTGGCAGAAACTCTTCAGGTGAATCCAGTGTGTAGTCAAACTTAACAAACACCGTGCTAGCAGCTGCAGGATAGGATCCAATAGGTGTGCTTAAAATGATTCCAGAGGTGAAATCTAAGAGCAACTTCAATTTAGAACCCATTTTTTTTTTTTTTTTTTACTTAAGAGGAGTTATTAATTTACATTCTCTAAATGTATACTTTACTCATCTATAAAGACCATCTTTTCTTTGGCCCCACAGGATAAAGAGCTACACATTTGTTCAGTGCATGAACACTTGCAAAAATATTCTCCCTGACACAGTACTTCTGTCTACAAGAAGATGACTGCAGTCTTTGGAATTTTCTTGGGCCATCTCAAGCTTGTGAGGGGCATGAAGGACAGGCACCACAGAGAGCTGAGTCATTTCCGAGAGAGGAGGATCTATGACACGCCTCATCTCACCAGATGGTTGCGCCATTTCCCTCATGAAGGTCCTTTTGTATGGACGCCACTTTCTGCTTTCCCAGTACCGATACTGGGACTTAGGGCGTCTTCCATTCAGAAAACAAGTATTCCAGAGTTCCCAGAAATGTGTCTCAAGTTTAAGAAGACAGCTCATGGGGCTGGAGAGATGGCTCAGTGGTGAAGGTGCTTGCTTGCATAAGCCTAAGGACCCGTGTTTGAGTCCCCAGTACCTGCGTAAAGCCAGATGCACAAGGTGGCACGTGTATCTGGAGTTTGTTTGCAGTAGCTAGAGGCCCTGGCATGCCCATTCTCTCTCTGTCTGCCTCTTTCTCTTTTTTTCCTCTCTCTCTCTCTCTCTCTCTCTCTCTCTCTCATAAATAAATAAATATTATATAAAAGAAGACAGCTGCCATCCACAGGAGCTGGTACAAAGTAGGCTGCACCAAGCTTTTCTTTCCAATGTGTATAGCTTTATTTTTCGGTCTTACTGAGGTAAAATTGACAAAATAATGCCATGTGATGACTTGACGTATTTATACGTTGATGATTATCATAATCAAGTTGTTGAACCCATCCATAGTGATGGTTTGAATATAAAGTGCCCCCTCCATAGGCTCATGTGTCTGGATATTTGATCCCCATCTGTGATGGCTGCTCAGGAAGGTTGAGGAGCATCCAGGGGATGGACATTTGCTAGGGGAAATATGTCACTGGGGGTGGGCCTTGAGGTTTGATAGCCCCACCCAACTTGCCGCTCTCCGTCGAGGAACTGGGCTGCAGTGAGCGGCCAGATACTTGGTGTTGCCCCACCTTTCCGTCCTGCCATGAAACTGCCCCTTGAAACTGAAGCGCACGAATAAACCCCCTTCTTGCCCTAAGTGGCGTCTGGTCAGGAATTTGTTCCCAGCCACAAGAAAGCAACCGTTGCACGCATCACCCTATATAGTTTCCCTTTTTGGAGCTGTGGTAAAGGTGCTCTCCTGAGATGTGTTCTAGGAGATGTGCGTTCCTAAACAGTTTCAGATATCTTAGTCATAGTGATGGGTGTTTAATCCTCAGGACTTAATCATGTTATAGGTGGACATTTGGATCTTTGGACAGTTTCCCACCTCCCAGACCTTGAAAGTCTGCATTCTACTCTTTGTTTCTTTGAGTCCTGGAGATCACATGCTAAAGAAGTTCCCATAGCATTTGGCCTTTTGTGTGGGGGGCTAATTTCACTTTTAATGCCCTCTGGGGATTATGCTATTATGAATGGCAACATCTTTTATGGCTGAATATTATTTCTGTGTGTGCATACCATATTTCTTTTATCCCTTCATCATCCACCAGGGACTCATGTTATTTCCAATATTGTCTGCCATGCTACAGGGAACACAGGAGTGCTGACATTTCTTTTTCTTTTCTTTTTTATGAGGTAGGGTCTCTCTCTCTTTCTCTCTCTCTCTAGCCCAGGCTGACCTGGAGTTCACTATATAGCCTCAGGGTAGCCTCAAGCTCACTGTGATCCTCCTACCTCTACCTCCCAAGGGCTGGCATGAAAGGCATGCCCACACCCAGCTTGACATTTCTTTCAGATGCTAATTTTGTTTCCTTTGCATATAAACCTACAAGTTGGGAATGCTAGATTGTATAGTTGCTCTGCTTTTAAGTTTTTGAGGGACCTCCACACTGTTTCCCATGATGACTATGAGAGTTTACATCCCCACCAATCACAGCTCCTTTTAAAAAATGTGTAGGAACTACCTAGGCAGAGATGCACACAGTACGACATTTCCAAGGGTGTTATTCAAGTGCACACATAGAGGAGGGCTAGTGGTCTCAAAGGGATCGGTGGACCCTTGCTTTTCCCGTAGCCACACTGCTCTGGTCATATGGCCACCTTGTTTATTTGTAAAGGTTTAAAGCTTTGAGGCAAGACAACTTTTTGTGTGAAACCTTTTGTCAAGCCAATGACTTTTTCCTCTTTGGTGGTCTTTCCCTTCCGGATGTCTGCTTAGCTAACTCCATCCTGAAGGTTAAATGTTAGTCACAAAGTGTTGTAGTCAGCTTCTCCTTGTCAGGACAAACACCCAACCAGAAACAGCTAGCTTATGGGAGAAAAGGGTTTATTTCAGGCTTACAAATTCCAGGGGAACACCATGAATGGCAGAAGAAGCTGGTCCCTTCTGTAGATCCAAGTAGAGAGACACTACCAACTGCTAGCCCCACAAAACATTCAGGGCTCCAACTGCTCTCTATACACCTTAGGGCTAGACTACCAGATCCACCCCCAATGACAAGCTTCTTCTTCCCTAGTAAGGCTCCACCCACTGGAGGTTCAAGTTTCAAGCTTGAGTCTATAGGGCCATGCATTCAAACCACCACACAAAGCTAGCCCATCATCTTAATGCTGTTCCCCTGACTCTCCAAAGTATTAGCCCTGATCTAGTGACATTTATGTAGGATGTTCCTTCTTTGTTGCCTTGTCTCTACCCCACAGAAATGTCAGCTCTGTTCTGTACACAGATGTGCCTTAAGCCCCCAGAACATATCCTGGTATTTGGCTGGTAGTCAATAAATATTTTTGAATTGATGAATGGGGGAGAAGGATACCAACAGAAAGTAGGGGAACTAGAGGAACAGAGATTAAGGTGGGAGCAAGAGACAGTGGAACCAAGCAGTGATCATGGACTGGATAAATTAGGATGCCAAGTCTAACATCTGTGAAACTTATATCTATGGCAGTAAGAGAGAAATATAGAGAAGTCAGCTTTGAGAAAGGAGGTTGGGATGTCAACACGGTTTTGATTAAAGTTAAAAGGGAGGAATTATGGTTCGATAGAAGAGACATATTACTCCTGAGGAATCTAGAAAAAGGCTAAAGACAGTAATTTAACTTGAATGTTGGAGGTAGAAGCATGTAGGTACTAATCATTTACGAGCTAAAAGTTCAGAGCTTTGGAAGAAAGCTAGAGAAGACAAAAAGGGCATTTAAGGAGAGTGCTGACAAGCAGTGCCTGGAAAGAATTGTGCTTAATATATTTATACCTGAACTGTCACCAAAAATGGTAATGGTGGGATTGAGTGCTTTAATTAAATCTGATCTGTGCTGACCATACAATGTGCAAGTGTAAGTGCTGTGGTATATCAGGAGGAACGTGATTTGTGCCTGAAATTTCCTTACTCACGGGCTGTTGGTCTGGTTCGCTCATGCTGGGCCACTTAGAACGATCAGTGGCAATGGCTGAGTGATGGGAGAAGCGTCTCCTGGGACTTCCACCACGGATATCTCCACGCAAGCAGGACTAGGAAACACATTTTGGAATCTTCTGCTTTTCTTCTTGGAACTCAGCAAAGTGAAAACCTTGATCTTTGGCAGGGGCGGGGGTGGTGGGTGGCTGATAGGTTCTTTTGAGTAGAGTTCAAAGACAGTGGGATTTGAAAGTAAGTATTAAGTGCTCACCCATCTCTACTGTACACCAGGGAAGAATGACAGAGGAACCCTGGGCTGTTAGATAACATCCACTTGCTCAGATGTTAGTGCTTAATATTCTGCCACAGGAAGGAATTTCTCTCAAAGCTGTTTATCCTAACTGGGGCCTCTGGAAAAAGTGGGTGATTGTCACGTTTTTATTTTCTAGTCTGAGCAAATCAGGATGTTTATGGCAAGTCAAGCAATTCCACTTTGTCCCCAGACTCAGGTATTTGGGAAGAGCAAAGGGCAACTGGATTGAAAGACCCAGGTGCAGTGACATTGGCTTGTTGTAAAAGCTTTTTATTTCAGTTTATTCCTTACATAATTCCTTCTGAAATTGCTCTTAAAACAAGCTGCTAACAGCCAAAACTGTCCTGCAAAGTCTTTTGAAGTCAGAGCAAGCACCCTTTCCTCCTGTCCCTGAGTCACTGGAGTTTTTTGTTGTTTTCTTTTGGTTTTTCGAGGTAGGGTCTCACACTAGCCCAGGCTGACCTGGAATTCACTATGGAGTCTCGGGGTGGCCTCGAACTCATGGCGATCCTTCTACCTCTGCCTCCCGAGTGCTGGGATTAAAGGCATGTGCCACCACGCCTGGCTCACTGAAGAGTTTTGATTACTGGCATTGTCCCTGTATTGTTGGGCTGTGATGCTGAAATATTGTTATTTTATATAAACTCCACAAGCAGGCCTCAACAGCTTAATTAGCACTGAGGTTAATTAATAGGGAGGAAATTGGCCTTATGAAAGAAGGGCAGATGTGTACATGGTGTTGTTACATACTGCAGGCTGGAAGCTGAAGGACAGTATAGAGTATGAAGAGACCATGTTGATGATTTTTAAACAGGATTAATAAGATTAGGCTGTGTGTGCATGATTATTGAGAAATGGCATACTTATCTTGATGTGTTTCACTGTGAAGAATGTTCTGGAAACAGACCAAATTCTCTTCAGTACTAAGACATAATGGGAAGGCTTCCCTTTCTTTCTAAGCTATTTACTTTGTTTTGAGGAACTAGAAACTTTAAAAGCTAGAAGACAAAATATCATGCTGTCTCTGGCCCAAAGACATATACAAAGGAATAAAACAAACTGACTTAGATGATATCAGCAAATTAAACCCTGGGCACATTAGCTCCTGGAGTAGGTGCAGGACTGAAAAACAGCAAGAGAAATATTTGTTTTGCTTAATGAGTAATAGAATTTATGATGTTGCTTGTTTCGTATCAGTTGCCAAGTGAATATCACTTATACCTCTTAGGTCTGTAAATAAAGATCACTACAGAAAAATGAAGCAATATTCTGGATGTCATTGTGATAATTCCAATATGAGCCAGCATGCAAAAGGGCTAGCTCGTGGATCTGGGATCTCAATCTTGACTTGAAATACAACCAGAAAGTCTAATGTTCTCCAACTCTGTGTGTAGCCAGGCTTCTGACATGAATAATTTTAATGTAAATTCTGAACTAATTACTAATTGAATTGAGTTCTGTAAGTGTGGCACATTTATGAGGTAAGTACAAAAACAACCATGGCGACAGAAGGAAATGAAAAGCAAATGCTAAAATGTCCCCAAACCCGAGGTGAGAAATTAAAGTTTGAGTGTGAGACATTCAGGAAAATGGGAGCAGAAAGGGTATTATGGGGATTTTAGACAAATTGCTGCAGGTGTTGGGAAATTTTATTTTCAGCAGACTCATCATAAGGGTAGAATAAAAATGATAGCCATGGATATGGTCCTAGGATATCTGAGGGGAAGACTGGACCGGAAGATGGCTGGAGGAAAGATACAGAAGCTGTGATAAGTCTCAGGAGCCAAAGATAAATTTGATTGTTCTATTTTGTCTGATTTCTAGGCGAAACTTCCTTTTGTGAGGAGGAAACATGAAAACGCATTTCTTATTGTGAGAATGCATGTTTGATCAGAGCATGACCCACCACTGGGTGGCTAACAATTCCAGGTCTTGTTGGCAGCATGTGCTAGGGACAGCTGGCTGCCTAATATCGCCTCATGATGCTTGGGACAGGAATGCTGAAAGTATTGACCTTCTGCAGGAACACGCTGGGCAAGGCAAGACTTGGCGTCTTCTTGTTGGCAAGGTGATTCTCTATGAGCTGCTCTCAGGGGCAGTGTGGGGTCTTCCTAATGTCACTGATGGCCAGAATAAAGTCATATGCAGCTTCCTCCCTCTCTCCTTCCCTTCCTCCCTTCTCCTTCCATCCTTCCTTCTTTTAGCATTTTGCTTTCTTGATTATGCCTTCAGTTTAGGGCACTTATTAGGACCCATTATCCATTATTTTCATAAGTTTAGTTTAATGGCCCTGGGTCTTGAAACTGTAAAGCCTTTAAGAAGAAATGGATCATGGATTTTTTAGGATTGGAGAAGAAACCATAAAGTCCAATGTGTCATTTATGTTTACTGTAAGGTCATTAGTTTATTTTCCAAGGATCACTGCCCCGTGTGTTTCTGTAGCGTACTGGTTGCCACACTTGCCTCACAAAGCTCACTACCCCGGAACTGCCGAGTGCAGCGTGAGTACCAATGAAGGACGGAGCCACTGTGAGAAATGTGAGGACTGGCTTTGCTGGAGCTCTGTGTTTCCTACCTGGCTTCTATTGCTTAGAGTAGTACCCAATCTCAACACCTGGGATTATAAAAAATGGCATTGTTCATGGGGTGTGAGTCCTTCAGAGGCAAACTGACCCCTAGGCAATGGGTAAGCAGGGCTCTGCTGGGAACATTGGTTCCCACTTGGCCCTTAGTGTTGAAACAGGGAGAGCCAATGTCTGTGACCAGCCCTGAGGCAGATAGGTACACACGTAAAATGGGTGTGCATATAACCTTTAAAAATAATCATAATAAAAAAAGGACTGGAGAGATGGCTTAGTGGTTAAGCGCTTGCCTGGAAGCCTAAGGACCCTCGTTTGAGGCTTGATTTCCAGGTACCCACGTAAGCCAGATGCAAAAGGTGGCGCATGGATCTGGAGTTTGTTTGCAGTGGCTGGAGGCCCTGGTGCGCCCATTTTTTTCTCTCTCTCTGTCACTCTCAAATAAATAAATAAATAAATAAATAAATAAATAGACAAACAAATTAAAAAATAAAAAAGAATAATAATGTTGTAGTATACATAAAATTGTTGTAATTGTTTATCAGCTATCTATTTGAATATACAAAAATAAATCTTTTTGGTTGAAAAAAAAAAGAGGGTCTGGGGCTTGCATCATTTCCTAGAGAAATGCGAAGCAATTGATTATCACTGAAAAGGAAGGCATTCTTTCATTTATCAGTTACATAAATGGTGAAGTACATAATCTTCCCTGGGTGCTCACAGGGGATTCCCAGGGTGCCTTGCCAGAGATTCACGATACCCCCCCCCCCCTTACTTTTGGACTTTGTGTTGGTGAATTTGCTTATTTGCTAAAGTTTATAATATTGAACTTAATACTTGGGATTCTTCACAGCCATTTGTCAACAGACATAAAATGATGTAAAGTTTGAGTTGCCCAGTACCCAGGCTCCCTGCTGAGGCAAGTGAGGAGACACCCTGTGTCCCTGTTTTAACTTCCATATTGTAACAAAATGTCACTTTATATTCTGTAGAGTGGCATTTTTTTCTCAAATTTTTATGCTATATGTTTATGATTTCACTGTCTAAAGTGGCTCCTATACATAGTAATGAGACGGTATTTAGTGTTTTTAAATGAAAAAAAAAATGCTGAGATACTCTTTATGGAAAACGTGTTCAAATCATATTGTGATTTGCCTTGAGCTCAATGTTAGTGACTGAGCAGTTATATGTCAAACATGTTGCTTTAACACAGAAACACAAATAAAACAAGACGATGTATTGACCAGTGATGAAAATGTTGAGACTAGAGGCTCTTAGGGAGCTAACTATTCTTCCTCCAGGAGTATTGGCTCAGCATGCATTAACTCAGTAGGCATGATCACTTCCTAGAACATAGCTACCCTGAGTACTAAGAATAAATTATATACTTCTGTATTTTTTTGTTTATTTTTTATTAATTTATTTTAGAGCAACAGACAGACAGAGAAAGAGGGAGAGGGAGAGAGAGAGAGAGAGAGAATGGTTGCATCTGGGCCCCCAGCCACTGCAAATGAACTCCAGATGCATGCGCCCCCTTGTGCATCTGGCTTACATGGGTACTGGGGAATCAAGCCTCGAACCTCAAACTGGGGTTCTTAGGCTTCACAGGCAAGCACTTAACCACTAAGCCATCTCTCCAGTCCCCAATACTTCTGTTTTGATTTGAGTGTGGTATAGTGAGTGGGATTATATTAATTCTTTTAGGTTGTGAAGACATTCATAACACCAAATGATTAGCAATCAAGTATTGTAGATCATGTCAGGGATTATATACTAGATCTATCCTTAGCATTTTGCAGAAAAAAAGAACAGGGGTTAGGAGATAGCTTAACAGCTAAAGGTACTTTCCTTCAAAGCTTGCCAGCTTGTGTTTAATTCCCTAGTAACCATATAAAACCAGATGCACAAAGTGGCACATGTGTCTGGAGTTCATTTGCAGTAGCAAAAGGCCCTGTTGCTCCCATACTCTTTTTCAAGTATATACATAAAAAAAAAAAATTCTAACAAGAACAGCTGGGTCTTCTACCTTCTTTTCAGTTCCCATCACTGTCTCCATTCTACACTCCACAAGACCCTGCACAAACTTGTACGTACTTCAAGTTTCATGTTCCACCTCATTCACACTCTTCCAGTTCCTTAGTTCAGTATTCCCCCCACTGTGGACGGAAGACGGTTATGTGGATGGCTCTGGGAAGTCAGACCTGAGATCTATACATTCTAGAAGAAAGGGGCTGTGGGCAAGAAATTTTGGGGTACCAGTTGTTGGATATAGAAGGTGGGAGTGATGAAAACTTGGGGTGCTGAAGTTGTTGTCATGATTCCAGAGGGATGACCATGGTAAACAAAGAGAGTATTAGTGGGCCTGGATCACAGCCCAAGTTGCTTAGATCTGGGATAAGCATCATGCATGGAGTGGGAATGCTGCACCAAAGGTGGTCATCTCCACTTCCAAGTTAGGTTCAGGCAGCGGGAGTAGGTAGCAACAGGAAACTCGAGAGGAAATGAGCTAAGGACTGAGTTTTGAAGCTGACTCGCAGCTTTCTAAATGTGCTGAGATAGGGGACAGGGTGGGAAGAGGATATTCTGGGGAGAGGCAGAAACATGAACAAAATCAGAGAATCAAATTAGCAATATTCTTTACAGTAAACTGTGAATAACTTTGTAGTGCTCTTGCATAGCGGGAGAGGCGTGGGAGGCACAGATGGTAAAAGAGGCTGGATCAAGCATGGCTTTGAATGCTGTTTACCCTCCATCTTGCTGGTTCTGGAGGATTGCAGAGTGCACCATTAAATCCTCATTTTAGAAATATGCACATTGGTTTGGAGAAGTATGGTTTGGAGCAGAACTCTGGAATTAACTATGAATATAGTGTAATTTGCTTGTGTGAAAGATGGGGGCAACCTGTCTAAGTCACAGAGCTATGGTAATGAGAAAGACCGTGCTCAGGATGATAGGAGAAATAGCCAGATTGTGGAAGTCATCAGCCTAGATGCCTAGGAACAGATGGATGGATAAAGGATATAATGGATAAAGAACATGTTGTCTATAAGCCCAGTGGAATTTCTTATTTTTATTTTTAAAATTTAGTTATTAGAGTCAGAGAGAAAGAGAGAGAGAAAAAGAGAGAGAGAATGAGCGAGCAAGATTGAAGACGGGTGCGCCAGGACCTGCAGCCACTGTAAACAAACTCCCAGACACGTGTGGCCTCTTGGACATCTGGCTTACGTGGGTCCTGGGGAATTGAACCTGGGACCTCTGGCTTTGCAGGCAAGCCCTTGACGGCTAAGCCATCTCTCCAGCATGCCCAGTGGAATTTTATGCAGTCATAAAGAAGAGTGACGTTATATCATCTATAGGAAAAATTTATGCAAGTAGAGATTGTCATGTTAAACAAAACAAGCCAGACTCAGAAAGAGAAATGTCTTATGCTTGTTCCTCATGTATGGAACCTAGATTGTAATATATATTCGGTTCCCCGGTATCCAGATAAATGCAGAGTGGTGTGTCCATCTAGGGTTTGTTTGCAGTGGCAGGAAGCCCTGGTGTGCCCATAATTCATTCTCTCTCTGTGTTTGCCTCTTTCTCTCAGATGAATAAATAAAAGTAAGAAAAGAGCATGATTAAAAACATTTTGCTGGTCATGGTGACGCATGCCTGTAGTTCCGGCACTCAGTGGGCTTTGAATTCAAGGAAAACCTGGTTTACCTAGTGACTTACAGACCAGCTTGGGCTATCCACCACACACACACACACACACACACACACACACACACACACACACACACGGGGTCAGGGAGAATGGGTGTGCAGGAGTTGCTAGCCACTGCAAAGCAAGTCCAGATGCATGCGGCACCATGTGCACCTGGCTTTAGGTGGGTATTGGGAAATTGATCCTGGGTCCATAGACTTCACCAGCAAGTGCCTTAACTGCTAAGTCATCTCTCCAGTCCTGCAGAGTCTGTCCTAAAACAATAAAACATATTTGTTTTATAGTAAGCACTGTTCTCAGTGCTTTCTAGACATGATTTACTCCTTCAAGCAATCTCTAACAATAAGTGCTTGCCATTATTCTTCTTTTGCAGATGGAGAATCTTGGGCACAAAAAGAATCATTAAAGGTCATATTTTCAGGAAGTTATTGTGTTATGATTTTAAGTTGTCCCAGTGTTCGAGCCCCGGGTTCTCAAACACTAAATGAACTGAAAAGAGAAGTGAGGCAGAATTGGAGATTATGGAGGGATGGACTCTCTGGGATCTGATGACAGATTTTTGTGTGAGGGCAGGAAGCCAAGGATGGTTCTATGATCGATTCTCTATATGGTTTGAGAAGATGCTGGTGTCGAGTCCAAATGGAGAATACCAAAGGAGGAGTGATTTTGGGAGAAGAGAGGCTGGTGTTCAGAGGCAGCATGCTGGATTTGATGTGGTGGCACATATTGGGGAAGCCCTGCAGATGGCGGGTCTGGAACGCATGGCAGAGGACAGTCATAGGAGCGGTGCCCACTGCAGAATACAAGGCTAATGGAGAAGTGGGCACATTTAGCTCTGTCATGGCGTCTATGCTGAAGGGAGCCCAGAGTGGGCTGAGCGTGTAAATCCTTCCTGGCTGTATCATGGGGATGGCTCACTCTCTCCAGGCCTTGCTTTTTGCACCTGTAAGATGGAGCAGATAAAACAAGGGCCCCGGTGGCATGTTTGTAAGTATTCAGAGTTCATTCCTGGAAGTATGGGCAGCTGTGCCTGGTGCTGTGCAAGGAGCTGTGATGGTTTCAGGCTGGTAGGGATTTGTACAAAGAAGTGAGCTCCAAAGCTGCATCTCTTTCCCCTCGTCACTACCTCTTTCCACATCTCTCCCTCTTCCTGTCATTTCTCCTGCTATGGTATGACAATTTGACCAGACTCCTTCACATACTTAGGAGCCATTACTGAAGTGAGGTTATATCCAGTCCCCACTATACATACACGTGCACACACACACACACACACACACACACACACACACACACACAGAGCTTCTTGCTTTGTTGTTTGTTTCCTTTTCTGTGTCTTCCTCCTCCTCACCCAGTCTTGTTGGATAGATAAAGCCAAATCAACTTTGATATAAAGACTTTAGTTTTCTTTGGAATTCTAAAAAAAATTATTTCTTAGCAAGGGAGAAAGAGAGAGAGAGAGAGTAAACATAAGTTCAGTACCTCTAGCCACTGCAAACAAACTTCAGATGCATGTACCACCTTTTGCATCTGGATTTATCTTCATGTGGGTACTGGGGAGTTGAACCTGGGTCCCTCCGCTTTGCCAGCAAGCACCTTAACTGCTAAGCCATCTTTCCATCCCCTTCTTTGGAAATTTAAAACAGTAGTAGCTTGATCTCCACCTGGCATGCTAACATATTTTGGGCTGGCACTCTGGAATGTGAAGTGGGACTTGGCACTGTGTCTCACTCTGTGCCTGTGAGCCTTCGTCTCTCCTGCTGGGTTCCTGACCCCTGAGGTTGTCTTCGTTTTCCGGGAGTGGTCATTGGATCCTCCTGCTTGTGGCTGGTGAATGTTTGAAACCATCTGTCAGCCCGGTCAAACCCAGCTTGGCCATTGCTGGCTCTTGCCCACCACGGGAGATTGGTCTGTTTGAGTCTCCAGGTTGAATAGCTGCTTGGCCTGAGCCTCGCCTCCGATGAGCTCTGGAGGTAGTTCATTCTTGATGCCCATTCCCCAAACACATGGCCTATGAGACTCTCCAGGCACATCCACTCCACATGGGAGTTGATCATGGTTGGGAGCCCTAACTCTGATGCCACCCCTTTCTAAATCCTCAGAGCTACCCTATGGAGGCAGCAGGTGGGGGCTGTGGGGGTATGAGTTCATGTGTTCTACGAAGCAGGTTTCTGCCTTGTGTCACAGAGAAAAATGTTGTCACAGTTCTCTCTGCCTTGAGATTTCTGTTCCATCTAGTATATTTCTCCTCTGTGGCTCAAGTCTGGAGAATATGGTTGGACAGCCTTGCCTGCCTCCTTCCTTCCCTTCTCCACCTTTTTCCCCCCCAATGTAAAAAAATAAAGGGATGAAAACAAGGGCTTTTTACTTATCTTCTTGTTTTATGGGACAGTTCATATCCTATTCTCTTCTTTCATGAACTGATCTTCCCTGTTCCCTTTCCATGGAGCCAAGATGGAAATGAAAACACTTAGGTTATCCCAGTGACATTAAAGATGGGGAGCCTGTGTTTCTTATGAAAGCCCTGGCCATCCTAACCCTTGAAGTGAGTGTTTCCTTAGCATATAAATGCAAATCAATTGTGTTATCATTTTGACCTCTTAAAAATCAATATGCTAATAAAATAAGCCTTTATTAAATATTTAATTAGCTAAAATTTAGTCTCTTTTGAATATAGTAAGTCTTGTATGGGTAGGATAGATTAATTCATCCCTGTTCTGACTAACAATGTGTCCTTTAAAAGATACCTTACCCTCAGATGGCTGTACCTAATTTTAGAGTCTGACCAGGCGTAAGGGTAGGTTCTGTATTACATACATTTATTATGATTTGGATGAGAAGAGTTATAAATTGACATGTTTCTTTTAATGCTGCCAACCTGGGTGTTAGAAATGGCCTGTGATCATCAGTCTTTGCATTGTTTTTGTTATATGTCATTGCATTAGCTGAACATTCGAGGTCACCTTTGATGTGTATGGTTGTGAAGGTCTGAAAAACAGACATACCTTACCTTCTTACAGCAGGCTCATTTCCATTCTTTTAGGTGTCTAAGGTCTCTTCTACTTACACATGCTGCCATTCTTTCTGCTTCTTTCTCTAAATTCTTGGAGCACTAAATAATTCAGGCATTCAAATGGTTGTGGCTCAGTTTCAAGTCCATCTCTATCTAGACTTCTCCCAAGGGGCAGAAGCATTTGTTAATTGTGGTTCCATCTACAATGGATTTATCAGAGATGAGGTAAGTTAGAAGAGATTCAGAAGACACCTGTATTAACAATGGTGAGGAAAGAAGGGGACATTACATGGTCTTATTTGACTGATATTGCCAGGATACTACTGAGGCAGGCCTGCCCATTGTTTGTTTACTGGTTGGTTAATTTCTTTCACACATTATTTCTTTCTGTCCTCTGTCCTTTCATCTCTTTTGCTCTTACTGGTTTGGGTTTTTTTGATTTGCATTTGTTCCTCAGAATTATGAGAATCTTGTTTGTTATACTTGTGGTCAATATTTGTTCTTACTTGTTTTTAGATTTCAGATATGAAAAAGCTTTAAAGCTTTGAAATTTTATATACCCAAAATATATTGATCAAATGTCCTAAGACTTCTTTTATTGCTTTTAGAGTTGGAGGAGGGCTGGAGAGATGGCTTAGCAGTTAAGGCACTTGTCTGTGAAGCCTAAGGTCCCAGGTTCAATTCCCCAGAACCCACATAAGCCAGATGCACAGGGTGGCACATGTATCTAGAGTTTGTTTGTGATAGGTAGAGGGCCTGGTACATAATTCTCTCTCTCTCTCTCTCTATCTGCCTCTTTCTCTCAAATAAATAAATTTTAAAAAATGTTGGAGGATCTTTATCTCTGTGGAGAATTGGTGAACTCACTTGAATATTGTTCTCAAGCTTTAAAGTTTGAAGTATTTAACTCTTTCGTATCCTTGGAGATACATTTGAGATAAGGTTAAGCCAGATTTTTACTTTTTTATTTTTCATTCAGAGAAAAATTATTCCAATATAATTTCTTTGAATTCATGGCATTTCTCTGATCAGATATTAGTCTTTTCTATACCTGCTTTGTCCAATAGAGTGCCTCCTGACTGTACATTGCTACTGTGTACTTGAAATATGCCTAGGTCAAAATGAGATATACTTTGAATGCAGCATATTTGCAGAATTGCAAATGCTTAGCCCAGTAACAGCTGGAGGATATAAATTATTTCATTAGTAATTTTTAATATTTAAGAATCAAAGTGATAATATTTTGGATAGAATAAAATATACAATATGGTAGAGCATGGATGCTATATTAATAACATAGTAAATATGTTAGTGAAATTAATTCAACCTCTGGGTTTAATTTCTAAAATGTTGATGTTAGAAACTTTTAGCTATATATTTGACTCATATTTAATCTCTGTTGGGCAAGATATATATAATATACTCTGTTGAGTATATTAGGGTTTGTTTCCAGTCTATTGATTCTCAGTGCTGCATTCTGGGTTTGATGGTTGTAGCTTTACTGTTCTTTCATTGTATTCCTGATCAGTTATTTTTCATTTTTACCTGTTTGTCCTTCTGATAATTTAATAATTTTTGCCCAGCTCTAAGACAATTAAAATACTGAGACTTTGACTTAAGTCACATAAAATCTTTAGAAAATTATTTTGAAGGGATGAACATCTTTACAAGGCTAAGTCTCACCTCCACCAAACTACATCCCTTTAACTTTTCTCTCTCTTTTTATATTCCTTGGTAAACTCAGTGTTTCTACTCACATCCGTTACATACATTTGCTCTTTACGTTATTGTTAGGTGCCATGCTTTTATTGCTGTTGTAAATGTGAGTTATTATCCCAATTCATTTTCTAACTAGTTTTTGTTAGTTTAGGAAAGGTGCTTTTTAAAATGTACCTTGTAACTAGACACTTTTACTGAGCTTTTATAAAGATTAATTGTAATAGTCTCAGCTGATTCTGAGTTGTTCTCCTTTTCAAATTAAAATACCATATCACAGTGTGCTCCAAATGAGATTGTACAGTGCACTCAAAATTTCTTGCTTTAAAAACCCATTTTTGAAAATAAAAGTATAATAGATATGTTTAGAGTTCTTCTGTTTATCAGATGGATTTCATCGCCCCCCCCAAATTTGTCTGTTATATTGAAAACAATGAGAAGTTAGAATAGTTTTTGTTTCCTTATATCTGAGAACTATAGAAAATTCCATATGAGTCTGATAGCACAGCTATCAAACACATGTGAATATGAGGAGAATGTGTGTGTAAGAGCAGCTGTAAAGAAAAGCTAACTCGTGATGGTTGCCTCTGATGGGCTTTGAGGTTGCACTCATTACCCCAGACAGAATGGTGGCTGATTATCTTCTCAATCGGGACTTTACCTTGAAATCTTCACCTCTGGATCTCTGAGAGCCTGCGGCTTAAATCTCATTCTTGCTACACGCTTATAGGAATTCAATGTTTATGTGGCCTTTAACATCTTTCTCTTTTTGGCTTCTGCTTGTATCTTTTTACCAATGGCCCAAAGCTTTTTATTTCCCCCTTTATTCCTAGGTAGCATGAATAGCATGTACATCTTGTCTTTTTTATTAAAAATTAGTGGATGAGTTTTAATGTAATCTTTGAGCACATAATCACTCGTGTCATATTGATTTTAGTTATTTTTTAATTTGTTACATTTAAAATGACAGAAGTTATGTTGCCATGGCATTACTAGTCAATACTATCAATGATCAAACCAAATTAATATAAGTCTTTCTGGAGATGACATGTATTTTTAACCATAACCCTTGCCTCAGTGGTGAAAGGGAATTCTGTTGATGTGCTTGAATAATGCTACTTGACTATCTACAACCAAATGGTTTCTCTGCAGGTCAATTTACAGGGTAGAAGACAGGCTCTTGGATTCTATTGTGTTTGTATGGGCATATACCATGTGCCCCGTGCTATCTGCAAGCAAACATAAATATGGCATTTGAACACTTGAAATTTCTGTCATGCAAAGTACATGTTTATACACAAACATAATCGAGCAGTAGTTTTTTTTTTTTTCCTGAAAATGATTATACAGTAGAGCCTTGTTCAGTTTTATTTTGTTCGGTTTCAGTAGCACATGGTCAACTGTAGTCTGAAAGTATTAAGTAGAAATTTCTAGAAATAAAGGTTTTCAGTTGTGCATCATTCTGAGAAGCATGATGACATTTCACACTGTCTTTTTCCATCCTACCTAGGACACAAATTTCCACTGTGTCTGATGAATCCAACTTGAACGCCTTATTGGCTCATTCATTATTTAGTAGTTGGTTTAGTGATTGCATTGACTTGGTGGTATTTGTGTTCAAGTCACCTTTATTTTGCTTAATAATGCTCCCAAAGTCCAAGAATAGTGATTCTGGAAATGTTTAATACTTAAATAGTTGTAATCATTCTCTTTTACTATTATTGTTAATATATTATTGAATCTAATTTATAAATTCAATATGATCATAGCATGTATGTTTAGAAAAATAGGGCTGGAGAGATGACTTAGTGGTTAAGTGCTTGCCTGTGAAGCCTAAGGACCCTGGTTCGAGGCTCGATTCCCCAGGACCCACGTTAGCCAGATGCACAAGGGGGCGCACATGTCTGGAGTTCGTTTGCAGTGGCTGGAAGCCCTGGCATGCCCATTCTCTCTCAGTCTCTCTTCTCTCTCTCTCTCTCTGCTTGCAAATAACTAAATTAAAAAAAATTATATAAAAATAGAAAAGTACATAGTGTATAGTATAGAAAGTTTGTTTCAGGCATTCATATATTCCTTATGGATGGGGAGAGGTGGCTAGTGTATTGATAAGTGTGTGTGTGTACATGTGTATGTGTGTGTGTATGTGTGCATATAGGTATGTGTGTATGTGTATGTATATATGTGCATGTGTGTATGTGTACATGTGTGTGTATGTGTGTTTGTGTATGTATATGTGTGTGTGTGTATGTGTGTGTGTGTAAGTGTGTATGTGTGTGTAAGTGTGTATGTGTGTGTGTATGTGTCTGGTGAGGAAGCTGTACCTTCTGACCCATTGGGACTTGTATATAAGCAGGTAACATTTACACGCAGTTGGTGTGTGAAATGTGCCTCTTATGCCAAGTACTCCAGTTACTTAGCTTATTTCTTTGGTAATATAATCAGAAAAGTGGAGCCCATAGGATTTAAGGTGTTAAACATCTCTAGATCCCTGAGTGAGAAATCACTTTAAAAGAGACAAGAATATGTTCATTTGTAGTCCAAGTAATGATGAAAAAACATCTTATAAATTATTAATCCACCAAGCAGCATATCTTATCTGGAGCTATTATATCCTTGGCCTGGCCGATTCAAGTCTTCTCATTCTCTGTTTGGAAAAAAACAAAAAAACAAAAAACCTCTGTGATGCAGAAGACAGAGCCACCCCATCCTGACCCCTAACCCTAACCCAAGGAATACCGAGAAGATGGAGAGAGTACAGAGTCACCCCTTCCCCAATCCCTAGCCCAACACATACCAAAAAGATGGAGAGATGACAGAGCCCCCCTGCCTAATCCCTAACTCTAATCCAACAGGTACCAAGAAGATGATTTTTTTTTTTTTGTTTTTTTCAAGGTAGGGTCTCACTCTAGCCCAGGCTGACCTGGAATTCACTATGTAGTCTCAGGGTGGCCTTGAACTCACGGTGATCCTCCAACCTCTGACTCCCAAGTGCTGGGATTAAAGGCATGCGTCACCATGCCCGGCAAGAAGATGACCTTTAACGAAGGGGTAATTGGAATTCATGCCAAATCCATATCCCAGTCCATGAATGAACTCACTGAAACAATGTGGATTTAGTTCTTTCTACCCAAACCAACACTTGAAACAAAAATATATTTTAAGCTGTGAAAGACAACACATAACATAGAAAAGAAAATGCATATACACATATATACATATTTTAAAAGAGCATAATTTAGAATATATTATATAATCAAAATGATACCCATGGTCTTTAATCTAATACATTAAACACTAAATGGGAAATAAGAAAAATTAAAAATGAAAGCATTTGGGCTGGAGAGATGGCTTAGCGGTTAAGCGCTTGCCTGTGAAGCCTAATGACCCCGGTTCGAGGCTCAGTTCCCCAGGTCCCACGTTAGCCAGATGCACAAGGGGCACACGCATCTGGAGTTCGTTTGCAGAGGCTGGAAGCCCTGGCGCGCCCATTCTCTCTCTCTCTCTATCTGTCTTTCTCTCTGTGTCTGTCTCTCTCAAATAAATAAATAAATAAAAATTTAAAAAAAAATGAAAGCATTTATTCTAATGTTAATAAGCTTATAAAATGCATGTTTTACATCGTCATGTTGAAATACAAGTATCTAATTAAAACTCAAAAACTTGCAGTATAAACTCTCAGTTATTAAGAAAATATTTAATCTCAAATAGAACATTAATTTTCTTCTGTCAATATTTTAATTTTTAATTAATTAATTAGACAAAGAAAGAGGGAGAGAGAGACAATGGTTGTACCAGGGCCTCCAACCACTGCAAACGAAATCCAGATGCATGTGCCTTGTGCATCTGGCTAACGTGTGGGTCCTGGGGAATCGAACCTGTATCCTTTGGCTTTGCAGGCAAACGCTTTAACCACAAAGCCATCCCTGCAGCCCTCCTGTCAACATTTCAAAAACTTTTTTTTGACCATTTCCATACATGAACATAATGTAATTTGACTATAAGTTCCTTCAATTACTTTCTTCTGTCCTCCTTCCCCATACTTTTCCATTCAACACTGTCTTCTTTTCAAATAGCTCCTCTTCTATTTTGATATCTTTTTTTTTTTTACCCTCCTCCATCATTCATGTCAAATTGTTGATGGGCCCAATATTGTGCAGATCATGTGGAGGTCAGTTACAGCTGCTGTGAGGTCAGGATAGCAATGGTCACTTCATGTCTGCAAGATAGTGCCCAAAGCACTCCTCCCCATTTTTAGGTCCTGGCATTCTTTTGCCCACTCTTCTGCAATGTTCCTACTTACTTATTTGCAGGCAAAATGGATTAAAGATTTTAGGTTATCTTTTAGATGAATATATCCCTATCTTCATCATAAAGAAGTATAGTGGGAGAAAATATAGATGCTACAATTGCTCTTGGCTAGAATTCTTTATGTACTTAGATAAACTTTGTGTATTTTAAGCACAGTTTGTATAGTTCAGATTGACAGTGAGAATCTAGGAAGTATCTCTAGTTAATGCTACAGTAACAAAAAAAAAATAAAATAAAATGAGGGCTGGAGAGATTGCTTAGTGGTTAAGGTGCTTGCCTGTGAAGCCTAAGGACCCAGGTTCAATTCCCCAGGACCCATGTAAGCCAGATGCACAGGTGGCTCAAGCATCTGGAGTTTGTTTGCAGTAGCTAGAGGCCCTGACATAATTATTCTCTCTCTATCTCCTCTTTCTCCGTCTCTTAAATAAGTTAAAAAATTTTTTTAAATTAAATAAAATGAGCAGATAATACTGAAGTAAATTCTGCCATGTACCAAATTCTCCCCAGTGAATGAGTGACTTGTAGTATTATAATATTGCATGTCTTATTATCCTGGCTGTTATGATGGGGAACTCAGGAATGGAAAAGTCTTTATCTGAAAATAGTTGAAATATAAGCCAAAATATATCTTGCCTGAAATGTTTCTAGTGGCCCCACCACTGATGTTCATTCTGCAAACTTTGAGGTGGGCAGTCATGTGAAAAACATGCTTTCATTACAGTGTAAATTTCTTAAAGAATATTGTAATAATAATAGCATTTGGCCATAAAACCCAATGTTCAGGAAAAGATCTTAAAATTGCACTGGTGAAAGTTCAGTGGGCATTGTGGGCTATGCCATTCTTCTCTGAGAGGGGTTCTTCTCAGTTTCAGTGGCGCCAGAAATTAAGACCTGTGACGTACTGGGTTATGGGAATAGCCTGGCTCACAGGTGGCCAAGAGGTCCTTTGATGTTTTGCCTCCTCTAGGCTCTGCCTCACCTCTACTTCTGATCTATAAGGGAATAACCTCCTCACTGACATAATTGGTGGTCCAGCACACTTCCCCTGGTGCCTAGCCTGATTCTAATGACAAAGCCTCATTAATTAAGCTCCTTCTTAGCTGCCTTCACTGGCTGATCTGACACTTTTGGTCAGCAGGCTGGCCGAACCCTTTTAGGCCTTTGCTGGCATCCTCTTAGTTCACTGAGGCAAGTTTTCTGTATCCTTACATTGAAGCCTCCTCAATGGATGCTTTTATTAACCTTTGCCTGGTGCTAAGCAAATGGAAGTCTTAACATTCAACATGCCCAGATGATTTTAGACATAAATTATACCCCGTAGCAGCCTTATGCTTGGCTGCCTCTTTCTTTTGCTCCCCCCTGTGACCCCATTTGAGTAGCAGTTTCTCACACTACATTTCTAACGAGACTATTTACTCTGCATGCCCAATGAGATGGTCCTTGTTGTTCAAATTCTCAGCTTTGAGATATGCCCAAGAGGGAAGACTTCTCAGCTGCTAGAATAATTAACCTTTTACCTGAAGTTGGCCTTTATTGGAAGATATGCTTTCATAGGCTGTCTGTGACCATTTAAGAATATCATAGTAATATATGGAGATTTTTACATCTTCATATAGATCAGTTGCACAAGTCAGAGTAGCCAAGGGAGAGGCACAATTATATGCCAGCTGTGGAGTTAGGAATGCAATTTTTTTTTTTTTAAATGGGTCGGTTTACTGTGCTTGATTACTTATGAAAACGAGAGCAAGGAGTGACAATGATAACTAAAGTCCACTGGCAATTTCAAACCTTATTTGATCGCATTGTTTGACCTGCTCTCTGCTGCTCGGGGGAAGGAGAAAAGCCAAATAGGTCATGGGATAGACATGGATATCTAATTCAGGAGACTGATGTTCTGTGGTATGAGGGAATTTTTAAAAAACTTTTTCAATATGTGCTGAATGATTAAGACTGACTGGGCACATCTGCTGAGGAGCTGGCACAGGTAGGTATGCCACAGAGTCTCCTTTCCTTAACCTAGAATTGTTCCTGCCCTATTAATACGCATGCTGGGCGCATTTGTTCACATAGATAATACCTTCATCCAAATACTCAGGTACTGACCCCCCCATCTCTCTATCATGGATCCTTTGCACAAAAAGGACCCCACTGGTCTCTTTTTGTCCCAATTCATTTTCACTTTTTACTTCTTGTCATGGAGCAGAGGATTTGTCTTCATTGAGTGGCATTAAGAAAGAAGGAAGAGGGGCTGGAGAGGTGGTTTAGCAGTCAAGCTCTTGACTGTGAAGCCTAAGGATCCCATATCGAGGCTCGATTCCCCGGGACTCATGTAAGCCAGATGAACAAGGTGCCGCATGCATCTGGAGTTCATTTTCAGTGGCTGGAGGCGCTGGTGTGCACAATTCTCTCCCTAGCTATCTGCCTCTTTCTCTCTCTGTCTGCACCTCTCAAATAAATAAATAAATAAATAAATAAATAAATAAATAAATAAAAATAAACACAGAAAGAAGGAAGAGAGATGGCATTAAGCCTTTAAAACTTGGGCTGGAGGGATGGCTTAGTGGTTAGTGTGTTTGCCTGCAAAGCCAAAAGACCCAGGTTTGATACCCCAGACCCATGTAAGCCAGATGCATAAGGTGGCACATGCATCTGGAGTTCATTTGCAGTGGCTGAAGGTCCTGGCATGCCCATTCTCTCTCTGTCCCTCTTTCTCTGTCAAATAAATAAAAATGAAATATTAAAATAATGTAGACCAGGTTTAAAACTTCCTTCATCTGTGCCCAGTATCAGACAGATAAAAGTGGAACTTGGATGAAGTGCAGTGTCCTGCACTTCAGTTTCTCAAGCTTCAGTCACGTGTGTCCTGTGACACGCAGGCCCCCAGGTCTCTGTAGATGGTGACTCTGGAGTTGTGCCCTGAGCTGTCCTCTGGCATCCTCAAGGGCTACACCAGCTCTGAGATGCTGGCAATGACTAGATTTATTCGTCTCCTTATTTGCCTGTTAACCTGGGCTGTTTTCGGTGGCAGCACACACTGGATTCACAGAGACTTGATCAGAATTCTGCACCATAAGTCCTCTCTGTAGCCAGGCGGGGAGACGCGCTTGCCGAGGGGACGCTGAAGCCCCGAATGTTTGCTCACAAGACATGCACGCTGTTCTCTTGAGGCACTTGATGGTCAGAAGGAGCACTGCGCCTGTCAGCAGCATGTACCTGGGGTCCAGATGAGTCCGAATATTGGCCGAAATCCCTAGCGTATAACTTGCTGATAACTTAGGAGCACTAGATTTTAGCAGAGAGTTACCAGAAAAGTTTCTTCAATCACTGAGCCTCCTTGCATGTGCTCATTGATGCTTAACTTGATGGCACATCAACGCCTAGAATATTAAACCTTCTCTACACAATTAGGCTGTGTGCTTCTGAATGCTAACAAGGGTATGAGTGTAGGATGTTTACCTTCTTTTCGAGGGTTATAAATTTTTCTGGCAGGTACTGCCTCTTTCTATTTTGACTCTGTAATATGTGCCCAGAGGCAACTGCTGTTTGCCAGAGAACATCATCCAAACAACGGAAATCAATGAGGTTAAAGAATGTTCTGGAATATATGTCTCAAATCTGTTTCCCTCAGTAACTCATCACCACCACTTGGTGAATGTCCTTCCTTGCCATCTGGATTTCAAAAAAATGCATATTTTATTTTGGAGTAATTTAAATAAGAGATGTTAAAATCAGTAAAGCATAGAATGTTATACTTGCTTTTTGATTTCGGACAAATAGTTAAATCACTAATATATGAATTGAATTTTTTATTTTTTTATTTTTTATTTTTTAAATTTATTTATTTGAGAGCGACAGACACAGAGAGAAAGACAGATAGAGGGAGAGAGAGAGAATGGGCGCGCCAGGGCTTCCAGCCTCTGCAAACGAACTCCAGACGCATGCGCCCCCTTGTGCATCTGGCTAACGTGGGACCTGGGGAGCCGAGCCTCGAACCGGGGTCCTTAGGCTTCACAGGCAAGCGCTTAACTGCTAAGCCATCTCTCCAGCCCATGAATTGAATTTTAATGCTAATTTCATTTAGTAAGGATTTTAGATTTGGACAATGGCCTTATGTTTTTACTGTATTTCTTGGTTTCTTTGCCTTTTGTCCATAGATATCTTTTTTTTTTCTTTTTTCTCTCTCTCTTTTTTTTTTTAATTGCCCATAGATATCTTGATATCTATGCACAGAAGTAAAATTCTTGAGGCACAGGGCCAGCAATTCCTATTATGTTTTCTACCCAGGCTATATTAGGCTATTGAATGGGATGTAATACCTCTAGAACAGAGAGCATTGGGCTGATTCTCTCATGCTGTGGATAATCAACCTTCATCACCAACATGTTTATCATGTTTTTTTCCTTCTTTTTATATTTTAACCAAATTTACAAGCAATGATATGCATTATCCTCTCATGGCTTAGTAAATAACATTTCATAAT
This sequence comes from Jaculus jaculus, assembly GCF_020740685.1. Classification (NCBI taxonomy): domain Eukaryota; kingdom Metazoa; phylum Chordata; class Mammalia; order Rodentia; family Dipodidae; genus Jaculus; species Jaculus jaculus. The sequence goes on from NC_059115.1 coordinate 59,720,614, forward strand.
TACCTGCTGGGCATCCAAGCTTTGGCTTCCTATTTCCAGTATATTCACTTGACATGCTGTTCGTTGGCTTTCTCTCCACTACTACCCACAGATGATCTCACTCTGTATATGAAACCAAAGGAGTGATTTGAAATGAAAAGAACTATTACTAATATATCACACTGGTGGCCATGGGCTGTAATTCATTCTGGTTAGGGCTGATGGAGACTCTGAACACATATCTGGGAGTCTTAAAACATACAATTGATTGTATCACACAAAAACATCAATGAGTCCAGTGAGCTGTGTGTCTATGTATATACTTTAATAGAAAATTAATCTTCTTGTATCTGATGTTGCTAAAAATAAGCATGCTATTAAACAGGAGTGGGTCATAATTTTTGCTATGGAAATATATGTTTTTTGATGTGATGGTCTTATACCTCACCAGTGTGTGGCAAGAGGTTTTAAATAAAGACCTGATTGTTGTTGTCATTATTCACATTTTATAGATGACTACATTGGATGTTGTGTACAGAAATAGGAAATCACTATTTGAAGGTCAGGAAAGAAAAGTAGAATCTTGTTCACCTTATTACCTATATCAGTTATTTCTCATTGGGTGGATGAAATACCCAACCAGAGGCAGCTTATAGAAAGAAAGGATTTATGTCAGCTTACAGTTTTAAGGCAACGTGTTCATCAAAGTGGGGAAAGCATGGCAGGAGAAGAGAGCTGGTATCACACCTTTGCATCAACAGGGAGAAAGTAGAGAGAGCAAACAACGCAAGTGGGGCCGGACTGTGGCACCTTAAAGCCTACACATTCTCCAGTAAGGCTCCACTTCCTGAAGACTGCACAAGCTTCTTGAGGAATCTCATCCAACCGGGGATTAAGTGTTCAAGCACATGGGTCTATGGGGGAACATTTTACATTCAAACCACTGTGTTAGCAAAGAGATAAATTCAATGGCAACCGGGTACTTGCTAGGGGAGAGGCATTCTCGGATGAGCTGGAAAGTTAGCTGCACAAGGTTTTTGCTGAGGTTCAGGCAGGAGGAAGACCCTCACAGTGTCACACGGCTCCAGGGGATCACGTGCCTTCCTCTCTCTTTTGTATGGAGCTTGGCAGTGCTTTTCCTTCTAGGTGAGAAGGACATGATGGAAACAGAAAAATGGGGCTTTGAGGCACAAGCAACAAGGAACTTGTCTGAAGGCCAGTCTTTGCAGATTGTTACAGGTCCTGGAAGAAGCCTGTCCAAGGGTGGTGGGAAGTTTGCTTGGAGGATGCTTAAGGTCATAAGGTTATCATGGTCCTCTGCTACGGAGCCAGCAACAGTAACAGTAAAAACAACAGTCCGGGAGGCAGAGGGAGGAGGATCTCTGTGAGTTCAAGGCCACCCTGAGACTCCATAGTGAATTCCAGGTCAGCCTGGGCTAAAGTGAGACCCTACCTCGAAAAACCAAAAAACAAAACAAAACAAAACAAAACAAAAAAACCCCAAAACCAAAACAAAACAAAACAAAAAAACAGTCATAGGAATACAGGGAGCATCAATGAGAGTACTGACAGTCAGAGAGCAATTTCTAGGTAGAGGTTACTGTGATAAATATTTGACATGCATAATTTGATTTTACTACCGTCATTGCAAAAGATGGTCATATCAGATAGCCAACTAATTATTAAGTTAAGTTTTTCTAAGGAAGGGACCAAATTTTTCTTAAGTATTTGAAATTATGAATTTTTTTTTTTTCTGTAAGAGTAAAACAAGGATTCTCAATCTTGGTTATTATTTGGAATCACATGGTAAATTCCTCCTCCATATTTCCTCAGTGACCTGAGGTATGATGTGTGAAGTTTACCAGCTCTTCAAGTGGTTCTGATATTGAGCTCTCAGGTGAAGTAGTGCCTTCTTCATTTTACTCCATCATTTATTTTTATTATTTATTTATTTATTTACTTATTTTTGGTGTTTTGAGGTAGGGTCTCACTCTAGCCGAGGCTGACCTGGGATTCACTATGTAGTCTCAGGGTAGCCTCTAACACACAATGATTCTCCTACCTCTGCCTCCCGAGTGCTGGGATTAAAGGTGTGCGCAACCATGTCTGGCCCATCATTTATTTTAATCATAATGTTTGAACACTTTATATGCCTCTGATAACTCATTTAATTCCCCCTCCCAAGAATGCAGGCTCTATCCAGGCCCAAACCACACCTGCCTTACCCACTCTGTGTCCTCAGGCTGGCACAGTGCTAGGTCAAGGGAAAAGAGGACCATTTCTCTCTGAAAACAGTCAATTTCCCAGGAAAACATATCCATGCTTCAGCTTTTATGACCAACATTTAACATTTCTATTGAAATAGCAATTTACTTAACATGCAAGGGTGATGGAAACTTCTACCTTTTTATTTTCATTTTTCAAATTTTCATACAAATGTCTACTGTACCTTAAGCATTTTGTCCTTAAAGCCCCACCCCATCTTTTCTAACCTCTCTCTCCTCCCATTAGTCTCCTTAGTCCCTCTGGCTAGTTTCATTTCTATTTTTGTTTTTGTTGTTGTTTTCATGGTTGGGTCTTGCTGTAGCCCAGTCTGACCTGGAAGTTACTATATATTCAGTGGTCAGATGCCTCATACTCAGTGATCCCCTACCTCTGCCTCCTGAGTGTTGGGATTAAAGATGTGAACCACTACGCCCAGCTTCCCTTCTACTTTTACATCCTATCTGTAGAGATGATTTTATGTATCTACATAAAATCTAAAAATAACAAATGAGAGAAAACATATAATATTTGTCTTTTTGAGATGGGCTTAATTTACTTAATAGGATTGTCTTCTGATACATCCATTTTCCTGCAAATGACATACCTTTCTTCTTTCCTGCTGAAAAAATCTTATTGTGTATATATACCACATTTCCTTATCCATTCCTATGTTGACTGACACCTAAGTCGGTCCAATAACTTAGCTATGGTAAGTAGTTCTGCAATAAGAATTGATGTGTATTTATGTAATATGTTGACTTGAGTTTTTTGGATAAATCCCATGAGTGATAGAGCTGGGGCAGATGGTGGGTCTGGTGTTAAATTTTTGAGAAACCTCCATACTGATTTTATTTATTTTTTTTTTAATTTTTAAATTTTTATTAACATTTTCCATGATTATAAAAAAATAACCCATGGTAATTCCCTCCCCCCCCCCCGACACTTTCCCCTTTGAAATTCCATTCTCCATCATATTACCTCCCATCTCAATCATTGTCCATACTGATTTTAGTAGGGATAGTATCTACTTACAAATGAACATATAAGATAGTCACATGAAGTAGGAGAAGGGGAAAAGACAAGGAGCCCAGTGAGAGGAGCACTGCAAGACCCTTCTTCCTACAGGTTTGTATCCTTTATCTAAACCACCAATGTTTCAAATTTTGGATCTTTGATTTTTTTTTTTTTTTAAATTTTGGGATATCTTTGGTATGGAACCAAGGCTGAACATGAAATCCGTTTTTTCTCATATTCAAATTTATATATCTGGCCTGATGAAAGTTTTTTTCCCCATACTTTATGTCTATTTACTTGGTTGTGGATTTTTCTAAAACTCTTTATTGATGGCCTCCATACATACAGACAATTTACCACGATCATAATCCCCCATCACCTTTTTTTTTTTTTAAACTTTTTTATTTATTTATTTATTTGAGAGCGACAGACACAGAGAGAAAGACAGACAGAGGAAGAGAGAGGGAATGGGCATGCCAGGGCTTCCAGCCTCTGCAAACGAACTCCAGACGCGTGCGCCCCCTTGTGCATCTGGCTAACGTGGGACCTGGGGAACCGAGCCTCGAACTGGGATCCTTAGGCTTCACAGGCAAGCGCTTAACCGCTAAGCCATCTCTCCAGCCCCCCCCATCACCTTTTCTTTCCCCCTCTCTTATCCCTCCCCACTGAGCTCCTTCTTCTTTCCAACTAACCTTTCTTCTGTGTTGATGTCATCATTTCCTCCCTATTATGCAGGTCTCCTGTAGTCAGCGCCAGTCACTGTGAGTCATGAATACGAATACCCTGGCCACTTGTGGCTGGGAGACAGTATTGCCAAACATTCCTCTCCTTCCTTTGGTTCTTACATTCTTTCTACCACTTTTCCCCCAGTGCTTCCTGAGCCTCAGAGGATGTCATAGAGAAGTGTCCCTTAGTACTGAGCACTCCATTATCACTTCTCAGCACTGTGGTGAGTTATGAGTCTTCCTAGTGACCATCACCCTGATGGTTGTTTTAATGTAAAATGTTTAGTATGCCTAGGTTTTGACCCACCTCTGAGGTCAAGTGTACACTTTTCTACTTCAGATATCACAGTGGCACTCAAAATGTTTTGGATTTCAAGCAGGCATGGTGGTGCATGCCTACAGTCCCTCTTCTAGGGAGGTTAAGGCACTAGGATCCCAAATTTAAGGCCAATCTGAACTTTATCGTGAGACCGTGTCCGTCTAGAACAGAAAAAGAAGTTTTAAACTTTTAAAGCATTTGGATTATGGATGCTTACCCTGCTGTCACTCTTTGGGATTAGTGACTTTAATTTTAAATGCCATTTTAGGCTCCAATATAATATCTTATTCAAATTGTTAAAATCGATGTCATAAGGGACCTCTACGGACTTTAGAGGTAGATGGGAAACTTGCAGAGTGAACCTTTTCTCTTCAACACTGCGAGAGAGGAGTCTGCCTTCAGCGAGTGTGAACAAAGGTGTGCAGCGTGGGCTGTGTAGGGCTCCTCATTAAGTGTGAGCTGACATGGGTGGGGGTTTGCAGGCCACCAAGCATGATCTGCTGTGGGTGAGCTGTTCAGGGCTCCTGAGAAGCCAAGCTTTCCTGTGTCAACTGGAGTTTAGTCCTGATGATTAATACAATCGAAAGGCATCTTTCAACCTGGAGAATAACTCAGACCCCAACAGTTTATCAATCTGTTATTGCTTTGCAGCAGCAAAATTTAATACATAATACCTAATTTTTCACTGCCTCAAAAGGAATAAAGATTTCTCTGTAAAATGATTTCCCATTTGTAGGTTAACTATCATCATACCATTACTGCTTGTTCATACACTTAATTTGAAATCCAAACACCGAGGATTTAAAGTGAAACTTTATCCATCAAATGAAACAATGCACTTGGCAAGTTGTCTCTGCATGTAGTCCTGATAGTCACACGGACAGGATGTGGAGGAGTCGGAAGTAAAGCCAGTGGGAGCTCACTGAGTGGGAATGTGCACTTATATAATGAGCATGGTGGACTGTTACTGTCTTCATCAGGCATGTTCGTAGTACGTACTGCATACCAAGCACTGTCGTGATAACTCATCAAGTCATTGTATAAACTCGATAAAATAGATGCCCCTGTTGCCACCTGTATTTTATAAACGAGGAATGCCAGCACAGAGACGCTAGCTAACTTGGTGAGGAACGCACAGCACGCTAGTGATACAACCCGAAATTACACGTTGGCCGCCTTGTTCAGAGCTCAAGCACCTAACTGCTAGGCTACTTCACCTGTCTGCAAAAGTGCCTTGTGGGTTCAGTTGTTCTCAAAGCTGAGGGAATGCCCCCTAAGAAAAGAGGCCACGCTTGCCATTTTTGGGAGGGGACATTCATGGGCTTGTGGAGCAGCCCGCACCGCAGATACGTTCCGAAGGAAAAGGCATTTGGTCATTGGACATGAGCTTATGAACCCTCTCATCCATGAGCTTGCTTAAAGCCAGAAAGACCAAGCTAAGAACTCGTTGGCATCTGTACTAAAGGAGAAGGAAAGGCAAGGGGGAAACTCGCGGGCAGGCCCCGGGGGGGACTGGCTTCCCGGCTCACAGCCACACGTGGTGATTTGGAGCTGCGCATTCCCTTGCGTGCTCTGCGCTGTGCGTGCCTTTTCTTTTCTTCTTTCTGTTGAATTGCTACGAAAGTCATTTGTATTTTCTTTGCTTTTTCTTTTTTTCTGTTTTTCGAGGTAGGGTCTCACTCTAGCCCAGGCTGACCTGGAATTCACTATGGTGTCTCAGGGTGGCCTCGAACTCACGGTGATCCTCCTACCTCTGCCTCCCAAGTGCTGGGATTAAAGGCGTGCGCCACCACGCCCGGCTGCATTTGTATTTTCTAAGAAAAAGAAACTTCGCTGTGCACATCCAGGAGGAGGCTTCGGATGGAACCAGGAGCACCAGTCCACGCAGAGACTGAAATCGCTAGAGCAGAGGCGGGGCAGGGCAGCGGCTGTGGTTTTGGGGGCGCTTAGGAGAAAATAACCACTACGAGGTGGGACCTCTGAGCTCTTCCTTGTTGGGTCGTGTGCCCACAGATAACGAGGTGAAGTGTGCCAGGCTGGCTTCTGCCATGGGCCAGGGGTGCAGTTATTGTAGAGAGGAGTTGGCAGATCTGGGAGCCAAGGACACTTGAAGGTCAAGATATGCAGCATCTGTGGTCCCTGAGGTGCCCTTGGAGCACCAGCAGTACCAGGAGACACTTGTGATCCTAATGCCCGGTGGCATAGCTGCTTGACACGCGTATTTTGTTGGGACTCTGAACTCTTGGATAAGCTTTATTTTGACACCTTGCCAGTAGGAAATAGCAGGAGGAGGCAGGGCTTGCCGATCTAAGCTGACAAGATATTTTTACATTATACATGTCTTTAAGTCTAATAGGTGGATAGGTGCCATGGATTGAAAGATACCATGAAATATTTTTTAAACTGTGGTTAATCACGTCATGACAGAACAAAATGAATTAATTATGAAGCCTTTTTAATGCTTCTAACACTGAGCATTTGCAGTGGAAGTCAATATTTTTCTTAAGTAATGACTAGACGCTAGAATTTATTATGTAAGTGTAAAAGTCTCCATAATAATTATGTGTTGAGAAATGATTTCACATCTAAGTTTTAAGGAACGTTGAAAAATCAAGGCGTTTGGACACAACCACACGGAACAATTCATTTTATTTAGGGACAAAAACTTGTTCAATAATAGATATGCAACTAAAACACAGTGAAAATAAATATGAATTGCGTAATGCCATGTGCCATCTAAAGAGGCAAAATGTCAATGTTAACTAAGTGTTGGGCTGATATATTTTTAAATAACTAGTGGGTATTTAAATTGTCACAGTTGTGATCGATAGGATTGAGCCCTTAGTGCGCAACAGTGGTGGGGTGCCCACACAATCTGCCTGCCAGGGGTGACAGCATCCTTTCAGTACTGAGCTCTCCAACTTACTGTTCTCCCTATTCTTTGCCTCCCTCTCTCAGATAGTCCAAAGTAAACACTCTTTCTTCAGGAGAGGAAGGCTTGATAGTCGGTTTATGTGACATTCTAGTGCATGAACTGTGGAGGCAGACTGAGTGTATTAGCCCCGTGGCAGTTTGAATGTGAAACGCCCCCCCCCCCCCACCTCCTGTGTTTGTGATTCAGCCTCATACTTGATCCCCAGCTGTTGGAGACTTTGGGAGGTGGAGCTTCGCTGGAGGAGGCGTATTGCTGTGGGGTGGACCTACAGGTTTATTAGTCTACCTAAGAGCTAACTCCCTCCGGGCGCCTCTGCCCTGCCGCCTATGTGTGAGGTTATGGGCTGGGTGCTTGCTCTGTCATACTTTCTCTACCGTGATGAAACTTCCCCTTGACACTGTAAAAAAAAAAAAAAAAAAAAAAAAGCCCGAGATAACTGCTTTCTTCCCATGAGCTATTTCTGGTTGGGTGTTTTGCCCCTGCCATGAGATGGTAACTTCAACAAGCACACTATTAATTTTTTTATGTCAGTTTCTTCATCTATAGCAGATAAATAACAGCCATATCTACCTCTAAAGGATGTGGCAACTAAATGAGTTGGTACATCTACAGCAGTTAGGACAATGCGTGCGTATAGCCTGTGTTCAATTAACACCATGTGTATTACTATTTCTTCAATCTATGATCCAAACTTATAAGCTATATTAGGATTCAGGAGACTGAGGCAGGAGGATCTTGGGTTCCAGGACAGCCTGGACTACACAGAGAGACCATGTTTCAAAAAAAAAAAAAAAAAAAAGTGACTCATTATGAAAGACTAAAAAGCAATGACACCCTCCAGCTCACCCTGGTGGGTCAGGCTTCTTTCCAGGAATACAGAAGATGTGAGGGCGTTTATGGGTCCAAGAGAATGGAGAGGGTTGGTATTTCTGGAACAGTGGTATCAGAAGCACCTTTAAAATAATAGATTCCTTAAGGAAATGTTTCGGTGATGTAAACTTGGAAGGACCATCACTACTGGGTTGCTAACCTCCCCTTAACGTCCAGCAATCTCAGTGGTTTTCTTGATCCGCACGTCCTAAAGCTGTCACTAGAGGGCGCACTGCCCACACCTGTGCTGCGCTGGGTTCCCTGGTTCTCCCTCCCAGGGACAGCTTGGGAAGTTGTCCTTTTGTTGGTGGCTTCTCCTACCCAGTGTAGACACTTGGTCTCTTTAGCAGCACTTCAGTGTATCCGTGAGACGGGAAAGGCCGCGGCCCTCATCACTCAAAGAGAGAGGGGCTTACTTTGGGGGGAGGGCCGAGTGAGAAGAAGCCTTTTCAAAACCCCAAGCCGTGCCAGCGATAGGTGATGCTTATGTTGCATTCATACCCTCCCTGCTCTGGAGCTTGTGGGAAAGTATGCTATGATGTCCAGTAATGGCAGGGCAGAAGAGAGAGACTCTATCCTTGAGTTTCCCTAAACCCATGTGGCAGGACGCACCCAAGATGGTGTTTGGAGAGCAAGCCCTTAAGGTCCTTCCCCTGTGGAGAGGCCAGCCAGGGTTTTGGAAATCATTGTAGACTTGTAGGATGATTTTTTTTTAGAGGGCCAAGCTCAATTTATAGCCCATTTGTGTTCTACTTAGCTTATTTGATTTCTTTTTGTTTTTTAAATTTAAGACAGGGGGAGGGAGGGAGAGAGGGAGAGAGAGGGAAAAAGAGGGAGAGAGAGGGGGAGAGGGGGAGGGGGGGGAAAGAGAGAATGAATGGGCAAGCCAGGGCCTCCAGCCACTGCAAACAAACTCCAGACACATGGACCACCATGTGCACCTGGCTTATGTGGGTCCTGGAGAATCGAAACTGGGTCCTTAGGCTTCACAGGCATGTGCCTTAATCATAAGCCATCTCTCCAGCCCTTGAATTCTTTATCTCTGAGAAATTACATTACAGCTATCCAAGTATGCATCGAGCACTAGAATTAAAACCAAAACAGAAATAGTGATAGCATAGCTTCCTGCCTGCTAGGTCCAGGAGGGGCATTTCACAAACTCAGTATACTTCCTTTGAATGATGTTACCTCCTCTTAGGTCCCAGTCAGGGCTGTATGAGTGGCAAATAGCTATGACCTTAAAGAGAACCAAGATTAGGGAAAGAGAGGGGAAGGGAAGAAAAGAAAAACCAACCAGCTTTGTTTGTAATAAAACATAATGAAACCCAATTCTTTGTATGCTAATAAAATATTTTATTTTTTTCAAAACGCCATCTTTGCAGACATGGGACAGTTACCAGAATGAATGAAATGTGAGCTAATATCTAACCTAGGAGCTGTCTGAAGCTAGGAGTTTATACTGTGTTTCCTTTGAACATTTAAATTTCCTATGAGAATACAGTGGCATTCCTGTGATTCTTGGCACACGTTTTGGGAACCCTGACTCTAAATAACATGACCAGAACTGGCATTTAAAGAAATTACTTCTACAGTGGAGAGTTAGTCAACTGACAAGTTCTCCATGGTGTGTTTCTACTCACATAGTGGAAAATTGAAAATTACAATCTGATCAACCAGGAATCAGTTGAAGAGGTAGCAAGGTTGGAATATGATGGCTGTTTAGGGATGCAGCTGATCAGAAAAAAACTTTGGTGAATTTTAACCAAGGAATACAAGGTCCTAGGAAGACTGAGTCAAGTTCATTCCAAGGTATCCCATTTCAGTGACTGATAGTGTGGTGACTGGGTTTAAGTGTGTATGAAAGTGGGCTCAGTGTCTATACGTTTTTTTATTAGTTATGTACACAGTGTATGCAGTCATGTTGGTACCGTCATTAGCCTCTTTCCTGTCCTCCTCCCTCCACAGGGACCCTCCTCGTTGGGGAATGTGGGTTGTGCATTGCGGGGGTAGCCATCAGTTATGGGGAAGAGACAATGTCTCTGTGCATGATGTCCCAACATGTGGCTCTGACAATCTTTCTGCCCCCTCTTCTGTAAATTTCTCTGAGCCATAAGGGGTTCATTTCAGGTCTGCTTCAGTGATTAGGTCTTGGGAGCCTCTGTGTCTCTGGATATATGGTTTGGTAGGAGTTGAGTGTCCTCTGTGTCTATCTCCTTCACCCTTGTGCTGGTACCAGGTTCACCAAGAAAGTAGCACTCTTGCTCATTTCCCCAATTACTCTTACTTTCAGCTGGGGCCCTTTTGAAGTGTGGTGGGCTGGTTCTTTCCTTAGGATTTGCATCCATCTGAAACAAAAGAATCAAATTTTCCAACTGAGAGTGAAGTCAGCACCAGATAAATGGGATAACCATTGTTTTTTTTTTTAAATTTATTTTTGTTTATTTTTATTTATTTGTTTGAGAGTGACAGAGAGAGAAAGAGGCAAGTAGATAGAAAGAGAATGGGTGCACCAGGGCCTCCAGCCACTGCAAACAGACTCCAGATGTATGTGCCACATTGTGCATCTGGCTTATGTGGGTCCTGGGGAATTGAGCTTTGAACCTGGGTCCTCAGGCTCCACAGGCAAGTACTTAACCACTAAGCAATCTCTCCAGCCCACCATTTTTTAAAAGAGAATTGAATAGGTGTAGGCTTTCTTGTAGCTCATGATTGATGGGAACTTGATAATGGAGAGGAGAGATCAAAACAGACAAGTGAAATTGGGAGAGTCATCAGGACTTATTTCAAAAACCTCTACTCCACAAAACTGGATAATATGGAGGAAATGGATGAATTCCTGGACACATACCACCTACCAAAGCTAAACTCAGAGCACATTAATCTCATAAAGTAACCTATCACACCCATCATGACTGAAAAGGTAATCAAAAACCTCCCCAAGAAGAAGAGTCCAGGACTAGATGGCTTCTCAGTTAAATTCTGTCAAACCTTCATGGAAGAACTGAAACCAATTTTTGTCAAACTGTGCTACACAATCAGAGAACAGAAAGCTCCCCAATTCCTTCTATGAAGCTACTATCACCCTAATACCACAACCAGGCAGAGATGCCACAAGAAAAGAAAACTATAGGCCTATTTGATGAATTTAGATGCAAAGATCCTGAACAAAATTCTTGCAAACTGAATCCAACAACACATCAAATGCATTGTCCACCTTGATCAAATAGGCTTCATCCCAGGAATGCATGGTGGTTCAACATACAGAAATCTGTGAATGTAATGCACCACATAAATAAGCTTAAACGATGCAGAAAAGGCCTTTGACAAAATATACCATCACTTCATGATCAAAACATTGGAGAGAATAGGCATGGATGGTTTATATCTCAACATAATAAAAACTATGTATAAAGCACCTAAAGCCCAAATAATACTTAATGGAGACTGAAGGAATTCCCACTGAGATCAGGAAGAAGACAAGGGTGTCCACACTCACCTCTGCTCTTCAATATAGTACTGGAAGTCCTAGCTCAAGCAATAAGTCAGGAGAAAAATAAAAGTGATACCAATTGGAAAGGAAGAAGTTAACTCTATTAGCAGATGATGTGATTGTGTATATAAGAGACCCAAGAGCCTCCATCTCAAAACTCTTAAAGGTGATTAACTCCTTCAGCAAAGTAGCAGGATACAAAATCAATGCATAAAATCAGTAGCCTTTCTATATGCAAAACACAAAGAAAGAGAAAGAAATAAGTGATATTGTCCCATTTTCAATAGCAACAATAACAACAAAATACCTTGGGATAACATTAACCAAGGATATAAAAGACCTGTATAATGAAAACCTAAAAACACTCAAAAAAGAAATTGAGGAGGACTTGAGAAAATGGAAAGACCTCTCATGCTCCTAGATAAGCAGAATTAACATTATAAAAATAGAAATCCTACCAAAGGCAATATTCAGATTTAATGCAATACTAATCAAAATCCCAACATTGTTCTTCACAGAGATAGAAAAAAATGATCTCAAAATTCATAAGGAAAGGCAGAAGGCCTCAGGTATCCAGGCATATCCTCAGCAAAAGAAACACCTCTGGAGACATCACCATACCTGATCTAAAGCTATATTATAAAGCTATAGTAATAAAAACGGCATGGTACTGACATAAAAACAGGCGTATAGACCAAAGGAACAGAACTGAGGAACCAGACTTTGGGTCAAGTAACTACAGCTACTTGATATTTGACAAAGGCCCTAACAATATAGGCTGGAAAAAAGACAGCATATTCAACAAATGGTGTTGGACAAACTGGATAACTATATGCAGGAAATTGAAACTTTATCCACACATTTTGCCATACACAAAAATCAAGTCCAAATGGATCAGAAAAGATAGGAGGAACTTCCCATGATATAGGAATGGGAAAAGACTTTCTGAACAAAACCCCAGTAGCTCAGGATCTTAAACAATCACTCAACTATTGGAATCTCATGAAGTTGAGAAGTTTCTTCACAGTCAAATATACAATAAGCAGAGCCAATAGATTATCCACAGAATGGGAGAAAATATTTTCTGGCTATCCAACTGATAGAGGCCTAATTTCTAGAATCTACAAAGAACTCAAAAACCTAAACAATAAAAAGTCAATCAACCCACTCACAAATTGGGCCAAAGAACTGGACAGGCAGTTCTCAGAGGAAGAAACACAAATGGCAAACACTCACTTAAGAAAATGTTCATCAGTGCCTATACATTTTATAATGTAAGGTCTTTCTCTCTCTCAATATATTATATAAATTTTTGCTTAAAAATTTGCTCAAGCTTATTGTTGAAACTGTATAATGTGATTCTTACCACTGAGTTTTCTACCACTCCAAGAGTGCCTGGTTTGGGGTCATATTCTATACATTAGAATTCCTTAAGGGAGTCAACAATGCTCCTTGTTATAACATAGCATCTTCCCAGACTGTGTTCCATGGGAATTAATTGGTGCTACTTGAAATAATGTACCATACTTAATTGTATTTAATGAATACTGTGTTAGAACATATTAAGCAGTGTTGCTTTGCTATGTTGGTATATGTTAGGAATTTTCAGGAGATATACTTGCATCATGTCTCACCAAGCTTTGTTGACCAAGGCAAGAAATGTCTATAGACTGAGGCCTTACAGATACCACTTGGGAAATCTAGCTCCAAACAATGTTTTAAATCTGCTTGTTTTGAATTAATTAAATTTTTTTCATTATTTATTTATTTATTTGAGAGTGACAGACAGAGTGAGAAAGGCAGAGAGAGAGAGAGAGAGAGAGAGAGAGAGAGAGAGAGAGAGAGAGAGAGAATGTGTGCGCCAGGGCCTCTAGCCACTGCAAATGAACTCCAGACGCATGCTCCCCCTTGTGCATCTGGCTAACGTGGATCCTGGGGAATCGAGCCTTGTGCCGGGGTCCAGGATCCTTAGGCTTCACAGGCAAGCGCTTAACTGCTAAGCCATCTCTCCAGCCCTTGAATTAATTTTTGAATGATATTTATTGATCACATATCTGACTTATTGGATATTGCCCTCTAGGTCAGAATTATAATCTTAACACTTACTGTGATGTTTGAATCGAAAGTCCCCACAAACTCATGTGCTTTGAATACTTGGGTCTCCAGCTGATGGCACCTTGGGGGGTGGAGCCTTGCTGGAGGAGGTGTGTCACTGTGTGCACATTGAGCTTTATTAGTTCCTAGCTTGCCAGTGTTAGTTCTGCTCACTCTCCTGCTGCTCTTCTCCATCTGTTGTGGCAGAAGTGATGTCCAGTCTCTGCTCATGCCATACTTTCGACTGAAGCTTCTCTTTGAGAGTGTAAGCCAAAATAATTCATTTCCTCCCATCAGCTGCTTTTGGCCAGGTGCTTTGTACCAGCAATGAAAGGAAGTATAAAGCTTACCATATGTATGGGAAAGTTCAATGTGTTTAAGTTAGTTCTTTTGTATACTGGTTTTTTGTCAAAACCAGATTTAAAGTATTGATCATCTTGTTTTGGTGTTATTGGGTTTCTAGCATACTAATGTTGAATTATATCTGTAGCATAATTCATAATTTATTGACAACTTTCTTGCCAGTGAATGCTCCTAGTCATCAGACTATGGCCATGCATGTTTATTTCTAGGCATCTGAAAAGTCTGTAACCCCATCAAAAACATGTGTACTTTCTTTTTTAAATCAACAGTTACATGTTATATCACAAACATTTGGACTTCATTCAGAGCAAAACTAAAACTAAAGAAATCTACATTCTTTTTTTTTTTTTTTTTTTTGGTTTTATACAAACTGGGAAACATAAAAAATGGAAAAACAGAGGAAAAAAAAGTCACAAGATGTAACAGCATAGATAGTCTGGTGGAAAGTGCTTAGGTTAATAATGAATATCACTATAGAATATAACCACCCAGCTCCACTTAGCCCTGGAGCAGGGTAGGTTACATGCAGACATGTTCCTTTATCAGATGAAGTCCGTTCTATGGAAGAAAGATGGCGAGTTTTGCATGGTCCTTCTGCTCCCGCAACTTCGGCAACTGCTGGGATTGGCAGAGGTCTGGGGCCGTGAATGCTCTGGGCACAGTACCTTTCCCATGGGGCAGGGGTCACAGAAGTAGCATCTGAAGTTGGATTAGCCGACCAGACTCAGAAAGCTCCTGAGTGGTAGGGAGAACATTACATGCCTGCTTAGAGATTTATCATTCCTGACAATGTATTGGGTTTTTTATTTACTGATGGTGGGTGTGCAAACTCGTATAGTCACTATGGAATGCAGTATGGAGTTATCTCAAAAAAAAATCAGGACTATAACTGCAATAAAAGACATAGCTATTCCACTTCAGGTCATATACACTAAGGGCTCCGCACTCTACCACAGAGACGCGTGTACATCCATGTTCACTGCCACTCTATTTACAAAAGCTGGGAATTGGAATCAGCCTAGATGCCCGGTGACAAGAGATGAGTAGTTATTGAAAATGCGGTGCGTATACACAATGGTGTGTCTATACTGTTATGCAGAATGGAAGAAAATGTAATTATGAAACTTGTAGGAAAATGGATGGGTCTGGGAAGAATTACATTAAGTGAAGTGACCCAGACTCCATCATCTCTGATATGTGGGTCATGGCTTGTAATATTTGTAAGTATGTATATAAAGGGGGGCAAATGTGCGCATAATCTTTACAGGTAGAATGAGAACCAAGAACGAGTAGAAAGGAATGAATAGGGAAGAGGCGTGAGGAAAGGGCAAAAGGACATGTCCACAGAAGGAAGGAGGATGCTAGGGCAGGCAGAGGTGGCTCGTGCAGAGGGGGGTTGGAGAGAGTAGGAGAGATAAGAATCCACTAAAACAAGTTATCTTTGAAAATGCTAGAATGAATGATGCCTATATCTCTGTATGCTAACTAAAAAAAAATGAGGTTGTATTGAAAACATCAAGTTTTGGAAGGTTGGTTTATAATTCCAGAGTCTTAAAAAAATTTTTTTTTTGTTCATTTTTATTTATTTATTTGACTGTGACACAGAGAGAAAGAGAAAGAGAGAGAGAGAGAGAGAGAGAGAGAGAGAGAGAGAGAGAGAGAGAGAGAATGGGCGTGCCAGGGCTTCCAGCCACTGCTAACGAACTCCAGATGCGTCCGCCCCCTTGTGCATCTGGCTCACGTGGGTCCTGGGGAATCGAGCCTCAAACTGGGGTCCTTAGGCTTCACAGACAAGCGCTTAACCGCTAAGCCATCTCTCCAGCCCTCCAGAGTCTTTTAGAAACCATTATGTATTTAAATTTAGTTTTTTTTTTATTTTAGAGAGAGTGAGAGAGGAAGACACACACACACAGAGAAAGAGAGAGGGAGAATTGGCACTCCAGGGCCTCAGTCACTGCAATCCAATCCCAAATGCTTGTGCCACCTAGTGGGCATGTGTGACCATGCACTTGCCTCTCCTTTGTGTGTCTGACTTACATGGGATCTGGAAAGTTGAACATGGGTCCTTAGGCTTCACAGGCAAGCACCTTAATCACTAAGCCATCTCTCCAGCCCTAAGCTTTTGTTTATGGAGGTAAAGACGGTTATGTTCAAACTAAATGTGACATATAACATGTTCTAGCTGTACACAAATTACATCAAAGTAAATGGGGATTTTTTTTTGTACCTACAAGATGGTGATCATGAGATTTTGTGTAAATGACTGCAGAGGCATACTACAGTACTTTCCCCTGCCTGCACTTTCCTTTTCTTTGGTTTTTGTTGTCCATGGCCAATAACTGTGTAAAAGAAGGACAAGTAACTCCCACAAAAGACTGTGCATACATGTGTGTGGAAAACAAGACAGGAATATTCACATTTTTTAATCCAGTCTGTTGTTATGATGGTCCTATCTTGTTCCTCTATTTCTGTGTGCCCATTATCAACTGTACTTCATGACAGCTGTAGATGAGCTCTGAAGTGAAACGGTACATCCTGGTTTAATACCATCCACTCTTCCAGGCAAACTGGGTGACAGAGAGCATGCCTGTGGATGAGAGGAACTGCTGATTTGGCTTCTTTCCCACAGAAATGATGCCTGTTCCACTGCAGATAGGATGCTCCAGAGATATTTATTTGCAGAGAGAGAGAGAGAGCGAGAGAGCGAGAGAGCGAGAGAGCGAGAGAGCGAGAGAGAGAGAGAGAGAGAGAGAGAGAGAAGAGAGAAGAGAGACAGACAGAGACAGAATGGGCGTGCCAGGGCCTCCAGCCACTGCAAACGAACTCCAGACGGATGTACCCCTTGTACATCTAGCTTACGTGGGTCCTGAGGAATTGAACCTGGTTCCTTCGGCTTTGGAGATAAGTGCCTTAACTGCTAAGCCATCTCTCCATCCCTGGAACCAAGTACTTTAGAAGTAGTTTTTAGATGTTTCAGATGTTAGTTTAAGCGGAAAGACAAAGCTCACAGGAAGGGGGCTGGCATCATGAATGCAGTGTTTATGGGCTTTGGATGTGTGTAAACCAACTGTAGAGAAACTAGAGCCGCACGGTGTCCTGAGCAGTCTGGTCTCTAAGAATCCTGACCAATGAGAACAGGAGTCGATCCGAGCCTGGAGTAGGAAACAGAGTTAGAAGCATGGCATTTAAACTGTTAATACTTTAGAACAAATAAAACTAATAGTAGCCCAGATATTTATGTTGCCTTAAATCTCATTTTAACTGAGTGTCTTTAGCATATGGAGGTTGAGAATACTGTTCAACAGTAATTTTAGTGGGATTAGTATGAAGTCCACTATTTTTTTTTAAGTGAAAAGGTTTTTTCTGTAGAACAAATTTCTCCTTTCTTCTCTTTTTATCCAGTTCATTGCATTTGTGGGAGGACTGACTGTACAAAGTTTGGCCCCATAACCATACGCTTTCCATAGATGTGAAGCCAAACCAACAGACCAAATAGCTAAGAGAAATAGGTATGTTCTTCACTGCTAGGTTTTCTGTCTGAAATATATACAATGAAAATATATGTGTATGTAGTGTAAGTTTATTGAAATTGAGATAGTAGATGCTTAAAGTTATTTTCTTCTAAGAATCCAGAGAAAATGAATAGATTTCATAAAATCAATACGAGGAAGTTTAAAGTGGATTTGTGAAAAATTTTTAATTAAAAGCAATTTTTCAGAAAGGTAATATAGGTTGAAGGCAAGCAATAAAGATTTGAGAATCCATTTCTGAGGGAGGGACATCTCAGAGGGTAGGGTTGCCGTAGGAAGGCTAAAAAAGTATTTTTGTCGTTGTTGTTGTTGTTTCTTAGCAGTGGCTAATTTTGGAAGGTGAAAGGCCCTGTCTGCAGTGGAGTTTGGCACACAGAGGTGTTCCCAGAAGAGAGCTAGGTAGGACAGTGGCAATATAACATAGCCAATGTAGCATAGAACAGCCGCTCACATATCCACTGGTCAGTGACCCGCAAAACCAATCACAAAACAGAAAAAATGTCCAAGCCACACACAACCATCTGAGGGTTTCAGCATTCACCTCAGGAAGTGACCCTTCACGTTTCTTGATAATGTTCTGGCTGCTGGCCCAGCATTGGAGGATCAAAGAAGATGATTATAAAATTCTAAGCTTGCTTAGTTTGAAAGTTCAATACTAAATTGATTAAGCAGTGGAGGTGGGGATGTAAGTGGTGGAGACAGTCAGGAAAAATTGCTGTTGTGATTTTTTTTTTTTTCTCCCTGAGGCAGCGTCTCACTCTAACCCAGGCTGACTTGGAATTCACTATGGAGTCCCAGGCTGTCCTCAAACTCACAGTGATCATTCTACCTCAGTCTCTCAAGTGCTGGAATTAAAGGTGTGTGCCACCAAGCCCGGCTTGGTGGTGATTTTTTGTTTTTTAAAATGGTACTTGCTGGGCGTGGTGGTGCACGCCTTTAATCCCAGCACTCGGGAGGCAGAGGTAGGAGGATTGCCATGAGTTCAAGGCCACCCTGAGACTACAGAATGAATTCCAGGTCAGCCTGAACTAGAGTGAGACCCTACCTCGAAAAGAAAAAAAAAAAAAAAGAAAAAAATGGTACTTAGGAATCTGTTTAAGAGCTTATTTTGGTTAAATAACAGGAATTTAAAAATTTTGATCTAGCAGTGGTATAATCGAGGTAAAACTGATGGAAATGGGCGTGGAGAGACAGCTCAGCACTTAAAGGTGCTTGCTTTCTGGCCCGAGTTTGAGTCCCCAAGACCAGATGCACTGAGTGGCACATGTGTCTGGACTTTGTTTGCAATGGTGAGAGGACCTAATGTGCCCCTTCTCTCTAACTGCTTGCACCTAAATAAATGACTAGAATGTGAAAAATGAAAGACTGATGGAAATGTTAAATCTGTGGTGGGTATTGGGTGCTTAAAGGGCTAACTGAGTCACGGGAAATCAACATAGGATGCATTATACTCACTGTCAAGCCCAACCAATATGCTCTGTAGTGGTAGAATCCTGGCTTAGAGAAAGAAGTTCCCTTTCCAAGTGCCTTCCTGGGGATGTAAGGCACAAATAAGAATAGTAACCACCTCACTCTTTTCACTGGGTGCTGCCATTTTCCTAAAAACTCTGACACTGTCATTTTGTGGCTTTGTACTGCAGGGAAAGATGAAAATCTACAATAAGGGGTAACAGACAATGATCTCTTGCTGAACAAGAATGAATTGGAAAAGTTCTCAACACGGCTTACAGATGTCAGAATAATACTTTAATCCGTCTTCTCTAGGTAAATGTGAAGATGAAAAGTTTGAGAAATTATTTATTTATTTATTTATTTATTTATTTATTTATTTATTTATTCCTATTTGAGAGAGAGAGAGGCAGAAAATGGGATTAAGAGGAAGAGAGAGAGAATTGGCCCTACCAGGGCCTCCAGCCACTGCAAACAAACACCAGACACATGCACCACCTTCTGTATCTGGCTTATGTGGGTCCTGGGGAATTGAACCTGGGTCCTTGGGCATTTTATGCAGGCACCTTAGCTGCTACGCCATCTCTCCAGCCCTTGAGAAACAATATAAACACTTTGTCTTAAAGTGAAGTAGAAAACTTTTCATCTACAAGTTCATCAGGGCATCTGGAATAGTGGCATTTCGTTGCATTCGGTAGTTATCCAAACCTAGTTAGTTTACATGGAGCCCTGTGTCTGGCTGCAAGTGGTAATGAAACACGTGTGAACCTGTAATTCACTGTCCCTTGTGTGGAACGCTGCATCTGTCAATCCACGTGTCTTAGTATTTCTGTTGGCTTTCATGAGGGAGCAGGATTTAAGCCTTGTGCAAAGTGGAGATTCCCCCACTCTTGGCTCCTAGAATGGGGGCAATGCATAATCATGAGTCCTTTGCCCCAGGAATCTGACCAAACTGCCCAACTTCAGGTTTGCTTTAAATGAGTTCCAGTTTATTTATATTTACTCCTTACACTTTTTATTCAAGAATTTTAGTTTTAGGACCTGTCTTGCAAAGCTGTTCATGTTGGTGATTACTGAAAAAGGAAGCTTGGGGCCAGTTTGGAAAGGGACTTAAGATTATATCAAGCCCAACACAAGGCTTTTGGTGACAAAACCAAGAGTGGGGGCGGGGGAGGGAGAGGTGGTAGAGAGGGAGGGCAGGAAGGAGTGAGCTGAAGTGGAAGGAGGGATAGGAGACGGAGAGGAGAACGTGTAGAGAAGACCCAGGAGCTGTGATAGTGTTTTGCTCACTCCATAGTTCTAGCTCCCCTTGCTTGTTTAAATAAATTACAATTCCTCTCTTTCCAATGCTAGGCATGACCTGATGGCTTGCTTGGCTAATGCAACATGAGTAGACATGATATGTGTCACTTCTAGGCACAAGTGTAAGGAGCCACTGCCATTTCACATCTCCCCACATTTCCTTCTTTCTGACATAATTGCAGGAATGACGCTTGCTGTCAGCATGACCCCTGGGTAATGATAACAAGCGCAGACCTTCCTGCAACCTGGACGTGTCATGGGAGCCAGGACATTAACTTTGCTAAGGCATTGCAATTTTGTTCCCGTTGCACAACGCAATTTATTCAGCTGGATCCAGGAGACAGGGAGCTAACTTAACAAAAGTATGATTCGGTAGAATTGGCCTAGCTAAAAAACATGGTGGTTCATGTTACACAGTGCAAAGTACTGGGTAACGTGCTGGTTGTTGGAACTGTGAAGGGAAGTTATTTACCTCATGGACCTAACGCTTGAGCAAAGGAAGTTGAAAAGCGTGAATCTTAGTAGCATCTGACAGTGGCTGTCGATTGTGTTTGGCAAGCTCGGAAAAGATCAATTACAAGCAAGAGTATTTTTTTTTTTCAAAAAAGGATTCAGAAATTTGGAAAGTCTGTGGCTTAGAAGGAGCACTGCTTTTCAAACTCAGCTAGTGAAAGTGAAAATTGAACAACTTGCCCTCATGGCAAAGAGCATAGAAAATCAAGGATATGGTTGTTATACCCTCTTAAAACCTTTGGATGGATCAAGGGTCCTACTGGTGAGGCACTGGCCAAAAAGACCTTTCAAATGAATAAAATCGCTTAGAAAAGAGTCTAAAAGATGTGCCTGTCATTGTAATCTGATAGAACTAAAGCACCGGCAGTTAAGGAGAAAGATGGGAGAGAGAAAAAGTGTGTGTGTGTGTGTGTGTGTGTGTCTGTGTGTCTGTGTCTGCATAACACTTTGGGGTCACAGAGGTGAGAAAGCAAAGTCATGACAAATCTAAGAATCTCAGAAACATTCCTGGGAGACACTCATGGGCGTAGCTGTTTGTACAAGGTTGCATAAGGAGCGCTCATGCTCCACGCAAATAGTAACAGCGGTTATATTTGGACAAGGAGCTCTCATCCTCTACTCAAATAGCAACGGTGGTTGCATTTTCTGAGAGCCGTTCCATCATGCCCGGTCCCAGGGAAATGAAAACTGTTGGAAGACATGACGTCACTTGTGGGTGCAAACCAGGGTTTGTTCATCAGTATCCAAATTAGAGCTCTGCAGACAAGGCCTTAGAAATGGAATGAACAAGGGCGAGAGCCCAGGGCCACGAGGAACCATTGCTGGTGAGTTTGTTCCTCCCACAGAACAGACCAGGGTCTATAGTCAAGGACCATTCTTCATCTCAAGCTGTGAGATTTTTGCTTTGCCTGTGCTGAGGGACTGTGGAAATGACTCCTGTGGGCCTCCCTTCTTCCTTTCATTTTCCTTTTTATAAACTTTTGTGGGGTTACCCTACTACTGTTTGTTTTAGTTCACGGTGCTCTAAATCAAGAGGAGTTTGACCCTTACCTTTTACAGCGATGTCCTAGAGTGCGGTAGAAAACCTAGAGAAAAATATCATAAACTAAGGCACAAATCTAGGATCAACCAGAGAACCATTATTGTAACATGTGGCAGAAGAGAGCTAAAACCATTCTTATATCAGGAATGCCTATACACCACTCAAGAAAAGCCCTAACTAATAATAAAATGATGAGGACAAGGTGTGAAGAGCTAGTGGTTCACCTGGGCATGGTGAGAAGAAGGGTAGTAAAGAGGGGGTTCGATGTGCTAGGGGGAGCTGGGGAGGGAGCTGGTAGAAGTCATGACGCTGGGCACTATGCCAAAGACTGAGGGAAGGAAACATTCTGGCCATCGCCCAGGGTATGAAAACTTCTACATAGTTCTTAGTGAATCCCTAAGCCAGGGTCAACCTCTGTAGCATTTTATGTCTTTGGAGAGTGAGTCTGCTTGGAATCCCAGCCATGTGGAGTCACTGGCAGCAGAAAGCAGCGGCTGGGGTCCTTCATCAGTTATGCTCCCTACAGGGAGATTGGCAAGACACATCCTTTTTAAAATTTCATTTACTTTTATTTATTTATTTGAGAATTACAGAGAAAGAGGGAGGGAGGGGGAGAGAGAGAGAGAATGGGCGCGCCAGGGCCTTCAGCCACTGCAAACGAACTCCAGACGCGTGCGCCCCCTTGTGCATCTGGCTAATGTGGGTCCTGGGGAATGGACCCTCAAACTGGGGTCCTTAGGCTTCACAGGCAAGCGCTTAACCACTAAGCCATCTCTCCAGTCCCCTGGCAAGACACATCTTATGGTCACCAGTGAAACACATGAAAAGATGGACAGATCTCATAGCCAGATTTCAAAATAAAATAACCATGAAGTGTTCTTTTCCATCCTTCATATTAGTAAAAGATGAAGGAAATTGATATCACACTGTTGAGAGATGTGAGAAGCAGCACTCTCTTCAGTTATGATCATGTAAGGTGGAAGACCTTTCCCAGGAGATGATTTGCTGTAGCTCTCAAAATTGACAATGTGTGCCTCTTGCCCAGCAGTGGCATCTTTCTCTTTCCTGTACCTCATAGACACAGTCATTTACGCATGCACATAGCAGTGTGTCCCAAGTTATTGACCTGAGCAATGCTTGTAATAGCAAAAGACTGGAAACCATGTAAGTGCCCATTAGAAAGGAACTTATGTTATTATATAAAGTATGTTTATCCATAAAATCAAATGTGTCATTAAAATAATGAGGCAGGTAATGATAAAGCACATTATCTGAGATATTTAAGTTAAAAAGAAGATGCAGAACAATATACAAGGCTGATAATATTTGTGGTTTTAAACAAGAGGGAGTTCTACGTGTAACCCACCAGTTGAACTATGTCTTGTGTACTCTTGGAAAGCCATATATCTTTACATATGCTCGTAGCTTCCCTTAGGAGGGCATTTTAGGGACAGGAGTGAGAACCCTTAATTTTTCACTTTTTTTTAAAAAAAGTTTTTTATTATTATTTTAATTTTATTTTTGAGAGAGAGAGAGAGAGAGAGAGAGAGAGAGAGGTGTACCAGGGACTTTCAGCCCCTGTGAAAGAACTCCAGACACGTGCACCCCTCGTGTGTATGTGAACATTGCACACTTATGTCACTTTGCATCTGGCTATGTGGGATCTGGAGATTTGAACATGCATTCTTAGGCTTTGCAGGCAAGTGCCTTAGCTGCTAAGCCATCTCTCCATCCCTTTTAAAAAATATTTTTACTATTTATTTGAGACAGCAGGAAAGAGTCACGTAGAGGGGGCAGAGAACAGGCATGCCAGGGCATCTAGCCCCTGCAAATGAACTCCAGTCACATGTGCCACCTTGTGCATCTCAAACCTGGGTCCTTTGGCTTTGCAGGCAAATACCTTAACCACTAAGCCATCTCTCTAGCCCTTTGCTGTGTTTCTGATAGTGGTCTTTAGATGTTTCACCATGAGCAGGCTTGGCCAGTGAAACAAATTAACAATTAAAAATGAACAATACAGTTAAAAAAAAAAGTGATTTTTACCTTACTGCCCACAGCTGCTGTGTGTCGGGTCTATTTCTTATCATGCTGTTATGTGGTCATGGAGAGCTGTCTTTGGCTGGCATCAGCACATATGACTAAGTTAAAAAGGAAAGCAACTTCAATGTTCTTTCAGCCACACAGGAATTTTGTGCTGGACAGTTTTTTCTCATACTTGAAACATTTGTGTGGTGCCGGAATCTACCTTTAATAGGAGCAGTGCTACAGTGATTTGGAGAAAAAGAACCAGAATTCAGGGTTGGGGCAAGATGATGTATTTCCATTTATCATTTGGCAAAAGTTATTTTGAAACACCACCAAAGTTCACTTGTCCTTCGAGCGCATTCGTTGTTGTAAAGCCAGGCAGGCTGTCACTGAGGAGCAGGACGTGGTCCACACTTACTGCCTCAAAGGCAAACCTGAGCAAAATGCACGGTGTAATGGGAATTGCTTTATACGCACCTGTGTTTGAATCCCTATATTCTGGACTACAGCAGAACAACACATCAAAGACAGCTTAGAGTGCTTCTGTTATTTATTTATTTTACAGACAAAAAACTTGAGGTGTCAAGAAATTATATTTCCCATGGTTGCGAAGCCAGAAAGGAAAGCAAGCCTCCTTGCTCTGCTACCTCAGAGTCCCTCTGGCTTCACAAGTTCGGTGTCTCTGATCACTTCTGATCAGTGGCGTGCATGCGGGCGTGTGTGCGTGCCCAGGCTCTGAGCCTTCCCAGAAGGTTTCTTGTTGGAAACTCTTTTCTGGTGGGTTAGATGGCAAGGAGGCAGGAAAACTTGAGACTCCTCGTTCTCTTTTCCATTTTTAAATGTATCTGGAGTCTTCCCCCTTCTCCCTTTCTCACAGTTACTATATGAGTATTGATTTTAATTAGTTCTGTCTATTAAGATTCCCCTTAGGTTCAGAAGCCTGTCTGGTAATTAACTGTTCAGCTTTCCCCTTGCTGGCCAGGCTGCTAGGTGAGATACCGCTTGTCCTGCTCCGGTCGAACGCTGGGATCAATGGTATTGCATGAATCTACCTTCAAGAGTCCAGATCCAAATGGGATTTGCACCTCAGGCGGTATTCCTGTGTCTAGCGGAAGAGAAGCATCTTCAGACAGTGTGGTAGATATGTTCCTTATAGCAGACGCTCCTGCACTAGGATCTCCAAACAGTGCCCGGGTTGTTGGCAAGGAATGTGATGTGTGTGGATGCAGTTTCTGAAGCTTTCACATAACATTGGGTTAGTACCCAAATATATCCCCTTGTATTTCCTGAGTGACTGTGGCACTTTGGTTCAGTGAGACGGGGCCTGCCGCCAAAGTTAGTAGTGTCTGCTTCTGCTTTCATTTCACTCTAGATGCTGAGAAAGAAAGAAAGCGTGGATTGGACTTCAGTAAGTACCTGGATCCATGAAATCCAGTCTTGCAGGTGATACATGTGACCATAATAACTCTGAGGCTTACTTCCCAAAGTGCATTGTCTGTGTTTATGTAGACTTCTCTACCAGATTTGTGTTTGGGTTCCTAGTGGCCATATCCTGGAGATTCAGGATGATGATAAATAATTCTGGAATTTGCAAGGAATCAATGAATAATTACATGCAAACCATTACAGCAGTCCTTTCAGATTAACTCAAAACCCCTGCCATTTTCTGGGTCTTGTTATTAAGGACAAAATGAAACAGCCAAAGAGTTTAATGCACCCTTTTTGTAAGGTTCGGATGCTCTGGATTTGCCGTGTTGAGGATAAGACTACCGAACCCTCGGTGTTCTGTTGAACGGATGCTGGAGAGGAGAATGGCCAGGCGCATCTGCTCCTGTGTGCCACGTGCCCTTCCTTTATGACTGCTCTTCCCTCCTGTAGTGTCCCGTCTGCCGGAGCAGACTCTCTGCTACCTTGAAACCTTTGCAGCCTTGGCTTTAGTTCCCGAGGTTGGGAACGCAGACAGTCAGTCAAAACGGAGGATTTCGTTCCCTTGTGAGTTTTCACTTTTGCCTGGTCCATTTGAGAGAGTTGGACTGAAATGGAAGTTGAGATCACATGCTGTGGACTGGGGCCAGAAGGACTGAATCAGGGAACTCAAAGTGATCACGCTAAAACAAATTATATAATCAGGTCTTCGCCCATCTATTCTTGGACAATATTTTTAAGCAACTGTCATATGGCAGGCTGAAATGAGGCACTTGGTGCCCTGCATCTTGTGTTTAAAAAGGAACACTGGAAAGGGGGAGAAAAAAAATATCCAGGGACACACTGGAGCCTAACACAGATTGGCAGCAGTGCCAGGGACTTGCAGGAAGAAATGACAGATATTGGCCCACTGGTGGTATTTAACAATTGATTCATTCAGTCATTACTTACTGAGTGCATCCTACTTCTGTGATATTATGAGATGTGTAAACTACACTTTTTGTCCTTGAGAAAAAAAAATACACATCTAGGAGCAGTTTAATCTGATCAAAGATACTGTGCTGTCTGTGGGGCAAATGAACGGAGGCGGGAACAACAGGGCCTGTGAGCAGCTGTCACGTAACTGAGCCGGGGGAGAAGGCATTCATGTAGTAGGCTTAGGAAAGACCAGGGTCATGAGTAACTACGTGTAGGAACATGCCTCACAGCTGGATTTTAAGGGCAATTACGCAAACTATGACAATTCTAAGCAAGATCTGATTTCCCTTTAGACTTGAGGCCTGCAAAAGAGGAATGTGTTATCTATCTCCTTTCACAGCAGCGCTTAATGATGTGTCTGCTCGGCACCAGAACAATCCTTTACGCGAGAAAGTGAGTGACAGTCATTGACAAAATTTGCTGAGAATTAATTTTCTGCAGTTCCCCAGTGAGCACATGCATTTTATGCTTCACGATTATCGTTGCAGACAAAAGACATGTAGAATGAAATGGGGTTATTTTCAATCCCTGTTAAACATACGACGTGAGGCTTCCAGGGGAAAAGTGTTCATATTTCTTCCCAAGAAGGTTATTTAGGGGCTAAAGTAGCTTTGAGTACTCTCTTACCTGGTGGTTGTTTAATATGTTCTGTGGCCAGTGCGTCAGGTGTCTGATGGATGGTTATTTTCAGTGTTCCTCTTCTGGATGATGGTGCTCTTGGGAAGAGTAAGTAAATAGGACTAGGAAATAGGATTTTTTTTTTTAAAGCAGTTTCCTTAAAATTGTTCACAGTCTATCCTCTGAAAGGATTGGTTTAGAGAAACAAAGAGGATTATATGCACTAAATTAAATCTAAATGCATGTTTGCTATGACCCCGATAGCTTAGAATAAAAGCGTGCGCCTGGAATCAGACTGATGGATTGGTTTGGATCCTGGCTCTGATAATGATTAACTATGTATTGGCCAATTTACCAAACCCCTCTGTGCCTTAGGAAGCACCCACCACATAATTTGTTGTGCGGGTGAAATAAGTCAGTAATGACATGCCCAGTGTTTCCTATGTGTTGAACAGAACCGACTACTACCAATACGTGGTTCACAAATGCTCCTGTTGGGGAGTGTAATTTTTATTTTAAATTTTATTTGTATTTTATTTTTACTTATTTACTTGAGAGACATAGTCAGATATATACGGAGAGAGAGAGAGAGTGGGTGCACCAGGGCCTCCAGTCAGTGCAAATGAATTCCAGATATGTGCCACCTTGTGCAGCTGGCTTACATAGGTCCTGGGGAATCAAACTTGGGTCCTTTGGTTTTGCAGGCACTTGCCTTAACCAGTAAGCCATCTCTCCAGCCTAGGAATGTCATTTTTGTTTTGAAGCTCTCACCATTTGTTTCTTACTGACTAACACCAAGCTTCATGTTTGTTAGAGACTGCTTGGTTTTGTAACCCTAGAAAGGATTTTAGGGTCCATAGTGTTGATTACATCAAGGCCTTGGATAATTGCTTTTAAAATAATATTTTTAAACTATTTAAGCAAAATAGAAAGAGACACACACAGAGAGAGAGAGAGAGAGAAAGAGAGAGAGAGAGAGAGAGACAGAGACAGAGACAGAGAATGGGTGTGCCAGGGCCTCTAACCACTGCAAAAGAACTCATTAAACATGGGCTGGAGAGATGGCTGAGAGGTTAAGCGCTTGCCTGTGAAGCCTACCGACCCCGGTTTGAGGCTCCATTCCCCAGGACCCATGTTAGCCAGATGCACAAGGGGCGCACGCATCTGGAATTCATTTGCAGTGGCTGGAGGCCCTGGCGCGCCCATTCTTTCTCTATGTCTGCCTCTTTATCTCTCTCTCGCTCTCAAATAAATAAGAATGAACAAAAAATATTTTAAAAAAAGAACTCAATAAACATGCATCCCCTTGTGCACGTGGCTTATGTGGATTCTGGACAATTGAACCTGGATTCTTAGGCTTCACAGGCAAGTGCCTTAACTGCTAACCCATCCCTCCAGCCCTGGCTAATTCTTAAGACCAACTTCTTCCCCAAATGCTGGATATGTTATATATGTTTTCCTTTACTTAGTTTGTATATCGTTTATTCTGCATTTCCAAAAGGATTCAGAGTGTTGACTTAAGTGTCCCTTAGCTGCACTGGTGTTTCCTGTGGGGTCATTTCTAAAACCATGTACACAGACCACGTTGCTCCTCACTACCACACAGCTAAGCAAACATTACGATCATTTTCTCATTGGCGGCAAATCGGTGGCGAATTTGTTGAGTGTGGAATTTCTGTTGAAAACCCAATACAAGCTCTAAAGGATCCCCCCATGCTTTGCATAGATAGGCACTGAACGAATGCCAGAGTCTTCTGACACATAGACTACCTCCTATCCCACCAGGACTGGAAGCATTTCCATAGCCTCCTAGACATGTGGTGGAGTAGAGGAATGCCTTGGTTTGCCTATTGATATCGATTTCCAGCTCAAAGAGCATGGGTGGTGAAATTGCCCTGGCGTCAGCACTGGTATGGGGTCAAGGGAATCCTCCCAGAGCTGCGCTGAATCACAAGAGATAGCTAAATTTAGAAGCAGGCGGCTTTCTCTTAGTCTCTCCTGGAGGCCTGGAGAGCAGCTCCCGGAGAGAGCAGCTTATCCACTGTGCAGGAAACTCTAGGTTTTATCTCCAGAACTGAGAAAAAAAAAAATTGAATAAGTCAGAGACCCAAGAACAGGGAAGAGCTGAGCAGGGGAGGGAACCACAGGGCCAGCGGCATTCTCTGAGAGGTGGCACGGCCTCTTGTTTCTTCTCTCTGTGGTTTGTGTCAGCATCACATCTACCCAGAGGAGACGTGATAAATGAAGCCCTGCCCTGCCTCTGCCCTGTCCACACTCCAGTTCCTGCAGAGCCCTCTGCCTTCAGACTTGTTCTTCCCCAGTCAATACAAACCTCATCAGGATCTGTCCCTCCGCTGTCTTCATTCTCTGGGAGTCACCAGACAATGATCCGTGTTTCTCACACTGGCTACCTCAGGGTCACTTTAATTCCAGGGTAGACATGTGCCCGTGCATTTGTATGAGATGGAGAGAGGCAAGAATCAATACTGAGGAAAGAAGTTAACTCTCAACTTACTCCTGATCAACCTAGGCAACTTCCTTCCGGTTTGTTACTGCACCGAACGAGCCAAGATGTAGACACTGGCCAGGTTCTAAGGAGCAATTGTTTATATATTCATTATGTATGATAAAAAATAAATATCAATTATTTTATCACTATGGTATATATTACTGTATATAACATATAACACTATGACAGTTTATCCATTTTATTTGTATGTGCTTCATGAGGGGGAATTTTTCTTTCTTTCTTTCTTCAGCATCTTTGTAATTTATAACATTGTGTGTTAGTTATTTCCAGAGGAGGCTCTTCCTGGCAGTGTGTTCAGACCCGTGAGCACATGCAGACATGTACCTCATTCTGAACCTCGGTGCTGGCCTTCAGGTGTTCTCTTCAGAAGCCTTGAGGTTGGGGCTCTTGCTCGGGTCCTGCATCATCTCTTCTCCCCCCTGGCCTAAATGAGACAATATCACAGTCAGACCCACATAGGGCGGTCTCGTGGCTTTCAGCCTCTGTGACCCCCGTATCAAGGACCTTCTAGCTTTCGTTGCTCTGGCAATAGATTCAAGGGGCTGGCACACTGTGTAACTCTATGTCTATGGTCTATGTATCTTATTATTTTTATTTAGTCAGTTAATTTACTTTGTTGGTTTTTCAAGGTAGGGTCTCACTCTGGCCCAGGCTGACCTGGAACTCACTATGTAGTCTCAGGATGGCCTTGAACTCACGGTGATCCTTCTACCTCTGCCTCCCGAGTGCTGGGATTAAAGGCGTGTGCCACCACGCCTGGCTACATACTGTGTTCTTTAAAATCCGGACTGTTCTGGGGTGTCCAAGGCACTGGTATGTGAGTTTCTAGAATGTCTTATACTGGGTTACTTACTGTCAGCCACCAAAGCTGGTGTGATGGTTTGAAGGTACAATATTTCCCATAGCCTTAATCCCCAGCTGGGGGCACTGCTTGGGAGGATTGTGGAGCCTTGGGGAGGCTGAGCCTTGCTGGAGGAAGTGTGGCACTGACAGTGGACCTTGGGGTGTTGTAGCCCCACTTGCTACACTCAGCTCCCCTTTTCCTACTTCCTTCTTTTTTGTATTTTATTTATTTAGTTGTGTGTGTGTGTGTGTGTGTGTGTGTGTGTGTGTGAGAGAGAGAGAGAGAGAGAGAGAGAGAGAGAGAGAGAGAGAGAGTGAGAGAGAGGGAGAGAGAGAGAGAGGGAGGGAGAGGGAGAGGGAGAGGGAGAGGGAGAGGGAGAGGGAGAGAGAGAGAGAATGGGCATGCCAGGGCCTCCAGCCTCTGCAAATGAACTCCAAACACATGCGCCCCCTTGTGCATCTGGCTTACATGGGTCCTGGAGAATCAAACTCGGGTCCTTAGGCTTCGCAGCAAGCACCTTAACCACTAAGCCATCCCTCCATCCCTTTTTGCATCTCCTTCTGATGTGACACCATCTGTCTGCTCCTGCCAGGCTATCCTTGTCATGGTGAAGCTTCCCATCAAAACTGTAAGCCAGAAAGAAATCCTTCCCCCGCCCCCCGGCCCCACAAGCTGCTTCTGGGTGGTGTTTTGTCCCAGCAATGCTAAGGGAACTGCTATGGTGGGGGTGCAAAGGAGGGCATATGTGTGTCTTTTCAGCATGCAGTGTCCCCGGAGAGCGTTGTAATCCCTGTCCACAGCTCTACAGAGCATTATTACAGGCACTACGAACCACTCTGTTGGTTTGTTCATTCTGCTCTGCCACTTGGCCTGCGATACGGGTGTTATTTCATGTCGGCACATTACCTTTCGTTGTGCGCCGCTCCTAACTCTGCTCATTTAATTCAAAGCTGTTTTTCCGTCTTATGTGGAGAACCACCACAGAATGGCAATATGTAAAGACTCGGGCAGGGGGCCACCATGGGTCGGTGAGGAACACTGGGAAGGGCGGTGAGTCCAGGAGTGTGGATTTGAACCCTACTGGCCAGGCTGTCAGCTGCCATGGCTGGCTCAAGGCTATCCAGGGCTCGGTTCTCGGCTTGGCTCATCCTGAGAAGCCTCTTCTTGTTCCTTCCTATTCTACATGCCATCTTTCTTCTCTTGATTCCTTGCAAGGTTCCCGTTATGAAGGGTCTTAATTGATGGTGATGATCAAGGGTATGATTAGTTATTACTATTCTTGATTCCTTCCTAAGAGTTCCAAATAGAGGGGATGAATGAATGAATGACCATTCATTGAGAGTCTTCCCTTTGCCAGGGGCACAGCCAAAATTATATCCTTGAACATTTGCTATACTCTGGGAGGGGGAGCTTACTATTCTCATATTTTATTTTATGGAAGGTGAACTGATCACATAAGATTTGGAACGACTTGGCTGAGATTACAAATTAATACTCCCAGACATCCATCTGAGCCCCAAATCCCATAATCTTCCCATTGCAAAGCACTGCCTCCCCTTCAAAGTACTGCGCCTTATGTATCCCCATTGCCTTGAAGAGTTGATTGTACTCTGGCTTTGATGACTGGGATCTCGGTGCCCCCAGACATGCTCCTTCTGACATCATTATTCCCACACAGGTAAGCAGCAGCTATGGGTTTCTTTGAAACGCCTCCAAAATCATAGCGTACCTTCAGCTGTGGAGGTAAGGATTTATATAGCCTTTTGTAGGCCCTAGAGGTGGAGAATGTGCTGAAAGCTGTGTGCCCTCTCTGAGGAATTCATGTGCAAGCACACAGCATAAGACTCTCCATTCTTTAATATATATACATATACACATTTATTTATGAGAGAGAGAGAGGGAGAGATAGAAAGGAAGATACAGAGAGTAAATGGGCAGGCCAGGGCCTCCAGCCACTGCAAACGAATTCCAGATGCATGGTTTACATGGATCCTGGAGAGTCTAACCTGAGCCTTTAGGCTTTGCAGGCAAGCACAATTAACAGCTAAGCCATCCCTCCAGCCCAAGAATCTCCACCCTGACTCTGCAGAGGAATTTACTTCGTGGTGCTATGTCAGAGCTGAGAGTCTATGTCTGGGAAGTTTGTCAGGTGAGGGTTGTTTTTGTCGACAGGTGTTTGTGTGTATCTGTGCACGGCTGTTACGGAGGGTTCACTGAAACTAGCATCTTGAGGTAGCCCAGGAAGCTGGGTTCCTTATCTGTCCCTTACTTTTCTCACCTGACATATTGGCATAAATCTAGTTTTTCTGCTTCTCAGGGTGAAGGTAAAATGGGATGAAATGTTAAGATCACTTTAAAAAACCAATATTATCTATGGCCCAGTGTGTCACTGAGGCAAATCATTTTTGCACATAGTTGACTGTTCTAAGCCTTCCCCTTGGGATGGCTTTATAGCTGCTGTTAACATTTCTCTAAATGCAGGAAGGGGAGATGTGGTATTTCACTTGGGGTTCAGCTAAGGATTAGTGCCCTGCTGCCATACTTAGAAGTTGTTCCAGTCCTTTCTTTTAAATTGACTAAATTTGAGGCTTAATTTGGACAGACCTATCCATTTTGCATTCTAAGAGCCTCCCAGTGCTGGTGGGCAGACTCATAGCTGCCTGTGGTTTGATTAATTGAAAGAGCTGGATGTTCGACATTATATAACCCATCTAGCACCGTAAAGTCACTATCTAAATGCAGGAGAACATGTGACACCTGTCCTTAAAATGCTTGGCTCGGTAGTTGTACATTATAGTTTTGAATTCTGAAATGTTTCGTGGAGGTCTCCCTGCTATTTATTTAAGTAGAGACTTATACCACTCAAGGCATAACATGGACTTATCATAAGAGTGACTATAGTGTCTTCTACCAAGCAAGCAAGTCTGACTCATTTCTTAGTGTGATGCGAAAGAAACTTGCAACCTTATTGCCATCTTCACTGCCTATTGTATCCCTTTTCAGGACTCATCATTTGACTTTGTACTAATGAGACTAAACCCAGCAGGGGCATATATTTTCTTTTAAAATTTTCATTCCTGTTATTTAATTGGCATTACACACACATAATGAGACTAGAAAAAACAAAAACCACCCTGTAGCAATCTGTTCAATACAAATAATTCAGGCAGATGCAGCCAGATGTATCCATGGAGACCTCCTTGACTGTCTCACTGCACACACACACACACACACACACACACACACACACACACACACACACGAGGGACAGTGGCCCAGAATGCTTACCTCCGTGTTTACTAAATGGTGTTCCCTTATCTGATGACAAAGGGCGTTCATCCAAATCTCTGTGTTTCTTCCACAGTGGGAGAGATGTCTCCAGCACCTCTGGGGATAACATAGCCTGCGGTGCTTCTCCCTGGTGTCCGTGAGTGCCGACTGCCCGTGACTTCAGTGTTGTGGGCAAAGCCACTCTTTCTCTATCCCCCAGGCTCCATTTTATGATACACATAATTAAGGAACACTATCAAGCAATATGTGGATCTAGCAGGACAGGTAACAAATATGAAACTTTCATCTGTGCACACTAGATTTCCCTATGAAAATCACCCTCCCTTCTGAAAAAAAGATACAATTTCTTAAAATCATGAGTTGCTCAGAGGGGTCCTATCTGATGAACCACTGTGGTTTCAATACGTCAGTGCTTTTCTCTGGATTTGGAATTCCAGGGTCAGCTTCTTGATGCACAAATGCCCACAAAACACAACCGCGTGGTGATGACACAAGGTTTTCTTTAATACGCTGGCGAGATTCCTTTCTTTCAAAACATGTCGGGAGAAAATTATATTAACTTCCATCTTCCATGGAACGAATTGGGTGATTCCACACTGTGTCCTGGAACTTTCCTTTGTTTATGCAGCATGTGGGATGTGAAGTTTCCCATGCCTGTAATGTACAGGACATTAACATACTATTGAAATAGCACAGAGAAGTTTCACTCAACCTGCTAAGCTCTGTCCTGTCGTGTGACTTTCTCCACCCCAGAGCTGGTTCTCCCCAGTGCCCTGATAAAGTAGGAACACAGGTGCCGTCTTCAAGAGCGCCCATCTCTTCAGCGCATTTTCTTGTCTTCATTTCCATGGCTGTCACCGTGGCCCAAGTCCTCACCTGTGACACAGGGCCAGGGTAATCACCTTCCAATTAGCCTTTCTTCTAGTGTGTGTGTGTGTGTGTGGGGGGGGGGTTGTGTGTAGTGTGTGCGTGGTGTGTATGTGTGGTGTTTTGTGTAGTGTGTGTGATATGTGTGTGGTGTGTGTGTGTGTGTGAACACAACTGTGGCAGGTATCTATTGTTACCGTGGCCTTTAGGGCTTTCTGTGATCTGGGATCCAGCATCATTCCTAAGAGGGCAGCCTTTCTTGCAACACTACTGCAATAACCACCTGTGCTGATTTGATTCAGGTGTCCCCCATAAACCTAGGTCTTCTGAATACTAGTCTCCCCAGCTGATGGCAATTGGAAATTCAAGCCTCCTGGAGGCGGTGTATTGTTGGGGGCGGGCTTATGGGTATTATAGCCAGTTTCCCCATGCCAGTGTGTGGCACACCCTCCTGTTGCTGTTGTCCACCTTATGTTGGCCAGGGGGTGATGTCTAACCTCTGCTCATGCCATCATTTTCCCTGCCATCATGGAGCTTCCCCTCAAGCCTGTTAGCCAAAACACCCCCCGCCCCGTTTTGTTTTTCCAAAAGCTGCTCTTCGTTGGGTGATTTCTGCCAGCAAAGTGAACCTGACTGCAAACCACCCCATTCTTTCTCGCTTAGCTGAAGACAAGATGATTGTTTCCTCTGTGACTCCTCAATGTCTCCAGCCTTTTCCTCCCTCCCTCCCTCCCTCCCTCCCTCCCTCCCTCCCTCCCTCCCTCCCTCCCTCCCTTCCTTCCTTCCTTCCTTCCTTCTTTTCCTTTCTTTCCTCTCTTGCTTTCTTTCTCTCTTTCTTCTTGCTTTCTATTTATTTATTTATTTATTTATTTATTTATTTATTTATTTATTTATTTATTTATTTATTTATTTTTTGAGGTAGGGTCTCACTCTAGGCCAGGCTAGGCTCTATCTTACTCTATAGTCCCAGGCTGCCTTGAACTCATGGCGATCCTCTTATTTCTGCCTCCCACATGCTGGAGCTTCCTTTCTTTCCTTCTGCTCTAGCCACAACCTGATTTTTTATTTAAAAAATTATTTTTTTATTGACAACTTCCATGATTGTAAACAATATCTCATGGTAATTCCCTCCCTCCTCCCACTTTCCCTTTTGAAACTCTGCTATCTGTCATAGCCCCTCCCCCTCTCAATCAGTCTCTCTTTTCTTTTGATGTCATGACCTTTTCCTCCTATTATGATGGCCTTGTGTAGGTAGCGTCAGGCACTGTGAGGTCATGGATACACAGGCATTTTGTGTCTGGAGGAGCACGTTGTAAGGAGTCCTACCCTTCCTTTGGCTACTACATTTGTTCTGCCACCGCTTCCGCAATGGACCATGTAGTGGTTTGATTCAGGTGTTCCCCATAAACTTAGGTGTTCTGAATGCTAGGTTCCCAGCTGATGGATATTTGGGAATTAATGCCTCTTGGAGAAAGTGTATTGTTGGGGTCAGGCTTATGGGTGTTATAGCCAGTTTTCCCTTGCCAGTGTTTGGCACACTCTGCTGTTGCTATTGTCCACCTTATGTTGGCCAGGGGGTGATGTCCACCCTCTGCTCATGCCATTGCTTTTCCCTGCCACTGTGGAGCTTCCCCTTGAGCCTGTAAGCCAAAATAAATCTCTTTTTTCCCAGAAGCTCCTCCTGGTTCAGTGATTTCTACCAGCAATGTGAACCTGACTGCAACGGTAAAGTGGTACCGAGGAGTGGGATTGCTGCTAGATGTTTTTTGGAGCTGATTTTCAAGAGGAATGTGGAAGGATTTTAAACCTTGGCCTAAGAGATGCTTGTAAGCACAGCTTGATGGACTATCTGGTCAGAGTTGAAAGACCTGAATGCAGTAAGAACTGAGGACTGTGAAGTTTGGCTTATGAGGGTAAGAAAGAGCTTTGCTTGGACTGGGCTAGCAGCTTGTGTGAGGCTTGCTGTTTTGCCCATGTCCTGAGAAGTTGTGCAGGGTTGCTTTGTGTAGAATGAACTGGTGTGAGCAGAGGGATGTGACATAGAAAGAAAAACCTTTGGGTGAACTGTTGCCTGTTCAGCTGCAACTGAGGGTTTACAACCTTTGAGACTGGGCTAGCTGACCTGCTCTGGGGCAACAGGAAGAATGTTGATTCTTTTGAAGGGGCCTGAGTGCTCAAGGAGTGTCCTGTTCTTCAAAGTCTGCTTTACTCCTCCCTGGACTAACAAATACCTACCTGGTATTGTGGAATATAAGAAGGAGAGGGTCGTTTAGTTTGCAACAAGGTCTTGTGCTTTGGAAATGGCCATGGGCAGTGTGAAGCAGGTTTGCTGGATGCCTGCATGGAGACCCCAGGGGGCCGTGAGGATGAACCATGGATTGCAGTGGAGACCCAATGGAGATGCCGGAACCACGAGATGACTGCCCAGGAGAGCTGCCAGCACCAATGAAGTTTTCCAGGACTGTGAGTAGCCTAGCTGGAGGGGTGGAATTGGAATGCCAGAGCCTTGTTGCTGGTTAGGATTATCGGACTTGGAGTTTTGTCACTGGCTAGAGTTGTTGGAGTTGTTGTGTTACAGAGTTTGATGCTTTCCCTGCCTGTTTTATATCTCATATTGGTTGAATGTTTCTTTGCTATGCCCAATGCCATCTTTTGCAGTGTGAATATTTATTCTGTGCCATTATGGTTTTTTTTTTAAGTTATTTTTTGGTATTATGGCTCAGTAAAAAGATCTTGGACTATGGGGATGTATGAACTTCATTGGAATTGATAAAAACTATGGGACTTTTAAAGTAAGATGAATGGATTGCATTTTACATCATGTATGGTTATCAGTTTATAGGGGCCAGAGGTGGAATGTGGTGATTTGATTCAGGTGTTCCTCATAAACTTAGGTGTTCTGGATGCTAGATTTCCAGCTGATGGATATTTGGGAATTAATGCCTCCTGGAGGGAGTATATTGTTGGGGTCAGGCTTATGGGTGTTATTGCCAGTTTTCCCATGCCAGTGTTTGGCACACTCTCTTGTTGCTATGGTCCACCTTATGTTGGCCAGGGGGTGATGTCCACCCTCTGCTCATGCCATTGTTTTCCCCTGCCATCGTGGAGCTTCCCCTCGAGCCTATAAGCCAAAATAAATCTCTTTTCTCCAGAAGCTGCTCTTGGTTGGGTGATTTCTACTAGCAATGCAAACCAGACAGCAACAGATGGAAGGTGTAATAGAGATATTTCAGTGCTGACCACTCCTCTGTCACTTCTCAGCACCATAATGCCTTCTGATTCAATTCATGGTTACTGATATCTGAAAAGAGTAGCTTCTCTAACCAAAAGTAAGAGTAGCATTAATATATGGGTATGAACATTAAGAGAAGTGCTTACTGGCAGTTTGGTGACCATATATATACAATTAGCCAGACAGCAGCAGACATTATACCCCTAGGGCTCATGACTACCCCTGTTGTAGGTTTTCAGTATCAGGGATGTATTCCCTCCCATGGAGTGGGCCCCCAGTCAAATTAGAGGGAAGTTGGTTTCCCACATAACAGATGTGCCATTATTGCACGCATTGGCTCATTTGGCCTGGCTGGCCAAATATAAAGCCAAATATAAAGATACTGTTGAGTATCTTCACTGGTGATTTCTCTCTTTCCCATTGAACTGCATGATGAACGGCTTCTTCAGCTTTCTGTCAGCTGATCTTCTGTACCTTACTGGAACACTGTTTCCTCCTCTCATCCCTTTGTTTTGCCAGCAGTATAAATACCCTTTTGTGAGCAGCCTTCCTGGTTCTCAAGGCTGGGTCATACCTCTCCTACTGACCCCTTGCTATAAGCATTCATCTTGGCTTTTTTTCCTTAATTATACCATGGAACAATTAGTACCAAACTTGAAGAAGTATATCTTAAAAGAGTAATCAAGTTGAGTTGTCATGTTTAATTTAGGTGGATTGCATGTTTTCAAAATATACAAATCATGAGTTTAGAAACATGATATTTTCACTTTGATCTTTTTTTCTTTTATACTTTTTGCATGAGCTTTGGAAATCCAAGTTTCATCATTACTACAACCTATTTTGCATCTTCTTTTGTTTTTTTGAGGTAGGGTTTCACTCTAACCCAGACTGACCTGGAATTCACTCTGTAGTCTCAGGGTGGCCTCGAACTCACAGCGATCCTCCTACCTCTGTCTCCCAAGTGCTGGGATTAAAGGCGTGTGCCACCATGCCCGGCTCTGTTTTGCATCTTCTTAATACAGTTTTGTGAGCTGTGTTATCTTTATTTCTATCTAAGTTGTTTGAGATGCAACATATTTTTTGAATCATCAATGCTACTATAACCCAAAATGTATCCCATGATGCTAGAATTCATTTGCATCACATTAGAACAGGTTTTTGCACTTTTATTTGTCCTGTGGGTATA
This sequence comes from Jaculus jaculus, assembly GCF_020740685.1. Lineage (NCBI taxonomy): Eukaryota > Metazoa > Chordata > Mammalia > Rodentia > Dipodidae > Jaculus > Jaculus jaculus. The sequence continues at coordinate 59,759,500 of NC_059115.1, forward strand.
TATTTATGACCTCTGCTCTAAATACTTACTGTATTACTTTAAAAAGTGATCCTTAAAGTGTGAAAGGCTTGTTTGCGATGACATTCAACACTCACAATTGTTAGGTCACCCCCCCTAGGGATAGTTACCAAATCTTTGTTAATTTCCATTCCTTCTTTATTACCAGTTATGTCTGTCCTAGGTTAATTTGCTGAAAGACAATTCACTGAATGGGCAATTTGCTTAATTTACCTGTTTCTTTTCACTAATTTTAGTCACAAGCTTGGATTTTTGTCTTTTTCACATGATTTTAAGGAATGTTAAACTGATCTCTGCCTCAGCTCCTTGCTGCTTGTACTGGATGTTGCTGGCTAATTTGGCCTCCAGTTCCCTTCTGTCTTCCCTGATGGAACCAAAGTGCCCTTCACGCTCCTGCTCCTGTGCTTCCCTCATAGACATGGAGTTCCAGGAATGTAGACCTGATTTCAGTGTCATTATCTTGGGTGAGTGGGGTGTGATAAAGGGAGGTTCAGATGAAGAAAGCAAGATGAAGGGATTTTCAAGTTTTGTTGTAGTTCCCTGGGAGAACACAGCATTCCATCCAGGCTCCTTCCATGGGAAAGAGGGAGCAGAACCGTGGACACAGGCTGTTACTATGGTTTCCATGGAAGAGGATGGGCGAGGCAGGGCAGGTAGATTTAGAATTATCAACTGTGTTTGAAAGTGGCTTCACTATCAAAGTCAAGTTTACTGGTGACTATTATAGTCTGTGGGTTGGGGCCATCTAAAGTCACCAGATGAATGGATTGCTGTAAGTGGGTTGGGAGTTGATAGCATCTAGTTACCATTTTGTGGATGTTAAGTTGCTGATTTAATAAATTCAATATGAAATTAAATATGGTTACTATGATCCTCATTGCAACTATAGGTCATGGCCCTGGCGGTGCATAATATGAATTTGCTCAAGCCTGCCTTGGGATACTCATATTCTCTCCTCTTCAACTGCAGAAAATGCTATTGACAATCTCAAGTCTTGGTCCACCTAGCCAGAAGCAATTACCCCCTTCTAAGGCACCCTGGAAACACCTTTCTTTTCCTGGGAAGCAGACACGTGGTGCATCTGTCACTATGCACATAGTTGTTCTGAGGAGTAATGCCACTCTCCTCTTCATCTTCATGCGTGGAACACAAGTTCATAATTAACAACAGTTCTGCAGAGAGCCATTTCACGGGAGTTAACCTGTGAGATTAAACAGACTTCTTGAATGCCTTATCTACTGTTGTCTTCTTTCATCCTTGGGATGGTGTAAGAGAATGAGTCATGCCTCTTTTAAAAAAATATTTATGTGCATGTGTGCAAATATTTGTGTGCAAAACTTTGTATATGTGACCCTGAAAGTAAGTACCGGATACTTGTTCTACTTTTTTCCTTGGTTTTGGGGTCTGGGTTTACATGAGCGGCTGGGGATTTGAACCTTGGCCAACAGGCTTTATAAGAAAGTATCTTTAACAGTTAAGCCATCTCCCCAGACTCCAGCCATGCTGTTTTTAACCCATGGGAAACCAACACGAGGGAACGTTACAGACTAAAGGTAGTAGACTAGAACCAGCCAGCCAGCAGAATTTCATCTGGACCCTTGTGCACACAGTTGTCTGATATTTGCTTTGAATATGTGGCCTGGAGTTTTGGGCTTTCTGCTTACATTTCTATCCTGCTACCTTTGGATTTTCACTTGATTTTGGGTTTCTCTTTCTGTAGGTCGCCATGACGCTTGTTTAAATTTAGATGCCTACGAGGCTTCTTTAGTCAGCATAATGCCGAGACCTAAGAAGTACTGTCCTATATATCACTCTAGCAAATAACTGGCAGAGTGGCAGGGAAAGAGAAATCCTAAATCTAGAAATCCAGAAACTAAAACATATGGAGCAGAGAGAACTACAGTAACCCTGATATTGGGGCTATGGGGAGCAAAACGTGACATCTTAAGGTTTTGGATGTGTATTATCAGGTTCCTAAAAGGTTCTAGAAATTGGTTTTTCCACAAATAGTGCACTACCCACCTTGCCTGTGTGGCATGTGGATAGGAGTTAGAAAAGGTGCCCTTCCTCAGACTGAAGGCAACCTCGTACCCAGCTTCACCTTCTTGCCCAGACACCCTTGTCTAGGATAACATTTATGGCAGCCCTGATGTCATTTGGAAAGGTTTCACATTGAATTTCCTCAGCCAAAATTTGATTCTTTCTGTCTTGCTTTTTTAAAAAAGTTATTTGCAAGCAGAGAGAGAGAGAGAAAAAGAGAGAGAAAGAGAAGAAAGAGAGAGAAGAGAGACAGAGAGAGAATGGGCATACCAGGGCCTGTAACCACTGTAAACAAACTCCAGACGCATGTGCCCCTTGTGCAGCTGGCTTACATGGGTCTTGGGGAATCGGACCGGGGTCCTTTGGCTTCGCAGGCAAGTGCCTTAACCACTAAGCCATCTCTCCAGCCCCTGTCTTGCTTTTTGAATGTAACTCAGTCTCTCCTTTTTTGACTCTGGTAGAGGCATGGACAACTCTCCTTGTTCTCTCGGTGCACCCCATTGCATACGTTCTCCCACAGCAACATGTAAACTCAGCCGGTTCATAGTCAGTGAAGTTAAGTTTACCCTGTGGTCTCAGGCTCCTGCCTGCTTCCTAGTTCTCATTTCGTCACAGTTCTCCAGTAGCTCGCTTGTACTTTCATTGACCTCCACGGTGTTTCTCGAACACAAATGCTCTTCAGACTTAGGGCTTTGGACTTGAAGCTTCTACTGCCACAAAACAAACCTTTCACTCCCTCAGTGTCTTTGGGCACAAACTGCCTCCTCCTTAGACATTTTATGACCGTGAACCTCCACCTCTTTACTCTCTAGGGGCTGGGCTGATAGCTCAGTTCACAAAATTCTTGCCTTGCAAGCAGGAAGACCTGAGTTTGATGCTCATCATCCAGGAGCCGGGCGTGGTGGTGCACGCCTTTAATCCCAACACTAAGGAGACAGAGATAGGAGGATCGCCATGAGTTCGAGGCTACCCTGAGAACACAGAATGAATTCCTGGTCAGCCTAGGCTAGAGTGAGACCCTACCTCAAAAAAACAAAACAAGAAAAAAGAAGACCAAGCATTGTATCACGTGTCTGTATTCCAGTGTGAGAGGGGTGGAGACATGAGGACCCCAGGGCTTTGCTGACCAGCCTGTGTAGCATGTTAGGTGAGTCTCAGGTTGGTGAGAGGCCACGTCTCAAAAATGGTGGCCAAATTTCTCAAGGAATGTAACATTTAAGGGTGTCTTCTGGACTCTACATGCATTCTTTATTTTTTTATTTTTATTTATTTGAGAGCAACAGACACAGAGAGAAAGACAGATAGAGGGAGAGAGACAGAATGGGTGCGCCAGGGCTCCCAGCCTCTGCAAACGAACTCCAGACGCATGCGCTCCTTGTGCATCTGGCTAACGTGAGACCTGGGGAACCGAGACTCGAACCGGGGTCCTTAGGCTTCACAGGCAAGTGCTTAACTGCTAAGCCATCTCTCCAGCCCGTCCACATGCATTCTTAAACATATGCATGTGTATACCCCACCTGCACAGGGCATGAAGTAGGATGCAATAATTTTTTTAAAAAATTATTTATTTGTGAGATGTACAAAGAGGGAAGAATGAAATAGAGAGGAAGAAGGAGGGAAGGAGGGAGAGATAGACATAGATCGAGAGAATAAATATAGGTGCACCAGGGCCTCTTGCCACTCTGAACTCTAGATGCATGTGCCATTTTATGTGGGTACTGAGGAATTGAACTCCAGGGATTAGGCTTTGCAAGCAAGCACCCTTAACTGATGAGCCATCTTTCCAGCACCTCAATAAATATCTGGTGAAGAAAGTGGACAAATGAAAGAATGAAAAAATTGTAACTGCCACTCTTAAGAAGGCAACAGTAGCTCATTATTCACAAGGTGCTAATGGAAATCATAGTACAAGGGGAAAAAAATATCCCAAGAAGTCAACCAACTCTTGGCTTTTGAGCTTTTAAAATCTGTCATTATAAATGTGAGATGGATAGGAGAACAATGAGAGATTGGGAATTAAGAAACTAGTCTTCTAATAATAGGGTGGGATGACTATCTCCAACCAATGTTTCCTACAATTCCAAAAGTCACATTGGTTAGTGAAGGGAGAAAGAAGTCTAGTGGAAGAGAAAACAGTTGAATGAGCCATGGACCGTGGTCTGATTGGAACCTGTTCCCTGTGTTTTCCTGGCCTGAAACTATCAGGACAGGTTGAGGTAAGGAGAGCTCTAACACAAACCACAGGCCACATTTGTTGGGGATTTTCTAGGAGTGGAATAGCCCTGTGCTTTCTAAAAAAATTTTACTAGTTATGTACACAGTGTTCATACAGCCATGTTGGTACCATCGTTAGCCTCCTCCCTGTCCTCCCCCCTCCGCAGGGACCCTCCTTGTTGGGGAATGTGGGTCATGCATTGTGGGGTTAGCTGAAACCAAGGGTAATTGGGGAAATGAGCAAGAGTGCTGCTTTCTTGGTGAAATTGGTACCAGCGCAAGGGTGAAGGAGATAGACACAGAGAACACTCAACTCCTACCAAACCAGAGATCCAGAGCCCTGTGCTTTTATTTCCAAGCAGAGTCCAAGGACAAGGCAAACCTCCGAGAAAACTTACATCTTTCCAAATTATTGTCAGTGTACTAGTAATGAAGAGTAGTTTAGCAGGCTGATGACCTTGATGGAGATAACCCAAGTCCTCAGCCCTGTCTTATCACAAGTGGAGTAACGGAGAATAGCTGTAGTGGTTTTCTCTGGCAAAATACTACAGATTACTTATTTTAAACATCTGAAATCCTATAGATTCTACAAATCTCAGTCGCTATTCAGATCATAGATCACCCCCAGGAAGAATATAGGAAGGAGTGGGAGGGGATAAATACATGTTTATCCAAATAAATTTGAGAGCATATATGTCAGAGGGGAGATGAAGAAGAAGAAGGAGAGAGAGAGACAGAGACAGAGACAGAGAGAGAGAGAATCACATAGGGGACACATAGGGATGAACGTCTAGGAATTACTTGACTAGATATGTCAGGTTCCTATGAGGAGGAGCCAAGTTAAGATATTTAGAAATAAAGAAAATTAGACTGTCAGATTCAACCCTGTTTTTTGGTTGCAAATATTCTATTATTATTATTATTATTTTGATTCTTCAAGGTAGGGTCTCACTATAGCCCAGGCTAACATGGACTTTACTATGGAGTCTCAGGGTGGCCTTGAACTCATGGCAATCCTCCTACCTCTGCCTCCTGAGTGCTGGGATTAAAGGCATGCACCATCATGCCCAGCTTATTTCTACAATTTGGCATATCCTTGTATGTCGGCTATTCATAGCTATATTTTGCCATTGTAAACTGGTGTTTCAGCTGGGTTTATCCATATTCAGTTCTGACACAGAACCATATTCTCATGTAGTGTAGTGTGGTGTTTGAAAGCCATTCATCTCATCATACTGTTCTGGAACAAAAGTAAACACTTCAAAATTTACCTTTTAATATTTTCTATCACTGTAAGACTCTAAAAGGTGAATGTATTTCTTCTAGACTGAGTTATTGATAGCTATTTTTATATGCAATAGCCAAAATCATGTATTTATCACACATTATGATCAATTATTCCACAAGTGAAATTTTATTTGGAATAAATCCCATAGTGAATTCAATTAGGGGAGGCTATTAAGATGTCTTGCTTACAAGACCATGTATGTATTCTGTCTCTGTTTGGCCACTCAGTTTGGCCACTTGGGAAGATGTAGCAGAGTGATAACTCCTTTGAATTCCTGTTTTTAAAAATTAATTAACTAATTAATTTTTATAATTAATTAATTTTTAAACAGAATACACTCTTTTATTCCCTACCCCCATTCCTTTTTCCCTGGGATCCTCTTCTGTAGGGTTATGGGATTTACTGTGGATCATGAAGGCCTCAGTCCATCCCAATGGGATATTCAGGGTATTCCCACCTACTCTGTGGCTCTTACTATGTTTCTTCCCCTTCTTCCACAATGTTCCCTGAGCCATGTCAGGCCTGTTGGCAGCCTAATTTAGTGTTGGATTCTTTGTAGCCTCTGGATTTCTGCTTTGATATGCTGTGCTTGCTCACCATGTCTGCCGCCATCACCCTGGAGCTGGTTGTCAGGTGAGCAGTAAGAGCAGTGTTTATGGATCCTCTTCCACTGCAAGTTCTCCTGGGCCCTGGCAGATGTGGAAGAGGTGGCAAGTCTCATGGTGGGCAGTTGGTTATATTCTTGTCTTAACAACGGATATCGACTCTCCTCTGTTTTCTCTGCCATTTGCAAAATAAAGCAGATTCTCCAATTAACGGTGAGAGCAGCTTGGGTTAAAGGTGGTTTGCAAAATTATTTGAGAGTTTTTTTTTTTTTTTGTTGTGAAAGCCCACTGTTCTTCTCCAGGGGGCAGTGGGGGCTTCTCGCTGAAGTAGGAGTTTCCTGACTATTGGAATTTGACTTGGTTTCCAGTACAGGTATGAGTTCTCTCTTGCTGAGTGGGCCTCGTGCCATCAGAGAACAGATGGTTACCCGCAGAGGCTGTGTGCCACTATTGCACGAGTGTGTGCTTCTTTTGCCTGGTTGGCTTTGTAGTCTGCTTATTGGTGGTGGGTGTCCTCCAGTGGCTCACACAGGGCTTTCCAGCACTATGAGGATTAGCTAGGAGGGAGCTGGTTTCCCTTTTTGGTTTCAGCATGGTAATTTGATGTCCTTTAACTTCAGCCTGTGGTGTCTTCAGCAATAGGGTCTTGCCTTTTAGCTCTGCCAGGAAACAAAGTGTTTTGACCATGGTCTATATTATTTTGGGAACCTCATGGGTCTCCCTCACCAACAGCTCACTTTGGGGGGGGGGGCAACCCAACTCTGGGCCTGAGAATGATCAGCCCGAGTCAGTGGTTTAAAGAAGGTTAAGCTTTTTCCGCCTTCTGTCATGTTGACGGATTTTTTTTTTTTAAGGTGTCCAGAATTCCCTTATGTTCTATTTGCCCACTTTTCTTGAACTTGAAAACGTTCTTAGAATCCAGGTCTGAATCTTCTTTCTTGTCCTTGAGTTCTGAAATTCTGACCTCCACGTTGTCTGTTCTGTTGGTAAATCTTTCTTTAGGAACCTTTTAAGAGGGTTATTGCATTTCTGTTTTCTGTTATGTTTTTCTTCAACATTTCCACCTCTTGCTTGAATTCCGTTTTAATTTCTTGATTTGACCTCTTTATTGTTTCTAGGAGTTCATTTCTGTATTGGAATATGTCCTTGTTGAGCTTGCTCCACTGGCCTATGGTTCTTCTCAAATTCCTTTAGCCTGCTGCTGATCTCTTTTTGACTGTACTTGATTTCATTTTTATGGAGTACTGCTTCCTGATTTTCTTTGTTTCCCCTTTAGCCAATTTTTAAAAATGTTCTTGTTGAGTATCTTGCATTTTATTCGTCAAATCTTTGAGTTCTTTTCATTGTTTGTCTTCCAGTTCGTTGAGCTAACCTTTGATTTGTATTTTGATTTCTTTTCGTTGATTTTCTTCTGTTTCCGTCAGCCATTCTTAGAGTTCCTGTTTGGCTACTTTTAGTTCCATTTCTTCCCACTCAACAAGCCATTTGTTCATGGTTTCATGAAGTTCACTAAGGGCTCCTCTTCTTTGTGAAGAATAAGCATTTTATGATAGGGATGAATTAGGGATGAATTCCTATATGACTGCAGGCGCTGTATCAGGTCACTCAGATTTTGGAATGTGCACTCAGAGAAGCTGAGCATCTAATCATTAGACACATGCTCCTTAGATGTCTATGTTCTTATGGATGACAGAGAGCAGCCAACTGGGAAGACTGTGCCATTCAGGAACTGCTGCAGAGGTGTATGTCAAGATTTGTACTTGGGAAAGAGAGAGAGGTATCACACCATGCCCACTGTTTACTTAAGATATGTGAAATGAAATGCTTTAGCTGTAGCAGAAAAACAAACTCTCATTTATTTTAACATGGAAAACAACTAAAAATTAAGTTAAATTGATAAATGATCATTCCTTAGGGAAGAACCAAATTTCTCAGGTGCTAATGAGTTAGTATGACACGGTGAATGTTAATACTGAATTTAATTTTAGGAATCCTTAGAGATTAGTTTTGATACAAATGCATTGTCATGATGGGTAAAATGACCTCAGAAATCATAAGACCTTAGATACAAATCAACCAAATGCTAGGATTGATACCAAACAGAGAAGGCTGAGTGTGTTTATTATAGAGGTCTGAAAGACCTTCAGGGGAGGCTTTCTCCTTGGGCCAGGTAACATATAAGCAAAGTGTATATGTCAAACAAAAGACAAGTAATGGTCTTATTAGAATTACAGAACTGAACTTCTTTGATGGAGTTGGATTGAGTGAAGGTAGGGGAAGGAACACAATTGTACACAGTAAGTACTCTTTTGTAATGCAGTGTCTCGTGAAGTTTGGATTTTAAAATGGGATCATTTAATTTTGAGGATAGTTACTTGAACTGAAGCTAAATCTTTACAACCTGAGTAGGAGCAATAGCCTTGTATTGATTAGCAGACACTTTGGGGCTTGGGTGCTTTTTGCTGGTAAGGCTGGTGTCACCCGCTTCTTTCTAATCACCCGTGTAGGGTTGGTGTCTCTCCCTGTCGTCCTGACAGGTGAATAAGCTGGAGCACCACACCAGACCTCCTCTGCCTGTCCCCATTGCAGGACTCATTCTTTGATAACTTTGCTACCGGGCAAACAATGACACAATAGCTAAGCTCCCCAGCAACCTTCTGCTTCCGCCTCAGTCTCCTGGCAGGTGTGATATACTATTTTAATATAAAACATGCTACACAGTATGAGGTTCTGGACACTTCAGCAAGTTTTTTTTTTTTTTTTTTTTTTTTTGAGGGCAAATGCAAGGGTGTTTCTCTGCTTTTATTTATGCTCTGGCTTCCTGATGATGCATCTTTATTGTAAAGATGTAGATCTTTCCATTTCTGTTCATTTATTTTGGGATATCTTTAGCAGTGGTAAAACTTTTGTTATTCTAACACCAAGATAATCATTTGCTATTTTCTATCCTTGGGTGCTCCTCTAGTAGTTATAAGTATTACTATTAAGTAGTTGGAAGGAAAACATGTTACTATTTACATTTAAAGGGATTTACTTTGGAAAATATGAGATTTCTGGTCTAGGTATATAGCTCAATGTAGAGTGCCTGTGTAGTATGCACAAGATCCTGAGTTTAGTCCCCAGCACTGAAAATAATAATAATAATAATAATAATAATAATAATAATAATAATAATAAATAACAACCACAATAAAGGCAACTTTTAGAAACTTTAACCAATATATAATGAAAATAGTCCAAAAATTGGAAATTAGCAAGTGAGAGAAATGGTTTATATTTTGCTAATATTGTTGTAGCTTACAGAATCCATCTTCAGTTTTTATTATTTATTTATTTTTGTTTTTGGAGGTAGGGTCTCACTCTAGTTCAGGTTGACCTGGAATTCACTCTGTAGTCTCAGGGTAGCCTCGAACTCATGGTGATCCTCCTACCTCTGCCTCCCAAGTGCTGGGATTAAAGGCGTGCACCACCACGCCCGGTCATCTTCAGTTTTTAGTCATAAATGTTATTGTCATAAATGTTAAGTGATAATATTATTGATGCAAACAGTATTGACTAATTAATTCCATGAATATTCTAGCTACATGCATGCCTAATATGTTAGTGTTATTGTATTTATAATATGGCTATGAGACCAGAGACAAATAGTTTGAATTCCATTCCTCAGTATTTTGCATAGTCACACATAAACATCATTTTGAGCCATAGCCATCAGAACATTTCAGTTGCTCTTGCTATAGGGGTACAACCCACAATCTTGAGTTACCCAGACAAATATAAAGGGACCAGGAAAGGAGTGGGAGAATTGGAGAGTTTAATATTTAGCAAAATGCTTACTTGGGATTAAATACCCTTTCTTATAAATCAGAAGAGAAATTTTTAGCTGGGAAGCAACAGGAAAATGAGCCAAAGCACTCCAGCACCCCCCCCCACCCCGAGGTAGGGTCTCGCTCTAGCCCAGGCAGACCTGGAGTTCACAATGTAGTCTCACAGTGACCTCAAACTCATGGCGATCCTTCTACCTCTGCCTCCTGAGTGCTGGGATTAAAGGCATGCGCCACCATGCCTGGCCCAAAGCACTCTTCGAAGAACACGTTACAGGTGATGAAATTTGCTTTTATCATTGTTTCTGCTAGAAGCTTCAGATCCATCAGGTAAGGCTGAGTCTCGAGCACACCCCATTCCTCCCCAGGTAGTTCCTGTTAGTGGCCTCTTTTCTTTGTACCTGAAGCACCCTTTCCCTTCTAAACTGGAACACATAAGTGAGGGCATGGTGAGTTAGCTCCGTGTGGTACGAAAATGGATGTTTTGAAGTGTTGAGGATATGAAGAGTTTGAGTTACACCATTTCCAGAGGATGCTTGTGAGAGTCATTAAATTTTTTTTGGAGTTAATTGCTAAGTACCAATGTTCTTTCATTACCAGAAATTCTGCTTGTTGGTTCAGTTATGGCAACTTTTCCAGTACATTTACAAAATCATAGCAATTCTGAATATCCTTTCATATTCATAAAATATGGTCAGTAATCCCAGTGAACACCTGAGAGTTATAATCCTTTCTCATGGAAAAGAAAAAGTCTGCCATTTTCTTTCATAAAAAAGAATTGTTATAATTTACTGCAAAATTTTTTTAAAAAATGGGAATGCCAGAGCCTCCAGCCATTGCAAATGAACTCCAAGTGCATGTGCCCCTTGTGTATCTGGCTTATGTGGGTCCTGGGGAATTGAACCTGGGTCCTTTGGCTTTACAGGCCAATGCCTTAACCACTAAGCAATCTCTCCAGCCCCCATTTACTGCTAATTTTTATTTGCTTTCTCCATCTGCATCAGTTACCTTTTTTGTTGCTAAGATAAAATACCAAACCAGAAGTAATTTAGGAAAATGTTTGAATTCAGCTTACAGTCTCAGAGGACAGAGCTCATAGTAGGAATAAGCAGCAAACTGGTGTCAAACTGTCATGTCTGCAGGGAAGAAAGAGAAAGAGGAAGGGAGGGAGGGAGGGAGAGAGATTTAGGGCCTGGCTCTAGCACTTCAAGTCTCACCCCCCCCCCCCAGTTATACATTTCTTCCAGAGAGGCTTCACCCTCTGAAAGTTCCACAACCTTGTCAAACAATGCCACTAGCTGAGGACAGAACACATGAGCCTATGGGGGCATTACTCTCAATCCATCACACTATCTGGTCTGTCTATCTATCTATCTATTATCTATCTATCTATCTATCAATCATCTATCTATCTATCTATCTATCTATCTATCTATCTATCTATCTATCTATGTATCCATCCATCAATCCACCCATCCATCCATCCATCCTTCCTCTATCTGCCTGCTCCTCCAGGCCTCAACTATGCAAATTTAATGCTTATCTGCCACTGCAGATGAATGCTGAGGGTTGATGCTCTTTCTCTTATCCACTAGCTATCTAAAATAATCTTTCTTTTCCACTGTGACTCAGTTCAGGATGCCAGTGCAGAAAATGGTCTTAGATGAATCTTATCCAAATGGATGGCAACGAGATATCATGCTAACAGCTCAAATTAGATTTTTTTTTTTTTTTTACTTATCATCCTAAAGTGTCCATTTTGACTTTGAGTTCCCTACTTTAGCAATGCATAGGTAGAAAGAGTGTCTGAATGACTCTTAATACTGAGGGCAGTCATTTTGCCTGTGTTTTTATGTTCTTTATTTTTTAATAGAGCACTCATGCTGAGCAAGGTACTCAACAATACAGGGGGGAAATAAGAAAAGCGAAGCACAGAGTTTGTCTTCTAGGAGTTCTCTTAGCCCATTTCTGCAAACACGTGGCTTGTCGTTGGGGCTCCTCAGGGACTTGACTGTGGCCTGTGGCACGCGGAGGCACGGGCGCTGTGCCCAGCACGTAGGGGCAGGCGCCAGGATGGCACAGCGGCTGAGCTGCAGGTCGAAAACTTCAGGGTCCCTCTCTTTAGTGCCTGGTGGCCAGACTGTCCGAATTCCATTTAACCTTTGCCTCTTCTGTCCATGAACTTAAGTATTTTGGAGGAGGATTGTATTCGATATGAATTCCCTTCATAGTGAGGAATCTTCCCAAACTTCTAATAGGTTGGGGTTAAAGGACTTCTGCATTAAATGTTGGTCAAGTGCTTACGACAGGGTCAGTGCAGGCCTAATGAACCGTGCACTGCTCACATCCTCATCCAGGGAGCCTAGATGGAGGTCCCGGAAGGAAGGAAGTCTCCAGTCACCTGTTCCTCTCAAAGTGCATGAAGCAAAGAGCTGGCTTAACATTTGCCAACGCCAGGTCACAAAGAACCATCTGTGCTGACTCCTTACCCTGATGCATTCCTCCTTTAGGCTCCTGGAGGGGCCACCTTGGCTGAAGGCAGGAGGAGGAGGAGGAGGGATGGAACGGTAAAGGCAGACATGGGGAAAAGTAGTCTGATAGGCTTTCTCCTTCACTATGTTTCTAGATTTAAAACAGTAGCACCCTTGTGCTGGAGAGGTAGCTTAGCAGTTAAGACATTTGCCTGTTATGCCTAAGGACCCAGGTTTGATTCCCCAGTGCCCACATAGGACAGATGCACAAAGTGCCACATGCATCGGAGTTAGTTTGCAGTAGCTGGAGGCCCTGGCATCCTAGTCTCTCTCTCAAATAAATAAATAAATAAATAAACAAACAAACAGTAGCACCCTGGAGGAAGAAATTCTAGGTTACATGAGCATTTGGGGTTTTGATTTTCATTTTTAACTGGGTAGTTATTTCTAACATGGAACTGTTCTCAGGCCTAAAATGGACACAAAAGGGTTGTACAAGGGGATTTATCCAAGAAATGGGGAAGGATCGGTCTGCACATGTGGTTTGAGCAGGCAGTAAAAACCAAAGCAGGTTGTTTCTGCTTTCACCCTCTGGTGTGGGGCTGGCTCCAGCTCCCATTGTACATGTGCGCAGTGGCAGGTTGCTTTAGATAGGAAGAGTCCTAGGCAATTGAAAAATGTATGCTTAGCCCTACTTGGCTCTGGAGAAACTTCCATGCGCACTAGGAGGTCTTGCTGTACCAATCTTCATGACAGTTCCATGACAGAGCAGGGCAGAGCATGCGGCCAGGGCAGTGTGACCTGGATTCCTCACCAGCCTGCTCCACCAGGTTTCTTTCTTTCTAGATTTTAGAAAAAGAAAAAAATAAAAGGCTCACTAGCAAAGCTTTGAGGATTGGCTGACTGATTCTATCTTATTCTCGAGGCAAAATCCTATAAACTTTCTTCTGTTCTGCCTTCTGTATTAACCCAATTTACTTCTCATTTTTATTTCCTCATCCATTTTCTTCTCCACACCCCGAATCACTTCTATTCATTGCCTGATCCTTAGATATAGCAGCAAAGATTGCATTGAAAATTGGCAGCCAGGGGTGTGAGGTCACATTTAAAGCTGCATCCTTGAGGAAGAGAAATACTCTCTTCATGTGTTTCCATGGCTCTTACTAAAAAAAAAAAAAAAAAAAAGGAACAATGTGAAGAGAAGTTAAGAAAAGGATTTTAGAAAAGGGAAGTCCATTTTGGGCTCAAATTTTGTTTTTTTTTCTCATGGAAAAAAAGAATTGAGTAACTGTTTTTATGCTATACATTTTGAAGGGTAAAACTGGATGAGTTGTTTCTAAACCCAGTGAAAAGTGCCTCCCCAGGCTCTGGGCTGTGCAATGGATTGATCCCAACTTAATGCAGTTCAACAATGCTTGTTGAAGCAATCACTGTTAAAAGGATTCACCGGTGACGCTGGAGAGCTGAGGGCTGAACAGGTTTCAACTTTCCTCAGCACTGAGCCAGAAACTCCTCATTTGTTTTCCTTTTCTGAGAATCACCTCACGCTATTCAGACAAGTTGACAACCATGCCTGAGGAAACTCCATTAAGCCAATTTACTTCAGGCATGCCGGTGCAGATTTCAGAAGAAAGCTGTATGACCAACTAGGGACTGCTTTGTCAGCTCAGTGGAGCTTTCTCGTAGCAAATGGCTGAGTGGTGCTCTCAGGAGCCAGAAGGCTTGCCCAGAGCCTCTAGTTCCTCTCCTATTCAGGAGGCATGGGGCCTTGGAAAGCATTTGACCCAACAGATCTTCAGTCACCTTATTTGCAACATGGTGCTAGGCCACTCACCAATGGGTGCTGATGTGAACTGCAAGTCTGTATTTCCTGCTGACAGACACTCAGTGTGGATTCATGGAGGATTTTGGCTTTACTAGGGGGTCTGACCTTATGTTGTCACCAACAAATCTTACTGTCTAAGGAAGTCTGACCCTCAGGTCCTGGCCTTGATATCTGAAGAAACATGTGAGCCCTGATACTCTGGCCTCTCATGGCTCATAGGTGACAAGAAGTCCCTGCAGATTCCTTATTTGGATTCTCGCTTCTTATTATCTGGAAAAGATGAGGTGCTTTCCCTACATATGGCCTCCCTATATATAGAAAATACCACAATATTTCTGTTGCTTATCAAAAATAATTGTATAATCAGACCCAATCTATTAATTCTTAAACTATTAAACTTATGAACATAATGGGCTCCTTTTTTTTTTTTTTTTTTTGAGGTAGGGTTTCACTGTGGCCCAGGCTGACCTGGAATTCACTCTGTAGTCTCAGGGTGGCCTCGAACTCACGGCGCTCCTCCTACTTCTGCCTCCCAGGTGCTGGGATTAAAGGCATGCAGCATGCGCCACCACGCCAGGCTAGTGGGCTCTTTTTATATATCGTTAATCACTTATCATTCTATTATCTTACATGGAGGTGACTAAGGGGGACAATTGATGCCTCCTTTATTGTGTTTGCAGAGGAGTTTTAAAACGTGTGGAGCAAGAGATAAAACCCGACTCCTAAGAAACTTGTAAGAGAATTAGAGATGAGACACGAGAACGAGAAAGAGGTAATAAACACGCAAGGCATGGCGGGTTGATTAGGTGTCTCTGATAAAGTTATGTATTCTGTTGTAGGTGTTTTTCCTACATACAGCATTGCACATCCTCGGGGCGTTTGTGTGGCTCCCTGACTCTTCAGCTGGTGGCAGTTGGGGCAGTGGAGCCTTGCTGTGGGAGGCGTGCTGGTGGGCATGGAATGGACCTCGAAGTTTATTAACCCCAGCTGGCCAGTGTCGCCTCGCTCTCCTGCTGCCGTTGTCTACCCGACATGGTAGAGGCGATGACCAGCCTCTGCTCATGCCATTCTTTCCCCTGCCATTGTGGAGCTTCCCCTCAAAACTATAAGCCAGAATAAAACTTTCCTCCCATCAGTGGCTTTCGGTCAGGTGATTTATCCTGGCAATGAGAAGGCAACTGCAATGGGACGTTCACTGATATATATACACAGAGGCTTCCGGGTATGGAAGGCTGCGTGAAGACTGCCTGATGAGTGAAAATCTTCATAGACACAGTCTGCAGAGCCCGAGGCCTCACTGCACAGGGTGTGGAAATTGACTGTAACGCCCTGGCTTCCTCTGTCATTCCGCCCCCAGGGAGCACCTGTGTTCCATCAGCTCGGGGCCCTCTAGACACCTCTGCATTTCCCTGGCTCCTGATAAGATGAGGCGTTTTTCCTACATACAGCATTGGACATCCTGAGGGCCGTTAGTGTAGCTCCCTGACTCCAAATTCAGTTATTTCTCTTCCTAAGTTTCTGGAAGCTATATGAAGGGAGATATAGCAGTTGTGTTTTAGTTGCTGGGATAAAACACCTGACCAGAAGCAGCTTATGGGAGGAAAGGATTTATTGCAGGCTTACAGTTTTAAGGGAAAATGTCTTCCTGGAGGAAGAAAACAAGGCAGCTGCCTCACCAGGACATATATTTGCAGCAGAAAGAGACAGAGCAGGAACTATCTCTGAATACCCAGTGGGGTGGAGTAATCAACCCCAAGACCACTGTAGTAGGGGACAAGTCTATTTTTAAATTATTTTTTAATAATTGGTATTTATTAATGGACAAAACACTGGTAATACAAACAATAATATGCTGCTTTAAAATTTATTTGTTTATGAGAGAGAGAGGGAGAGAGAGAGAGAGAGAGAGAGATTGTATGGTATACCAGGGTCTCTTGTCGCTGTAGACCAACACCAGATGCATGCAGCACTTTGTGTATCTGACTTTACATGGGTACTAGGGACTTGAACCTGGGCTGGCAGGCTTTAGAAGAAAGAGCCTTTAACCACAGAGCCATTCCCACAAGCCCGTAATCTGCTAGTTTCGACAGACTAAGATTTATAATGTAGGTTCAATGGCCTTCTTCTACTTGGGCCCTTTGTAATTACCTTCTTTTTCTCCCAGAGCATATCAGGACATTTAGGAGGATTTATAGGCCACATGGAGTATACCAGAGTTCTGGCAAAGAAATGAAGACTTAACCAAACTAAGTAATTACAGAGAAGTTTAATTAGGGGAGAGTTTAGAAGAAGCGAGAAAGGCCAGGGTAGTACCTGGGGTCAAGGAGAGGGGATGGCCGTGACAACAGAGGGAGACAGCTAGCCAGAGTGACCCAGAGGGGTGACGCTGGGGGTGAGCAAACTTCAATTGTATTCCCCTCTAACTTGTGGAGTCCTCAGAAGTGCCACCTATTAGCTAAACCAACAAGAAGCAGGAGTCAGGAGAGCCCACACTGAGGTGGGCACCTGGGATGTGGAAAAGAGTCTCAATCATCCTGTTGATGTTTGGAATTTAATCCTGAGAGTCCTGGGAAGCCATTGGAGGAGTTTGGCGGGGGAATGACACTTTCTTACATGTGTTTTGAAGAGCCTGCCTGTGAAGACTTGACTGTATGAGGCAAAGGTGGAGGCCAGTGCAGCTGTCGGTGACTGCCTGTCCTCCACACCGGGCAAATCCCTGAAGACTGGGGTCTGGCTCTCCCTTATGCAGTAATATTGGATGATTGATTACTCTGGACCACATACAGAAGTTCATGCTGGGGGATTTTGAGGGTTTTTTTTTTTTTTTTTGTGTGTGTGTGTGATATGGGAGGGGAAGGCGTGAGTCTTACCAGTATGTAGGAGGATGACCACAGTAGTACTTGTGGTTTTCAGTTTGAAACTTAGTGGGCGTCCCTTTTATGTAGAACATCTGCCACGTGCTTATGTATTCTACAGCGAGGAGGGCTCTTTGGGAATATTTGGCAGTGTCTTTGAGGAGCTCAGCTTCTGTGGGTTCCTTTGTGCAATACGGCATTTCACCAGGTCTGTGGGCTCTTGTTTCTATATTACACGGTCATCGTGATCCGAATCATTCTTGGGATCTACTCTCTATAAATTGTACTTTGGTGAAGGAAAATTGCACCTGAAAGAAATTTTCTTTATCATCTACTGGTTAACACATCCATAACTCGTGTGTGGGTGCATGAGCTTATGTGTTTGTCTGTGTCTGTGTTTGGTAGTGAATGAATCAAGGGAGGAGGGAAAAAGACTCTGGAAGAAGAGAGAGAAGTTTTCACATATTAAAAAAAAAAAAAATATATATATATATATATATACATTTAATTGGGAACTTTAATATATGAACATACTGCAAATTGGTCACATTCCCATCAGGTTATCCTCTTTTGTCCCCTCTTCCTACCCCCATTCCACTGAGGGCCCCCTCAGTCATCAAAAATCACTGGGTTTTGATGCATTTTGATGAACTTAGCTTATCTTTTTAAAATGTCTTCCTAGAAAATGCCGTAAGGAGGTCCTTCCTAGGAGTGATTTCTGAAACTGAAAGATAACTGAAGGCTTTTCTTTCCATTCACATGGCTTGGACTGAGTGTGGGACTTGAGGCACTGTTCATGGCTGCTAATGTGTTCTGAAGTTCTGAATCTCAGTAAGGGCCACACTTAAACCTGTAGGAGGACTACGTAGGGTCAGGGGAAGGGATGGAGAAGAGAGGGGTGGGAGGAAGGTTGATCAAAACTTAAGGTGTTATGAATAAGCCATATGGAAACCAACTTCTTCACTAGCTAATAATATATATGTTAAAAAAGGGAGAGAGTTTGGGCAGAAGTATCCTGTGAGAGTGGATACTGTTTTGCCCAGAACCTATAGATTGTTATTAGGAAAATTTCAGGGGCGGGCTACCTTCAAGCTGGTTGTTAGCCAGGGAGGCCCTCCTATGTCACCTAAACATTACAGGACAAAGCGTGTGGTTGCCCACATCAACTAGATGGTACGACCCTGCTGCTGTGGGCTCTGCATGCCTGGGCTGCGGGTCACTGAGAAATCAAGCTGGAGCTGAGCTGAAAGCCCTTTCCCTGTTGACTAGCTGTCAGGATGCTGGAAAGAGCTATGCAGCCTATTGGAGGAGAAAAGTCGCCAACAGCTGGCCAGCCAGGACAAATGTACCATCCGATACGATGGTGGCATCTCTATTATGGAGGAAACCAAGTGGCCTCTGATTGGATTTGAGGCCTGCTCCACAGAAGGGAATTCCTGGCTGGTATTGAAAACCTAATGAATAACCTATAGCGTGGGAGGTCATCAGCCCTACAGGGGAAACTACTACTGACTTTTGGCTTAAATGGACATATTGTGCCCACCAAACTGCCCTTGAAATACTTATGTTTATATGATTATGTCCATGTATTAATGCTACTCTCAGTTTTGGTCAGAGAAGCTTCTCTTTTCAGATGGCAGTGACCACTGGGGTGACTCAAAACTCCCCTAAGTGCTGAGAAGAAGTAACAGCGGAGTGTACTGCATTGAATGAGACATCTTTATCACAGCTTCCAAGGCTTAGGTTCCATTGCGGAAGAGATGGTGGAAAAATGGAAGAGCCAAAGGAAGGGGAGGAGGGCTTACAATGCGTCTTCCAGACAGTGGTCATAGTACTCATGACCTCACAGAGGCTGACACTACCTACACAAGATGTGCTTAATAGGAGAAAAAAAAAAAGATGAAGACATCAAAATAGGAGAGAGGCTAGTTGGAAAGAAGGCAGGTTTCAGTGGAGGGGCATTTATGAGAGGGGGAAGAGAGGATGGCGGGTGTGGACTGTGATCATGATGCACTGTCTGTATGGAAGTTGCTAATAACATGCTAAAAATGCCTGCAGGGGGTATGAATGCTGAGGTAAGAACTAATTAAACTTTTGACTCTGAGTACAAGGCTGCATAATATGCTCAGGTGACTGAAGTCTGAATAGTGCATTTGTATTGTCAACTGGCATTTTGATACATGGTAGGAAAAGGAATAAATGGTTTTAGCTTTCTAGCAGTTTTAAGAAGACATTAAAAATTATAAGTTATAGTTTTCCAGTTTTAAACTGCCGAGGAATAAGTCAAATGTTAATGATGGGTAATATTTTAATACTCTTTTAAAAGCAATTGATCTAAATTATTCTGGAATCTCTGAATCATCAGTTAGTATTCAAGGGATGACTATCGTGTAATGAGATGGCTTTTAACAAACTCATTAAAACACATTCAGTTGACAAAAAATAAATTGAATGTGGACTATTTGTAAGGCAGGCAAGGAAAACCAAAATGCATGAGACATAGTCTTTGCCCCTAAGGAGCTTATGCACTGTAATACTTTTTACACTTCAATCTAATCCCCTTGGAAAGCTATCATCTTCTTTACAATGAGATCACTGCTGAAAGAACACTTAGGGGCTTCTGCATTTGGGCTGTCTTCAGAGCCCAACACCTTTGCTCGCGTGTGGGCCAGCGCAAGCACGCTCATGGTCACGTTCGTTTCTTCAGCACAGTGTCTAGCCAGATACAGCTGTAGGTCAAATTCTAGACTCAGTACTTTTCTGATATGGCTACCAAGCTAACAATAGTTGTTTCTTTTTCAAATAGGATTGTGTGCTAGCCCAGGCTGATCTGAAACTCACTCTGTAGCTCCAGGACGGCCTTGAACTCGTGGAGATCTGCCTATTTCAGCCCCCTGAATGCTGGGATCAAAGGCAATGTACTACTGTGCCTGGCAATAATTAAAGCTTTATTTTTTTTTCATATTTTATTTATTTATTTGAGAGCGACAGACACAGAGAGAAAGACAGATAGAAGGAGAGAAAGAGAACGGGCGTGCCAGGGCTTCCAGCCTCTGCAAACGAACTCCAGACGCGTGCGCCCCCTTGTGCATCTGGCTAACGTGGGACCTGGGGAACCGAGCCTTGAACCGGGGTCCTTAGGCTTCACAGGCAAGCGCTTAACTGCTAAGCCATCTCTCCAGCCCAATTAAAGCTTTAAATGGTTAAAAAATAAAAGTAATGCATTGTAACATGAAAATTATATATAATTCAAAATCCATTGTCCTTAGGTAAAATTTACTGGCAAGTAGCATTCTTCCCTCCCCTTCTATCTGCACCTGCTTTCACATTGCAATTGAGACCTGAGTAGGTTTTACGGGGACTACATGCCCTAAAAGCCTGAAACATTTGTCATCTTGTTCTTTAACTGATTCATAGCTTTAGGAATATGTATGTATGTATATGTGTATATATATGTATGTATTTTAAATTTTTGACATTTTCACACATACACACACACACACATGTATATGTGTGTGTGTATATATATGTGTGTGTATATATATGTATGTATATATATGTATATATATATATGTGTGTGTGTGTGTGTGTGTGTGTATATGTATACACACACATACACACATATACCCAGTGTCGACCTTGTAAGAGTAGTTTGGATGTCCACAGTGCCTGACTTATGTCCATTCACAGGAGGACAGACCATAGATGACTCTCATGGAGGGAGCAAAGGCCGGCAGGAACTCAACCCTTTATGCATCAGTTGGGAAGTAAGAGAGTCATCTGTGGATTTCTTGGTCCTTTACAATGCCCCAGGGTAGGTGTCTCTAGGCATCATGAAGACTGTTCAAAATGGCAGGTGTCCTTTCCATGATCAAGGAAAACAGATAAACAGCATCCACTTGGTGAAGCAAGATGGTCAAGAAATGCTAGTTATGGACTCCTAACTGAAAGCTAGTGGTAAGCCCCTCTAAGAGGAAAAAAGTGCAGCCCCTGCTGAGTGTTACCCAAGTAAACTGAGACGGTGACTCCCAGACAGTCGCCCTCAAGGCCCTTTTACATGTATGCATGTTGTCTGCAACAAAATTGACCAATTTTTAGTAAGCTTGTTAGCAATATTCAGAGGCGTTCATGTGGTATTCAAGAAATTTGAATCTTTAAAAGAAATCATCTGTATTTTCAAAACTCCTCTCTCTTTTCTCTCTCTCTCTCTTTCCACACGCGTGCATGCACGCGCGCGCACACACACACACACACACACACACACACATTTGAGCTTGGTAAGTGGAGTGAGTGTAAACCGGGAGATAACAGACCATGTTGCAGAGGTAGCTTGCTCCTTCTGGAGAGGAGTGGAGGGCAAGCAGAAACCGAAGCCACCTTCAGTCTTGGAGTCCTGGCCCCATGCTTTGCATCCTATGTTCACGTTGATTTCTCTGTGACAGTCCTGTGTGCTGCTCTTGGAGACCTGTGGCACTCCACGGTCGTGTGAATGGGATCCTATAGGGAGTATTCAGCTCTTTGAATTGTCAAGTTGACTAGACCCCTTCCAAACACTCTACAAAGCAAAGGAGGAAAGGCTGTGGCCCCAAACTTGGACCTTGACACTCTCCCAGGACACAGTGATTGTCAATGGACACCCGTTATCATATTAAAGGTGGGGTGCTCACCAGGATTACTTGAGTATTAAGAATTCTGAATTAAAGTATGCCAGGCAAGTTAATACATGCCTATAATCTGGCACTTGGGAAGTGAAGGAAAGAGGATTGAGTTTGAGGCCACCCTGGGCTATGCAGTGAGACCACTCCCCCTGTACCAAAAATACCCCCAAATTAAAAAAAAAAGCAAAATGCTTTATAGGGTTGTAGTAGAGGGTGAAGGAAGAGGCTCTTTATTTGTTACTTGGTGAAGTATTTTCTACTTTGTATGGAATTGTTTTCTTTCCTTCTTCCTGTTCTTCCTTGACTGAGTTTGCCTTTGCTGGTAAAGGCTTCCACTACACAGCAGAGGAACGAATTTGGAGAGGCTTTGCTCTAGTTATCCACCACCTAATTTGTTCCTCTTCCTGAGAGAAATCACCCTTGGGCTGTACTTGTTTGTGTCCGAGGATGCAAGTTGTAGGAAACCGTTTCAGTAAAGTGTGGTGCTTGGGCTGTAACAGCTGAACAGCATGATGGAGAAATTAATTAACCCATCCAGATAAGACAGAAGCAAGTGTCATACTTGCAGAGGCTCTAGACAGACCGAAGCATCAGGATAATTTTAGAGAGAATAAGATACTTTGAAATCATGCAGTGATTTCTAACAAAGTGATAACAGCTGGTATCAACTTGACAAACCAACAAATTTTAGAGGAAAGATAAGCTTTCCACTTCCTGGGAAACCCAGCCATGTTACTACAACCCAACAAAAACACTCCCGTCAAACCAATTTGCATTCTAGTTGACCTTTTATAAATGGAGGGAAATAAGTTTAGCAAACCCCAGCAAGATATATTGCAAGATAGCTGGGGGTAGGTGGTGGGAGGCTAGCCATCAGTAATTGCTTTGCTTGGAGAGCACTTTATCCACTCTCTTAGACTTTTTTTTTTGGGGGGGGGTGTTTCTCCCATAAACTTCATCAGTGATGCTCATCAGTCTAAATCTGACTGATCCATGTTCTGTGGCCTGGGCAGTCAGGGTTCCAGTTTTGCTTCACTGTTTTCAGGGGTTGTGATGCCCTGTAGCATCTTCCTTGAAGCCCGAGGCCTTTGTCTGGACACACATTTCCATTTCTATGAACATTATTTCCTTGAAATAGTTCTCAATGAAAACGAGTCAGGGCTGGAGAGATGGCTCAGCAGTTAAGGCGCTTTCCTGCAAAGCCTAATAATTCACGTTCAAATCTCCAGGTCCCACGTAGCCAGACACACAGTGACAAGCGTGCAATGTCACACATGTGTACAAGGGAGCTCACACGTCTGGAGTTCTTTCACAGCGGCTGAAGGACCAGGCGTACTGATCCTCTCCCTGTCTCTCAAAAATGATAAATAATAAAAAAATAGACAAGAAAACGAGTCAGTTTGAGGTGATTGCACCCTAGTCAATATCTTCCTGTGGGTGCCATGAACAAACTTGCCTGTATCTTCCCCTCTTCTCTACTGTCTAGCCGAAAGCACACGTACCAAGCTAACCTCTCATGGGCATAGGGAACTGTGCCATTCTTTCCCTACCTACCCCCCAGCCAAAAATAATCACTTAATTAGGTATAATTGGCCTGAAATGCTTCTCAAATGTGTGTCAAAATGCTACTTGAACTGAGCAGGGAGCTCACATAATTCCCCTAGTGACTCCCCAGGAGACTGAAATTCAAGGGCAATGGGACTGAACCCTCCCAGTGGAAGGGAGCACGCTCTAGCCCATCTTCCTCTGTAGCCCAGTAACAAGCTGGTGATTTACAGTGCCCTCTTTGCTCCCTGGTTTTGTTAGTGTCTTTCTTTTCAATTTGGATCTTGGCCCATATCGTGCCCCTCTCATGAGGCACGTGCCGTTCTGATTTTAAAATAATGGGAAGAGTGCTTCGGAAATGCTAGCCGGTGATATGGCTCTCAAACTGTCTCCAGATTGCGGAGTAAGTGAAATGTTTTGACAGCAAGAAATATGTGTTGTCAACATTGCTTTACCCATGGTTGTGAAGAGGAATTGAAACTGTACTCCACTAGAGTTCAGATGCTAATGACTAGAAGGATGTCCCCAAAACAAATGACTACAGATCATTTTGCTTCCCTTCATGCCTCATTCTTCTCTAATGAAATGCCCAATTAGAGGCATAGCGCATGTGCTTAGAAAAGGCTTCGAAGGTATTTGGGGAAGAAACAGTGACAGCAGCTATTTCTTATCACAGGAAAAAAAAAGTCATCGTGCCACTGTGGGGAAGCAGTACCACACTGTGATCTCCATCATTCTACACGGTGGCTTTAAAGAAACTCAAAAACGAACATAACTTTTATGAGACAAAAAGATTGTGTGTGCATGTGCGTTTCAACTTGTGTGGGGGTGGGTGCGGAGAGAGAAATGATTCATGATACATCAGAGAGCTAATACTGGCTGAAAATCAAAATTAAAAATAAAAAGCAGGGAGCAGAGTCCCCTAAGGAGTGATATGTTCGAATAACCTGTGAATTTGTCCCTGGATTCCTGGCGTGAGGAACTGGGCGACTGTGTCTTGTCTCCCAGTGAAATGAGGTGCTTTCTGTTCCCCTGGCAGGTGGGTTCCTGTCAAGAGCTTGTTGGGAGAGGGAACGCGGGCAGGTCACCGAGCCCTGCTGACCATTATCTTCCCATCCAAGCCTGCGGTGTGGACGCTGCTCTCTGTTTTCTCCCTCCGAAAGCACTCTTGACAAGGGAAATTGTTGACAGCTTTGCCTTTCCTCAGAATCAGGGAGGAAACATTTTTCTTGTCAATTTCCTTTCATGTGCTGTACAAAGGGGACGTTGCTTCAGAGAATGGCCTGACTTTCAACAGGCGTTTAACAACTGGTATTTTAAAAATATTTTTTATTTTTATTTATTTATTAGAGAGAGAGAGAGAGAGAGAGGGAAAGGCAGGTAGAGAGAAAGAGAGAGAATGGGCATACCAAGGCATCCAGCCACTGCAAATGAACTCCAGATGTGTGGGCCACCTTTTACATCTGGCTTACGTGGGTCCTGGGGAATCGAACCTGGGTCCTCTGGCTTTGTAGGCAAGTGCCTTAATCAGTAAGCCATCTCTCCAGCCTACAACTGGTATTTTCTTGAGTATTTGAGAGTCATATCAAGATGAGTGAAGCTGTTTGTATCCTTTTGTGACTGAGAACATTAAAAAAAAAACCAATGGACTGGGATGGAGAGCTGGCTCAGCAGTTAAGACTCTTGCTTGTAAATCCTAAGGACCTGGGTTCGGTTCCCCAGTACCCACATAAAGCGAGATGCAGAAAGTGGAGCATACATCTGGCATTCATTTGCAGTGGCTAGGGGCTCTGGAATGTCCTTTTTCTCTCTCTCCCTCTCTCCTTGCCTATGTCTAACAAGTGCCCACTGTCATGAAGGTGATTTCTTCACCCGTCTTGTAACTTTGCAATATGAAGAAATCCAACACGTGGGGATAGCAATATCATGAGGATGAGGTACTTTTTTCAAAAAAGCAAACTTCAAGCCGGGCGTGGTGGTACACGCCTTTAATCCCAGCACTTGGGAGGCAGAGGTAGGAGGATCGCCATGAGTTCAAGGCCACCCTGAGATGACAGAGTTAATTCCAGGTCAGCCTATACCAGAATGAGACCCTACCTCAAAAAACAAACAAACAAACAAACAAAAAGCAAACTTTAAAATCTTTCTAGTGCAAGTGGTTCTTGGTTCTTGTTTCCCTTACAGACTGATCACACACAAGAAGTGTGACAGTCACAGGCTGTTTGCCAATATTCTGCCTTTCTCCTTCTAGGAACAGAGGAGGCTTACACTTCCCCATCCTCTTGGAAGTTGAGCATCCTCATTAATTTGCTTTGACTAGTGTTAAATGTGAGCAGAATGACTATGTCACTTTCAGGAGGAAACTGTAGATCATTGTTCATACTGTTACTGAAACTGGAATTTTGAGGTTCCTCACCAATGCACCAATATATGCGGATGCACCCATGTGGTACAGGAGTTGAGTCAATGCGCCAATATATGCCAACACACTGATGTGTCAAGGAAATGTTGAGGTGTTCTTGGATTCTTGTCTTATGAATGTGAAGAATTCCACAGACCAACGGGTAAAATTTAGAGACTTTATTAGATTAGAAGGAAAGAGGAGAGATCATGAAGAGTTCTAGCCCCTAAGAAGGCAGGAGGGGGTAAAGCCCCTCTAGAGACCCCCAAATTGGGTCATTTATGGGTTCAGAGTAGGGGCTGAGCTAACCAGCCCTGATGCCAAGTTTTGGAGTTGAGCTAACCAACCCAATGCCAGGTTCAGGTTTAATCCTTCCAGAAATCTTAATTCTAGGAAAGAAAAACTCCTTCCTACACAGGAACGCAGGTTGACTTTATGGAAAAACAGATCTGGGGAGCTCTTTTCGGCAGCAAGAGATAAGGAGGCTGCAAGGGCAGGTTCAAGGACTTTCCTTGCGTTCACTTTCAGGGACCCAGTCACCCTAAACTACATTATCACCACTCTCATAGAGGCAATGGTGAGGTGGGCTTGTGCCAGCCCAGGCTAATGAGATGTTACAAGAAGCACCATCCTTCTGAAAATCCACGTTAAAAATATTGCATGTGTAGGTGAGTGGGAAATTCACTTTCGTTGTACTGCGCCAGAGGGGCTTTGAAGTGATCTGTCCATGGTCTATGTTGTAGTCAGTTTCACATGGCTGTCAGAAATCACCCGACCAAGAGCAGCTTGTGGGGGGAAAGAAGTAATTTTGGCTTACACACTCGAGGGGAAGCTCCATGGTGGCAGTGGAAAAAGACGACATGAGCAGAGGGTGGACATCACTGCCTTGCCAACACTGGGTGGTCAACAGCAACCGGAGAGTGTGCCAAACACTGGCACGGGGAAACTGGCTATAACACCCATAAGCCTGCACCCAATAATACACTGCCTGCAGGAGGCATTAACCCTCCCAATCTCCATCAACCTAGCATTCAGAACACCTAAGTGTATGGGGGAACGCCTCAATCAAACCACCCCAGTCTGCATAGGCTAATGAAGGAAATCGCACACCCTGAAGCAGTTCTGCTTTTGTGGAAAACTTTTCGAGCAATCCCTCTGGTGAACTGCTTTTCAGGGCAGCATATGCCAGTCCCAGTCTTGGTAAAAGGCCATGCTGCTTCTCTGCTTGGCAGCAGTCTTGCCAGACTGGCTCCTCCATTTTATTCATTAAACTTGACCCTGGTTGCTTCTGCTGCGAAGAAGAGGCTGACCACTGCTGACCTAAGGAGAAGCGTTCGCTATTCAGAAGCTCCGCCAGCAACAAGCTGGGAGGGGTGGAGAATTTGCAGGAAGTTTTCCCAGGGTGCAGGCCATAAGAAGGCGTATTGTCTATAGAAAATTCTGCAATCGTAGAACCAACTTAGACACAGGCACTGCTTTATTGTCACCACAAATCCACAATTCTAAACAATGTTAGGAAAAAAAAAAAAAAAACATTCTCCCTGCCTTTCCCTCCCTTCTTATATAGTGGCTCAGAATTCACTCACAGGGAGAGAAGTTTTCAGGACTTTTGAAGACAGAAATGAGAACTGGACTATGTTGCTTCCACTTCAGGGATGACATTCACTTGAAATGTTCCCCCCCCAAAAAAAAACCCACTTCATTCCATTTTATGATTACTCTTTGTACGTTAATTTGGGTACTGGCTTATGAATTTTTATCTAGTTTTATGCATATTTGCTGAATTTTTTTTTTCTCTAGAGTATAAAAATCTGTATGGACAGGGTTGAGTTTCATTCACTGTTGGTATCCTTGGGGGTCTGACATGCATTTAATATACATATGCATGTAATTAGGCCCGGTGTGAACTTCTTTTCACTGTACAAAATACTGTCAACCATCACCTTCTAAGGTAAAGACGGCTCATGGTTTCAGAGATTACAGTCCGTGGGTTGCTTGACCTTATTGCTGTGGGCCTGTGTATATCATGCATGCGGTATATCTTGGCAGACATATATGGCATGCCTCTTCACTTTATGGTGGCCAGGAAGCACAAAAGGGAGACAGACACACTGGCATTCCATTATTCCCTGCAGGGGCACATCCCCTATGAACTAACTTCCCTCCACTAGGGCCTAGAGATTCTAGCACTCCTCAGTAGTGCCACAGACTGGGGATCAGCACAGGTAACTTTGGGAGACATTCAAGTTCCAACTATCGAGGCCTTGATATACAATGTTGAAAACATGAGCTTAATCTAAGGTATCAGCAAAATGACATTTTCCTGTTGTTTGTAACAGTCAGGTGGATGAGAATCAGCATGAGGGCTCTGGTGCATCTGCCAACTGGAGTGAGATGTGCTCCTGTTGATTGTGCTAACAAAGATCTGAGGACAACCAACAGGACGTGCCACCCAAGCCCAGCAGCATTAATGGACATTGGGGGAGAAATGCCTCCTTCTCGATCCACATATAAGCTATTCCGTGAATATCAGCATTTCTTTTGTCTTTGTCTTTCTCTCTCTTCCTCTGTTCCTCTCTCTCTCTCTCTCTCTCTCTCTCTCTCTTTCTTTCTTTTCTTTCTTTCTCTGACAGAGAAAGAGGGAGAGAAAGAGAGAGAATGGGCATGCCAGGGCCTCCAGCCACTGTAGATGAACTTCAGACATGTGTGTCCTCTTGTGCATCTGCCTAACGTGGGCCCTGGGGCATCAAACCTGGGTTCTTTGGCTTTTCAGGCAAATGCCTTAACTGCTAAGCCATCCCTCCAGCCCTTTTTATTTTGTTTTGGAGAGAAAGAGAGACAGAGACAGAGACAGAGAGAGACAGACAGGAGAGATACAGAATTGGAACACCAGGGCCTCAGCCACTGTAGATGAACTCCAGATGCTTGTGCCACCTAGTGGGCATGTGCAGCCTTGCTTTTGCCTCACCTTTGTGCATCTGGCTAATGCAGGATCTGGAGAGTAGAACATAGGTCCTTAGGCTTTGCAGGCAAGTGCCTTAACCGCTAAGTCATCTCTCCAGCCCTCTTTTGTATTTGTGAAGGAGGAAGTAGTCATCTAGGAACAGAGGCCCAAGGAGAAAATGGAAATCACCTTGCCTGACCTGAGAAGACTTGAACCCATGTTTGATCTAGTCACATCCAGGATGACTGCAAGCAACTCCTCAGTAACAGCTTCCTGCTTCTTCCTCAGCTTATCAGGTCTGGAGTCTGGCCCCTCCCAAGTCAGCCTCTCGAGTCCATCAACCAATCACATCTCTTCCTTATACACCTGAGTCTGATGGTGAGGCTCACCCTAACTGGACGTTTGATCCATATAAAAGAGCCTGACCACGTGTGCAAGTTCCTTCTTGGTGTCCCTGGCCATCAGGATCTATCTGACTATACAAGTATATGTCTCTCTTCTCCTTCCCAGATTTCTTTTTGCCTGGGTGTTTTTCCTGCTTGCTTTTCTATACGCAGTTTTTGGATGGTTTCCTGTTTAACTATGTGAGTGATCTCTCTTGAAGCCTGAGTCCTTTACTCTTCCTTAGTCTTCTTTGGCTCCCTGATACAAGGGAATCTTTTGGTTTGAGTTCTCTTGCTTTGCCTTCTGTGTGTGTGTGCGTGTGCATGTGTGCATGCATGCATGTGTGTGCCCTCTCCAGAGGCTTCTTTCCTGGACATTTCTCTATGTAAAGATTGTCTCCATCTCCCCTCCATACCCCTTTCAAGCTGCGTGAAAGAGTGAGTTTCTTCCTAGCTTGAGCCTTTCAGCTAGCCTTTCCTCTGGATCCTAACTCTCCCTAAAATAAATCTCCTGAGTTATGTAATTTACCCTTCCAGAGTCTGTTTTTTCAATTTTTTTTTGTTGGGGGGGGCTCGAGGTTGGGTCTCACTCTAGCCCAGGCTAACCTGGAATTCACTTTATAGTCTCAGGGTGGCCTTGAACTCTTAGTGATCCTCCTACCTCTGCCTTCCCAGTGCTGGTATTAAAAGTGTGCGCCACCACGCCTGGCTGTGTTTTCAATTCTTTAAAGGATCTAAAAGTCAGGGTCCATGGTCTTGGGATCTCCTACATCTTTGTGGGATTTAATCCCTCCATGGACCCAACATCCTGCATCATTTCCATACTTTATTATCTACATGACATGGACATGAAGCAGGATCATGGCTGGGGCCATGATTTATCTCAGGAACCACACTTTTAAGTGAGAATCCTGGTGAATGCAACATTCTATAGGAGGTAAACTGGGAAGTAGGGCTGGAGAACAGTTTGAATCTTGCCTGTCACTCCACATTTCAGTTTTAGAAAACATGATTGAATATGACACAAAGATGATGGTCAGGATGGACTCACCAATGGCAAGAAATCATGGAAAGTTCCCTGTTGCGAGATCATGGTGAGTTTGACTTGAGGGAAAGATTGTCCTCCTGAACTCTGACTGCTTTTGTATTATGATAGTGGGTAAGGAAGTAAAGAGAAACTTGTTTATTTTCCACCATTCTAAATGCCCATGTGTATAATTTCTGTATGAGGATTTAAGATTGAAGGGAGCATGTGCAGCTCTGACCCACTCAGAGTCTGTCCCTCTTCCAGGTGACCTTCCAGATGGAGGGTTGTTTTAGGTAGCCATCTAATGAACAGGAGCAGCTCTCCAGGCTAATCAGATGCCATCGGCAATGTTCAGATATGACCCAGGTTCTAGGAATATGAGAAAACAAACAGACTAGAGATTTATATTCCTGCATTTTTCTAGAAAAGAAAGGATCATTTTGAACTCCTGGGATGAGATGGGGCACAGAGAAACCGGAAAACACTCGAGTACAAATCCTGCCCATCTGGGTGTGTCATTAAGAATTTAGCTTACTGATGTACAAATGTTTTTCCACTTAAAGTCTGGATGTGATATTCAAATTCAAAAGGTCCTCAAATGTTTGGCTTTGCTTTCGCTCACTGGAAAGAACTTCTTAGGGCTGGCGAGATGGCTTAGTGGTTAATGCATTTGTTTGTGAAGCCTAAGGGCTCATGTTTGACTCTCCGCATCAGCCAGAATCACAGTGACACAACCCACGGTGTTGTACATGCGCACACACCTGGAGGTCCACTGCAGTGGCTGCAGGTCCTGGCGTGCCAATTCTCTCTCTCTCTTTTCACATAAAAAAGGCCAATCTGCTGGGCTTGCTTCAAGGAAAAAAAAAAAAAAAAAAAAAAGAACTCTTAGATTTTTTTTTTTTTCCTTTCTGGAAAGAGTAGGTGAGTGGGTAACCCTAATTCTATATTGGATAAAGCAAATATATCTGAAAGAAGAAAGAACATCTGATTTTTGAAAGTATAATTCTTGCTTCTGGAAGCATGATGCATTTCTGGATACATGTGTTTCTTGGATTTCTGATAAAATGCCTAGTGCATTCATGAGCCATAATTCTGGCCATTTTCTTTACAGGTAGTCTTTTTTTTCGTTGTTGTTCATTTTTTATTTATTTATTTGAGAGTGACAGACACAGGGAGAAAGACAGATAGAGGGAGAGAGAGAGAATGGGCGCACCAGGGTTTCCAGCCACTGCAAACGAACTCCAGACGCGTGCGCCCCCTTGTGCATCTGGCTAACATGGGACCTGGGGAACCGAGCCTCGAACCGGGGTCCTTAGGCTTCACAGGCAAGTGCTTAACTGCTAAGCCATCTCTCCAGCCCTACAGGTAGTCTTTGAGCAATTCATTTACTTTGCATTGCCAGGTATTGAACGCAGGGTCCTGTATTCTACCCCCAGGCTATGGCTACAGCCCTTTCAGTGGGGGAGTTAGAGCATTATCTCTTCCGCTCTTGCACGTTTATCATCTCAAGCATGACCTTGGTGAGTCACTGGCAGTTTTAAGCCTCAGGTCCCTGGCAGCAGTAGAAGCCTCTGATTTGGATGCGGCCAGGGAGGCAGCTGTCAAAGACGAAGCTGTGTGCGTGCCTCTCCTTTTTCCATTGCTTTCGTTACACTCTCCTTAGTGCTTAAAAAATACCATTCTAATAGATGCAGTCCTTAAAATAGCGCTTTTCTTTTAAAGTAAGCTTTTGGATTTCCCCAGGAAAAAAAAAAGTTCTTGATAGAATGAAACAATTAAAGAATTACTGGAACATTATTTTTAGGTCTGTATGTTATTCTGCAAACCCATCCCCTTTGTCTCTTCTTTGTCAAAGGATTTAGGCAGCTTGTTTCTTTGGCTTTCATCGAATGTCTTCTTTTTTCCCTCTCTCTCTTTCCTGCTCAAAATAAGCTCTGTTTTCTTTATCCTGCCCAGTTGAAAGCCTGCATGCTCTGTTCTTGCTGATACCAACTCAATGATGCTGGTACACAGGTTCACGTCATTCCCGATTGTCAGTCACAAAGGATAATTTGGAGGCTGTGGGATGGAAAACAAGCTTCAATTTTCCTCTTTAGATCTCTCCAAACATACTGCTGATGTATTATTTCAGAAAACCCATACAGAAGTAGACTGTTTTCTTCCCTGACTTGGCACCCAATGGAGAAGCAGCACGTGATGCACTGTTGTGTTTCTTATGCATCATTTTTGCTCCTGACACCTAGGACCATCAACTATGGAGGAATTTACAGCCAGGGAGGTCCAGTCATCATGCCTGAAGTGAAGGACAGAGTATTCTGTAATTCATCCCCAGTTCTGGCCCTTTTATGATCAAACAGTGAGCACTATACTTATCAAAGTCAAAATAACCTTCACTTTACAAAACATACTTGTCCTTAATTGCCAAACTAAGAATGCACAAGCAGCCTTTCCCTTGATAATGGGATGGAGGTGGAGTTGATTTAAGTTTTGATTATTTTGTAATCTGTCAGTGGTGGTGTGCTCCTTTATGTTTTAATTCCACAAATATATATATTCTATGCACACACACGTGCATGCGCACACACATACATACACACACACACACATACACACACACATATATATATGTAGAAAACCTTTGGGAGTTTAAATTATTTATGTAGTCCAAATATATATGTAATACTTATGAAATACACATTCATGCTGTGTATGTTTTCTTTTGAGTCCATGCAAAGGCCAGTGTTCCTATTTCCATACTATTTCCTGGATGCTAGATCCAAAAAGCTGTGCTCTTGAATCCTGACTGCCCTGTAGCATAGACATATACCTTGTTTTTACTGCTTTGTAAAATGGTGATGATAATACTAGGACTCATCTCCTGGAGAGGTGTTCAAAGATTGAGATTTGATATATAGTATTTTACAACTTAGTACAGTGCCTGTGATATTACAAGAACTTGGGAAATGCTTACCATTGCTATTATTATTTGTTTCTATTGTCCTTTTTGTAAAATAGAATCTGTAAATTCTTTTTAATCTATTTATTAATTATTATTGCTAATTTAATTAATTGAGAACTTTATGGTATGAACGTATTTCATATTGGCCATATTCACATTGGGTCATACTCTTATGCTCTCTTTCCCCACCCCCTCCCGCTGAGGGTCCTCCTTATTGGGGTTATTGGTATTTAATGTGATGTCATATGAATGCGCTCTGTGGATGGAGCAATGACTCAAGATGCTCTTTCTCACCCTGGGGCTCTCACATCCTTTTTGTCACCCTCTTCCACAATATTCCATGAGTCTTGGAGGGCATGTTACCAGTCTCCTGAAATAATTGAGCTCTCAAGAGCCTCTGATTTTCTGCTTTGATGAGTTTTGAGTCTCCTCAGCATCTACCGCTGTATCCTTGGAGAAGGTTCCCAGGCTAACAGTGAGAGCAGCTCCCATTCTTAATCTGTCACTTCTGTAATGTTTCCTGGGCCTTGGCACATGTGTTAGAAATGACTCGTCTAGTCTCTTGCTAGGCAGTCGGCTTCTTTTCTTGCACTGATGGATCTTGGGTCCCCTGGAATTCACTGCCATCTGCACACGGCGGATTCTCTAGCCAAGAGTGGGAGCAGCATAGATCCAAGGGGATAAATATAGACTTGCAGAAGACTTTTTGATGGGCATAACCTCTCCTTTCAGCTCAAGAACAGTGGGGGTGTCCCTCTGGGTTGTATGACTTTCCAAGCCACAGGCATTTGACTTGTACTTCTCAGTCCTAGGTATGAGTTCCCTCCCACTGAGCAGGCTGCACATCTACTCAGAGAACAGTTGGTTGCCCCCAATAGCCTGTGTGCCACCGTTGCACTGACTGGTTGATTTTGTAGTCCGCAGGATCCACTGCCCGTCCACACTGTTAAAGGCCATTATCTCCAAGCAGCTCACATAGCACTTTCCAGCACTACGAGCACTAGCCAGCAGACGGCAGGCTTCCTCCTCAGTTTCAGCAGCATACTCTCTCAATGTCCTGTGACTACCACCAGTGAGTGGTATCTTCAGCAAAAGGGTCTTACTATTTAGATCGGATGGTTAAGCAAGTGCTTTGGCAATGGCCTGCATTATTTTGGGGGCCTCATGAGACTACTTCACCAATGGCTCACTGTGGTGGGAGGGTAATCCAGTTCTGGCACTGGGATTTACCAGACTGAGCCTATGATTTTAGGGTTAAGTTTATTCCACCCCTGCAGGGTGCTTCTGCCAAAAACTACCCACCCCCTTTCTTATTAAGAATTATATCTTTAGGGCTGGAGGGATGGCTTCGTAGTTAAGACATTTGCCTACAAAGCCAAAGGACCCAGGTTCAACTCCCCAGGACCCATGTTAGCCAGATGCACAAGGTGGTACATGTGTCTAGAGTTCGTTTGCAGTGGCTGGAGGTCCTGGTGTGCCCATTCTCTCTCTCCCTCTTTCTCTCTGTCAAATACATAAATAAAAATAAAATATAAAAAAAGAATTATATCTTTAGCTGGGTGTGGTGGCACACACTTTTAATACCAGCACTTGCAAGGCAGAGTTAAGAGGATTGCTATGAGTTCAAGGCCACCATGAGAGTACATAGTGCATTACAGGTCAGTCTGGGCTAGAGTGAGACCTACCTTGAAACAACAACAACAACAAAGAGTTGTATCTTTTAGGGCTGGAGGGATGGCTTAGTGGTTAAGTTGCTTGCCTGTGAAGCTTCAGGACCCATGTTCTATTCTGCAGATCCCATATAAGCCAGACACATAAAGGTGAGGCAAGTGCAAGGTCACACAGACACACTAGGTGGTACAAGCATCCGGAGTTCAATTTCAGTGGCTGAGGCTCTGGTGTGCCAATTCTCTCTTTCATGTACTCTCACTCTAAAAAAGTAAAAAAAAAACAAACCAAAAAAGAGTTCTATCTTCTGGCTAGCTAACCAAGAGGAAGGTTTCTTCCTAATAACAGTAGTCCTCAGAGAAGGCAAACACTTGGCAGGAGGGAAATGCTATCCTCAATTTATGATACATGTCTTTTCCTATATGGAACAAGATGAGCATTTGGAGACATAATGTTTTGAGAATTTTGGTTGACTCCAAAAGCAGAGGGCACCAGTGAAAAGCATTCTTACCTGGTGAGGTGTCTGGCTACTATGCTCACCTCGAGATGCACATTATATAAGTTACAAGACACGGTTTATCTTATAGTTCATTTCTACAGTGGCCGTCTGCTCACTCAGAGTTAGGGTTGTAGGCAGGTTCTGATATATAGATAGTAAACCTGGTACCTCCAAGTTTCAGTGTAGACAAATAAAACAAACAAACAAACAAAACCCCAGAATACTAGAAAATGAGCTCCTCCTCCATTGTGAGGAAGGCCAGGAGAATCCATGGGATCGGCCTTCTTCCTGGCTGACAGCGGGGGGTGTGATGTGACTGACAGGCATCTTCCACACAGTCAAGTCAAGGTGTGGCATTTGCCTTTTTGTTAAAATTCCTCTGCAGTGATGGATGGGCAGGTAATCTTTCAATGTTGAATTAACAAGGTGAATGAAATAGCCGGCCAGTTTGGTTGCAGAAAAGCTAGGCAGAGAGGTTTGTTATTATTGTTTATTCTCTGTAGACTTAAGTTTAGACAAATGGACTGACTGTCAACAGGCTGTAGTTTCGGATACATTGTTCATTCAACAATTCTAAGACAAGCAGTAGAGGTCTGTATTTGGAATAAGAATTACGGTTTAAATATCTTTATCTTTCTTTCCTCTCTTCAAACCATGTAGAATGAAAAGTTAAATGTGTTAGAATCTACTCATGAGTTTTGGTCTCTGCGTCTCTCTCTGTCTCTCTCTCTCTCTAACACACACGTGTTCATTCGCAAACGCACACCTCCAGAATCAAAGGTCTTATTCAAACCCATCAACATGTCATCATTCTCCGTGCTTTACATAAATGCCCCCATTCAAGGTGCTCGGCTCTCCCAAGGACCGCATGGGAGAGGAGTCACGATGCACATGAATAGGTGAAGAAAGACTTCTTGGGAAGGACTATAAACTCCAGGAAGCCATAAACTCTGGAACTGGATTTTAGAACGAGGGTGCTATGACAGCTCAAGGCACAGGAATGCCTGCGCGAGTGTGGGTGGGCGGGGGTGGGTTAAAGACAATTGTCCATTTGTCTATAGGCTCTACCACCTCCAGCTCAGCCTCCTTTTAGTTTGATTGCTGCTTTCTGAGCGTGGGACTACAATGGATAGCAATGGATACAATGGATATAAAATTTAATAAAACAGGGTAGCACTTTGGCTGGATAAATTTTTTAAAAAGGTCTCGTTATAAATTTTAAAGCGATGTCCTTGGCTAGTGTTTTCGATTGACCATGTGTGTGACCAAATTTGCCACCTTCTGAGGCCCATATGTCTCCAGTAGGTTAGGACACACTTGTGGACATAGCTGCTTCTTTGGGCCAGAGAGGAAGGCCAGCTGGGGTTCACAGTGTGTAGGGGCTGAAAACACAGAAGCATATCTGCATGCATGTCAGCTTTCCAAATGGCCTCTCTCCTTCCTGATTGTTGTAGTCTTAGAGGTGCCTGTGTTTTATAGTCTTCACAAGGCCATGAAAGAGTGCTTGTTGCCAGATTTATAACTCTGATCTGTACACATCCACACTGGGCCCCTCTAGAGTTTGCATGGGCTCCACCGAGGCCTCCCGCAGTGTGGTGGCAGCACGCGTTTCCTGAAAGAACTTGGTCTGCTGTCTTTGTGCAGTTTTAGTCTATAAATTTTCCATATTCTCCTGACTTCATAGGCCTCCTGCCTGTACCATGGCATATGTGTGAATGCCTCATCTCCGTGAAGGTGTCGATCAGGAAGGGGCTTTGGCTGGCACAGTGCTCTTCTATGACCCATGCCCAATGGCAGAGCACAGCTCTTTTGTACAGAAGCATCTGACTGCCTGACTGTGGGTAGTCACCACTCTGCTTTAGCTGTGGAACACGTGTGTTTTGCCTCAACTTTAATTGAGTCTTACTCACTTTTTAAAAAATTAATTAACTTATTTATTTGAGAGACATAGAGAGAAAGAAGCAGACAGACAGAGAGAATGGGTGGACTAGGGCCTCCAGCCACTGCAAATGAACTTCAGAGGCATGTACCACCTTGTGTTTCTGGCTTATGTGAGTCCTAGGGAATCAAACCTAGGTCCTTTGGTTTTGCAGGCAAGCACTTTAACTGCTAAGTCACCTTTCCAGCCCAACTTTTTTTAAAAAAATTTTATTTTAAATTCATTTAGGACAGAGTAGACTATTCATGGCTGAGAACTGGCAGTGATTCCATCTTGCATGGACCTTGGAGGATCCTTTAATAAAGTCACATTGTGGATGAGCCCTTGGAGACTGGAGAGGAAAATGTCACATGCACCAGTTTTAATGACAGGATTTCATTCTCTAGTTTAATTTTCACGATTGCAACAGCTTCATGTTTATAATTATTTTATTTTATTGATTCATTCATTTATTTGAGAGAGGAAGGGAGGAGACAGAGGAAGAGAAAGAGAGAGGGAGAGAAAATGGCACGCCAGGGCCTCTAGTCACTGCAAACAAACTCCAGACACATGCGCCATCTTGTGCATCTGGTTTATATAGGTCTTGGGGAATCAAATTTGCATCATTAGGCTTCGCAGGCAAGCATCTTAACTGCTAAGCCAGCCCATGTGGATGATATTTTAGGCTGAGCATGCCAGCAGAAACTTGGGGTGGAGGAGGGAGGAAAAAGAGCAGGGCAGCGTTGAGAAGAGTTCAGGCTGTGTTTGGGTGTCACGTTGTACATCACAGGACAGGAGGCTAGTGAAGATGGCTGTGGCTTCGAGGCGAGGGGAAGGTGAGATTCCTTACCTGGAAATGGAGAAGGTCCTTGGGCAGGTTCAGGGGGGGTAGAGGAGGATGGAAGGGAAAGTTGTCTCTAGTTCAGATCGCAGACCTCGGAACAGAATGCTCATCACACCTGCGCAAGACTATGAAGCTGGTCTTCCTCGTTCAGCAGCCCTTCACACCTGCTCCACGCGGGGATTACGCTCCCGGGACACTGGCTTCTCACCATCGGTCACATCTACATTGTTATTAGACATTTTCATCAGTCGTTACATTACATGCTAGTTATTCCGAGGGAGCTGAGGGAGGGTAGCAGTGGCCCCCCCTGCCCTGGGTTCTGTGAAAAAGCAAGGCCCAGCTGCTTCTTCTGGTGCAGCATTCGGTATCTGGAAAAGAGCGGTTTCACATTGATGCAAATGCTAAAGTAATACAATGTGTATAAATCACACCAGGTGCAGTTTCTCACGGAAAAATGTGTTGGTGCTTAGTTGTGTTATTGTATCACTATAGATTATAGCTTGTTACTTTTTGGCTTTAATATACTTTACCCATTTAAGTTTGGCAATAGAAATGAGATGCTGGTATATCAGCATTTATGAGAAAGATATATGTATATCTTATATTGCATCAGACAGGTTAATATGCTTTTGAAGTTTATAACAGAAAACTTTATTAGCATGATGAAATTAATGCATGCAGGGCAATGTCTTCCAAACCAGTTGATACCAGCAGATAAAGTAAGATGTGGTAATTGCTAGCAGAATGTTGGATCAAGGTTATTGCTGAGGTACCACCATTCACTATAAGAGGAAAAAAGCTACACCATGGTGGGTGATTAAAGGGCCACAGCCACTGTCTGGTTCGAGTTAGCAAAAGAGGTGCCTTGGGTGTTTTGAAAGACCCGTATTATTAATATTGTTATTTTTAAATGATTTATAATATTGTTATATGGCCTGCTAATGTTTCTGTCATTGAATGTCTACCATTGTTTCCATTATAAATTCTGTTGTTGAAGGCTTTGCAGGCATGGTTTAAATATTGATTCAAAACTTTGTGTGTATGTGAGTATGTACGTGTGTGTGTGTGTGTGTGTGTGTGTGTGTGTGTGTGTGTGTGTGTATGTGTGTGCCTTAAAAAAATCTCTGATTTTCAACCTCAGGGGTTGCTGTTTGTAGATGCACCACTACTGATCTTAGTTACTTATAACAATGCCCAATTTCAATTCCGCAAAAAGATGTAAATCAAGTGTTCTTGCAGTAAATTATTTCTGTTACTCATTGATAGTTTATGTTTGAAAGTGGATGCTGGTTTGAAATCTACATGAGCAGAACTGAGGAAACATAGTATCTGACATTTAGTCAAAGGTATTTTTCCAATGTCAGTGCTTCAAATGTTAATCAACCTTTCAGAAGTCTATAACTTAGGGTCTAAAGTGATCCCCAGTAAAGTTTCCAAGCAGGTTAATTCCTGAATAAGTGTAATTGGAAATATTTATAAAGAAAAAAGGATCTATAGCTCCCTTTAATAACTATAGTCAATAAAAATCTGACAACTAACATTTGTATATGATAAATCTTATTCCCTGGTCCCAAAATTTGCAACATTAAGTCATTTCCCAGGTGCTACTGAGAGACAGTGGCTACTATAGCCATTTGGGAAGACTGGCCATTGGATTCACACTGTGTCATCCTTGAATTTTGAGGTATACCAAGTACTTATGTCTTACCAATGACCTTTCTGGAGAAGTGATAAGCTTTCAGAGAAGTTTGTCTAAGCTTGAAGACATCGTATGAATTACATGTTCGTTTTGAACCAACATGATTTATACATATACTTATAGATCTACAAGTATTTCTTGAGCATTGCTTATCTAGTTAATGAATTACCCTGGTTAGGAATGTAACAAGAACAGGACATTTTGCCCTGTTGACGTTGACCTTCATCTTTATTGGTAGCTGGTAGCTGTCAATTGGTCAGCAGACCTCCAAGCACCTTTGAAGATTCTTTTGCTTTGCTAATGATTATCTTGTTTTCATAAAACCTTCCATTTTTCTTCCTGGTTCTAAACTAGAAAACTTTCCCCAAAAGGAAACTCACTATTGAATTTGAGTCTGTACACTTTCATGTAAAAAAGTATTTTTAAGCTGGGCATGGTGGTGTACACCTTTAATCTCAGCACTTGGGAGGCAGAGATGGGAGGATTGCAGTGAGTTCGAGGCTACCCTGAGACTACATAGTAAATTCCAGGTCAGCCTGGGCTAGAGGGAGACTCTACCTTGAAAAAAAAAATTTTATTTTCACATAGTGAGAAGGGATAGACATGATTTACAGATGTTTTTGTGCTGTGTAATATGATTCTATCAAAAACCTGAGAAAAACTTGTGAAAAATATCATAAAATTCATACCATATTTGGAACTGTAGTGGTGAGTTGAGCTTGAGTTAACAGAGGGTAGGAAGTAAAATTTTCAATTTGGAGCAATGAAATGAATTAGTATCCAAAAATTTATTTTCATAGGAGACATAAAAATGAAGCAATACACTTACTGTTTTTCAGTAGATTTATATTTCTGAGTATCAACTATTATGGAATTTTCCTTTTTATCGTATGTCACTAGAAGCTGTACATATATCAGACTAGTCCCTATAAATGTTTTTAAAAGCATGACTCTTTGTAGCAAGTATGATATAGGCCATCAGTTATATCAGTACCAGTTTCATCAGTGTGGTGCTAGCAGCTGTAAAAACAAAACAAAACAAAACAACAATAACAAAAATCCTCAAAATACACAGTGGCCCAAACATTATACAAATTGATTTCTTAATCCATAATGTTCAAAATAAATCAGAGGACATTATTTGGTAGTGGCTTGAGGTAGATTGATATGGGTATTCCAGCTAAGCGAAATGTGTGGTGTTATTTCAAAGTAATAGTTTTGAAATATTTGCTCAGTAGTTACTTAGAATGAGTGATAACAATGCTTACTCTTAAAGATGTATAGCAATTTATGTCCCAAATATGTGTCTTAGTATATTGAATGTCCAAAGAAGATGGACTATTAAAAGAGATATGTATGAGACACCTCCACACATATATAAATTTGCATATGTAATATAGAATATTTTTTATTTTGCATATGTATATGTTGGAATATATAAATAAATATAAATATAAATAAAACACTCACCTAAGGTCAGAATTCCACATTTTCGTCAGTCAGCAATGGAGTTTGAGCAGGCTGTGACTTCTAGCTTACTGGACTCCCAGGGGGTTGAGCTGGCAGGTTTCAAAGGTGGTGGCTTTCTGCAGGATAAGGTACAATTTACATCGCACAAACCTCAGAGATAATGGGTCCAAAGTAGTCGAGAAGAGATTTTTCTTGCCACTTAAGGGCACTATCAATTTGAGCACATGCGTTTTCATTCCAATTTAGCAGTTACTATAAAGCCATGTTGAAAATCTAAAATAACTGGTACCATCTTTCCAATTGATTCCGATAATATGTTAGTGTCAGGGTTGCCCACCAATTATCCCTGTTTGGCATTTTGTCACTATTTTTTTTCCAGATAATTCCACAGGTTTGCAACCTGACAGGACTTATTTATGGCCTCTTGAGAGGTCTATTACTTCTAGAACTTGACAAAGCTGATCAGCACCTGGAAAAAAACATGGCTCTGTCTCTACACAGCAATAGGATGCTTGGAGGACCTTTGGAGGTCACTTTTCTCTTGAAGTCTTGGAAGAGGGGCTGACGTTAGGTTGTGGTGACTAGCTACATTTTCCGAAGTAGTGTTTCTCAAGTGTAGTGGATCTGCTGCAGGACCTTGCACGGTGGTGTACCAATGCCAGCCCCTCCTCCAATTTATCCAGGAACCATAACTGGACATTGAAAGTTTGCAAGCTCTGTAGGTAATTCAGCAAGGACTGAGAATCACTGATCCAAAGTGAGGGTCTCTTTGTAGCCCTGTTTAATGAGAGGAGATTGTTTCAT
This sequence comes from Jaculus jaculus, assembly GCF_020740685.1. Classification (NCBI taxonomy): domain Eukaryota; kingdom Metazoa; phylum Chordata; class Mammalia; order Rodentia; family Dipodidae; genus Jaculus; species Jaculus jaculus. Next base: position 59,801,459 of record NC_059115.1, read on the forward strand.
CAGAAGCCACACATGAGCTAACAGTCTAGTAGATATCCTGCGTAAGTCTTGCAGCTGGGTTTTATTTCAGACAGTCTCACTCTGATGGCTGACTATGTTATCACTCAGATGTTCTGTTCTCACTTCCAGAGACTACCTCTAACTTAATAGTTTATGTTTAACTTGACACTAAATATCTGAAACCCAAATAGACAGAGTGATGAATCATTTTAGTTATTTCTCTTCCCATTTCTGTGAGTTTTAATGAATATTGAATGAATTCTGTTTAGCCTAACCTTTTGCATATGTTGACAAGTGAATATTTCAGCATTTAATTATTCAGTAATTCAAAACATTTACTTATCCTTTTGCAGATAAAGCACTAGAAGAGTCAGTCACGTCAACACGTCAGTATCTTCATAATCAAAAAATTACTATGGAAATAGGACATGTTATTTTTTAAAACTTTTTTTTGTATTGTATTTGTATTTATTCATTTATTTGACAGAGAAAGAGGGAATGAGAGAGAAAGAGAGAGAGAGAGAGAACAGGTATGCCGGGGCCTCCAGCCACTGCAAACAAACTCCAGACACGTGCACCCCCTTGTGCATCTGGCTAATGTGCGTCCTTGGGAATTGTACCTGGGTCCTTTGGCTTTGCAGGCAAGCACCTTAACTGCTAAGCCATCCCTCCAGCCTGGACATATTATTTTTTAGCATTACTATTGGTACTTCAGCATCAATGTGACAGATTCCTTTAAGTGTCATATGATTGACAATTGAATGGCTCATCCAACAAGAGAAATATTCCAATTTTTATAGTTATTGGAAAAAAAACATTGTTATATTATAGAATTTCTGGCCCTGGAGTGGTGGTTATGAACCTTTTGTACTTATGACACACAGTTTCCAAATTAGAGAGTATTTTGTGTGTGTGTATGTATGCATGTATATATATATATATATATACATATGAATGTAACAAAAGGTAAATGATCAATGAAAATTTAAATAAGGTCACTTACAATGGAAAAAAATAAGTAAAAATATTCAACAGAAGTAACTGTTTAAAAGTAAATTAAAAGGAAAATGGGAACTGCTCATACTACTTAGAGAAAAAAGCTGAATGTAAAACAATAACAATAGCTTTCTAAAGTGCATAAAGAGTCATATTTATTGTTTTTCTCAATTGTTTGGGCCCTGTGAGGAGAAGCCAACATGAGGGAGGTCAGTAAATTGCTTCAGTTGTCCTGAATGTTCACTCAGGCACAGAAGTCTGAAGAGTTGCTTTTCCCATTTCTGGTGTTTTTTTTCCCAAGCATGACACTAAAGTATCCCGGGTAAGGCAATATGGACGTACAACGACTAGGTTTGCTGCTTAGTGATGATCTAGACTCAAGTCCTCTGGAAAGCACTAGATCAGCTGCGCCTCCAATCTTGTATACCTAGTGGAAATCATTGCTCCATTTCCCACTTCATCCTTGCGAGAACAAACCCACCGGAAGTCCCCTCCCCATGGGAAAGCTCAGCAGAACAAATCTACTCTCCTTGCTTTCTGGTGTTCATCTCACTTGTGGAAGGTTTCTCTCATTCCAGTGACATGATCCAAGGCAGTCATTGTCAAAGTGTGGTTCTGTCTAGACTTACAGCATCCACACCATCTGAGAATGCTGACATGTGGGAAATTTTACTAGTTACTAACGTGTGGGATGTATTTGGCCTTCATTGTAGCCAGTAATAACAAGTGGCTGAATCCAAGAGGTGAGGCCTGGAGGGAGGTCATCAGGTTACTGTGACACTGCTTTTGGAGAAGGGGTTAATACTCATCTTGGGCAGGGGCTTTTATTTAAATGAGCCATTGGTTATAAAACGAGGCCATTCTATGTGGTTGGACCCTTCTGCATGCAGCTGATTCCGTTTCTACTTATTTTACATGTTGTGGCATCACCAAGATGCTCCTCATCAGAGTCCAAACATTGTCTGATCTTGGACTTTAAGCCCCCCAAGACTATGAGTCAAACAGACCACTTTTTTTTATATATTTTTTTTAATTAATTTATTTATTTATTTGAGAGCGACAGACACAGAGAGAAAGAAGATAGAGGGAGAGAGAGAGAATGGGCGCGCCAGGGCTTCCAGCCTCTGCAAATGAACTCCAGACGCATGCGCCCCCTTGTGCATCTGGCTAACGTGGGACCTGGGGAACCGAGCCTCGAACCGGGGTCCTTAGGCTTCACAGGCAAACGCTTAACCGCTAAGCCATCTCTCCAGCCCCAGACCACTTTTTAAAAAAAGTTTTCAGCCTCACACATGTTGCTATAGCAACAGGAAATGGACACATAGAAAATTGGTACCAAAGAGTGGGTTGGTTGCTGTAGCTGTGTATATCAAAATGTAGAAATGGCTTTGGAAAGGGCAGAAGTAGAAAGAGGTTTGAAGGGCAGGCTAGACAGTGTTCGACTGTAAGCAGAAAATTATGGGCAATTCTGGTGAAGGCTCAGAGACAAGAAAAGTAGGAAAGTAGTCTTGGACAGAAATGAACTTCCTACTGGAAACTGGGACAAAGGCCAAAAAGATAAAGCTGTGTAAGTGTCTTAAACCTTACACCTCCAAACCCTACACTAAATAATTCATTTTCCTTCTCTTTTCTTATTTTCCTTAATTTTTTTTTTTTTTGAGGCAGTGTCTCCCTATATAGTCGAAAACTGACTGGTGGAAACTCACTATGTAGCTTTTCTTAAGTTTATGTCAATCCTGCTACCTGTGCCCCATAAATGCTGGGATTATAGGTGGGTGCAACCACATTCAACCAAAACGCCTTTCTAAGAATCAGTGTTTTGCTGCAGCAACAGAAAACAGACAAACGTACCAGTTAACTATGTTTGACTTCACTTTTGAGTTCTCCCAGTATTGTTTCTTACTCATTAATTTATAGAGCTGTGATAGCTAAAATGTACATGGTTCCTAATTTGCGTCAAATACTTGTCTTTCTAAATAGTACCTTATATAGTCATGTAGTATTATTTACTATTTCTCTCTTTTACATAGAAGAAAATTGAACAAGGGAAGATAAGCAATACACTTATGTGATAAAGATACAAATTCTCTAAGGAGCTGAAAGTGGGGCACAGACTTGTAATCTCAGCACTTGAGAGATTGGGAGATAGAGGAAGGAGGTCAGGATCCTGTTCAAGGTCAACCTCAGCTACATAGTGAGTTCAAGAATAGCCTAGACTACATGGCTGTCTCAGATGCAAAGCCGAAAAATGAGAGCCAATATAAAATGTTATCAGCAATTATTTATGATTACTTCTGGGTGAAGAACTTCAGATAGCATCTATGTGTTTTTCCACGTCTTCTAAAACAAATATAATGCAGCTGTGAACAAAGGGGGATTTGAAATATCAAAAAGCACCAGGCTAAACATTTCATAGAAGACCTGGAGTAAAAGTGTGCCTTCAAGAAGAATGAAGAGTTGCAATCTCAATTATCTTATTGAATAATTAATGTGTATGTGTGCATTCATGTGAGTGCAGGTGGGTGAAGGTCACAGCACATGTGTGGCCAGAGGACAACTTTTGGGGGCAGTCCTAGCTTGTACACCTCATTTGAGGTAGGCTTTGTCACTCTGGATTGTACCTCCGCCATCTTTGTGCTGCTCACCATGAGCTTCTGGGAGATATTCCTACCTCTGCCTTTCATCTCCCTGCTAGCCTCAGCATGCTGGTATTGCAGAAGCCCGCCATGGTTCTGGCTTTTGCGTGGGGTCTTGGGAAGGGCGCTATAGCTTGAGTGACAAGTACTTGGTCCACTGATCCTTCTCCTCAGCTACCAGGAGTTGGAATTTTAAACACGTCTTTATCTTACAAGCTGCTGACCAAGAGAAAAATGAAGCGTCTCAGGGGAATGCAGTGAGCCTCTGAGTTCAGGGAGGCTGTGGGCATGTGGACATGGCAAGCCGATCTCCTGCAACATGTTCTGAAGCATTAATTGTTGTAGGAAGGCAGGGGATGAGTGTGTCTTATCACAGTCTGTCCAGGAGACATTGAATGTAACAGAACCCCATTCTCAACATCCAAGGAAAAAGAGGTTTAGCCACAAAATGCTGTCCTGGCTCATCTTTAATTAACTGTAATGAGGGAGAGGAATTAGTGTCTTCCAGAGTAGGGGAGGTATGAATGAACAGCGATATGTTTTCATAATAGCCCATTATTAACAATCTGAACCAAATCGATTGGTGCCCACAGTTCAGTCAGCCTTTAAACAAGCTGGACAATAGCTGAAGTAATTATTTGGGATAAGTTATTACCACTGTAAAATGTAATCAGTGTTTTATTATAGCAAAAAGATTTTTTTCTTAATTTTTCTCTTCCCTCCATTTTTCCTCAGCCCAATGTCCTTGCCAGAGGTCTAAAAAATGATTTTTTTTTGTCTCCTCTCCAACATTGGCAAGAATGTTTTAGCCATCTAAATATAGCAAGACAGAACACATCTTGTAAAAGTTTTCCACTTTAAAATCCTTCAATGACCAGCAATGAATTCTTTATAGTTAATCTGCTGCTCTTATGAAAACAACCTAGATGGTTAAAAAAAAAAATCGATCATTAGTAAACAATAAATGACAGCTCCCCAACAACACAGCTGTATTTTTGTAAAAAGTGATTAAACATTGTCTGCATTCATAATTGCGTGGTTAATAAGAATGTTGAGCACCAAGTCAAGCATTGTTGCTAATGATGACAGATTATGATGCTACAAATGCTTTGGAGTTCTGGGGCTACATTTTCAAAGGCAGTCCTTGGAACGGAATGCACACAGACCCGCTAAATATTCAATTTGCATGGACCATTACCAGGTTTGTGCATGACATTTGGGAGCTTTGCAGTTGGGGTTCTTTTGAAATTCTTGCCCATTATGTCAGAAAGCATCTGTAGTTACCAGTAACTGGTCTCTCTCTGCCCAGTGTGGATGAAGGTGTGAGACACTCTCTGTGTGGTTTGGTGAAGCCCAGAGACCCTTTAGAAGAGCCCAGAAACCCAAAGGATGGGCTCCAAGGATCTCCCTCGGGGATATAATTCAATCTTAGGTGTGCATATCAGAGTATTGAAAGCAGGTGGGGAATAGATCATTCATTCATAAAGGAATTGGAAAACGTCTTTGCTGGGCTCTTACCAGAGATCATCTTTCTCATTAGGGACATAAATGTATTCACTATGCCTTGGGAACTCATGGGTTGTGGTTCAGGGGTGTAACAATTCAAAATGGACGACAGTCCCATGGTTCTGGAGGAATGGGGACTGATTGCGCTTGGGTCTGCATTTCAGTCTTCCTGAAACTGTGGGGAGAGTGAGTCGGCTGCCTGCAGGATCTGCACTCTGCAAGGATGGAGCAATTCCATTCACGCATCACCACAGGTTAGGAGGGGAGCTACAGGCTAAAGGAGAAATTATGAATTTGTCTACTCTTGGAAGTATCTTGCATCTCTTTGAGACATTGTACGTCTGATGGAATTTTTGGTGGCGTTAGCTCTTGTGCTGTTATTTACTTTCTGCTTCTTTTACTCATACCCCATCTGACAATACCTTGGGCTAGAGAAGAGGAACCATTTGTATTATCCCGTTGACTTACTCAGCGCTGTTCATTCTGTCTCATCCTGGAGCAGATGTTTGTAGACCCTCCTAGTGAGTAAGACAAGCTGATGGAGGGGTGAGAGCAGGGTCTTAAGATGCTTGGGTTTGAAATGCCACTCTGTCACCCACTAGTGACATTTTACAACTCCTGGAGGAGCCTTGCTTTTCCTCATCGGTAAAACAGGATTAAGATTGCTAGACGCTTGTTAGGGGTGTAGTGAGCATTCCGTGAGGTCAGTATAGACAGCACTGAGTTGACTGATTAGGACGGTACGCGCCAAGTAACAGTGTATTGTTCCCATCCTTATTGCTGCTAAGGCCACAGGGCAATTAAGTACTTCTATTTAGTATCTCTGGCCGAGCTGGTCACTGTGACTGTAGCAGGTTTGGGGACAGAGCCTTCGGTTAGCATGTGATGGGATGACAGGTGCCAATCAGCTCCTTGTGCATGTGGGATGAGGTGAGCTTCTCTTACCTGTAGGAAGAGGCACCCGCATTGTAGAAAGAGGAAACTGGAACCGTCAGCTCAGTGTGACAGAGCAGCCCGTGGCCATCCAGATGTCACAGTCAGGGTCCCAAGACTTATAGCATTAAAGATCACAGCCAGAGGTACGTGGGTTGAAATGTTCAGAGGAAGAGCATTTTTGGAGCCTAAGGAGAGAACAGAATGAACCGAATTGATGCTTACCATAAATTCTGCCAGAAGCTTCTGCTCTAATGGCAGCTCTCTCTCTTTTCAGGAGAAACCTTTCTTAATTAAGTAGCAAAATTTGGATGCAATGTAAGCATCTTATAGGCTCTGGTACTGTTCTTCTTTCTCCTCCGTAAGATCTTTGTCCTCTAAATACTTAATCCCTCATCACAAAGGACAGCTATAAAATATATGCTGAATGCAATTGAACCACAAAGGAAGAGTGGGCTTATGTCTTTGGCTCAACTCCCTCCTGTCCTAGAGTCATCTGGACTATAAATGTAAATAGTCTTAGAGTTATAACAGATTTTATCTGAAAAGTAACAGTGAGTGCAGAAATGCAAGATGTCATAAAAATTTAAGAAGTCATGTGAATATTCAACTTGGAGTGTATGTGTGAGGTATGTGTGCGTGTGTGTATATCTTACATGCGTAGATACACATGTGTTTTTCAATATTTTTAAGTCACTAAAAGGAATGAATTGTGTAATTCTGGGGATTTCATTGGGAACTTGAAGTATAGTATCTTTGCATTAATACCCAATGTCTTCATTTGATAAATGCCAATTTTGTTGTTTATTGTGTATTTCCTACTTATGGGTAAAGAGGCATAGCTAATAAATTGTTAAGTAAATATTCAACCATGATATTAATTTTACTTGCATGATAGTGACCAGAAATTGGGTCTTTTACACAATCACCATAAGTGACTAACATTCTACAGCACAGTCAGCCATCATAGAGACTGGCATCAGAGAGGCTGGCACATGAAGTGAAAATGTCCTTGCTGAGGAAGAAAGAAACCTAGGTTATAGGTTCCATGTGGATAGTGTCATACTAGATGAGCCTTGAAATCTGCTCAGGCCCCATAACCTTCCTCTGTGGGTATCCTGGTCAACTCCGACTGCCACTCTTCTCCCTGCTCCAGCCTCCTATCACGTCTCGCCCTGATCAATGTGGTCTCCCACACGAAAAACAGGCTCTTTGTTGGTCTCCACTATGAAAAGTTCTATACAGGAGAAATTCGCCTTTAACCCCAGTTCATTCTGGAGTTCATCTTAGAGTTTCTTTAACTTCTCAGAGGCACAGTTTTCTAATTTTCAAAATGAGGAGTGTGGTATTTACTGCTCAGGTATATTATTATAAGGTTAAAGGAGACCAGTGAATATCTTGGGGTTGGTAAACTCACTTCTACATCATAATGCTGTCTTTGACAACCTGACCTTTAGTGATTCCTTCTGTGGTTGAGTTGCCATCACATGTACAAGACTTCATCTTGTCGTCTGACTATAATGCTTGGAGAAGAGTGGTTTTGCACTGTCTTCTTGACGTGTTATTCACATAAGGTGCTCATATCCTATGTTTCTTAAATTAGCTTCTGGGTATCAGAGGCCAAATATTAATTGAACATCTATAAGGAATCTAAATAAAGGCAAGAATTAGAGTTTCAGAGCTAGAAGGGAATGTGGGGATGTGGCAGACACTATTTTGTAGCATGGCCACCACAGTTTGTCCCATCTTCTATGAGCATGACGGAGAGAGCTCTCTACTCTCTACATCAAGAAATTAACTTTAGGGCTGGAGAGATGGCTTGCCTGTGAAGCCTAAGGACCCTGGTTCGAGGCTCGATTCCCCAGGGCCCACATTAGTCAGATGCACCAGGGGGCACACATGTCTGGAGTTCGGTTGTAGTGGCTGGGCGTGCCCATTCCCCTTCTCTCTCTCTCTGCCTCTTTCACTCTTGATCTCTCTCCTATAAATAAATAAACAACAAAATTTTAAAATTAACTGAAGTCCTATGAGGTCCTATGAAAATAATCAAATAGTAGTTGCTTATGTCAAGTATGTTAGTTGTGCAGCAAAGATAATTGGGATGAAGAATCAATTTTTTTTTCACCAATATTTTAAAGAAGACATAGATCTAGAGAGGATACATAAGTCATTTTATTCAATAGACTTATTAATGGTAGAGGTATTCTTTTTAAAACCTTTTTAAAGAAGGTATTTTTATTGCCAACTTCCATGATTGTAAATAAATAATACCCATGATAATTCTCTCCCTCTCACCACTTTCCCCTTTGAAACTCCACTGTCCATCATATCCCCACATCTCTCAATCACTCTCTCTTTTATTTATTTATTTATTTATTTATTTATTTATTTATTTATTTATTTATTTATAGTTTTTTGGTTTTTCAAGGTAGGGTCTCACTCTGGTCCAGGCTGACCTGGAATTAACTTTGTCATCTCAGGGTGGCCTTGAACTCATGGCGATCCTCCTACCTCTGCCTCCCGAGGGCTGGGATTAAAGTCGTGCGCCACCATGCCCGGCTCTCTCTTTTATTCTGATGTCATGGTCTTTTCCTCCTATTATGATGGTCTTGTGTAGGTAGTGTCAGGCACTGTGAGGTCATGGATATCCAGGCCATTTTGTGTGTGGAGGGAGCACGTTGTAAGGAGCCCTACCCTTCCACAATGGACCCTGAGCTTTGGAAGATGTGATAGAGATGTCTCAGTGATGAGCACTCCAGTAGAGGTATTCTTAAGCACTGGCCATTGGCTTTGACATTTCATACTCCAACCAGCATATCACAGACCTTCCTAGATCTTGGAAATCAGCCATGTACCTTTGCAAGTTTCAAACTTGACTTCAGTTCAAAAGGATCCATACTGTAGGAAGTTTTCTCCTTGTATAATAGGCTATGAGGGAAATAATGGCAGTGCATGCCTAGCAGAGGCGATTCTGTTGCATGCCTTCAGATGTGAGAGCTACAGAGAGCCCTATGGAAGGGAGGGGAGAAAGATGAAGAAATGGACTTTAAAGATCTTCAGAAAAAAAAAAAAAAGATAAATAGCAAAATGACCTAGGCCTGTTATCCCAGCTACTTGGGAAGCTGAGACAGGAGGATCTCCAATTCAAGGTTCCAATGTGATAGCCTGACTCTACATTTTAAACCATGTGACTTTTAAATTGCTTGATAAAAATAAGTTAAGTAATTTAATTTGAACAATGGTTGATATATCCTGTTTTGTTTGGGCTTTAAACAAATACGACATTGTTTATAGACACCTTTTGGTTTCTTTATTAATCCAAATAGTCCAACAGGTCTCTGCTAAAGCTTTTGTTGGTGTTTGACTTATTTCAAGGTTTTCTTTCTTTCTTTTATTTATTTATTTATTTTTTGGCTTTTGTCTTTAAAAGTCAGATTTAACTAAAGCCTATGATGAGCTAAAATTTTATGTAAACAACACCACCTTTTGTTACATGATCTTATAAATATAATTAGTGAGTTTATGTTCTAGGTCAACTTCAGCTTACGTAAAGTATCATTAAAAACAACACAATTCTCTCTGAAAAAAGAAAAGAAACAAAGAAAGACGAAGGAATGGAGATGGAGATGAAGCAAGCTGCTTTTGCTGAAGGTGGAGCCATGCAGGGAGAGGTTCAGAGATGGCACAGCGGGGCGATGAAGACCTGGAGACTAGCAGTGGAGGGTCTGGAAGCACTTCGGTTCTAGTTAGGCAAACCACCGCTAAGGGACGGGGGCGCGTCTGGAGCAGCTTTCCGCAAAGGCTGACTGTCTACAGCGAAATGCGAAGTGAGAGGGGGCAGCATGTGGAGCCGAAGGAGTCAGCGCGGGAGGAGAAAGGAGGCTGTAGCAGAGAGACGGGAGCCCCAGCAAAGACACAGGGGAACAGCTGGTCCAAGACTTTACTAAAACAGTCGGGGAAAATTGAAGACAGTAGGAGATAATGATTGAATCAAAGTCCACAAAAAAAAAGTTCAAAGAATTTTGGAGTACAAGCGTAGACTACAGGGGTGAGGGTTGATGTATATTGGGTGAAAGGACAGTGAGGTGATTAAATTTTTAATAAAATAGTTTGGATTGGAGTTTAAGTAGCATGGCATATGTTAAATTATCTGCTTAAAATGAAGGCCATATTATTTTCCTAGGATATTCCTAAAACTGGGGTTTGCTATATCTTCTACATTTCAAAGGGATTACACACATATAAGCTTAAAAAACTGAGTGAGTTATGAATTGAATTTTTGGATCCAAGAAGAAAGAAATGCTTTAAAGGAGCAGAATTTTAATATATTTTATTTATTTATTTGAGGGGGGGGGAGAATGGGCACACCAGGGCCTCTGGCCACTGCAAAGGAACGCCAGATGCGTGCGCCCCCTTGTGCATCTGGCTAATGTGGGTCCTGGAGAGTCAAAACAGGATCCTTTGGCTTTGCAGGCAAATGCCTTAACCGCTAAGCCAACTCTGCAGCCCCAGGAGCAGAATTTTACAATAATTATAAGGAAGCAATAAAAGTTTAGTAGAAGAGTACACATCGGGCCAGGGTAATGATTCAGTCAGGGAAGTGCTTGCCGTGCAGGCACGAGGACCCAAGTTTGGGTCCTTAGCAGCCATGTAAAAGCCAGGTGCAGTGGCTTCCCCTGCCATCCCGGTGTTGGGGATGGGGTGGGGACTGGCAGGCCCTCAGGGTTGGCTGGCTTGTCTAGCTGAATTGGTGAGCTCCAGGATCAGGGAAAGGCACTGTCTCACATAATAAGATGGAGAATGAATGAGGAAGGCACTTGATGTTGATTTCTGGCATCACGTGCATGTTCACACATGTATGCCCTCACACATATGAATGCATAGACACATAGCACACATGCACCCACGTACCCATGCAAGAGACAGAGCACGCATTGTCCTCATTGTCTTATCAATACCTATTCTTGAAGCCATAGAAGACAAGAAACATGAGATGGTCACTTTTCATAGCCTGGTACTCTGTGTCTATGTAGGCAGAGGTAGGAGTGTTGCTGAGTTTTCGAGGCCAGCCTGGGACTATAGAGTGAGTTCCAGGTCAGCCTAGGCAAGAATAGGACCCTACCTTGGAAGAAGAAAAAAAAAAAAAAAAAAGGCTGTCTTGTTTCAAGCTATTGCATTTGTGGTAATTGATATACTAACTATAGACACAGTGAACTATTACTCTCCCCTTTGTCCCCCTCCCCTCTGGAAAGACTGATGCTTACCATGGCCATGATTTTGTGGATCCGCTAACCTTGGAAGGGCTCAGGATGGAATTGAGCCCCAATTAACTGTAGCAGCTTCAGTGTTCTGAATAGTGGATGGATTGTTAATGGTATTGCTGCCTTTGAGCTCAGATAACTTTTGAGGGATGTCAACTCTGTCTACTCCTTGTTATAAGCGTCTCTCTCTCATAACAGATTCCCTTTGAAGTCATGCTGTGATAGTCTTTCTTTGGAGTGCCCGGCACTGGCTTGATTTTCCTACAGTTTCCCTGTCTTGATTCACTGTGATGTTTCTACTGTCGAATCCCAGTTGATTTCAACAGGGAACGTTCCTCAGCTTGCTCTGGGCTGATAACATTTAAACTCCTGGGCCATGAGTTTAAATTGGACTGATGGGTTGGGATAGGTTACAGACTATGCATATGGCTTAAAGGAAGATGATGTGGGGGGGGGAGTGCTGAATGGTACACAGAGGTTTCACTATCATATCTGCAGAGAGAGCAATCTGAGGCAAATGCACAGAGCACAACAGAGAGGAGAGTAGAGAGCAAGTAGCAGAGGGTGGTATTGTTGTTGGTTGTATCTGTGACCCAGATATGACAAGTGACATCATTAACTCACCATAAAACAATGCGCTTTGACTGACATACACAAGAGCCTTGCCCAAGAAGGTCACCTGTTGTGATGGAGAGGTGCGTTGAGAGGATGGATCAGAAGGTGAGTCTATTACTGTCATCTTGGGTATACATTGGTGCTCATTCCAAGGAGGCCTACACGAATTCAGAGGAACTTAATTATTCAATAGGCCAAAGGCATTTTCTGCTTGTGTGACTGTAGCTATAGCCCATGGCAGGTCCTGCCTTTGTAGGGGCTGGGGCTCCTGGCAGCAGAATGTTTTATTAGGCTCTGGCTAAAGGCATCTCATTTTCACATTCAAAATTAATGTTGGCAGAAAGGTATTTTTGGATCAAGACTGTTTAATTCCAGCTGACTTTTCTGCATCAAGCCTAAACATGCAAACACAGCAGCTTGGTATTTTCCTGGAGTTACCAAATTTGGAGATGTCTGGTAGAGATTATAGTTTCTTAGTAAATAACTTTTAGCCCAAAATAGTACTTTTCCTCATTATCACTGATCTTTAGAATTTTAAAAGCAACCATAAGCATCATATTACTCAACTCTTTAGTAATACAGACACAAAAATATACTCATAAGGGTTACATGGCTTATTTTGTGTTCCTTGATTATGTATGTGTGTATAACTATATGTAGAATCATCAAATTTATGGAAAGTTAGAAAATTAATTATCAGATAGATAGCATATAAAGCTTTGGGATATGATGATTTTATGAATACCAACTAAATTTTGTCAGGCATAAAAATAGTGTTACCTTTTATTAATTGTAATTCTTTATATAAATCTATGCATGTCCAACCAAATACAATCTATTTAATGGATACATTTTAAAGGAATGTTAGATAGCCCTGAAGATAAAATATCCATATATCTATTCCTTCCTGTCTATCTCTCCCTTTCTCCCCTTTCTTTCTTGACTTCTTAATTTTTAAAATATTTTATTTATTTATTCTTATTTTTTTAAATTTTTATTAGCATTTTTCATGATTATAAAAAAATATCCCATGGTAATTTCCTCCCTCCCCCCCATACTTTCCCCTTTGAAATTCCATTCTCCATCATATTACCTCCCCATCACAATCATTGTACTTACATATATACAATATCACCTTATTAAGTACCCTCCTCCCTTCGTTTCTCTTCCCTTTTAAAGTATTTTATTTTATTTATTAGAGAGAGAGGAAGAAAGCATGAGAAGCAGACACAGAGCGAGTGGGCATGCTAGGGCCTCTAGGTATTACAAACGAATTCCAGACACACGTGCTACCTTGTGCATCTGGCTTTTATGTGGCTACTGGGGAATTGAACCTAGGTCTTTAGGCTTCACAGGCAAGCACCTTAACCACTAAGCTATCTCTCCAACCCACCTTCTTGTCTTTCACAAGTACCTATCATGTGCCTCACAATTTTTAAAAGCTGGACCTGCTCCTTTCTTGGAGGATCTGTTTTCCTGGTGCTTCTATTTTGAGGTGGGGATAAATAGACAATAAGCACATGAACAGATAGGTAGGATAGTTTTATATAATAATAAAGTGCTATAAAGAAAAAAACAGGGCTGGACAGATAGCTCAGTAAAGAAATTGCTTGCTGTGCAAATGTAAGTGTGTGAGTTCATACCTCTAGAACCCATCCAAAGCCTGGTGTAGGAGCACGTATCTGTGACCCCAGTGTGCCAAAGGAGACAGGACCATTTCCTGGAAGCTTGTGGGCCAGCTATCCTGGTAAACACAGTGGTGAACAAGATACCCTGCCTCCAACAAGACTGAAGGGAAGACCAACACCCTAAGCTGTCCTCTGACTTCCACACGTGACACGTGTGCATTTGTACACACACACACTCACACATCAAAAAAAATAGTAATGTGAAATAGACATTATGTCTCAGAAAACAGACATTAAATCAATTTCCCTGACCATACAAAACAGATAGTAAGTCACTTTCCCTGACCATAGAAACCAGACATTAAGTCACTTTGCCTGACCATAGAGTTCAAAATTTGAAATTCTTTTTCTTGCATGACCTCCATTGTCACTACAGAAGGAAAAAAAAATATGGTAAGAACTTGTTCTCAAAGAACTTGCATCCAACTTAGGGAGGGAAAATACAAATATGTAGTAGAAAATGCAAATATATTGTAGAGTAATATTTCAAGTTGGTTTCCTTTATTTTATTTCAAATCTCTTTGTGTATGTGGGTGCGTGTATCATAGCGCACACAAAGAGGTCAGAGGGAAGTCTTAGATCATTGGCTTTTATCTTCCAACTTGTTTTGAGATGAGGTCTCTTTTCTTGTTTCTTTTGTTGTTTATTGCTTCAGACAGCAGACTAGCTGATCTGTGAGCTCTGATCCCTCATCACCCTGCCTCCCATTGCCAGACACGTTAGGGTTACAGACTTGCATCCAGCTTTCCATGTGTTCTGGGATTCAGGTTTAGTCATCAAGCTTGCTTATAAACAAATGCCTTTTGCCTTGGAATCATCTCCCTAAGCTTTCTTCTTTTCTCCACAATTCTTAGTTCTTACAGTTGGATCTCAAGGTCTTTTCTAATGGCCTCTGTTATTTTCACTGGAATTTCTCCTCTCATTTGTCATGAGGAAAAAAAAAGAAAAAGAAACAGTTCCATACATACATACATACATATGTGTGTGTGTGTGTGCGTGTGTGTGTGTGTTATATATATATATATATATATATATATATATATATATATATATATATATATATATATATATATATATATATATTGCCATTCTGTTGGGATTTATCTGGGTAGTGTTAGAGAGTCAGGAAAACATTTTTTAAAGTAATGTTCTTTTAGTATTTTATTTATTAATTTATTTGAGAGAAATAGAGGCGAGGGGGGAAGAGGGAGAGAGAGAATGTGTGTGCTCGGACCTCTAACCACTGCAAATAAGCCCCAGATGCACGCACCATCTTGTGCATCTGGCTTATGTGGGTACTGGGGAATCGAACCTGGGTCCTTGGGCTTTGCGGGCAAGTGCCTTAACTGCTAAGCCATCTCTCCAGCCCAGGAAAACATTTTTTTTTTAGGGTTCATTTTCCTGAGTGGTAAGTCTAGATTATAAAATGTCAACTCTTACTAAAGCAAACTCCCTCTGTTACCAGTTACAGCCAGCTCTAAGACACCAAGTTACTCCTGATTTATTGCTCTCATTGCTGGACCCTAATTATCCAGGGTGGAATTTTATTTTTCATAGAAAAGCTGACCCGTTTCAGAGCAGACCTGTTATTACTATTATCCCAGGAGCATGTAAACGTCACAGAAATCAATGTGTGGGACAGTCAGGACATGGAATGGTGGTGAGATGAAGGAGAAACTTCAGCCTGGCAAGTTGGGGCTATGTGTTCTTTGAACTCACTAGGTGTTTGGTATATTTTAATATTGGTTATTTGTCACAGTGATGTTGTAGAACAGATCACCCTACAAAGCTGGGGAACGTAGCTCAATTGTGAGTGGTGGAGCGCTGCCTACTATGTGCAAGGCCTTTGAAAGAATACCCAGCACCAAAACCAAAATAAAACAAAACTAAATCACACACACCTTCAAAATCATATCTATTTACTTAGTCTGTGGCTTGGAGGTTTAGGGCAGACATAACTCAGTGGTTCTTGTCTCAGCCGAGCTCACTTCTATGTCTGGTGCTTGACCTTTAGCTGGCTGAAGGTTGCTCCTGCTATGCTGACTGGGCTCTCTTACCTCTTCACATGTCTCTCATCCAGTAGGACATCTCATATATATTCTCATAACAGCTACGGAGAGGCAATACCAAGCAAAACCAGCTGTTACCATTGCTTTCTAGGCAAAGCATCTTAGTAGCCAAGAAGGTCTTGTGACCAATCCCAGGGACAGTGTGAAAGGGCATTGCAGAGTCATATGGAAAAGTATGGGTCAAGGTTGGGAACTGGGGCTGTTAACGCCATCAATTGTACTCACCGTATCCAGGATTGAGATATTAAAGGTTACTTATTTATCAAATTATCTGGGCCTGGATTGAGGGATGTGTTGTTAGGGGAAGAACCTGGAAGACGAGGGCACAGATAAGAACTTGTGCAGCTGAGCAGAAACCATGCCTGAATGTGGGGTGACTGGGAACTGGAGTGCCGAGAGATTGCCTAGCAGAGTACAGAGATGGAGGAAGCGTTGTTGGTTCTGCAATCAGCGACCTTCAGGATGATGGTGCCTGTGACAGGCAGGCAGCCACCTTGTCCTGTAAGGGAGTGTCTAAAAGTTATTTTCCAAAGAAGAGAAGTAGGGATGTCGAGTAGGTCAGGTAAGTGGGACCCCGGAGCCAAAAGGAAGCAACTGCTGGGAGGTTGTGATTAGCACCACAAGGATACTCACTGGTCTTGAATGTTCAGAGGTATGGGGAAGCTACTCATTTGGAGAGTTTGCTGCTTGTGCACAGTAATCGGGACCTCCTAATATGTTGGAGTATTGGGAACTTCTCGGAGCTCTATGGAGGGCATTTGTGTTTTTCTGATGCCCTCCACACTGTCTGAGCACTCTCAGGATCAGAGTCTAGTCTAAGGCATCATGCTTGTGGTGGCCCTGCCCCCTGGGAAAGGGCATGCAGACCATGGCTCCCTGCTCCCCTGCCTTGCCAGGTCCTGCTTCAGGTGTAATCAATTACACTGGTTTCACTTTTGTCCCCAGCCTCCCATCCCAGTTCACATTTAGGTGCTCTCTGACTGTCCACCGTTCTTTCCTCCTATCTAGTTCAGTATACAATCACAAAACCGGGCAGTCAGGATAAAGCCCGGCATTCTAAATTTTAACTTCTCTTTCTTTCTTTCTTTCTTTTTTATTTGTTTTGGTCCAATAAAAAACTCTTTTAAAGACCCCCAAGGTGGAAAACACTGAAAATTACTTTCTTGGACAGACTGTTCTTAAATTTCTCAGGATTACCACTGATAACATTCAGCATGATTTCTGGGGCAGAATCCTGAGCTTAAAATAGTTTGCAGGCTTCTGGCCCAGCCACCTGATATGAGTAGTGATTTGTCAGCTACCTTGTGGAAGCACTGGATGTCATGTTGTAGGTACAAGGTTAATGAGCAACAATCGCTTCAGAGCCTAAGTGCAGCCCAGACCACATACCTACTTCCCCCTACTTGCAGAGACACACAGTGCGGTGAATCAAACAGAAATTATTAAACGCAGATATGATTTTTTCTAAGTCTTAGATCTGCCCAAGTCAATCTTTTTCTCTTTTGCCCTTGTGAGTAGAAACCTGTCATTTGAAGTTAGTCTACTCTCTGTGAGGGGCCAGTTGTTTCTGCAGTGACAAAGAGACCAAAACAACAACAACAACAACAAAAATAGACCCTGGACAGCAACGACACTCTCTTGTGGGAGTGGGTGTGGGCTTACTGTGGGAAGTCTGGAACCACATAGATTTCCTTCTTTATCCTGGAGCTGACTTCTGCTGGGGTTTTTGAAGAGGATGAATTTCTTTTCTCTCTGAGTTAACATCTAGCAGCCATTATATGTATAACCTTCCATCTTGAAGTAACTACTTCTATGCCTATATTTTACCAAGTATGGTCTCTGAGCCAGCGGCATAAGGAGCACTTGTATAAAACTCACGGTTCTGAATCTTGGGCAGCTGTATTCTGATAGTCTGGGTGACTCTGTTAGAGAAGACACTGTCCTTCAGGCACAGGGCACATTTTTTTTTTTTTATTTGCATGCTTCAGGTGGGCACCCAGTGGCAACAAATATCACTTAAGAACGCGATCCTTGCTCATTACTATGTAAAACAATCTTAGCTGGCTTCTAACTTCAAGGACACTCTCTTATGTATTTCATCATTGCTTATGTTAGCAAGGCGTGGCAGAGATGAGCAGCTATTCAATTCTAGTGCACCCTCTGCTTTTCATAGGGCGCAGTGATTGATGTGACGGGGCTGTGTGGATGACTTAGTCCTTTTGCATTTAGAATTGTGTTCATTTCTTGCCCCCTCTTCCTGGGTGCAGAGGATATCCAACTTAAGGTTGAGTGTAGTATCCATCCCCGAATTACTATGTACCCAGAGTATTTGCTTTGAACTTTGCCTGAGTAAAAAGTAAGCCCTTGAGATTTTCAATGGTGTTTGCTACAGCATGTCACTTGTAAGGCTTGGATTATTGCTTAGATGCTTCTAGATGGGAATCATATTCTTTCTCTGCTCAAACAAAAGATAATGATATTATTTATATTGTTTATTAATTATATATTTACCAATTAGAAAATAAAATTAGCTCATTTTCCCCAAGGTATTCCTAGTGTCTTGCTTATACTGTGGGCATTGTAAGTTTGAGCAACTGTAATTGCAGTAGTGAGCTTAAGACACTTGTCCCAAGTCAAGAAGTTGTGTAATGGTGGAGATAGTGTTTAAATCCTGCTCGTTTGTTTTCAAAACCCATGTCCTTTACTCTGATGCTGCTTTTTGTGGCTCTATCAAGAGAGATAGATAAACAGTTGATGTCCACATAGTTCCCACTTTCACTTATCTGGGTAATAAAGTCACGAGTTTTCAAGCAGTGAGACAAAAGAAACTTTTCCCCTTCCTGGCCTCCGACCATTCGCCACCAGTGGCTCACAGTGTCCCGGGCTCTGAGGTGCAGCAGGCTCCAGCTTGCAGCTAATGTTCTAATGGCAAAGACAGCCAGGTCAGCAAACACCTAGGTGAAAAACGTAATGGGAAGTAGTGATGGCCGAGAGGATGACATGCGGTAAAGCAGCATGAGGGGCAAGCAGTGGTTGAACTGCTGTGCAAGAGGCGGGTTTAAGGAGCGCCTCTCTGCAATGGTGATGCTTGAGCAGAAGTCAGAGTGGAGAGCAAGCCTGGAGACATTGGGGGGGGGGTGACTCTAGAGTGTGCCTTTGCGAGAGTGGAGGGTGCTAAGCTGAGGCTGAAAAGTTCAGGAGAAACTTGAAGGCCTTGGTGAGGACTTTAGGTCTTTATTCTGATAATCTTGGAAACAATAGAACATTTTGAGCAGGGAAGTAATAGGACCGGACCACATTCAAACAATAACTGTGATGTTGTGGGTAGATTAGAGGATAGGGGACAAGCTAGCCTGGGAAGCCTTTGCTGGGTCAATTGCATTCATCCATATATGATGAGAAATCAGCATGAATGGTAACAATGAGTATTTCAACCACTTTTTACTTTTTGCTTTCATCTTTAGATCTTATTTTATTTTATTTTATTTTTTTAGTTCTTTCTAATTCTCTTTAAAGTTTTGAATTCCTACTATGTCCCAGGCGCTGTGAAAATCACCTTCTGTATTTTTATCCCTTTTAAAGTCCTTTTGCACAACATAGACTTTTTTTCTTTTTTGTCCCTAAACCAAATTACACATTGTTCCACATATCTCAACAGAATTCAAAAAGAATCAATTGCTTTGGCTTTCGGGTAGTACAAGGCCTTGCTGCCGATCCGAAATGAAACGAAGCGGCGCCGCGGTGACGGCGGACCAGAGTGCTACAGCACCCTTTCTCGGTGACAGCAGACCCAGGCTGGAAGAGATCTGCATAAAGGCTCGAGTTTGTAATCAGCTTCAAGCCTGGACTCTTTCCCACTTGGACAGTACTCGCTCTCTTCTGGCTAAAGTAGGTGATTGGATTGGGAGTATCACACATCAAGCACTGCCGCTAAGAGCTATTAATATGGGTGGAATGATTGAGCAACCAGACTTGGTGGAAAATGTAACTACTCTACGCATTATTATAAATTGTTTTCCAGGCTGCCCTGGCTTCCCTTCAGCCACAAAAGCAGTCAGATCTTTTTTTTTTAAAAGATGCTTCTTGAATATATAGCCATAAAAGTAAGTGAGATTGCTTTAGACTGCTCGGTTAACACTGGAGCCAACCACACATGGAAAGCATTGCCTACCCTGTGCTTGTTTGAATGGTGGTAGGCGTTATTATGCCAGCTTGGCTGTCTGTGAATGGAATGTCTACTTCTGTGCAAATGGACGATCAATCCTTTGACATTATTTTGGGACAGATACATCCAATATAGATATATTTTTTTCCCTCTAAGTACTATTGCTACTATTTTATGTCTCTGTTGTAGTTCATAATGTTCTTGGGTTTTGAAGTTGGATTCTGCTCATCTCTAGTTATCCTCAGACTGCTTTGAAGGGTGAGTGATGGGAAGGGTATGACAGCTGAAGGCCGGACCCTAGGTGCATCTGGGATTGGTTTTAAGAAGGCCAGTTGGCTCTGTTAAAGCTCTTGGACTCTACAAAAGTCTGTCAGTGAAAATTCTTGCTAGTCTGGGCCAAACTCAAATGTTACCCCCTTTTCAAAGACAATATTTTTTATTTGACAGAGAAAGAGGGAGGGAGGGAGAGAGAAAGAGAGAGAGAGAGAAATGGGTGCACCAGGTCCTCTTGCCACTGCAGACGAACTCCAGATGCATGCACCCCCTTGTGCATCTGGCTAACGTGGGTCCTAGAGAATCGAACCAGGGTCCTTTGGCTTTACAGGCAAACACCTTAACTGCTAAGCCATCCCTCCAGCCCAAATGCTACCCCCTTTAAGAAGTGATACTGGAGCAGTTTAGCTCACACAATCACCTCCTTTTCTCAGGGAAAAGGGACAAGAGTGGGTATTTTCTTAGCAACTACCATGTTGAATTGTCACACATCTCATTTAATCTTGTTAACAACTATGCTGTGGGGTAAACATTATTGGGAGATGAAGTGAGGTATACATTGGAGATATGGTTCAGTGCATAAAAGAGCTTCCTGCACAAGCAGGAGAGCCCGACCAAGACCTTTTGAGTGGGATTCCACAGCACCCATGTAAAAAGCTGGGCATGGCCACACCTTCATGTTACTCCTTTGGTAGGGGGTTGGAGACCAGAGAATCCCTGAGACTTTTGAAACATGTAGCTCCTGGCAGAGAGAGAGAGAGAGAGGGAGGGAGGGGGGGGGAGGGAGGCTCGGTCTCAAGGAAATAAACAGCTGAGTGATAGAGGACGACATCTGATAACCTCCTGTAGCTTCCATGTGTATGCATCACATATGCACATTTGCATTCATACCGCACATAGCAGCACACATATACATACATAACACTTATGCACACACAATCAAATCAAGTCAAATAAATAACACACCGAGGAGCATAACCAGAGAGAAGAGGCTCAAGGGAAAGGTAGGCAGAGAGTGGGAGCTTTTTTAATCCTTTACTGAGCTTGAATTGAATTCATTTGTCTCTTATGCCATCCAAAGCCTTCAAGCCGACATGCAAAGTAATCCAAAACAGTGGAAATTTGGTTTAGGTTGTGTATAGCAGAGAAATAATTTGTAAAGTATTTGAATAGTAGATGGGAAGGCAGTTGGAAGACTACTGTAATTACCCAGGCGGGAGATGCTGTGGGTCTGGATTGAGCCAGGCTGGGCAGGAAGAGGAGGCTGTCCATGGTCCACGTGAATCCCAGTGTACCGTTGCCTCTCCCGCCTTGAATGGCTCTTCTCAGAAGGATTCATCTCCTGTCATCTCTTGGTATCACAGCTTAGTCCCAGGCACATGAATCGTCTTTTATTTCACTGCAATATTGAGTCTGCTGCCCATAAACATACTGGAGGGCTTCTGAGTGGTTATGGCTGCAAAACATGTGCATCCTTTTGCATTTGAACTGAGGTGAGAGTAAAAAATTTGCCCAGTTTTCTGTAGTATTCTCGTATGGACAGAATTACCATCTTCATTAGTTGACTTTGGAAGTAGTGGTTCATAGATGAACTTCAGGATTTGTAAGGAGAGTAGGAGAAAAATAATTAGAAGTATTACCAAAATAATTTTTTTTTTTTTTTTTGCTCCCAGGACTCTGTCTATTTACCTTTTTATATCAGTGAGATTGAAATGTATTAGTAAGTGTTAAAGCAATTTAAGTGTTTCAAGTTCTTAACTTTGTGTCCTTGAAGCTTATAATATTTGTGATGGGTAGTTTCACCGCTGTAAATCTGTGTTGACAGGTGTAAACCTACACTAATAAATTAATAACAAGAGGGAGAAAACAAGCCCCAGCTCCAAGGATGCTGGCTTAGCGATAGAAGTAATGTTATTGAGAAAATACAGATCAAATGTCTTCTGGTTGATTTTCTTCCCAGGCTGAACTGTGTGCAGATGTGTTGATGAAATTTGTAATGCTTGGTTTCTGTTCCTTATCTGTGTTTTCACTTATTAAATTTATTCATCACATTTTTTGGCCATTTCTTTATCTAAGAGGTTTGCTTTAAAGGTGAAATAAAAAAAATTAAACAAATATACAGTATCTCTCCTGGGGTTTGTGGTTCAGTTTTCTGCTCTCCACACTTTGAATCTCAGCAATCTATTGATCTTTCAGTTTCTCCTGAAGACTTTAGGCAGCTCAGCAAGTGAGTGCTTTTGTTTTGGGTCTGCCATACTGCATCTCTTACATCTCCTTGAAAGAAGAGAATGTATGTTGCTCATTGTTGATCATCTTCAGTTGCTAGAAACTTTGTTTGGCAGCTGAGAGGAGTCACTTAATCTATGCTGGATGAAGAAGGTTGATGTCCACCCCTCTGGGAGGATGCTCATTTGGAGCATGAGATTTGGTGAGTGTAGGAGATATTAGTAAGCCAAATTGATATTGAATTACTGAGAAAATGAGCACATGCTCCTGATATAACATAAGACATGATGGATTACATATGCTATTAGCCAAAACTAGTGCCTTAAAGAAATCCCTTTTGTGTAGATATTAAAGGATATATCATTTAAATTCTGAATTATTTAAAAATATTTTGTTTACTTTTTATTTATTTGACAGTGACAGACAGAGAGAGAAAGAGGCAGATAGATAGAAAGAATGGGCATACCAGGGCCTCCAGCCACTGCAAAAACACTCCAGATGTATGTGCCACCTTGTACATCTGGCTTATGTGGGTCCTGGGGAATCTAGCCTCAAACCAGGGTCCTTAGGCTTCACAGGCAAGTGCTTAACTGCTAAACCATCTCTCCAGCCCCCTCTGAATTTTTATTATTATTATTGTTATTTTTGTTTTTTTGAGGTCGGGTCTCACTCTAGCCCAGGCTGACCTGGAATTCACTCTGTATTCTCAGAGTGGCCTCAAACTCACGGCAATCCTCCTACCTCTGCCTCCTGAGTGCTGGGATTAAAGGCGTTGTGCCACCATGCCTGGCTGAATTATTTTTTAAATGTCAGTTTTAAATATAAAAGTTTGAAGAACAAGTTTTAATGTACATCTTTTATTTTTAAGAGAGAGAGAGAGAGAGAGAGAGAGAGAGAGAGAGAGAGAGAGAGAGAACGGGCATGCCAGGACTTTCAGCCACTGCGAACCAACTCCAGACACTTGCGCCCCCTTGTGGGCATGTGCAACACTGTGTGCTTGTGTCACTGTGCGTCTGGCTATGTGGGACCTGGAGATTCAAACATGAGTTTGTAGGCTTTGCAGGCAAGCACCTTGACCACTATGCAATCTCTCCAGCCCAATGTCCATCTTTTCTAAGAGCAGAAGCCTCACAGAATCTTCATCATTTAAACAGACAGCTTCCCCAGGCACTCTTCTTGGTGATGTGGCTTTCTTTACCCATAGGTGATTGCAAGGCGGGGGGGGGGGGGGCGGGACAGCCGAGTATTGCTCATCTTCCTGCTCATTGGGGCTGCTCTGCCTCCTCAGGCGAGGCTACCTGGGCTAGAATCATCCCACTCCCCACTATTGTTTGTGCTGCCTGCCTTATGATCACAAGCATGCTGGCTTTAAGGGAACACCCACCATTCTGTAGGCTGCAAGTCTTCATGGGCCTTTGTTCAGATGGGTTCTCAGCTTAGGATCTCAGAAAGCAAGGCTGATGCGATTCAATTGTCAGCAGAGCCCAGTGCTTTGCAGTGCAGCACAGAGGTCTCCAGCTGGGTCTGTTCTCTGGTCCAAAAGCCCCTTGAGTTTTCTTTATTTCCTCGTGTGGCCCAAATCCCCCTAATTTAAATCTCTTGAAATTCAACTTTTTCCTTCCTCTTCTGCCAGAACTCAAAGAAAGTCACCTGCTTTTAAGGGCTCACATGATTATACTGGGCTTACCTGCATACCCCAGTATAATTAATCTCTAAAAGCTGACTAACTGCTAGTGCTCATTGCACGTGCAAAGTCCTTGTGGTCATATAACAGGACATCCTCATGTCTGAGAGATTTGTAATTTTGGGAAGGTAGGTGAGGCATTTCTTTTAAAGGCACTCTGTTAGAAATCCTGCTTACCACTTCTCATGACGAGGAGAACTTTGTGAAAGTAGCTGGTTAGGCTTCTGTAGACAGGAGTGTAGCCTGCTGGCCGTTAACAGAACATGCACCCTGCATGTTGTCCTGATGGTTCTCTCCAGACCTGAAGGAGGTTCTGGAATCGAGACATTCTATTGAGTTGATATCAAAAGAAAGTGCTTGGGGCTGGAGAGATGGCTTAGCGGTTAAACGCTTGCCTGTGAAGCCTAAGGACCCCAGTTCGAGGCTCAGTTCCCCAGGTCCCATGTTAGCCAGATGCACAAGGGGGCGCACGCGTCTGGAGTTCGTTTGCAGAAGCTGGAAGCCCTGGCGCGCCCATTCTCTCTCTCTCCCTCTATCTGTCCTTCTCTCTGTGTCTGTCACTCTCAAATAAATAAATAAATAAAAATTAAAAAAAAAAAAGAAAGTGCTTGGCCAACAATAAATGGAACAAAACTTAGGACATGTTTTATGTGACATATGAACCTGTCCATGGTGTCAACGAGGTTCACGGTCACTCAACTATGTTACTGGACCAATAACACCGTATGTCATGTACATGTGCTTAAAATTGTCATACTGTGGCATAACATTGAATAAAACCATGAATGCATGTCACCGTCAAGTTCCAGGCAGTAGAATGGCTTAGTGTACATTACCACTCTTGGATACAGTTTCTCTTTTCTTTCCTTTTCAGGTGAGGGCAAGTGGGCAAGGAAAAATTCTTCTACCATTAGGTACCAGCGATGGCTATCACTGTCACCAGTGTCCAGGTGACATTCAAGAGAGCTTCTTTTATTTTAGCCACCAAATTCATATAGTACCTTAAAATCCAAAAAATTTGATTAAAGGGCAGCACACATTAAGCATTTGAAAATTTATGGTCAATTTTTTTTTTTTAAGTTTCTAAGTGGTTTGTTAGCAAACAGAAAGCAAGGTTTCTGAAGAATATGCCATTGTGGTGCTGTGAAAACCCATTATGGTCTGATGGGATGCCGGGGAATCTTTGAACTGAGTTGACTTTCATCCTGAAGAACAAAAGTGTGATTGCTACTCATTTTAAAAATGTCACCATGTTATTTCCCCCCAAGGTATTGTTCGTTGATGTGTCCTACAATTGATGGACACTGAAAACTGAGGAAGCATGAGCAATGTCCACACATCAGAAGCACCCTAAGACATTCTCCTATGTATTTGTAGTACATTTTATACAACATGTGTATTTATTGTCTTATAAATATTTTGATTTTCTGTTTTCCAGCTAATTTGTTTTTTTTTTTTTTTTTGTTTTAGAGTAGGCACTTTCATGGAAGTAAAACATGTAATTATTTGGGGCTGAAGGGGTACTTAATACAGTAATGAAAACATGAGTCTTGTTTATTAAAAATTTTAAATAAATGATAGGTAGGATAATATGGATGATGGAAATTTGACTTGATAAGCAAGTTCCAAAAATAACTCTTCACACCACTGTCTGCTATTATGACTGTTGCTCAGATACAGAGATCTTTCTGCCTCTAACACGAATGACAACAGAATATGTTGTGTGTCTTTCCTCAAGAGGCTACTTGTGAGACGAAGATGGTTGGTGTTTGAATTTAATGCACTGAGCCCTTTATAGGTCACCTTTGCCTTTAAAGCACTGTTTGATTTCATTTCGCATCAACTGTATTCTTGAAACAGGAAATCAAATTTTAACATGAATCTGCAACTCGCCCCAGCGCTGCTCCCCTAATCCATATTCTAGCAGCCTTCACTGAAGCAGGAAGCAGAGTCAAACTGTTGCTGTGAAGCTTGTTTCAGGAGCTCAAGAATCCTCTGGGGACCCCTTGATCATGCTTTTCAAAGAGGCCTTTGTCCCTCTCTTCTCCTGTTTCCTGCAAAGGGAGTTGTGTCCAACATGTAAGGACATCACGAGGCCAACAAGGATGTGTGCATTCTCCTCTAAGTGTGACTGTGAAGACTGTCTTTCTGACAACTGCCCTTCCTTCCTTCCTTCTTCCTTCCTTCCTTCCTTCCTTCCTTCCTTCCTTCCTTCCTTCCTTCCTTCATTCCTTTCTTCCTTCCTTCCTTCCTTCCCTCCCCACCACATGGGATGTTTCTCTTCATGCCTCCTGCCTTGCCAAGCTTTATAAGACAAACCATAAGCTGCGATTTAACTATATAATAAATAAAAACAGCCTTCTCATTTTTTAAAAATTATTTATTTATTTATTTATTTGAGAGTGACAGACACAGAGAGAAAGACAGATAGAGGGAGAGAGAGAGAATGGGCGCGCCAGGGCTTCCAGCCACTGCAAACGAACTCCAGACGCGTGCGCCCCCTTGTGCATCTGGCTAACGTGGGACCTGGGGAACCAAGCCTCGAACCGGGGTCCTTAGGCTTCACAGGCAAGCACTTAACCGCTAAGCCATCTCTCCAGCCCCCTTCTCATTTTTTTTAAAGGAATGTACTCTCAGGTCAATTAACATGTTTCATTTTAAGTTTCCTGTGTAACGATCCATCAGATTCTCATTGAAATAATATCTTTGGGCTATATTGTCTGTTTGAAGGTTTTAAATGATTTAATTCCTAACTACCAGGCATCAAAAAAATTAAGTCAATAAAGTTGCCTTGTACTTTAAGTATTTGAGGTTTTAAATATTTTTTTTTTTCCTTTGAAAGGTGGTGCCAGAGGTGAATAAATAAAAACTAAGTTTGTGAGCCGGGCGTGGTGGCGCATGCCTTTAATCCCAGCACTCGGGAGGCAGAGGTAGGAGGATCACCATGAGTTCGAGGCCACCCTGAGACTACATAGTGAATTCCAGGTCAGCCTGAGCCAGAGTGAGACCCTACCTTGAAAAACCAAAAAAAAAAAAAAAAAAAAAAACAACAACTAAGTTTGTATGGATAGTATTGTTACTAATCACAGATATGGATGGAAGGTCAATGTTAGAACATAGATTTAGCACATGTATTTTGGTGAATTTGGGAATAAAAATCACATCACGCATTTCCATTTTACTTGGGGAAGCCGAGAGTTGCTGATTTCCTTCAAAAGCATCAACAAAAGCAAGCTTTTCAACTTCTTAACATTCTTATGGAAATATAACGGTCCTGCTTCCCAGGGACCATGTAGAAAGAGACAATAAAAAGAAGTCTTTAGAAGAAGCCGCAGGAAGTGAACTTTGCCAGTCAAACAATGTAAGAGACAATAAATAGATCATAAGATTCTCTTCTGACAAGATTATTCAACTTGGTCTACATGCACATTCAGATGAGGGCCTTGAGTGCATGCTGAGAGGCAATGGGGGTATAAAACCAAGAATGAACAGAATCTACATGCTTGGTTTTTGTTTTGGCAGTGTCTCTCTGCTCCTCAGATGGTCTAGAAATACTCCTCAATCCCCCTGACTCCGCCTTCGATGTGCTGAAACTGGACATGTACCACCATACCCAGCAGGATCCACATTCCTGCAGCATCTGCAGTTCTACTTGATGGCAAGCAGCCATGTTTTTCAATGCCATGTATTATTCATTATCTAGTCACATGTATAGACATATGCATAAAAAGCAAATGCTTCATTAAATACGTTTAATGTCTTTTAGGGCTCGGGGGATGGCTTAGAGGTTAAGGCATTTGCCTGCAAAGCCAAAGGACCTGGGCTTGATTCCCCAGGACCCATGTTAGACAGATGCACAAGGAGATGCACGCGTCTGGAGTTCATTTGCAGTGGCTGGATGGCCTGGCGTGCCCATTCTCTCTCTCCTCCCCCTTTTCTCTGTCAAATAAATAAATAAAATCAAAATTTTTAAAAATGTGTTTTAAAGTGAAAGAGAGTTTTAAAGACCTTTCTAGCATAAGGCTCTTTTCTGAGGCAGTAATACTTATCCACATGACTGGAAAGTTCTCAGCACTTGGATAAGATGTAAGCGATACCTACTTTCATGGTCTGAAAAGGAAAACGATACTGAGCTTTGGATATTTGGAAATACTGTACACCTAGACTCGAAATAAGGTTTATTTTCCCATTTTCAACTATTTGAGAATATAAAAACCAAACAAAACAAGCGAGGCCATTGTTGAGTACCTATTCAGCGAATGGCAGGGCATAGTAGCAGTGTGGCCAGAGAAGGCAGAAATCATCACAAAGATTGGACGCATCGTCATAAATCTTCAAGTGGAGCCAGATAGGTCCAGCCAGATAGATGGAGCGTGATGTCCTCTAACAGGCTGTGATCGGCAGATAGATAAAAGTCCAGTGCTTCAGGCTGGTCTGGAAGATGAAAAAAGAAAATGATGGCAAGCAGGTAAGATAAATAAGTGCAGTGTATAGGAGGAAGCATTTGGAGATGGTTGATGCTAGAAAAAAACTGAGTCTGCTGGAATAGCAACAGGCAAGAAGAAAGCAGGACTTCTCGTCTCGAAGCATCAGGCCACACACGCATCCTTAGCCCAGGAGGAACCTACAGGGGTGTGGGCCTGAATCTGGGTATGGCTCCCAGGACCTGGCTTCCCTGAGTGCATTGGGGTGGCAGTGACAGCAAGGGTGATGGTACAGTCCCTCGGGAATGACCTCAAGGGCCTGTAGTATTTACCCTGCCCCACAAGCAGATGACTCTAGCGTGCAGAACAGGATAGAAAACAGGGCAGTGATGTTATGGCTCTGGGCGGACAGCAAGGAAAACGACTGGCACTTCTCCAAGTATTGTGCAGCTGCTAACCTGGTTTCAATTTCTGTTTCTGTCTTAAATGAAAATGTCACCTATTTGGTGGCATAATATATGAACATATTCAGACTAAATGCCAATATATACCATGGTGTTTCAATCAATGTGTGTGCTGAAGGATTTGAATTTACAGGGGCTTTTGGAAACAAATCCAACTTTAAGTATGACAGGAAATTAATATTTAGGTAAGGAATATTAGTATATTCTACTATGAGGTATATGCAAATTTAGAATAGGACCACTCCATTTTTTCAAGCCAGTCTAGGGATAAGAACCAAATCTGGTTGGAATGAGAATATTGTATTAAAAATTAGTCTACTAGGGCTGGGGAGATGGCTTAGTGGTTCAGCTCTTGCCTGTGAAGCCTAAGGACCCGGTTCGAGGCTCGATTCCCCAGCACCCACGTTAGGTAGATGCACAAGGGGGTGCACACATCTGGAGTTCCTTTGCAGTGGCTGGAGGCCCTGGTGCACCCATTCTCTCTGTATATCTGCCTCTTTCTCTCTCTGTCTGTTGCTCTCAAATAAATAAATAAAAATAAACTAAAATAAATTTATTAAAAATAATTAGTCTATTAGGATAGTGGAATCCAGGCTTTCTTCACAGAAAATGTGGGGCGAAGTGCATCCTGTCTTGTTCTCGGGGGAGCTGGGGACAAGTACATACTCTAGGAAAGACAGGCAGCCCAGCTGGACAGGCCCTGGGCAATGACACTCTCTGATGCTTTCTTTAAAGTCCCACTGGTATTAAGCATTTGCTTGCTAATGCTAAACTCTAGCTCTGTGTGGGAACTGGGATCAGAAAAACGCACCCCTTCCCTTCCCCATCCGGTGGCTGCTCTTGGGACTCAGTAAGCTGCCTTTTCACGAGAGGGTCTGCTTTGTCCATGCCTGGCAATAGCCGTCTGGAATCTTGCCTCTGGCAGCTGATGACTCCAAGTGTTCAGGCCTGTCATGAAGCTCTCCAGGAGAAGCGTCAGGCTGTCATCAGTGATTAGGCAACCCCCTGCCCTCCCCTGACAGCCAACACACAGGCCAGTCACTGAGTACTTTTCTCTGCCAGGCCTTGCAATGGCATGCCTTGGTAGGAATTGAGGAAAGAAACACATTTGGAATCCAAATCAAGGCCTTCGCTTGTTCTCCTACCTACTTGGCCTACTTCTTTGGCTCACTTTGTGGTTTATATAACGTTTGCATAGTTTTCACGCTTTCATGATTTTCATGGAGTCATTGATTTCTTCAGAAGGACTCTTTTTGGGTAGTCCTCTCCTCAGTCTCATGTTTGCCAAGGAACTGAATGCACCAAGAGTTTGTGGAAACGTGATGGCCAGTCTTGTAGTCTCACACAGGACTTAGCTCCAGTCCTCCTTCCTGGAGAACAGCAGGTACCTCCAAGCAGTGCTTCTTTGCCATAGGAGGGAGACAGGACCACGCCTTCATCAGAAATGAGACAGATCTGTAGTGTGGCATGCAGGATTTGCAGTTTTGCCCAAGGCTCTGATGATGACTTCATATCCAATATATTTATTTTTATTTATTTATTTGACAGCAGCAGACAGAGAAAGAAGCAGATAGAGAGAAATAGAGAGAATGGGCACGCCAGGGCCTCCAGCCACTGCAAACGAACTCTGGACATGTGCGCCCCCTTGTACATCTGGCTAACGTGGGTCCTGGGGAAATGAGCCTCGAACCGGGGTCCTTAGGCTTCACGGGCAAGTGCTTAACCGCTAAGCCATTTCTTTGTTGTGATGATTAGGATTGAACTTGAACAACTTTGATGACATCACTTTTATCTCCTCTTCTAAGTGTTCCTATCATTATTTTTGCCCCAAACTGACGTCTAATATGTTTCTCTAATAGGCATTTGTATGTAGCTGTATTGTATCTACTTTGCCTTTTTGAGGAACCGTCTCCCATTCATTCCCTAAATGCAGAGTGGGACAAATGACCCAGTTATGATGTTCATGTTTCACAAGCCCTTGTCATCAGTTCTCAACAAGTAAACTGCATATTTCATGACTCAAACTAGGAAGCTTCAAGCTTCATTAAATGGATTCGGGGATACATAAAGATATTAAGATCAGTGGCTCATTAGTTTTGCTTTGTAGACTTTCTACACTGTTATGTCAGTTTAGTTTCTTTGTTAGTGATCTTTATTATTTGACTGAAGGAAAGAGTAGATGCTCTTGAAAGGAAGAGATGATGGCAGAGACCTGTGTGGCAGAATTTTCTACAGTGGGGTAGAATGGCAGGAGAACAGGGGCATGAGATGCAAAGGCAGCTTGGTTCTCACTGCCTGTAGGTAAGCTTCCTAAGGGTTTCTGAGAAAATAAGGATAACCTTAGGTGTGAGACTTGGACAAAGCATATTGAGACCAGAAAACTCTTAAGACTCAAGCCCTAAGATGAACAAAACAGGCCTAGGAGGTGTTTCCTACTGACTTGGGACTGTGTGAGAACAGGCGTTGCTTCTAGGCACCGTGTGGAGGCTCAGAATCCGTCCCAAACTCAAGGACAGCCTTGTACATTCTAGGAAAGCCCTACAGGTACAGTGCTCTTGAGGTAGCTAGTGCCCTTTTGAACCTTAATTATACCTTTTAAATTGAAATGATTGGTCCCCAAACTCTAGTTTTATGTGGTTTATTTTGTGATGGAAGACTAAAATATAATAAAACCTCCTCAGAGTAATCTAACTGGGAAGCAGTTGACATTCTCTTCATTCTCTGACTCTTGGTCCTACCCACATTGCTTCCAACTCTCCTCTTCCTCTACACTGAAGGCCTTCCAGCCTCCTGACTGACCTATGAAGTGAAAACACGGTGGCCTCGATGGGAAGAATGAAGCTGCCATGTGAAGTCCAGAGGCGTCTCTGGAGAAAGCAGGGCAGTTCATGCTTTTAATTCAGGAAGTTTACATATGGTAAAACATAACAGTCTTTAAAATTTTTTTTAAATTTTAACTTATTTATTTGAGAGTGACAGAGAAAGAGGGAGAGAGAGAGAGAGAGAAAGAGAGAGAGAGAGAGAGAGAGAGAGAGAGAGGGAGGGAGAGAGAGAGAATGGGCGCGCCAGGGCTTCCAGCCTCTGCAAACGAACTCCAGACGCGTGCGCCCCCTTGTGCATCTGGCTAACGTGGGACCTGGGGAACCGAGCCTCAAACCGGGGTCCTTAGGCTTCACAGGCAAGCACTTAAGCCAAGCCACCTCTCCAACCCATAAACAGTTTTTTCTTAAAAGGAAAAACCATTTTGATTTGAGAAGAGATTTTATAGCATGTGGTTATGAATGATCTATGGAGACAGGTCAAAGCAAGATTTGGATATCTCAGAAGTTTAAACAGCAGTGGTTATCAAACAGTATTTAGAAGGGGATTAGTAGCCACATAGAAAGAGATACATCTGCTTAACTGAAAGCTCGAGACAGTCTTCAAATGCGTGTTCATGATAGTGAGCTAGGAATGGGGACAAAGCCTGAGCTGCAATTAGAAGTAAAACCAGTGCTGGGCTTGGCTGGAAATAGTGTAGATGAGTAAAAAGACACACTTGCCACATAATGGAGAAGTGAGGACCGCGGGGAACCAATAAGATGGCCTTTCCTAAGCAGGAATTCAGATTTTCACATAACCTCGAACACTTCAAAGTCATCATACAAGCGAAGCAAATGTGTTTCCGGGTTGGATTTGTCCAGTGGACCACCAGTTTGCAGCTCTAGGTACACCCTTCCTGTACTTTGGGGGCGATCTTGTGACTTGCTCAGGACCATGTAACTCATCAGAGACGGAGCCTGATGAATACCTCAGGTCCACTCTGCCTCGCCCTCCTCCTGCGCCATCCTCTGAGCTGCTTTGTGATGGAGCTGACACAACTCGTGGAACTGGGGAAGAGGGATCGTGAAGGGAATTAGGCCTGTGATATTTGTAGTTAGCTCCCAAAGCTCCCAGTTTAGGGTTTAGCACTCATAACGCCTCAATCAAGATTACCTCTATCTAGCTGGGCGTGGCGGTAAATGCCTTTCATCCCAGCATCTGGGAGGCAGAGGTAGGAGGATCAATGTGAGTTCGAGGCCACCCTGAGACTCCATAGTGAATTCCAGGTCAGCCTGGGCTAGAGTGAGACCCTACCTCGAAAAAACCAAAAGGAAAAAAAAAAAAAAAAGATTACCTCTATCTGGGCTGGAGAGATGGCTTAGTGGTTAAGCGCTTGCCTGTGAAGCCTAAAGACCTCTGGTCAAGGCTCGATTCCCCAGGATCCATGTAAGCCAGATGCACAAGGTGGCACATGCATCTGGAGTTCATTGGAGGGGCTGGAGGCCCTGGCGTACCCATTCTCTCTCTGCCTCTTTCTGTCTCTTTTCTGTCTGTAGCTCTCAAATAAATAAATAAACAAAAAAATTTTTAAAGGTTAGTTCTATCTGATATTATTGAAATCATGTGGGTTAATGAATAAAATAGTGAGAAAGGGAAAGAAGCAAAAGAGACATTACCACACCTTGGGGAGGCTGCATAATTAACAATGGGAGCCAGATAATTAATTAGCAGAGACGGCACCCAAGGAGGAGTGAGGAGCAGCCAGGAAGCTTCATGAATTTCCTGCCTTTACCTTTGCTCTAATTACAGCTTTAGGCTGTGAATGTTTTAATTTGTGGATAACTTTCAGCCCTTTAATAAATTTCTTCCCCATTTTCTGCTGCTTTAAATTTACAGCCTCCTAAGATAGTGTAGTCTTTGGAGAATTTCTCTTTTTCCTGTAGTAGAAATTGGATAGATTGAGTAATTTGGGCTTAGATTTCTAAGAAGACACAGTTGTGTTTTGAGATTATCCTCCATTAGTGATTAAGTGTCTCCAGGATAAGTAATTGGTGCCATTTGCATGAGGCTGGTCAGGAGAGATGTCCTGGGAAAGCCTCCTCCTTGGGACGTATGCGTCTTTGTGTGCACAGAATCTGGTAGGGTTTTGTTAGTCGGTTTTTAGCTCAGTATATGAGGTAACAGACTTCGTTACTTCATTCTCGTTTGTTCCCTGCTCTCATTGCCCTCTCCTATGCTCCCTTCTTCCTCTGTGGTTACGCACACACACACACACACACACACACACACACTGTTGGCCCTTCTGTTATTTTGCTTAACAATGATTTCCAGTGGCATCCATGTCCCTGCAAATGTCATGATTTCACTTTCCTTTATAGCTGCATAAAATCCACGGTGTATATGTACCACTTCTCTTTATCTGATTATGGACATCTAGGCTGGTTGCATTCCCTGACTCTTGTGAGCAGGTCGTCCCGTGGCATGCTACTTAAAGCCCTTTGGGTATATGCCTGTGCAGCGTAGCTGGGTCCTATGGAGTTTTATTTTTAGTCTTTTTTTTTTTTTGAAGAAACTTCATAATGATTTCCAAAGTGGCTGTACAAATTTACACTTCCAATAGCAGTTAATAAGGATTCTTCTTGCCTCACAACTGCACCAGCATTTGCTGCCTGACTTTGAGATGATGGTCATTGTCACTAGGGTGATAGGGAATCCCAAACATGGTTAATTTGTGTTTTCTTGGTGGCCGAGGATATTGGACGTTTTTTCAAGTATTTGTTGGCAGTTTGTATATCTTCTTTTGAGAACTGTCTATTGATTCAGCTCATTACCCCATTTGTTGATCGGATGATTTTGGGGTTGCTTTTAGTGCTTCATTTTTATATTCTTTATATATATTCTAGACATTAATTCCCTGTCTGATATATAGTTAGTTGGCAAACTGTTTCCAGCTGTGTAGGCTGTCTGCTCACCCTAGAGATGGTTTCCTCTGCTATGCCGTAGCCGGGTAATTTCTCGTAATCTCATTTGCCAAGTTTTGGTATTATTCCCCATTCTGTTGGCATTCTTTTCAGGAAGTACTTGACTATGCCAATATCTTGAGGTATTTTATCTCTGTTTAAGTTTCAAAATGTCAGATCTTACAGTGAGGTCTTTGCTCCTTCATGAATTGGGTTTTGCATAGGTTAAGACACAAGGCTCATTCTTTTACACGTGGAAATCCAGCAGCACTTGTTAAAGGTCTATCTTTTCTTCAATACATGTTTTTGACATCTTTGTCAGTGATTCGGTGTCTAGAGGTGTGTGAGTTTATTTCTGAGTGTCGTGTTCTATCTCGTTGCCCTACCTGTCTGCTTGGGCCTGTACCAGGCCATTTTTTTTTTAAACAACTATGGCTTATAGCATAATTCGAGATCAGGTATTATATCTCTAGCTTTGCTCTCTCTGACAAAGATTGCTGTGGCAATTTAGGATCTTTTGTACTTCCATAGAAGTCTAAGGATTATTTATTCTAGCTCTATAGAGTGACATTAGGAATTTGATGGGGATTGCGTGGAATATATTAAGTCACTTTTGTTAATATAGCTATTTTCACAATATCAATTCTGCCAGTTTATGAGCATGGGAAGTCTTTCCTCCTTATAGTATCTTCTTTAATTTCTTTCTTCATTGTCCCTCCTTATTGGTGTTTTCATTATAGAGTTCTTTCACCTCTGGTTTGGTTTATTCCTAGGTTTTTAATTTATTTACTCATTAAAGCTATTAGTAATAGGTAATTTCCCCCCCTCTTGTTTTGCTTGTGACAGGTTCATTATGGGTATACAGAAAAGCTACTCATTTTATATATATATATATATTGATTTTTGTATCCTGCTACTATGCTGAAAGTTAACCAGTCTGAGACTGCTGGTAGTCAATTTATGATTGTCTAAGTATAGGGTCATGCGGTCTACAAATTGGAATAATTTTATTTCTTCTACTCCTATTTGTATCTCTTGTATTTCTCATGTCTTGGCTCTAAGTCTTTGAACACTATGTTGAATAAGAGTAGAGATAAATAGACATCCTTGCCTCACTTCAGATTTGAGAGAAAATGCTATTTCTCCTCAATTTAGAACAGTTGGTTATAGGTTTGATGAGGTATATTGCTTCAATTTCAAGTACTTATTATGAGGGATATCACATCTGTAAGTGCTTTTCGTTGAATCAATTGGGATGATCATTTGACTTCTGCCCTAATTCTATTTATGTGCTCTTATTGATTTCAATATGTTGAATCAAACCTGCATTGCTGGAAAAATGAAACCAACTTGGTCATGGTGGATGATATTCTCAATATATGTGTGAATTTGATATGCCAGAATTTTATTTGGAATTAAAAAAAATTGTTGTTATTTTTATTTATTTATTTGAGAGCAACAGACAGAGAGAGAGAGGGAGGGAGGGAGGGGGAGAGAGAGAGAGAGAGAGAGAGAGAGAGAGAATAGGTGCGCCAGGGCCTCCAGCCACTGCAAACGAACTCCAGACATGTGCGCCCCCTTGTGCATCTGGCTAACGTGGGTCCTGGGGAATCGAGCCTTGAACGGGGGTCGCTTCACTGCTAAGCCATCTCTCCAGTCCAGATGACTTCTTTTTTTATGAGAGAGAGAGACAGAGAGAGAAATATACATATAGAGAGAATTGGTGTGCCAGGCCCTCTAACTACTGAAATCAAACTCCAGATGTGTGTGCCATCTTGTGCGCATGCATGGCCTTGTGCATGTGTCACCTTGTGCATCTGGCTTACGGGGTTCTTTCTGGGGAGTTGAACCTGGGTTCTTAAGCTTCACAGGCAAGTGCCTTAACCACTAAGCAATCTCTCCAGACCACAATGGCTTCTTAAAATGAGTTTGGTGGTGTTCCTTCCCTTTCTAGTTCTCGGAACAAGTTAAGGAGCCTTGGCTACCTCTCCTTTTAAAGATTTGGTGAATCTCAGTGGTGACCCCATTCGCCCTGGGCTTTTCTTTATAGGGAACCATTTTATTGCTGCTCCAGTCTCTTTGGTTGTTAATGCATGTGTCTAAGTTGTTTTCATCCCTTTGTTTTAATTTATTAGGCCGTATGAGTCTAGTTACTCATCTATTTCTTCTAGATTTTGTAATTTAAGTTTCCAAGCTCTTCCCTAATGATTCTCTGAATTTCACTGGTTCCTGCAGCACTAACTCCCTGTTCTCATCTGTAATTTTATTAGTTTGTGTCTTTTCTTTCTTTCTTTTTGTTAGTTTAGCTGGGGATTTGTCAATCTTGTACGTTTTCCAAAGAAAAAAAATTCGATGATTCTATGTACTGTTCTTTTCATCTGCATTTCAATGACTTTTTTACCTTGAACCTTATTATTTCTTGCCATCTATTGCTTTTGAGTTTGGTGTTTTTTATTTGATTCATTCAGATTTTCATATCTAATGTTTCTATTTTTTTCTCAAAATCTCAATTATGTTTCTGAATTTTTCTTCCATGTTACTGCTTTTTTGCCAAACATTTTGCTGATTTTCTCCTATGTTTTACTGACCGTTTCCTCCACACTGCTGACTTCCCTCTAGATTCTGGATTGAATTTATCTGCTTGCTTGTACCCCCTTTCATGCCATTGGTTACTTTAGCCAAAAGCTTTTGAAATCTTCACTGGGCACTTTACCTATTTCAGTACCTTTGAGTTCACTTATTGAGGGGTCATGTGAACTTTTAGGGCAGTCATTTTGCCTTGGTTAATCATGTCATGTTTCCATGTTGTGATTTTTATATCTGTTAGTGTGGCTATCTGCTCTATTTTTGTGGAGGAGGGGAATGGCTTCTTATTGAGCAGTTCTCTCTCTCTCTCTCTCTCTCTCTCTCTCTCTCTCTCTATCTATCTATCTATATATGTATCTGGAACTTTATGTTGCCAAGTTTTGGGCAAAACACACAAAAACAAACATATAAACATCGTGGACCAAGATGACCCAAGCACATAAATTCCAGGTGTACCCTAAGAAAGTAAACTTAGGTGAAAAGTTTCCATCCTCTCTTTGAGATGTAAGGCTCAGTAACACAGAAGATCAAAGAAGCTTTTTACATAGATCTACAGCAGATAATTATTACCATGTTTTTTTAAAATTTTCTTTTAGTTATTTGAAAGTGACAGAGAGAGAAAGAGGCAGATAGAGAGAGAGTGGGTGCGCCAGGGCCTCCAGCCACTGCAGATGAACTCCAGACACATGCGCTCCCTTGTGCATCTGGCTAATGTGGGTCCTGGGGAATCGAGCCTCGAACTAGGGTCCTTAGGCTTCACAGGCAAGTGCTTAACCACTAAGCCATCTCTCCAGCCCCCATGTTTTTTATTTTATTTTTTTTACTTGCAGCCATTTCTTTTAAAGAGTCATTTATTTTCAAAATGCTTGATAATATGCACTTAATCTGCATATTTCATAAAATCATTTCTATGCAAAGTATTATTGTCTATTGCCAGTCTTTTCTATTGTCTATTACAGTACTGCCTTTTTTATTAGTTATGTACATAGTGTGCAAACAGCCATGTTGGTACCATCATTAGCCTCCTCCCTGCCCTCCCCCCTCTGAAGGGATTCTCCTCATTGGGGATTATAGGTCTTGCATTGTGGGGATAGCCATCAGTTATGGGAAAGAGGCAATGTCTCTGTGCATAATGTCCCAATTTGTGGCTCTAACAACCTTTCTGCATCCTCTTCCATGAATTGCCCTGAGCCATGTTGGGTTCGTTTTAGGTCTACTTTAGTGATGAGGTCTTAGGAGCCTCTGTGTCTCTGGATCTCTGGTTTGGTAGGAGTTGAGTGTTCTCTGTGTCTGTCTCCTTCACCCTTGTGCTGGTACCAGGTTCACCAAGAAAGCAGCACTCTTGCTCATTTCCCCAATTACTCTATGGTTTCAGCTGGGGCCCTGGTGAGGTGTGATGGGCTGATTGTCTCCTCAGGATCTTCATCCGTCTGAAAAAGAGAGGCAGGTTCTACAATGAAGAGTGAAGTCAGCACCAGATAAATGGGACAACCATTGTTATTTTAAAGGGAATTTAATAGGTATAGACCCTCTTGTAGCCCAAGATTGGTGGGGCTTGATATTGGAGAGTGAACTCAATTTTTGGATATAGTTCTGACTTGTTTCCCAATTCCAGCTATGGGTTCCTTTCCACTGAGCAAATCCATCAGCCAATTTGAGAGCAGTTGGTTACCCACCATGACTGTGTGCCACTATTGCACTTGGGTGAGCATCATGTTAGGTTGTTTGCTGCTGAGTGGCTTAGACCATGAGTTGCTTGGAAAGATGTTGGTCATTTTCCCCCAGTCGCTCATGTAGCACCTTCTGGCACTAGTCAAGCTAACTGTCTGGGCACTGACTCTCTTCTAGATTCCAGCCAGGTCTCTCCATGTTATGTGCCAATGACATATGGTGCCTTCAGCAGTAGGGTCTTACCATTAACTTTTAATATTTTATTGTTTGACAGAGAGAAGGAAAGAGAGGGGGGAGAATGGGCGTGTTAGGGCCTCCAGCCGCTGCAAATGAACTCCAGATGCATGCGCCCCCTTGTGCATCTGGCTAACAGGTCCTGGGGAATCAAACTCAAACCTGGGTCCTTTGGCTTTGCAGACAAATGCCTTAAAAGCTAAGCCATCCCTGCAGCCCCTTACCATTAACTTTTGGTGGGTCATCAAGCTGAGTAGTTCACTCTTAAGGGCTCAATACCCACGAGCACTCTGCAAGGAGAAAACGAACTGCTTTTAGAAATAGCTTCTGCTTCTCCTCCCACCACTGAGACTTCCTATCTTTGTTTCTTGTCTTTGACCCTGCTGTTTTTTCAGGCATCCTTTCCCTTCCACTGTGAATTCCTGAAGCTCTTCCTTTCCTCCACTGGAGCAGAGTTTATTTTTACCTATTCTGACTTGAAAACCCAGTCAGTATCTACTCTGCTTTCTTACCCACATGTCAGATGTCTACTAATTCTGCTTTTAGTTCTTTAAAAATTTAACAAATTTATTTATACTTATTTATTTATGAGAGAGAGAGACAGATAGAGATAGAGACAAAGAGAGTGAGAGAGAGAGAAAGAATGGGCATGCCAGGGCCTCCAGCCACTGCAAATGAACTCCAGACCCATGTACCACCTTATGTATCTGGCTTATGTCAGTCCTGGGGAATCAAACCTGGGTCCTTTGGCTTTGCAGGCAGTGCCTTAAGTGATAAGCCATCCCTCCAGCCTCCTTTGAAAATATTTTTATTTATTTATTTGTGATAATTCATATGGGCAGTGCAAACAGACTCCAGATGCATGTATCACTTTGTGCATCTAGTATATGTGGGTACAAGAGAATCAAACCCAGACTATTAGGCCTTGCAAACAAGTGCCTTTAACTGCTGAGCCATGTCTCTAGTCCCTGTCTCTAATTTTTATTATTTTTAATTTTTAATTAATTAATTAATTAATTTATTTGAGAGCGACAGACACAGAGAGAAAGACAGATAGAGGGAGAGAGAGAGAATGGGCGCGCCAGGGTTTCCAGCCACTGCAAACGAACTCCAGACGCGTGCACCCCCTTGTGCATCTGGCTAACGTGGGACCTGGGGAACCGAGCCTCGAACCGGGGTTCTTAGGCTTCACAGGCAAGCGCTTAACTGCTAAGCCATCTCTCCAGCCCTTTTTTTAAAATTTTTATTTATCTATTTGAGAGTGACAGACACAGAGAGAAAGACAAATAGAGGGAGAGAGAGAGAGAGAATGGGCACGCCAGTGCTTCCAGCCTCTGCAAACGAACTCCAGACACGTGTGCCCCCTTGTGCATCTGGCTAACGTGGGACCTGGGGAACTGAGCCTTGAACCGGGGTCCTTAGGCTTCACAGGCAAGCGCTTAACCGCTAAGCCATCTCTCCAGCCTCCCTGTCTCTAATTTTTAAGGAGCAGTAAGTCTTTCCTTACTATTTCTGGTATTGGTTTTATTTATTTATTTATTTTTTGGTTTTTCGAGGCAGGGTCTCACTCTGGCCCAGGCTGACCTGGAACTCACTATGTAGTCTCAGGGTGGCCTCGAACTCACGTCGATCCTCCTACCTTCGCCTCCTGAGTGCTGGGATTAAAGGCGTGCACCACCACGCCCGGCTTGGTACTGGTTTTAAATGAGAAAATTAGAATACATTTTATTAGACACAGTTTAAAGTTCTGATAAACCCCTAGAAGTTCAAGTTTTTGACTTAATGCTCCAGATGGGATTTGACTAGTGAGCACCATGGAAAGACTTTTGGGGACTGGGTAGATTGTTTAGTACTTTCTCTATGAATTTTACTTATCATATTAATGGTATATAATTATTTTCTCCTGGCAATTATCACAACAGAGCTGAAATGATTATATAGTCAGTGGCACTGGGTTAAGATCATGCATTGGTAACTGTGTGCATTTGATTATATAATCTTACAATAAGCCAATTTAGTGAAAATGGGATGTGGTCATTAAAAAGCAAAAAAAAAAATAAAATAAATATTGCTATTTATAAATACTTAACCATGTCTTTATGCAACATTTTTATTTCCCTTTTAGTTTAAGGCACATGTAAAAGATCTATGCATTTCAATAAGAAAATGAGTCCTTGACTGCTATCAGCTGATGCTGCTGTAACCAAAAAAATAAAAATAAAAAATAAAAATGAGAGTATCCTATTCCATCTCCCTGCAGTGAAAAATGCCCCACAGAGCAGACTTGATATCTTATCTTTCCATCCAGACTGTGAGTCTTATAAATACATAGCCTGATTTTAATCTTTTTTTTTTTTTTTTTTCCTGAGGCAAACCCAACAGACTGGCCTTTTCTTCTGTGCATGTACGAAAGAGATTGAGAGTAAGATAGATAGGTGGGGAGAGAGAACTGGCTCACCGGGGCCTACCGCCACGGCAATCAAAGTCCACACGAGTGTGCCCCCTTGTGCCCACGGGTGACCTTGCGTGCTTGTGTCACTGTGCATCTGGTTTACATGGGACCTGGAGTGTCAAACATGAGTCCTCAGGCTTCACAGGCACGTGCCTTAACCACTAAGCCATCTCTCTATCCCCACAGCATGATTTTATAGTTGTCACTCAACTTTTGTTTTCACGTTACATGTGACAAAAATTCTTTTCAAGGTCTTATAAATAACGTGTAAATGGACAATGTTGCTTCACCTCACATCTGTCGTCTTCTTGGAGCCACTGAGAGTCTTTTGACTGAACACAGATCGATGCTGTGAATCTGGGAGTTAGAAGAGAGAAAACATAACCCGTCACTTGGATGTGAATTGCTGATACGACAGATCAAAGATAGTGTTGATCATGCTCTTTTTTTTTGGAAGTCCTGAGGCTTGAACATAGGGCCTTGCACATGCTGGGCAAGGGTTCTACCACTGAGATGCAGTCATAGCCTGATAATAGATTTTTGAAAACAAGTTCAAAACTGTCAGGAGTACAGATCTCTATTGTGTTCTGAGAAGGATAAATATTTGAGATGAAGCATTAAGAGTCTAGGTTCTTTTCCTTTTTTTGGGGGGGGGGTGGAAGAGGAAGGGGATGTTTATATTCCTTTGATAGTCTCATGAAAATTACATATTTTCAAAAGAAGAAATCTCCATAAAGGCACATACGTAGAATTTTGTAGAATTCTCAGCTTATTTAGACAACTTGAATATTTACTCACTAAATATTTATCTGAATTGTTATGGTTTTAGGCAATATGTTAGAAATCCTTGCAGATAATTATAAAAATTTGACTTAGTTCTCTGTGTTATTTGTCTGCCCCAGTATATCTCCCTATCTTAGATGTCATGAGATATTGACTGTACTAATCAGTGTTGCCTGGCTTTTGTGTCTGTCTGTTAATTCAAAGCTCTGTCTCCTGCAGACCTTCCCTCTCCCAGATATCTGAAGTTCTGGAGATGATGCAGTTGCAGTTATAGACAGACAAGCCAGGTGATACCAATGCTGAGCCTATCTGTCATTGCCACCTCTGCTGGTCCTGGCGGAGTATCCTTCTGCTGATGGATCAGAACTTTTATGAATCCAAGACTACTCTTTCTAGAATTTTCTTGATTTCAGGCTATTTGGGAAAAATATGTTTTTCCGTCTGTATAACTGACATTACAACTAGATGGTTACTACTGAATTATGAATTAAGGGGCTTTACCAAGAGAGAGCTTTGATATCTAATTGTCTTAGTCACTTTAATTGCTGTAACTAAATGATTGATAAGAAACACCTACAGGAAGGAAAAGACTTATTCCGGCTTATGTTTCAGGAGCAGGAGGCCAGCTGTTCATGTTGCATTCATCGCCCGGAAGCAGAGAGTGAAAGGAAGTGGGGCCATGCTATGGAAACCTCAAGGCCCCCTCCCCCATCAAGTGACCTACTCCCTCCAGTAAGGTTCTGCCTCTTAAACGTTTAACACCCTTCTCAAATAGGAACACTAGCTGCTGGCCAAGTGTTCAAACACACAAGCCCATGTGAGGCATTCCATATTCAAACCACAACACTCATTTCCCCCTGTCATTAACCCAACGCCACAGTGCTAAATAGCAAACCAAAAGATGCTGAATTGTGCTCAGACTTCTCCTCCTCTCACTACTGAAACTTGTCTCTGGTCCAGTGGCATTTACCTCACTATTTCTTTCGCTGGTAGCTGTTTAGGGATGCGTAGTACGTTATTGGGGGCTCTCAGAATTGCTGTTCAGCAAGAAATACAGTTGTCATTGACAAAAAGTAGGAGATCTAAGAATAATGCTGACAACAGGGTGACCATTACGACTTAAGCATTTATATTTTCATGGGATGTTTTGAAGAACTCGTCTTTGTATCTTTGCTTTATCCGACCAACAACAAATGCCTCTTCATTCTCCTCTGTCCTGCCTCTGAACTGGTACTGAGTTGTGAAAAAGGACGTTAGGCAAACTCTAGGTTTTTGTTGGAAACAAGCTCTAG
The DNA here is from genome assembly GCF_020740685.1 of Jaculus jaculus. Classification (NCBI taxonomy): domain Eukaryota; kingdom Metazoa; phylum Chordata; class Mammalia; order Rodentia; family Dipodidae; genus Jaculus; species Jaculus jaculus. Next base: position 59,845,179 of record NC_059115.1, read on the forward strand.
GCTGTTTTTGGAAACAAGTACCATCTTTATTGCAAATAACTCCATAAAGTCTCTGAAATAAATTAGAGTCAGAATGATCTTTCTGTCATGACTCCATTTTTCATTGAATTCATTTTCAAATATCAGAATAAAATATGATTCTGGAGCTGGCGAAATGGATCTTGTAAAACAGGCTGGGGTTTAATTCCCCAGTATCCACATAAAGGCAAATGCACAAAGTGGGACATGCATATGGAGTTTGTTTGCAGTGGCAAGAGGCCCTGGTGAGTCCATACTCTTTCTTTTTAAGATAAATTTCATACTATTTTAAAATATGATTATGAGGGCTGGAAAGATGGCTTAGCAGTTAAGCAATTGCCTGTGAAGCCTAAGGATCCCAGTTTGAGGCTTGATTCCCCAGGGCCCACGTTAGCCAGATGCACAAGGGGGCGCACACATCTGGAGTTCGTTTGCAGGGGCTGGAAACCCTGGCATGCCCATTCTCTCTCTCTCTCTCTCTCTGTCTGTTGCTCTCAAATAAATAAAAATAAACAACAGAAAATTAAAAAAATATATGATTATGAAATAATACTTCATTTTAAAGCTTAGTATGCAGTGTATGGGGAAAAAGCCTCACATATTTCTTGTTGTCATTTGAGAGCACATAATAGATTCATCACAACCTTGGAGACACATTGTAAAAATGCCAATATTTCTTTTTTTAAAAAAAAAATATTTTATTTTTATTTATTTATTTATTCGGCAGAGAAAGAGGGGGAAAGGGTGAGAGAATGAGCGCGCCAGGTCTTCCAGCCACTGCAAATGAACTGCAGACCCATGTGCCACCTTGTGCATCTGGTTAGCGTGGGTCCTGAACCCTGAAGCCGCGTGAAGCTGTAGGGAAGCCAAGACCACAAGCCTCAGGCTCATCTGCTGGGCCACCTCCACCCGCCAGGGGTTCCTCACTCTTGTTACTGCTGAAGTGGCACTGAATCCCAGACCAGGCTACTAGAAGCCTGCACGGCTGCCTGGGCTATGCCAGAGAAAGGCAGTGTTCCTCTCTTGGTGTCCTTGGGTTCCACCTGCCTTGTTATCACTTCGGTCATCTAGGGACCTGGGAAATAGGTGACAAATAGGTGTGACTATCCCTTCCTCTTTGCTCTTCTTCCTTCTGTCACAGAGAGTTTCTGCTACTTCCTCTCACAGCATGGAAGACTTTGGGATGCTCATGGCAAGGACAGTACCCGACATCATGATTAAGGTGGTAGAGACTAAGGGTAAAGAAAGAAAAGCCCATCATCTAAAAAAATTTCAAAATAGCACCCTTGAGAATAAAATTATATCCTAGTGACTATCATTTCCCTATCCCACATATAATCCTTGAAGAAAATAAAAACAGGGATCATATGAAATATAATAAGACATCTTGTTTTGAATCTCATCTTTATCTTTTTATTGAAGTCTCAAAATAATAATATTTTATTGGAGACACTTGACATGCTCTGCATTTATTTCTTCATTTTTTTCTAAGTATTATTATTATTTTTTTGAGCATGGCAAGTCTTTGAGCCAGCTTTCCCTCTAGCCTCTGCTTCTTGGGAATCCCTGTCCAATTTTTTCCTGGGTGTCCCTCATTGAGGGTGTTGGGGGGTGGGTGGGTGATGGGGAGGAGACTCACGTGAGGACTCTGCTTCCACTTACTTGAGAACATATGGCCCTGTTCTGCTCTGGAAATGTTTGGTGCAGGGTCTGCAGGGAACCTTGTTGCTGTGGCTCGTGGGGACGCCGGTCCTCTCTTGGGTGGTTGCATCTTGTCTTGTCACGGCCACACTCACTACATGTAGATGTACCCACACTGAGCCAATGCGAAACAGCAAGGAGGCAAAAAATTAAGTCTCTTGGGGCTTTCTGGCCATAGAAACCTTTAAATATGTGCTTGCTATTCTTAACAGTTTCATCGTGGGCCATGAGAAAGGGCAAATCTAATCTTGTACTCAGAATCTAACCTAAGCTAACAGTTTCGCCGTGGGCTATGAGAAAGGGCAAGCTCATCTTGTACTCAGAGCGTAAGCTTCCTGTCCTCTTTCTGGGACTAAGGTATTGCTGCGTCAAGCCTGTGACTGGTATTTCGTCTCCCAGGATATTCTTGGGTTTGGTCTATAAAAGTCCTCTTTCATCCTTTTGCAAGTGATTATCTTATTCCGGAGTGTCCAACTTTTTGGCTTCTCTGGGCCACATTGGGTAAATTAAAATGGTCTTGGACCATACTCAGGAGCGTCCAACCCATGGGTCATAAGAGGATATATGCATTCATTGTTTTGATCATGTGATATAATGTTATAATATACAAAAGTCACACATGAGAACTGTACAATCAAGTGTTGGGCTGCATTTATAATGTTCTGGGCTATATTTGGCCACTGTTTGTATATACCTTGTTAGACCACTCAGCCAATTTTTTTTTTTTTTTTTAGAAATACTATCTACTATCATTTGTATGTGGCTTGAATGTCCTCTAAGGGTCCAATGTGATTAAAGGCCTATTCCCTAGGGTCAAACTGCTGGAAGTTAGTAGAAACATCATTGGGAAGGGCCCTATAGGTATTTCTTAAGTCACTGGGGTTAGGGATATTTCTCTTGTTATTTTAAAAAATTGTTATCTTTAGCAGAGGGAGATTGACTCAGCTGGCTTTCTTTCCCTTTGCTCTTTCTTTTTTTTTCTTTTTTATTTTTTTTAATTTATTTATTTGAGTGCGACAGACACAGAGAGAAAGACAGATAGAGGGAGAGAGAGAGAATGGGCGCGCCAGGGCTTCCAGCCTCTGCAAACGAACTCCAGACGCGTGCACCCCCTTCTGCATCTGGCTAACATGGGACCTGGGGAACCTAGCCTCGAACCGGGGTCCTTAGGCTTCACAGGCAAGCGCTTAACTGCTAAGCCATCTCTCCAGCCCTCCCTTTGCTCTTTCTAACTGTATGGGTCCCCGCCATGATGTGCTACCCTCTGTCCCCTTACCAAATATCAAGTGAATAGGTCTGCTCAATCTTGCATTTTAACCAACCCCACCTTCAAAGAAAAAACCCTATGATCTAAGTAAATCCTTTCTCTATAAGTAACCAGAGTCAAATATTGCAGTGATGAAAAGCAGACGCACTGTCACAGTGGTGGTGGAATATATGTGTACTCCGGGCTCCTCCATTCATGTAGGTTGCACATCCCTTTCCTCTGGTGTATACAAAACCCTTGGTGTCATGCCTGGGAGCAACTGTGACTCAGCTGCAGACTCTCACAGAACTGGGTCGATTAACATTACCTAATGGAGGAAGAGGGAGGTTAATGATTACAAGGGACTCATGGTACTCACGAGGCTTCAGGCTCATCAGCCCTATGAGCCTTTACAAGACCCTCTCAAGGTCTCTGCCATCCACATGGTTGTGTAGCATATAGATGGGGCTGGACAGATGGCTTTGTGGTTAAGGCATTTGCCTGCAAAGCCAAAGGACCCAGGTTCGCTTCCCCAGGGCCCATGTTAGCCAGATGCACAAAGGGAATGCATGCGTCTGGAGATCATTTGCAATGACTGGAGGCCCTGGAGGGCTTATTCTCTTCCTCTCTCTCCCTCTCTCTCTCTCAAATAAGTAAATAAATAAATAAAAAGTGTTTAAGGATACAGATGATTGACTAGAGCTAATAGGCTCTTTGGGAGTGTGGTGGCCCATAAGTTGCCCAGGGGACTCCTCAATGATGCAGCTCTCTGCTTGTTGCCCAGGTGACTTTGAGTCACACACGTTCCTGTAAGTAACACAAATAGACTTGTTGACTCAACAACTTGGACTGGGACGGAATCTTCTCTTGAGACTCCTGGTGCTTTCTCTGTTTGGGGAGAACAGATTTTTTTTTTTTGTTTGTTTTAAATGCTTTTCCAGGAAAAAAAAAATCCTGTTGACACACATCATTTAAATAATTTACAAATGTACAAATTTCTGTTCAGTTCTGCAAATGTCCTGAGAAATATGTTGTGAATTCCCTGGTCCCCCTCTTTGCATTGCATGGGGATGTACTACGTGTGGTGTGGTGTGTGGTGTATGTGCACGTGCATAGGTGTGCACACCCCCTGCATGCACATGCGTAGTTCAAGGGACAATGACAGGAGTCTTCTTCTACCAATCTTTTGCTTGTTTCCTTCAGGTAGAGCCTCTCACTGAGCCTGGAGCTGGAGTTTTCTGTCAGACTCTCTGGGATTGGGGTTATGGTTATGCATAGCCAAGCCCGCTTTTGAATGCATGTGTTCAGGGTGTCCCAGGCCTTCTCAGAGACTCATGTTTGAGCGACAAGCACTCTTATTTGCTGAGCCATTTCCTTCTGCTTCCTTTTCTCCAGGTTGCCCAATGATTTCCATTATTCCTAGAAACATCTGAAATGTTTGAATGCTGTTTCCCTCCCCTCATTCCACATAACATAAGTAATCCATCATAAACAATCTCTTCTGTGTGAGTCTCTTTTGGGTAAAGGTTTGTCTTTTAATTTTCTTTTCTCCTTCTGCTCTTTTCAAAGATGGTTTCTTACAGGACGTTCTCTGTGTTTTACACTTGTTTGTATGAATTTTGTAATGCCCTTTACAATGAACTTTGCCATCAAACTGAGGGAAAGTGAGGTAAACGCGATGAGATAGATTGAAGCTCTTCCTCTTTTTCAGTTACGCCAATACATAATCTATTGGGAAGTTGTGTCATTTATATTGGTTGACTCAGGCAGATCAATTCTCAGCTAACATGTGGGTTTCTGGTAATAAAAGCAGAAACAAGCAGTAGGCAAATGTTCCTTTAGCAGCATGATGCCTGTTATTTCTCAAGAAGTCAATTTAAAAATCTTGTGAATACAAATAGGACCATGTTTTCTTTGTGTGTGTGTGTGTGTGTGTGTGTGTCTATGTGTAGTGGGCATCATCACACACACATGAGCCTACTAGGATACTTGGATAATTAAAAGTAATTAGTAATTCCTGTTAGGATGAGATGTGCATGCCCTTAGTTAGGGAAGAACTTCATGCCAACTTTCTGTGGTCATTAAGAATGATCTAAGGAAATCAAGAGAAGGCTGTTTATTCAGAGCTTTCGGTTGCTAGTGAGTCATTTGTGCTGCAGTAGAGGCTGTGAAGACAGGGGAATGGAGGGAAGGTTTAATAGTGGAAAGAAGAGAAGCCTTCAAGTGTTCCCTGCTGGAGGCTGTTGACACAGAGAAGGCTATCAGGCCACTAGACACGAGACATTCGCTGTCACTGATTGGGGTGAATATTTTTGACTTTCTCTGTGGGCCCCAGTTGGAAGTGGAGACAAAAATTAGGAAAGCTGTCGGTTTTTTTTTTTTTTTTTTTTTTTAAACCAAAACGTTCTGGCTGTTTGTGGCCGATTTTTACCAGGGCTTTTGTTTGAATTCTTAAATCCTGGGTTGGAGATCATGAACTGGTTTCTTACAAATTTGAGATACCAGGCTGGCCTCCTGGCTTATTGCCTTGAGAAGGTTGCTGCACACTATAAGAGTCCTCTTCTTACATTGGGTCTGGCCACTTGTCCATTGGCATATGCAGCCACTCACTTCACAAATGGAGAATTAATTCAAGTGAGATTGCCTATTGTTTCCGCTTACACACTTGTGGTACCAGAGCTCATTCATTCTCTATGGATCCAGAAGGGGCTTCTGGTAAATAAAACCAACATGTTTTTCCAGCTGAGACTGAAATCACTACAGTTTGTAAGAAACAGGTGTATGGTGATGGCATTTATGAAATGGAGGTGGTTGGGAGTTCCTGGCGGAAGAAGGTAGGAATCTGATGTGTTGATTTGAATTTGATGTCCCCCATAAACTCCTATGTTCTGAATGCTGGGTCCCCAGCTTGTGGCAACTTGAAAATAGGAGCCTCCTGGAGGAGGTGTTGTTGGGGACAGGCTTATGGGTGTTATAGCCAGCTTCCCTTGCCAGTGTTTGGCACACCCTACTGCTGCTATTGTCCACCTGATGTTGGCCAGGAGGTGATGTCCACCCTCTGCTCATGCCATCATTTTCACCTGCCATCAGGGAGCTTTCCCTCGAGCCTGTAAGCCAAAATAAACCCTTCCATCATCTGCTTTTCATCAGCTGCTTTCTCCAGCAATGGGAGGGTAATTGCAGCGGTAAATTGGTACCGGTAGAATGGGGTTCTTGCTGCTAGAAACCTGACTGGCATTTGGTCATTTTGAACCAGCATTCAGGAAGAATGTGGGATGATTCAAAACCTTTGTCTAAGAGTTGCATTACAGGGCTAAAGGCAGAGTTTCATTGACCATTCTGGTCAGAGTTAAAAGACCTGAGTGTAGTAAGAAGTGTGGAATGTGAGGTTTGGCTTATAAGGGAGAAATAACTTTGTTGGGACTAGTCTAGAAGCAGTTTGTTTGAGAGGCTTGCTGTGTTCTGCCTGCTTGTGTCCTGAGAACTTGTGCAGGGTTACACTGTATAAAAATGGACGGGTATGAGCAGAAGGATATGACAAAGAAAGAAATGAAAGTTTCAGGTTGGAGATAGTGCCCGTTCAGCTGCAATTTGTTTCAGAGATTGCAACCGTTGAGATTGGTCCAGCTGTTCTGAATTGGGCCAGCAGAAAAAACTCAGACTCTTTTGAAAGTAAAGGGTTGAATGATGAGTGTCCTGACTGTCAAAGTTGGATTTATTGCCCCCCAGATTAACAAGATTGGTAGTATACCTGGTCCTATGGATTATAACAAACACAGGAACAAAAGGTCACTGGATTTGCAAAACTTTTTTTTTGAAATGACTGTGGGCAATGTGAAGAAGGGTTGTTGCAAGTCTGAGCATGGAGGTATGAGGATGTTGGGTTTCAGTGGAGACCCAGTATATATACCAGGGCTGAGGAATTGGTGCCAAAGAGAGCTTCTGGCATGGGATGATTGTCCCCATGGCTGTGATTAGCCCAGCTGGAGGGGTAGAATTAAAACTGCAGACTTTGTCACTGTTAGAGATGTTGGACCTGGAGCTTTGGAACTTGATTTGCTCTGTTTGTTTTAGATCTTGTATTGGTTCAATCTTTCTTTGTTATGCTCAATGCCATCTTTTGCAGTGTGAATGTTTATTCTGTACCATTATAACTTTTGTTTGTGATAATTACAGACTAATAGGAAAGCAATCTTGAACTATGGGGATGTCTGAACAGAATTTGGATTGATAAAAGCTATGGAGAGTTTAAAAGTTGGACTGACTGTATTGCATTTTACAACGTGGATGACCATGAGTTTATGGGGGCTATAGGTGGAATATGATAACTTGAATTAGATATGTCCCATAAACTCATGTGTTCTGAGTAGGTCCACAGCTGGTAGAAATTTGGGAATTGGAATCTCTTGGAGGAGCTTTGTTGTTGGGGGCAGGCTAATGGGTGTTATAGCAAGTTTCCCCTTGCCAGTGTTTGGCACACTCTCCTGCTTATGTTGGCAGGTGATGTCCAGCCTCCGCTCTCGCCATCTTTTCCCCTGCCATCATGAAGTTTTCTCCTTGAGTCTGTAAGCCAAAGTAATTTTCCTTTCATCAGCTGCTTTTGGGAAAGAGCTCTGTGCCAGCAATGCAAAGCTAACTGCCATACCTACTCAGGAGACTTGCTTACAGGCTGGAGGATGTGGCATGTATGAGGAGATGATAGTTATTCAAGAAGGAAGCATTCCCAGGGATTATTCTTCAAGGCTTAAATCTTAACTTTTTGACCCTCCTTGAGCTATATGAGAGAAACAGAAAGTCATAGAGCTCCTCTCCTACTTGTCACCATTTGACTATGTTGTGATGCTTGCCTGGTATTTTAGTGCAAGATCTGTTCATCCTGATACTCGACAAAAGTTCAGCTGAGGAGATGGGCAAGGTGCCTCTCAGCCAGTTGAGTCCTGGATGAGAAAGGACGAATGGACTCTTCCATTTCCTTATGGTGGTGAGTACTCAATGGGAAGTTCTATAGACAGAGGGCATGTCTCTAGGCTGCCTTCCCCATCTTCCTGTTAGGTTCCTTAGCACAGTGCCATGAGGAATCAGAGCTACCTGGGCAATATTAAAACAGCTCATGAAAATAAAAAGCCAGGAACAAATAGTCAGATGAACAAATACTACTCATGTAACATAATTATCAAACACCTCCAAAATATGAGTGTAATGGAATCTTCTCTAAAATAGATCATATATTTTGACACACAAAGTAAGGCTCCACAAATTCAGGAAAACTGACATAACTCCTTGTATTATATCTGACCACAATGCAATGAAGATAAAAATTAACAAGAGAAACCACAGAAAATATACCAACTCCTAGAGACTAAGCAGCACACTATTGGACATTAAATGGGTCATTGAAGAAATCAAGAAGGAAATGAAGAAAGTCCTACAATTGAATGAGAATGAAAACACACACACCAAAACCTATGGGGCACAGTGGAGGCAGTCCTAAGAGGGAAGTTCATAGATAGTTATAAATACCTACGTTACAAAAGTAGAGAAATCTCAAGTTAATAACTTAATGTTCAGTCTGAAGGCATTGGAAAAACTAGAACAATCCAAAGTCCAAAGTACCAGATGGAAAAAAAAATAATCAAGATCAGGGTAGAAATAAATGAATTAGAAATGAAGAAAACATTAATGAAACAACAGCTGGTTCTTCAAAAAAAACTAAACAAGATTGCTAAACCCCGGGACAAACTGATAAGAAGACAGAGAGAAGATACTAATCAACAAGATTAGAGATTAAAAAAAGGATGTTACAACAGATACCAGTGAAATTGGGATACTTATAATGACATATTTCAAAAACCTGTATTTCCCAAATTGAAAAATGTAGAAGAAATGGATGATGTTTTTTGACTCATATGACCTACCAAAGCCAAACCCTGAAGAGATAAAGTATCTGAATAGCAATAAATCATCTAATAATATTGAAGTAGTAATTTGAAAGAAAACTCCCAACCATAAAATGTCCAGACCCAGATGGATTCACTGCTCACATCTACCAAACTTTTACAGAAGAACTATGACCACCATTCCTCTAGTTATTTTACAAAATAGAAAAGTAGAGAGTGCTCCCTGATCCCTTCTATGAAACCAGCATTAAATTAATACCAAAGCCAGTCAGAGGTACAATAAGAAAATTATGGACCAATATCCCCAATGAACTCAGATGCAAAAATTCTCAATGAAAATCTTGCAAATTGAATCCAAGAACACATCACAATCATTACCCAGGTGGAGGTTTGGGCCTGGGACACCCCAGTACAGGCCGTAGCCCAAGTGAAGCTCCTGCCCTGGAGCCACATTGGAGGCTTCCTCCCCCACCAGGTGCCTCATAGCACAGGCCAGCTCCTATACTCACTGGCTTCATGGTACCACGTCCATGCGATGAGCCACAGTCAATCTGGGAGGCTCAGCATGACCCAGTGGGCCAGCCACTGAGAACAGGATTTGTCAGTTAAGATGGTTAATCATTAGAACCTCAAATGACAGCAAATGCTGGTGAAGGTGTATGGAAAGAAGACCTCTCATCCACTGCTGGTGGGAAGGGAAACTTGTACAGCTACTATGGAAATCAGTATGAAAGCGCTTCAAAAATCTGAAACTAGATCTACCATTTGACCCAGTCATACTACTCCTGGGTATATACCCTAAACACTCTTGTCTTTACCACAGAGGTACTTGCTCAGCCATGTCTGATGGTGCTCTATTCACAATAGCTAGGAATTGGAATCAGGCCAGAGGCCCATGAAACTGATGAATGGATAATGAAGGTGTGGTACATGAACACAATGGAATTCTACTCAGCGGTAAGGAAAAATGAAATAAAATTTGCAGGAAAATGGAGGGACTTGAAAAGAATTTATACTAGGTGAGGTCACACCACCTCAGAAAGACAAATGCTGTGATTTAAACCTAAAAGGTGCTGCTCTCACTGCTAGCCTGACAGCCTCCTACAGGGAGATGGCCAGAGACACCGAGGAGACTCTAAACTCATCAAAGCAGAAATCTGGAGGTTGTAGAGAGTTCAAAACTAAAGAAGACTTATAACACGCCCACCAAGGCTCAGGGAACATTTCAGAAAGATGGTTTGGAAAGACTGTAAGAGCCACAGGAAGGTGTATTGTGAAGTAATCCATCCCCTTCCGCAGCTACAGAGACTGGTGCACTCACGACCCCACAGAGATTCCAAATAACTCCACTGAAGAGGGACCTCACTGGAATGGGGTCAGGAGAGGGGCTGTAACTATATAATTCCATGGGTCTGTGATCATTTTGTAATATGTTCATGTATAATAGTTCTCAAAGAAAAATAACTGGAAGCCTGAAATAAGTCCTTTCCTCCCATAGCTTCTGCTCATGAATTTTGTCCCAGCAATGAGAAGATAACTGAAATACCAGCCCTTCAACCTAAATCTTTTAGGATATCTAAATCTTTTAGAGTATTATAAACAAAGAATCTTTAGCATTTGGGAGGTCTTGCTTATGCTTTTAAGTCTTGACTCATACAATCCTTTTGTAATGTTAACTATAGCCTTTATGCAAAAAGTTTATAGTGCTTTATAACTCAAAAGATGTAATAGTAGGTTAAATAGCATTTAAGGGCTGGAGTGATGGCTTAGCAGTTAAGGCACTTGCTTGGGAAGCTTAAGGACCCAGGCTCAATTCCCCAGGACCCACGTAAACCAGATGTGCATGCATTTGGAATTTTTATTTTTGCAATGGCTAGAGGCTCTGGCATGCCCATTGTTTCTCTATTCACCCCCCTCTCTCTAATAAATAATAAAAAAAATAAAATATTTTAAAAATAACATTTAATTTAGATGACAAAGTTGAAAGAGAAGAGGACAGTTCATTCTGTTTTCGTAGTGCCTTTAAAAAGGTGAACTATTCTACGTACCATCAAGGAATACCTCTTTGGGGATGATGGACACAAACTTACCAAAAGTACCACAGGTATAACTAGAGGTTTATATGCAAGTGTTTGTGATCATGGCAGGACTTGTAGCTCTAAAGGATCCTAACAGAGAAGAAGAAGAAGAAGAAGAAGAAGAGGAGGAGGAGGAGGAGGAGGAGGAGGAGGAGAAGAAGAAGAAGAAGGGGAGGAAGAAAAGATGTGGCCCAGGCCCAGTGATCTGGCTTGGAGGTTTGGTCCCAAGGTGAGAACCTTTTTACTTAAGATGGTACCTAAAATCTAAACAATATGGGCAAATTTAGATATGTAGTGCTAAACCACAAAATTATTAGCCTTGGGCTCTTAGTATATGTGATTTTATCATAAGATGAGCTCTGGAATGCAATCGTGCAGTGGGGTTTGTGTGTAGCCCAGTCAAAAACTAGCATGGATAAAGACGAGATTTGCCAGGTGTGGTGGCACACGCCTTTATTCCTAGCACTTGGGAAGCAGCGGTAGGAGGATCACCATGAGTTCAAGGCCACCCTGAGACTACATAGTGAGTTCCAGGTCAGCCTGGGCTAGAGAGAAACCCTGCCTTGAAATACCAAAAATAAATAAATAAATGAATAAAATAAAATAAAAAAGACTGGGTTCAGTTCCCAGTACAACAAAAACAGAGCATGATGGTGGTCCACACCTGTAACCCCCAGCATTAAAGAAGTAGAAACAGGACAATTAGGAGTTCAAGGACATTGTCGGGTACATAGCCAATTCGAGGGCAGAATGCGATACATAAGACCCTGTCTCAAAAACAACAACAACAAAAAAAAAACACCAAAAACACAAAAGCAAATAGTCACCCTGCTACCAAGATCTAAGAAAATGTCCGGGCATAAAAACAAGCAGATCCCAAAGAAGCTAGGAGCATTTGGCAGCCAAGAGTGTACTGAGCCATAGTTGGAGGAGGAATGGCAAGTACTGGTTATAATTGATGTTTTGAATGAAAGGTTCTATTCTCCCTAGAAATACATATATGGAATAGACACACACGCTATTTTCTTATTAAATCTTTGCATCAGCATCTTACTGCGGCATGACTTTGGCATAGACTCTTTGCCCTGCTCTGTAGACACGCTGCAGGCTGCTACGCTGACTGGCCACCATACAGGAAGTTGGACCTGACTAAATCAGCCAACGACACGGGCATTTGAATGCAGCCAGTGAGTAAAGGAGCCTATATACAGCATTGCTTTAAATTCGTGTAATCACCCTCACACCTACTAGGCTGGCAGGGCGAGGGGTGCGCTGTTCTGCTCTCTCAGGTCCAGTCCCAGCAGGCTTGCTCTCTGATCATTTGAAAATCGGGTTTTCTTCACCCCAATGCATCCTCACCCTCATATCCTATTTCCATTTTTCAAACTCTGATGCCCTGCACTCAAGATATAGGTTACACCAGTCAACTTTTCATTGCTGGGACAAAATATCTGACAAAAAAAGACATAAGTTAAAGGGAGGAAGAGCTCATTTCAGTTCGCCATTCCAGGTTACAGTCCTTCACGGCAGGGAAGCTGCGGCAGCAGGAGCTGGGCCCAGTCAGTCCCCAGTGAGGCCACAGAGCACAGGCGAGAGTGCTGCCGTTCAGCCAGCGGTTTTCTTTTTCTAGAGCTCAGGCCCTCAGCCCATGGACTGGTGACACCCACAGTTAAGATGGGTCTTGTTATCTTAATTAATCTAATCAAGATAATCGCTCACAGAGTATTCTATTTATTATTTATTTGAGAGAGAGAAAGAGGTGTATGTGGATGTATATATATGTATGTATGTATATGTATATATATATATGTATGTATGTATATGCATATATATATGTTTGTATGTATGTAAATAAAGAGAGAGAGAGAGAGAATGGGTGTGCCAAGGCCTTCAGCCACTACAAACAAACTCCAGATGCATGTACTACCTTGTGAATCTGGCTTATGTGGATCCTGGGGAACTTACTTAACCTGGGTCCTTTGAATTTGCAGGCAAGTGTCTTAACCACTAAGCCATCTCCCCAGCCCTCACAGAGGATTCTAGATCTTGTCAAAATAGAAATCAATATGAACCATCACATTGGTTAATATTTACTTTCAATTATTTTTAAATCTACCCCCTAACCCATTAATTCACAATCAACCCATGTGTCTCTTTAACTTGTCCTTTGACATCTTCCAGTGATGATAAATTGCCACATGAATTATTTGGCGGTCTCTTTGCAGGTCCCATTGTTGGTAGTAATTTTCTTTCTGAAATCACTTTTATGAGGACATTTTCCTAATTAAGGTCCACCGTGCTTGTAGCCTCCCGCAGTTGGCCATTGCGTTCTAGATCTCTCATCAGTAACAACACAGACAAGCCCATAGTCTCCCGCAGGTGGCCGTTGCGTTCTAGATGTCTCATCAGTAACTTCGTGGCCAGCTTATTTTGTTTCAGTGTTTCCCACATTCTGACCCTTGTACCACAAGAAAAGCCTGTCATTACTCTGGGAAACGAGACCTCAAATAGTGTGATAAGCTGACTCTTGCACTCAGGTTCACCAGCAAATTTCTGTAGTTGGTCAAAGGTCATCCAAGGAGGCTCCTATTTCACCATAAGTAACCTGCGGAGATGAGGGGTCACTACAGGCGTGAGCAAAAGTTAGGCTTTTATTTAATACAAACAATGCATTCTTCAGCCGAAGACAGCTTCAGTTGGTGACAGAAATGAGAACAGAAGAGTTTTATGTAAGGACGGGATTAAATTGAGCTAAATGATTATACATGGATCAAATTACTGAGCCTCAGGGAAGAATAGAAACTCTATTAAATCAGCAGTGACAGAAACCCTCGTGTATCATCTGTCTCGTGGATCCGAAAATGAAACAATTGGGTTATTTTGCTTTGTTTTCAGAAGATGTGACAAATAATAATCTATTTATGAGAGATATTTACTTATGAACTTTTTCATTTATTTGGTCATATGTTTGTAAAAATATGGTTTCGTTCAGAAGCTATTAAATAAGTTTTTACTCAAAAATAAACCTTAGCGCATGATTTTATGAAACTATGTCATCCCTCTTTATAAAACAGTTGTGTAAAACTCAAAACTCAAATGAAGAGTTTTATTTTAATTTTTTTTCATGTACTTTAATGTCTCTAAAAATATGGTAGGTTCTTCCACATCGCCAATGACAAAACATATTCACCCATCTCGCTTAATGGAGGTTTCTGGACAGAGACAAGAGACAAGGCGTCACTTCCACAACTGTAGGCAGGCCCCTGCACCCACAGGCACCCTTTCCAGTGCCATGGCGCTTCAGGAACGGCGTCTGCCAGTCACTTCCTCTCTATCTGGTGGTTTCTACTTCCGGATGACTTCTGCTGCTGTCTGGTCTCTGTTGCCTCCCAGATGTTGCCTATTGCATTCTCGTGGCAGCTCTCTACTTTTTTCTATGCCCTGTCCATTATTCATTTTGAAGTCATATTGAAGTTCCCTGAGAAAAATCAGAGTCCTCATTTTAGCATCCCTTACGGGACGCGTAGGCCTTTCGCAGTGCAGTTTGGTTTGGGTATCGATAGTTGGTTCGTTAGACTGGTGGGGGTCATGGTGTTCAGAGCAGGTCCTCATTACAGCTTATTGGTAAGTTTATCCCAGGTTGACACTTACCCCATCGGGCTTGTGTAATCAGGTCCCGGAGTGAATAGATATGGGAATGATGAAACTTGCTGTAAAGCTTTTAAGACTGATTAAAAGCCAGGATATAAAAAGTTTTTTAAAAGGCAAAATTTCATGATTGTGTAAATCATATATTTGTGTCTGCCCGGTTAATTTGTTTATGTTCCCCATAACCAGAATAGGACTAGGCAGAGACTAGTCAGACAACTGACCAAGGAGAGGTGTCCCAGACGGCTTTGGAAGAAAGCGGCAGTATGTCCAGGCTTCCTGCTTCTTGCACACGGCTCCTCACACAGCTGGCTGAATGGAAATTGGCTCCACTTCTGATTCAATAGACTGGTACTTAGTAGAGATTAATTGAATGTGAAAGTTCTTCCTCTACTGATTTTTTTTTCGGTGGAAATAAAAATCAATTCTTGCTAGCACCAATCTATTTCTCTTGAGTTTTTTCTTTTTACAAACTAAGCATCCTGATTGCATTGTTGACTTAGAGATGGAGCCCCAGTTTACAAAAGCTCTTGATCTCTTAATGCATGTGAAGGTAACAATTTGCTTTTGACCTCACCCTGTCTTTTACGCTAGGGCAGAGTTGTCCTTACCTGTCCTCTGGTCTAGACATCTGGTTTTATGTAGTAATGCCATAATGTGAATGAACTGATGGTGCCTGAAAGCCTCTTCTGGGATGGTAAATGAGGCTACACTGGGGTCAACTTCTCCTTAAAATACTTGAGTCATTAGTAGTGCCATTAATTTAGTGTGAATCTAATCCTAGATATTAATTTAAGATTTTGCCTTTCTCATAATACCTTAACTCACTCATGAATTTCTGACAAAGAAGACTTTCTGAATGACAAAAGGATTTTCCTTATTTCTGACCAGCTCTATAGCCTGTTGACTTAGTATTCACATGGTACCACAGAAAATTATTCAGGTGGGGGGGCCGTGTGCTGAATTCAAAGTCCACTTCATCTTTACCCTTCCTCATCTCTCTTAGAAGTTTCCGAATCATTAGCAACGTGAGACACAGGTGGAGTATTAATGCCGGGACTGATACGTGGCTGATTCTTTGTTGAGGTTGAGGAGATGTCCAAATTCTCTGTTGCCAGTATATGCTGGTGAGTTTTGTTAATAAGTGCTTCAGGTACAGATTGGAGATTTGAAGAGCTTAGCAGAGGAGTCAGCTTAAATACTTAATGAACTGAACTAACACCGTCATGGTGTTACTTTCCTGTTAAGGATACAACGTCAATATTGATTCACTTTAATATTTCAGAGCAATTTGACAGTGTTTCAGGTCACATTAAACAAAATGCTATTGCATATTGCTTAAATACTTGGATTGGAATGATCTATTAGAAAGCCTGGTATGATCACATGGTCAGGCAAATCCATGCTCTGTCTGCTTAATGTGATTCAGTCCCTGCCCCCTCCAAAAAGAACTACCCTGGGGAAATGAGGTTGGCCTTTTCTCTTCATGAGAGAGCTCTTGTTGGCTGTGGTGCTTTGATTGCCCCATAAACTTGCATGTTCTGAATGCTTGATTACCAGCCAATGGCAACTTGGTTGGGAATTGGAAACTTATTGGAGGTGTGTTGTTTGGGGGCAGGTTTATGGGTGTTATAGACAACTTCCCCTTGCAATGTTTGGCACACTCTCCTGTTGCTGGTGTGTTGGCCAGGGAGTGAGGTTCACTCTCTGCTCATACCACATTTCCCCCTGCAATAACGGAGACTCTTGAGTCAGAAAGCCAAAATAAACCCTTTCCTCCCATAAACCGCTTTTGGTGGGTGCTTTCTGCCAGCAACGAGAAGCTGACTGCACCAATATCGCTCAACAATGCTACGTATATGTGTGTGTGTGTATACACAAGTGCATATATGCACGTGTGTGCATATGCGTAGGTGAGTGTGTACAGGTACGTGTGTGCACAGTGTAGCCATCACAGAGTAAGGCAACTGCTGTCTCTTTTTAAGAGTCGTTAGCTACTGTTAGTTGCAGTGAAGCGTATGCTCTTACATATTATCTGGTGCACTAATTAAACTGAACAAGGTAGTGAGAAGCTGCTCAGTGTTGGAGCTAATGATCCAGTGCATTAGCAGTGATAGCAAGGACACATTTGAAGACAAATGTCTTGTTTTAATTACGCCATTGCAGCATTTGAGTAGAGATAGTGACATTTCTTTCAAATTGGTTGTAAGCAGTCTGTCATTATAAAAATGGTAACGCATCATCTTTGTTTAGTAGACATTTTTCCTTTGTTGATTATATCCATTTATGGACTATAAAATCAGTACAACAAGTGTGATTCTAAATTGATATAGATGTCAATAGTAGCTAGTATACTGTTGAAAATGAGGTAGTATAAGAGCCTTAGGAAAGACACATTTAAAAAGATGGCATACACGTATTTAAAAAAATTAACAATACCAATTATCAACAACTGCAGCCTGTATTCAAGATATCATGGTAAAATAGACACAGAAATGAGTGAGTCATATCCTTGCAAGAGCAAGGTTTTATTTGCATTGTTCCCAGCTATATTTAGGATATTTTATTTTACTTTAATTTTTTTTTATTTTTATTTATTTGAGAATGACAGAGAAAGAAAGAGGCAGATAGAGAGAGAGAGAGAATGGGTGCGCCAGGGTCTCCAGCCACTGCAAATGAACTCCAGACATGTGCGCCCCCTTGTGCATCTGGCTAACGTGGGTCCTGGGGAATCGAGCCTTGAACCAGGGTCCTTAGGCTTCACAGGCAAGCGCTTAACCGCTAAGCCCTCTCTCCAGCCCTATATTTAGGATATTTTAAATAAATATTCAATGAATTATTAAAAGCATTATACAGTATTCTATGCTATTTTTTGTCTTAGTTCATTAAGATTGAGATTAAAATATAATGTTAAAAATATACATCAAAATCAGGGAATGTAGCTCATTGGTAGAAAGTTGCTTAGCATGCTTGAGACTCTGGGTTCAAAAAACATCTTCATTAAATTGAGTGCCTCTTAGCAAATATAGTTTCCTGTTATAAATGTGAGAATTAGATTCTGAGAAATTGAGATTTGGTAAAAGTGGGCTGGAGAGATGGTTTAGTGGTTAAGCACTTGCCTGCGAAGCCTAAGGACCCCGGTTCGAGGCTCGGTTCCCCAGGACCCACGTTAGCCAGATGCACAAGGGGGCACACGTGTCTGGAGTTCGTTTGCAGAGGCTGGAAGCCCTGGCGTGCCCATTCTCTCTCTCTCCCTCTATCTGTCTTTCTCTCTGTGTCTGTCGCTCTCAAATAAATAAATAAATAAAAATTAAAAAAAAAAACATTAAAAAGAGATTTGGTAAAAGACATGAGACTTTATAGTCCTCTCATACCTTTGACTCTCTCATCTGTGCACAACATTCCCCCCTCCCCAGCTAAGGTAGGTAGCACTGCCTGGTCTGCATCTTTGCAACAAGTATAATCAGAGTGCTACACCTGTATGTGAGTGAGTGGTGGGTTCCATAAAGCTGAGCCATTGACTGCATCCTTACAGGCTTTCCCACAGATTTAGCTTTTGCACATTGAAAATAGACATTTTTGCATTCTCACATTTCTCACGGTAGCATTTGTCAATTTTGGTTACCTGTTTCTTGATTTTCCTGGCATCACACTTTCCTGCTTTTCTTTGTATTTCTCAGACAGCTTCTGCCTACTTTTGCCAAGTACTCTTCTACATCCTTTTTAGATACGGGTGTTCTTTAAAGCTAGGGCAATCTTTTCTACCTCTTGATTTCAATCCCAGTCTATGTGTTAATGACTGACATCTGGACTTTCCGAATAGTCTTCACAGTGTCTTTGGTCCCATGCGTACTGGTGACTTAGCATGATGTTGTTGGGTCACCAGGAAGCTTGCAGAGGGTGGATGAGGTAGACCCTTCCCTTGTAAACAGCAGCTTGTGAGATGAAAAGCGGAAACCGCAGAACTTTAATTACTCATCACAAAAATAGGATCAGATTGTGTCCTTGGTCCTGGAGGGGTACATGCCATTTTTGAACTGTCTAGAAGTTGACAACTACCTAAACCTGATATGATTTCTACCTAGGCGGAAGGCTTGTCGTGAAATAACAAGGATACACCCACTGCTTCCTTGCATAACTCAGCCAAGTGGACCTGCCAATTACCTGGGCAGGAAAACATCCCTCAGAAAAAGCTATTTTTTCTAGACATTTCGGAAGCAATATAAAGCCTGCATAAAATCTATCAATACAATACATTTTGGATCCTTTGGCCACTGTCTGCTGTCACCTCATGAGAGTGTGTCCTACACAATGGTTCCTTTGACCACTGCCACTCTCACTCCACGAGAGTGTGCGTTATGACAATTATCTCTGTGGCCATTGTCCGCTCTCACCTCTTTAAAGAACTCCACTGCACTCTGCCATAAACTCTGCCTCTGTTCTACATTATACCCTGCATCTCTCCTGTAAATTCTTTTTTTAAAAAGTTATTTATTTTATTTCAGAGAGGGAGGGAGGGAGAGAGAGAGAGAGAGAGAGAGGGAGAGAGAGAGAGAGAGAGAGAGAGAGAGAGAGAGAGAGAGAGAGAGGGAGAGAGAGAGAGTGCGCCAGGGCCCCCGTCACTGCAATTGAGCTCCAGATGATTTGCCCAGAGAATTACAAGGTGAGGAGAGTCCAGACCAAGATCTTGGTGACCAAGTTATAGTGATTGATTTTTCTTTTCCTTCAGACTAAAGCATTCTAAACTCTGCATGGCTAACGCATTGACCTTTATCTCATGTCTGAACTGGAAACCTCCCCAGACTCATCTTCCCCATCTATCTCTGTTCCCCTCTAGCCCATCTCCACACTATTAGTAACAGACTGATCACATCCCTGTCATTCATAAAGCCCACTCCTGACTCCCTCATTAGTGTTAGCAGAGGAGCTGGTCTCTCCCATCCCTGGGACAATGAGATGAAAGAGTTAGAAGTGTTGTGGCTGGGCTTCAGGGGTCTTTTCCTGAGGAGGAAAAATGAGAAGGCTTCTGACCCTATCCACAACCTCAGCATATGAGGCTTCTTTACATCTCAGGAGGAAGACCCGTTTTGTATTATTTTTCTTTTCTGATGATTTCTTCAAAGCAGTTCAGAAACTCTGGATGGGAATTTGGAATGGCTGTGAGGAGTCTAACTAGAAACCGAATATTCAGATAACTACTTGGATGGGAGATGTGGCTAGAAAAACAAGAAAGTTAACTGTATTAACTGTTTTCAAGATCCATGTGTAGTATAACCACGATCCTTTGCTGAGATCTGGCCAGAGAGGAGATTTCTGTGTGTATAGTATTATTATCCTGAAGCCCTAGCAGGAAAGGAGCTATTCTAGACAGACATTTGTGTCGGCTATTAGACTATCATGCCTTTTCATTTACAAAATTAGTATTTTTTCCTCTCAAAATTAGTACATTTTACAGAAAGGCAGGAGTCTGGAGTTAGAAGCTGATCTCCAAAGAAAAGATGGAAAAGGTTTGCATTCTCCACCCACCAAAGGGATGGAATCAGGGACAAAGCTCTCTGCCAGGCCCGGATGGGAAGTAATCCCACAGGCATCCCAGGCCTGGCCGAGTTCTGTCCCTGACTCCATCCCTTTGGTGGGTGGAGAGTGCAAACCTTTTTCAAAAATCTTCCTCTGGATGCCTGCTTCCGTTTCTGGGCTCCCGCATTCCTGTTAAACGCACTAATTTTGCAAGTGGAAAATTTAAAGAAAAAAGGAAAAAAAGAAAAAACAAGCAAGGCAGGGACACAGTGGGGAGTCAGTGCTCTAGCAGAAACAGTTCCTAAGTGCGTGTTGCAGTAGGTTGATGGACCTGCGTACCCTGTAAGACTGGAGCTTACCAGTGCCACAGTTCAACTGAAATGGAAAAGACTGATTTCTCACGTTGCTTATATGTCGGTATCAGAAAACAAAAACAGAGCCCTCCCTCTTCCCGTCCCCACCCCACCCCCCAAAAAAAAGAAGAAGAAAAGAAAACAAGAAAAAGATTTTCATTGAGGGCCTTGTGCCCACTCAGGAGAAATACTTCCTGATGAAATAGAACTAAGTGGCTTCTGGGTATGCTTTCCTAACAATTATCTTGGGCTGCCTTAGAAAGTCATCTCAAAGACATTTCCTGTTTGAAGCCCTCAGCCCACTCAGTAGGAGAGGATGTAGCTGATTATCTTCTTATAAACAAGGAAAAGACCTCCGGTGGTCTGACTTGGAAAGAAAGCCCGGCTTTGCAAGAGAGAAGCATTGGGGCAAAGGGAAAAGGCATAGGACAAAGGCAAGAGAAGGAAGTATTTTTTGGTAGGGGGAAGACAAGCAAAAGGCTGGGGACAGCTCACTCAGTTGCCTCCAAGCATGATGACCTGAGCTTGATTCTCGTTATCTGAGTAAAACTTCTGAGCATGGTGGCTGCAATCCCAGTGCTGGGGAGGTGGAGACAGGAAGACCCTTGAGGCTCTTCAGTCAGCCAGTCTAACATACTTAGCAAGCTTCAAGACAATGACAGACACTGTATCAAAAAGATGGATGGCTTTTTTGAGGAACTAGACATGAGGTCGTCTTCTGACTGTCACATGCGCACATATTAAAAACCAAGAAGCAGAAGACAGGAATGAAAGAAAAAAAAAATTAAAAGGCCAGCAGTTCTATATGTCTTGGGGTAATGAACTGAGTTGAACCCCCATCTCTCATACACACACACACACACACACACACACACACACACACACACACACATATATATACTCTAATATCCACAATATAGATTATATAATACATAACCTATATTATATTATAATCTCTCTATATATTATAATCTATATTATAGATACATGTATAATATAGATTATATATAGCATATATGATGTATATTAGATATATATATATAACTATATATTTTAATATATATAACAATTTTAATACATATAACAGAATATATTAAAGTACTTTATGGAGAATAAGTAATTATGATGGTTAATCTCTGATTTTCAACTTAACCTAGAATCACTTGTGAAGGCTAATCCTGATTAGGTTAATTAATATGGGAAGATCCACCTTAACTGTGGGTGGGATCCGAACTGCATTAAAAGGAGAAGGCTGGCTGAGCAGCGCCATTCATTACTCTCTGCTTCCTCACTATAAACCTGCTTCACATTGCCTCAAGCTCCTGCAACCATAATGGATTGGAACCTGGAACCATAAACTGAAATAAACCCTTCCTCCCTTGGACTGATTTTTGTCAGATACTTTGTCCCAGCAATGAGAAAGTAACTAAGACAAGTAATAATGATAAATCATGGACAGAGAATAGAGGCAAAACTTTGTTACTTGTAACTTGGACTTTCAGGTGAAAGTTCAGGAATAGTTTGCTGCAGGGCAGAAAAAATTTCTTTTCCTCAATAGCTGTGCTGTTTCTTTGATTCCTGTAGGAATGAACTGAGGGAATTAACTATGGGAATTCTTTATACGGACCTTACAAATAAATTCTCAGGGAATGTTTCTGTGGAATGCCTTTCTGTTAAATTCCTATCTTGATCTTGGAACCTAATTAAGCATGTGTTTTACAATCAAGTAATCATCTTACTTAAAACAATGTGACCAGATTTCCTGTAACTGCCTATGCCTTGAGTGATCAGTGTCGACAAGGAATGTTGGGCAAGCTGATGTGACTGAAAGGGGGGTTTAAACAGAATAAGAAATGGGTCAGTGGGAATGCACACAGTTTATTTATTCAATTAACCAGAGGTGTAGAAAACCATAGGAGCAGAAGATAGGAATGAAAGAAAAAAAAAATTAAAAGGCCAGCAGTTCTATATGTCTTGGGGTAATGAACTGAGCTGAACCCCCATCTCTCACTACTTTGGGAGGAGGGGCAAGAAGACAACCATATCCTGTAAAATCCAGTCCTCTCAAGTGGACTCCCAGCTCTGGTGGCCCTCCCATCCCAGAAGGGAGCTCTCCACTTGCAATAAAGTTTGCTACTTCTGTTTTCACTGTACTTCTGAGTCTGTCTTCATTTCTTGGAGCTTCCAAATCTTTGTTAGCTTCATCAAAGGACCTGTGGTCCCCAGACCATCGAGGGTGGAGGGGTACTTTTCCAAAACAGTGACTTTAAGCCATACTGCTTGTTTTACCTCCCCAGTGACTTGGTCCTGTTTCTGACTCAGAACAGTATCAAACTGGATGTGGTGGCCCATGCCTTTAATCCCAGCACTTGGGAAGCAGAGGTAGGAAGATCGCCAAGAGTTCGAGGCCGCCCTGATACTACATAGTGAATTCCAGGTCAGCCTGGACTAGAGTAAAACCGAAAAACAAAAAACAAAAGCAAAACAAAAAACTGTGTGTGTGTGTGTGTGCGTGCGCGCAAAATATGGAAACTATATCACTTAAAGCAGCAGGCATTGTAAGCAACAAATTGCTCACAAGAATGTCAAAAGCAGGGCAGGAGAGACGGCTTAGTGGTTAAGGTGCTTGCCTGTGGACCCTAAAGACCTAGGTTCAATTCCCCAGCGTTCAGTAGGACAAGAGTCCCAAGATGGAGTTGAGATGGAAGAGGACCGAAGCAACTTCACGTGTTTACATTGCCTAACTCTTACTCTCCTGACCTAACAATGCCCTCAGCCACATGTCTCCTGCTTGTCTTAGAGACAACCTGGCTCCTCTTCTGATGGCAATCCATTCTCTGATTGATTACCTCCTCAGCTTGGTCCCTGCCCTCCCCTGAATTCCTCAGTCCTTTTGTCTTCTATATCCCCCTCCCCAAAAGAAAAAACCTATGTAGAAACCCAAATTATCCAGATGCATGCCTCCTGTTCTCTTTGCATCTCGGGCCCCAATAGACAGCAATTCTCCTGCCTCAGAGTGGCTGTGTGTGCTCTGCTCATTCAAGAACCTTACACCCAGTGTCTGCATAAGTCAGATGCACTAAATGGTGCATGTGTCTGGAGTTCGTTTGTAGTGGCTGGAGGCCCTGGTGTGACTATTATGCCCAGTTCGCGGCACCCCCAGTGACCACCAAGGAGAACCACACACGTATGCAAGGGTAAGGAGCTTTATTTCGGGCTTAAGCTTGGTCTCTTGACTTCACCAACGCAGTGGATCCGTGCAAGAGCCCCAAGTAGCGGGAGGGTAGGGTTTTTATAGGGATCTGAACATAGAAGAAGGGGATGGCACATGATTGGTTGACTTAAACAGTAACTGCACTGTACTCTTCTGGTTGGCTTAGGATTTTGGCGGGCAAAGTTGGCCGTCTGGGTCTAGGGGAATTGAACTTATCTATGACTACAGGAATGTATGGCGTAGACAGTTTCCAGTAACTGTTAAACCCACCCTTACAGAAGATAAAAAACTTACATCTTGCCGGGAAACAGAAACTTAGGCCTACTGAGGACTCTGAATCCTGTCATGGCATCCATCTGGTTCCTGAGTCCTTCAGTGCTCATTCTGTCTCTCTCTCTCAAATAAATAAATAAATAAATAAATAAGCAATAAAAAAGAATGTTAAAAGCAACAGGTGGGCTCACAGTGATGTCCTCTGCGAGGTCTGTGAGTGGCACATGGTGCGCTTGTTTTCTGACTCTAACGGAGTTCACAGGTCCTGCCCCTAAGTCACTTCCCTTGAGCAAATGTTTAAGGGACTTTTGGAGTCAGGCTTCCTTTTTCTGCCTGCACTTACTGCTGATTCTTTGCTTACTCATTACTGTTTTTGCCTTCAGTAAACACACATGATGAGCCCTTGCCTCAGGGGAAGCACCTGTGGCCTGGGCAGAGGCAGCAGAAGAGGCAACAGACTCCCCTGGGGTGCACAAGTCCAGGAGCCATATCTCTATTGTCCAGACTCCCTTGGGGTGCACAAGTCCAGGAGTCGTATCTCTATTGTCCAGACTCCCCTGGGGTGCACAAGTCCAGGAGCCGTATCTCTATTGTCCAGACTCCCCTGGGGTGCACAAGTCCAGGAGCCATATCTCTATTGTCCAGACTCCCTTGGGAAACACAAGTCCAGGCGCCGTATCTCTATTGTCCGCTGCAGAGGCTGACACCAGCGTTCCTCCCCGTTGGAGGACGGGAACTTGGAGGATGACTGCCAGAGGTTTCTATCGCTGAAACTTTTTTCTTCATAGCCAATGAGCAAGGCTTCCTCTGTAAGTGTATGGGCTCTTGTGGAGTCACGTGCGTTTTTCCTTAAGCAGTTATGCGACAACACTCCCGTTGCTACCCTTGCTTCTTATTTTCCTGAGGCACATAGAAGGAATCAGAATTCATTCAACATTAAGGAAACCTACCAAAGTGCTTGTAACCATCACCATATAGTCTGTTATCTCTCCTATAACAGTGGGTAGATTGTTTCCTAACTCAATGAAGGAAAACCTACCTAGCTGATCTTTGCTTCTTCTAGCTTCCCCTTTCCTCAGCCCCATTTCCCCTCAGGTAGGAGATCATCTTGTCAAACATTCAATATGCTATCCTATTACCTATATTTGAAAACTCTCACTTGGGTTTATGTTCAAGTGCAGCTAGTTATTTATTTTTTCCTGCTTCCTTTTATAGCTAAACTCGCCCCCAAAGCTGTCTTTAAACACTGGCCTCTACTGCTTATTTCACTTGTACTTTGATCTCCAAGACTTCACTCATAGGATTCTTTTTTCTTTTTAATATTTATTTGAGAGAGAGAAAGAGGCAGAGAGAGAGAGAGAGAGAGAGTGATATGGACATGCCAGGGCCTCCAGCCACTGCAAACGAACTCCAGATACATGCGTCCCCTTGTGCATCTGGCTTATGTGGGTCCTGGGGAGTTGAACCTGAGTCCTTTGGCTTTGCAGGCAAACGACTTAACCACTAAGCCATCTCTCCAGCCCTGCTGCTGCATCTTTATACCTAGACCCATTCTTGGCAACTAGTGTGTGCCCAGTACGTGTGTTGAATCGCACCATTGGCGACCTCCTGTAAGACAGGTATGGTTCTTAGCACTACGCATGGATTACTTTGTCTTATAAAAACCAGTTATATTTTGTAAGTGTTTCATTATTTCTACTTTTGTCATTTTACCATTTTCTTAATCGTGACTCCCACTCAAGACATTAGGTGACTGAACCCCACACAATGTTGTGCAGTTACCGTGGCGGGGACTGGGAGCAATGTCTGCTGGTTGTCAGAGCTTTGCTTTTACCCCTTCTCCCCTCTGCCCCGTGTCACACTTCCCATCCTGCTTTCAAGCCATACTATAAGCTCAGAGGAATTCCGTGGCCCATTATTGAAATCGCAATATGATTTAATCATGCCTGTGTGCCCGTATGTTCTCCACATCATCTTGAACTTGAATGTTCAAGTCCTTTTGTTACACTGTTTACAGTGGACATTTCTCTTTTACTGACTAAAGCTGTTTTCAAATGTTCCTGACATGGCTTATTAACTGTTCTTGGAAAATTTTGTGCTTTTTTTATCGCTTCAGGATTGTCAGGTCAAAGACTGATTCTCATTTTTCCATTCAAAATATTTTCATTGCTGCAAAAATGCAAATGTGCACTTTATAAGTCTGTGAATGGATTTAGATTAAAAAACCCTGAATTGCCATAAATTATAGGATATTGGATATAACCAATTAACCATTATGTTTGTATTGCTTTATTGTAAATATTTCAAAATTTTCTGGGGATTATGAAGCTTTGACACCTTAAAAGAACATGTCTGGGGCAAGCCAATTCTTAAAGGCATGGTGGTATGTGCCTTTAATCCCAACACTTGGGAGGCAGAGGTAAGAGGATTGCTGTGAGTTTGAGGCCACACTGAGACTGAAGAGTGAATTCCAGGTCAGTGTGGCCTAGAGAGAGACCTTACCTTGAAAAACAAAGAAACAAAAACAAAACAAAACAACAACAACAGCAAAAAAAACCAAAAAAAAAAAAAAAAAAAAAAAAACAAACCCAAAACAACAAAACATACAAACATGAAAGGGCCAGCCAGGAGCATGTGTTTGACATGTGAATGAAGACATTCTTCTGCGTGGCTACTTCAGAAGGCAACATTACTCTGTTTTAATCGTTGGAGGGGCAGATGCCAGGCAACTATGAACAATCACTATGGTCCAGAGCTTTCTGCTCTTATTCACACTAGCCAAATTCCAAAACATCACACTTCTCATCTTTGCTTTTCTCATGGAAGCCCTAAAACGGCACCGTGTTTTTAACATTTCCTTGTTCCCATCTTCTGCTTTCAGACTCCCTTGTTGCATTTCCCATGAGGACGATGTAGTATGAGGAGCATCTTGCTTCTGAGGGAAATGTAGTAAAAAGCTGCTTCCTGGCTGGAGAGATGGCTTAGTGGTTAAGGTGCTTGCCTGTGAAGACTAAGGACACATGTTTGACTCTCCAGGTCCCATGTAAGCCAGACACGCAAAATGACACAAGCGTGAAAGGTCGCTCATGAACACAAGGGAGCACATGAATCTGGAGTTCGATTGCAGTGGCTGGAGACCCTGGCGTGCCAATTCTCTTTCTTTCTTGCATAAGCAAACAAAGACCAGTCTGTTGTGCTTGCCTCAAAACAACAATATCAACATACGCGCACACACACACACACACACACACACACACACAAAGCTGCCAAGCTGCTTTTGATGGCATTAACCTATCTCTATCATCACTCTGTCACTTTATAAATTAGGCCTGGTTTCAGTTCAATTGGAGAATCATCTAGTATTTGAATATTTACCAAAGGACCGATAAGATCATGTGTGCCCTCATAGTTCATCTTAATGAACATAACACCATTATTGCCCAAAGAATAACTTATGCTTACTGGAAGGTAACTTGTGTGTTTTAATTGCCTTAAACATTCTTTATTTGTGAATCTCATTCAGAAGCAGGTGCAAGGGTGATTTGGAGGAGGCTTCTCCCTTATCTAATGATGGCTTCTCTTATTTGGATGTCCAATATTTAAATTTTTAGGAAGAGCTAGAAGTGGAACAATTAGCTAATTGTAATAGCTAATTGGTATCATTTCCTTAACTATTCCTTTTGCTGGGCTGGAATATTCAACTTCGTTTCATTTAACTGAACTGTGTACTAGTTTATTTTTAAATAGATGGGAAATAATTCTTCAGGCTAGTTAAAATGATCACATATTTCTTTTTTTAACTCAAAGGTAGCTCATTTAACCTTGTTTATGCTGAAGATTTCTTTTGGAGTGCTTCCTCCTGATTCTCTTTGGATAATTAAGCAGTTGGTCTCTTTCCCCACTTTTGTACATGGATATTAGCCTTTATTCTGGGTAGTTCCTGAGCTCGAATAATTTTTCATGCTACAGCTCAGTTTTCTCAGATTATATACATGGAAACCCAGTAAGGCCCCACTGGATGAACAATTTTTTATTTTTAGAGACAGCAAGAGTGTAGCCAGTGAGCGAGAGAGAGAGAGAGAGAGAGAGAGACAGAATTGACACCTGCCAGGTCCTCAGCCACTGAAGTCAAACTCCAGACCCTTGCGCCACTTAGTGGGCATTTGCAACCTTGCTCTTGCCTCACTTTTGTGCGTCTGCCCAACATGGGATCTGGAAAGTTGAACATGGGTCCTTAGGCTTTGCAAGATCCTTAACTGCTAATCCATCTCTCCAGCCCTAGATAAACAATTTTGATGTCAGCCAAGATGCTAAATGGGGGCTTATCTCCTATTTACCATTGAGGAAGACGCTTTGGCAATGTTGTTTATAAATACAAACCAGTAGTTACTTTAGGGAGACGACTCTATCGATTTGCCCACATCATGCCTGCTTTTCCAGGACCAGCCATGATTATCTCACTTTGTTTTCTTGAAGGCTGGAATTCTCATACATGAGCAGCAAAGAGCCCAAGACTAATGCATATCGACCCCTCTCCATTCATGCCGTCGACATGAGACTGTCCTGACCTCTCTGTGCACGAAAGCTGAGGGTGAGTTACTTGGAATTGGATTACTAAGGAAAGGACTAAGATCTGCTGAGTCACTCAGTTCTTGAAGAAAAATCAATGATGTCATGTCATCTTGCAGGATTCTAGGAAACACCATGGGTACAAGTCAATTCCATGTTAATTTAGTGCTTTGTGTTTGACACTGCTTGACACTGATCTAAGTTTCACTTTCTCATCTGTGCCAAACATCATGATGGGCTACACTTCTGTCAATTTCCTAATATCCACTGCTGTTGCTCATCCACCACCGCTGTAGCAATTGCTATTGTTTCCTTTACAATCTCAATAACAAAGGACGCTGACATGATAAACATAGCTCTGATTACTTTCATTTAGCAGTCATAGCAGCACTTATGACATAGGAACTCTTCAAATGTCTATTTTCTAAATGCACAAAGCAGTTAACCTTGGCCAGCGTCACATGTTTAGGAAGTGGCAGAATGGGGATATACAAATATATTCTTTCTTACTCCAGAACTCTGTAGTAACCTGTATTTAAGCACTGCCACTTGGTGTGGGGTTGAGGCTGATGAATCAAGTGAACATGCAATTTGCAAGTTCTTTTAAAAAAATTTTTTTTTGTTTATTTTATTTATTTGAGAGCTACAGACAGAGAAAAAGCCAGAGAGAGAGTGAGAGAATGGGCACTCCGGGGCTTCCAGCCACTGCAAACGAACTCCAGACGCGTGTGTCCCCTTGTGCATCTGGCTAACATGGGTCCTGGGAAATCGAGCCTCGAACCAGGGTCCTTAGGCTTCATGGGCGAGCGCTTAACGACTAAGCCATCTCTCTAGCCCTGATTTGCAAGTTCTAGTGGAATGTAAGCAGTAGGATATCTTCGCTCTCCTGAAAAGGTGGCACATACTTAGATAAGCAAACAAAAGACACCAACAATTTTGAATGTTATTTCCAGGAAAGTTAAAATACTCCTGCTTGGAGGACTTTTTCATCCTTTTCTGATAGTTTCTCAGATCAGCATCTTGGATTTTTCCCTTGGGATGTGGGCTGCATGTGATAAGCCAGTAAAAACATTTGACCTTTATTTCTTTTCTAATTAAAAAAATTTTTTTAAATTTATTTGCAAGGGGAGAAAGGGAGAAAGAGAGATTGAGAGAGAGAGAGAGAGAGAGAGAGAGAGAGAGAGAGAGAGAGAGAGAGAGAGAGAGAGAGAATGAATGATGGGCTGCTGCCAGGGCCTCCAGCCACTGTGTATGAACTCTGGACGCATGTGCCACCTGGTTTACATAGGTATTGAGGAATCAAACCTGTGTCTTTAGGCTTTGCAGGCAAATGCCTTAACTGCCAAGCCATTTCTCTAGCCCATCACTTGCCCTTTCTTTCTCTGCTTCCTCTCACCCCCTTTCATGTCGGGTCTAGGGCCTCACACATGCTAAGCAAGTGTTGCCAGGGAGCTCCTCTCCAGCTCCTCTTCGCTTTGGATGTGTGAGGTGAAGCTTTAAGGATCTGCAGAGTCATTTTCTTTCTCAACAAACGCTGGACTGTCATCATCTAACTCAGGTAGAGAAAATAGACTGTGGTGACTTCTAAAGTTCCAGGCTGGACTCGGCCCTTGTGGAATATTCATGCCTGTGATTCAGTGGAGTAAAACAAGAAGGCTTTGCATGGAATGAAACATTTACCATTTGATCACTTAAAATATTATTCCTGTTCTACGGTGAGAAGGTTTTTATGCTGAGCCAGGCTAAGTGAAAGCTAGGCTAGATCCGTGTAAGTCATTAGCATAGCAGAAGGGCGATGGGCTTTTGATGCTTATCTAATTTGCATACTGTTCTGGTAGAATCTGAGTGTGTTCAGGAGCTGGTTAGCTCTTCCTAGCTAGCTCATTCAACTCTACAGCAAACTGAGACCAGCTCCCTCCAGAAAAATATAGTCATTAGTGTAATCCAATAACTGTAATTCTATTTCTGCTGCTGTATCTTTTCAATAATCTTAATTTAAGACATTCCTTACATTTTCCCAAGTGATTTTCACTAGCAAAGTATGTCTTCATGACCTAACTTAACTCCATCATACACATCTGATGTTCTTACATTTCTTGCCTGGAAGAAATTCTTTTTCTTCTTTAGGATTCAGTTGCCTCTGGAAGCTTTCCTGGGACTAGGGTCAGACAGCACTTGGATGAAACAGATCCTGTAGATTATGTAAGAGGGAGAAAGAATGACCTGACCAAGTCAAACCCCTCGGAAGGTGAATCCGCCTCTAAACTTAGGTGAGACAGTATCTATTCCAATTGCGTCAGCAGATTTGAGACAGGGTTCCTGCATATTGATGTTTCTGAATACTTATCTGCTGTCAGTGGGTTGGACAGAGTAGTAAACAGGGCATAGGTACTGGACATCCTTCCTGGAGACACTGAAGATGAATTCTAAAGCCAGCCCTGGGAGAGGATGGTGTGGGAAGAAGGTAAAGAGAGGGTAGGTGCAAAAACCCCTAAAGTCCTTCCTCAGTACTTGGCTGGGGAGAGGATGTGCCCTGGTGTGAGGGGGTGGAGGTATGAAAGTGACATTAGCTGTGAATTCTGGTTCTTGGCACTGCTCTTCACTACACATTCATTAACATTCTATAACATTAGGAAGTAAATGTTGGGTGGAAAGATTTTAAGAGCCAAAGAGTGGGTAGGAGCAATCTCCTCAGCCCTTTAGCAGCTCTCTTTAAATACCTAGCGGGGCCTGAGGAAGCCACGTTGAACTCTTTTTTAATTTCTCTGCTCAGGGACTAACATGGTTATCAGTGAGGGATGTTGAAATGACTTTTCTTAATCATTAAATTTTCTTTGCTAGGTAGGAGTGTTTTATCAATAATATACTTTCATATGGTGTTGTAACAGTGTTATAATTACATTATTTTGAATTAGATGCTCTTGGTTTTTATTTTTTATGTTTGGTATGGCGAGTTGCAAGTTAAACCACAAGCTGCCTGACAGAAGGCAAGCGATGGTGAAATGCTGGCAATTTCATATGGTTCAACTTGACCTTCATGTCTTGGCATCTCATGTGTTCATAGGCTTTGAATGAAAGTGTTCTCTCATGGCTACTTTTTCTTTCTTTAATAAGTTGTCTGAGAAAGAAATGAAAACAATTTTCTCTTTTTAGAAGATTCTGGAACGTGATCCTTGGCATTGAAAATGTCTTTGCAAATGAATGTTCTACTATATTTTCATTCTCCATTCTGCTTTGATGCCCATCTTTGTGTGGTCTTTAAATGAATGCATGTTTCAATTGCTTGATTTCCTGATGGTGTGAAGTAGAGGGCACTGGCAGAATTAAACTTTGAGTTGAAAAGTAATCGTAACTGATACAGAATCGAGGTAACTTTTACTTTTTTTGGTAGTTCTGGATAGCAAATCCAGGATTTCTGATACCAGGCAGGTCCTCTACCACAGAGTCCTAATATTCCTAATATGTTCTACCCAAGCCCCAAATATATCAGGCATCTTTTTTCTTACTTGTGTCACACCTGCCGTTTTATTTGAACTATACTCATGAACACACTACAAGTTTATGGTCTAGTGGAGGAAAAATTAGCATACTTTCAAAATAAAAATATCTACAAACCAGAGCTTAATTTTGATGTAAAATACCATGCTTTTATACTGAGTTTAAAAACCTTCAGCCCTCTGTGGGAGAAAAGATTAATTCATTTAATGGCATGCTAGTTTTTTTTTTTTTTTATTGAGAGCCACGAAATATAAAATACTTGAAATCAATCCATTTTACTTTATTTTTAATTCTTTTTAAGTGCTCAGTGATAAAATCAGCCTTGACAATCATCTTGCTATCGATTGCTTTAGTAGAAATGGGTAAGGTGTTTCCTAGGTTACTGAAAATGAGGCAATGACAAGCATCACCTGCCCTCCAAGGGTTATAGACTCTTGGAAAGGGCCTCTGGGCTACACTGTGCACATATTGATCAGCATCGTGGTCTGAGCTTGCATCTCCATGTCCCTTAGGCACTGCAGGGCTCAGCAGCAGGCATGTTTCTACCTGAGGATTACTTCCGTCTCTTTGTCTGCCGACTCCCTCCTCTCCTCTCAGTTGCTTCACGCAGAGGTGCTATGCACAGCCACTTTGAGGCTAAGAGTTTGTTCTTTCAACACTTGAAGCAGCACCAAGAATTCAGAAAAAATATGAGATTAATTTTTCCCTGTTCTAAAGTCACATGGCTCAAATCAGATTCTGAGATTGGAAGGGTCTTCTTTTATTTTATTTGCATTTTTCCTAATTTCCACCCCCTTCCTCCCACTTTCTTTTCCCAATTTCCACCTCCCATTCCATTTTATTCTCTTCAATGTTCTCAAAATTACTTGGAAAAACAGTTCTGCACAGAGTATGTTTTACAATAAAATTATGTTATAAATGGCAATTAGATTCCACATTACTTCATAACCTCTAATTACTAGTGCTATTGAAATATTTTAGTAGTGCAATAGTAGTAACTAAAGAGGAAACATTTAATTAAAACTTGACATTTAAGTTAAAGGATAACTGTTACTTTTTATCATTTTATATTCTTTCATTTCCGTTCTTCTCATTTTAAGTTAATTTTAGGGTTTACTGTAACATCTACTTCAATTTCAAGATTTTAATTTATTTAATCATTTAATTCACCCCCCCCATTACAGTTAAGTTAAAGATATGCCTATGAGGAGAAACTCATCAATAATCTTTCACTGAATAAATACTGAAAGATATTAAGAATAGTAAATGTTAAATAAATTATTCTCATCATTACTTAAATAAAGCAAAACTTTAAAAACTGTATTAGGCCAACACCTTTTTTCCTTCCCTACCTGTGTTACCTGGCATGGTACAAACATCCTTTCAGGTCTCTGGGGAAGAGATTTCAGGAGGAGTGCATGTCCACCTGATGTTTCCTAGCATTCAGAACATGCAGGCGGGCCAAAATTATTAACTTTCTTAATTTTTATTTATTTATTAGAGTCAGAGAGAGAGAGAGAGAGAGGGAGTGAGAATGGGTGTGCCAGGGGTTCCAGCCACTGCAAATGAACTCCAGAGGCATGCACCTCCTTGTGTGCATCTCGCTAACGTGGGTCCTGGGGAATCGAACCTGGGTCCTCTGGCTTTGCAGGCAAATGCCTTAACCACTAAGCAATCCCTCCAGCCCTATTAACTTTCTTTAGAACTCAATTTCTCTTCTGATTCGCTGTTGCTCTGGAATGGCAGCAAAGCATTCTTCATTTAGGGTTTCCCTCATCCTTTCTCCTGGGTTGAGTCTAGTACAAGAAGTCTTCCTAAAATACCACTGTGGCTGTGCTTGGTGGGGTTCACCTGTGTGGACGCTGGGCCGTCTGGCAGTGATGACGTCTCTGGGCATACCCATCACCCCCTTGGTTCCTTAGGTCTGGTACGAACACATTACCTGACGGAGTCGCGTGTACTTGTCTGGAAGGCCCTCACCGTGCTCCCACTCCCGCTGCTTTTCTGTACTCCTGGGCATGTGCAGGTGACTGCTCTGGCCTCTGCTGTCATGGCAAACCCGTACTGTGCCCGAGAACCCGTGGGTCCTGCAAGTCCATGCCTCTGTTTCTTGCTTCCCTTTTAGTGACCCATACATTTGTAAAGGTCTGCGGATGTTCTCATTTTATGGTTGTCGAATATTTTCTTTTGTTTATTTTCACTTTTATTTATTTATTTGAGAGCTACAGGCAGAGAGAGAAAGAGTCAGAGAGAGAGAATGGGCGCGCCAGGGCTTCCAGCCGCTGCAAACGAACTCCAGACGCGTGCGCCCCCTTGTGCATCTGGCTAACGTGGGTCCTGGGCAATCGAGCCTCGAACCGGGGTCCTTGGGCTTCACAGGCAAACGCTTGAGTGCTAAGCCATCTCTCCAGCCCGAATATTTTCTTTTGTATTATTTATTTATTTTTGGTTTTGCGAGGTGAGGTCCCGCACTAGCCCAGGCTGACCTGGAATTCACTATGTAGTCTCAGGGTGGCCTCGAACTCATGGTTTTATATTTATTTTTAATATTATTTATGTATTTGAGAGAGACTCAGAGAAAAGAGAGAATGGGCGCTCCAGGGGCTCCTGCTGCTGCTGCAAACGAACTCCGTACACTTGTGCTGCTTGTGCGTCTGGCTTTATGTGGGCACTGGGGAATTGAACCTGGGCCGTCAGGCTTTGCAAGCAAGTGCGTTTAACTGCTGAACCACCTCTCCAGCCCCAGATTTTTTAAACTTAAGTTTTCTAACGGAAATTTTTATACATGTAAATGATATATTTTGATCATAATCCCCCCATTACCTTATTTTGCCTCTTTCCCCATCTCTCGTTCACTGAACCCCATTTTATTGCAGTTTCTCTTCTACCTTTGTCTTTTTTTCCCCCCTCAGTGGGTCCAATATCCTGCAGGTGCTGCACACTAGCAGCAGTTGTTATGAGGACAAGAATACAAGGGCCACTTGATGTCTCGAAGACAGCCCTCCAAAGCACTTCTCCTCATGCCCTGGGTCTTCCTCTTTGTTTTGGTCTGTGTTGTGTGGCGTGTTCATATGTATGTGTCCTTGCAGCAGCCCATGTACTTGCCTGCGGCCGCGTGCTCGCCTGCAGTGGCTGGAGTGGAAAGTCAGGTGTCTTGTTCCGTCACTCTTTTGCCTATTCTTATTTGAGCCCATCTCTTATTGATGATTTCAAAGCTTGTCATTGTTTTTTTTTTGTCCATAAGATCTGGCAGTTCTCCAGTGTCTGCTCCCCATGGGACTGGGCTTATAGGTTCACATGGCTGTGTCCACCTGTTTATGTAGGCTCTGGGGGTCAGAAGTCAGGCAGTCTCGGGCCCCCTTAGGGCCTCATGCTTGTACCGGAAGTGCATTAACCCCTGAGACCAAGCCATCTGTGATAGTTTGAATGGATGCCATCCGATAGATATAGGAGTTTTATTCAAGTCTGTAATTTAGATCTCCAGCTGCCTGGTTGGAGGAGGTGTCACTGTGTGTGCATCCAAGGGTCCAGCCCTGATGTGTGTTTTTGGGGTGGATCTGTTTCCAGACAAAAAGACATGCAGAGTGCTGGAGTTCTGCTACCGTGGGGTCCCTGGAGTGTGCTTCATGGTGGTGGTTCTCTCTCTCTGCATGGATCTTTGGAAGTGGACCAGCTTCTTCTGCCTATGTGGAGCTTCCCCTCTATGTGTAAGCTTCAATGCATTCCTTCCTCCCAGAACTGTACTTTGTTTGGAAGTTCATCCAGCAACTGAAGCCGATTGTGACAGAATTGGTACAAGAGTGTGGGGAGTGGCTGAGATGAATCTGACCATGTAGATGTTTGTCTTTTGGACCTTGCGTGCTGGAGGAATGGGAGGCTAGGTACTTGCAAGTGAAGACAACTTCCGGAGTGGCAAGCCAAGAATTATGGACTATTCTTATGAAGGTTGGAAAGTGCTAGGTTCAGAGAGATTTGTATTTGGAGGTCTTACTCATGAAATTTCGAAGGAGAAGGAAAGGCTGCAGAGAACCTGGTTGGAGCTGGGCTACCGGCCTAAGAGATGACTGCGTTCTGCTGCCCGGGCCCGGAGAGTTTGATGAAGGTTAAGTTTGTAGTGGACTGATCTGCTTGGCTAAAGTTATGGGACTGAGAGAGGTAAGAGTTAAAGTTGGAGAAATCGAAACAAGTTTCAATTTTACTGGCACAGAGACTGGTTTCAGGTTACTGAAGCTGCTATTGTCAAACACATTAGGAATCCACTCTTGAAAGGAGATCTGAAAAGAAGAAAACTGCTCTTCAAAATCACCGTTTTATTTCATCCTGCATTAAGAATATGGCTGTGTCCTGCATGACTAGTATTGATTTCGGAAACGTAAAAGGAAATAAGTGAAGTGGGTCACGGAGCACCCATGGTGCCAGGAGCTGCTGCTGAGATCCAGCAGGAAGCAGGGGCGATGACCTTGAGAAAGGGCCTGGTGAAGCCACTGGAAGGTGGACTGTGGTTTGTCTGGAGACCCAAAGATGTTTTGATATGCCTAGACTCTCCAAGGGCTACCATGGAGAACTGTTGGCTTAGGATAGAAGTTTTCCCTGACGCTTATGGTATTGGACTTGAACTGCACATGTCTGATGTTTGCTGGATGGCTGTTGAGTTTTCCTTGTCCTAGTCTCTCCTTGTCATACCTTATAGCAGTTGGAAATATTTACTCTGTGCCTTTACATGTTGAAAGTACAGTATATAACTGGTTTTGATGTTACAGAACTCACAGTTAAGAGACGATCTTTAATCCCAAATGAGATTTAGGACTTTGGTTTATGTGGGTGCTAGGGAACCAAACCTGTGTCCTTAGGCTTCACAGGCAAGTGCCTTAATTGCTAAGCAATCTCTCCAGCCCCCTTGATTGTTCTTTTAAAAGAGATGAGAGGTAAGGGGGGAATAGGTGATATATTGCTTCCTTTGTAAGAGCATAACTAAAAATTGTGCTCATCATTTTCATTTTACTCCAAAATGTGGAAGGCAGCTCTGTGGGCACATTTTCTTTGGGAGAGGAGCTGGGGACGTAGAGGTAAGAGTCAGTTTCCTAGTTAATCTTGGACTGGTAAGAGGGAAGGAAAGAAGATGGTACTGAGGGTCAGCCCATGGTCTCTGCAGTACAAACTGAATTAACAATTCCTTTGCCAGTCAGACAGAATAAAGGTAACATTTTTACAAAGTTATAGAAAGGAGCTATTTCTTGTGTGGTATTAGGAACATGTATTTCTTTTAACTCTATTTAATAATAAGCAAACTTTCTTTTTTCATGACAAGGCACATAAAATTCTCTGTAAAAAAAAAATGTGCTGAAGCTGGGCATGGTGATGCATGCCTTTAATCCCAGCAGAGGTAGGAGGATCACCACGAGTTCAAGGCCACCCTGAGACTACACTACATAGTGAATTCCAGGTCAGCCTGAGCTAGACTGAAACCCTACCTCAAAAAGCCAAAAAAAAAAAAAAAAAAAAAAAAAAAAAAAAAAAAGTATTGAGACTGCAGCTTGGGAGAAGTAATATTTGCTTGCATTTTTTCTATTCTAGAATCATTTTGTTATGGAGTTTACTAAAAGACAATTTCAGTAGGCTGTCCCAATGACTATAACTTACAGGAAATTTATGATGAAAATTTAGTATTCAACTGAGTGCTCTTCATCAGAATCTTACCAGCTTTGTTCTTCTTACTCTGCTGTGATGGATTTCCTTGTCTTCATGCTGGCTTTACATCACAGAGGACCGAATCATTGGCTTCCTTTCCCAATTAAGCATGCCACCCAGCCTGGAGGAAGCAAGCTGATGGTACCCACAGTGCAACTGCAGCAGGAATTGGTAAGCAGCGTATCCCTGAACGGGCTCTGTGCGGATTTCATTGGAGGTGAAGGCTCTTTTGCGGATACATCTTTTTAATCAATGATGACCTCAATATGTCATGCCACATATTTTTTTGAAAGGATTCTGATGTACCACGGCTGTGTCTTAAATTTGAATGTGTACTTTTTCCTCTTTCTGCAGCCCCCAATTTTCCCATCAGTCATGGCTGGTAATATTCCTGCCGTCTTCAGCCAGGCTGCCAACTCTGTCAGGTGCTGAGATATTGTTTACGCAGGAATAATTTATTCTTTTTGGAGAGATGAAAAGCAGATTGCAAAGGCAGGCTATTGGCAACTTGGAATGTATTCTGGCTCAGATTACTTCAACTTCATTTTTGAATTACAATTCATTATTTTATGTTGATTGGTTAAGTGCCACTCAAATAATTGATTCAGAAAAAAAGAACCCTCATGCTTGACGCTGGCAGTTTATTTGTGTTTGAAAGATATCTAGTTTATAGATTCTTGAAACTAGATGCATGGAGGATCAACTGTGACAAGGTTTTGGTGTGGCATTTATGTCATATAACATACTTGCTATATGTTATTTGTATGCAAAAGCACGTTATTCCATTTTCTCATCCGATTTTAAATGATTTATAAAGCTGCTCCTTAAAACCTTTTAATATTTATTGCTAACTCTAAAAACCTTGCGAGACTGCAGGTGAAGCATGCTGGTTTTTGTTGTATTCAGTGGGCTCTTAGAAAAAACAAGCAGGAACACACGCCTTTCTACTTCATACATTCAGCTTTATAGGAAAGGAAGTGACACTCCACATTGGGCTTTGCAATCTTCATTTCTTCCTTCCCGTTCCCTTTGCATATCATATGGTTTATTTCATTATCTAGTCTCTTAATTTAAAAAAGAAATTCTGATTTTTTTTTTTAAAAAAACTTCAGGTAGCATTTAGAGAAGTTTTAAGTTGCTGCCCACTGCCAGCATTATCCCAGGAAATGTGCTCTTCACTCTGCCAGGGCTGCCCCAGACTGAAGCAAGGTCAAGCGTTGTGGGTTTACATCTCAGTTCCTACGACTGGAGAGCCAGTGTTTTTCTAATTCTCTCTTCCTCATTTTCTACCGATCGTTCCCCTGCTCTATACATTTTATAAGTAGGATAATATCAGATATCATTATAAATTCCCTGAGAGGGAAAATAGCAGGAAGAGCCTTCCATTCCATAGCAGTTGCTATTATGCCCGCTTCCAGTCACAGTGGCTACTGGTCAGTCTGACCTCTATTACCATACTGAATATGTATATGGAAAAGTCATGTTGTTTTTTTTAATATCTTGACTCAAAGTGCAATTAACCCACATGCTATTTTGGAATAAGCCTCTATTTTTTTTTTTTTAACTGAGATTATACCAAATGACAATGGTAGGATTTCCCTTTCTTTCTGGGAAAGCAGAATGTGCAACATATTTATTTTTATATTTTTGAGTAAAATAGTTTCAAAAAACAACTGCCTAAGTAAAGTAAATGACTCAAGGGCTGGAGAGATGGCTCAGTGGTTTAGGCACTTGCTTGAAAAGCCTAAAACTGCTTGCATTAGATTCCCCAGTAGCTACATAAAGCCAGATGCACAGAGTGGGGCATGCATCTGGAGTTTGTTTGCAGTGGCAGGAAGCCCTGGTGCGCCCTTTATCTCTCTCTCTCTCTCCCTCTCTCACTCTCTCTCTGTCTCTGTCTCTCCATGCTTGCAAATAAATAAATAAAAATAGATTTTAGGGCTGGAGAGTTGGCTTAGTGGTTAAGTGCTTGCTTGTGAAGCCTAAGGACCCTGTTTCAAGGCTCGATTCCCCAGGACCCATGTTAGCCAGATGCACAAGGGGGCGTACACATCTGGAGTTCATTTGCAGTGGCTGGAGACCCTGTCACGCCCACTCTCCTCTCTCTCTCTCTGTCTCTTTCTCTCTCTGTCTGTCGCTCTCAAACAAATAAAGTAAACAAAAAAAATTAAAAATAATAGTTTTTAAAGAAGAAATGACTCACATAATCATTATCTTCTTACTATGAGCCAAGCACCATGCTTGGCACTGGAAATGTGTTTACTTACTTTCTCTGTTCTCAGAGAGTTCAGAGTTGTCAAAGAGAGAAGGATGCTTCATATCCCTTTGGAAGCCTGGAATTACTTCTGATAACTTTAGTTTGAAAAATGTTTTATATTTTCTCTACATATAAGTTGTTCTGAAAGTATTTGCTGAATAAATGAGATGGAAACTTAAAATTTTTCAATTTGAAAAACAAAATTGAAGGATATCAACAACCAGATACACAGTATAATGTACTCACTTTCATAGCATGATGCCAAAAGCGGGGCCCTACTCATCAGTGAAAATATATTCTGAAAATAGAGGAACTGCACCAAAAGAAAGAAATTTAAATTCCTTCCCCTCTTGATTGTTTATTTATAGCTTCATATTTCACATGGTACCAGAGGATGTTATAGTGGTGACATTCAATAAATCTGAGGAAGCAAGAGAAATCATTAATAATATAGCCACGGAAATCATGATAAGACACCAGGAAAACACAATCTGAGCGTGGTGGTGGTGGGGACTCAAACGACATGCTGTGAACACTGACAAATGCATAAGGAGTGACTTGCGCTCCTGCGCTGCCAATTGTGTTTGAAATACATCTGCTGAAAAGAATTGATTTTAGCTTTGGGAAGTAAACCACTTTATAGTTTTGGTTAGAAAGTTTAGCTTTGAGACCCGGGCGAGGGCTCAGTGGGTGAGGAACTTGCACAGGTGTGAGGAGCGGAGTTTGGACCTCCAGTACACACCTAAATGCCACTGTAATCCCAGCCCATAGGAGGGAGGCAGAGGGAGTTTCTGCCTCAGAACCTAAGGTGGAGAGTGATGGAGGGAGGTACCCTTTGCCAACTTCTCTCCGCACACCACTCACGTGAACACATGCACATGCACGTGTGCACACAAACAACACACACACACACACACACACACACACACACACACACACACACACAGAGGTTTTAGCTCTCTTTCACCAAATTCCAGAATAAGGATGTTTTGTGCTTCCTGCTCTCTCTGCAGAGGTTCCCAGTGTTCAGTGAATTTGGCTGTAGGAAATAGCCTTCAAGCTGGTCCTCAGATCAGCAACGTCTTCTTTTCATTTGCGCTGTATTGATTCCTGATATGCCTGGCTTTGTTCTGGCTTCTACCCACGGGGTCCTGATTGGGATTTGGAAACCTTGGACACAGCTTACCTCTTTTCATCTTGGGACAAAACTTGTAGGTCTAATTGGTTTTGATTCTTCGCTGCTGCTGCTGCTGCTGCTGCTGCTGCTTCTTCTTCTTCTTCTTCTTCTTCTTCTTCTTCTTCTTCTTCTTCTTCTTCTTCTTCTTCTTCTTCTCCTTCTTCTTCTTCTTCTTCTTCCTTTTTGGTTTTTCGAGGTAGGGTCTCACTCTGGTCCAGGCTGACTTGGAATTAACTCTGTAGTCTCGGGGTGGCCTCGAACTCACGGCGATCCTCCTACCTCTGCCTCCCGAGTGCTGGGATTAAAGGCATGTGTCACCAGATTCTTCACTTCTTGTAAGCTATTAATCTCTTGTATTAAACTACAGGGATACTGAGGGTGAGGGAAGGGTGCGGAGAGCAAGAGAAGGCATGAGGTGAGAAGAGGTTTGAGGTTCAGGACATGATTCCAGGCTCCAAGTATTTCCTCAGTCT
Organism: Jaculus jaculus; assembly: GCF_020740685.1. Lineage (NCBI taxonomy): Eukaryota > Metazoa > Chordata > Mammalia > Rodentia > Dipodidae > Jaculus > Jaculus jaculus. Next base: position 59,886,786 of record NC_059115.1, read on the forward strand.
GTGTTCACTACGCTTTCAATGCTGGTTTGGCACAAAGTGTGGACTGATGTCTCCCTGTGAATGCTGGCCTTTGGGCTAAGCCCCAGGGGTCGGTTAGTTAGAGGTGTCTGGGTTTCTCAGGAGACAGGTGTGAAGCCAGCAGAGGCATGAGAGTCGAGTCAGTAGTAGTTTGCACTGCTGTATAGACTTGAGAGAAACTTGGTTCCCAGGATTCTGAAGTATGAGTTGGTTTAAGGGGGTTGCTTGCAAATGATTTTCTGAATGGATTCAAATGGCCTTTGTCAAAGGAACTGGGCTTGTGGATCTGTTAAGGAAAAACTGCACTGTTGTCCAGTGGCTGGGATGGATTGATATATAAAGGATACTGGAAAACATCACAAGCACTTCCAAGAACAAGAAGAGTACCTGCAGACTTGTCAGCTGACGTCAGGTTTCTTATTATCTCAGATGCTAAGAAGCCTCCACAGAGGTCCTGTGGAATACTCTTTACTGCACATAGTAGTTTCTCTCCTTTCAAAGAAGAGATCACACAGAGAAATGTCTGGAAAGACATATACCACTAATTATCTTGTTGATGGGTAGTCATGAAAATATAAAGAAAGGATGGTGGAGACAGTGGTAAGGAAGATCTTATGTCTTTTTTTTTTTTAACATTTCTTATATTTAATTACCCAAATTATTAGTTAAAAATAAAGTAAATATAACAATAGGATTTTATTTTCTTCCAAGAAGTTTAGTTATTACATCTATTATTGAAGTGTGAAACTTCAACACAATTAATAAAAAAATTAGTGGAATACTGATGTGTGGATATACAGTCACAATAAAAAAGTCATAGCAACAGTCATCGTGAGTAGAACAGAGCCATCTCTGAGAACTTGCCTTATAGTGAATCTCTGCTCTTCCTGTTCATGTCTTTCAGGTTGTTACTGCATTTCCGGATCCAGGGGAGAGGGCAGATCATGCTTGTTTCCATTTTAGGAGGAGAATTAAAAGATGGAATGTTGTCTGCAGAGAATAATTGAATCTATTTTGGGATAGGTCTATGATGTGCTAAAAGATACAGGCTCACTTTAGAAAGATTCCACAATACATTTAATAAAAAAAGAAGATCAAAATAGAAATGAACAGGTTGAAAGTTTTATATAAGTCCACTAACAAAGATAGGAGCACTTGAAGTATAAGGGATTTTATCTATGATTGGATTATAAATAATTTTCATTTATTTTAATTTGTATTATAATATCTAACATACATAGAAGCATAAAATATATCTACATATATAAAGATACAGATGCATCCACATATTACAGATACACTATGCATATTTAAATTACAAATATTGTGTGTTTAACCAGCTCTCCAGGACTTTCTGAACTCTCCCCATTATGTTTCTCTCCATAGAGGTCTGCTTTCCTTCAGTCCCTTCTTTTTGACATAAACATTATATATTTTTCATAACTCATTTTATTGCTGTCTATAATGATTTATAGTCTGGGGTGGGGGAGTTTGCTTAGTGGTTAAAGGCACTTTCTTCCAAAGTCCGCCAGCCTGGGTTCAATTCTTCAGTACCCATGTAACGCCAAGTGAACAATATGATGCTTGCCTTGGCTCACCCAGACTTACTGAGTCCTCAAAAATAAATACTTTTTTGAAAAGATGATTTAGGGCTAGAGAGATGGCTTAGCTGTTAAGGCCCTTGCCTGTGAAGCCTAAGGACCCATGTTCACTCAACTCTCCAGATCCCATGTAAGCCAGACACACAAGGTTTTGCAAGCACACAAAGGTGCACAGGTGCGCAAGGTGGCACGCTGACTTTGATTGCGATGGCTGGAGGCCCCGGCATGCCAAATCTCTCTCTCTCTTTTATTATTTGCATGTGTCTGTGTTTGTGGTGTGTGATCCAGGTATGCATGCTCATATTTGTGTGCGTGGGGGGGGGGGGTTGTCCATGTGTGTGGAGACCAGAGGACAACCTCAGATGAACACCATCCTCCTCCTCCTATGAGACAGGGTCTCTCTAGACTGGCTGGCCGGAAAGCCCCAGGGATCGTCCCATTTCCACCTCCCTGGGACTGGGATTACAGGTGTGTGTCACTGTGCCCAGCATTTACATGGATTCTGGGGATCAAACTCAGGTCCTCATGTTTACAAGGCAAGGACTGCACTGAGTGAGTTATCTCTCTGTCCATATGATGTACTTTTTGTGTATTTTCTCATATATATATATCATATATCATATATATATATATACACATATATCATATATATATGCACATATATGTATATATATATATATATCGCTTGATCTGGAAAAATGACACAGTGAACACAAATCTATTCCCTGTAGGTGATGGATCCCAGGAGAACATAAGGGGAGTGGCCTGACTTACTGGCCTCCCCACTGATTAGAGTTTCCATAGCTCCATTTGTCAGTGACATTCTTTTTTTTTTTTTGGTTCATTTTTATTTATTTATTTGAGAGTGACAGACAGAGAGAGAAAGATGCAGATAGAGAGAGAAAGAATGGGGGCACCAGGGCCTCCAGCCACTGCAAACGAACTCCAGACGCGTGCGCCCCCTTGTGCATCTGGCTAACGTGGGACCTGGGGAACCGAGCCTCGAACCAGGGTCCTTAGGCTTCGCAGGCAAGTGCTTAACCGCTAAGCCATCTCTCCAGCCCTGTCAATGACATTCTGACAGAGCCCAGGGTCCAGAGAAAAGGAGGCTCACCTGCTAATCAGGGAATCCAACAGAACTGGTGTGGCGACTCAACAGCACTGTAGTGAGAGTGAGTGAGGGGCTTTGTAGGACTCGGGTGCATCCAAAGACAGAACAGTTCTGTGGCGATGAGTGGAAAACCGAAGACAAGCCGGAGCTGAAGAAGCACATAATCTAGTCTAATAAGGAAAACCCGAGTCTGTGTCAGCCGCATCTGGGCATCTGTCCTCTGGCATGTGGGGGCTGTGTGCTTAGGACCCTTGAACATGTGTCTCTATTATCATTATTTTGTATTTATTTATTTGAGAGAAAGAGGCAGGGAGAGGGAGAGAGAACGAGAGAATGGGTGCCCAGGGCCTCCAACCCCTGCAAACGAACTCCAGATGCATGTGCCACCTTGTGCATCTGGCTCACGTGGGTCCTGGGGAATCGAGCCTGGGCCGTCCTTTGGCTTTGCAGGCAAGTGCCTTAACTGCTAAGCCATCTCTCCATTCCCCGAACATGTGTCTCTTGAGTGACACTTCTCCAACATAGATTCTTGTGCCTGGGTGACTCCCTGGGTGAGATCTTGCCAAAGATTTCTTTTGCCTTTCTTCTTTTTTGGATTACATCTTCTGTTTTTTGATAGTCGTTTTGTTTCTTGTTACCTGTTCTTGTGTTATGATCTGCTGTTCTCTAGTAGCTTTTTGAGAAGAAGTGAAAGGAGTGTAGATCTTTGAAAAGACATTTCTAGTGTGGAAGTTTCGTTATTTTACTTTACTTACGTGGTACTTGATTGGCATTTCTGTTGTTTATAGAATTCTATTTTGGAAACCACTATTCTTTGGAATTCTGAGGTATTTCTTCATTGTTGTTTTGATTTCAGGATGTTATTCAAAAGTTTAAAGCCATTCCTGGTGTTGGGAACCAAGTCAGATCCCCATGAACAGGATACCAATAGACTCCAGAGAGAACCTCCACTGCTCTTTAGCTAAGAAGATTGGGCATTCACATCAATAAGTCTCTCAAATAACTATGCTTAGCCACTTTAATACAAACCATAGGCTTTTGACTCATTTCTAAGTACCAGGAATGAATTCCTCCCATGAGCAGGCCACATACCAAGTCAGAGAGCAGTTATCTACCCCTGTAACTTACGTGCCACTATTGCACTAACGTGTGTACAACCTTGCCTGGCTGGTCGATTTTGTAGCTTGCAGTATCAATTGTCCTTTGAGAGTGTTGACGACATTTAGCCCCCAGGAACTTGTATTGCACTTTCCAGCACCATGACAGCTAGCTGCCAGGGAGACGGCTTCCAGCTTGACTTCTCAGTGTCCTGCAACCATAGCCTGTGACATCTTCAGCCATAGGGTATTAACATCTAGTTCTGTTGTATGACCAAGTTCTTTAGCAATGGTCTTCATTGTTTTTGGGCTTCACAGGCTTAGCTGACCAAACAACTCACTGCCTGGGGGTTGACCCATCCCTGGCACTGGTATTTACATGCAACAGTCTATGGTTTTAGGGTAGATTTTCTTTCAGCCCAGGCATATACTTCTGCCCCAAATATGACCCTTCTCTGTTTTAAGAAAGTTATATCTTTTTTTTTTTGGTTTTTCAAGGTAGGGTCTCACTCTAGCCCAAGCTGACCTGGAATTCACTATGGAGTCTCAGGGTGGCTTCGAACTCACAGCGATCCTCCTACCTCTGCATCCTGAGTGCTGGGATTAAAGGCGTGCTTCACCACGCCCAGCTAAGTTATATCTTTTTTTTAAAAAAATATTTTATGTATTTATTTATTGGGGAAGAGAGAGAGAGAGAGAGAGAGAGAGAGAGAGAGAGAGAGAGAGAATGGGTGCACCAGGGTTTCCAGCCACTGCAAATGAATTCCAGATGCGTGTGCCCACTTGTGTGTCTGTCTTACTTGGGCACTAGGGAATTGAACTTGGGTCTGTGGGCTTCACAGGCAAGTAAGTGCTTTAACCACTAAGCAATCTCTCCAGCCCAAGACAGTTATATCTTATTAGCTAACGAAGGTTTCTATAGTATTTATTTATACCGTCTTTAGTTTTGTGTGTTTTTCTCCCTCCATTTCCCTTCCCCTCTTCCCCCCTTAGGCCTTTTCCTCTTTGTATTCTGTCCCTCCACTTTCCTATCTACTATTCTCTCCCTTAATCACACCCCATTTCTCCTCACTGCAAGCCTCACTCTAGCATCCTGACCAGTACTGCTAATGCTTACTATAACATACAAACAAATCTAACTTTTCCAAGTAAAAATCTGTACATAAGAGAGAACACAAAGGGTTTGTTTTTCTGAGTCTGGGTTATGTCAGTTAGTATAATTCCTTTCAGATCCATACATGTTTCTGTGAATTTCATTTTCCTTATAGCTGCATACAATTCCATTATGTATGTGTTTTATATCTTCATTATCCATTCGTCAGTTGATGGGTATCTGTCCCGTTTTGCTTTCCTAGTGTTTGTGAACAGAGCTGCGCCAAACTCGGCTGAGCAAGTGTCTCTACAGTAAAGACTAGTCTTTAGGGTATATGCCCAGGAGTGGTATTGCTGGACCAAATGGGAGATATATATATATATATATATATATATATATATATATATATATATATATTTTTTTTTTTTTTTTTTTGAGGTAGGGTCTCACTCTAGCTCAGGCTGACCTGGAATTCATTCTGCATTCTCAGAACTCACAGCAATTCTCCTACCTCTGCCTCCTGAGTGCTGGGATTAAAGACGTGTGCCACCACGCCCGGCTGTATTTTTATATTTTGGAGACCTTGATAATGATTTCCATAGTGACTATACCAGTTTATACTCCAGCAATTGTTCCCCACATGTGCATCAACATTTGTTAACATTTGATGTTTTGATGATAGCAATTATAAACTGTGTGAGAGGGTATCTCAAAGTCGTTTGAAATTGCATTACCCTGGTGGCTAAAGATGTCAAACTCTTTCTTTCCCTTTCTTTCTTTCTTTCTTTCTTTCTTTCTTTCTTTCTTTCTTTCTTTCTTTCTTTCTTTCTTTCTTTCTTTCTTTCTTTCTTCCTTCCTTCCTTCCTTCCTTCCTTCCTTCCTTCTTTCTTTCTTTCTTTCTTTCTTTCTTTCTTTCTTTCTTTCTTTCTTTCTTTCTTTCTTTCGTGTTTATTGGTCATTGGTCTTTCTTTATTTGAGAACTCTGTTCAGTTACCTGCCCTATTTTGTGGACTGGGTTGTTAATACTTTTTGCTAGAGTATGCAAAGAACTTTTTGAGTTGTTCATGTACTATAGATATTAAACCCCTTTCAATTGTATAGCTGGCAAAGATTTTACCCCATCATATAGGTTGTATATTGACTCCATTATGTTGTGCTTAACTGTACAGTAGCTTTTTAGTTTCATGAGATGCCAATGGTTGGATATTGGTCTTATTACCTGGGCTCCTGGCTTCATATTCGGAACATCTTTCCCTATGTCTATGTCCATAGTCGTCTCATGGTTTCAGGTCTTATATTGAGATCTTTGATCCATTAGAAGTTGATTTCTGTGCAGGGTGAGAGAAAGAAAATGGTTTTGATTCATTCTTTTACATGTAGTTTTCCAGCTTCTCTAGCACCATTTGTTGAAAACATTGTCTTTTATCCAGGTGCATTTTGGCCTATTTGTCAAAGATTAGGTGACTGTAGTTAATACAACTTATATTGGTATCTTCTATCCCATTGTCCTATGTCCTATGTGCTTGTTTTTGTGATAATATCATTCTTCTTTAATTACTATGGCTTTGGCTTTGTTGTATACTCTGAAATCTCTAGTTTTAATAATGAAGGGGGTCTTGCAGTAAGTTTGTTGATTTCTGTATAATGAAACATCCCTGTACCCTGGCAAGAAACCTACTTGATCAAGGTGAATGTTTTTGATGTGTCATCGAGTTTGATTTACAAGAATTTTATTGAGAACTTTTGGGTCCAAGATCAACGGGGATATTAGTCTATGATTTTATTTTCTATGTTTGTCTCTATCTGGTTTTGGATTATTGTAACAATGTCTTCATAGAAGGACTTGGGGATCTTTTTTTCCTTTTCTGCTTTTTGAACTAACTGGAGAATCTGTAGTTTCAGTTCTATAAAAGTCTGGTAGAATTCACCCTTGAATCAGTTGAGCCGAATCTTAATTACTACTTCAATCTCGTTACTTGTATTCATTCTACTGAGACTATCTTTAAACTTTAACTTGGGGAGTCATATGTATCAAGAAATGCATCCATTTCTTCCAGATTTTCTAGTTTAGTGGAATATAGGGTTTTGAAATATATCCTTTTATGATTCTTTCAAATTTAATGGTTCTGTTGTAACATCTCCTTCTCAAATCTCTAATCTTGTTGATTAAGGTCTTTTTCTCTCTTTCTTTTGCCTAATGTGGCCAGGGGCTTATCAATTTTGTTTATCTTTTACAGAATCAGCTCCTTGTTTCATCAGTTTTTAAAACTATTTTCTTTATTTCAACTTCATTTGATTTCTTCCCTGATCTTGATTATTTCTTTCCATCTGGTACTTTGGGGTTTGGTTTATTCTTGTTTTTCCACAGTTTTCAGATGGATCATTATTTATTTGTGATCTATTTGTGTAATGTAAGCATTTACAGCAATAAACTTGGGACTGCCTTTAATGTGTCCCATAAGTTTTTTTGTGATTTTTAAAGACATCTTGTTTATCTATTTATTTGTACACACAGACAGACAGACAGAGAGAGAGGGAGAGAATGGGCCCATTAGGGACTTCAGACACTGCAAACAAACTCCAGATGCATGTGCCACCTTGTGCATCTGGCTTTGCATGGGTATGGGGAATTGAACTCTGGTCATTAGGTTTTGCAGGAAAGCACCTTAACTGCTGAACCATCTCTCCAGCCTGCCTATAGGTTTTTTATGTTTTTTTTTCATTCTTAATCAGTGCTAGCAAGTTTTCTTATTTCCTTCTTGATTTCTTCAGTGACCTGTTCATTCATTGTTCAGTAGTGTGTTGTTCAATCCCCAGGACTTCGTGTATTTTCTGGATATTTTTGTTGTTATTTTTATTGTTGATTTCTAGTTGTATTGCATTGTGGTTGGATATAATGCAAGGAAGGAAGACAATTTTCCTGAGTTTGTTTATATTTGTTTTATGTCCTTGTATGTAATATATTCTATAGAAGATTCCATGAACTACTGAGAAAAATATCTATTCCATAGTGTTAGGATAGAATGTTCTTTAAATTTCTGTTAAGTCCATTTGATCTATGGTGTTATTTAGCCCTATTGTTTATTTACTTTCTGTTTAGATGATATATTGACAGTAATGGGGTATTAAAATCACCCACTATTATTGTGTAGTGATTTATATCATACTTCATGTCTAGTAGATTTCACATTATAAAATTCAGTGCACCTGTGATTGGCGTATATCTATAGGTGTGTGTGTATGTGTGTGTATGATTATAATATTCTTTTTATAAATTGTTCTCTTGAGCATAAAGTGGCCTTCTTTACTCATTTGATTGCTTTTGGTTTAATGTATTTTGTCAGATATGAATATAGTCATATCTGTTTATTTCCTGTTTCTATTTGCTTGAATAACTTTTTCTATCTTTTCACCCTAAGGCGATATCTATCTTTGATATTAAGGTGGGTTTCTTGAAAACAATGAATGGATCATGTTACCGATCTAGTTCTTTACCCTGGACCTTTCTCTTGGAAATTTGTGTCTATTGATATTCAGAGTTATAATTAAAAGATACGAGTTAATCCCTGTAAAGTTGAAAAGTTCTTGGGGTTTGGTGTTTTATTGATCTTCCATTTGCTTTCACATCTGTTCTAGTTTTGATTATTGTCTTTTCTCCTCATGTAGCCCCTTGAATAGGTTTATTTTTCTTTTTAGTGCAATGTACTCTGTTGAATATTTTCTATAGGGCTTGCTCAGCGTTCATATATTTACATAGCTGGCTTTTATCATGGAAACCTTTGTTTTCCCTCCTTCTTTTAGGAGAGATCATTTTTTCTAGGTATAGTAATTTGGGCTGTCAACAATTGTCTTTCAATATTTGCAATGCTACATTCCCAGCCCTTCAGACTTTTCAAGTTTTTATTCAAAAATTAGATGTGGTTCTGATGAGTGTGTATTTATGAGTGATGAGCTGTTCATCACTTACAATTGTTAGCACTCTTTCTTTTCCGTTTTCAGTGGTGTACACACAATGTGATGGGGGGCGTTTTTCTGGTCCTGTTACTTTGGTGCTCTGTATGCCTCTTGTACCTGGGTGGGCTTCCCTTTCATAAGGTTCAAAAAGTTTTCTTCCATAATTTTATTGAAAATATTTTCTGTCATTGATCTGTAGTTCCTTTCCTTCTTGCATGCCCATGACTTTGATATTTTATCTTTTTAAGGTATGCCCAAATTCTCATGTTCTGCTCAAACATTTTATTAAACCTGTCATTGACTTTTGCTTCTTGTTCTAAATCCTCTGCCTCGTCCTCAAGTCCTGATATTCTCTCTTCCACTTGATGATATTCCTTTGGTATTGTTTTCCTGCAAGCTATTTGTTTGTTTGTTTGTTTGTTTATTTATTTATTTATTTATTTATTTATTTATTTATTTATTTATTTATTTATTATTTCCACTGGGTTTTTCTCCTGCTTGTCTATCTCATCAATGAATTCATTTTTCATTCCATGGTTTGACATTCTCATTACCTTTAGTTGATAGTGCTTTCTTGGGATTCTTTCAGCCATTTGTGTCCTCTTTGACTTCATTCATGTGTGTATTGAGTTCTTTTAGTTAGTTCTCTTGCATTTCCTGCCCTTTTACTGCATGTATTTATCATAATTGTGTTTTGGAATTCTTTCTCTGGAGTTTCCTCTAAGTAGTTCTGATTGAAACTTTTAACTGTAGGACTGGGCATTCTTGGTGGGGATATCTTGCTTTGGATTCATATGTTACTTGTTTTGCACTGAGATTCGCCCACCTGGAGATAATCCCTTGGTCTTTCTAAGAATGCAGTTATAACAGCTTTTCTGGGGGACACAGAGTGCGCTGTCCCCGTAACAGGGCCTGAGTAGACTACTCCAGGTGGTGGACTCAATTTGGTGGCCAAGTGACCTGATCCTTGTGACTCCAGGTGGGTGACCTACATATGCACCTGGGTTGGGTGCAGGGTTGGGTGGATGTGGGGCTGTCACCTGGTGTTTCATAATTTCTATGGGCCACGGTTTTACATTCTTAGTCTGTCAAACACATGTGCAATTTTCTTTATTTTTATTTTTTTCTCAATTTTTATTAACATTTTCCATGATTATAAAAAATATCCCATGGTAATACCCTCCTCTCCCCCCCACCACTTTCCCCTTTGAAACTCCACTCTCCATCATATCCCCTCCCTATCTCAGTCTCTCTTTTATTTTGATGTCATGATATTTTCCTCCTCTTATGATGGTCTTGTGTAGGTAGTACATGTACAGTTTTCTTTCCAATGCTCTGAAACACTGCATTTTCTTTCTCTCTTTGTTTATTTCTTTCCCTTCCATCCCTCCTTTCTCCCTCCCTCTTTCTTTCTTTTAAAAAATATATGTTGTTTATTTAAGAGAAAAAGAGGAAGGGAGACAGAAAGAGAGAAAGAGAGAGAGAGAGAGAGAGGGAGGATGGGTGCACTAGGGCCTTAGCCACTGCAAAAAGTTCTAGATGCATGTGCCCTCTTGTGCATCTGGTTTATGTGGGTCCTGGAGAATTGAACCAGGATCCTTTGGCTTTGTAGCCAAGCACCTTAACCACTGAGCAATCTCTCCAGTCCTCTTTCTTTTTCCTTCATTCATTCCTTTCTTCCTTTCCTTCCTTCCCTTCCCTCCTCCTCCTTTTTTCCTTCCTTCCCCCTCTTCCTCCTTCCTTCCTTCCTTTCCTCCTTCCCTTTCCTCCTCTACCTTCTTTCCTTCCCTCCCTCCCTCCCTCCCTCCCTTCCCTCACTCTCCCCTGCCTTCTTCCTTCTTTCCCTCCTTCCCTTCCCTCCTCCTCCTTCCTTCCTTTCTTCCTTCTTTCCTTTCCTCCCTCCTTCCCTCCTCCTCTTCCTTCCTTCCCTCCCTCTCCCCCTTCCTCCCCTTCCTTCCTTCCCTCCTTCTCCTTCCTTCCTTTCCTCATTCTCTTCCCTCCTCTACCTTCTCCCTTCCCTCCATCCCTTCCCTCCTCCTTTCTTCCTTCCTGCACACTCCTCCTCCTTCCTTCCCTCCCTCCCTTCCCTCATCCTCCTCCACCATCTTCCTTCTTTCCCTCCTTCCCTCCCCTCCTTCCTTCCCCTCCTCCTCCTTCATTTCTTCCTTCCTTCCTTCCTTCCTTCCTTCCTTCCTTCCTTCCTTCCTTCCTTCCTTCCTTCCTTCCCTCCCTCCCTCTCCACCTTCCCTCCCTTTCCTTCCTTTCTTTCTTCCTTTCCTCATTCCCTTCTCTCCTTCTCCCCTTCCTCCCCCCTCCCTCTCCCCTTTCTTTCCTTTTTCCCTCCCTCCCTCCCTCCCTCCCTCCCTCCCTCCCTCCCTCCCTCCCTCCCTTCCTTCCTTCCTTCCTTCCTTCCTTCCTTCCTTCCTTCCTTCCTTCCTTTCATGCTGAGTATTGACCCCAGAACCTCACACATCAGGTATATTCCTCAGTCACTCTCTACCTCACTTTTTGAGACAGGCTTTATGCTAAATCTAGAGTTGACAGATTTGGCTACACTATCTAGTCAGCAATCTCTTGGGATCCACCTGTTTTGGCCTTCCCAGTGCTGGAATTACAGTCATAAGCCCACCCCATACATGGTTGCTGGGAATCCAAGCTCAGTTACTCATGTTAACATTGGCAAGCACTTCACTTGAGCCATCTCTATAACCCTTACTATTTTACCCTGAAATAGTCCTGCTATCTCTCCTGGGCTGTCCTTGAGCTTGTAATTCTCCTGTCTCACCTTACTGGAGAGCTGGGACCACAGGCCTGCACACTTGGCTAAGTGTGCAATTTTTGATCTACTGTGTTGGGTACTAAGCACACTATTTCAATCCAACAATTCAGAGGGAATGATTTTATTGGTCATTTATTTCCCTTTACTTTTTTTGGTTCTCTGTTTTTTTGAAAAAAATCTATTACTTGGGTCTGGCGCCTTAGACCACTCAGCAATCCTGGTGCTCAAAAATTATTACTTGAGGCAGGCCATGGTGGTGCATGCCTTTAATCCCAGCACTCTAGAGGCAGTGGAAGGAGGATCACCATGAGTTCAAGGCCACCCTGAGACTACATAGTGAATTCCAGGTAAGCCTGAGCTAGAGTGAGACCGTACCTCGAAAAAAAAAAAAAAAAAAACAAAAAAAAAAACACAACCACCACAACAAAAACCTTATGACTTGGGTATGGCACCTCAGGGACTGTTTCTCCTAATTTCCACTCATGGCTATTTTCCATCTGTTGGTCCACTTTCCTATGTTCTGGAAAGTTTCCTCTTCATGACCTAATTTTAGTGAGCACTTCATTTTAAAGCCCTAGCTACTCTTTCCTATAGTGTCTGTAGGAAATAAAGTAGAAATTTTTCTACCTGGTTTTCATGTTTTGGGAATGCTATCGATAATAATAAAAAAGGCTTCTCTTGTCAATAGGTTCTACAATTGCATTCAAGTTTGTTTGATTTCTATCTATCTTCCAGGTTGAATCTTTCCTTGAGATGTGTGTTACCCCTGGTGATCCGCCAATGGTTAACTTAACTCCTCTTCCCCTTTCCCTCCTGTGTGGCCTGTTGTCGTTCTGCCTCATTTTAGGATAGGTTGGGTGGCGGCTTTACAAAGGTTGTCTCTGATGATGGTATCTCCAGGATTTTCTTTTGAGGGTAGTTAGATTATCTAAAAGAGAATCTTCCTGTAAATTCTGCCTGGAGTATAGACGTTCTGTGGTGAGGATCCTGGAAATGAATTACAGTTGTGCGTCCAGAATGGGAAATAAACGCAGACACCCAGTTTGAAATTATAGATGGGTACGCATTCACTCCACGGGGCACAATATCCTTCCAGCTAAACAGCTCCAGAGATTAAATCCACCAACTCCTGCTGACAGGCGAGAAGGGAGGTTGCTCAGAAACATGGATTAAAGGATGTAGTTAGAGATCTGCTTTCTAGTTTTCCTGTAGTCCTTTGGATGACAGCCCCAGTTCTTCCCTGGTCCCGGAGCTGTCCAGCAGTATCACCTGCTGAACTTGCAGGATTCTGTGATGTAAGTACATTTATTACACGGCTTTCTCCTCTCTTGGCTTGGGCTTAGCTTGTATCTATCTACTAAGTCAGTTAACTGTACGTTCTTCTCCTAGGTAGTCTGTCTTTATTGCCATCCTTTCTTCTTTATATCACCCTTAACATTGTCCCTTTGCTGTGTTTTTAGTGAGGTCTTAGGAGAAAGCAAAATTCAATGAATTAACTTAGACCTTTTAAGACAACAAATGCTTTTCAAGATTTTTTGATACTGTGTGCTTAATAATTAATCTGAATTACTTTAATTATCTAAAAATATTAAAACTATGCTTATTTCGACACAAACATCAAAATAAGTGATTACGATAATTACCCAAAAGTAACCAAATATTTTTCTGTGTTTTCCCAGTAGGAGTATAGTTGATTAAAACCTCCTCATCTTCCAGTGGACTAGTTAGGTTTGCTTTTCAGAAGATTGGTGTGATTGTAAGTGGTCTGGCAGTGAATGTTTCTGACTGATGTGACACACATACATGTAATATGCATAGGTTACATACATACTTATACTATGTCGTTTTATCAGTTAGGTATGCTCCATAAATGATATTTTGATTAATGAAAGACCTCATATAATGATGACCTCATAAAATTATTTTGCCTAGTGATATAACAGCTATCATTATTTATGTTTATGTTCATCCCAGGATGAAACTGCCTACTTACACTTTTTTTTTTTTTTTTTTTTTTTTTACAATTTAAGTACTGCAGTTAAGAGAATAGAAGGTATTATTCACATTTATTTTATGAAAACTGTACTTTTTTTTTTCTGGTTTTTCAAGGTAGGGTCTTACTCTAGCCCAGGCTGACCTGGAATTCACTATGGAGTCTCAGGGTGTCCTCGAACTCACGGTGATCCTCCTACCTCTGCCTCCTGAGTGCTGGGATTAAAGGCGTGTGCCACCACGCTGGCTTTTTTTTTTTTTGTTTGTTTGTTTGAGGTAGTGTCTTACTCTAGCTCAGGCTGACCTGGAATTCACTCTGTAGTTTAATGGTGGCCTTGAACTCACAGCACTCCTTCTACCTCTGCTTTCTGAGTGCTGGGATTAAAGGCATGCGCCACCATGCTCAGCTTTGAAAACAGTACATTTTACAAAACTGCAAGATTATATGCAACTAAACCAAATCCAAGAGCAGTGACTTCATCTGCAGCCCTTGCATCTTGCAGACACAAAGAATGTGTGTTATGTTCTTATGACTGAGAATCAGGTTACTTTCTTCAGTACATGGTGTGAGGGCTGCTTCCCTGATGTCTAGAACTTTCTGTACTCCCACCCTTCAAAAAACCAACAACCCCCTCCCCCCCCCCCCCGTATCTTATTGCTTCAGGGATCTTTTTCCCCTGCATGGTCATTTGGAAATAAAGATTTCCAGGTTTATAATGTATTTAGGGGTTATTATTCATGGTTTATAAATTTGTAAATTATGAAGGATTTCCTGGAAATGATGCTTTAACCTTAAAAGGAGCTCCAGTGGTGTTTGTTTTAGGATGAAATATGAGATGCACTTATAATGGGCAAATGTAGTATGCTGTAAGGTTCATTGCTATAGACCTAGCATTAGACTTCTGTCCCACTGGACAAAGAAAAGTAGCTCAGTGGTGCAGATCCCAGCAAAACATGAAACATTGATTCACGGTATCGTTTTGTAATTAAGGGCAGTCAGGAAGATTTGTGCCAGTTGGTGAGCCTTTTTAAGGGATAACATGGAATTGATAACAGTGAAATTCATGACTTACACCCAAAGGGCTCAGCTCTTGTTCCTGTGAGAACATTCCATAATTTATTGATATATTTTACTGCTTTATGGGCATTTAGTTATTTTCCAGCTCGTGTCAATTATGAAAGTGCTACTTTCAACAGTTTAGTGTATGCATTTTGTGACTAAATATACTCATATTTTTGGAGTATGTATTTAAGAGTAAAAAGGCTTGGTTACAAGGAAGGCAGCTTGTTTTGTTATTTTTTTTTCCCCCAATTTTAATAGATTTTGCCAAGGAGTTCTCTGCAGTTTCTATACCAACTTGTACTTCTATGCAGATTTCTATGTAGATGGTCTTTCCATGATTAAAACTACTGCTAGAACAGGAACTTCCTTTCTTGATGACTCCGTTTCACTGTATATGAATCGACTAGTTATTTTTTAAATTATTTATTTATTTAGAAAGAGAGAGAGAGAAAGAGAGAGAGAGAGAATTGCCTTACCAGGGCCCCAGCCACTGAAATCGAACTCCAAATGCTTGCACCACCTAGTGCACATGTGTGGCCTTGCACTTGCCTCACCTTTATGCTTACATAAGATCTGAAGAGATTGAACATGGGTCCTTAGGCTTTGCAGGCAAGTGACTTAACCACTAGGCCTAATTATTATTATTATTATTATTATTTACTATTACTATTATTATCATTATTTTGTTTTTTCAAGGTAGGGTCTCACTCTAGCCCAGGCTGACCTGGAATTCACTCTCTCCCATCACTGCTTTATCTCAGCAATGAGAAAGTAAGTACACTATTCACAAGCTGCAGAATGGTGTCCCACATTCAGGCCAGGTCTCCTCCCTGGACATAGCCTTGAAGACATACACTGACTTGTGCTTTGCTAATGTACTAGGCACTTCTCCATCTGCTTAAGTTGACAGGCAAGATTAGCACTCACACACACATATATATTAAAAGAAGGCAAGTAGCATCCTACAGTTGTCCTTTGCTTTGGATTTGAGATTAAAACTGGTCAAATCTTAGTCCACAAACTGTTTTAAGTCTTTTGGCTACTATAGTTTTTAAAGGTTATTATAATGAATAACACCTTTATTTTAGCTATAATGCAAAGTTGAGAGAGATAGAGAGTATTAAGAAACTTCTTCAGAGTCATAAAATTTTAATTTAAAAGAGAACATGATTAAGACAAAATTTAAAGTAGATCTAATTCACTTTAGAAGGTCAAGCAAATTTGGGTAAGAATGAGGAAAATTTGGAAAATTAGGCTCATAATACATGCTAATTAAATTTAAGGGGGATGACTAATTTGAAAATTTAAAAGTAAATAAAAGACATACCCAAAGTGAGAGCCATTCTTGCTTTTGGGGCATATGAGGAGGGCAGCGGGGCAATTTAGCAGAAACAACCTTGAAAGTCTCATTAGCAAAACTCTTCCTTTTCCTCTCCAAATGGATATTCCTTTGAAATGTCTCAGCAATGTCCAACTACTAATGCAAATTGGATTGGTTAAATTCAATCAGTAATAACCCTGTGTGCAGTGCATGTATGCACAGCAATGAAGAGATTGTATGCATTTTTACTTCTGACGTATCGTGATCTGTAAGTCATGAGGCTTGGCATAGCAAGCTATTAATTCATAGGCCTTGGCTTGTTTATTTTATCTATTAAAAGTTTGTTGTGAAAATTTTAAGATATTCATAGAATTAAAGGGAATAGTATAATGAATCTAATGTGCTCATCAAGCAGCCATGCAATTATCATAAGTGGCTGCTCTTATTTTAGATACTCCACCCCTCCTCCATTCAGGTCATGGTGAAATGGGACTCAGATGTCATAGTTATTTTATGTGGAAGTGAAAGAAAATGTATATTAAAGATAAGAGCTTTTCTTTTCAAAGTACCTGCAGTACCACTATTACATATAGACCCAATTCCCTCGGTTTGCGTTCAGTACTTCTCTCTTGCGTTGATCAGAAAATATTTGAGCACAAGCCTTGAATCAAATAATTGTGTCCTTCAACTTAAAGTTCCCATTATATTTCTCCACAAGACTATGGAATGTTATATACAGACTTATGCTCATGACATTATTTTTGGTTGAATAACTACTTCCTTTATCTTATTAAATCATCATTCTTCTCATATTCATGTTTTTTCATCCAGTATTTCTGTCTGATGGGACAGCGATCTGCATACATCCTTTTCTTCACTTTTTATGAAACACATGTTGAATATCTTAAGAAAAGAGTTCAGCATGAATGAAGGCAGAGAGGGAGCAGGAGAAAGGTAATTCTTAAGAGGAAGACTCTCCTGAGTGAGCCCTTTCCCATTATCATGTGTCTAATTGGAGTATGAGATCCTTTAGCCACAAAAAAAAAAAGTAAGAAAATACATATACAGTATTGTTGTGACTTTGTTTTGCTGCTGGAAATTCCTTCTGGAATCATACTGATGCAAGATTTGGGGTTTAGGAGGGGTTGTTCAAGTTTATGAACCTCAATTTTGGGTCCTGTTCTATTTTGTTAACAAAGAATTGATAAAAATGAACCCAAGAAGGATAAACTATGAAGTATTAAGTTTATTTAGGGAGAAATGACAAATTTTGGGGTTTCAGGGAAATTGGGATCTGCGAAGAAGGCCAGAGCAGAGTCATAAGCACATGGGAAGCACACACTCAACTGGAAAATACTGCATAGTTCATAAGGTTCATTTAAGAGAAATTCAGATTCTTTTTTTTAAAATTATTTATTTATTTATTTATTTATTTGAGAGCGACAGACAAAGAGGCAGAGAGAGAGAGAGAGAGAATGGGCGCGCCAGGGCTTCCAGCCACTGCAGACGAACTCCAGATGCATGCACCCCCTTGTGCATCTGGCTAACGTGGGTCCTGGGGAATCGAGCCTTGAACCGGGGTCCTTAGGCTTCACAGACAAGCGCTTAACCACTAAGCCATCTCTCCAGCCCGAAATTCATATTCTTAAGCAAAGACTGGACTGGAGCCCTGAGCATGTGGAGCGTAGTTTATAAAGCTCTTTTAAGAGACACTGAGAATTTGAAGGAAAGACCGGAGTAGAGCCGCAAGCACACGGACAGTAGGACTTGGGTGTATATGCAGGGAGATTTAGAGGAAACATACATTTCATCCACTCTGTGCTTCCCTGGGGAAGGAAATTAAGAGGTCAAGTGGTGGAACCTTAAAGAAAAATAGCAGAGGGGAAATATCAACGCAGAGACCAAGAAATTCAGATAAGAAATGAGTAGTAAAGAGAGTCATGGCCATGGTACCTTGGCTTTGGAGAAGTTACACAGATAGCAGACCTGGAGTTAGTGAACGCCTCTATGCGGTACATGTGGAGTGTAAGGGAAATACACACGTGGTAGATCTGGAGACCAGAGGAAAATCATACATGGAATTAAACCGAGAACTTACCCAGATGATAGAGCAGAGGCAAGCAGAAAAGATCCCCCCCCAAGAAACAGTATTATTTTCTCCCTTCCACCTAGCTAGGCAGGGTGTGGGGAGAGGCTAGATGCACATTTATCCCTGTGGCCAGAGTGAAGAAAGACAGGCAGAGAGAGTGTCAGGAAGAAGGCTTCCATATTTATAGTGTAGAAAATGTATTCTGTTTTTTTTTTTTGTTGAGGTAGGGTCTCACTCTAGCTCAGGCTGACCTGGAATTCACTATGTAGTCTCGGTGTGGCCTTGAACTCACCGTGATCCTCCTACCTCTGCCTCCCGAGTGCTGGGATTAAAGGCGTGTGCCACCACACCTGGCTACAGAAGCTTTTCGATGCACTGAGACACATGACGAAAGCTTAAAGTGAAAACGAAGCTGGGTGTGTGGGTATTTTGAGGAAAAGGAAGAGGTAGAGAGCTTCATTAGATTAGAGCACCTTCATTCTTTCCTAACCTAGGAGAGGACAAGTGTTACTTAGCCAACCTCAAGCCAAGAAATTACATGGCATTACAGACGGTTATAGGGGATTTTTGAGCTGACTGAATAACTTGGTAGCATGGGCACCTTTGAGGGTCAGTTGTGCTGTAGCCATCGACACCTTAGCCTTCCATAGACCAGTGGGCAGACATTGCATTACTTCACTGTATATATCCACATCCTCTTGTAAGGTTGAAGGGCTCCTATGTTAACACCATCCCCATTTCCACATGCTGGAGAATCAAGCAGTTTCTCTGATAACTCTGATTTGCTTCATCTAGCAATCAGCCTCAGTTGCTGGGATGAATTTCTAAGCCAGGCACAGTTATGGAGGAAGGGATTTTATTTCTAGTTTACAGATCCAGGGGAAGGTCCATAATGACGAGGAAGTTGGCACCCCCTTTCACAGACCCAAGCAGACAGAAAAACCACCACGGACTCCAGCAAGCACACTTCAGGAACATGAGGCAGGACGAAAGCCAAGCTCTAGCACTTCTCTAGACTGGAATTCCAAACCCACCCCCATACCTTAGGGATGGACCCTGGGACCCACCCACAGTGACGTCTGGTCTCCTCTGGCCAGACAGTAAATTACAAGCTGTAAAGAACACCTGAATCCACTGGGGGACATCAATTCAAACCACCACACTTCATTTCTTTAAATATCACTAAAACTACAATGCATGTTCTCTATTTTTAGTATACAGACAAAGATGCCCCCTACCCCACCCTAATGGTCTCTCCACATCAACATGGCCTTCTGTCAACACTTTGTTAGCCCAAGAGAAAGCAAAGAGAGTGGTATGCTCTAGTTGCTGCGTGTCCCCCCCAGAGGAGTGGCCCATGTCTTTCCACTCACGTTTCATTATCCATAGCAAGCCCCTCACCTCCTGGAACCTCAGGAAGGCTCAGAAGTGTGCCCCACAGGAGAGGGGATGGAAGTCCTGGTGGGCCTCACTGATGGCTGTCAGGACAGATAAGCTGGCCTGTCCCTGAGTGTTTCTAAAAGTCTGTGTGTCATGTTCACCAATCTGATGAGACACGATGCATCTTTCTCATCTTTTTCCTTTAGATTTTTCTTCTTAGGCAGAATGCGTTTTCCCCAAGTATTATATAGGACTGCAGATGTTCCCGTGCTACAGATCAGTGTTTCTCAAGCTTTCATGGACACACAAATCACTCAAAAGCTTATTCGAGTGCAAATTCTGGTTCAGTAGGTCTAAGGTGGAGCTCAGATGATGCAGGGCACACTTTGAAGACCGAGCCTTTGTTCTGGCATTCGTTTTCTTTCTTTCTTCTTCTTCTTCTTCTTCTTCTTTTTTTTTTTTTTTTTTTTAGCAACTGGAGCATCATGATTGGAGTTGTATTCAAATAGAAATTTAGTCCATTCTGGTTTTTTTCCCCCTCTACATCTGAATTAGGGGCAGCGTCTTAGGGTGATAGTTGTCAAACACATGGGAAGACTGTCGAAAGCAAGCCTCTAAAGGATAATTGGCTTTGTGTTCATTCATATTAAAGCAGGACTGTTACGAAGAAAGAAAACCTAATTGAATACTCAAAACATCCTCCTAAATGCCAGCGTCTAATTGCGGTGAGGCCCACACAGCAGGGACGCTGAGGGAAGAGGAGAGACTGCAAACATCTTGATACTCTCTGGCTCTGAAGAGCCCTTCCTGAGATCAAAGGCAATCTGTGTGAAGAGGCAGAGCCCCAACGAGCTCTACCCGGGGCAAGCGTCTCCGAGTCAGCACATGTCACCACGCTTCAATTTTGTCTAATTATTAGTAGAACACTAATTTTTTTTTCCTCCCCCTGCTCCTTTACTAATTAAGATCTTTGTATGTTTTAGGCATTTCGCTTAGTGGTCAGGATTCCAGATGAGTTACCATTTGGCTCCAAGATGCCATTGAACTTCAGAAGGCTGTGTGAGAATCTGTGTTTGTGTGCTCCAGTAGAGACGAGTCTGGATGGTGTCAGGGAATCACAGTTGCTTCTCATTTTACCCTGTGCCTGTGCTCTTCCTTTTCCCATTTGTGATGCTAGTCCATGATGACAGAATGGGTGTGCTGCTATAAATTAGCAGGCATGCCTCAGACTTCTTATTCTCTCGTTGTAATTCAAGGAACTGTCACAAGGAATCACCAAGCTGTATATTCTTTTTTTTTTTTATAGCAACTGTCATAAAAAAAAAAATCCCAATTACTTTAAATTACCATGAAATGATTTCAGAATCAACCCTGGACCTGCTGCCCTTGATATTCTTGCAATTAGCTCAGAGGGCAGGAGGCAGGAGTGGTAAGTTCTGGGGTGTATTATATAGCATTTACATTTTTCATGATCAAGGAACTTCCCGTTTATAGCTTCTTTCCTTTGAACAAGTTCACGGAGGGAGACAATAACTCTACGTCCCTTTCTTATTATGCTCACAGTCAATTTCTAGAGCATGGGCATATTTCACTTCTCTCTTATCATTAGGATATTTAAAACTATACTTTAAATTCCCAGAAAATGCTTGTTTTTACGTGAAGCTCCTGGGTGTGAGGGCCAGGGACACAGCTTTGTGAAATTCTGCCCTGCTGAAACATCTCGGCTACAGGAAGCTCTGAGGAGGACGACGCGGGGGGCACGAGAAGCTCTCCCAGTCCTGGTGCGCAGCTACCCAAAGCGGGACACCTATAGTGACCAGGCCGCATCAATAGATACAGCCTGCAAGCCTGAAGCTGCTTCTTCCTAGTCTCATCAAGAGTAAACCCTAGGGCTGGAGAGATGGCTTAGCGGTTAAGCGCTTGCCTGTGAAGCCTAAGGATCCCGGTTCAAGGCTCGGTTCCCCAGGTCCCACGTTAGCCAGATGCACAGGGGGGCGCATGCGTCTGGAGTTCGTTTGCAGAGGCTGGAAGCCCTGGCGCGCCCATTCTCTCTCTCTTCCTCTATCTGTCTTTCTCTCTGTGTCTGTCGCTCTCAAATAAATAAATAAAAAATTTTAAAAAAAGAGTAAACTCTAACTTACCAGTCACTTCTTGTGCATAAAGGCACATCAAATTAGTGCAGATGCAGACCTTCTATTCATGCATTCGTGGACTGCATCAGTCAACATTTTCACCCCTCCATGTCCTCATGAAGAGGAAAAAGTGGGAAGTTATGCTTTCTGGTTTCTCCCCCGTGATTGGAATCTCTGCTCTGCTATTCTTTTCTCTGTTCTCCCAAAATGCAATGCTTTATTTATAAAATTTCTGTTTAAAATTTTGTTTATTTGCACGTGTGTGTGTGCACATGGGCATGTGCATATTCACACATTCATGTACCAGGGTCTCTTGCCCCTGCAAACGGATATTAGATGTGTGCACCACTTTTTGCATCTGGCTTTGCATCAGTGGCCAAGGACTTGAACTCAGGCTTTGCAAGCAAGTGCCTTTAACCACTGAGATATCTTCCCAGCCTTATAAATTTTATTTTTAACTAATATATAAAAGCATAACATTGAGCATACTAATGGTGCCAGGCAATATTTCATAGATGATATACAATGAATAATGTTTAAATCAAGTTTATTTCCTCCAACATTTATCATTTCTGTGTGGGACAGACTTTCAAACTGCTCTTTCTAACCTTTTGTAATGTACAGGACATTATTACGTACAGTCACTGCACTGTACAATAGCACGCCAGAATCACTTCTATCTAAGTTTAAACCCATTGATAACCTTTCCAATCTTCTGCTGACTCTTCTCCCTCTAGTAACCACCATTCTCATCTCAAGGTCTATGAGCTGCTTATAGACATTGTTTAGATTTCATATATGAGTGGGATCTTGTGGTAGTTGTCTTTCTATGTTTGCCTTACTTTACTTAATATAATTGTCTGCATTTCCATGCATTGTTGCAAATGATAGGGTCTCATTATTTTATGGCTGAATTGTATTCCATTGCATGCACGTGTGTGTGTATGTATGTGTGTGTGTATATATATATATATATATATATATATATATATATATATATATATATAATCTCCATTCATCAATTGATGGGCACTTGGTGTGTTTCCATTTCTTGGTCAGTTTCAGTGGTCTCACAGTAAACATGGGAGCACAGACGTCTCTTCAACATACTGATTTCATTTCCTTCTGACATGTATGTACCCAGGACTGCTATAGCCGGATCATATGGTAATTATATTTTTACTTGTTTGAGGAACTTCCATACTGTTTTCTATGGAGGCTGTACTAATTTTCATTCTACCAACCATAAGGATTCAAGAGTTTCTTTTTTTCCCTACTTCCTCACAAGCACCTGGTATCATTAGTAATGTTCTTAAAGAGGTGAGATGATATCTCATTGCAGTTTTGGTTTGCGTTTCCTTGTTACTTAGTGATGTTAAACATTTTTTCATGTGCCTGCTGGCCACAAGTATATTTTTCAAATGTAGTTTATGAGAAGGATGGATGTTACATAGAGAGAGAGAAAGTGCAGAGATCTTGGGATGAAATAGTGTTATCCAAAGGCCTTGCATGTTCCAATTCCAAATCACTTGATTTCTCTGTATCTGGGGAGTGCGGTCAGTCCTTTTTATCCTCCAGCCTGCACCTACAAATTCAAGCAACCTCTGATCAAAGGCATTAACATGAAAAGGTTACATCTGTACTGCGTGTGCTCAGACATTTCCCTTGTGGTCTGTAGTGTACAACCTTGCACAGCATCTGCATTATGGCAGGTATTTTAAGTAATCAAGTGATGATTTGTTTATTTATCTGACAGAGGGAGAGAGAGAGAAAGAATGGGTGAGCCAGGGCTTCCAGTCACTGCAAATGAACTCAAGATGCATGCGCCACCTTGTGCATCTGGCTTACGTGGGTCCTGGGGAATTGAACCGAGATCCTTTGGCTTTGCAGGCAAAAGTCTTAGCTGCTAAGCCATCTCTCCAGCTCCATGCATTTATTTTTGAGACTATCATTCTCATCTTCTCATTTCCTTAATCCTTGTATTTGCTCATTCCAAATTTATTCCACACTATTTAGGTACTATTATATACCGAGCCCCGTTCTGAATGCCAGCTATACATGGTAAAATAAGTCCCTAGCCAATCTGTCACCCTGTCCTGTGAAGTGCGCTTTGTTGCTCACTCTTCTCCCTATATGCCATCCATCCCACCGTAAGCCACCATCATCTCTCTCTCCACTGCGACGATCTATCACGTTTGTTCACATAGTTATGGGAACAGCTTTCCAAACACTGGTAATTCCAGTCCTCTCTGTCCTTCCCCTTCACCCTCAGATCTTGCTTCCCAGTATTCTTAATTATTTTATTTTATTTTTGAGAAAGAGGGGAAAATAGAGGGGGGGGGTGTGAGCACACCAGCGCCTTTCAGCCACTGTAAACGAACTCCAGACACGCGCACCCCCTCTTGCGTGCATGTGCCCCATTGCATGCTTGCATCAGTTTTGCATCTGGCTATTCGTGGGACCTGGAGATTTGAACAAGCATCCCTTAGGCTTCACAGGTGAGTGCCGTAACCACTAGGCCACCTCTCCAGCCCAGCCGTGCTGTTAATTAGAATAAAAGAACCCCTTTAGTATGAGGTGCTGGGTAGCTGCTCTCTTTGCTGTCCCAGCCTCCTCTCTCACCGCCCCTCCGCATGTTCCTTGTACTCTAGCTATTACCCAGCTCCCTTTGCCACGGGTCTCTGAACATTTTTTTTTTTTTTTTTTTTTTTTTTTTGCCATTGCTTCATAGGTAAAACTGCTTCTCTGCACAACCCTCCCATGTACAGACATACTCTCCTGCTCCCCCAGGCTAGATCTAACCCTATTGCCATACACACCCGTGGAGTAGGGCCAAGCCTCTGACTTCTCCCCATCGACTTTGCAATGCTGCAGGCAGTGCCTAGCACATATTAAAGTTAATTGAGGGCTGGAGAGATGGCTTAGCGGTTAAGCGCTTGCCTGTGAAGCCTAAGGACCCCGGTTCGAGGCTCGGTTCCCCAGGTCCCACGTTAGCCAGATGCACAAGGGGGCGCACGCGTCTGGAGTTCGTTTGCAGAGGCTGGAAGCCCTGGCGCGCCCATTCTCTCTCTCTCCCTCTATCTGTCCTTCTCTCTGTGTCTGTCACTCTCAAATAAATAAATAAAAAAAAAAATTTAAAAAAAAAATAAAGTTAATTGATACGTATAAATGATCAAATAGTTTTAATTTTGTTTTTATGAAAATGAATTGCTCAGCGCTTTGCTCATTTGCTCACCATGCTCCTGTGCTTTGGGCGGTGACATGTCTTTTGCTGATACCTTTCCTAGACTTTAGCAAGAATATTTGCCCATGCCCTGAAGTGACGTTCGGCCAGCGTCAGCGGGCACACTGCCACCTCTCATCATTTAAGATGCAGCACAGAGCCTCAGACTGTTCCTGAAACTGACGGTAATCATTGAAGAACTTGTAAACTATCACCAATTACTTGCATCTATCAAAGTTTTCATTTAAACTCATCCTTGAGTTATACACGGTTGCATGAATTAATTTAAAAACTGATTTTCATAGGAGAAAATCTTGTAATTATGCTGAAGTAAGAAGATGACTGACAGAGGGAAATATGGAATTATGTCTGTTACATAGTTTAGAGAAGAGTGCAAACATTTTGGTTATGGCCTTGTGAGTCTGCAAAGTCACTCAAAGTAACTTGTCATGTTTGAAATTACACACATGCATGTGTGTACACACATGCACATACACGGGCACATGTGTGCACACACACAGATATGTACATGCAGTGCCCTCTTATCCTACCTGTTTGCTGCAGTTCCACGGAGGAGGAGACAGCAGACAGTTGGTCAAGTCAGAGTGTGGAACCTGGATAAGCTCCCAAGTTAGAAATGTGTCCAAAGATTAATAAAAATTTAAAAATACCCAGTGTTTTTTTTTTTTCTTACTTATGGGTAGCATATATTGGGTACATGATTTTGGGATGACTTCTTAGTTTCTTGATAAAATTTGATCCGTGAAGTGTTTGTCATAGGAGTTCAGAAGGATTGTGTGAAGTGACACCCATGCTCTTTCTGTGAAGGCTGCTATTCTATTACTTTATGGGGTAATTACTTTTTTTTTTTTTTTTAAAGAAAAGACAGAGAGAGAGAAAGAGAATGGGCACATCACCTCCAGCCACTGCAAACGAACTCCAGACACGTGCGCCACCTTGTGCGTCTGGCTAACGTGGGTCCTGGGGAATCGAGCCTCCAGTCGAGGTCCTTAGGCTTCACAGGCCAGTGCTTAACTGCTAAGCCATGTCTACAGCCCCAATTATTTGTTTTTAATGTTAATAAACAGGCTGCCAGCATTTTGGGGATTCTTTGTGTCCAAGACCTTTCAAAATAGCTCCTTGACAATGATAGTCACTTCAGTCCCATGACAGCTTTGTCATGAGATATGTGCTATGATGGCCTTTCAGTGCCACATTAAGAACCTGCTATGGCAAAGAATGGCTAAATAGCTTCTCAGAGGTGAAAAGTCATGTGACTAACAAACAGTACTTGTAGTTGGAAAACAATCCTTATCCTACAAAAGTTCTGCCTCTTATCTTAATCTGTCCCTCTCTAACTGTACCCACGGGCTGTGTACCCCACATCTAAGCCTTAGCTGCCAGGGAAGAAAACCTTTCTCCCCACCCAGCAGCCCCGGCGCTGCTTATCTCCTGTCAGCTCTTACCTCAAGACAGAATTTACTGTTTTACTTCAATTTCCTTTCTGGATTGCCAGAGTGCCTTTGAAATTTTGTTATTCCCTGCATCAGTGCTTTGTCCTTTGAAATAGAGAAGTAGCATTTGTCATCCTGACATTTGGAGATCTAGACTGTGCCATTTGTCCCTTCTTAGCCTTGTTTTAGCTAGTAAATCAAGAAGGTATTGGGTTGTCTTGCTTGGAGAAGAGGTGGTATCCATAATAAGCTTCTCTCTATGTTAGCCTGTTGTGGGCACAAAGATTTCCTGCCTTTTC
Organism: Jaculus jaculus; assembly: GCF_020740685.1. Classification (NCBI taxonomy): domain Eukaryota; kingdom Metazoa; phylum Chordata; class Mammalia; order Rodentia; family Dipodidae; genus Jaculus; species Jaculus jaculus. The sequence goes on from NC_059115.1 coordinate 59,913,392, forward strand.
ATTTTTCCAAAATGTATTTTTTTTTACTGCATGCAGAAATGTTCTTGTGCCTTTCAGGTTTTTAAGCCTTCTTCTCGACTTCACACAAATAGCCAGGGGTTCAGTTTGACATTCTCCCTTCTTTGGAGCTAGGAGTGGGGGCTGGGTCTTCAGCTCTTCTGACAAAATGTCAGCTGTATCTGCATTTGCTAATCTCCATTCTTTCCCCAAGGTGACTTTGAAGATCTGACTTTGAGGATAAGTCACTTACTTTTTTTGATTAATCTTTACTAGACGGACCACAGAATTATTTGCTGCATGTATGTGTATGATTGTCTAAGCTTTTAATCTAAAAACCGAATCCTGGAAGTGTGAATAAGATAATGACAAACTGAGGTCTGCAAAGATTGGTCAGTGGTTACAGGTGCTTGTTTGCAAAACCTGTAGGCCTGGGTTCCATTTCTTAGCCACCTAAGCCGGTATAAAAGGTGGCACAAGGGTCTGGTATTCATTCACAGTAGCAGGAAAGCCTGGCATGTGCATACATATGCACACACACACACACACACACACACACACACACACACATACACACACACACACATGTGAGGGAGCATGCTTGCACCCGCAAATAAATTAATAAATTTTAAATATAGGATATTCGTAAACTGTTTTTAATGTTATTTCTTAACTGTTATAGGAGTCATATTTTTAGTTACATAGGAAAATTTGCACCAAAATAGAAAATGTTTAATTTCGTAGTTGTTCTCCATGTTTTGAGTAAATTTTAGATTATGCTTAGTTTGGCATGATTAGGTTGGTGAGCATATAATGAAAGACAGTTCTTTCAAGTTCATATGTAAAATCTAGGGGCCACGTAAGAAGTACATATTGTGTTGAAGTCTGACTTCCCGAAGCTCTGAACTAGGGTTGCCATGTAAACACAAGACAGATAGATTTGAATTATATATATATGTGTATATATATTGTTGTTGTTTTTTTTTTTTTTTTCAAGGTAGGGTTTCACTTTAGCTCAGGCTGACCTGGAATTCACTATGTAGTCTCAGGGTGGCCTCGAACTCATGATGATCCTCCTACCTTTGCCTCCCGAGTGCTGGGATTAAAGGCATGCGCCACCATGCCTGGCTCTATTATGTATATTTTTTGAGGTAAGTTCTTGAACTTCTGATCCTCCTCCTTTCAAGTGCTGAGATTATAAGCATTCACAATCATTCTGTTTTATGAGGTGCTGGAGATAAAACTTGGGAATTCATACATGCTAGGCATATGCTTTACCCATTGAGCCACATCCCTAGTACATTTGAATTTTCTTTTAAAAAATATTTTAACTTAATTTTGATAGGGGAGGGAGGGAGGGAGGGGGAGAGAGAGAGAATGAGCAAGCATATGGGTGAACCAGAGCCTCTCTCACTTCAATTGAGCTCCGGATGCATGTGCTTCCTTGTGCACCTGGTTTTATGTGGGTACTAGAGAATCGAATTTGGGCTGGCCAACTTTGCAAGCAAGTGCCTTTAACCATTGAGCCATCTTCCCAGCCCCAGACTTTAATTTTCCATGGCGATAATTAAAGAAATATATACTACATGCCAAATGCAATGAATTTATACTAAAATATTGTTCGCCATGTCATCATATTTTTCATGTAACAAGGGCACCTCATACTTTTATGTGCTACATTTGACTATCCTAGGCCTATTAGTGCCTCCATTTCCCTTTAGGAGACACTGGGTTTTCTCTCAGGCATTCTAGTTGTAGCTAAGGTGTATTTCTAAAAGTCAAATCAGCTTAGAAATGGATTTAAAGTGCTTATGAGCATAAGCAGATATAAAAATACGTGACAGGGGATGCAAGGATTGAGCTGAAGACACATCTATTCACTTAAGGCCTATAAAGAAAAATAATGCAATCCACCTTGTGCTGACATGTCCTAGAGAGAGGCCCGCAGGCCTGGAGCGGAGTCTGCTAGCCCTTATCCCAGGAGTCTCTTTCGCCTCCTTCTTTCCTTCTGAACCCCTTTGCCTTGCAGCACGAGAATTTGGACTTCAAAGATATTAAAAGATCATACAGGTCAAAAAACTATAATACAATTATAAGAAGGCAAAAAAAAAAAAAAAAGAGAAAGTAATCCTCCCCCATCTACCAAAACGAAGCAAAGAAAACACCTAAAAGTGTTGACCTACTTAGCACATTCGTTCTTACAAAAACATCATTTAAGAAACTCCTATTTGAAAGAAGTGTCCATTGGGCTTGCAATGGTATTTGCAGAGGCAAATTGATCTCTTTCAAGGGAATGGGTCTTTACTGTGAAACTGAAATTGCCAAGCTAACCTCATGCTAGTTTACATAAGCAGTGGCTTTATTAAAATTGTACTAAGTACCACCTCTCTTCTCAGGCTGAGGATAGTGGGATGCATGTCTTCATTGGGAGGTAGAGACATGTTCACCTTGCTGTCCCCTGTCCTTGTTAACATAGCATATTTTTATTAGATATTTTCTGGAGGTATCTTTCAACTCCTCTATTTCCATAACAGTCTCAATAGAAAACAGTATAATTTCACTTGGTTTTCTTTTCACTCATGACATTTTGCCTTTTATACAATGTCAATTTTCTTGTCACTAAGGCAAAGTGTCAGTTCTGAGTTCTTATTCTGAGACCTGCTCACTCAAAACCTGCGACTTTTTCCCCCCAGTGCTATGGATAGAAGCTATGTCCTCAGGAATGCCAAATAAATGCTATACCATCAAGTCATAGTGTCTGTCAGCCCCACCTCCTTTAGCATATACTATACAAAATAAAAACAAGCAATATTCACAATGCAATCTAAAGAGGTGGTTTGCAGATCAACTTTTGTTTCCAGCTTTGCACACTTAATCATCTTCAAGCATATCATTGATGTAGCTCTTCAAATCATCTATTACTTTTTGAGAATAAAGGAAAGAAAAAAAAACAGGCTGTGGATTAAAGAAAAAACTTCTTAGAAAATAGGTCTCTTTAAACTTCAGAAATGACTATCTCCTCATTGAAAAAGCTTAAACTGAGGAAATATATTCAGAATGCTGACAGTTCAGTCAGGATTGTTATTGTAACAGAAAAATATTTGAACTCTAGGAATGGGCTTTAACCTCTGCGCTGCTCCCGCTCCAACAGGCTGGCTGGCTGTCAGACACTCAGATAACTTTCTCCCTCCTCTGACAGCTTCTATAGTGGAAATGACGGTCTGTCTTCCGCAGGACAACATGTGGCTGCTTGATGTGGTGTAGCAGGGGTACACGGCTGTTTTCTCATATGTAACTAGTCAAATTAACAGTGTAAGGTATATCCCACCACTTCCTGTAGACCAGATGGCTCAAGACGACACTTCAGTTGAAATCAACTGAGGTGAAGGCGGGCAGGGTATGTTTATTTCTATAATTATTGTGGCGAGTCTTAAATTCCTCCTCTCATGTCTGCCTTGCGTTGACACCCAAGAGAGCAGCATTTCTGCCTCCTTCCCCCTATTTCCTCAGGTATCAGCCCTCTGGGAGGTCTTCCTTACCAAGTAAAGGGGAGGGGAAAGCAAAGGAAGCTGAGAAAATGACCACTTTTCATGATCAGCATTCTAACTGATGATACTTTTGGATGCAGAACCATTCGGATGATTGGAGATCTTCTTCTTCTTACAGACATTACATTAACCTCACTTTCCAGTCTTTATCCTTATTGACATATGTACTGGAGAGATGACTGTACCTAAACACAGTGTTGTTTCTCCAGGAGAAGTTCTCCTATTTCTTCATGCACCGTCCTTAGGAAGCCTGGATGGTTGCTAACCAGTTGAGCTGTCTTGTGACTGTGGGTAGAGATGGTCTAATGTGGGTGGAAGAGCCACCCTGGGGTGCTGCTCTCACAGCGGGGGACGGAGGCTCCTGATTTCCTTCTGTACGTGTCATTTTGAATTCCGAAGAAATTACTCGAGTCGGAATTTCTTCCTCATCATTAATGAACAAGAGAGGTCAATCAAATGTTCCTTAGAGACTCCTCCAGAGCTACCCTTTAAGTGCTATCAGGGGACCTCTGAGCCAAAGTGGGACTTTCCATGATCACAAGAATTAGCAGCCCTTCCCTCTAGGACACAGGCTCTGCGTCTTCCTACTTGACTTTTTCTGCCATGCTCTTTAGTGACTGTGCTCAGTCTGAACAACATTCTCTTTGAAAAGACCCACCATCAAGGACATTTTTTTCCCAGTTTCAGGAAAGAGACACTATCTTCCGAGCATGATATTTGTGGCTCTCTCCCAAGCACCAAAGGCTAGCATTACTCAAAAGGGTCTTCTCATAAACAGGCAAGGCTCAAAATAAACAATCTCTCACAGGACTTGCTCCTCTGGGGCTTTATGCTGCTCTCCGAGCGTTTGTATACTGACTTCATTTCCCCTCTTGCAAATGGCTTTAGTCCTCTTGTTGCTGCTTAAGATAAAAACGGCGATAAGATTCCTTCATTTCTTGAGGGAAAGGAGGGGTGTGGGGAGAAGGATGAGGAGGACATGAGGGTGTCTGTGTGTGCTCAAGGAGGTTTAGGGAGGAATATCGTTTGCAAAATGTTTTCCCGGAGGAACAGTTTAGAATTTGTTTTGGTATAAATTGAGCCAGAAGTCTGAAAATAGGAAGAGACTTCATAAACACTTGCTCTCTATATAACCACCTTGTTAAATAAATGCAGCATTTGGACCAATTCCGCTTTCCTAATTCCATTGTACGCTTGGGAAAGCAGAAGGCATTTTGTGTTATGCAGAATCTGGTGTTTGGTTCTGTGGAGAAGAGAGTTTCTTTACCCACTAGGTCACAGTAAATGACTGCAGATGCTAAGAATACGTTGACGGTGTTAACAGCGAGACCACTGCCGCACAGATTGTGAAAAATTACAGGAGGGCAGGAAGTAATTTATTTTGCTAACCGTTTATTTCCCATCTGCAACTTGTACCTGTTGAGGTGCATGCCTTGTCCCGAGCCCGTCCCTGCTCCCCTCCACGCTGGCTGTCTCCTTTATTTGACAAACGTGTAACACTTGAAGCCTTAAGTTCATGTGAACATTATTAGCAGCAACCTTTACAGTCCACTGGGGATTAATTTCATTTTCTCGGTCTGTGTTTTTACGATAGTTTCAAGATGCTGGAATGTAGATATGGTTCTTGGGGGGGAGGGAAGCAGTTGAGACAGGTTGATTCATCTACTCACTCAGCAGGATCTGAGCACCTTTTTTTTCCCTCTAAATTTAAATTCCTAGGAAAAATAAAATATACACCCTTATCCACACACAAAAAAACTACCACGCCAACCTACAGGTATATAAAAACAATGCAGAATCAATTTTCAGACCTGGCAACATGCTCATGTATATGACCAGGCTTTGATAGAATTCTATTTTTTTTTCAATAATTAAATCCTTGAAATTCAAGTGGAAATTAAGATGCAATTTTCTTTTTTTGGGGGGACGGTCTTCTGTGTGAGAAGGCAAATACTTAGTAGCAGAGACCAGTAAGTTAAAAAGGAGATATAAAGGGAAGAGAAAGGAAGGAAGGAGGGAACTTAATAGGTTGGTATTGTATATATGTAACTGCAATTTTCTTTATATATAGGGGCTTGCATTTTACTTTACTTGTTTGAGTATAGATAACCAACTCAAAAAAACTCTGTTGTCTTTTTTATTTTCTCTCTGAGCTGTGTGGAAACCCCATTGTGACACTGATAGACAGGTAAAGTCATCGTAGACATACTCATAAGTTGGTCATTTCTTTGTTTTTAACTTTTTGTTTATTGACAACTTCAATGATAGATAATAAACCATGATAATTCCCTCCTCTCCCCTACCTCCCCCTTCACAAATCCACTCACCATCACATCCCCTTCCCTCTCATTTACTGTCTCTTTTATTTTGATGTCATCTTTCTTTCCTCCTATCATGAGGGTCCTGTGCGGGGCGTGCCAGGCACTGCGAGGTCTGATGAGCTTTCTGGGAAGTCATTCTGAAAGGAAGGCAGTTGGCAGCTTACAGTTCTGCTGGTGGGGTGCACAGAAAGTCACTGACCCCAGAATAAAAGGAAAATGTTTTAATTTTTATACTTTTATCTCAGTTAGAAATGAAGGTGACAGTTGCAATTCTATTTATGGCTGTAATCATATTTATGGCTTGAAGGATGACAGAACTTGAAAACAAATGATTAAGAAATATGGAAGCCCCAGTGGCAAATTTCATGCCGAAAATTTCCTGACTTGTCATGTATCAGTTGTAAAAAGGAAAGAAATTTGGACTGAGTGCAGTCCTTGGAACTCTAAGCACAGCTGAAATTTTGATGTGTCGTCAGATTATTTGACAGCACACACGGAGGTGGACTCTTCGGTGCTAAAGCACAAGGCAGAAAATTTTAGTGCTTAGGGGTACTTTTAAAAAAATGTAAATATGTCAACCTTTTTCAAAGCTCTCCCCTAATACTGAATGCTAGGCTTGTGCAATGTGAGGATACAGGCTTGCTACAGCAAGCTTTCAGACAGGGTCAAGAAGAGTGCTGGGGAGACTGAATTAGTGAACTTGGTGCTGTGGAGGTTAGGGGGCAAGTGGCCTCAAGGTTTCTCACGGTCACCAATAGCATGAGTGCTCTATAAAATGCACTCAATTTAGAGTAGCCAGACTCCAGGAGAATAATGAAGTCGGGACCTTCATGCTGAGTTCCCGTTTCAACACCTCGTGTCTGTCTTTTGTCCTTCACATGTCGAAAAATGTGCACCTTTGTCCAACCTCCTCTCCCCTCCCATGCACAAAACAAACACAGAAGCAGAATGAAGTGGACCCTGGGCTTGATTTCTGTTTGGACATAAGCTCCTACCAGGTGTGCTGATTGACTATTACTTCCCTTTCTTAAAGTATTACTTGACATTAGTCAGGTGGGGAAGGCATGTGTTAGGATGACTGCATTACACAGGATTATAGGCCAAGAAAAGGAGAAATAGGTCTGGGGGCCATCTTCTGGGAGTGCTTTCAGGTATGACCTCATACACAAGTGCCTTCTGCAGAAGAACGATGGAGTCCTTCAATCAAAGCAGAAGAGAGAGGACAGGGGGACAAATAAGGCTTGACTTCTTCTTAGTAAACTGCATGACTATGTTTTGTAAGGTGCTATTTTTTAGGTCATGTTTTCTTTAGAGATTTTCAAAAATACTTGAACAACTGAATGACTGAAACTAAATTGAAAATATTTAAATTATTTATTTATTTATTTAAATTGAAGATTTTTTTGTTCATTTTTTATTTATTTATTTGAGAGCGACAGACATAGAGAGAAAGACAGATAGAGGAAGAGAGAGAGAATGGGCGCGCCAGGGCTTCCAGCCTCTGCAAACGAACTCCAGACACGTGCGCCCCCTTGTGCATCTGGCTAACGTGGGACCTGGGGAACCGAGCCTCGAACCGGGGTCCTTAGGCTTCACAGGCAAGCACTTAACCACTAAGCCATCTCTCTAGCCCAAATTGAAGATATTTTAAGTGTTCATTTTCATGGTTATGATACAACAAATTAAAAGGCAGTTGAGTTATCTCAGTTTTATTTCTTATTTCTGGGTGACCGTGAATGAGCCATCGCAGCCTATATGAGCATTTATTATTATTATTATCATCATCATTATTATTATTGGCTAACTGGATGGAAATATTTGTCACAGGATCCTAATGACATGGTACAAATGCAAACCATATAAACATGAAAAGTATGGCTAAATGTTAGAGATATCATTGATAACATGTAGTTTCAAGTACGTCCTTTTCATTTATTGTGTGTGTGAGGGATGCATGTCTGTGTATGTACTATGCATGTGAGTATGAGAGCATGCATTGTTGGTTTGAGGCAGTCTCTTGCTGTTCATGGCTGTACCTGCCAGGCTGGCTGATCCAGGGCCTCCCAAGACTCTCATCACAGGAGGGCTAAGATTAATAATGGCTCACTACTGTCTGGCATTTTAAAAAATGTTTTTTTTTTAATTTTTGTTTATTTATTAGAGAGAAGGAGAGGGAGAGAGAATTGGTACTCCAGGGCCTCTAGCCACTGCCAGCCGTGTGCACCTGGTTACAAGAGTTCTGGGAACTAGAAACTGGGTCCTTAGGCTTCACAGGCAAGTGCCTTAACTGCTAAGCCATCTCTCTAGCCCTGTGTCTGGCTTTGTTTTTCCATGAGTGCTGACGATGTGCTCACCATGTTTGCACACCAAGCACTTTTACTTTCTGAGTCATCTCCCAGCTTCAAGTAGTTTTTAAAGAAACTTTGTTTGTAGGTTAATTAAAAGTCTATTACCTATGATATGGAAAAAAAAGTGAATGAGGAGTGGCAAGACAGACTTTTAAAAGATTGGGACAATTATGCATGTAGCATGCATTTATTGATTTAATGCTACTTATTTTTAGCATGAGTGAGTTTGTCAGACATAGAACGTTACATTATATCTTAGTTGGATTGGTTTAATTTTCCATGTAATTTTCAAGGCTATATTAAACAGCCAATAGCTATGATATGGGTTATTAGAGTATCAGTTAGTTTATGCTAAAGAGTTATCATTTCAGGCAATGGCTTTTAGAGAAAAGTATAGCAATAAAAGAATTCTTAAATTTATATTTTTCCAACCCATTGGAAAAGCTGCAGAGGAAAATAACAGTAGTATCAATGACCCTAATGAAGTCAGTTTTATTTCACTGATTTACATATATAATTTCCACTCTTAACACCATGAGGACAGAGGACAGTGGATTGGCACTTCACTGAAGAAGAGTATTAAGTGGTGAAACATGCCCTTGGTGGGAAACATAAGAGCCACTCATTGCTTACAAGGCTGGCTCAGAATATCTTTAACTGGTATTCACAGAGACCAGTGCCTGAATTTCACTGTGGAAATATATGCATTTTTCGTAAAACTTCCAGAAGTCTCTGGGCTTTTCAACTGCATACATAGCCTAAGAGAAATGTGAAGAAATAGAAGTAAGCTATTTCTTTTTTTTTTTTTTTTAAATTTATTAGTTTTCTTTTCAGCAAATACAGGCAGTTTGGTATCATTGTTTAGACTCATCCATGACCTACCCCCTCCCAATGGCCCCTCCTTGTTGATGTAAGTGGGTGGTGCCTTGTGGAGTTAGCCCACATTTCTTGGTAGGATAAATGTCTCTGCATATCATGGCCCAACATGTGACTCTGACATTCTTTCTGCCTCTTCTTCTGCAAAATTTCCCTGAGCCATGTTGGGTTCATTTTTGGTCTGCTTCAGTGCTGAGGTGTTGGAGGCCTCTGGGTCTCTGGCTCTCTGATTTGGTAGGAGTTGATTTTTCTCTGTGTTGGTCTCCTTCCCCTTTGTGCTGGTATCCGGTTCATCAGGAAAACATCACCCTTGCTTGTTTCGCCAATTGTCCTTAGTTTCAGTCGGGCCCCTTTTGAGCTATGATGGGGCAGCTCTCTCCTTAGGATCTGCATCTATCTGAAAAAGAGAAGCAGATTCTCCAACGGAGAGTAAGTTAGCACCCGGAAAATTGAGATAACACTTACTTTTTAATATCCTTGCAAGAAGTAAGCTATTTCTATGGACGTTTATAAGAGGAGATTTAGGGAAGCCCATGAGAGATTGCAGTTCATCATGAATCTCCAGGGACAGACCCCCAGTGACCGGCAAGGTGCTGACTCCGGGTGACAGGTGGGGAGGGGGCGAGGGATGAGGGGCTGAGGCTACTGCACAGGGTATTTTTAGAAGGAACATTCCTGAAACTTACTGGAAATTCATGGGACATTACAGCATCATCTGGTTTAACCGCCTAGCTTTGGTCAATGAAGTAACTAGACTAAAGTGGTTAATCTGAGTTCTACAAATATTTATTGCACCAAGGAAACTGGGTAGGGGTGGTGATGAACATTTGCTGAATATTTAGTATTTTTTTTTTAAATTTTTTTTTTGTTCATTATTTATTTATTTATTTGAGAGCGACAGACACAAAGACAGATAGAGGGAGAGAGAGAGAATGGGCGCGCCAGGGCTTCCAGCCTCTGCAAACGAACTCCAGACGCGTGCGCCCCCTTGTGCATCTGGGTAACGTGGGACCTGGGGAACCGAGCCTCGAACCGGGGTCCTTAGGCTTCACAGGCAAGCGCTTAACTGCTAAGCCATCTCTCCAGCCCAATATTTAGTATTTTACAGGAGGAGGTGAGTATAAGAAAATTTCATAAAATTCTCTTAGTAAAAATTTGTAGTTTGGGATTCAGAATGATCTCACCTTTCTGCCATGTCACACTTTCTTCAGAGCCATCGTAATTAAAAATAAACTCACTACTGGCCACTAGTTTCTTTTTCTTTTGTATCATGATTTCTTTTTACTTTTGAAAGTACTGAATACATTCAGATTAGGAGAAGCAATAGTCTAGGAAGGGATACAAGAATATTTTATGTAGATGAAGGAAAATTAGTGTTAGACTGAGAAAAGTGACCAGTGGGTGGGTGTATGGGGCAAAGCTGACAGGAGGAGAGGAGAGTAAACTGCCTCTGGGGCCCGGTAACTCCGAGAGCCTCACAAAGCCTTATCACTAGACGCACAGCATTTTGGATATCACAAACAAGCCTAACGATGCAGGATGTGGGTGGTATACAGATGAATATGCCTTTTAACAATTACTGGTGGTTAGGGGTCTTTAATGGTGGACTCCAGTGTGGGGGCAGAGGAATACAATAAAAAAAAGCACAAACAAACAAATACAAAACAAATTCACAAGCCTATTCAGAATATGAGGTGGGTTTGCAGGGCCATAAATCTAAGCCGTAAATGAATGAGTTTTGCTTGGACTCATTAAACACACTAATCAATTGACTCCAGCTGGGACTGAAGGAACAAAATTTGTTCTCCTATCCTGTTCCAAAGAAATGTCCGAAAGAAAAGAAGAAAACATTGTGTAAAAACAGTTCCAGACATTATCATATGCTGTCTTTGCTCATGGATAGACTCAGGAAAGAAATCCAGAATATTCTTTTTAGCCCAGGAAACACTTTTCAGTGCTATGCATATTAGTACAAAGCAAAGTTTTTCAAGGTTTGGTTCCTGAAAACCTTCTGTTAGTGTTGCCTATCAAGTGGTTTTGATAGCTATAAATAGAAAATGGAAAGAAATATTTACGTTCATGTATACTTACAACTTTGAGTTAAATTAGTAGATGGACTGATGCAACATTCTCACATTCTGAAATGTACTACAAGTACTACATTGGTCAATTTATATTGGCTCATACTCCATTTGCAGGGACTAGTTTGTTTTGGCTAAAATATTTATACATCAGTTGCTTAAGCTTTCTAATTCACATTAATTTTACTGTTTTACATTTTAGCCCTCATTCTTAAAAATATATAATAATGAAATTAAAATGCCTTATAAGGGCAGTAAGCATAATCATAGGGTAAATGTTGCATCTAAAAATATCTTGAGGGGCTGGAGGAATGGCTTAGCAGTTAAGGTGCTTGCCTGCAAAACCAGAAGACCCAGTTCGATTCCCTAGGACCCACGTTACCCAGATGCACAAGGGGGTGCACGCATCTGGAGTTCGTTTGCAGTGGCTGGAGGCTCTGGTATGTCCATTCTCTCTCTCTCTCTGTCAAATAAATAAATAAATAAATAAAAATAAAATATTAAAAAAATTAAAATCTCTTAACTAAAAAATGGATCTATGTATTCTCAGAAAATCTTTAACCAAGTATAATCAGCTTACCAAGGCATCCATAAAAAATCTTCAAGTAAGCAACATAATGGAATGTTCAGATGATTGTATGAACAATATTCAAAGTTACTGTGGAATTTTTCATATTACATTTTTAAAGTATTCAATAACTTAACAAATAAAAGATTATTTATAAGTTATGACATTAAAATAACACCGTTGAACATTGTCTAGTAACAGGGGCATATGATTTAGAAAGCAGTTATTATTCACTTACTAAATTAATATTCAGCAGGTTCAGTTGGACAAGTCCAGTGATGTGCTGAGTATGAGCGTGGTCTTGGTAAATGTGCAGTGAGTATTCAAGCTCAGGGACTTGGTGCACTGGCCATCATTAATGCCACAGAAGAGAGTCATGCCAGAGAATAGCGAGGTATTCTAGCTAGTATGAGATGTGGGAGTAGGGGAGGGGCTAATGTCAGTGGGACCAAAGAGATCAAAGAGATTGCTTTGAATACCAGGAACAAACTTCTTTATTCACACTACACACTTGACTGGAAGCAACATATCTGGATTCAATCAAGTAAGATAAAAAAATTTTTTTTTTGAATGCAATAAAGCTATTGTCAGAGTTTGCACTCTCTTCAATGTATTATAAGACTGGTTTTCATTGAGTACTCTGGCTATCTTTGGGGAACAGATATTCTCTCATTTTTGAAATAAAGACAAGGCCAAATCATCCTCTTGACATATATTATTAAGGTAGTGCTTTCATTACTCTGCTCAAATGAGTCAAATCTTATATGTAAGTGTTAACAAGGCTAAGCCTATTGCTTAAAAACTAATCAAGATTTTTGTGGTTAATGCAAATCAGGATTTGAACTATGACTTAATTTTGGAACAAGTGACTGAAATTTTGTGTTTGGTTCATACTTAGTACATGGTGATTCCCTTTACTCACCCCTTCCCCCACAAACATACACACAGTTGAAAACCACAATTACAGGCTTATACTGGTATTTAAATACTGCTGTGAAGGACTTTCTAGGACCGAGTACATTGTGGAAAATGGAGGATCTGTTTGCTCTAGCCTTCTAGATGATAACATTTTTTAAAAATATTTTTAATTTTTATTTTTATTTGAGAGAGAGAGAGAGAAGGGGGGGGGAATGGGTGCTCCAGGGCATCCAGCCATTGCAAACGAACTCCAGATGCATGCACCCCCTTGTGCATCTGGCTTATGTGGGTCCTGGAGAATTGATCTGGGATCCTTTGGCTTTGCAGGCAAACACCTTAACTGCTAAGCCATCCCTCCAGCCTGATGATAACATTTTAACATTATGTTGTCTCTAAAGTATATTCTGAAGGTTCATTGAAAATAGTCTGATGTTAATTTTCTTTATGATCCATGGATCAATTTTAGCCAGAAATATTGAAATTTGCCACTACTTTGACCTTTAATCATATAAAAATAAACTAATATAGATGAGCATTTAAGTTTTATTATTTTATCACTGGTGTTATGAAGAGAGCTTAGTGATATGGTAGAAACAATTTGACCCTATAATTACAGAAAAATGACAAAATTACTAATTTTGGTATATGTTTATTTTTGTAACTTCAAATCATGAATTTAACACTTAGTCCAAATTAGTGATAATGGATTTGTGTTGACTGGTTTGTAGGCAAAGTGTTTTGAGAAGCATTCATGCAGAGGAATATGTTGAAAAATTCTAGATTAAAAAAGAACTTGAACTTGGAGGCATAGAGCAGAAAGACCTTAGCAAGAGAAATTTCATGGTTTCTAATATCAAAACTGAAACTAGAGAGAAGTCAGATTGTCAGATTATTTTATCCACAGGGCTTTACTCACACTGATAGATGTGACAGATAAAATATCAATGTAGCCTGAGAAATAAAAAGCAACTGAGGTTATAACCCACTTCAATGCTCATTCTATTTTTTTTTTCTTCCTAGCCTTGAGGATTGAACCTAGGACTTTCCATATGCAAGGACAAACACTCTACCAGTGAGCTACATCTCAAACCCTTGAGTGCTTAATTCATTGATCCAAATAATAATAATATTTTAGAGGTTAAGTGACCAGTTGATAAGGAACTAAGTTAAATGTCTGAGGTAAGACTGAAATCTATATTTTTATTTTTTTAGTTATTTATTAATTATTTGTTTATGAGAGAGGGAGAGAGAAAAAGAGAGAGGTCCTCTAGCCATTGAAATTGAGCTCCAGATGCATGTGCCACCTTGTGTGCATGCGTGACCTCATGTGCATGTGTGACCTTGTGTGTCTGGCTTAGGTGGGTTCTGGGGAGTCAAATCTGGGTCCTTAGGCTTAACAGGCAAGCATTTTAACTGCTGAGCATCTTTCCTGTCCTAAGATCTATATTTGTACAAATTGTAATTAAGCTATAAATCCTTGGTAATGGCCATTAACCAAATTATAGGCTGGAGACAAAAATAACCCCAAATCTTTAAAAAAGAAATATCATTACTCAGGTAGATTTTTTTAAATAGGATGTAGTGGATTTTTTAAAAAAATTTTTTTTTCTGTTCATTTTTATTTATTTATTTGAGAGTGACAGAAAGAGGTAGATAGAGAGAGGGAGAGAGAAAGGACGTGCCAGGGCCTCCAGCCACTGCAAAGGAACTCCAGATGCATGAGCCCTCTTGCATCTGGCTAACATATGTTCTGGGGAATTGAGCCTTGAACCAGGGTCCTTAGGCTTCACAGGCAAGCGCTGAGCCACTTAGCCATCTCTCCAGCCCCTCAGGTAGATTTTGCATTAAATAAAAAGCCTTTGAAACATTTTTTTTTCTGAGATGTTAATATATTAAGTTCTGATTCCCAGAAAGCCTATCTGAGCAGAACAAATCACATGTAGCTATAGAACATATGAATGCTATAATCAATGAGTTTTCTTAAGAAAAAAGGAGATAACAAAAAGAAAAAAAATATTGCAGATAAAAAACTTGGGATCTCCACACTCAAAAGTTGGGGTAGAAATAGGCAAAGAAGACCAGTACAAAGCAATTCATAAGGCAAGAGAAAAACCAACAGGTTGTGATGCCATGGAATTCAGAGGATCATTTGCATAGCAAACATGTGGAATTCTGCTGAGCAGCCAAGAAGCACAAAAACAGGAAATCTCACATGGGTGTCAGTGCACAGAGGTGTTCAGTGTCCCGGCCAGCAGGGAGTTGAACAAGGACACGAGGGGAAATTAACCTGAATGAGAAAAGGCAAACAGACACAAGAAGGAGACCATGCTAGATGTTTGTCAAGGCCTCATAGTCTTTATTTTTTAAATTTATTTTGAGAGCAACAGACACAGAGAGAAAGATAGAGAGGGAGAGAGAGAGAATGGGCGCGCCAGGGCTTCCAGCCTCTGCAAACGAACTCCAGATGCATGCGCCCCCTTGTGCATCTGGCTAACGTGGGACCTGGGGAAATGAGCCTCGAACCGGGGTCCTTAGGCTTCACAGGCAAGCGCTTAACCGCTAAGCCATCTCTCCAGCCCATCATAGTCTTTATTTTTTACACAGGGGTTATATAGGGGAAGAAAAGGGTGGGGGGAATAACCTGGCTGATGTGATTTAGGGCTTTGGAATTGTCAGGAAACCTAGAGGGGATGTAATTAGGTGTTCATGTAATCTTGCCTCAATGGCTTAACATCCTGACTACACCAGGCTTCACATCCTGACCATAAACTGGCCTTTTGCAAAAGATAAGATTCCGTAAGCAGTCGGCTGACCGACGTTCCAGAAGTACCCAACAGAAAAGCTGGATGGACCAGCTTTCTGAGTAATGAGTCAGCTTATGAGCAGGCCCAGGCAAAATGGAGAGGCTTTTGCTCTATGGCTCCCGACAGTTCAGAGTCTCAAGTCAGTGGAGTCCTTTATAGCAAAGCACTAAATATGGGTCACAAAGCCAAAGTATGGGTAATAAATAAAATAAAAATCAGATTCTTGGTTCAAACAGAAGCTGTTTAGAGTCTATCAATATACGTAGGTTGAAATGAATCAGTGTTGGCACATGAACCCTCTGGGGTCTTCCATTTATGAGTGGGAGGAAGAGTGAAGGCCAGTAATGTTTTCTTCTTTTTTTGTAAAATAGCCCATTTACATTCTGTATTAAAAACCACATTTCAAATAGGGTTGGATAGTCTTTTGTTTTCTTCTCTTTGCTTACCTTATACCCAGTGTCCTCTCAAAAGACTTTTTTCCCCTCTCTCATATTTATATGTAAGTATAGGTAGACCTCAGGGTGGTATAGTTTAAATGTTAGAATAACATGGATTTTAGAAAATAGCACAATTTGTTCTATAAGACTGTAATTATGAATAATCAAAAGCAGTCATTGTTCTTTGCTTTATGCTTTGATGAAGAAACTGTTTAATTTTATTTCAAAATTATGAAGAACTATATTATGCTGAGGTTTTACAAAGATGATCATTTTTAGCAAAAATAAATTACTAAGAGCCTATTTCTGCAAAAAAACATATTTTGGTAAAGAGCATTGTCAAATAAAATTCTTCTCTTCTTGACCATTTTCCTAGAAGTGTAAACAAGGACTTATTTACTATTGCAGTAGTTGTCAGGGTTCGCCAGAGAGGTGAAACCAGTAAGATAGATGGATGGATGGAGAGATCAATAAGAGAGCATTTGTTAGGAAATGATTCATTTAGGATGGGGGGCTGGAAGTTCCAAGATAAAAAGTAAAACCAGGCTCAGTGATTAGTGAAGTTTCACTTTTGGTTTTATCCTCATGTGATAAAAAAGCAAAAAAGAATAGTTAGTGCTCTTCGGTCCCTTCTATAAAGGTACTAATTCCCTTCATGAGGGCAGAGCCCTTTGGCCTAAAAATCTTTCTTTTAATAATGTTACATCAGGGATTAGTATCAATGTGAATTTTAGAAAGACACATTCAAACCCTCACAGTAGTACCATCAGTCCTGACATAGGAAAATAGCAAGAATTTGGAAGTTACAATTCATGAGACGCTCCTTCATTAGGTCGGAAAATGAAGACTCATGGGGGCGGGGTGCTCAGTACGTGTGCTAGGTCCCAAATAGTGCAGGAGCCTGAGCACTCCGACTCTGGACATTGGTTTCAGCCACCGTGACCCTACACGTGTAGCCGCTCCAGCGTCAGAGCCTTGCAAAACCCTCATGGCAGAGTCCAGGTTGTGGGGTCTCCAGAAAGATAATTCACTGTCTTCTGCCATTTCTAGTGAAAGTGTGGCTCTATTACCCATCAACATTGAATTTTTCCCAAGCTTCGGGTTGCCAGATAAAATGCAGAATTTTTAGTGAACGTATGTTCAAATTTAACTGGTACCCTTTATTTATTTTTGGTAAACCTGACAAACATACCTCAAACAGGAAAGGTGTTTCAATGAGAATCTTCAGCAGACAAATCTTCATGAAAACTAGTTACATGTAAGCTTGGGGTAGTGACACACGTCTGTGACTCCAGCACTTGGGAGGCAAAGATAGAGGATCTCCATGAGTTTGAGGCTAGCTCCAAACTACAGAGTGAGTTCCAGGTCTGTCTGGGCTGGAGCAAGACCCTACCTCAAAAAACCAACCTAAAGAACAACAACAACAGATGTTTAACAAGACCAATACACAAAGTCAGCATCCAGGTGCTCAGTGGCATAGAAGGGATAGATATAGATAGATAGATAGATAGATAGATAGATAGATAGATAGATAGGCCTGTCAATCTGTGGGAGAACATTCAAGAAAGCCTTTTTTCCCTCTACTAGAAGTTGGATGAATATTTTCAAAAAGTCGCACAGTATGGGTGAGTCTTGAGCTAGGTTTGAAAAAGAATAGGAGTTGGCAAGTAAGAAAGAAAGGAATTGCAGAATGAGCAATCTAGAGCAAGGCATTAAGCCCTAGAGTAACTGACATGCGTTTGGTGCTGTTTGCACGAAGCATTAGGTGTGAGAAACAGGGAGTGAGAGCTTGAAGAATTTTACATAGTGGGAGAAACAGGGCTCTTTTGGATATTTCCGAGTTAGGGTGAGATTGCGAGGGCTCGCTTTTATTGCAGAGCTCCTACTGGTCAACCTAATCTCGGCTTTCCATATGTTGTTTTCCAAGAGAAAAAAAAGATTACCTTAAATTTCCAAGTTAAATGAACACTGTACTTGTTGGTTGGATATATATATCTAGAAATAGGGTCAATGAGATGTATAGTTATTTTATTATTTATTTTAATAAGCCTCCACACTGTTTTACATAATGGTTGCTCCAATTTACATTCACAGAGCATGTGCAAGGGTCTTCTTTCCACCACATCCTTGCCAGAACTTGTCTCTTGTTTTTGTGATATAGCCATCTAACAGGTGTGAAATGAGATCTGTTCAGGGGTTTGATATGCATTTTCTTGATGATCAATAATGGTGAGAACCTTTTCATGTATCTGGTTCTGTTCATATGATTTCTTTAGAAGAATGCCTACTGATACTGGCTGAGCATTTTCACAGGAGGGTTATTTGTTTTCTCAGTATTGAATTATTTCAATTCCTCAGGTACTTTTAGTTACTAGCTCTTTCTCAGACATAAGGTTTGCAAATATTTTCTCTAAATCCATGGGCTGTCTTTTATTTTATATTTTGCTTTGCTGGGAGCTTTTCAGTCTGATGTAAGTATGTTTATTCCTGCTTTCATTGTCTGTGTTTTTGGTGTCATACCTAAAGATCATTGCCAAGATGAGTGTAACCTGTACTTTCTTCTAGGAGCTGGCTTCTTATTGCTGAGACAATATATCTGAATAAAATCATTTTAAAGAGTTTATTTCAGTTTGTAGTTCTAGGTTACCACTCATCAGGACAGGGATGGTGTGGTGATAGGAACTGGCCACAGCCAGTCCAATAGGAAGGGGACAGAGCAGAGTGAAGGCTAGGGCCCTTGGAACACAGTGGTCGTGGCCTCTGCATGCTAACCTTGGGGAGCAGAGGCCACTTTCAGCATTTTCCTTTAGGTCTTTTTTTCCTTCAAAAGAATTCTCAAAAAAAAAAGGGGGGACTGGAGAGATGGCTTAGTGGTTAAGCGCTGGCCTGTGAAGCCTAAGGACCCCGGTTGGAGGCTCGGTTCCCCAGGTCCCACGTTAGCCAGATGCACAAGGGAGCGCACGCGTCTGGAGTTTGTAGTGGCTTGAGGCCCTGGCGCGCCCATTCTCTCTTTCTCTGTGTCTGTTGCTTTCAAATAGATAAATAAAAAATTTAAAAAAAAGAATTCTAATTTGTCCTATATTGAGCTATCCACGAGTTGTGTCTTCCATCCTTCCAATTGTCCCAGTGCATTGCAAATTGTCTTATTTTTTTTTCTTTTTTTTTAAATTATTTATTTATTTATTTGAGAGCGACAGGTACAGAGAGAAAGACAGATAGAGGGAGAGAGAGAATGGGCGTGCCAGGGCTTCCAGCCTCTGCAAACGAACTCCAGACGCGTGCGCCCCCTTGTGCATCTGGCTAACGTGGGACCTGGGGAACCGAGCCTCGAACCGGGGTCCTTAGGCTTCACAGGCAAGCGCTTAAACGCTAAGCCATCTCTCCAGCCCAAATTGTCTTATTTTTAAAGACGGTGATCTCTTTAACAATTACTGTGGAAATAGCTACAGTTTCTATTCCTGAGAGTTCAAACATGCTCACATTTTTTTTTCTGTGCTGAACGCGTTTTTCACATATTGCTTCTCTGCATTTTGCTCTCTTTCATTGTAGATATGAAGCATGGTAGAAAAGTAAGCCATGCCAGAGATTCAATGCCATTCTGCCTAGAAATTTCCTCTGCCAAACACACTAGTACATTATTTTAAAATTCAACTTTATTTTTTTTTTAAGCTCTCAAGGCACAGGGAGGATGAAGTTAGTTTCTTTGCCAGAATATCACATAAACTGTCTCTAACCCAGTTATATATATGTAAGTTCTTGTTCCCCTCTGTAAATTTTATGTCAAGCCTCCATAGTCCGTATCTCTGCCAGCCTCTGGTTATTTAAATGCCCACCAGAATAGGTCACTAATATCTTCTTACATCATTGTTAGTTTTGTGTAATTCAAAATTTTAAGTCCTCTTACAAAATCTTACCTTTAAATTTTAACTTTTTTTTTTTTTTTTTGAGGTAGGGTCTCACTCTGGTCCAGGCTGACCTGGAATTAACTCTGAAGTCTCAGGGTGGCCTTGAACTCATGGCTATCCTCCTACCTCTGCCTCCCGAGTGCTGGGATTAAAGGCGTGCACCACACGCCCGGCTTAAGTTTTAACTTTTTTTTTTTTAATTTAAAAATTTAAATTTTAACTCAAATAAAATTTAAAAAAATTAAAAAAAATTTTTTTTGTTTGTATGTTTATTCATATGTATGTGGAAGCACAGGTGTGCCTAGAGCTCACTGATTAGGCCAGGCTAGCTAGCTGGCTGATGAGCCCCAGGAATTCCCTGTCTCTGCCTGCCCAGCATTTAGATTTTCCCATGAGCACTGGAAATCCAAACTCAGGTAATCATACATGTGACAGAGAAACGTAACCAAGATAGCTTTTTATAGGCAATTAGCCAGGGGCAGTGGACTCACTAGTATTTGGTTTGACGTTTTGCATTTGCTAGTGAGTAAAATGAGCCTGTATTATTACTTTATTAAGAAAGTTTTGCCTGGCTTTGTGAACAGGGTTAAATTGGATGCATAGAATGAGTTGAGTATTATCATTTGTTTATGCTGTATAAAACGACAAATTCTGCTGTTAGAATGTTATAATACTTCTATTTCAGGTCTATCTTGGTTTTTCTTTCTTTCTTTAAAAAGTATTTATTTAAATGAAGATGTGGCACATTTATACAATGGAGTTCTACTCAGTGGTAAAGAAAAATAAAGTTATGAAATTTGCAGAAAAATGGATGGACCTGGAAAGGATTATACTAAGTGAGGTAACCCAGGCCCAGAAAGCCAAGCACCACACGTTCTCTCTCATATGTGGATATTAGCTACAGATGACTGGGCTTCTGCGTGAGAATAAAAATACGTACTAGCAGAGGCCAGTAAGTTAAAAAGGAGACATAAAGGGAAGAGAAAGGAAGGGAGGAGGGTACTTAATAGGTTGATATTGTATATATATGTAAGTACAATGATTGTTATGGGGAGGTAATATGATGGAGAATGGAATTTCAAAGGAGAAAGTGGGGGGGGGAGGGAGGGAATTAACATGGAATATTTTTTTATAATCATGGAAAATGCTAATAAAAATTTAAAAAATAAAAAAATAAAAAAAAATTAAAAAAGTATTTATTTATTTGCAGAGAGGGATAGTATGGGCACACCAGGGCCTCTTGTCAGTGCAAACAAACTCTAGATGTATGGCCACTTTACACATCTGGCTTTATGTAGGTACTAGAGACTTGAGCCAAGGCTGGCAGGTTTTCCAACAGAGCACTTTTAACCACTGAGCAAACTTCCCAGCCTCTAGCTTGATTTTCTTATGTCCTGCACTTGTCTTCAACAATAGGGACTTATTTAATAGTTTATTTTTATGATTTGAGTTCATATTTATACCTCTTTCCTAGAATGAACAAGAATTTTGTCTTTTCTTTGTCAATACAGTTCTTATCCTTAAACTCAAGTAAAAACCACGTATCCCACATAGACCAACACTCACACACACACACACACACACACACACACACACACCACCACCACCACCAAGAGAAAGAGAGTGACAGAGACAGACAAAGATACTAGTTCAAAGTAACTC
Source organism: Jaculus jaculus (assembly GCF_020740685.1). Classification (NCBI taxonomy): domain Eukaryota; kingdom Metazoa; phylum Chordata; class Mammalia; order Rodentia; family Dipodidae; genus Jaculus; species Jaculus jaculus. The sequence goes on from NC_059115.1 coordinate 59,934,857, forward strand.
CTTTTTATTCTAGAGATTCTTGTAGTTCTGCACATTTCATCCTTTCCTTCATAGTTGATTTGGCCCAAGGATGCCAATGTTTCCCTTATTATAAGAACCTAGGCCCTATCTTCAGAGTTATACCTATTCTATACTCTTTGTCAATTATAATGCATATGTTTGGTTGAGTAAAATTACTTGTAAATGGTCAAATTTCTTCTGTTTATTTTAACATATATTTTTCTTAGGCTAAAGTTTAAAGCATATTTCTCTTTGTAAAGTTCTTATCATTTTAACAGTGTTTTACATTTCTAATTTTGAAGAGATAATAATTATAGTTTACAAATTGGCAAATCTTATACTTTCAACCTATTTGAGGAAATATTTCCAGCTACTCAAAACTATTGCTATTGTCCACATGCATAAGAAAATCTGTGTTATTCACAAGTCTTTTTTTAAAATATTTGTTTGTTTATTTATTTATTTGCAAACAGAGGGAGAAGAGAGAGAGAGAGAATGGGCACACCAGGGCCTCCAGCCACTGCAAACAAACTCCAGACACATGCGCCTCTTGTATATCTGGCTTATGTGGGTCCTGGAAATTGAACCTAGGTGTTTTGGCTTCTCAGGCAAATGCCTTAACTGCTAAACCATCTCCCCAGGCCTACTCACCAGTGTTTAATTCGGTTTAGTACATATCCCCACGGCCTTTTCCACTTCATTAGTCATGGTTAGTGATAGCATCCATTTTAACTTAGTGAACTTTCCTAACTTTTTATTTTCAAAGTTGAGCTTATGAAATCAACATTCATCTACTTTCTAGAACACTTTCAATAAGAATAAGCCTTGTGTTGGTAGTGATGTATTAAGTCACACTGTCTACTCCTTTGATGAACTAAGAAAATATTACTGTATTAGGCTTGCTTTATTCTACAGATGACTTGGATCATGCATTTTGAAAACCACTACTGTCAGGAAATATTTATTGAGAGGATATCATGTGTTTGACTTTTCCTAGGTAGTATAGAATATGCTGATAAATTGTTCAATTATTCTCACCTTTTTAAATGGCACACTAGAGAACAGCCTTTGAATTCTAAAATATTAAGACCATTTCTTAATTCATAATGGGGGAAGATTTCCCCATACCAATGAGAAGCTTGAGGTCAGCAAGATCCTCGACTTTTCCTTGGGTGCACATTAGTGTGATCAGCAGCTGGTTGGTGTGCATAGACTCAGATAGGGCTTTGCTTCTGTTATAGCTTCAGGCTGAGGCATAAACATTGCAATATGCAGATTCTTTTATATTTTGCTGTTTCTTACTAGAAAGAATGTAAGAATAGTCATTGCCAATATTAACTATGACCAACCCTCTTTTCCAACAATGGAAAAAATGTTTCCCTTTGATCTTCAGTCAAGGGGCACCCTAGCCCTATGGGCTTTGGAGGTGTTCTGCTCCATTCAGTGAATGAGGTTTTTGTCTTTTTACATAAGATAGTTTTAATTAGTAAGTCTGGCTCCAGAAAGTATTCCCATTCCTATTCTCTGAGCTTTTCAGGGGTAGGGGAGGAGACTTTGCAAGTACAGATTATAAAAAATTCTTCATTTTGCAAGTGTTCATAACTTAAATGTAGTTCACAGCCACTGTCTTTCAAGTCATACATTAATTTTAATTTATTTTGGTATTAGTCCTGTATTTTTATCAGTGACTCATAGAATATTAAATGTAGTGAGTTCTCAGTGTGCCAGTTTAGTGATAAAGATGTTCAGAGATAGGACACTTTTGCATATGGGCAATAACATAGAAGTATAGTAACAGTAAAGCATGGAAACAAATACTTAGTAAAACTCAATGAAGACATTGAGAATTATAGTGAAAAAAACTTAGGAATATTATTTCAGTAATTTCTGTGTTTAATCTTTACTCCAATATCCTTACCTCAATAGTGTCATATTTGTAATCCATAAACATTATTATTTGAAAAGCAAATTGTGTCAGAACACTGGGGCATGAAATTGGATTGTGGCAGTCACATGATATTTCTGTTATATCTAGTTTTAGTTAGGTTAAGAACATATGTTAACACATTTGTTATATAACCAAGTAGTTGTTTTTTTTTTTGTTTTTTTTTTTTTTTTTTTCATCCAGTGGGAACCAGGATTGAACAGTGATGGAAGGAAGTCTAACAGGACATGAGTTTTGCTTGTGTGATCAGAACTGTCCCCTGACTGTGTAAAATCCCTGATGTATTAACAGCACTGAAGTCTTTAAGAACACAAAAGTGGATATCACTGAACCTCTACTGTCAAGATTTAATAGCTAAACTCATGAGGTTCCAAAGTTACCTATGAATAAAAGCTTAGTTTTCTTCACAAATGGGCTCATGATGTGCATTAGTGGTGGATCACATACAAAAAACCCTGCCTTTTCTGTGCATGAGTGTGTAAATTATGGAATTTCTTGTAATGAAAGCTGTGTGAGGAATGAAATTGATTTTGGGGTTCTTCATTTGCACAGTTTCTGGAGATCTGTAGAGAAGAGACACAAAGCAAAATGAATGACCAGAGGTGCATTCAGAGAAGGGAGAATGGTTCAAAGGCCTAACAGTCTGATTGGTCTGTGAGGCTGTGAAAAATCCGTGTCAGCATCTTTTCCTGGGACTTGACTTAGCCTTAGCTTTCCGGGCACCATCCTTCTACCGTCCGCTCCAGTTAGCAAATTCCATCCCTAAAGTTCAGCCTAAATGTAATTTCTTGGCCAAAACCTTCATTGGACCAGATGTGGATGCCATGAGATGCAGAGGTGGTGCATAGCAACCTACCACAAAACTGCCAGTTCATCCCAGTCCAGACAGTCTAGGCTGGCATGAGAAGAGAGGGAGGTTTCAAGTAGTGTAATGCTTTATCATTTGCCCTCATTTACTTTATAAGCAAACATCTACGTCAACACACAGGCATTTGGAGAAATACACTGTGCGATAGAGAGGGGGGGGCGAGAAAGAAAGAAAAGAGAGAGAGCATTGCACAAAGTGATTGATTAAAATAAAATTAAGAAAGACGGAAGCAGGTTAAGCATTTATCTTTGGATAAATACCATATTGCTTTCAGGAAGAGTGTATTACAGGGACTTGTCCCATTCAAGTGATAGATTGAGGTTATGCTACTTGTGTTTACAATAGAAAAAAAAAAGATTTGTGTGCAGAAGCTTTGGAGTATGAAAAGAATCTATTATGCTTTAATCATAATGGTCCCCTAGTCACTCTGAATGTCAGTTGTCTTGTATTTAGTCATTTAACGTTTGATATTAGGTCTCCTCGGAAAGCTGGCACGTCCTAGTTCATGGCTGCTGTCTACATGACCATCTTTTATTAAATATGTCATCTGGAGATCTGAGGGGAAGCTTCTACTCCACCCCCACCCGCCCCCCACACTCTCACACATACACACACACAGTTCTTTCAAAACCTTCCATTCAGAGTTCAAACTCTATAGCCACTTGAAGAACGTAGCCAAGCAAAACTCCATTTACTATAGAAAACTAGAAGATTGAGGACCTATGGGACATCTGGGGGCAAAGATGAGTACGGCTTGCTCATGGTTCTGACGTCAGGAAGAGCAGGGATTGGTAAAGATGCATGGGGCAAGCTTAAGAAATGAGTGCATGTGTTGGCAGAAAGTAGTGATAAGCAGTTAATTCTCGTTCTTTCATTGGAAAGAGCTACGAAGATGACTGGAGGATGTTATATCTGTGAGGTGACTGAGCCCACAGGTGTGCAAGAAGAGACAATGCAAGGGAGGAAACTGTCCCAGCAAGAGCAGAGGGTGGGTTGTGGGGGGCGTGGGAGATCAGGACATACGGAGGGTGAGGCAGATGCTAAAAAGAAATTATCAATGGAAACTTGGGATGTGAAACAAATCAGTATTCCCCAAAATAATATTGACCCAAAGAAGAAAAGGCATGTGCTGTGGGCAATGGAGCAGTGTGTTGTCTCTTAGCCAGAGCGGTCCTTATTACACTGCTTATTAAAAGGCCTGGGTACTGCTCAGTCGTTCAAATGCAAGGTCTTCACAGCATTTTTCTAGCGGAGTATCTGATTACTATAAATTGAAGGGAGGTGGATAATCAGGAGCTCTGTGTAGCTAGTTGTTGAGATGGCTGGATGCCTTGGGTTTTTCTCACTCTCCATCTGTCAGCAGCAATGGAAGACGAAATCTGACATTAAAGATTGTAGGATTGTAGTTTTAGGATTTCCTTTGCTTAAGTACTTTCCCAGATTATGATCAGAATCTTGACCTAAACTACAGAAAAGAACTTAAAAGGTAAGTCATTGTGAAGCAAAAATTGTTTTATCTTAAAAGAAAAAAAAGACAAGACAAAGAAGAATTATATAGAGTTAAGTAAGGGCATTGAAAGACAGCAATTGAGCTAGGTGGATTGATAGATGATAGATAGGTAGATAGATAGATAGACAGACAGATAGGTAGATGATACAAATACTTGTCTTAATAATAGCTATAAATATGATTTTGTGACTTTTGAAGTTACATTACCCTAAAGATGTGTTTTTACAACTGCTCTGAGAATACTGATCAGCCCATTGGGGAGGGCCCTCAGTGGAATGAGTGTGTGGGAGAGTGAACTCTTTTGGATAACCCAATGGGAATATGGCCAATATGAAATATGCTCAAATAAATATAGATTAAGCAAAGTTCAAATATTAAATAAAGTTTAAGAATTAAGCTGAAATAGCATGAGTTGATTTACTTATTACTCTGATCTTAAAGAATTTCCTTTTGTAAATGAAATTATAAAGCATTTTGGGATGCTTTGTTCTACTTTAGGGGTGAGAGAGGAATGTTGATAAAGTTAAGCTAAAAGGTCATGGACTTATTAGCTGTTTCAATGCTCTTGTTGGAGCTATCTCTCAGGAAAAAATTCAAAAGTTAAAACATAAAAACAAGAATTATCCTTGTAGGCAAAAAGCACAGTGGCTTTTTCCTTTTTCAGTTTTGTTGAAATTCTTGATTTTTAGCCAGTGATAAATGTAAACAATATCTTAAGATGAAGAGATTCTTCCCAGGTCCCCTCAATTTTCCTTTCATTCTATCTCACATATGCTTCTCACTGAAAGCACAAGTTACCCCCACCCCCAATACGATACTTCATCTTTCCAACAGAACAACCCACTTGCCCTTTGAACCATGATTTCTAATTCATCTTTTAGTTTTCATGGATCCCTCAATATTTCTGGATACTTTTTGTCACATCATGATTTGGAGGTCTGTGATGGATGCAAGTTACAGATAACTGTTATTTCTAGAGCATTGTCTGACACATAACTATATCCAGTCCATTATTTTACATTTATCTTGCAAGTAATGTTAATTTCACTTCTCTGGATAACAGTTCTGTTTTGATGAAATAGCCTTCTATTTCTAATAATGTCTAAGTGCTACACACACATATTTGCTCGTCCTAGTTTATCTTTTACATATTTTGCTATCCTTCTCAAGTATGACTGGAAGACTTATCCATATTGGCTGTACTTCTCCAAGGAAGAGAAGGTCCAGTTAAGAAATAGAACTGAAAGAAAGAGGGACCAGATGGCCATTTATCTTATGAGTCACTTGCATTCTGTTCATTTCTCCATATTCTGATTTTCTTTGAGTCCATGTGAAGCAGAATTGGCATGTCATCAGTAAACAGCCACAGAAATATAGATGCCATTTCCATTTTGGGTCAGCAAAATGCATGCTCCAGATTAGCAATCAGCCTAGTTAGAGTCAAAGAATATGGTTTTTGTTAGGAGTTAATTAAATTATCTTCGAATAAAAATATCTCCTTAAACCTAAATCATTTCTGAAGTTAGTATCTATCCTGCTTAATATCCTATATAGGTGTGTGTGTGTATGTGTGTGTGTGTGTGTGTGTGCGCATACACACGTGCATGCGTGCATGTGCACATGCTTGCATGCACATGTACGCACATGTGTTCCTGCCCTTACCAAAAGATCCAGATGGGGCTGGAGAAATGGCTTAGTGGTTAAGGCACTTGCCTGCAAAGCCAAAGGACCCAAGTTCGATTCCCCAGGACCTATGTAAGCCAGACACATAAGGGGGCGCGTGCATCTGGAGTTCGTTTGCATTGGCTAGAGGCCCTGAGTGCCCTCTCTCTCTCTTTCTCTCTCCTCCCCCCCGCCTTTTTCACTATCTCTCTCTCAAATAAATAAAGAAAAATAAAATAAAGACCCAAATGTACCCAGGACTGGATATTTTATTTCCTAAGAAATCTTCCATTACATACAAAGATCATTTGTATTTGGATTCATCTGAGAGTTTAGCTACTTTGTATTCAAGCTTTCACTAGATCTATAATAATGTGTTTTCTACAATCTAATTCTTTCACATACTTCAGGTATCAATTAATAAATGGACTTATAGAGTAGTACACTAAAATATTATAGAATAGTACATAGAAAATAGAAAAATTATAGAATAGTACACTATCAGAATATTTAAATTAATTTTGCTTGATATCAGATTATATGAGATAAAAATGTATAAGCTGATATCGAGCAGTTGTGTACCCACTGCGTTTCAGCAGACTGCATGTGGATGTTCAACACCCACTTGATGAGGGATAGGCAGGTGACTTCTGATGACTTACAAAGTTCAATGCATATTTCAAATAACCTCTGTTCCACTTTTAACATTTCATCTGTGTTCATTTTAGCAGGAAAAATCTAACAAATCTTGGCTGACTAGCCTTGCAGACCTTGAAAATCAAACTGGGGAGCAGTTCTGAGAGATAGGTGGTTCCACAGTCTTAAAACTATGCAAAAATGACTGACGGGGTTGCCGGTCCATGTTCCATTCTAGTTCCCATTTGGAATTCCTCAAGCTCTCATCTCAGGGCTATGACCTTTTATCTGATAAGTGGCTTGTTCTTCTATATTAGTCAATCTGTTTTGACAGTTCAGTTAGCAGTCAGCTCAGTCAATTGGCTAATAAGAAGTCTTTAATCTGTAATCTGTGAGTTCAGTTAGACTAGCCAAGCTAATTGTACAATTGACCGTAAACATATCAGTTGAATTTATATTCATGTGATCATCAGGGTCTTTTTGTTAATCTTTATGAACCCAGCAAACTCTGTCCATTATACTCTTTAATGTGAAAGATCACTAGATTTCTGAAGTAGATTGACTTCACCATGCAAGCATTTTTTTTTCTTTCTTCAGATGTTCAGAGACACAGCAGTGGTGATGGCATGTCTATAATAGCATGCAAATACAGATCCTCACTAAATATTACCAAAATAGTGCATTTCTTCAAGGCCATGTTTTACCATTCATTTTGAACCACTAAACATATAAGCAGCATATGAAGGATATTTTTGCAGCAGTAATTTTGATTATTTTTTTCTTCCCAGTCCTGCTGAGCAATAAATCTTTCTAAAGAAACTACAGTCACTTCTTGCTTTTGATCAACATGCTGAATAATTTGATTTCAAATTATTGAAGTAAATATATTGGCCCTGTTTAATAAATCACATGGGGATTTTGATGATTTTTTTGTATTTAATTAAGATGATTTCAGAAGCTAGGAATTTTAAAATAAAGAAGGAAACCATGATGCACTTTAAAATTAAGAATTAGAATTAAGAAGCCCCTTGAGGACTGGCCAGTGATCGTTCAATTTCTGTTAAGTTTAACATATGCTTGCTTGATATGAAATCAAAGCAATAAGTTCACTTCAATGGCACAGGTAGTAAGAAGAAAACAAGGTTCAGATGTAGTTTTATTTACATGGTATTATCTGAAAAATGTATAAACTTCCCCAAAACTGGTCAATTGAGAGAATGGAAGACAACTTGAAAACATATAAAATTTCTGAACTCCTGATCATAAATTTATACGACATCCTTGGCAGATTGAATGATATGAGTAAATAGTGGCTCAACCAGCCACAGAAATGTATTAAATGGACTCATAGTGACCCTCCTTATCACCCAACATTGGAAATGGAATTTCTTGGGGGTGAGGGGGTGGTGGCTAGAGATCTGGATATAGCAGTCACCTTCTCATTGCTGGGACAAATATCCAACCAAAAGCAGCCTAGGGTTTATTTGAGTCTTAACGCTTTTAAGGGGAAGTTTCGTCACAGTGGAGAACCATGGTAGAGCATGCAAGCAACTGGCTCCCTTCTTCATACATAAGTAGCAGGGCAGGGACAGGAAGACTATGCTAGCTCCTGAACACTGGGTAGGGTTGGACTAACCAACCTAAGTGTTCACCCCTGGTGACACACCTCCCTCAACAGGTCTCTATCTTCCAAAGACCCCCACCAGCTGTGGATCGAGTTATGAGGCTTAATCACAAACTCATGAGGCTATGGGGGAAATTTTACATTCATACCACCAGAGTGGGGTAAGGGTGCTTTCTGTGGAAGTCTGAAGACCCCAGCAGCCATGTAAAAACCTAAGCATACATGCACATGCCTGTAATCCCAATGCTGAGAGAGGAGAGGACAGGAGGATTGTTGCAGTTTATTGGTCAGCAAGTTTAACTGAAAAAAAAAAAAAAGGAATCTCTAAGTTTACTGAGAAGCTATCTTAGGGATATAAGGCAGAAGAGTGATGAAGAACAGCTGAGCTGTGACTTGAATGGGATGCATACATCTGTACACATATGTGCATGCACCACATGCACAGATGGACACACAAACACACAAGAAAGAAATGGAGCTGCTTGAATTGAGGTAGTGCTAATTTTTAATATCTTATGATGTTGAAGAGTTTCTTCCCTTGGAAATAGGACATCTATTTAATATAAATTTAGGAAAATTAGCCAGGCATGGTGGCATAGTCCGTTAAACCCAGAATTCAGGAGGCTGAGGTAGGAGGATTGCTGTGAGCTCAAGGCCAATGTGGAGCTACAGTTATTTTTCTTCTTATATTTGTTCTTATAAGTTAAATCACACTTTTCATCAAAGTCCCAACTTTTATTATCAAATTGTCCTATTTCTTTGGATTCTGTTTCTTTTGTTAGGGATGACATATGAAAGGGTTTGATTGTACTGAGGGACTCATTGTGTGGGCTGAAGAGATCCAGCCCAGACCTAGAGTTTTGTTTTAGCAATGGGCATTCTTCCCGTTACCTTACTGTGGTTTCCCTCTCTCTAATATGACCCCATGCAACATCTAACCCATGCACGTAAAACCACTCTTTGTCAGAATGTACCAACTAAGCTGTGTGAAATAACTATCCTACCTTGACCTGATATTACCATTCTTAACATCTGGCCTATAATCTTATTTTCTTATTCTGCCTTATTGCTCACAAGTAAACTCTGAATTTCATGAGCACCCTACCTAGTCAGGGATATATGTGAAAGAGGAAGACGAGCAATCTTCAAAAGCCAGTGATGTAGCAGTAGGGTACTGATAAAAGGAGAAGTACGATATCTTGAAAGAAATAAATGAAAATTATATTTAAATGAGGTTTTTTTCCCCCAGTTTTGTCTTTGATATTAAACTGATGAGGCAAATTGCTTTCAGAAGTTAAAATAGAGATCTAAAGGTTATAATAATATCAATGCAAAAATAGCCCAGGGAGAGGAAGAGATGGAAAGTTCATTTAAATATGTGATGATTTGTGGAGATGTAATGGCTCTATTAATATTAATTATGCTATTATCATTCATTGCTCTCCAAATGGAAGCTTTCCAGCATGTATCACAGGGGCAGACATACTCAAGTGTAAACATAAGTTGACAACTTTGCTTTGACACATCCAGGTTATATATGGCTCCTGGTCTAAAAAACAAATCTAATCTACAGTTGAAAAATACGTGTCTGATAGGTAAGTTTTCTGTCCCTGTGGCCAAGTAGACAAGATAAACAGCTTACAAGGAGGGCATTTTTCCTCTGGCTTTTGCTTCAGAGATTCTAGGCCATGCTTACTGGGCTCCTTTGCTTTTGGGTCTGTGCCCAGGCAGGCCACCATGGAAGAAACACTCAGTGAAAGAAAGCTGTTCACCTCGTGGAGCTGGGGGAAATCAAGAGAGAGGAGAGGACTGAGCTCTCTGTATATTCCCCCCCCACCACCACCATGTGGAGGCTCCTAAGACCTAACTTCCTTATTACTAGGACCCACCCGGTAAGAGTCTCACCATCCCCCAATAGCACCACCGGCCAAAAGGCATCTTAGCCTTTAACCTGAAAGCCTTTGGGGGCTGCTGTAGATCTGTAAAGGTGGCACCTGAGTTTGGCAGAATATTCTGGAAGTGAAAAATTTACTTCCAAGTGCTGTTTCCCGCGGGTGGTTCTCTGTGTTTTGTCTTCAGCTGCTGGGTCTTGGGCTCTGATTTACCCCTCACACCTGCCTACACCCCTTGGGAAAGAAAAAGGAAGAAAGAAGCCCTGTGGAGAAGCTACCCACTGCCAGGAGACAAGGAAGGGGCTGACAGTTTGTTTCTAACTAGGTGGGACAGAGAGGCTAGACTTGATTAAAAGTTAGTCCTCAGACAAAATGTATCATTTTTTTTTTTAAATTTAGAGATGGATGAGTGTGTAGAGAAATAATCTTATGTCTGAAAAATGATCCTGTCAGTGACAGAGCTTTCTTTTCACTCTGCACATTGATGTTTTCTTCTCAAAGCAGTTGGCATTTAATGAGGAAGAAAACATTTTGAAGGTTGTATTTTTTTTTTTAATGCTGTGACTGTCCTAGTGTTTGGCAGATAATGTTTTTATGTGCAGTTTAAAATGTTTGATATCAATTGAGTCCTAAACAGATACATTTCATTAAATTCTCAAGACTTTGGTTTTCACCCCATTAAGTTCCATTATCAAAATTACCAGGCAATATCTTAAAGGCTTAAAAGTTATATCTCCAATAGCTGCACAGGTTTTGTCCTTTTTTAAATGTAAAATGCCATTTCAAATGAATCATAGCGTGAGGTTAGCTGCCAATTTGGATCCCCACATCTGGGATGCATCCCAAGATCACACACTTCCTGTCGGTAGGAGGTAGCATTCTCATTACCAGAATCAACAGCGGTGATTTGATGCAGCCATAAAAAGAGGCCCACCAAGTGAGCCCATATGATAAAGCATAGGAAAGGGGGCATGGATGTCTTAGGTCCTCAACATAGGAGATAATTAAATTTTCAAACTATCTTCTCTTTATAGCTATGCCTGGATTAAAGTATAAATGAAAATTAAAAAAAAAAAAACCACAAAAAAACAAGTGAAAGATTGGGAAATATGGGAAGAAGGGTGTGGTGCCATATGGCAGCCCAAACAAAATTATCCAAACACTTCAAAAACAAGCAGGCCATGTTCCTCCCTCTGTTCAGTAACATATGTGAGTGACACATCCTGGGAAGCTGCCTTCAAGTTGATTTAAACAGACAGGCTCTTTGTCTTGGGGCTTCTGGTGGCTTCCTTCCTGTTTTACTATCTTCTTCCCTTCCTTTCCCATCCTTTCCCATCCCATCCCATCCCATCCCATCCCATCCTTTCCCATCCCATCCCATCCCATCCCTTCCCTTCCCTTCCCTTCCCTTCCCTTCCCTTCCCTTCCCTTCCCTTCCCTTCCCTTCCCTTCCCTTCCCTTCCCTTCCCTTCCCTTCCCTTCCCTTCCCTTCCCTTCCCTTCCCTTCCCTTCCCTTCCCTTCCCTTCCCTTCCCTTCCCTTCCCTTCCCTTCCCTTCCCTTCCCTTCCCTTCCCTTCCCTTCCCTTCCTTTTCTTTCCTTTCCCTCCCTTCCCCTTTTCCTTCCTTCCTTCTTTCCTTCCCCTCTTTCTTCTTCCTTTCTTCCTTCTTCTCTTCTTTTCTACTTCTCTCTCTCCCTTCCTCTTCCCTCCTTCTCTCCCTCCCTCTCTTCTTCTCTCTGTCCTTCCAATCTTCCTTCCTTTCATCTTTTCTGCTGTTTTATTTTTTCTAACAAAAAGCCAGGAAGGAACAAAAATGAGATCCTTGCAGGATCTGATCCCAGTACTATAAATATTGCAGTTAGTTTTGAAGTGAAAGGACTTTCAGAAGAGGAGTCACTGCCACTCACAAGAGACAATCTTGTCTTTAGCATTAGTTTCTGGTCATGGCTGAGAGAGCATTAGAGACATATTACCTCCCTAGTTGGATTTTTTTTTTTTTTTTTCGAGAGAAGGGGCAATTTTGGCCATGGCAAACACACATAAAAAAATAAACTTGGAATGATAAATTAGGTGAAGAAATGAAGTATATAGGAAACATTAGCAAGTGTGAAGGTAGGGCATTGGTGAATCCTTCACTCCTAACCTTTCGAATGCAACCTTTCATCTTCTTGCACAGCACATGTTTCCTTACCGACTTCTAGCATGGTACCTTCTTTGACCTTTAACTTTGAAGTTGCCCATTTGGTTTATTTCAAACATACATTCTGCCTTAGGGTCACAAAGCCCTGTGCCATCTGTGGGATTATATACACAGTATATAAATAAATGCATAAAATTTAATTGATAATTTAATGTAATGCATAAGAAAAAAACCCCAAGTGATATTTATTAGAAGTCAGAGCACAAAGGATGTTTTTTTCTCTAGTGGTCTAGAAATGAACCTGATAAACCCGAGAGACAAAATTTAGATGCTTGAAAGGATTCTAGAGCCCGTTTTGCTTAACAGATTTTTACTTAAGCAACCGTACTGATTTGAAGACATGGTGAAAGCTTTACAACACAAGGTTAATGAATGATTCATTAATTCAATACCATTTTGTGTATTTAATATAATTGTTAAACATTTTTTAGTTACTTTCACAACAAGGCAATGTGAATAGAATTAAAACACTAGTGACCCTTTTTGTTGTTGCTATTTGTTATCTATACAATTGCCATATCATTTTTGGCAACTTAATGTTCTAAAGTTTTTTTAAACTCAATACCATGAATTAATCATGAGGCCTTCATATATTTAAGATATATAACATTATGCTATTTACTAAAATAATGCTTGAATTTCTCTCATACATTATTTATTGAAAGGCCAGGCTCTTGGTAATCTCAATTCTACTTAAGTTTGTAATAGACTGAAGCTTAAAACATCCATATTCACATACAATATGGTGTATGCACTTGGGTCCAAAAATCTATTCACATATTTATTTATGATTAATTACTGTAAGATGATTTTACTTAGACATTAAGAGCAAAAGGCTTGGAAATATCTACTTGAGTAGCAAATTAATCACTAAAAGCTTACTTTCCTTTTGAAATTTCTTGCCTCTCAATGGTCTTCCAACAGTAACTTCCGACACCCCTCACTTGTGAGTCGCTTGGGCTTCCTGGCAGAGCCTAACTCCGCCCATGTTGGAAACCATGAGTGAAACCATCTGTGATGCACAAGAAGCCAGGGTAACGTGGGTCACTGATGCGCAGCCTCACAGTCCAGAAGCCGGACTCTCAGCCCTTGTCTGTTTATTTTTATATTCCTTTTCGAAAATCAAAATATGCAAGTGCCAAAGTCGTTCAACAGCTAACTTATCCATCGTTCATTTCAGTTTCATTTCAGCTGATCTTAAAGCTCATGAGGATGCATTTCCTAAGTGGCTATCCCCCATTTACATGTCGGCACAAATCAGTGTAGATCAGACAAGTGAACCAGAGCTCTGAAGCAAGAGCGGTGTGTTGGCCTTCTAAAACGTTATCGGAACAGACTTGCCCTTTGGTAAGAATGCACTGGAATGGAATAATGTCTCTTTTGCCTGCAGACAAGCACTCAAGTGTTGTCAGCTGTGCTTGAAGGGAACATTAAGACATCTTCTACTTAAATAAATGGAGCAACAGATTCTAACAGCAAAGCAAAGCTGCTCTGTACAACCCCAGTGGGCTTTCTGGATGCATGTGCCATACTTATTTATTGATAGCACCTTTAGTGTGACTTTCAAATGTGTCATACTTATGTGATTTTTTTCAAAATTGTGGACTTTGAACATTAATTTTATTTTTAGAAAAGCTGTGCACAACCTAAGACATTATGTTGTCCAACTAGGAAGGGCCTGTAGCAATACAATAATATGCTAAATGTTATTTTTAAGTCACAGACTTGAGGGACAACACCTGGGAGATCATAATCATGATGAGTTATAGATCAAAGGTAGAAGGTTTCCTGAGTGGACGGCGCTGGCTCGGTGACTTAGCTCTTAACTTCATGTGTGACAGTGTGAGCTGGATCACTGGCTCTTAATGTTTTCTTTTTTTAATATTTTGTTTTTAAATTTTTTTAAAAAAATTTATTTATTTGAGAGCGACAGACAGAGAGAAAGACAGATAGAGGGAGAGAGACAGAATGGGTGCACCAGGGCTTCCAGCCTCTGCAAACGAACTCCAGACGCATGCGCCCCCTTGTGCATCTGGCTAACGTGGGACCTGGGGAACCGAGCCTCGAACCGGGGTCCTTAGGCTTCACAGGCAAGCGCTTAACTGCTAAGCCATCTCTCCAGCCCTCTTAACGTTTTCTTATCTGAAAATAAGTTCGGTTTCTAGTGCAGTCAGAAGAAGTACCAAGCTCACACAATGGCTGTGTATCGGGGACTGTGAAAGTAGGCCCTGTGCTCATTATGGAAGCTGCTTCTTTGAAGGATATGCTTGCTTTCGATCCAGGTGATCATCACCTTGGGTGGAACTTAAGGAGCATAATTTCATATTCTTAATTAATTCATAGATCCATAAAAGATAATAATTATACAGGGTAAAGATAAAGACGGCAGAGACTTAATCTCCCAGTTGCTCCTTTAATGGCATACCAATCGAATGCTGTGCTTTAAATTTACAAGTCTTTGTCACTTCTTTCTTGTAAGCACTTTAATATTTATTGAAATAACCTGACCCGCAGAGCTGTGAGTGTATATTTACGCAGGTGGTGGACTCGCGACCCCTGTCTCCACACATCAGGGATTTCAGGCTCACTGTGTGTTTACTTTGGATACTTAAAATGAGTGTGTTTTCTGCTCTGCATTTTCTCTTATAAACAGGTTCCTCCGGGGAGGGAAAGAGAGTACCACCAGGGACAGGTTGTCCTTCCTTCTGTAAAGTTGTGATAAGTAGCCTGTGATTCTCCTGTCAGGAGTGCCGAGGGTGGGATTTGAATGGGGGAGAAATAAACTGCCTGATTTAAATAAATGATTAATTAAGTAGTGATGCCCTTAGATTTATTGATATCTTGTGTTCTTATCCTATTGTTGTTTGTGAGAGGATGTCAAAAAGGTGCTCTGTGTTATGAAGTTCCTGTCCTTTGGTGGGTTCGATTCTTGGGTAGGCTTCTTTGCCACAGTGAACATAGCTATGGTTGACCCCATTGCTCAAACCCAGAGCATAAGAATGGTCCTGGAGTTCCCAAGCACCCAAATATGTTGTTATTCATCCGTTTCTCATCATTCTCTCTACATCCTGTTCCAGAGTCACTTCTAACCGGGACTATTTCGGTATATTTGTAAGTAGTTTCTCTATATTGATTTTATTTCTTTTCAACCCATCTGCTATAAAATCAAACAGTGATTTTTTTAAAAGTTACTAAGATGCATAGAATGCTCCAGTGATGTGTGTGTGTGTGTCTGTGTGTGTGGGAGTGTGCGCGCGCACGTGTGTGTTCGTGATTAAGAAACAGTAGGCTGTATTTAGCATGACTTTCTAAGCTCCGTGCAATCTGGGTCCTTCCTAGTTTCTCATACTCATCTTGAGTCATCTGCTCTTTCCTAACCCTTTTTCAATACCCTGGCTATAATTCAGTTTCCTAAAAAGACAAACCTCTTTTCTGCTTAAGAACCTTCCCTCTTGCTGCCTCTGGCTGAAACACTCTTCCCCTCATCTTGTCTACTCATCCTCAAGTATCAGGTTAAATGTCACTTCCTCACTGATGAGACTCCCATAGGACCAATTTAAACTAGTTATAACCTGTTAGTGGCTTTTTTTCCCCCCTTTGTTTTATGAAGTACAGGGTCTGTTCAGCAGATCTGGATTACTCAAACCCTGTACAGTGCCCAGAAAAGTTTGTTTTCAGGACTGTCTTCCAGAAGATAATCCTGAGCCCTTGGCACAGGCCGCTTACTCTGGCATTTTTACATGTCTGACACGTTGGGTCACACAATATCATTTTCATTAGGAAGCTTAGGCTTACAGTGTGACTTATGGTGAATACTTGTTTTTGTTAAGGGAGCTAAAGTGAGAGAAGTTTTAAGATCAACTACATGGGAGCTGGCTGCCTCTGCACCCAGTCCCAGTTAACACCTTGGCACCAAGGTTCTACTGAGCTAAATGTATACCTGTATCTCTCTCAAGTAAATAAATCAATACAGTATTTAAAAAATGATTATTTCCCTTTGTCAAATATAACTATTAGTTTACTCATGTATTTCTTCCTGTCTGCTGTACATTTTAGTGCGAATTAGGCAGTGCATTACTTTATTTCCAGTATCTACCTTCTTCCTTGCATAACAGAGGAGGCACTTAATAAGTGTTTGGGAAATTAAATACTAAATGTAGCACGAAAAGACATGGAAGAACCTTCAATAAATATTAGCAAGTGAAGAAGTCAATCAGAAAAGTCCATATACAAGATGATTCCAAAGCAAAATGATACCTTGCAAAAGGCAAAACTATGAAGATGATAAAAGATCAGTGATTTCCAGGAATCAGGAGGAAGGGAGAGAGTAACACTTGTGGCACCGAGTATTGTTCAGGCAGTGAAACAGCTGGGTGGGAAGCTCTAATGGTGAGTATGAGCCACCACACATTGTCTATATCCAGAGATTGCACAGCTTCAGGAGTCTGTGTACAGGCATGGTGGTGCAAGTCTTCAGTCTCAACACCCAGGAGGCAAAGGTAGGATCTCTGTGAGTTTGAGGCCAGCCCGAGACTACAAAGTAAGTTCCAGGTCAGCCTGGGCTAGACCCACATCCTATCTCAAAACAAACACAAAGAAACAAAAGGAGTCTGTATAATTGAAGACTTTGTATGACTACATGTCAGTTGTATCAAACATACTATTCTGAGGGACTAGCCTGATGGGAAGATTATGCATATATTGGGGTAGGAGACACATGATAATATAATAATATATAATGATATGATATTTTATTAGGTCTATTTTTAAAAATATTTTTGTTAGCCAGCTGTGGTGGCGTGCGCCTTTAATCCCAGCACTTGGGAGGCAGAGGTAGGAGGATCACCATGAGTTCGAGGCCACCCTGAGAATACAGAGTGAATTCCAGGTCAGCCTGGGCTAGAGTGAGACCCTACCTCGAAAAACCAATATATACATATATATATATATATATATATATATATATATATATATATACACACACACACATTTTTTGTTTATTTTTATTTATTTATTTGAGAGTGAGAGAGAGAATGAGAATGAGAGAATGAGTGTGCCAGGGCCTTCAGCTACTGCAAACGAACTCCACTCGTGTGTGCCTCCTTGTGCATCTGGCTAATGTGGGTCCTGGGGAATCTATCCTGGAACCAGGGTCCTTGCTTCACAGGCAAGCGCTTAACCGCTAAGCCATCTCTCCAGTCATAGGTCTATTTTTATATGAACCTAAGCTTTCCTAAAAATAGAGTCTACTAAAATTAACTATATAGAATTTGGTAAAAATAAACACCTCTGAAGAAAAGTGTTAAAGATTTGATAATAACATATAATCTGATTTCAGCTTTTATTGTCATTTAGCCTTGTTACCTACAAGAATAAATACTGTACTGGAATGCAAATTTGTAAGATTTCATTATTATAGATTTATGGTAATCCCAATAATTGCTTTTACTTAGTTCTCTGAGATGACATTGTTTGCCACATTTTTATTATTTTTAATTTTTTAAATTTTATTTTATGAGAGAGAGAAAGAGAGAGGCAAATAGAGAGAATGGATGTGTCAGGAACTTCAGCCATTACAAATGAACTGCATCACCTTGTGCATCTGGCTTACGTGGGTCCTGGGGAATCAAGCCTAGGTCCTTTGACTTCATAGGCAAATGCCTTAACTGCTAAACCATCCCTTCAGCCCCACATTTTTATTTTTAAAACCCCTACTGTAATTGTTAAATTTGTTATGGAGGTTTCATAATGACGAGTGGGATATAAGGGAGAGAAGAAAACAATGCAGGTAGAATTGTTTGGGTTGGTTAAAGAAAATAAAGCGAAACTGTTAAGCGATGCACTGTCAGTAGAAGGGGAATTCTAAAGCTGTGAAGTACATAATTAATTAAAGTACTGTGTAACTTGCTCTTGACCCACATATTAAATTGCAGAGACTTAGTAAACCAGGGCTAGAAATCTCTGAAGAGATGAAATGGAACAGACAATAGCTTGGCTTATAGATAGGAAGAACATGAGTAATGAAAAATTAATTTAGGAGTTTCAAAAATATCTGCTGCTGTGACTGCTCATGTCCCACAGCTGCCTGCCTGTCTTTGAATTTACCTCTGTGTTCTGACTGACTTAAAGTTATTCTTCTCTGATACTGTGCTGCTATTTCTGGTTGATGGAAACTCATGTGGGCATAGAGGAAGACAGTTAAGAGGCTAACTAGAAACCAGTTAGGATGTGAACTTGGTAACGAAAAGTGTGCCCTCATTGCTAAAGATTTTGAACTTGACATCTCAGGATATACTGAAAGATGTTAATATCATCAATCTTTGTAATTCTAAATTGATCATACGTTGTGCCACAAGTAGAAATACTCTTTCTCTGTCTGTAAAGGTGAAAGGCATTGAAGTACCTTTTTTTTTTGAGGCAAGCCCCATAGACTGGCCCTTTTTTATGTGAGAGAATCAGAGAGAGAGAAAGAGAGAGAGATAATTGGCATGCTAGGGCCTCAGCCACTGAAACTGAACTTGGAGCACCCCCTTGTGTACATGTATGACCTTGAATGCTTACATCACTGTGCGTCTGGCTTACATGGGACATGGATAATGGAATGTGGGTCCTTAGGGCTTCACAAGCAAGCACCTTAACTGCTAAGCCATCTCTCCAGCCCTGAAGTACTTTTAAAAAATACCCGGTTAACATCCTTTCCCTCCTTGTAAGCATCCAGGTTTCCAGTTGAGTTCCCTGGCCACACCAGACAGGCTTTTCAAATTTAAATCCCAGGTAGAAATATGATCTGGAGCTGGTTATTCCAGGTATGGAGTGTAGAGCCCCAAGGAGATCACTACTTAGTTCTGCTATATGCATTCTCAAAAACATCTATAATTGTTCAGCTCTTCAGAAGAAAACCAAATACTATGAGATGCCAAATATAGACAGAGCAGGTTGAAATGTGTTCCCTTTTCCTTGTTGTGAACAACCACTTAAGTGAAGGAGTCATGGCTTGGGAAATATTTATTGCTGGTAGAGATGTGTCCAGCCAGGTATATATTTTTTAAAATTTTATTCAATTTTTTATTTATTCATTTGAGAGAGACAGAGAGAGAAAGAGAAAGAGGGAGAATGAGAGAGAATGAGCATGCCAGGGCTTCCAGCTATTGCAAACGAACTCCAGACACGTGCGCCCCCTTCTGCATCTGGCTAACATGGGTCCTGGGGAATCGAGCCTTGAACTGGGGTCCTTAGGCTTCACAGGCAAGCGCTTAACCACTAAGCCATCTCTCCAGCCCAAGCCAGGTATATTTTAGGGGCTGTTTGTAATACTTATTCTGGGAAGGGTCCTCTTATTCCAATTAATACGTGATCTATCACTGAAGAAAATGCTGTGTAGATCACTTTCCACTGAAAAACTTGATTTGGCTATTGTTGCTCTCAAGAGTAGAGTGAACTTGGTGAAATAAGCTTATGGATTTTTTTTTTCTACTGCACTTTTTTCTATTCACTTACTG
The DNA here is from genome assembly GCF_020740685.1 of Jaculus jaculus. Taxonomy (NCBI): domain Eukaryota; kingdom Metazoa; phylum Chordata; class Mammalia; order Rodentia; family Dipodidae; genus Jaculus; species Jaculus jaculus. The sequence continues at coordinate 59,954,692 of NC_059115.1, forward strand.
TTGTTCAACATATAGAACAGAACATATGCTACAGCATACCATGCCATACCATACCATATCACACCACAGCACACCACACCACATCAAACCATACCTTATCATATCATAACACACTACACCATACTATATACCACTTACTGCACCACACCATACTGTGCTGGGGTCTGATACATTTTCTTTTGAGTATATTTTTATATGGTTAAGGTGATCAACTTTGATAGATGGGATCTTAATAAGCAATAAAAAAATAAAATTCCAACAGATAAAGGATACATGAACTTTTAAGAAACTTTTAAGGGATAACGGCTTTGCTAAGCAAGTGTTTTAACTAGTTCCTCAGCACAATCTTTTATTTCATCATATAGGACATTAGAAGTTTCTCCTACTACCTAACTTTAATTCTTAGCCTAGGGACTGGAGGGATGACTTAGTGGTTAAGACATTTGCCTGCAAAGCCAAAGGACCCAGGTTTTGGTTCCCCAGGACCCATGTTAGCCAGATGCCCAAAGGGGCACATGTGTTTGGAGTTCGTTTGTAATGGCTGGAGGCCCTGGTGCACCCATTCTCTCTCTCTTCCCCTCTTTCTCTGTCAAATAAATAAAAATAATATACATAGAATTATGCTTCCTTATTTCATTGTATGGAAGGAATAGAAGAGTCCATACAAATACCTCATATAGTTAATAGTGTCAATGAAAAATTTCTCCATATTAAGGTTAAACCAGTTGCTAAGTCATTTTTTTTTTTAGCTTTCTTTTCTAGGCTAAATGATTCAATCATGTTAGCTTTATACCATAATTAAACTTAATATTGTTTTAGAAGAACTTAATCACAATTACTGACACATTCCTCAATTAAACCAGGTGCTTGGCAAGGACAACTGTGGTTGGTAGCTTTGAAAAGACAGAGAGGACTCATATTATGTGTTATTCTGTGCTGGAAAGTTCCATCTGGCAGCAGCCTGGAGAAAACTATACAATAATATGGATTGTCTCTCAGTGAGACTTGATAATGGAGTGGACCAATCAAAAGAGATATGAACCATGCCCTATTGGTGAAAGAAATTCCTGGGCACATGAAACTGGCTTTGCAGTTGTGTGATAGAAAATCACCTCTACTCTGCATCAAACAGGTTTGAATGCGATTTCTGTCCTGTGAAGGTACAGCACAGTCATAGACACTCACTAGGCTGTGAGAGTGTTTGCACCTCACTTCCCCCATGTCCTGTTCCCCCCATCAGGTGGGTAGGGTGTGGCCCACTTGCTTTCTCACTTTGCCACCTTGCCATTCAGGTATGTGTTTGCTGTTCTTGCCTCTTTGGCCAAAGTCTTTCATGCTTGTCTAATCTACATACATACTGTAAAAGTGGCAGACAGAGCTGAACGTTTTTGCCAGATGACTTAGGCATGACATATGTTACAAGGGACTTTGTGCCCAGCAGCCCTCTTCCACTGTTTTTCAGATTTCTTCTCGTGCCTATTATCTGAACCTCAAAATCGGGAAGATTGATAGTATTCCTGTGGTCCCAAGCACCTCTCCTTTATCCCATGAGTGTGAAACTAGCTAGGAATTTGTACCAGAGCTGTGTGAATTCAAAGTTTCACTTCTTTTTGGGGTGACTTTGCTCTGATAATTTGGTGTCCTGAAGGTTAAGACTAGCGTGAGTTGAGAAAAATGTGCAAGGTGTAATATTTAAGAAGCCCTCACTTCCCGTGTTCTTTCATATATATCTTTGTATATTTCTTAGACTCTTTCCTGATTCTTTACAAATCAATTATGCAGTGGGATGTGGTTGAAGGCGTGGAGAAGCAGTTACCTTCAGCATGAGGAGTCTGACCATTTCACAGTGGGTGAGAGAAAACTCCTCAGGCCCAGAGGAAGGTTCCTGTGTATCCGCTGTCTGCAGCTCAGCCCAGGTTTTGATTCTGATCTTTCTAATTCTATCGCTCCTCTTTGATGCGCACTGATGTTGTGACCTCAATTTTGTTTACCCCAAACTCATATGTTACAGAAATAATGAACATTCCTCAGAATATGGAGATGCGGCCTTTGAAGAAGTGAAACATCAGGCCATATGGGTGATCCTTCATCTACTGTCATTGCTTTCTTTGCAAGAAGGAGAGACACCAGGGATGTATGAGCAGGGCAAAGGCCACGTGAAGACATGTTGAGAATGTGACCATCTTCGTCCATCAGGAAGTAGGGCCTAAAGAGAAAAAACAACACCAAAAAGAAAAACAACAAAAATAACATTTGCCAGCACCTTCACCAGAGACTCCTGGTTTCAGGAGCTAGGAGAGAAACTTTCTGTTGGTTAAGCCATCAGCCTAGTCATGTCACGGCAGGGCCATTCCAGTGAAGCCTCCGTATGAAAAGCAGAGGCTGCTGGGCGTGGCCATGCATGAGCATCCCCGAGAGTTCTAGGAGGCGTGGAAACAGGAGAAAGGCTGGGGCTAGCCGACTGAGATGATAGCAGCCTTGGGTTCAGTGAGAGCCTTTCTCTGAAGAAACTAAAGTGACAGCCATAGAGGAGGATATCTGATGTGCTCCTCTGGCATCCATGTTATATGGGCAAGGGATGCATGTATCTTCACACACACATATCCATTAATCACAATAAAAATAATTTATAAGATAAAAGTTTTCCTTTCTTATCCCTGACTATAACCTTGACCTTCTAGGGAGTCACATATGAAAACTTGGTGTGTGTGATCATTTGATTCTAGTCTTTATCTTCAGTGTGGCTACTCTTGGATTAAACCATCCCTTTTGGGGGTTATAATTAGGCCGGGAAATCAAGCCAAGAAGACCCTCTAGAGGCTTTAGGGACAGAATTGAGAACATTAATGGATTGTCTCATTGTACTGTAGGAGACCATGCTCAGACCCTGCTATGGTGACCTGTGGTAGAAAACACTGACTCAGTGATACTCTTTTTTTTTTAAAATTTTTTTTAATTTATTTCTTTGAGAGCAACAGACACAGAGAGAAAGACAGATAGAGGGAGAGAGAGAGAATGGGCGCGCCAGGGCTTCCAGCCTCTGCAAACGAACTCCAGACGCGTGCGCCCCCTTGTGCATCTGGCTAACGTGGGACCTGGGGAACCGAACCTTGAACCGGGGTCCTTAGGCTTCACAGGCAAGTGCTTAACCGCTAAGCCATCTCTTCAGCCCTGACTCAGTGATACTCTTGATAATGAACTATGCTCTTTTTTCTTTTTTAAAAAAAAAACCATAAATTCTGCTAATTTCCATAATGTGAATTTAACGGTTGAAACTATTTGTCTTCTTAATTTTTTAACATAAGCTTAAACCACATCTTTTCCTTCTACGGAAATGTATATATACAGCATATAAATTCCAATAATATTAAAATAATTAAGAATAGACCAAAGGACACTGTTTAAGGGACAAAGACAAGCCTCACCAGTCAGATAAGAAGTTGATGGTATGGAGATCCTGGGGACCATGGGCTCCACACCATGTCTAAGTGGTTCAAGGATCCATATTTATAAAAGGAAAGTTTTGATCATTTCTGTTTCTTTCATGAAAATATACTTTGAAAAGTGCAAAGAAAAAAATAATTTATATCTTCATACTTGCTGACCGAGTAATGATCCCAGCTACAACTCCTATCTTCAGCTTCTGATATTTGTTCCTTCAACTATATTGTTTAAGTTCCAATCCTGTAGACCGGGAAGGCTGGGCAGGGCCAGGGGAGGATGGCAATGAACTAAAGTGCTAAACACATACATAGACTGTCTAAAGCAGTGCCAAGCATCTGTCTGGTAAGAGATGCCTGTTGTGCGAGGTGATGGGAACCATGCATGTCAGATCTCTGGATTTTCCAAGAAAAGGCAGACATTCAAATGGTAATACTCAATCTTCTAATTTTAAGATGTTGGCTGCCAATAAAAATGTTTTGTAACTGTGCAGAGAAAAATCCACATATCTGCTACCATTTTTTAATAGTCCCATAGCTCCGTCTTAGGAGTTATGCAAACAAACATTTCCAGCCCTGGGCTTGTGGTGTCCATGGTAGAAAACTTGCCAGAACGGTTTGCAGAACACAGTTCCTCAGCGCTCCGTTGATCGACTGCCCATGCTCCTCCTCAGGACTCCCGGGGTAGCTGGTTTGTTTTCTAGCTTAAGATTTCAACTGAATAGAAGGTTACTTTGGTAAATATGTATATAATGCTTAAAACTGTACTGGATACATAGCACTATTTAAACATCGGCTATTATTAATAAAGGATCTATAAGGCATTATTCTGCAGGATTCACAGGTTAATGTTCTAATTATTCTACCATGTTGTCCCAAAGAAAGACCATCCTTCAATTTTTATGGAATTCAAAAGCACTTTAACACATCTTTAAAGTTTTTATGGTATCCAGAAATAGATGTACTTTATGCAGTGCTTTAATGTGCAAAAATGCAAACAGAGCTTTGCTACTTTGCAACCTTATTTTTCCTGCTTTTGCCTTTAGATTAAAAATCCTGCCCAGCTTCATTTCTTATCTAGGTTGCTCACAGCTGGGCTGACGTGGGGGACTTTTACCTTCGGATCAGAGAGTACAAATGAATCCATCAGGGTTCTGTCTCCCAGAGAAATGCTAATACTCATGCATAATCACAACAATCATGGCGAACGTTCGGAGGTTACAGCCAAACCGTTCCTCTGTAGCTGCTCTAGCTTGTTAGAGACTACACAACGACTTCTCTTCCCCACTGATCGTCAAACTCTTTCCCATCGCTCAATGCTGTTGCAATTCCTGCATCCTCCAGGAAACTGTTTTTTTTTTTTTTGGGGGGGGGTTTCGAGGTAGGGTCTCACTCTGGCCCAGGCTGACCTGGAATTCACTATGTAGTCTCAGGGTGGCCTCGAACTCACGGCGATCCTCCTACTTCTGCCTCCTGAGTGCTGGAATTAAAGGCGTGCGCCACCACGCCCGGCAGGAAACTGTTTTTGTTCTTTCAATATCACAATTATCCTGAGCCCGCCCTGCTGGTCCTTCTGTAAAAATCTTACCTTTTTATTTTTGAAACCACTCACCAAGAGGTGGTTTGGATCAGATGTCCCCCCCCCCCACACACACACACAACTGATGTGGATTTGTTTTGTTTCATTTTATTTTATGTATTTATTTTTACTTACTTATTTTCAAGCAGAGGAAGACAGAAAGAGAGAAAGGGTACTGGGGACTTGAACTCTGATGGTTAGGCTTTGTAGGCAAGCGCCTTAACTACTGAGCGATCTCCAGCCCCCCTTTTGCTTGAGGTAAGGTCTCAATCTAGCTCAGGCTGACCTGAACTCACTCTGTCATTCCAGGCTGGCCTCAAACTAAAGGTGATCCCCCTACCCCTGCCTCCCTAGCACTGGGATTAAAGATGTGTGACACCACGTCAAACTAACTCATGTGTTTTGAACGCTTGGTCCCCAGCTGATGGCAGTTTGGAAGGTGGAGCCTTGCCAGAGGAGGTGTGTTGTTGGGGGGTGGGCTTAGGGGTGTTATAGCCAGCTCCCCCTTGCCAGAGATCAGCTCTGTCTCCCGCTGCTGTTTCCTACCTGCTGTGTCAGAAGTGATACCCAGCCTCTGGTCATGCCCTGCTTTCCTCTGGCATCGTGGAGCTTTTCCTCGAGACTTTAAGCCGAAATAAAAACGGAGCATGCCTTTAATCCCAGCACTTGGGAGGCAGAGGTAGGAGGATCGCCGTGAGTTTGAAGCCACTCTGAGACTACATAGTGAGTTCCAGGTTAGCCTGGGCTAGACTGAGTCCCTACCTCGAAAGACCAAAACCCAAACAAACAAACAAAAACCATTTTTCCAATCAGCTGCATCTGGTCAGGTGTTTTGTCCTAGCAATGTGGAGGCAACTACCACACCAAATCTTCATAATGAATAATTGCATATCTTCTATAACTCTGCCCTCAGGAGACAGCATTATACATATAATTAATTAATTGTATTATGAAAATCCTTGTGCCTTGGCTCAGAGAACTGGTGGACCACTTAGTACCTATTCACTCTTAGGCACAAAGCCCTTTGGTAGCCCATGGTTACAGTATTATCTCCTCAGCTTGTGTTCAATAACATTTGAGCTGAACATTCAAATGATATTAGGTGAGCTATTTTTTTTTTTAATTTAAGTGTATGGGGGTATGCACATGGGGGCTAGATTGGGTATAGTTGCTCAGGAACACCATCTACTTTTTGAGACAATGTCTCTCATTGGCCTGGGGCTCAGCAGTTAGTCTAGACTGCCTGGCCACTGAGCTGCATCCAAATCAGGAGGAATACAAGAAAGTATCAGTCTGCCTGGCTTCATATATATATATATATATATATATATATATATATATATATATATATATATATATATATATATATATATATTTTAACCTGGATTCTGGGGAACAAACTCACATTCTCATATTTACACATCAATCATTTTATGGAACTAGCCATCTCCTAAAAATAGCCCTCAGTGAGCTAATTTTATATCAAACTTGTCTCATCAATTTAGCATACACTTTTATACTTTTGTTTGTATAGAGAGTGTCTTTCCTTGGCTGTATTCGGCCAGATTCCAGTGATGACTTCTTGATGAACTCACAACGTTTTGTATATTACTTTGGGGAATTTGGTAAATTCAGATTATGAAATTTAACATTCTTTAACATCAAAGTTTCTTCAAGGTAGGGTCTTAATCTAAGTCATTCTAGATTTAAACCTATTACTACATTGTTTTAAAATATTTTTTTTATTTTTTTTTTATTTGAGAGCGACAGACACAGAGAGAAAGACAGATAGAGGGAGAGAGAGAGAATGGGCGCGCCAGGGCTTCCAGCCTCTGCAAACGAACTCCAGATGCGTGCGCCCCCTTGTGCATCTGGCTAACATGGGACCTGGGGAACCGAGCCTCGAACCGGGGTCCTTAGGCTTCACAGGCAAGCGCTTAACCGCTAAGCCATCTCTCCAGCCCTATTACTACATTTTATATGAACAAATTGCCCATCATTTTGGCATTATGCATTTCCTGCTTTTAAAGTAAATGAAATAACATATATGTATATATATATATATATATATATATGGAGAGAGAGAGGAAAGAGTTTGAAAATTAAATTAAAAAGAAGTCAGCCAGGTGTGGTGGTACATGCCCTTAATCCCAGCAGTTTGGAGGCAGAGGTAGGTAGGAGGATCTCTGTGAGTTTGAGATCACCCTGAGAGTACATAATGAATTCCAGGTCAGCTTGAGCTAGAGTGAGACCCTACCTCAAAAAACCAAAATAAATGAATAAATAAAATAAAAAAAAGAAGTATTACTATGTTACATAGGGAGATTAGTGACCCAATTAGGGAAAGAAACACAGATTCCTTCTACTTCCACTGTTAAAGAAATATATGTATAAATCATTAGATAGAATCAAAATTGTGAGGCAAAACTAATGAAGAGACCACATCTAGGGAAACATGGAATGAACTACAAATGAACAATGCATTGATGAATTATGCATGATTTTTAAATTAGTTAAATGAAAGAGATACATATTAGATGATAATGAAGGAGTCTGATCCTTGTTTTGAATTTGATCCAGAAATAAATCACTGTGTTGGAATTGTCTCTGACAGCCACCACAATGTCAGCCTTTCTGGTTATTCAGTGCATCCTCCCTAATGAGGCTAGCGGAAGGAGGCTGTTGGCCGTGCAGCAGCCCTGGAATGTGGGGGGTAAGCTGTGGGTAGACAGAGATTTCAAATAGGGTAAGAGCTTGTTAACTAAAACTTTCAACAATAGTTGGAGATGGGGTCTGGTTTCTCCTTGCTGAGTTTACCCTCATAGCTACCTTTGTGCCATTTTATTTATTTACTTATTATTATGATTATGATTATTTATTTATTTATTGGCTTTTCAAGGTGGGGTCTCGCTCTAGCCCAAGCTGAACTTGAATTCATTATGTAGTTTCAGGATGGCCTGGAACTCACAGAGATATTCCTACCTCTCTGCTTCCCAAGTGCTGGGATTAAAGGCATGTACCACCATGCCCGCCTTTTTCTTTTTTTTTTTAGAGAGAGAGAAAGAGAGAGAGAGTGAGAGAGAGAGAGAGAGAGAGAGAGAGAGAGAGAGAGAGAGAGAGAGAGAGTTGGTGCGCCAGGGCCTCAGTCAGCCACTGCAATTGAACTCCAGATGTTTGTGCCTCCTAGTGGGCATCTGTGACCTTGTGCTTGCCTCACCTTTGTGCATCTGGCTTATGTGGGATCTGGAGAGTAGAATATGCGTCCTTAGGCTTCACAGGGAAGTGCTTTAACTGCTAAGCCATCTCTCCAGCCCCTGTTCTATTTTTCATTTTGTGTGGTGTGTGTGTGTGCATACTGGAGTGCTTACACGTGTGTGTGAAGGTGAGTGTACGTGTGGAGGCCAAAGGATGACATCACTTATCTTTCTTCTACTGTTTTTCCTTGAGACAAGGTATCTCACTATACCAGGAACTCATGCCATCATTGTTATTATTTTTAAAATACTTTATTTATTTATTTATGTGAGAGAGAGAAAGAGGAGAGAGAGAAAAAGAGAGAGGAGAATGGTCATGCCAGGGCCTCCAACCACTGCAAACGAATTCCAGATACATGTGGTCCCCTTGTGCATCTGGCTTACTTGGGTCCTGGAGAATCGAACCGGGATCCTTTGGCTTTACAGGCAAACACCTTAACCATGAAGCCATTTCTCCAGCCCTATTATTATTTGTTACTAGACTGGCTGACTAGTGAGCCTCAGCAAACTCTCGTCTCTCTGCTTTCCTCAGCACATTGCAAGCATTTGTGGCCTGATAGTTTTTTTTTTTTTTCCTATGGGTACTGGGGCTTGATCTTGGGTCTTCATGTTTGTATAGCAAATGATTTTACCCACTGAGTCATCTCTCTAGTCCGCTGCTCTATTTTTTTTTTCATTGTTTCATTGTTTCTTTAGTTATTTAATGTTTTGGCTTAGCTGTTCCCTGTTTTCCATGGTCTGTATACAGTTAGACCAGCTGGTGGTAATGAGGTTTTGGCCAGTTCTGGAGGGATTGCCCAGGAACAGCCGCCTGGTGGTGTGTTATCCATGTCTGGGGCCTGTCTTCAGGATTAGACAGAAGAATAGCAGCCATATTTTAAAATGAATACTAAAATATCAGGTGTTTCACATGCATTATCTAATTAGATACTGACAATTCTCCTTTGAGTTGTGTTTACCCTTCAAAGTTTACTAATCAGGGAGATGCAGGGAAGAAAATAAAATTGGCTAAGGTCTCAGCCAAACTAATGACTGAGCCAGAAAGTAAAACAAGAGCTACTGCACCCCAAAGCTTGTTGTCCTAACTATTAACTACTCCTTAAATGTTTACCTGACCACAGGAACCAGGAGAAGAACAGAATTAGATTCTTAAGAAACATCTGTACCCCTAGGTGAGGAGAAGAGGGTAACTGTTTTATTTGGGGCTTCAACTTTGTATGTGAGACATGATATGTTCCCCTTTGGTTTCGTGTTTGTACCTGGGACCCTTTCTTGTTATTTCGAGATGTTAAAAACAGTAACAACAAAACACTGTTTATCCTACTGAGTCCTAAGAAACTTCTGTGAGGAGGACTAATGCTGCAAACCATCCCGTTTCTTTTCTTGTCATTGTTGGAGTATTACTTACCCTTCAGAGATGCATGTTTTCACCACCCTTGAACACAGCTCATAAATTGGAGGACTGTGGGGTTGGGCTTTCAGATCCTCTGGCTCCGGCTTCATGACTGAGTTCAGTATCTCTGCCTAATCTTCTGACTGATGATGGTATAGGCTACGAGCAGAATTCCCGTGTTGCCAATTTTCCAAACTGTGCATTAGTCAGTTAACATTTGAGGAAGAGTGTTGGTAGCTAACCATTACTGGTTCATGTTCCTTTTGTTTTTGCAGCACATTGTGTAATGCTTGGTCATACTAATTACTTTGGTCCATCTGAAACCCTGCACACATCAGTCAATACTAGCAGTGAATGCTAATATATATATGTGAAATTTGTTATCTAGGTCAAATTAGCAGTCAATAATATAATGGTGTATACTTTGACCTAGATAACAAATTTCACACTGTGATCAATTTCCAACTCTTCCATGGCCTTATTGTATAAATAATGGAAACTATACAATCAGTCCCTGTTTAAACTCAATAAAATGTGAAACTATTTTATTTTAGGAGGTTGATAACAATGAAAAATATTTGGGTTTGATGGCCAGAAAAACCTCAAACTGCTTAGTTTCTTCTGTCTTCTTTGTCCCAATATGCATTTCTGTACATGTTAAACCTTCTGGGATTAAACAAATGATATTGTTTGCATGAGTAAGGTGCATGATACCCTGAAAATTCATATTTAATGTACAACCAGACTGATCAGTTCTTCATTGATTGAATGGACATAAAACAGATAATCCAAAGAGCAAATGATTTAGCCTTTCTGCTTGTTCTGGCTCCTAAAGAAGAAATCAGGCACAGGCTTTTTGAAGGCTTTGCCAGAAATCAAATTAAAATCATGTACTATAATTAAAAACTATTGGTTATAATACAACCTATTTCTTTATATAGTAGCCCAAAATTAATCTTAATAACAATGCAATGTTCAAGAGAAAGTTAAAAATGTTATAAGGCAAACTATAATCATCATTTTTTTTGTTTTGTTTTGTTTTTTTGAGGTAGGGTCTCACTCTGGCCCAGGCTGACCTGGAATTAACTATGTAGTCTCGGGGTAGCCTCGAACTCATGGCAATTCTCCTACCTGTGCCTCCCAAGTGCTGGGATTAAAGGCATGCCCCACCACACCCAGGTATAATCATGATTTTTTCCCATTAAGTCAATGAATTCAGGAAAAGTTCTACCTTGGAAATTCTGACCCTACTGATATTAAATTGTTCTTTGAATTAATGTATAGTAATAGACTATTTTCATAGGACTTTTTGAATGAGACTTAGGTAAAAGCTAATTTTTCTTCTCTGACTTATGCCTTTTGATTGTATATGATTTTTAACATCTATTATTAACATCTATTAAGAGATACCTCATTAGACCCTTGTAAAAGAATATAGTTGAAGTAATTTAAACATTACCTGATGGAACAAGAGCACTATGTCTATTTTTTGTTATAGTTTCATACTTTTCAGTTATAAATTCATTTTCTATGCCTTGTTTCTAGAATCATATGCTGTGAAACTTTAAGATTTCATTTTAGGATGATTTCTTTAAGATGTTACACTGGAAACTTCTGAAAGCATGCCTTTGAGCATAATGTTTTCACACAGCCTAAGCATTATTAATTTTGGGAAATGTGACCTCAAAAACCTATTACATATTTGTCACACAGTGATGAAAACCTTTATTCCTGGAAACGGTGTTAAGACCATCAAAGCAAGCTGCTTGGTGGCCGAGCCATCATCATTACCTTATCTGTGCAGACATTCACTCCTGCCATCCACCAACTTTCATCAGACTCACGAGTGCTTGGCAAGGCAATGGCAGTTAGGTTTTGATGAGGTTTAGGAGGAAGGTAACATTTTGCTGGGGCCCATCTATAATTATTAAAGCTCATACACAGGGCTAGCATTTCAAGAAAAACATGAAGTCAGCCTCAACTTTTCCTCAAGGCCTGGCTTCCTCCGGTGTCTTCAGTGAGGCCTCGTCCTTCGACAGTCTTACTGGCTGCTCCCTATACACCCCACCCCTCCGTGAAGTCTTGCACAAGTTCTGTTTTTCCCCTTTAAAAATTGTTTTGCTTGTGTGGGCAATGTAGTGGTGTGTGTGTGTGTGTGTGTGATGCATGTATGTGTATGTGCCCTTGCAGAGGCATTTACCCTCTCCTGTAGAAGTTGGAGTGTAACATCAGGTGAATCTTTTCATCCTGCTTCTGTCTGGTCTTTTTAGCCAGAGTCTCCTTTTTACTAATTCTGGAGACTGTCTGGTTCTGAAGATTCTCGGGTCTCTGTTCCCCGAGGAAGTGAGGTTTACAGGAGTGCATGGCCAGGCCCGGTTGTTTGTATGGGATCAGGAGATTTGAACTGAGGCAGTTTCAAGCTCCCCTCAAGTTCTCACACTTGAGCAGGAAGTGGACCAAACTGCTAAGCGGTCTTCTTGCCAGCCTTCATGTCCAAGTTCTGTCACCCCTTCCCAAAGCGTTTTCTGATTTTCACAATCATGCATGCAGTCCTTGCTCTGGTATCTCTGACATATTTTTAAAAATATTTTTATTTATTTGAGAAAGAGAGAGAGAGAGGGAGGCACATAGAAAGAGGGGAGAGGGGTAAATGGGCATACCAAAGCCTCCAGCTACTGCAAATGAACTCCAGACATATGTGCCACTTTGTGCATCTGGTTTACATGGGTCCTGGGGAATCAAACCTGGGTCCTTTGGCTTTGCAGATAAGTGCCTTAACTGCTAAGCCATCTTGCCAGCCCATCTCTGACATCTTAATTGTTGGAGACGAGGAGATGAGCCCTGAACAGACCTTAGCCCTGAGATAACCTCTGTCCTGAGCAACTTCTGCCCTGAGCAACTTCCGACCTTTCCTCATCCCCCCACCCTGCCATACCTAACTGATTCCATCCCCCCACTCCGCCACACCTAACTAATTAACACCCTGCCTGGCAACTGCAGAGATGTGAGAACTGTACCATGAATTTTGGGAATAACCACAAACTGTCCTAGGCCAAAGGCCAAGAAGATTCTGTAACTTTCCACCACCTGCCTCCTCCAGCCTCCCCCTCACCCAAAACCCTAACCCTAACCCTAACCCTTAAAAAGGCCGCTGTGGCTCAATAAAATTGGACTCTTGACAAGTGTACATTTGCTTGAGTCTCTTCCTCTCTCTCGCCCATCTTATTTCAGGTTAGGGTCCTCCTCACCCCCATGAATAAGGTACCTTAAAATACACACTACTTTCAAATGTGTGCTGTTGTGACCCACATGCATTAATGGTGTGTAGGACTTGTTTAAATTAGGTGTGGTAAGATAGACAGACAGACACAGAAGTGATTGTCATGAAGAAAGTTTTTACTGTCCTTACAGTACTTTGGAAACAGGAGGCAAACCATGCCATGCAGAAGATCATGGAAAGGCAAGAGAGAGAGAGAGAGAGAGAGAGAGAGAGAGAGAGAGAGAGAGTGAGAGAGAGAGAGGGAGAGAGGGAGAGAGACGTGGGCAGAGAGAGAGAAGGAACTACTGAACCACTGAGCTGAAGTCTTCTGTGATGTCAGAAAGGAGAGACTAAGCTTGACAAACAGGTTTAGGATTGGAGAGTTTGAATTGTTTTACTGGGTTCTGAGCTGTAGAGACTGTCATTGTCTTCTTCTGCCCTGGGAAGATGAGAACAGGGAACAGGGGCACAGGTGGCAGTGAGATGAAGAGGTGGTTGACATCATGGGATCTGGACTGGTATGTAAGGCGTGCCCCAGGCAAGACATCCACTTTCTGGAGGTAGCCCTAGGAGGCGCCGTCCTTCCTAGTCAGCAAGATTTCTCTGTCAGATCATCAAAGGTATAGAAAATACTGAATCATGGTCACCACACCTGTCTTTGTTAGAAATGCCTCATTAATTACTCTTTAAGGAGAGAAATCCTTTTTTTTTTATTTTGTTTTTATTTGTTTGAGACAGACAGAGAGAGAGAGAGAGAGAGAGAGAGAGAGAGAATGGGCACGCCATGGCCTCCAGCCACTGCAAATGAACTCCAGATGCATGTGCCAACTAGTACATATGGCTTACGTGGGTCCTGGGGAATCGAGCCTCGAACCAGGGTCCTTAGGCTTCACAGGCAAGCGCTAAACCGCTAAACCATCTCTCCAGCCCTAAGGAGAGAAATCTTTAAGAAGAATGTTTACTAGGAAGATTGGGAAGGGGGACTTTCCACATATGAAACTTTAGGTAAAATAAAATATCAGACCTTGGTAGACAGGATTAGAGCACCTTTGGGAGGCACACGTGAGCCTCTTTCTTTTGCTTTCTATGGTCCCTTCTCACTCTTCTGCATCCCTTCCCCTTCTTCTGAACTGCCCTTCCCTGTGCTATCTGCTTGTCTTCCTGACACTGTTTTCTGACTTGTGCTTATTTTCATAAGTCTTGCTGAGATTTAGCTGTGCCTTTCCCTAAATTACTCCACGTGTTTGAGTAAAACAGTGGCCTTTCAGACCCTGCCTTGCCCTGAGAGACTCCACTCTACAGGTGGCTCTTGCCTCCATTTTGAGGGTGGCAGATAGCGCTGCCCCTGGGTTTTCATGTGGACCGTGCTGTGTGGCAACGCCTCACAGACTGATACGTGACTTATTCTCGGACAGAGAAAGGTGTAGCCCTATAAATTTATTGCAGTGAATCAGGGATGTAGAGGCACATGGCGTATTAAAATCATACCAGGTGAGCTGGAGAGATGGCTCAATGGTTAAGGTGCTTGCCTGTAAAGCCTAAGGATCCAGGTTCAATTCCCCAGCACCCACATAGAGCCAGAAACACAAAGTGGCACATACATCTGGAGTTCATTTGCAGTGGCTGGAGGCCCTGACATGCCCATTCATATTCTCTCTGTGTGTGTGTTTGTATGTCTCTGCTTGATAATAAGTAAATAAAATACTTTTTAAAAATCACATCAGAAAATATTAAACACACCACATAGAGGAAAGGATGTAGCTCCCTCACCTGGGCCCCATAAAGAAGGGGACAGCTTCTGACAACCCCCCCCCCCCAGCCTGTCATCACTACTTGATGTGTGTGCGTGTCAAGGAGCTCTCAGCCATTCCAGAGGCTTCAGCTTGTCTAGGTTGATGTGGCTTATGCAATTGCTGTCTGTCTGCTTGCCTGCCGGGACCTTGCTGTCCATCAGTCTGTCTGGATCTGGTCCTGCCCCTCACTTCTGACTCCCGCAGCAAGCTCTTTGACCTTGCCTCCTTACCCTATAGCCAGCAGCAGCTCCTCCAGCCTTGCCTCCAGCGTTCCTATTAGTTTCCCAGTTCTTTAAACCTTTTGCCTTTTTAACCCTTCGTTATCATTATGTAACTTAGCCATATGCTGATATAGATAGACATGTACTGTGTGTTGTGTAATGTGTGACTTGGGAGTTGACATTAGGAATTAAGATTGGTATGTGTAAAAAAAGAACCTGTGGTTCTCTCAGACAAGGCTAGCAAGGTGGGGTGAAGGTGAAATGTCTCTCATAGCCTCATGTGTTTGTGACTAAGTCTCATGCTCAGTCACCTACTGGTGACAATTAGGGAGTTGGAGCCTTGCTGGAGGAGAACTTTTGCCTTGGATGGGCGTGTGCATAGTCCAGCTCCACCATGCCAGTACCAGCTAGCTCACTCACTCTTGCTGCTTCCTGTCAGCTGTGGTGGCAAGATGTGATACCCAGCCTCTGCTCTGCCATGCCTTCTCCACATCATGAAATTTCCCCTCGAGACTATAAAACCTTTTTCTTCCATGTGTTGCTTTTTTGTTGGGTGTTTTGTCCCAGCAACAAGAAGGTAGCTGTAACGTAAGCAAAGGGGAAGTCTCTGTCAAACTGTTTCCACTTAAACTGCCATACTTTGTAAATTCATTGTCAATCAACAAATACTGACATTATGGAAAGACATACGTGTGCTTTCTCTGTTTCTGACACATAGCACGCTTGTGATAAGTCCAATTTTAAATTCTTGCTCAGGTCCTCCTCATGTCCGGGATCTTGACATCCTAACTAGATACAACTTTTCATCTGTAGCTGACCCACTGATTCTTTCCGTACAACCTGGTGCATCCTCTGAAGAGCAGCTACGTTTAGTTTCCTAGTCTATTTGTGCCACACTTGTGTCACCAAGCACACAGAAGAGGCGATAGTCATGATGAAGACAGTGATTGGCACTGAGTTTCAGAAGAGAGAAGACATGTACCTTTGCCCTGTCATGGCTTCCAATCTTGAGGAGGAAAATGGCTCAGATGAAAATATCACTTATAGAAAAAGGCTGTGTGCAAATAGAAGTGTGACCTGGATAAGAATCAAACATGTATACATGCAAAAAATGTTCCATATGCTTTACATGTATTCTCATTTAACCCTGAAACAATCTTTCAGGAGGGTTTTATTATCCTATCTTACATGAAAAAGTAGAGATACTTTAAAATCTATAAGTATATATGTTCATAGGATACTCATGTGGATAAAACCCATACAGATAGAACCGTAACCAAAGATAACTATAAATAGATGGGCTGAAAGACGGGGGAGAGATAGGCAAAAGAATACACATGGCCTGTAAATACAAGGAGGTAAAATACAGGAGGGATTGAGTTGGAGGGGGAGGCAGAGAGGGAAAGGAGGTTAGGAATGGGGATAGGAGTTAACAAGAAAACTGTATTTGAAAATACTAAACATAAAACAAAATAAGGTATAGGGATAAGTAACTTACCTCAGGACACAAAACCGAGATTGAAGTTCATATATTGAGATGTTAACCTCCAATAATATAACAGTTAGAGATGGGAAATTTGAGAGAAACATAGGTCATAGGCATGGAACTTGTATCTCTACCCATCCTCTATTGTGTTTCTCTTTCTCTTTCCCTCCCTCCTGTCTTCCATCCCTCCCTCCCTCTTTCCCCCTTATCCCCACCATGCTCATCTAACTAGGAATGAGGCTCTCAGAAAACACTTATCTGCTGGGAACTTGATCTCAGAGTTCTAGCCTCCTGAACTATTGAAAACAAATATTTTGTTGTTTAATTAACCAATTTATAGTTGCTATTCCAGTCTCAGATGGCTAAGGCACCTATCTATGTGAATATTAGTAAAATTATTAGTGCCAAAACATGACTTAAGTCCAAGGAAATAACACACACATATATGAGACAAGATAATGTTCAGTCCACATGTGCAGTAACATTTTCAGATAATTCATGACTTTGAGAAAATTAGTATTTCATTTGGCATACAGTTTTTCTAGAACCTTGGTCTAACTGTTCTCCAGGAAGGCTAATAATGCCACGTGACTGGGACTAATTTGTTTCTTGTTGGGAAGGAACATAGGTTTCCATTGGGAAATATTACAGTAACATGCAACAGACTATTTCATTCTGTGAGATTTTGCTGAATGAATCACAATTTCTTTCTACTTCAAACAAAAGGGATCTCTCTGGCATTCAACTCAAGCCACCATAGGACATGAGCACGTTCTATGCATGTTGCTATTCAGCTGTTTCCAGCATCTTGGAGCTGGTTGGTGCTGTTCTAGCGTAAATATGTCACTGATGATTTGTCAGTTTGCTCCACTACCGACAGAAACTGTAATTATGAAAATGATTTTAGAAATTTATTGATGTGGTAGCTGACAACCCAGGAATTCTGAACAAGATCTTTGTTCATGGGGAGGCCAGGGAAGGCCCAGTGATGAGTGAGGTGAAGAATCCTGGGGCCCTTCAATTTTTAATGAGCATGCATTAGTGGTGGGGGTGGGGGCAAGGCTTTCATCAATATTTCACAGCATTCTAGAGGTGCGCATTTTCATGGCTATAATACTGCTAATATACAGATATGAGTGATTCTTTAAAATTGAATTGCTTTCATTTTATTAAACTCAAGATTTAATGTGGCCTTTTTAGGAGAATAACAGACCCAGCCCCTGTTTCGACTGTATGTTGCTTTGTACAGCATGGAAGCAACACTGTGCCTTGAGCAGAGCAAGCAGCATGTAGCATTACCTCAAGAGACAGATTGCGTTGAATCACAAGCAGAAAGAAACCCAAGGCAAGATATAGTGTTGGGTATGCAGTTTCATAAGCTGGAACAAAAGGGAGGCTGGAAAAGAAAAAATGATATACATTTATTATTGCAGAAAACAAACAAAAAGAAAAACCCCCATTTTAGAAGTCAGCCTCATAATCTAGTGAAACCGATGACAGTCAGCTAGCTGTGGCCCTCAGTTCCGTGGCAGTATTTTGACATATTCTACAGAACATAATTGAGATCTGCTGGGCACGCAATTCTACTTCAGCTCCTTTGCAACTAGCTGAGTGTCTCCACCTTATTTATCATCCTGATTATAATGTTAACAAGAACCCAACCAAACCCAAATCATGTGTTGGCCTGGAAATCAGGCATACACACTACAAATAACTGTATTTAGTAAGATATTAGTATTTTGAATCAGAAGTGCATGCTAAAATATTACTGTGCTGCCCCTTTGTAAAGGAAGTTGGCTTTGTTACTTTATTTACCTATTAGGTTTTATTGCAGGCCATATTTTATTTTGACAGCGCTATAGTGAAAATGTATTCTGATGCCACTTAGGACTGTCAAGTGGCACTAAATTTTCAGATAATGAAAGAAAACCACTTGGAAAACATGCTCAAGTCAAGTATGGTTTGTCCAGTTTGCTTTAGAAGTGACTGCTTCAAAAGGAAATGGTACAATTCCATGGATGAGTCAAGGTGGTTTCAAAATATATGTGTATTTATTTATAGTTTTATGGAGGAATAGTTTTATTGGTTAGAAAGTGTGGCAATCAGCACGAAAACCAAAGGCTGGCCAGTGGTCCTCTTGCAGAAGGGCCGGGAGAGAAGCAATGTAGGCTTCATGGGAAGTGCCTTCTTTCCCAAAGGCTTCCGACTGGGTTTGGTGAATGGTCTTAAGTCCAAGCAAACATTCTTCTCAAATCCCAACCCTCAGTGGGTTCCGTGTGACAGCACTGGGGTGACACCAGGAGAACTCAGAAGCTTCCAAGATTTTGATGGATTTCAGTGTTCTAGCGAGTTGTTGAGGGGAGGAGACGTAGCCTTAGATATTTGTACCTCTACCTCGTTGGCCTACTACAAAATCCTGCTTTCTTCATGGAGTTGATATCACACTGTTAGTGCTGCTCTTTGAGGCTTTCAGATGTAAGAATGAAGCCTTGACCTTTGGTCATTTAATCCATTTTCACTGAAACCTTATCTACAAAATGTGACTAGAATGTCCTTAAGACTTGCTATGAAATAAAAGGCCAGTTTTAGCATATAAAATTCCTACCTCTTGCTCTATTTTTTTTTCTTTCAGTGTTAAACCCCTGTTTCAAAATTTAACAACTGTGCAATTTTCATGAACTTGTGAAAGCCAAATGTTATCACTTACTGACAAGCAGTGATGGCTGTAAATTGAATAAGTTGAAATTAGTTTAAAAATAAATTTATCTGACAATGAATATATAAGTGTGAAACAAGTGACTGAGGTTTTTAATCATTATGCCTGATTTTTATAGACATGGGAATTCTTCGAAAAGGATCTGGGAGGAAAGTGATGAAGGAATTAGGAAATAAAGCCCCTGAAATATGTTGTAACTTTCTATTTCTGAAACATACCCAGATCCTTAGCCCCTATAAAGTACCACACAAATTAAACCATGCTGCCTGGTTAAAAGAGAAGAAAGGTCACTGATGTTTGAAAATATGACTGGTAGCTTCTGCTCCAGACATAATGGACTTACTTTGGTTCAATGTCTTGGCCATTGAGAAGTGGAAAAGGATGATGTATTTCCAGATTGAGAAATATTTATGGCAGGGGCTGTATTATAATTATATTTGCAAAGCTCCTTGTTTCCTAGATATATGGTTCCCCCTGTGCAAACTTATTAATCTTTCCTGTGTGCAGATGACCTTGAGAACTATTTGTTAGCTGAATGTGGCATGGGGGAAGGCAGTGAAGGTTAGGCAAAGAAATGTGAGTATGGCAGAGTCCATAGTATCATTTATAGGGGCAGCAAAGGCACGGATACACACCTGTAGGGAACCTACTCGATTTCTCGCATGGACCACGGGCATAATGTAGAACTTAATAGCAAGCAAGATTTCCCACAGAAGAATCCTGTCAGGGTAGCATGTTATTAAGAATAGGTAAGTCTGGGCTGGAGAGATGGCTTAGCGATTAAGCGCTTGCCTGTGAAGCCTAAGGACCCCGGTTCAAGGCTCGGTTCCCCAGGTCCCACGTTAGCCAGATGCACAAGGGGGCGCACGCGTCTGGAGTTCGTTTGCAGAGGCTGGAAGCCCTGGCGCGCCCATTCTCTCTCTCTCCCTCTATCTGTCTTTCTCTCTGTGTGTCTGTCTCTCTCAAATAAATAAATAAATAAAAGAAGTTTAACTTAAAAAAAAAAAAAGAATAGGTAAGTCTGTGCTCTCTTACCATAATTTGCTGGAGAGAGTCCTTGCATCCTCAGCTGCTCAAGAGGAAAAGATACTTAATTGGGAAAGCAAACCAAGATTCTGAAAAATAGCAACAAACAAAATTGTTATGCTACATTGGTTCAGCAAAGGCCCCCAGCGAGTCAATCCCATCGGGTGGCATAAAAGAGGGACATGGTAGTGCCCTGTAAGAAGGAGCTACCCAAATGTATAATGTCACATGCTAGGGAAATCTGACCATCCCAAGCTATGAAATAAAAAAAAAAAAGTTAGGCTGCTCTTGTATTTTTGAAACATGCTAAAAGAGTGAATGCTAAATGTTCTCATCAATGCATGATAACTATGGGAGGTGATACACATGCTAATTGACCAGATTTAGTCATTCTACAATGTGTCTATGCATCAAAAATCATCTGATAAAATAACTGCATGCAATTTTATCTGTAAATTAAGAAATAAAAATCCTGGGGGAAAAGATAGGTTATTCCTTTATTAAAAATTTTTTTGTTTATTTTTATTTATTTGAGAGTGGCAGACAGACAGAGAAAGAGGCAGAGAGAGAGAGAGAGAGAGAGAGAGAGAGAGAGAGAGAGAAAATGGGTGCACCAGGACCTCCAGCCACTCAAACGAACTCCAGATGCATGCATCACCTTGTGCATCTGGCTTACGTGGGTACTAGGGAATGGAGCCTTGAACCAGGGTCCTTAGGCTTCACAAGCAAGTACTTAACCACTAAGCCATCTCTCCAGCCCTTCTTTTTTTTTTTTGCCGAAGTTCAGTTGTCTTTTGTTGGCAAATCCAACCTATAAGATCTTGTTCCTCTCTCAAGACTGAAGTTGGGGGACAGGTGTAGTCTCTGAAGACCTGGAAGGTTCAGTGGAGTTGAGAAAGTGTTTATGGTATTTTCAGACTACACAGGGTACACTGTCATTACATCTGCTTATTGAAAAATAAAATGCCAGCCAGACACATACATGTAGGTAAGTCCAGCACTCAGGAAGCTAAAGCAGGTTTGCCATGAGTTCAAGACCAAGTCTGGCGTACATAGCAAGATCTTGTCTCAAAGCAGTGAACAAATAAACACCCCCACCACACACACACACACACACACACACACACATCAGAAGTGCTATTCCAGCATTCTGTACAGGGAGACTTGGGAATGCAATCTCAGTCTTTGGCAGTTTTTCCACCCTTCCTAGAAAAGTCATCTCAACACATACCCAGATCCCATAGGTGGACAACAGCTTCTTTGTGGGACTGGTCTCCCCCATGTTGAAACAAGCGTGGACATGTTTTATCTCCTCCTGAAGGGCTAGCTGCAATCTCCTGAAGTCTCTTCCAGAAGGTCTCCCCTGCTGGATGGAACAGGAGCTGTGCCCAACTGCTAATGTCACACGGAGATCGCCACAGCCAGGGCAAGTGAGAGAATGGCTGCTGGCAGCCCCAAACAGTTGCACACAAACATGTTGGGGCACTCAAAAGAGTAGCAAGAATGCAGCTGCACAGGGAGGGAATCTCAGCAGGAAGCAATGGAGGATCCTGGCTGGCCTCACAGTTGACAGGGGGAAACTGGGCTGGAGGCATCTTCCTAGATCTCCACTGTTTGAGAGAAGACGGTACATGACGGCTGTAAGACGCTGAGGGAAGGCTGATGCAAGCTCGTTGAGGTAAAATGGGAGAGGAGAAGAAGTTTGTTACACAGGAAATGGCTTAAACAATGTCACACTTCTGATGAGGATGTGACTGGAAATAATATTGAGAATTTTTATAACTAATAAGACAAATAACGTGTGTTGGACCAACTTATGAAAAAAAAAGAACTATAAGAGAAAGTTTGCGCAGAAGTTTTGAGAGTTTAATGATCTACGCCCCACCCCCACTTTCCAGGAAAATATATAAAATTATTTAAAAATTACATTATTCACATAGTATTATATTAATAATCTAAGATAGATATTTTCTACTTTTTAGACACATAATTTAGCACTTTCCTTGGTATTCTACAATCAGATTAATTTTCTATCCCAACTATCCACTAGCCCATGTTGTCTCAAGTGATTTGACACATTATTTATTTGTAAATCCGTGTTTTAGGGGAGAAATCATAACAGCCTATGTAAATGCACAAAATTATCCTAGCTGTTATCTGTTTTTATGCCGATATTATATCTTTCTTTCTTTCTTCTTCTTCTTTTTTTTTTTTTTTGGCTTTTCAAAGTGGGGTTTCACTCTAGCCCAGGCTGACCTGGAATTCACTATGTAGTCTCAGGCCGGCCTCGAACTCACAGTGATCCTCCTACCTCTGCCTCCCAAGTGCTGGGATTAAAGGCGTGCGCCACCATACCTGACTGCTGATGTTATTTCTGTTTTATGCTTGTATCACTGATGTCATGATCAAAAGCTTTGGTCAAACAGGAACTACATTTTATAATTATTCCCTTGGACATAATTTCTTGCCATAGAATATGAAGTCATGCATTTATTCTTAAGGTTCCTGGTTCGCATGACAATGTGCGCACGTTCATTGTGGGCGCTATCTTCGCACGGATCATTACCGGAGGTTCTCCCATCTCTCTTTGCTTAACTGCATTCAGTGTTTAAGTTTCAAAATCCTTCTTACGTAATAAACAAACGATACTATTTCCTTTGAACATTTTAGATATATTTCATTTTCACATGCAACGTATGACCATGAAGATCTGCGATGTCTTGGGTGGTGGATCAAGACTTGGGGACATGGCGGCAGGGCATACATTTTGCATGTCATGCTCCAGAGCGCGCTGAGCACAAAGCAGCATGAAGTTGGTGCAGGAGACTTAAGACGACAACAACATCAAAACAATGGCGATGGCTGTTTTGTTGAAGACCAGCCAAGGAGCCCACTCTGAGGTGGCGATATTTGAACAGAAATGTTAACGCAGCAAGCATCAGTCTTCGGCGATATTTGGGCATATGTGCACCACGTGGAGGGAGAGAACAGAGCTGGTGGGGGAGTGGAGGAGGTGGATCATAGAAGGAATCCGCTCAAGTAGCTGGGACAAGATGGTGGAGACAGGAGGTGCGCATGATGTTTCCTTGGAGAGCCTGTTCTTTCTAGGCTGATCTTCAGTGCTGTCTCTGTCAGGCGGTAGCAGTCTACTTATGTGTGAGGCTAGGTTTTGACTCAATCGACTTTATCCGTCCTTATGGTAACACCACATTGTCTTACTTGTTTTACTTTAAAGTAAATACTGGTGTTTATTGTTACAAATATGCTCGGTCCTTTTTTTTTTTTTTTTTTGGTTTTTTGAGGTAGGGTCTCACTCTGCTGGGTCAGGCTGACCTGGAATTCACTATGCAGTCTCAGGGTGGCCTCAAACTCATGGCGATCTCTAACTCACAGCAATTCTCCTACCTCTGCCTCCCAAGTGCTGGGATTAAAGGTATGCACCACACCACCTAGCTGTGCAAATTATTTTTGGATCTAGCAATCTCAAAAATCGTTTTCACAGGGCATGGTGGTGCACACCTTTAATTCCAGCACTCGGGAGGCAGAGGTAGGAGAATCACTGTGATTTCAAGGCCACCCTGAGACAACATAGTGAATTCCAGGTCAGCCTGAGCTAGAGTGAAACCCTACCTTAAAAAACCAAAAAAAAAAAAAAAATCTTTCTCATCAAATCAAATGACTTAATTACTTTATAATATAACATTCACACACACACACACACACACACACACACACACACATATATATAAAATCAATCAAGAGTAATGAGACTGTTAGCTCTTCTTGTTCTGATGCATTATTTCTTGCCCTCATTTCCTTTTCTTCCATTAGTAAACTGGACAGGGCCTCTATGGTACCCAATGCTCACCTTGTACATGATTGAAAAGCAAACACTTTTACTATTTAATCATAAGTATGGCAGGCTTTTAGAAAATAGATATCTTTTATCAAATTTAGGAACTAGCTTCTATTCTTAGTTTCTGATTTTTTTCCTTAATAATTCATTATGAGTTTAAAGTTTGTCACTTTTAAGTCATATCTACTGATATTACCTAAATTTTCTTTCAATTAAATTACTATTAATTTTCTAATATTTACAAAAAACCAATTTTTGATATTTTACTTACTTACTTGAGAGAAAAAGAGGGAGGGAGAAAAAGAGAGAGAGAGAGAATAAGGATGAATGGGCCAGGCAGGGTCTGTTGCCACTTCAAATGAATTTCACATGCATGAGCCACTTTGTGCTTCTGGCTATATGTAGGTACTGGGGTATTGAACCTGGGTGGCCAATTTTTTCAAGAAAGCACCTTTAACCACTGAGCAATCTCTCCTTAGGCCCCAAACTATATTCTTATATTCATTTTGGTATGATGTATTAAGCTTTTGCTATCTTGCCAAATTTCATGGCACTTTCTATTTATAAGATTTTGTGTATCCATAAATGACAATGGGAAGCAATTCCTATTAATTTCCTTGTAGGATTTTGATTCCAGGATTATGATGGTTTTCTAAAATGAACTGGATGTATGGTCACATTTAAAATTTTTGATAAAATTGTGTAAAAGGGAATTGATTTATACATTAACTTTCAGAAAAACTTTTCAGTGGAACCATGTGAGATTAAAGGTTGTCGATGTTATTTTCTGCTTCCTGTTTGTTCTAATTTTCAAATATTTTTGCTTATTAAAAAAGTAAAAACAGGGCTGGAGATATTGTTCAGTGGTTAAGGCCCTTGCCTACAAAGCTTAGCAACTTGGGTTCAATTCCTCAGTACCCACATAAAGCTAGATGCAAAAAGTGGCACATGTATCTGGAGTGAAGTCTCAGGGGTACAGACCCTGACATGCCCATTCTCTCTGCTTGCAAATAAATAAATAAATCATTGAAAAAAAGCCCAAAACAAACACACAAGAAAAGGTCGGGCATTTAATCCCAGCACTTGTGAGATAGGAGTTGGAGGATCACCATGAATTCAAGGTCATCCTGGGACTACAGAATGAATTCTAGGTTAGTCTTTGTTAGAGTGAGATCTTGCCTCAAAAAATTAAAAACAACATTAAAAATTTAAAAAACAACTACTGATTTCCTTTTTAAGGGTTATAGGAAAGTATCTTTCTATTCTTTTCCTTGAGTTTTGATAAATTATAGTCATAAAGGAGTCTGCTTTTTAATACTATAAATTTCTTACCATAAAATTTAAATAGTTTCATATTACTGTAATGACTACAATATCAAAGTTAATGATCCATATTTTATTTTGATATTAGTTATGTGTGTCTTCTTTTTCATAACTATTCCCTGTATTTGTTTGTTTTGTAACTAATTAAATTTAGTTTTCTTTGTTATTACATCTATTGTATATCTGTTTTCTCTGTGTTTATTCTCTTCTGTTGTGACTATCATTTCATCTTTCTTAGGTTCTGAGGGTTTTTTTTAATGCTCCTATATTTACTTTATTGAGATAAATACTAATTTATTACCTTTCAGAACTTTCTTTTGGTTTCTGGCTTAATTATATTATAGTTATAAGCTATCTTCTATGTGGTTTCAATCCTTAAGTAGAATCAAGGTCCTTCTTTTTTTTTTTTTTTTTTCCTGTCTTATAACTTAATGCTGCCTAACTTTAGCCTGAGTTTGAAAATGTATGCAAATATCTTCAGAGAAAAGCAGCTTTGGTACTTAGGGGTCTGATCTTCCCTCGAGTTGTGAGATAGGAGGGACTGGTCTCTGATATCTGTGTGATGCTTCTAAGCTTCCCAGGTATATTAATGTGCCCTCTGGCATTTCTCAAGCGAGACTTCAGTGGAAAATTAGTACAGAAAGTATATCTTATAAAATAGATAGGGAAGGTTACTTTTCTCTTCTCTATTTTAAAGGTAGTTTCAGGTATTTCCTGTTATATTTGCAGTGATTCTAAAAAAATATTTTATTTGAGTCAGAGAGACAGAGAGAGAAACAGGCAGATATCAAAAGCATGGTCATACCAGGTCCTCCAGCCACTGCAAATGAACTAAAGACACATGTGTCATCCTTTGCATCTGGCTTATGTGGGTACTGGGGAATCAAACCTGGGTCCGTAGGCTTCATAGGCAAGTGTCTTAACCACTAAGCCATCTTTCTAGCTTTGTAGCAATTTTTGAAATTTATATTTAGAGGAGCTGATGACGTGGCTCATGGGACTACAGGTTCAATCCTCAGTTCCACAAAAATAAACAAACATTTAGGGCTGGGAAGATGGGTCAGTGGTAAAAGGCACTCTCTTGAAATTTATACTTAATTTTTTTCTTTGAGGAATCCCCTTTCCCCTATGTGTGGTTATCAAGGTTATTTTACCTTGTGATTCAATAACTGTTTATTTAAATTTTCTCCTGGCAATTTTTGGTACATTTATTTTTTACAGCAAATCTTTAGTTTGTCTGAGTTGATGCAAGATGTGTCCCAAGGAACAAAATGGATACTTTATCCTAAATAGTTTAAAACATTATGAGAATAACATCTTGAAATTATCTTCCAGTACTCTTGAATTTTGATAGAGATTAAGGGTGAAATAGTCTTCTTTTGCAGGCACAAAAGGACATAGATGGCCACCTGCCCTGGTGAGAGAAGGGAACTCCAGGCAGATTCAAATAGGCCATAGGGACCAGCTAGCTTTCTGATTCTTCATGCTAACAGTTTCTCCAGGCTTCTTTCCTAGACCCAGGCTCTTCCTGAATGAGTGCTTTCCTTCCTGACTCTGCAACCAATCAACTTCCTCAGTAGACATTTGACCTTGACAATGAGGCTCATCTCAACTGGATGCCTAATTTACATCTCCAAGAGAATAAGGAAACCCTTTTTGGTTAGGATCTCTCAGCTTCTCAGTTTGGAAGCTTTTCTGCTTCCTCTCTCTCTCTGTCAGATCTTTCATAACCCATCATTTCTTGTGTCTATGCTTATCAATTCTTTGCTAATTGTAAGTAAAAAGCTTGGGAGACACTGGTTTGGAGAGTTCTAAGCCCATCCAGAACCCAGAGGGACTTTATCATTCTCAAATCTTGTAACAGTTTTTTAAAAAATATTTTTATTTATTTGACAGAGAAAGAGGGAGAGAGAGAGACAATGGGCGTGCCAGGGCCTCCAGCCACTGCAAATGAACTCCAGATGCGTGTGCCCCCTTGTGCATTTGGCTAACAGGTGTCCTGGGGGATCGAACCTGGGTCCTTTGACTTTGCAGGCAAATACCCTTAACTGCTAAGCCATCTCTCTAGCCCAAATCTTCTAACAGTTTTAATGGCTACTTTAATTTTATATTATGTTCTTCAATTGACATGATAGTCTGTGTACATATTTGTAGAATACTAACTCAACTGTTGCTCTCTTGGAGCCTATTCTAATAATTTTTAGACATTTTTCCAGGCAGGGTTTACTCTACCCAGGCTGACCTGGCACTTACACTATATTTCCCAAGCTTAAACTCACAGTGGTCCTCCTACCTCTGCCTCCGGAGTGCTGGGATTTAAGGGCTTTACCACCACTTCTGGCAAGTTTCTATGTATTACTTTTTTTAAAAATTTTTATTTATTTATTGGAAAGAAAGTCAGAAAGAGAGAGAGAATGAATGGGCATGCCAAAACTTCCAGCTACTGCAAATGAACTCCAGACGCATGTACCACCTTGAGCATATTTGTGTACTGGGGAATCAAACCTGGGTCCTTAGGCTCTGCAAACAAGTGCCTTAACCATTAAGCCATCTCTCTAGCTCCCTATTATTCTTAATTTAAAAGTTTGTAGGAGTTGTTTACAATGTGTAACTTTCAAATATTAATCTAATAAGGAATGATAGGAACATATTTTTCATAATTATGATATGAAAGGATGCCCTATGGTAAAAAGTCTTGGAAATATTCTCTCGAATTTTTGTGTTATAAAACTTGACACATTTTGCTTATCCATGCTTATAAAAACTAAAAACAATAGCACTTTTCAAAGTTTGTGATTTAGGGTGTATGGGTAATTTATTGCTAGAAATACTGCTGGCCTAATACAGACCAGAGGCACACACTGAAGCACACACATGTATAAAATGCTTTTACTTCTCTCATTTGTTCTGGGAATTTAAGCGCAAGCATAAAGTATGAGATCCAGACCTTCCTTGTTATTTGGATGCATGAAAATAGAAAAAAAATGTGAATTTTATTTGAGACAAATGATTTTATTTGGAAACAATACTAGTAAAGAAGGCTTCTGTTATTTAGTTTTAGGTTGAGTAACAGCATGCATTTCTTTTAATCTTCATTATTTTCAGAAAGTGTGGTATATCATTCAGAAAACATTTTTTTATAATGGTCAATAAAGGATTATTAAAGAAAGAAATATTAATATAGATAATATGAAAATTCCCTTGATGGGTATCTCTTCTTCAAAGTGATGACTGGAATCAATTGCAAGAGTACATTAACCAAGCCAGACCAGCTCTCCCACCTTCAATCAGGATCCTAGATGGGACATTTCTGTATATCCTATTAATTCCACGAGGAATGAAAAGGGACATAGAAAGAACTTTTCAAAAGGGGATACTGACAAAGCCCTACAAAAGTATGTCCCTCACCCTTTCTAGTAATTCTGGTCTTACAATAAAAAACAAAACAAACAAAACAACAACAACAACAAAAAAAATCCATAGATATCAAGACAGCTATTTTCAAATCTAGAAAACATATACATGTGGATGACACCAACCAAAGGTTGCGTAACTCAGGAAGCCCCCTTATGCTTGAAACCACAAAACCATACTCATCTGAAATATCTTAGTGATGTGCAGCATCTACAACGGGTCCTTCCTGTCATGCCAAAATGTCATTGTCTTTCACCAGTCAGAATGGTTTGCTACTGAATGGGTTCTGAGGCCAGAATGCATCGGGCAGACATCAATAGCACCCAACAGCTCTGTGGCATTAACCTTTGGCCCCGAATACTCCCAGGACAGATTGAGAATTTCCTTGGATATAGAGACAAGTAAAAGTCCTAGAAAACCCTGCCAATTTACCTATGCTGCATCAATGGACCCAAGGTGTTTTTCTTTTCTTTTTTACAAAATATTTTATTTTCATTTATTTATTTATTTGAAAGAGAAAAATAGAGAGAGAGAGAGAGAGAGAGAGAGAGAGGGAGAGAGAATAGGTGTGCCAGGGCCTCCAGCTACTGCAAACGAACTCCAGATGCATGCGCCCCCTTGTGCATCTGGCTAACGTGGGTCCTGGGGAATAGAACCTGGGTCCTTTGGCTTTGCAGGCAAACACCTTAACCACTAAGCCATCCCTCCAGCCCCCAAGGTGTTTTTCAATAGTGTGATTATTTAGCTTCCATCTTTTTTTTAAATTAATTAATTAATTTATTTATTTGAGAGTGACAGACACAGAGAGAAAGACAGATAGAGGGAGAGAGAGAATGGGCGCGCCAGGGCTTCCAGCCTCTGCAAATGAACTCCAGACGCGTGCGCCCCCTTGTGCATCTGGCTAACGTGGGACCTGGGGAACCGAGCCTTGAACCGGGGTCCTTAGGCTTCACAGGCAGGCGCTTAACCGCTAAGCCATCTCTCCAGCCCTTAGCTTCCATTTTTATCCCATCTATAGGACTTAGAGGATGCCGCTTGCCATATAGAAACTCTCACTAAATATACTTAAAAGGCTTGAAATGAAACAGTTCAGGGGATCACCCTTCTTAATTCTGAGGTTCAAATGATGAGGAAGACATTCTCACAGACAGCTCACAATAAATAGCACATGTGCCATGATCCGGCCGAATGTCTTGAACATGTTTCTAATAACTCTACTGATGTCTCATCTGCTTTACAAAATCTACCAGAAGAGATTCAGAGCACGTGACACTGCTGTGCCATGTGATGAACGGCTTTGGAAGTGGGTTTCACGGTGGAAGGAACGGAAATTATGCCTACTTGTAATCCTAAGTTCCGTTCTTTTAATCTTCAGACCTTGTATACTTAACTGCTGTTTTAGCTTTATCTCCTCTCATTTACATTTGGCCCATGCAAATGGTCCTATAGCCATCTAACTTTATTTACCTGGGTCCCTTTGATCTACCTCTAGAGCCTGAAAGTTTACGAGAATTGGAACCCTAATGAGGCCGATTTGCTACTTTGAACGGGGTCACAGACCCTCTTTTCCTCATGATACTAAAAGTTCCTGACCTTGAGAGGAACTTGAACTCTTTGCTTAGGATGTCACTGAAGCTCCTTTGTAGTGTTACAGGTACAGTCCCAAATGCCAAAAAAATAGAGATGCTCCAGTACCCAGAAGCTGATCATCAGGCCAGAATGTTCTACCATGGGCTCTTAGATAGTCATGTTAGATGACCACTGGAGCCTAACATCGCCCCCTTCGTCAGCATGAAGAAGTTAGAATAGTCACAGCCCCCGTTTTCCTAACAGCAGTTAGGGTGGCTTCTGAAAGCAAAGACTGGAACGCTACAGGGGATAGGCAGTTTCCTTGGCTAGGCAGACAGACAGGGAAGAGGGCCTTATCAAGCCATTCTAACCTAAGATGGTAAGGGGGTGATCCCACTTCCTCCTCCGTCCTGGCCCAAGTGAATTTTCCCCGACAGCCAGCTCGCTTGGCTGGCTTTCTGTGACTTGCAGAGACCTGGCTGTGTCCTGGAGCAACCAGCACCTTGCCTTCCCCCCACCCCTTAAATTATTTACATTTGTTTATTTGCAAGGAGAGAGGGAGAAAGAGAAAGAGAGAGGCAGAGACAGAGAAACTATGAATATGGATGTGCAAGGACATCCAGCCGTTGCAAAGGAACTCCAGGTGGATGTGCCACTTTGTACATCTGGCTTTATGTGGGCACGGGGAATCAAACCCCAGCTGTTAGGCTTTTCAGGCAAGTGCCTTAACTGCTGAGCCATCTCTCCAGGCCCCTTTGTCTTTATTTAAGCTGACTTGATGGACTCTGGATGGGCTGCCTTAATGATTTTTCATAAAAGTCCATCTCCTACTGGATTTTCCAGCTTTGGAATCTACTCATATCTGAGGAGTCTGTGTTCTCTCTGCTTTCTTTACCCCTTACTTTGAAGTTAACTTGTTATTTTATACCCTTTCCTACCCTTTAACTCTTTAATTGGCAGAGAAAACAAGCCTAACACCCCTTGATGATATCAGTTGTGTTTTGACAGGACCTTAAATATTCATGTAACTAAAAATCACTCTTTTAACTGAGGAAGATAATTCTGATGCAATAATAAACTTTTTAAGATACAATAAAACAAGGCACAAACCTAGTTCTTTTTTAGAAAACATTTTTGTTTATTTATTTATAAGGAGAGTGAAAGAACAAGAAAGAGAGAGAGAGAGAATGAAAATGGGTACACTGGGGCTTAGCACTGCTGCAAAGGAATGCCCCACATATGCCCCACTTTGTGTGCCTCTGGCTTTATGTGGGTACTTGGGAATCGAACAGAGGCTGTCAGGCTTTGTAAGCAAGTGCATTTAATCACTGACCAACCTCGCCAGCCCAACTATTAAGAAGAAATAGATTTTAGGTCACTGTATATATTTTCTGATCAAAAGAATACTAATAAAATTATGATGAATGTGTAGGGAAGCTTATATCACCATTTAAAATATCTTACATTAGTTTGCTTGCCTTTTGCATCAGATTTTTTAAATCCATTTAAGAGATGTATTAGGAATATCAGAAATTCTTTTCAGATGTTAAATTTATGCATTGAATTCATAGAAGAGTCATTTCAGGAGAGACTCTGCACTGACCCTGAGTGAAGGCAGTGCGGTTTCCGTGGAGCAATGAAAACCCACTCTGACATGGAATTTCTCTGCAAAGACCAGCAAACACATTGTTTGTGACAATCAGAATTCTGATATAATGCTACCTAACAGACAATATTGAGGCAAAGATAACCTACCCAATCTCTAACCTACAGGTCAAAAGGCCTATTTATTGTTTGTTATTGTTGCAAAGCTTAATACCATTGATGCTACTTAAAACAAAAAACAACAACAACAACAAACAAACAAACAAAAATCCCAGAAACGTCTCTTTCAGTGTGTGGTAATATTTTTTAAGTGAAAGTTGAAACAAAAATTCTATGGAAATGTGAAAAAAAAATTCTGGCAAACTGATGTCTTAATTTTAATATGTAGGTTAGTGACTCATTTTGAAGAAATATATGTTGTACCACAAATACATATATTTGAAGCAATTAAGGCTGAGACATACAGACACATCCAAACTCACTGTTAGGTCAAGTAGAAATTCAAGAAATATAGTGAAATATATAATACACAATTTTAAATTGTGTAATTTTTTCTTATTTTTATTTATTTATTTGAGAGCGACAGACACAGAGAGAAAGACAGATAGAGGGAGAGAGAGAGAATGGGCGCGCCAGGGCTTCCAGCCACTGCAAACGAACTCCAGATGCGTGCGCCCCCTTGTGCATCTGGCTAACATGGGACCTGGGGAACCGAGCCTCGAACCGGGGTCCTTAGGCTGCACAGGCAAGCGCTTAACCACTAAGCCATCTCTCCAGCCCAAATTGTGTAATTTTTAATCATACAGAATCTTTCTGAGATTAGTTTGTGCCTTTGAAAAATATTACCTTTGCTTTTCTGTGGTACTTTTATTGGGAAATCACTGACATTCTTACTTGTTAAAACATCTCAGTTAACCTAATGTGACTGGGAAGAGAACCATCTTGTAAGTTAACCCAGGAGGCATCCTTACTTCAGGGAAGCAGTGGGTAAGGGCCATTATCCCATTCTCCACTCTACTTGGTGCCAGAGCCCTTTTATGTTACCTCTTTGGGCCTCACAGACATCTCGCTGTCTGTTAGTGTCAAACTCTAGCTAGCCATCAGGAGGGTGAGTCAACCCCTGTATTTTATGAAAAGCCAATTTAAAGTCACCAAACCAAGGTTATGTGGAAGGCAAAGTTATCAGGAAATCATCCAATAATGAACACGGGGAGAAAAAATGGAGAATTGGATCATAGAACCCATACCTCTGAGTGTATCAAACATGGTCTGTAGGAATTTATTAAAAAAGATGTGGTATGGAGATTCATAGCCTGAGTTTATTGGTAAAGGACATATAGTATAATATTTTATACCTTAAAAAAACTATAATATTATATTATAATATTATAAAAACCAAGCACTTTGTTTAAACATACTTATGGCACAAAAGGCCATTGAAACATCCTATTTGGTATTTAATAGGCAAGACATTAGGATAAACCCAAACTACTGTTTCAGGATTTGGGGGCTAGGGGAGACAGACCTGTGAACCCCCAACTTTTAGGCTCTTATCCATTTTAACAAAGAATTAAGAAAATGGACTCCAGGAAGGGTGAATTATGAATTATGAGGTTTATTTACGGAAAAATGGTATCCATGGGAAGGCTAGAAAGATTCAAATCAGAAAAGAATTCTCCTCCTTACCTGGCTGGAAAGGGATGGGGAAGAATGGAGAGAGAGGGAAATCTCCAGGGGAGAAGTCCAAGGAAAAGGTGGCATACACAGACACACAGACGCACAGACACACAGACAAAAGCATGAAAGCAGGAGCCCCTCCCCTTTACGCAGAAGAATGCCAACACATTAGATGGCAAAGGGCCCAGAGCTCAGAGGAACATGATACGGGTAACTAAGCGGGAGAACACCCAAAACCAAGGCAGGAAAGTGCTGCAAAAGAAAGAAATGTCTCCTCCTAGCCAGGCTGGGAAGGGGAAGGAGCTTAACAAAGAGGGAGTGAGGAGTCAGATGCCAGGAGAAGACAGCTGAAAGAGCGAGAGACGCACTCCGCACCGGGCAGGACCACTTATATGGGCCAGACATCCAGTTAGGACGGGTTTTGCCACCAGACTTGGGTTAGAGACCCGACTGGTTTGTGGACAAAAGGGTTTGGCTCAGGAGGGGCCGGCCTATCCAGGTGCTATGTTGAAGAAGAAGTAGGAAGCGCTGTTGCTAAGGGAATTTTGTAGTCATCTTTGATGAGACTGGATTAGATGCAAGTTCCTTTTTTTGTTTGTTTTTGATTTTTCGAGGTAGGGTGTCACTCTAGCTCGGGTTGAACTGGCATTCATTCTGTAGTCTCAGGGTGGTCTCAAACTCATGGCGGTCCTCCTACCTCTGCCTCCTAAGTGCCGGAATTAAAAGGCATGTGTCACCACCCCTGGCTTCAGATGTAAATTCTAATTCTGCCATGGCAGGCATGGTGGCATCTCTTTGTTCTTCTTGGGGCT
This sequence comes from Jaculus jaculus, assembly GCF_020740685.1. NCBI lineage: Eukaryota > Metazoa > Chordata > Mammalia > Rodentia > Dipodidae > Jaculus > Jaculus jaculus. The sequence goes on from NC_059115.1 coordinate 59,989,115, forward strand.
TGTCCTTGGCTGATCGAGGCCACCCTGAGACTACAGAATGAATTCCAGGTCAGCTTGGAGTAGCGTTAAGACCTTACCTTGAGGGCTGGAGAGATGGCTTAGCGGTTAAGCGCTTGCCTGTGAAGCCTAAGGACCTTGGTTCGAGGCTCGGTTCCCCAGGTCCCACGTTAGCCAGATGCACAAGGGGGCGCACGTGTCTGGAGTTTGTTTGCAGAGGCTGGAAGCCCTGGCGCGCCCATTCTCTCTCTCCCTCTATCTGTCTTTCTCTCTGTGTCTGTCGCTCTCAAGTAAAAAAAAAAAAAAGACCTTACCTTGAAAAACAAAAACAAAAACAAAAACAAAAACAAAAACAAAAACAAAAACAAAACAAAACAAAACAAAAGGCTACTTTGCTCCTGTTTCTCTACTTCAGTGTGTCCTGAAGTTCCATCCCCTGCCTCCACCTTGGGAACCTCACAGAGCCTCAGGGACTAGCTATTATTTACCCTCAACTGTTGCCAAAAATCCCCCTCCTCCCCACACACACCTAAAGAGGATGGCTAGTTGCAATTAGATCAGCTGGTCTTCACCCTAATGTTTTCACCTCCCCACCAGCTTTGTACTCGGTCAAGCCAATCAGATCCTCTTGTTGGGACCAAGCATTACCCCAGCCTTTGGTCATAATTAAGCCTGTTTTCCAGGGCTGCTGGTGGTTCGCTCTGTTCTCCAGGAAAACACCCATGTGGCCCTGAGTGGCATACAATATCTAGGGGCTGTGAGAAAAATCACCTATAAACATCTGTTTATTTCAGGTATTTGGGGTTGTGTGCCCCAGTCTTGACTTACTCAAGGCTTTCAGGACTTGGGATCCTGCCTTTAACAATGAGCTGGACGGAAGCTGATCGTTATAGATACAAACTTCTGCGTTTGTCTTATCACTTCCCACATGTGCCTGGTGGCCCTTTCAGCTTCAGCCAAGACCAAGTGAGCTTATGTCTTAGGAAGTTTTTGTTTGGTTGCCAATTATTTGTGTTAAATTCTCCCAGTGCATTGTGCCGAACTATTCCTCTGCCTAGGAAAGACAGTTCATTAAATTCTAACCCAATAGTGCAATAAAAATGTAACAATAGAGACACAACCATTGAAAAAAAATCATCACACTTTTTTAAAAATGGTTTTTCGTTAAATTCTATCCAAATTGGGCTGGTTAGAAATTAATTTCTATGAAGGAAGACTACTTTCAAAAATAATTTTTTTATGAGTCTGCTATTTGGCAGTGAGGCATAACTGTGTGTCACTATAAGAATAAAAATAAATCACTCTAATATATTTACCAAAGCTTATGTTCACAGTGACAGTGAGAATGGGCGTGTAGTCCCTAGATTGGGGACTGCAAACTCAAATCGTGACAGGAGCCAGGCAAGCAATTAAATGGGTGAAGCAGGGGGCATGGCGATCTAACTTTAAATGCTGGTGACTAATTAGAATGTTCAAAGTATACCGTATAGGCCAAGAAAAACACATCTGTGGACCACATGTCCATGGGTGACCCTATGGCAACTTTTGGAAACCTTCTTATTCTTCAAGGCTTGCATTGTCCTCCTAAGAATCCTATTATAGCAAAAGCAGTTTCAGCCGACGCTCACTTCTCTGAGCCTTTATGGAGTCAGCAATCAGAATTACAAGCTAAAGCACATATGTTAGCTCATTGTGTCCCCAGGGAAGCTGTATTTATTCTTCATGAGACCAACAATTGTTGGGTATAGACACTGTGTGTGATTGGGCCTTTATTCTCCCAGTGTGGAACCGCGTTGTGAGTACTCAGTAAATACTACTGCTGTTGATGATGGAAATAGTAGTGATCAGTAATAAGGCTCATTTCCAGAGTCACAATCCCATTTGCATTTTTTAAAACTTTTTGAGGTTTTGGGAATTTTTGTGCTTGCTGGGCAAGCATTCTGCCAATGAGCAATATCCCCAGCCAAACACATTTCTAATAGCAATATACATACATACTTTTTATACATCTCACAGCAACCCTGTGAAGGCAGCACCACCACATCCCATGTTATCCATCAGAAAACCAGCCTAGGTCACATGGATAACATCACACAGCTATGTAGGGTGGAGCCAGGAAATCTTAAAGGCTGATTCCATAGTCTCATTCTCTGAGGCAGCATGTTACAAGTATGAATTCCAAGTAATTAATACCAACCACACAGTTAAAACTTTTTGATGCTAAAATGATTACCGTGTCATAATCACGAGATGCCAGACTGAACCATCATTCTATTTTATTTCCATCCCTCCTCTTTCTGTGTTCTATTCACTTTTGAACCATAACATGATGTATAATGGTGGAATTAACATAACATCTTCATCTCGATAAGACGCTAAAACAGTAAGTTGTTTGAACTGTTCACAGCTAAGTGGCTTCTGCATTGCAGCAGCTGCTTGGTGGTTCGGAAGGACATGTCGAACAATTTAGTGCAAAGTGTTAGGTCAGGACAAAATGGAGTCACTGAGGACAGCAGGAGGGAGACAGAGACACAAGGAAGTGGGTCATCCACATTCCTCAAGGAACCGCCCAGCCATCATCCCTTCCTTGCCTAAAATGCCCCAGGTCTTGGTTTCCTGCCTCCTTATCTCCCAGGTCACCTGGTCACTGTTCTGGACTCACACCCTAGCTATTTCAAATGGCTAATGTAAAGAACAAAGGAGTTCTTTTCCCTTCCTCACCTTCCCCTAACCAAAGAGCTCTATATAGCCCACTCTCTGTAATCAAGTTGACTATGCTCTGCTCTTGAGAGTCAGTTCTGGAAGCTCATGTTTGTCCTGAATAAAAGCTTCCATCTTTGCCTAAGAGTGGTCTCTGTGGTCTTGGTCACTCCCAAACCTTACGCGAAGAAATTATGAGAAAGAGAAAAGTCCTTGGTGGTGAGAAAATTTCTCTACAGTTGGTTGCTATGAGTGAGTGACAGGTGGGACAGAATGTTCAATCACTTAGAAGCATATTCGGGGTTTTATACATAATCACTTATGAGAGCAAGTTGCTCTAAACTTCTAAAAGATTGTTTGACTCGTGCTTGCTGTTCTTTGATTGCTGAATAATAGAGCCAATATAACATTGCAGTGAACAAGGACTGTGTTTTCCCCTCTCTGGGTTCACCAGGAAAATCTGCCCTTCACACTTAATGTGCCTTCTGGTATGTTCTGACACTGTGTGAATTAGTTGGTTCGTTGACTACTGAGAAGAGTCTTAACAGCTGTGTTTTGGCTACTGGGATATAAACATGGTGACACTATTGCAAAGCACGAAGGCAATCCTTGGTCATGTCTATCCCAGTGGTTTAAAAAATTTATTTTTATTTACTTATTTGAGAGTGACAGACAGAGAAAGAGAGAGAATGGGCATGCCAGGGCCTCTAGCCACTGCAAACGAACTCTAGACGTGTGCGCCCCCTCGTGCATCTGGCTAGCATGGATCCTGTGGTATCGAGCCTCGAACCAGGATCCTTAGGCTTCACAGGCAAGTGCTTAACCACTAAGCCACCTCTCCAGCCCCCCCCCCCATTTTTTTCTGGACAGAGTAACTTAAATGTGTCTGCACATCTGCAAAGACATGAAGCACACAGTCTCTGGACTTTTTGTGGTTGTGGGCATGGTGAGGCTACTTTGATGTTTGTCTTTAAGACTTCCCACTGATGCTCAGGTGAGAATTCTCCCTTCGCCTCTTACTACATATGTCTGCACTTAACATTTGACTATCACACTGTGCATGTTAGCCTTTCTGTTAGCAATCAAACCTTGTCTATCATAAAGCTCATCTCCCTTAGGACTGTGCATTCCTTTAAATGGTAATAGGTTCTAATGGAATAATTTGATAGAATAATCTCTGGCAATGCCACTCTTCTCAGGTAAAAGTCAATTTTAGTCTAGGCAAAATTCACAGCACCCTTAGAAGGACTTTAGAGAGTGACAGGAAAGTTAGAAATTTCTGACAGACCAAGGAGGGAATAGTTTGGTGAGTGAGTTCTTTCATAATCCTTCAATTAAAGAAGGCTAAGTGGAGAGTGGCTTCTCAAAATTCCTAGATATGTCTTGATTCATGTGATAGCGAACTGGTCATTAATACACATGCACACGGAGAGAAAGAGAGAGAGAGATTGATGTTTTATCACTCCCCTCAGAGTACATGAACAATATACTTGTGAACTGAGAATAGAGCAATGAAACAATAGGAATTCAACAGAATATTGAAAGATGAACAAAATTTTTATCTGTTTTAATTAATATTTGTGAGACAGGGTCTTGCTGTGTAGCCCAGGCTGTTCTGGAATCCACGATGTAATTGTAGCTGGTCTTGGAACTACAATCCTCTTGACCTGGTTGGTACTACAGGCCTGCTCACACTCAACTTAAAAAGCTTCTAAAATTCCATCACTGAAACTAAGTTAGCTATCCGGCCTCTTTATCTTCCTCCTTATGAAGCAAATTGCCAGTGATGCTTTGGGTCTGCTGGTGCTTCAGAGCATGCTGTTTTTCAGGCTAGACATTCTCCAGCTTTGGTATACCAAACAACTTACTTTAATTAATATGAAAATCATTTTCACATATAGTGACCACATGTTTTGTTCAAATTTGTTAATAATGACAAACTTGGATACCTAACCCATTTGATAAGATGTTAGCACATACATTCACACTCTCACAAAAATAAAAACCATACTGTGAAAATTTCAGTGAAATTATTTATAAGCAGTAATGAGGCACAGTCTTAAAAACACTGAGGAGAAAATATATAGAGGTATAAAAATAAGGCAGAGGTGAGACTTTTCTCCAGCTAGAAAAAAAGTGCAGTATCTCTAGAATGCTAGAAGAAACGAAAACCTGTCAATCTAGAATTTTACATCCCCTGAAAGCATCTTTCTGAAAGAAGGATGAAAAAAAGCCTCATTCAGAACAACAAACACATAAAAAATGGGAAGGATTCATCACTAGCTGACTTGTATTCCCAAGAACAGATCAAAGATGTCTTTAGGATAAAGGGGATTTGTTATTAGGTACAAATACAGGTATATAGTAAAGAAAGAAGAGTACTGGAAATCATGAAATATGGATAAGGAAAAAAATCCTGTGATTTTTCTCTTATTTAAAAATTCAGGTAAAGGGCAGGAGAGATGGTTTAGTAGTTAAGCCACTTGCCTGCAAAGCCTGAGGACCTATGCTTGACTCCCCAGATCCCACGTGGGTGGCGCAAGAACCTGGTGTTCAATGGCAATGGTTGGGATCCTGGTGCACAAATTTTCCTGATCTCTCTCTCTCTCTCTCTTTGTCTTTCTCTCTCGCTCTATAAAAATAAGATAAAAAAAATTCACCTAAAGATATTGAGTGTATAGTGAACAAGTCTGTATAGTGAATGTTATATGATACAAAAAAGTAAAATGAAAGACTGTGATAGGACAGCCTCAAGGGGAAAGAGAGGAAAGGCCTTTGCATGGGAAGTAGGTTGAATTGAATGGAAGGCGGTCTCTGCTCAGGTAGCAGCACTCTGAGCTAGCTCCCATAAGCTGCTGACAAAGCAAAACAAAATGCTTACACGGAGGTGTCACTCACAGGAAGGAGTTCAGACCCCCCAGCACCCATGGAAAAGCATGCCTGTAGTCCTGGCCCTGGAGAGTGGGAGACATCAGGACCCCTAGAGTATCTTGGCTAGGTAGTTTAGCCAAATTGGTGGGCTTAGGGTTCACAGAGAGACCCTGTTTAAAATAAGAAGTAAGTTGGGCAAAAACTGAGGAAGATACCCAAAGCTGACCTTTGGTCTACACACACACACACACACACACACACACACACACACACACGTGCACACGCACTAGCACACAGGCTTCTCCTATGCACATAAGGGACGCACTCACCCACACCACACACAAGCATTCAGAAATATGCCAAGCGTCCATCATGAGCTGACTGAATACATGCTTGATGTAGTGAGACGCCAGTGATTAAAAAGAATGAACTTTTAAAGTATATAACAAAATAGGGCTGAAGGGATGGCTTAGCAGTTATGGAGTTTGCCTACAAAGCCAAAGTACCCAGGTTCGATTCCCCAGGACCCACGTTAGCCAGATGCACAAGGGGGGTGCATGTGTCTGGAGTTCGTTTGCAGTGGCTGGAGGCCGTGGCACACCCATTATCTCTCCCTCTTCCTCTGTCAATTAAATAAATAAAAACTGAAAGAGTATATAACAAAATAGGTTAATTAATAAATGTTTAAATAAAATACTTGAAGAAAATTTTATGGAGTGATATAAAGCAGATCACTTGACTGCCTGGCAAAGGGATGTCACGGAGAGGTGGACAAGATAGACAGTGAATGGTAACAAGGAAACTTTAAGATGATATGCATGCTTATCATCTTGATTAAGGTGATGCTCCCAAAACTGCATGCATATACCAAAGACAATCAAATTTTAGTCCTATTTATTTACTTACTTGTGGTGCTAAGAATTGAACTCAAGGCTGTGTATATTCTAGGAAAGTGCTCTACCACTGAGCTATACAATTGTTACCTCAAGGTACAGTTTACAAATAGATATAGGGTTTAAAAAATTATTGGGGAAATTTAATATATGACAATACTATAATGTGTTCCTGTTCCCTGTCCTGTATCCTCTCACGTCCCCTCTCCCATGACTCCTGGTCCACTGAGGACCCTCCTCTTTCAAGGCAGTCCTTCCTCTGTGTTATTGTCTCATTCCTTCCTTCCTCCTCAGTTCTGTACATCAAAATGTTTATGGGCTGAGAACAGGGTCGGCTATCCCTTAAGAAAGCTAAAAACAAACGTTAAGATGCCAGACACATCTTCGGAGTAGGGCAAGGTCCTCATGACATGGCTTCCTGAGTTCAAAGGATAATTCTCCCGAAGCTGGCTTGCCTCCGCACTGGGCTGGGGTGCACAGACTTACAGCAAGAGATGCCCACTGAAAGAACTTTCTTACAGGAATGCTCAGAGTCTCCATCCTTATGATTACTCAGGGTTTGCCTTTTAGAGCAGTGTGTTTTACTATAGTCACTGCAAGCTTGAAAACAGAGATATACTTGCAAGGATTGCCTTCCAGAGGGATGCTGCCATTGAGTGAGTATTTTTACACAGTATAAGTGGTAAAGGCCAATCACTTGACATGGCCCCTGGATGCAATCAAGAGGAGAGAAGAACACAAGCTAGATGAGATCAAGCCTCAGTAATACGGCATACGGTTGAGTACAGCGTAACGTAACCATACAAGTAAATATATAAACCCCCAGCAGCATCATTCATTATCACTATGAACTACTGTGTACAGTATATAACTGTATGTGATCTGCTTTTATCTGAATGGCTGGCTCGTAGGCTTCTTCACACCAGAATCACTAGGAGGATGTGGTAAAGAGCTGTGTGCTAGGACACTATCAAGGCTGTGACATCGCTAGCGAATAGAGCCCCATTATAAACTTATGGGACCACTGCTGTCTATGTGGCCCGTCTTTGACCATAGAGTGACTAGGCGGCTTATGAGTGACTGACTTTAGTTTAAAACACACCACATTCCATTTCATAACAGATAAACAGGAAGAAAAGAGGATTACTTTTGGATTAAACAGCATAGTAATAAAAAAAAAAACAAAAACTAGTTACCAGGCATCAGCTTGGATAGTCATGATTTAGGTGCCCAAACACAGATACGAAAAAGATGTGAGAAAAGATCGGGGACCAAACATCATGGAGAATGGTTTTCTGGAGCCACCTAGTTTTGTTTTTCGAGGTAGGGTCTTGCTTTAGACCTGGAATTCACTATGTAGTCTCAGGCTGGCCTTGAACTCATAGCAACCTTCCTACCTCTGCTTACCGAGTATTAGGATTAAAGGCGTGCGCCAGCATGTTCAGCAAAATTAACCTTCTTTAAAAACTTCTATCTGGCTGGGCGTGGTGGCGCACGCCTTTAATCCCAGCACTCGGGAGGCAGAGGTAGGAGGATTGTCATGAGTTCAAGGCCACCCTGAGATGACAGAGTTAATTCCAGGTCAACCTGGACCAGAGTGAGACCCTACCTCAAAAAAAAAAACCAAAACAAAACAACAACAACAAAAAACTTCTATCTGCATGGGCCTACTTTTCCCCGGGGGGGGGGGGGGCAGGGGTAGGTGCCAAGCATTTCTTTTCTCCTTCTATCTCCTGCCTTGGTGGAGGTGGCTTGTGGGGAGACATGGGGATCTGCTGTCCCGTGTTTCCTCCCTTTCCCCCCCAAAAACCCCAAAACAGCAACAACTAAAAAAAAAAAGTCCTGAAACCATCTAAGTATGTTTACAGTGTAACTCGCTTTATCTCAGCTACTAGATGGACATAGTTTAGACTGTCAGGCTTTCAAGGGTCACCAAAGCTCTACTGAGTCAGTGGCCCCTGATCCTTTATCTTGTGAAAATCAAAACATAAATATCACAGGCAATGAAGGATGAGTTTTTTTTTTTTTGAGGCAATCTCAACAGACTGGCCTTTTTAATAAGAGTAACAGTGAGCAAATGAGCGAGCGAGCGAGCGAGCGAGAGAGAGAGAGAGAGAGAGAGAGAGTGCCATGGCCTCTGCCACTATAATTGAGCTCCAGATGCATGTGCCACCTTGTGCGCATGTGTGACCTTGTGCATGCATCACCTTGTGTGTCTGTTGTACATGAAATCTGGTTAGTCAAACATGGTTCCTTAGGTTTCACAGTCAAGTGCCTTAACTGCTAAGCCATCCCTCCACACCAAGGATGAGTATTAAAGGAGAAACTTTCTTACGGAATGAAAACAAGTCTGGAAAAGCTTATATTAAGTACAAAAGCTCTCTGAATCAGCAGAGAGGGGATGTGAGAAGACTGTCCATTGAAAGCAAAAGAAGAAAGAAAGTAAAGAAAGCTCTTGATAACAGAGAAGGGTCTTGGAAAGTGGGCTGGCAACGAGTCTTTGTCTTGGGGTTGATAAGGCTTCTGGCTAGAGAAATAAGTCCATCTTTAAAATGACTGGCATGAGGTAAGAAATTTAGCTCCGGCCAAATCTTCAGTCCTCACTTACATCCATGTTTGTCCTTTCCAGTCATGAAACTGGCAGTGTGCCTCTTTGTCCCAGTGAGTGGGCACAGGGAAGGTTGAGGGTCCACCAAGCAAGCCACTTTGTGAGGGATATACGAAACAGAGCTAAGGATGAGAAACAAGCAGGGCTTCGTGTGGGGCCCGCTAGAAGGTTGCCAAGCCTGGCTTGGGTGCTTTTTCCGGAACGCTGTCCTTTTCCTTATCTGATAAGTTTGGTCATCTCGGCTCCATCTTCTCTACGATTCTCAACGACACTGTTTTATCTATAACATTCATTTTAACAGATTTCTAAGGCAAGGTCAAAAGACAAAACTGTGGCTCAGAGTAGCTGAATTTATAGTCAAATGCACAGAGCAAGACTTCTGACCGGCAAGGGCCCTTCACTAACTGCCCATCATGCTCCTTCTGCTCTTCTGTATCCACATGAAGCAGCAACAGACTCGGTGACATTAGGGTGGATAAAGCAAAAGGTGGTCTTCGGCTTGGGATGCATTAATTTTACCTGAAAGCTTCAGACAAAATTAATCTTTTGAATGTTAATTTCACTGTATTATATTATTCTAAGAAATAACATGATGACTCTGATATGCAGTAGATGCTAAAAAGAGAGGCAAACGGTTATAACTTACTTGACTTTATTAGAAAAACAACTCAGGGAGGGACAATTTTAGTAATTGCGATTTGTAGTATTGTCTGTGTTGTGTGACTGACTATGCCCCACACTTGCAGAGACATCAATGGAGTCTTAAGTAGTCACAAAAGGGATTGCATTATGAGTCTCAGACATATGTTGAACAAAATAAAAATGATAAATTTAAGCTCATCATAAAAATTATTGTGGATAGTATTTTTATAAAATAAGATTGTGGAAGTGGCTAGAGGTACATTTTTAAAGCTGTGTGGACTGTTTATAATTGCTCAAACACCAGTAAATATATGATAAATTACAGTTTAGTTTGTTCCTTGACATTATAATTATTGAAGAATTTGACTTATGGTTGAAAAAGCTCAAAGCTAATAGCCCAACCCCAAATAATTTGGGACATATTCCACCTTTGTACCACATTTGTTATTCCCTGGACTCTGGGTTTATGGCAACTGAAAATAGGCATTTCTGTACCTAATACAATATATTTATGTTGCCTTTATTGATTTTGACATGTGATAAAATATGTATTATTAATTTCCAATTAAAGATAATTTTATTCATAATCTCACAACTCTTTGAAAATCATGTGTTCAAATTAATTACATAATTCACAAATACAAAAATACCTTGTAATGAGACATATTTTTGGTGTAAATCTATACAATGGCTTCACATAGCTGAAATCCATAGATTTGAAGCCATTCTCTATTGAGTGAATTTGAGCTATTTCTCATAAAAAGATGAAAAGATGTGATTAAGGCTCTTCTTTTAGTTTTTACCAATGAAAGCAAATTAACATAAGCTGGTTGAAAATTTTAATAGGAATTTTGTAAGAGGGGCTTAATTTTATGACAGAGGACCCTTAAAGTGTATTTGTAGTTATGAAGATATCTTCAAAGGAATCAGAATAAGTTCATAGAAAAATTGAAACAACAACATCATTATAATTATGGTATGAAATATAATATCCTTTAGAAGGTAAAACTGTCCTGCCTACTGTGATATGGAGTCCAATATTGTAAGCAGATACAAATGGCTACAATGCAAATAGGTCAGCCTTGACACCAAGTATTGCAACTGGTGTTCTATTTATCACATCATGATATATCTTCAGAAATAATAGCTAATTGAACAATATATTCATAGAAGATTTTAATGAGGTAGAAGAATGTCAACATTTCAATGGGTGGTAGGTTTTGCTCAGCACAGCTGGAAGTCAAGAACTGCCAATTAGGAAAACTTTGATAATCTAGGTCACCTCTGTGGCTTGTCCATAATTCTTCTGTTTTTGGCAGCCATAACTTGAAAATAGAAAAACCTAGATGGTTCCCTCATGTTGTATAACATGTATTCCCTAGTATATTTGAAATTTTCCAAGTTTATGTCTTTGAGATTGAACCAGTAATAGCTTAGCAGTAAAAAGTGAACCTTTATAATCTTAATAAATAAACCTTTATCTTAGTTTATTTGTGTTTTGTTGTTGCTGTTCTCTGCACAGCCTGAGGTGAAGAACAGAATTAAAATTAAAACTTTGGAATTTGATCTGCTGAGTGCAGACAGCTCGCATAGTTAACTTAGGTTTCAACATAGGTGATTTACCCAAAATATGACCTATACGCTAAGTAGACTATATGACCATAAAATGTGTTGTTCAGTTGGTGGTGTTTGAGACTGTTTCTACCAACTGTCCATTTAACAATGGGTTTTGGAGAAGTACACGGGAAAAAGTCCTTGTTGAAGAGTATACATGCAGAAGATTAGAGTGAATTTGCTTGCGTCAATCAACAATTTTGGCACAGATGTTTCCTCACTGGAGAATGAAAGCATCAGAAACCTTTGCTGTTCACTTTTGACTCTGCAAGGCTCTTTCAGTGATCAGTTGTGAACACTACAGGGAGATTCTCGAAACATTTAGACCTGGAAAATTTTCTATGTGATTCCTGTATGAAAGTTTTATCTTACTTTATTAAAAGATAAAGATAGAAGGAACAGACTAGTCCTTGGTGAGAAAAGTATATTATTCATCATAATATTTAATAGACCATTCATTTTGATCAGCCAAATTGCCCTAATTAAAATCCATAACTCTGGCATTACAAAACTGTTTTCCACATGGAAAATATGTCTGTCTTTGGACCTTGATCTGGTTATTACAAAAGAATGGCAACTTATGAAATGTCCATTTTTCTCCTCCATAGCTCTGTGTGGCCTAAGGGGAAACCTCCTGTTTACCTAGAATGCCTGCATTTTCTCTTTTTGGAGTCTCCCTCCTTACATATGTGGCCCTTCATATATTGTTAATGCTTGTACACTCTCCTGCTGTGAGGAAGAATGGTAATTACAGCTGATTAGTAAAGATTAAAAATGCTATGACTCATGGAAATAATGAAACTTGATTATGTTGTATGCTAGGCTTAAATCCCAGAGTTACATTTTACATTTGAGCATTAGCTCACAGCCTGATCACGACCATAATAACAAGGCTGCGCATGTCCAGCGTGTGCTCGTTCTCCTAAATGCACACCCCTCTGTTGGCCTCATCATAAGTAACCCAACTTGCTTTGGAAAAAAGAGAGAAAACCAGTTCAATTTTTTAAGCCTTACTTTGCTTTACAATCTGGTAGTTTACTTATCTTTGGTGTGTTACGTCACTGTATCATAGCCAGTGAGAGCTAGATGATATCTATGGTCAAATAAATACTGAACATTGGGCTGGAGAGATGGCTTAGCGGTTAAGTGCTTGCTTGTGATGCCTAAGGACCCCGGTTCGAGGCTTGTTTCCCCAGGACCCACGTTAGCCAGATGCACAAGGGGGCGCACGCATCTGGAGTTCATTTGCAGTGGCTGGAGGCCCTGGTGTGTCCATTCCCTCTCTATCTGTCTCTTTCTCTCCCTCTCTCTCTGTCACTTTCAAATAAATAAATAAATAAATAAATGAACAAAAAATATTAAAAAAAAAAACACTGAACATTATATAATCCTTAATTTTACTGGGCTCAGAAACAATCCGTTGTTTCCCATTTTATGAATATTTTCTAGACTAAGAAGGATGGAATGCAATCTGGAAGGCATTTCCGCACTTTGTGATAAATAAGGACCTGTTTTCTTTTTGCACATCACAGACTCAGCATGAATGTTCATTTCAGTTACAGTCCAGTTCACAGCAATCACTCTGCACACAGGAATTGAGCTCTGACTTACACAGTTTTATGGTGGAGCAGAGGGAGACATTACACACAAATAGTGCCGTGCTGTAAACACATACGGGCACAAGGGATTACATAGATGGAAAGAGAAAAATAAGCCAACATAAATATTTAAAAGAATTGGGCTGGAGAAATGGCTTAGCGGTTAAGGTGCTTGCCTACAAAACCTAAGGACCCAGGTTTGACTCCCCAGGACCCATGTAATCCAGATGCATAAGGTGGTGCATGCTTCTGGAGGTAATTTGCAGACTGGAGGCCCTGGTGCACCCATTCTCTCCCCACTCTCTTTCCCTCAAATAAATAAATAAATTAAATACTTTTTAAAAAAATTGAAAGAATTACAATTTCAGAGTGCAAGAAGTTCTCATTTATCTATTTATCTATCTGATGTGACAGCTATAGCTCTGTGAAATGTAGTGTTAAAATCTCTTTAAATTATGGCAATAGACTTTTGACAATAACTTGTTACACCATGAATACTAACCCACTCACTGGTTACTGTTTTGGGGAGGTAAGCTTCTTTACTCCACCGGTAGATATATATGACCTCCAGTTATAGTATGTGCATACAAGTCTAAGGTCATAAACCTACAAGGATGAAAAGCAACATTAGACAATATGAGGAATATTTATACGACTAGGTGATGCTCTGTGTTCTCAGCATTGAATGAAAAAAAGTTTTTGGAACGTCTATCAATAACTTTGCAGGCAAAAATCAGAAACATTCAAGAAAAATGTATATTAAAATTTGAGTTATCTTTAGGGGAAAACAATGATAACATTACTCCATACTGAATAAAGAGAAGTAAAATATGCCTTCCAGCAAATGGGAATGTCCAAGTTTGAAACAAACAATTCTTTCCTTACAATGGCATGGCCATATAATTTTATTGTTTATAGTTTCATGCAGTTTCAATAGAAATGCATGTCAAAAGTCAAGAATGGCATTTCAAAGTGGATTCTTTGAAAGAACAACATATTATTAGTTCTACAGTAGAAACTGAGAGAATATTTACTATCAAGCACTATTTCACATATGAGTGGCCAGAATGCAAGTATCCCTACAGCATGTGTTCCTTTGCTTGGATGTCTTCCTTTTCATGTAAATTGCACATGTACTTCATGATCAATCAGTGTAATAATAATCTCTTTACTCTTTAGAATCTGTGGCTCTTGTACAGATCTTTATCATGCTCATCAGACTAAACTAACCCTGGAAAAGCATCACTTTTGCCCACCTTTACTACTGAACCTGTGCAGATGAATGTGGCTCAAGAAAGCACAGAATATATATGTATATGTATATGTGTATGTGTATGTGTATGTGTATGTGTATATGTATATATGTATATGTATATGTATATATGTGTATGTGTATGTGTATATGTATATGTATATGTGTATGTGTATATGTGTATGTGTATGTGTATGTGTATGTGTATATGTATATGTGTATGTGTATGTGTATGTGTATATGTGTATATGTATATGTGTATGTGTATGTGTATGTGTATATGTGTATATGTGTATGTATATGTATATGTATATGTATATGTATATGTATATGTATATGTATATGTATATGTATATATGTATATGTACAACCCAAACAACAACCCTGCTACCATTCTCATTGACCACAGGACTCAAATGATCAGGCTGGGGTCCCACCCTTTTCCCATTCTCTTTCAGAATTTCATACCTACTCCTTCCTCCTCAGTCTTCAATTTTAGCTCATTCCTCCATGATGACCTTGGTACTGACTGTTTTGAGAAAATTGAAGTCAGTAAGAGAGAGAGAAAGAGAGAGACCCTACAGGTTTCCTGAACCACACACTGTGCTTATATTTTCCTAGGCTGAACTCAGAGCTGCTCTGTAAATTCTGTCCCTTAAACTTATGCACAGAAATCTATCCAATTTCACCTAATAAAAGGAGATTTTTCCAATCATTCTCCTTTCTCGTACATCATAAAGCTTCTTTCTCCTGGATCTTTCTACAATAATACATGAATCATATAATTTTATAAATCTTATAAAATCTCAGTTCTTTTTTAGTTCTCCAATTTCATGTGTTTGCTTGCTTCCCTTCACTGCAAAATACCTTTGAAGAGACTCTATGTGGTTCATGACTTAGTTTTTCTCTTTCATTCAGTCTGGTCACATTCTTACTTTTACTACTCCATAAAATTTGTTCTTGCAAAATAAATCACTAAAGGATATACCCAGAAACATCTGGTGATTAATTCCCAGTCTTTGTTCGACCTATCACAAGCAGTAATCACTCCTTTTTGATACACTATCTTTGCCTGGCTTCCATGATAACATATATTCTTGGATTTGCTCCATATCTTCTTGTTACTTTCCTCTATTGGATTAAATATGTAATTCATTTGCTATTTCAGAATATTTAATGCACGTAATATTTAACATATTAGAGAATATTTAATATATTAGAATCTATAGAAACAGCTAACAAGAATAACTTGTTCTAGAAGATAATGGCAAGTTATCATCATTGGTTAGGAGTAAAAGTCCATATTATTTTCCCAACAGGGTAAATATGTATTTGCACCAAGAATATTTCATTTTTTGGTTTGTCTTAGTCTGCTTGTGTTACTGCAACAAAATATAACCTGGGTGACATGTAGACAAAGGAAACACATTTTCACAGGCATCATGGCCAAGGTGAGGGACAAGGTTCCAGTTGATGCAGTGAGCAGTGGGGGCTGCTTTCACAGACAGCTCTTATTGCTGCATCCTTATGTGGTGGAAGGTGTGGAGAAGCTGTGTTTTATGGATACTGACTCCATGAGTGAGAGTTCTGCCCTTATGTGTAGTCACCTCCCAAAGCCTACCTCTTTTTTAATAAAATATTTTATTTACGGGCTGGAGGGATGGTTTAGTGGTTAAGGAGTTTGCAAAGTCAAAGGACCCAGGTTCAACTTCCCAGGATCCACATTAGCCAGATGCATAAGGGGGCATATGCGTCTGGAGTTTGTTTGCAGTGGCTGGAAGGCCTGGTATGACTATTCTCTTTCTCTCTCTCTCTTTTCCTCTTTCTCTGTTAAATAAATAAACAAATAAATAAAAATACAATATATTTTATTTTTATTTATTTGAGAGAGCAAGAGCCAGAGCCAGAGCGAGAGCGAGAGAGAGAGAGAGAGAGAGAGAGAGAGAGAAACAAATAGAGAATGGATGTGCCATGACCTCTGGCCACTGTAAACGAACTCCAGATGCATGTGCCACCTTGTGCATCTGGCTTATGTGGGTTCTGGGGAGTCAAACATAGGTCCTTTGCCTTTGCAGGCAAGCACCTTAACCATTAAGCTATCGCTCCAGCTTAAGACTACTTCTTGATACTAGCATGTTGGGGGTGAGAATTTCAGTATATGAATTTTAGAGTGAGTTCAGACAACATTCATTCCCTGCTCACCAAAAATTCATTCCATTTTCATTTGTAAAATTCATTAATATTCATCCCGCAATTCATTCTAGCATCAGCTTGAAAATTTAAAGTTAATGGGCTGGAGAAATGGCATAATGGTTAAGGCTCTTATCTGCTAAGCCTAAGGACCTAGGTTTGACTCCCCAGTATTTATGTAAGCCAGATGCACAAGGTGACACACACTGTACACACGTCTGGAGTTCATTTGCGGCAGCTGGAGGCTCTGGTGTGCCCATTCTCTTTCTCTCTGTCTATCTGTCTCTCTCTCTTAAATAAATAAATAAATACTAAATATTTTAAAAATAGTTTAAAGATAAAAGACGCTTAAATATCATGTATATGAGGACAGAGGAAGTGGTTAAGTGGTTAAACGTACTTGCATGCAAAGGCAGACAGGATTCAATTCCTTATTCACCCACCACCTGCATCAAGCCAGACAGGCATTTGATTGCAGTGGCAAAAGACCCAGGTGCACGTGTACGTACACACACACACACACATGCACGCACACAATGCAAATAAATCAATATTTTAAGAATATCATTCTGGAGCATGTACCAGCTGTGTGAATCTTTGAAATCAAACATGTCATGCATTTCTGAAACCTGATGATGGGATCTGACATTCCCATTGCAAACGGGAAAATCAGGGACGAAGACTTAGGAAGTGAAAAGTCCTGAAGAAAACCAAAACCTGAAGGTTTGTGACTAATCTTAGTCACAGTGCTTTTCCTCTTCATCCGACTGGGAAAAAAATCTCACTGTCAAGACTACTAGATTGCCAGTCTTGTCTCTAGAGTTTTGCCTGGTCTCCTGGATCTCATGGATGGACTGCTTGTGCCCCAAGCCTAAGATTTGGAGCTGTGTGTCTGTGGCTCTCCTGGGCGGGATTACATACTTATGGTTATGTAGATCCCAGCGCCATCCCTCTGCTGGACATTGCTCTTTACAGCGGTTTCTTCCTTGAAGCAATTCTGTGATTGAACCCCATGTTTCTGCACCTTGTGTTTTGAAAATTTGAAATCTACCGTGGAGTTTTCCACAGCTTATGGACACGGCACACATGGTACCTGGCATGTGTATTGATGGCAGGAATGGGCACCAACACGTCAAGATAATATGCGGGGATCGTTCCCCCTTTGGGTGCCATTCTGCTCTGGCCCAAAAGAAGGCGAGAGGAAGAGGAGCAGCTTCAGTAATCTCCCATGAGGCATTGGATCATGTTTCCATTGACTTGGACATAGACTGGTGCCTTGTTAGGAGGCCGACTGGTCACTCATGTTTGCAAGATGAGCTCCTATGGAGAATGGCTGACCCAGTCACCCATGTAACTGTAGTGTCAGAGGGTTACCTGTGAACACCCTGGTTCTCTCCTGAATAGGATTTCTTAGTTTCTCTATATGGCGAGGCTGGAATTATTAAATTCTGCTGCTTTTTTTTCTGGTGAACAAATCTGAGAATAAGCCATTCATCTCTTCTCACATTTTATTGCCAGAAATAAAGAGAAGCCAGGTCACAGCTTCGGTGCTTTGCTGAGAAATACCCTCTGTTACATATTCCACACTTGAGCTTCATTGTTTGGCAAACACAATTCAGTCAGATCCTTTATCACTTTACAGCAAGGATGGCTTTTCCTACATTGTCCAATCATACATTCTTTATTTCTACCCTAAACTCCTTCACAATGGTCTTAATTAAATCCACATTTCTATAATCATCTGCTTAGGACTTTGTATTTATTCCTTTTTTTGTAGTTTTTATGAGAGAGAGAGAGAGAGAGAGAGAGAGAGAGAGGGAGAGAAAGAGCAAGCAAGCGAGCAAGAGAGAGAAAATTGGCATGCCAGGGCCTCCAGCTACTGCAGTCAAACTCGAGTGTGCGCCATCTTGGGCGCATGTGCAAACTTGCATGCTTGCATCACCTTGTGTGTCTGGCTGCTGTGGGATCTGGAGCATAGAACATGGGTCCTTGGGCTTTGCAGGCAAGCACCTTAACCACTAAGCTCACTAGCCCTGTATAGGTATTCTTTAAGAGGTTGACGCTATCTCTACAGCTCTTTCTGAACTCTCACTAGAAACACACTAAATGAACCATTCATGACAATGTCAGAATTTTCTAGCACGCCCCTCCACATTCTTGCAGACTCAGTTCTGAAATGCTTGCATATTTTACGTATTTGTTATAGCTGTACTCCTAGTTCTCAGTACTAATATTCTGGTTTTTAGTTCACCTGAATTTCTTTAACAAAAATATTTTTAATTGGATGATTTATAAGCCACATGCATTTATTTCTCACAGTTTTGGCACATTGTAGGGACTTAGTTTTTAGCTACTAGATGGCAGTTTCTTGCTGTGTCTTTACATGGTGAGAGGGACAAGAAAACTTTTTCAGGCCACATTTTATATTTTGGTTTTTCGAGGTAAGGTCTCACTGTATCCCAGGCTGACCTGGAATTCACTATATATTCTCAGGGTGGCTTTGGACTCACGGCAATCCTTCTACCTCTCCCTCCTGAATGCTGGCATTAAAGGCGCGCACCACCACACCCGGCTTTCAGGCCACTTTTATAAAGGCACTAACCCCATTCATGAAGAGTCTTCCTTTGTGAACCTAATGACTTCTCCAGTTCCCTGCCTCCTAAATACCCTTACAGTGGGGTGTGGATTTCAGTGTATGAACTTGTCTCCCACTTATTTATTTATTTATTTATTTGAGAACTACAGACAAAGAGAGCAAGACAGATAGAGGGAGAGAGAGAGAATGGGCGCGCCAGGGCTTCCAGCCTCTGCAAACGAACTCCAGACGTGTGTGCCCCCTTGTGCATCTGGCTAACGTGGGACCTGGGGAACCGAGCCTCGAACCAGGGTCCTTAGGCTTCACAGGCAAGCGCTTAACCGCTAAGCCATCTCTCCAGCCCCATGCCTCTCTTCTTTAATGTCCAGTAAATATCTCAAACTTAACATGTCCAAAACCAAGCATTGCATCATTTTCCAAATGATTAGTTCAGACACACACACACACACACACACACACATACACACACACACACGCATATATACACATACATACATACATTTTCATTTCAGTTGATGGTATCTCTGTCTCCTCAGTTTCTTGTGCTCTTTGCGATCATCTCTTCCTCATGATCACAAACCGGTCACCACCACATTCCCACGACTCAGATGTGAGCCACTAGCCATTCTCTCCTGGACTATTGCAATAGCTTGTGACTCCCCATCCTTCTCCTTCCTCACCACCCCTGCAGCAGTACATTGTAGGCAGTAGCCAACAAGATTTTATATATATATCATATCTCCATGACCTCATAGTGTCTGACACTACCTACAGAAGACCATCATAATAGGAAGAAAAGATCATGACATCAAAATAGAAGAGAGACTGATTGAGAGGGGGAAGGGATATGATGGAGAGTGGAATTCCAATGGGGAAAGGGGGGGGTGGAGGGAGGGAATTACCATGGGATATTGTTTACAATTATGTAAGTTGTCAATAAAAAATAAATTTAAAAAATTAAGACAGACTTGATACCTGTGCTGTAGCTCTAAAGTGGTATACCACTCACACCTTTGTGAGACTCCCCATTTGGGTCCCTGGACCATGATCTGTCTGATCATTTATTTAGGATGCATTGTCCTTTTCTATCTCCTCTTGGTCTCCATGATGCTTTTCCTTGTGGATCTTCTCATGTACAAGGGTCTTTGCACTGGTTCCTCCTCTGCCTGGAGGTGTTATTCTTTCCAGAACTGAGAAATTCCTGCACTGTTACTAAGGCATGGGTTCAAAATTTTTCTCTTAGTAATGTCTTCCCTAAGTTTGTTTGCTTACTTATTTCAGGTTTCCAAGGTAGGGTCTCCCTCTAGCCCAGGCTGCCCTGGAATTCACTAGGTAGTTTCAGTGTGGCCTCGAACTCACAGTGATCCTCTTACCTCAGCCTCCACCCTTGGCAGCACTTTCCTGTAAATGATTGTTTTAGCCCTGACTTTTGCACTCCAAATCTTGTTATCATGCTAGAGTTTTTTATAATTCTGATTAATAATACAAGCACCACTCCTTTTTCTTGTTTCTTGCTTTATCTTATTCTGTTAGCATGAAGTCCCTCAAGGAGAGAGGCATTTTTCTCACTGAAATTACAGATTTCATACTTCAGTGTGCAACAAAATCACCTAGAGGGATTACTAAATCCCATACATCTGGGCCCCATTGCCACAGTCTGATTTAAAAGAAGGTTGTGAAATCCAAGCATTTTCATTTCTATCAAGTTTCTAAGTGACACTAATGGTAGGTTTTTTATTTTGTTTGGTTTGGCTTTTTGGTCTGGGGACCACATTTTGTAAAGCTTTTTTCTATATCAATTCCTGGCTCATTGCAAATGGGTAATGAAGAGCTGCTGAATGAATCAATGACGTTGCATCTTTGAGGACTGTCAGATTTATTTCTAACATGCCAATTTTCTATTTGAGTTGTAAACCCCTTCTGCTTTCTTTTTTGATGGTAGTAAATCTTATCTGCTACATATATAGCTGACATATTGCATTTCTTGATTTGATTCCTACTTAATTTTGCTTATGCCTTTTATAATAATACTTTCACATTTATGCCTTCAAAATGATTAATAGTCATGTGCAAATTTTAACTTTATATCAGTTTATCAAACACTTCCTATCCTAAGATAAGGTACATAGTCATTCGCATTTTCATTTAATTACTTTGTGCCATCTCAATTTATAGTCATAATATAGTATTTGAGAGGGACCAATGATCCAGATTTTTGTCTATGAAACAATATCTAAAGGCTATAGTAGCTTACATTATATATGTATAAAATATAGAATATATACCATTTTATTCTATAATACTATAGTACCATACTATCTAGGTATGGTACTTCTTCCTCAAATGCTCTTCTCAAGAGTTGGAGAATTATTCCTTTTATCTTTTTTTTTTTTTTAACCTTTTAATGTTATATTCTACTTAAAACAATCAAGATAGAGAACCAAAGAGCTCTGTTGAAAACTGCAACAGTTCAAGGCATATGTAGGCAAACTCATCAAAATTAAAGCATTTCTCAACAGAAACACCAAAAGTCAGAAGAATATGAAATGATATCTTCTAAATGCTAACAGACAATAATATCCAATTCATATTACTGTATCCAGGAAAACTTCCACATGGTAACTTTGCTTTGCCTGGGACAAAACCAATTTAGTCACGATGTATAATCTCAGTGTATTCTTGAATTCAGGATGCAATTTTTGTTGTTGTTGTCTCTTAATGAGACATTTTGTTAGGTTTAAAAAATGTCGAAAGTTTTACTAGAATTATATAGTAACATTGGGAGAATTATATATTAGCATTTGGAGAATTTACATTCATTGACATACAGAAGGTAGCTTTTGCCATTCAGGATCCATAGGTTAAACATACCTATCTCCTCAAACCTTTATCATTTATTTATGGGGGAAAGTTTCAGGATATTTTCTTCAGGTTTTTGAAATATACAGCTCATCGTTCTCTAAAATCACTGTGCACTGCAGTAGCCCAGTGAACATCTTACTCTTTTCTAACTGCCACTTTATACTCGCTGGCAAGCCTTTCCCCCACTGCCTACTCTCCTGGCCCATGGTAACCAGCATCAGAATCAGTATATCTTATATATGTATTTTAATGTTAGGTTGCAATGGTCAACACATTGCTTTGATTTTTTTTCTTTTTAAATTTTTTTTTAATTTATTTATTTGAGAGCGACAGACACAGAGAGAAAGACAGATAGAGGGAGAGAGAGAGAGAACAGGCATGCCAGGGCCTCCAGCCACTGCAAACGAACTCCAGACGCGTGCGCCCCCTTGTGCATCTGGCTAACGTGGGACCTGGGGAACCGAGCCTCGAACCGGGGTCCTTAGGCTTCACAGGCAAGCGCTTAACCGCTACGCCATCTCTCCAGCCCTGATTTTTTTTTCTGTTGTCTCCTCTGTGTCAAGAAAGAGCATCATAAGTGGTATAAATATTGATGTTATTTTATGCTTCTATATTCGTTATTCATGTTTATTTTCTTTTAATCTTTTGTATGTATATTGTCTCTGTGTGTGTGTGGTATGTGCATGTGGGTATACATGCTCATAGGTATGTAGGTGAATGTGTGTGTATGTGTGTGTATGGGAGCATGTGTATGTGTGTACATGTATGTAGAGGCCAGAAATTAACATCAAGTATTTTCCTCAATGCTCCCACCTTATTATTTTGAGACACAGTCTCTCATTGAACCTGGAGATCACCAATGCAGCAGACTAGCCGCCCAGTAAGCCCAGGGATCCTCCTGTTTCTGCCTCCCTGGCATTTGGCTTTTACATGGGTGCTGGGTATCTGAACTCAGGTCTTTAAGCTTGTGGCATCAGTTACTTTACCCATTGAGCAATCTCCCCAACCTCACGTGTTTCACATGTTTGTTTTCTCATTATAATCATTATTTACTTATTTATTTTTTTGGTTTTTCAAGGTAGAGTCACGCTCTAGTCCAAGCTGATCTGGAATTCACTATGTAGTATCAGAAAGGCCTCAAAATCATGATGATCTTCCTACCTCTGCCTCCCAAGTGCTGGGATTAAAGGCATGTACCACTATGGCTGGCCATATTTTGTTATTATAATATTGATAGTCAGAAACAGCATCAACTTAACATAATAGTAGTGTAAACACTATGTTTTTGAAAGCTAATTATTTGCTTAGGATATTATTCATTTTTTTGTGATAGTTTCCAGATATGTGATATAGCCAGAAAAAAAATTCAAGTAGAAAATCAACTGGTTGGGCTATATACACGGAGAGTGTGAAGGAATGCCTGCACTAAAGGATCTCATATAAATGGCAGCCTAGGGCTGGAGAGATGGCTTAGCAGTTAAGCGCTAGCCTGTGAAGCCTAAGGACCCTGGTTCGAGGCTTAATTCCCCAGGACCCACGTTAGCCAGATGCACAAGGGGGCGCACGCGTCTGGAGTTTGTTTGCAGTGGCTGGAGGCCCTGGCGTGCCCATTCTCTCTCTCTGTCTCTATCTGCCTCTTCCTCTCTATCTGTCACTCTCAAATAAATAAATAAAAACTAAAAAATAATAAAATAATAAAATAAATGGCAGCCTAACAATTGTTTCTTTTATCATTCAGTGGACACAAGTGAAAATTTGTTATTTTATATTTGAAGTTTACCACTCATTTAACAACTATCTATCTATCTATACATACATACATATCTATCTATCTATCTATCTATCTATCTATCTATCTATCTATCTATCTGTTACATGTAACTATAAACACATTGGTGACACACATATGTAGGATTTATTAGTATATATGTATTATTTATTAGTCTGAGTCATTGACTACCTATTCTTTCATATAGCCAGGAGACAAATGAGGCTGAAGCACTGTGTTTGCTTGAAACACTAGTCAAGTTAAGACACATCAGCAGCCAAGCAAGTTCAGTGGGACATTGGAATGTAGTGCTTTTGGTGTGGTAATGTTTCACCTTTTGCCTCTTCACACTTGTCTCTTAACCCAGAAGACAATGAGTGTCACAGCCAATGGATGCCATATGCACATTTTGAATGCACTTGGGAGGCAGCTAGAGTTATGTATAGGAATGGACTCGCATGTTAAGAAAAACTCCATTACATTGAAAGATTCGAGACAATATATTGCCTGTCTAGAGTGTTATCTCTATACCAGGACTATGCTAACTTATTGTTATCATGTAATCTGGGCAGTTACACATTAATGGAAGAATATATCAATGATGAATGACTAGGTCATGAGGGGTGTTAATTTTTCTTTTAGTGAAATTTCTTTTTTTTATTAATTAGTTTTGTACTCAGCAAATACAGTTTGGTACCATTATTAGGCTCATCCGTGACCTACCCTCTCCCCATTGCCCCTCCTTGTTGATGTAAATGGGTCGTGCATTGTGGAGTTAGCCCACAGTTATTGGTACGATAAATGTCTCTGCATATCATGACCCAACATGTGGCTCTGACATTCTTTCCGCCCCCTCTTCCGCAAAATTTCCCTGAGCCATGTTGGGTTCATTTTTGGTCTGCTTCAGTGATGAGGTGTGGGGGGCCTCTGGGGCTCTGGCTCTCTGATTTGGTAGGAGTTGATTTTTCTCTGTGTTGGTCTCCTTTCCCCTTGTGCTGGTATCCGGTTCACCAGGAAAACAGCACCCTTGCTTGTTTCACCAAATTTTCTTAGTTTCAGCTGGGGCCCTTTTGAGGTATGATGGGGTGGCTCTCTCCTTAGGATCTACATCTTTCTTTCCCCAGGATCTGCAGCGCAGCTAGGTGGTTGCCATCTTGGCCGGAAGTCTCCTTTTAGTAAAATTTCTATGTCAAACCATATATATATATATATATATATATATATATATATATATATATATATATATATCAATTTTTTTTACTATATTGATATTTTTAAAACTTGGAGAAGCATATTAATAAAAATGGGTATGAGATTCCCTTACTTCAGGTTAGCTGTTCTTTTCAGTATATTTTGTGGTAATTAACTCCTCTTATTTCCTCTCTTTATTTTTAAAAATTTTTTGTTTATTTTATTTTATTTTTTTTAATTTTTATTTATTTGAGAGTGACAGACACAGAGAGAAAGACAGATAGAGGGAGAGAGAGAGAATGGGCGCGCCAGGGCTTCCAGCCTCTGCAAACGAACTCCAGACGCGTGCGCCTCCTTGTGCATCTGGCTAACGTGGGACCTGGGGAACCGAGCCTCGAACCGGGGTCCTTAGGCTTCACAGGCAAGCGCTTAACCGCTAAGCCATCTCTCCAGCCCTTGTTTATTTTTATATGTTTGAAAGTGACAGAGAGAGAACGAGGCAGAAAAAGAGAGAGAAATGGGTGCACCAGGGCCTCCAGCCACTGCAAATGAACTCCAGATACATGTGCCACCTTGTGTATCTGGCTTATGTGGGTCTGGGGAATCAAGCCTCAAACTGGAGTCCTTAGGCTTCACAGGCAAGTGCTTAACTGCTAAGCCATTTTTCCAGCCCCTTCAATTTATTTTTTAAGCAGGATCTTACTATAAAGCTGATGTGGCCCTCAGATTATGATTCTCTTCCTTTAGTATTTCAAGTAGCGGGATTATAGACATATATATATATATGTCTCTCTCTCTATATATGTATATGTATATGTATATGTATGTATATATATATATATATTTATATGTCTATAATCCTGCCATATATATTATATATACTACCACACCTGGCTTTACTTTTACTTGAATCAAACAAGTAGCATATTTTTTTTGCTTTATTATTTATCTATTTATTTGAGAGTGACAGGCAGACAGAGAGAGAGAAACAGAGGGAGAGAGAGAGAGAGAGAGAGAGAGAGAGAGAGAGAGAGAGAGAGAAAATGGGTGCGTGCACCAGGTCCTCCACTGCAAATGAACTCCAGATGCATGTGCCACCTTGTGCATCTGGTTTAAGTGGGTACTGGGGAATACCGCCTTGATCCAGCGTCTTTAGGCTTCACAGGCAAGCGCTTAGCCACTAAGCATTCTCTCTAGCCCCATGTAACATAGTTTTTTAAAAAATAATTTAATAATTTTTTGAGTGTATGTGTGTCCACACATGTACGTGCATGCCAGGGCCTCGCTACTACAAATAAACACCAGATACTTAGCCATTTTTTTTTTTTTTTGCATCTGTCCTGTTCTACATGGGTGGCTTGGGAATTAAATCTGAGATGGCAGGCTTTGCAAGCAAGCATCTATAACCACTGTACCATCTTCTCAGCTCCCAGTAACATACTTTTTGTTTGGTTTTGTTTTTTGGTTTTTCAAGGTAGGGTCTCACTCTGGTCCAGGCTGACCTGGCATTAACTATGTAGTCTCAGGGTGGCCTCAAACTCATGGCGATCCTCCTACCTCTGCCTCTGGAGTGCTGGGATTAAAGGTATGCGCCACCACGCCCAGCTCAGTGACATACTTTTAATACAAATTTGGGGTTAGTTATAAGTAGTGATGTATTGTCTTTAGAACCCTCTGTGGTATCAGCATTACTACACTGATCATTTAAATGAAGCTCTTATTCCACACAGATCTCCATATTATGTTGTCTTGCTCTACAATTCCTTGGATGAAAAAACCCTGTGCTCTTTCCTATTGCTCTTATATAGTCTATCGGCAAAAGAAAAACCTAAACTTCATGTACTATCATGTTTATCCTTGGTACTGTTAATCATTGTTTACTATGTAATGTTAATAACCTGATATGTTTACTCTAGGGAGGAGTGCTAATAATGCTTAGATGTTTCTACTCCCATTTAGCTAAAATATTGACAAGTAGATGAAAATCAGGTAAAATTCACTGTTGCCAAGAGAGAAGGAATATTCTCCAAGAATTTTTTATTATTATTACTTTAGAGAGAGAGAGAGGGATAGAGAGAGAATTGGTGTACCAGGGTCTCAGCCACTGTAATTGAACTCCAGGTGCTTGTGCCACCTAGTGGGCACATGCAACCTTACATTTGCCTCACCTTTGCGTGTCTGGCTAACGTGGGATCTGGAGAGTCGAACGTGGGTCCTTTGGCTTTGCAGGGAAGTGTCTTAACCGCTAATCAATCTCTCCAGCCCTGCAAGAAATTTTCACAAGAAGTGTTTCTCACTTTAAACCAGTATTAAATAGGCTTGGCTGCCAATCTTGATCTCTTCCAAGGGGTTTTCACCTTAAGCTGATTCTAGAGTTTTTCACAGGGTATCTTGCACAAAGAACCTGCTGCAATGATACCCATTTCCTTCCTCACATTTGCTTTATGGAAACAGTGCAGTGGGTGCACTGAGGCCACTAGGATGGCAATGTGTAGGGTGGAGGCTGCTGGACAGGGTTGGCCTCAATCCTATGTGAGTACTTATGCCAATTGTGATTGCAAACTGGTTGAGATTATGAATCCAAATGCTGTTTCCCTTCAAAAAGATTCAGAAAGTTGTGGGTGAAGGATGTGGACTTTGAGAAAAGTACACTTACATATAAGACATGGACAAAACAGCTGTGAGCCAGTGGCAACTCTACTATTGCAAAGACAAACTCATTTTGAAAAACTGATACTTACAAAGCAATGTGGCTTGTTCCAGGCTCATGCTCTCTCCTCTTTCTCACAAGCTGCTGCCTTTGCCTCCTCTCATCTCTGCTTCATTTTCACCACAGGTGAATGAGTTGAATACTCTTTCTTAATGAAGCCAGCCAGGTCATCATCATGCTGAATTTTGCAGATCTAGGTTTGTTTCACTGGAGGATGATGTCCTGAGAAGAGGTTCTTCTGAATTCTCAAACTGCCTCTTGCTCGGCTCACTCAGCATCTTGTCCATCATCGTCCAGCTGTCCTGTCCTGTATTTCTTTTTCATTCTCCAAGGATATAAGATTATTTCTTGTTCAGACTTGTTTTTCTTTGGCCTGAAATACTTCCTCCAACTTCCACTAGACAAACTGTTTTTTTTTCCCCCACTTTGGAAGTTTCTCATAATTTGGTCCTTAGCTGCACACCACATTTGTTGATATGCCTTCCTGACTACCTACGTAATTATTCTTTCCTGTTGACCTTCTATCATCACATTTTGTTTTCTCCATAGTTTTATAATTACAGAAATTATACATTTTTTTGTTCTTTGTTTATCTTATCCCACTCAAATGTTTATCGCATATGTGCAGAACATGTATGTTGCTGCAGATGGTGCCTCAAAAGAACAGTGTCTGGAATCCAGAAGACCCTCAGGAAGTATGTTAGTGAGGGTCTTCTAGAGGAACAGATCAATAGAATAATATATATATATATATATATATATATATATATATATATATATATATTAATATATATATGTACATATATGTGTATATATATATTTTTGTAATACATAATGTGTAATTATATATATACATAAATAATATATATATCATTATATATATATATGTGTATATGTATATATATATATATATATATATATATATATATATATATACAAACTTCATCTGGGGCTGGCAGCTCTCCTTATCACTTGTCTCATGGCTCTGGCTTTTCCACTTGGTCTCCATCACAACCCACAGTCCATCCTATCCTCATGGCTCCATCAGGTCTCCATGCAGGCATCTAGCAAACCTGCTTCACACTGCCCATGGCTGTTTCCAAAACATAAGACCATGTTGTAAACTCAATGACCCTCTCTTTCCTGATTTCTTATACTCCACAATACCAGGTAGGGTGTCAATTGTTAATCTATAGGGGAATAAAGCAGACTTTGAAGAACAGGACACTCCTTGAGCACTTAGGCCCCTTCAAAAGAGTCAACATTCTTCCTGCTGCCCCAGTGTAAGTAAGCTGGCCCAATCTCAAAGGCTGTAATCAGATATACATACAGCTGAACAGGCAGAAGTTTCAGCCCAAAGATTTCATTTCTGTGCCATATCCCTCTGCTCACACCAGTCTATTTCTATGCAATGCAATCCTGCACAAATTCTCAGAACAGGGGCATAACAGCGAGTCTCTCACACAAACTGCTTCTAGCTCAGCCCAGGCAAAGCTCTTTTCACCCTCACAAGCCAAACCTCAGAGTCCATAGTTTTAACTGTATATACTGCATTCAGGACTTTACCATGCTACAAGGTGTCTCTTAGGCCAAGGTTTCAAATCTGTCCACATTCCTCTTGAAAATCATCTCCAAAAGGCTAAAGCCGCATAGTCAGGTGTCTAGTAGCAACCCTACTCCTGGTACCAACTTTGCTGTTGCAGTCAGGTTCACATTACTGGAAGAAATCACCTGACCAAAAGCAGATTTGGGGGGGAAATGTTTATTTTGGCTTACACACTCGAGGGGAGGCTCTAAAATGATGGTATGAGCAGAGGTTGGGTATCATCTCCTGGACAACATTAAGTAGACAATTGGAGCAGGAGAATGTGCCAAACACTGGCAAGGGGAAACTGGCTATAATATCCATAAACCCTCCCCCCAACAATATACTGCCTCCTGGAGGCATTAATTCCCAACTCTCCATCAGCTGGGAACCTAGCATTCAGAACACCTAAGTTTATGTAGGACACCTGAATCAAACCACCACAATGACCATGAAGAACACATTCTATTTCATAAAGTACTAACGAGAAGGAAGCTTCAAAATATAATGGAAGAGTTGTAAAAATACTAGGCAAGTGGTTGACTCTCACTTGGCCAGAACATCTAGGTAGCTAATGGCAGTGACCCTCAGCCCACCTGATACATTGTGCTGATGCTCTTAGGGAGCCATGTGATTTAGCAGCATGTAGTGTTTGGGAAAGAAACTTCTTAGTTCCGATTTCGTGAATATGGATAACACTCTCTTGGTTGTGCATCACCCGACTTCTCCGGGTAGTGGCTTCCTCCTCAGAAGAGTGCAGCGGGTAAAAGTGCAGGGATCTTCACTGCCTTCCATGAAGATCAAATGATGCCTCAGTCCAGAGGCTCCTGTTCTGGACACATTAGTTACTTCAGGACTAAGTAGAAATCCATCTTGACTTTACAGTCCAGGGCATTTGCTTTCAATGATAAAATATGCTTTAGTTTTTAATTCTCCTGCTGTTATAATATCCAGTCATTATAATCTTTCAGAAAGAAATTTTCTTGTATAGACTTTAATGTTGTCTCTCAAATTGCCAGATGGTTCCATAAACAATTTAAGAAATTTATGAAATTAATCCCTTCTAAACTTCACATGTAATTTTGTTTCAGTGGCATCAAACCACAGCTTTCATTTGAATTCTGAGAAAATTAAAGAATGATTTTCCTCAAAAACTCTAAAATACTGTTTAGCTTGCCTCATCTGGGCAGTGCCTGATACTACCACACAGGGATAAACAAGGAAGCCTCAAGCACAGCTTTGCAAAAGCTTCAAATAATTTCATTTCTGTTCATAATCTTCATAGAACTGCCATGTCAAAATGGAGGAGAGATGGGTGAAAATGGCAAGATAGTTTGTATTTTTATGGACACACTTCTCTGTTTCTTCATTCTTAATTTGTTTTCATTAGTACTCATCAGATGAGAACTAGGAAGGAGTGAGAAAGCTTATGAAACTTTCCCACTGCCATCCTACCATGGCTCCACATAGAAGTTATTTGAATTTCTGTTTGGTCCAGGAGTTTATAGGCCTGCATTACAGAGACCCAAGAGATAGACTCAGATCTGAGGGAGACCTGGAGCCCCATGCTGTTCTGAGTCACACAGATCTTCAAAGAGAAAAAGATTTTTCAACCTAAATAAGTTTTAAAATTTTCCCAGAGGGGCTCATTCCTACTCTTGTATTTTAAATAAATGGGTCACAGCTGCCATCAGTTATTTTGCTTGTTGAGGAGAAATAGTGTCGGCTCAGAAATAAGAAACTTAATCTAGTCAAGGAGCCATCCTTAGTTCAAGAATAAAATATATATAATTCACAGCATTTTTCTGATAATTAAATTTGGCAACTGTGATACCAATGTAAATTGCTAGCTAAGCTTTTGAGCGTCCTGGGATCTTTAATGGAGAATATAAAGCTGGGTAGAAATGAACTGCAGTTATAAACAAGTTTTGAATGATGTAAGTTCATACATAAACCAGATCAGTCACTGGGGACTGGAGTGGGTCGAACATGGAGTAGAAGTGTAATGGCTTGCATTGGTGTGAGGCACAGCTGTAGCTCAGCACTGGCGTTACCTCCCTTCCCTGAAGGCTGTTCATTCCCTGAGCCAGCTCTTGCAGTCTCCTTATTCATGCCTATCCCCTGATGCCTTTGATCTGAACAAGTCTACCTCCAGCTTAAAGATGAAGCCACCTGAGTTGGCCTTCATCACATGCCCTTCTATCCCGTTCCTTTCCACTTCTCCACCTGTCATCTGAGGTGATTACACAGTATGCTCCTTGGCCTTATCTTCTTTCCACTATGGGGTATTTCTTTCTATCAGCCTCTTAATTTTCACCTATTATTTTTCCATTTTATTGGTAATTTCAAGATTTGTTTATGTTTTTTTATTTTGTATTTTTATTTATTTATTTATTTTTTTACAAATAAATAACAGTACTTACCTTTCCATTCAAGCTCTGCTCACTGCACTGCATGGCCTTACCTTGCGCTCCCTGATGGAGTGGCACTCATGTTCTAGTCATTCTGGCTCCCCATCGCCTCTTTTTATTTTTTTACATTTTTTGAAAAAATTTATTATTATGATGATATCATTTATTTATTTATTTATTTGAGAGCGACAGACACAGAGAGAAAGACAGATAGAGGGAGAGAGACAGAATGGGCGCGCCAGGGCTTCCAGCCTCTGCAAACGAACTCCAGACGCATGCGCCCCCTTGTGCATCTGGCTAACGTGGGACCTGGGGAACCGAGCCTCGAACCGGGGTCCTTAGGCTTCACAGGCAAGCGCTTAACCGCTAAGCCATCTCTCCAGCCCCCCATCACCTCTTTTTGACTCGCCATGTCCTCACACTGTGCCTTCTGGACCACAGACTCTTCTCTCATCGGTCACAGATGACATCTGAGGCACAACTTTCTCATTTGTTGGTCTCTGTTCTTCTCTGACTTATTTTCCTTGAAAACTTTTTCCTTTTGAAAACTACTTCCCTCATGTTTTTTGTGTTTTTTTTTTTCTGTGACTTTATACATGATTTCTCTATACTGGTTCCTCTTTTCTTCATATCTCTTTGAAATACGTAGGTTTTGATGGAAAAATTTTTGGGGGGTTATTACAATAGAAGTTTATATCTTGTTCATCCCTAAGCATGTCACAGATTCATGGGCATTTCTTTTCCATTGTGGTAACTCCTCATGGGCACAGGCTGATAAGGGCTCTCTTCAACTCAAACAGCCAAAACTCCAAAGAAGGAGAAGATACTATGGCAACATTTCAAAATAGATCTTCAAGTTTACACTCAGGAGGAGATCACATCGCTTCTGTGCATATCTCACTGGTCAAAGGAAGTCACAGTTCTAAGGGACAGCAAGTGCAATCCTATGATCTGTATTAAGGAAAAACATTCAGTCAGTGGCTGTAATAATGTTTATATAAATTGAGATAAATGTTCACTTCTACTTCCGCGGATTTCTTTTCAGTTTTCTAGATTTCTTTTCCCTCTTTGCCATCCCATCCTCATCCTCATCTCATTTGTTGCCCTTATGAAGAAGCCTTGGCAGTCTAGTTTACTGTTCTTTTCAACTAAATGGTTGCAGATCTAATTTTCAGTAATTTTTATTAGTTTTATGAGACTTATACTAGTGATTGTGACTTAAAAGTTTTGTACTTAATGTGTGAGTAGTAATATCAACTCTTACCTTCAAGCTACTTAGAGTATAAATTATCTCTTTAACATATGTTCTTCATATTAAACTTGAAGTTTGTTGAAAGTCTATGTAGTGATTTTCATGTAAAATGTCCCCCATAGTGTCATCAGTATGTGATGAAGCCTCATAATTCCAAGGCTCCTGGAGCCTTTGGGAGGTGGAGCCTTGCCAGGGGAGTATGTCACTGTAGGTGGGTTTTGGGATTTTAAAATCCAGCCCTGCTTGCCAATGCTACCCAAGTTACTCCCTCTCCTTCCTGACTTCTGATGAAGAGATGTGACACCCAGCTGAGAATGGGTGCATCAGGGCCTCTAGCTACTGCAAGCAAACTCTAGATGCATGCGTGTATTGAGCATCTGGCTTTATGTGGGTACTGGGGAATTGAACCTGGGTCATTAGGCTTTGCAGGCAAGTGCCTTAATCGCTGAGCCATCTCTCCAGCCCCACCTATGAATATTTTATTGTGAAAAATAACTTACCACAACTAAAGAATGAACCAAATTCCTCCAGTTTGTGAAGAAAATTCTTAGGTTTAAGTAACACAACTTTTTCTAAACTTGGCAGTAACTTCTTATACTGTGGTTCTCCATAAAATCATTATGCTGTGGTAGGAGGTAAAATTTAAGAAATACTGATTATTTAGCAAACTTGGATAAGTGATATTGATCAATATTTAATGGCTAGTCAGAGCTTATTACTCAGATATTTTTATTGAGTTACTTAGTATTTATAGCATGTCTTTTCACATGTATTTCTATTTCACCTCAAACCTGATTCCCCTGTATCTTATCTTAAATTCAGTAGTATTTTTAGTCAGTATAACACTTCTTGTTTTGACATGCAAACCAGGATGAATTTCTCTTAAAAATATGAACAGAATGATTCAGACTGAAGAGAAATTGAACTTTATTATTTTTCCCTTGAACTAACTTCTACCACCAATATGCGTTAGCAATTGGCTGGCTCCCTGTTCAGCCAATTCTTTTCTAGATAAACATGAATTTTTTTATGAGATTACTAACATTCTCAATTACAAAAATAGGTTTATACCTTTGTATGTTATTTTTGTAAATTCAGTTTATTTAGCTTTATTGGTGAACAGTTTACCATTCCAAAGTTCAGTTTTCTGTTTTTTCTTTCTCTGTTTTTTTTTTGTTGTTGTTGTTTGTGTATGAACAACTGCATGGTTTAATTGCCTCTTCCCCTTCCCACTTAGAATAAGATTAAAGTGGGATGGAGAGATGGATTAGCAGTTAAGTTGTTTGCTTATGAAGTCTAAGAACTCATGTTCGAATCTCCAGTTCCCATGTAAGCCAGACACAGAGTGATATAAGAGCACAATGTCACACATTCACACAAGGAGGTGCATGTGTCTGGAATTTGTTCGCAGGACTGAAAGTCCTGGCACACCCATTCTCTCTCTGTCTGTCAAAATAAATTTTAAAAAATTTAAAAAAAGATTAAAGCAAAACAGGACTGACTTAAGTGTGAATGGTTGGCCTGTGTTCATTAATAGGCAGCTCTGAAAGTGGACCACCTCAGTCTTTTGCTTATTTCCACAAAAATACACCTGACATTCTTCTGTACTATTGGGAATTGTCACAGGTGGTTCTTGTGCAAGCCAAACAATTGGTTGTCAGAAATTGTTGTAAAATGTTTCTTTTTCTAAATAGTTGAAGTTGTCAGATTGCAGAATCAATTTCTGGACAATTGGTTACTAAATCAGAAGAAGGAATCAAAATTCTATCTCTGTTCATTCTATCATAGCTATACAAACAATACATTAAAAAATACTTTTCTCCTCTATTTTGCTTTTCTCCATCCTTCTTTCTCCCTTTCTCTTTTGTGATTCAGCAGGTATTTGACTGGTCACATGGAAATAAGAGATATTGCTTAGTACATTGTGCACAGAAAGCCATCTTTCCTTTGTAGGAAAATGGGAAATAAATCACTATGTGTCACTTAGAGTTAGACTCAAACAACACTGTCAATATCACTCTGTGTGTTTCAACTCTATCAATTATTGATGCTGTTCTTGGTAGATAGTATGTAACTGTAAGGTGGTATGAAGAGGAAGTGATATGTACATAACATTTTATTTCTTTAGCCTATAGAAGACTTAAAAATGGTGGCCTGGTAAGTTACACTGAACATAATTGGTAGGGCTGAAGAAATGGCTTAGCATTTAAAGGCATTTTCTTGCAAAGCCAAAGGATCCCAGTTCGACTCTCCAGGACCCATGTAAACCAGATGCACAGGGAGTGCATGCATCTGGAGTTTGTCTGCGGTGGCTAGAGGCCTTTGTGTGCCCATTCTCTCCTTCCCTCTCTCTCTCTCTTTTTCTGCCTCTTTCTCTCTCTCAAATACATAAATAAAAAATATATTAAAAAATAATTGAGCTGGGCTTGGTGGTGCATGCCTTTATTCCCTGCACTCAGGAGGCAGAGGTAGGAGGATTGCCATGAGTTCGAGGCCACACTGAGACTCCATAGTGAATTCCAGGTCAGCCTGGGCTAGAGGGAGAACCTACCTCGAAAAACCAAAACAAAAGGTAAATGAAATAAAAACTGCCTTATAAATCACTATTGTAAGGTTGTATTCACAAAATATAGTGTGTTTTTAGTATTAAATTTGTGATTCAAGTGTATTTTGCATCTGGGCTTATAATTTGTTAGACACCAACATTTCCTAATAACATATGCATTCTTTTTTTTTAAGTTTAATTTATTAGTTTTCTTTTCAGTAAATACAGGCAGTTTGGTACCATTGTTCAGGCTCATCTGTGATCTACCCCCTCCCATTGGACCCTCCTTGTTGATGAAAATGGGTCGTGCATTGTGGAGTTAGCCCCCAGTTATTGGTATGATAAATGTCTCTGCAAATCATGACCCAACATGTGACTCTGACATTCTTTCTGCCCCCTCTTCCGCAAAATTTCCCTGAGCTATGTTGGGTTCATTTTTGGTCTGCTTCAGTGCTGAGGTGTTGGGGGCCTCTGAGGCTTTGGCTCTCTGATTTGGTAGGAGTTGATTTTTCTCTGCATTGTTCTCCTTCCCCTTTGTGCTGGTATCCGGTTCACAGGAAAACATCACCCTTGCTTGTTTTGCCAGTTGTCCTTAGTTTCAGTTGGGCCCCTTTTGAGGTATGTTGGGGCAGCTCTCTTAGGATCTGCATCTATCTGGAAAAGAGAAGCAAATTCTCCAATGGAGAGTAAGTTAGCACCCGGAAAATTGAGATAACACTTACTTTTTTGATAGACAGTTTGATAGGTGTAGGCCCTCTTATACCCCGTGATTGATGGTAGCTTGATATTGTAGAGTGGGCTTGTGTTTGGGTATGGTTCTGACTTGTTTCCCAGCTCCAGCTATGGGTCTAGTACCACTGAGTGGATCAGTTAGCTAAATCAAGAGCAGTTGGTTCCTCACCATGGCTGTGTACCACTATTGCACTTGTGTGGGCATCACATCAGGTTATTTGTTGCTAATTAGGTTAAACAATGTGTTGCTTGGACAGATCTTGGTCATTTCCCCCAGTCGCCTATGTAGCACCTTCTGGCACTAGACACGCTGACTGTCATTCTTAAGGAAAGAAAAGAACTGGCTCTAGCCAGCTATCTCTAGCCCTCCTGGAACTGGCATCGTTCAAGTGATAAAGGCTTCCCATATGTTTAGTTTTGCAAGTGAGTCTTGGTCTCCATTACTGCCCATACTCTGTATGCTTCTTAAGAAATAATTGTCTTTTCAACCACATTCAAATAAACATTGTTGGTACTCAGTACAACCTGATTCTGATTATGTAGCATGCAAAATCCAAGGAATCAAATCACCAGCAATTTGCTTCCCCAAGTTGCTTTCTTAAATCAGCTTTTAAATAGATTTATGTTGCCTGTGGATATAAAGCAGCAGAGTAAAACTAAACCTTCCTGATTTCCAAATCAGCATTTAAAGAGCTATAATTCATATTTAATGAAGAAAAACAGCTAAATAAGCATCCACAAGAATTTAAATAGAGACTTTATGCTCATAAAGTTTTTATCCCCTGCTAAAAGCCCCTTTACCATATATTTTTATTATACTTTGATGCAAAATGCTAAAAGGAAGTTGGATATTGTTAAATTGCTATTAAATTATAAGAGAACAAATATTAGGAATAAATTTCAGCTCAGTTAACTATGACAAGATTGGCAATTTTCCTGATTTGTGTTCAACATTTCATTTTCAAACTGAAAAAGAAAAGTTTTATTGCCAATTGAACATAAAACAATATTGAGGCCAGATGTCTGTGACCTTTGGTGTACGAATGAAGTACTTTATAGATCAAGGCTAGACATCCTGTTTATAAATGGCTACATTGTAGGGAGGGGGGAAGAGACTTTGTTTTACCTGGGAAATTGAGTTTGATCATTTCTCCTGGAATAAAGATGAGCTGTTAAGATTTTCTTGCCTGAAGGGAAAGTCCTGTAAAGTTGATAGTTAAATGCATGTGTGGCTGAGGTTTCACCGCTGCTAAGGCGTACACATCTTGAATCTCCATCATCATCATCATAAAAAAATAAACAACAACAAACAAACAACAATAACAACAACAAAAAACCCCTTTCAGTGTAAAGCCAAGGGTAGCACTAATCAAAATGATTCCTTAAGACAGTTGCTGACTTTTTTTTTTTTTTTTTATCTTTGGCTCTAGGAATCAGTTTTACTTCATATTATTTTCTATCCCTGACCATGTTAAGAAGGCGTGGTGAGTTAATTAAGGTTTCTACTTTAAATAAGCACTGAGATCTTAACATTTATATTGGTTTCCATTTCTGACTATGTGCACAGAAGCACCATCTCTCCTTCCAGGCATGTGTAATGTCTCTCACATTCTTTCCATTATCCTAGACAAAGAAAATGGTGCCATTAACCTCAAATTCACTCAGTTCTAGCAGCTTCGAGCTTGAAAGCAGTCCTAACATATACAATATGAAGCGCCCTTGTTAAACTTTAGCTCTTATCTCCAACTGTTTGTCAACTCCTTACATGAAGAAATTTGTGAATCTAATTACTTTGAACATAAGAGCTAGAATTTACATATATGTCCATACTTCTGTCTTTTGATATTTATTTCCTTTCCCAGGTAACATATCAGTGCTCATAGTGAAAATTTTATTTCTTTTTTTTGTTTGTTTGTTTATCTGAAAATAATTTTGATCACTGCCGAAGGATTAGATAGTCCTGAAGGTGTACTTAGGAGTAAAATTTAGACTGCCCACTGACTCAGTCTCAGGTAGAAGAAAGATAACTGTGAACTTCTTCTGGGTTGAATGGGGTGTTCTATTGATCTTTGGAATGAAATGTAAGAGGAAGCAATGGGCTGCTGATTTTAATGAAGCGCAGCAAATGCAACAAATTGACCAGTGCTTTGGGGTACTGTAAAAATCTACCCAGAGCATGGTTTTAATGGAGGAAATGGCACAAGAAAATTAAACACAGGACCTCCCCATGCTCATCCATTAAGGCCATGACACCCTAATCATTGCCTCAGGAGCACAGGGCCTAATGGACAAGTTGAATGCTACAGTGTAGTCTGGTATTCAGGCCTGAGGTTGTTTGTGTAGAAAGAGTCACCCTGCACCTGGTGGACATCTGCATTTTTTTTTTTTTTTTTTAAACCTGGTGTTGGTTCAGTGAAGAAGAATGAATCCTGTGAATGTCAGAATCCGTGCCACTGTTTTAAACAAACAGCATGTTGTTTGTGGGGGCTTCTTATCACTGAGGAGGTGTGAACCATTAGCTTGGGGTGAACCTTTCATATCAATGGAAAGAGTATAGTTCTAATAACCCAGCACATGCACATAGTAATTTGGCCTACCATGTCCAGAAATGTTTTTAATTTTTAAATTTTTTATTACAAAGAGAGAGAGAGAGAGAGAGAGGGAGGGAGGGAGGAGAGAATGGGCACTCCAGGGCCTTCAGCCTGCTGCGAATGAACTCCACATGTGTGCTCCCTTGTGTGCATGTGTGACATTGTGTGGCACTGTGTCTGGCTGCATGGGACCTGGACATTTGAACATGAGTTCTTAGGCTTTGCAGGCAAGCACCTTAAGTACTAAGCCATCTCTCTAGCACCTCTAGAGAAAATATTTTAAAAATTTCAAAGTCAGTATAAAAGTAAACACATAGTGGATATGTATATGGAATACTGCAATTCCTAGAATGCAATATGCTTTGAATAGGATCATGGCAATTGTGCATGTTCATTATATTATTTATTTTTTATAATTTTATTTATTTACTTGCAAGAAGAGACAGGTAGAAGAGAGACAGAGAAAATGGGTGAGCAGGGCCCCCAGTTGCTATGAACAAATTCCATATACACGCACCACCCTGTGCGTCTGGCTCTGTGTGAGTGTTAGGGAATTGAACTTGGGTCATTAAGCTTTGCTGGAAAGCACCTTAACCACTGAGCAATCTATCCAGCAACTTTATATAAGTTTAATTTATATAAAAGTTTTATGTCAAAAATAACTGGTATATATATTTATGCATAATATGGAAAATTTCTGAATTTTCAATTTTACATATTTTAATATTTTTATTTGTTTGCAAGCACACACACAGAGAGAGAAACAGAAAAACTGCAAATTCACCACTGTGTGCATCTGGCTTTACATGGGTACTGGTGAATTGAAGCCAGGTCGTTAGCCGTTATAGCCAAAACCTTAACCTCTGAGCCATCTCTCTAGCCTAATTTTACATGTTTTAAATTTACTTCTGTACTAATAATTTATTTGCTTTATAGCACTTTACATGGTTGTAACATTATTCATTTAATCAATTAATTATAGGCATTTATATTGTTTGCAAATGAGTACCATAGTGAGTAACATAGTGTAAATAACCCTTTAGAAATGATCACATATAATATCTACACTTTCCTTAGAATAATTTTAGAGAGTGGAAGAATTATAACAACTGAGTTGCTCATTATGATGCATCAGTTTTTAATTTTCATTTATTATTTATTGCAAGAAGAAGGAGGGGGAGAAGAGAGAGAGAGAGAGAGAGAGAGAGAGAGAGAGAGAGAGGAGCACATGCCAGGGCCAATTGTCAATTGTCAGTACAAATGAACTCCAAATGCATGTTACACTTTGTACATCTGGCTTCTTGTAGGCACTGGGGACTCAAACCTGGGCTGTCAGGCTGTGGTGGCTTGATTCAGGTGTCCCCAATGAACTTGGGTGTTCTGAATTCTAGTCTCCTCAACTCATGGCAAGTAGAAAGAAATGCCTCCTGGAGGGAGTGTATTATTGGGGGTGGGCTTATGGGTATTATAAACAGGGTCCCCTTGCCAATGTTTGGCACACTCTCCTGTTCCTATTGTCCACCTGATGTTGGCCAGGGCGTGATGTCCACCCTCTGCTCATGCCATTGTTTTCCCTGCCAATATGGAGCTTCCCCTTGAGTTTGTAAGCCAAAAGAAACCTTCGCCCCCTCCACAAGCTGCTGTTGGTTGGGTGATTTCTACCAGCAATGCGAACCTGACTGCAACATGGGCTTTGCAAGAAAGTGCCTTTAAACACTGAGCCATCTCTCCAGCCCCATTATGATGGTTCTTAAATGTTGTCAAGTTGCATTCAAGAAAGGTCACCCCAGTTTTTATTCACACAAACAGATTGTGAGACTTGTTTACTCATTCCATACTCAAAACGAAGAATTCTTGCTTTCAAAAATGTTCTTTACCAATTTTTTGGACAAGAAACAGCAGCTTTTCTTAAAGTGTGCCTTTTAATTATGCTGTAAAGCTTCCAATGATTATCAGCCATTTACACATCCTACTTAGTGTGCTCTCTGGTTCTGTCAGATGCCCATGCCTTTCTTTATAAGACCTCTTCATATATTACTAATGGCAACACTAGTTACATTCTATGTGGTTAAACCTCCCCATGCTGTTTGTAGCTCTGGAAGAGGCATTTTCTAGCAGATTTGTGTTTTCATATTTTACTCCTGCCAGTCTCAAGATTGGTTGGAGCACTGACTGAGACTTCGGAAAAGCAAATCAGGGAATGAGATGCTCCGTGACAGCGGCGAATGAAGTCAGTTTATCAGAGAGCACAG
This sequence comes from Jaculus jaculus, assembly GCF_020740685.1. Lineage (NCBI taxonomy): Eukaryota > Metazoa > Chordata > Mammalia > Rodentia > Dipodidae > Jaculus > Jaculus jaculus. The sequence goes on from NC_059115.1 coordinate 60,029,975, forward strand.
CTCACGTGTGCATTGTGAACTTATCTGTGCAGGCAATGGATCTGTGTGCTCTTGGAGAGCTAGTCGGCATCTTTCCCCACTGACAATGGTTTGTGCTCAAACAGATTAACAACTAGTGGTAGGGCCTGGTTAGGGGACAACAGCCATTCTTTGTGATTAGGACAGTGATTCCAAAGGCCCATTCCATTAATGGTCAAGGTCATTAAACTCCCTAGTGTCGTTATAATTTACTAGTGACCTTTAAAAGCTGTTGGACTTTCAAATGTAAATTTTTTTAGGGAGATTTATTTGAAACCACCTTGGGATGAGCATGTGGCCTGCCCATGCTCTTATTGCATGTCATACCCTAGAGTGACACCATTTAAAAAAAGAATAATGACTAAGATGACATTTTTGGCCACCAACATTGTCTGTCAGACTCAGGAGGTTTTGTCTTTTTTCTTTTTTTGCCCAGAGCTTTGCTATTTCTGCCTTAAAAAAACTACCCCCCCACCCCTGCCAAAAAACAAACTCTGTTTCCACGTAGGAGTCCTTACTACCTACTTTCACTGACTTTGCTATTATGCCAAGGACTGTTGAAGTATTTGGATGGTAGATGGAAGTTGCATGTTTTTTTTTCCCCCCATAGGAAAGGAGTTAATTTTAATCCAGAGGGCACACTTGGAATTAATACCACATCTGGAAGGCTCAAGGCTGATCTGACTTCACTGCTGGATTTTAGAAGCCCACCGTTTAACACAATGGCTGAAATGACAGGGTTCGTGTCTTGCCATTGTTTGACATATACAACCCAGGGATCCTTATATCACTCACGCTGAGAGCCTGCGTGGATAGTTGGGGGAAGGGCAGAAGAGCAGATAGATTGTGGTCTTTTTGTGGTACATCTTTCATCATTTTTGACTCTCTTCTCTCCTTGTTATGGTAGACTCCTCTTTTTTTTTTTTAAATTTTTATTTATTTATTTGAGAGCGACAGACACAGAGAGAAAGACAGAAAGACGGAGAGAGGATGGGCGCGCCAGGGCTTCCAGCCTCTGCAGACGAACTCCAGACGCGAGCGCCCCCTTGTGCATCTGGCTAACGTGGGACCTGGGGAACCGAGCCTCGAACCGGGGTCCTTAGGCTTCACAGGCAAGCGCTTAACCGCTAAGCCATCTCTCCAGCTCCTCTTTTTTTTTTTTTTTTTTTTTTGATCACAGCATGCAATCTTGAAATATCCTCAGTAGCTTCTGCAAGAACTGAACATGATAAACTTCAGGAAAAGGCTTAGGAAAAAAAGTTATAAAGGCACTTCATAAATTCTGTGTGCAGGAATGATTATTTCCACGGAAAGTGCAACATCTTGGCCTTGGTCCCAACTTCAGCAGAGATGGTTTCTAGAGACAGAGCAGATGAAGGCGGCACTGGCAATGGTGAAGATGGATACAAACCTCAGGATGGAAGAATATCTGCTAAAGTCATTAAGAAGGAGGAGAAGGAAACATTTTTTTTTTCTTGCAGGGGGTACAATGCAGTTGATTTTTGTGTGTGTGCTTAGACATCTGTATGGAACCTTAATCACTGCGTGGGGCTGGAAAGTGCAGTCTTTAATGTCGCCACATTCATCACGCCCTTTCTTCCTGCTGTTGAGTCAGCACGCTGCAAGTCACAGAACCGAGTGTGAGTCACGGCCCTGCCACTGCCTAGATGAGTGACCCTGGGACATCCACTTATTTCATCAGCTCCTCCATCTAAATGGGTACTTGCTGAGACATTATTTTCCAACTTGGGATATGGATACAGTGATGGCTGTTACGGTGATTTTAGGCATCTGTGGCATATTACTTAACATGTGTTTATTCTGATGCATATTTAAACAAACATAGTTGGTATATAAAGTGCAGAATTTGGCGGATGTTAATTCTGACAAAAGAGTAGTGAGCAATGAAAAAATATTTGAATAATAATAATACTGATGAATTGTAGATGTTGCAAAAAATAATGAAGGAAGGACATTTAGGTTGCTGGGTCAGATTGTCTGTTGTATTGCATTGAGCTTTAATACTTAAAAACCTATAAGTTTTGCTTCCTGATGAACTGGATACCAGCACAAGGGGGAAGGAGACCAACACAGAGAAAAATCAACTCCTACCAAATCAGAGAGCCAGAGCCTCAGAGGCCCCCAACACCTCATCACTGAAGCAGACCAAAAATGAACCCAACATGGCTCAGGGAAATTTTGCGGAAGAGAGGCGGAAAGAATGTCAGAGCCACATGTTGGGTCAAGATATGCAGAGACATTTATCGTACCAATAACTGTGGGCTAACTCCAAAATGCACGACCCATTTACATCAACAAGAAGGGGCCAATGGGGAGGGGTAGGTCATGGATGAGCCTAATAATGGTACCAAACTGCCTGTATTTGCTGAATACAAAACTAGTCAGATATTTTAGAGACTTTTGCCAGAAGAGAGGATTCTTCAGTCTTTCGGTGTAACACTTAGAGTAGAATTTCTATTGTGCGTGTGTTAACGTGTGTGAGCAAAGGCGGGCTCGTGCCATGGTGAGCGTGCGGCGGTCAGAAGGTGGCTGGGTGTTGGTCCTCACTTTCCCCTGCGGTTGAGGTAGACTCTCACATCCACTGCTGTTTGTCACAAGCCTTTGGGGATTGTCCTGTTTATACCTCCCACCTCTCAGGGATGTTTCCCTGTGCCTGGCATTATGTGGATTCTGGGGATCTGAACTCGGGTACTTAATCTTTGTGAGGCAAATGCTATTATCTCCTGAGTCATCTCCCTAGCCATTACAGTAAAATTTCAAAAAGCCATACTGGAGAGATAGCTTTAGCAGTTAAGGCACTTGCCTGCCAAGCCTAAGGACCCAGGTTCAACTCTCCAGATCTGGCATAAGCCAGATACACAAAGGTGAGGCAAGCCCAGGTCACACATGCTCACTAGGTGGCACAAGCATCTGGAGTTCGATTTCAGTGGCTGAGACCCTAGTGTGCCAATTCTCTCTCTCTCTCATTTCTCTGTCACTCTCTCTGTATATAAAAATAATTCAATAAGCCATCTGGACGGTTTCAAAAAATACCCTGAGCATTTGATGTTGTGTTATTATTTAGTGATGAGAAAGCAATGAGAAGCCACAGCCACAGGGTTGTAGGATGTTTGCAGTAACCAGATGTTTCATAGAACTCTCACCAAAAGTAACAAAAGTTACTGGTATTCAGTATATTTTCTGAGAAAATGAATTGTAACAGAATAATTTCTTGTTTGTTTTACTTTCTATTGGATCTAATTAGAAGCAATTAGTGCTGTGATTTCTAGAATCCCTATGCTCTTTTTGTGTTCTTCAAATGAGTCGTAGAAAAAGAAAATTAACGGGAAATGTAGGAAGTTACCCAAAATTATAGCAGCATTTGCATAACCGTCAGTTGGGATAGCGGTAAGAGGACGGAACATTAAAGCACACAGAGCTCAGCTACTGGTAAGAGGATGGTCACTTCACAGTTTTGCTCAAGAGTTACCTGCTAACTTGCTAAATATGACACATGATCAATCACACCTTCTGGCTTGAGGTAAGAATGTAAGTGTTTTGTTGTCAAGGAAGTCTCTTTCATAACTGGCATGGTTGGCTAAGCATCTTCATCTGTTTGAAGCCTGATCATGCTGTAAGATTTAGGGTCATGGTTAAAGGCCACATCTCACGCTGATCAGCTTTTATATCTGGGTTCTGCTAGCGTCGTCACGATCTGCTTCTCCAGGTGTACCACGGGAATAAGAGCATCTAATGTACAGACTTGATATGAAGAGCAAATGGGGCATCAGATGCCTCTTACATGCCACTTTTCATTTCTCTTGGCCCATCCTCCACTTGTTTCTATTCTAATATTTCCCCCTCCCCCCAACAAAACTAAATTTCCCTTCTGCCTTGATATTTTCTTTTCTCTGCTTTTGTTCCTAAAGTCATCGCCACTTGTCCTTTTTCTCTCAAGTGGAGCTCATGGACTGTGTTCTGTTTTCTGCCAGAGCATGCCTCCTACTTCCCATGTGTTTAATGTCCCTTCCTAGACCCCACTGTCCCTTAAATAAACCCCACAATTTGAGATTTCCCCCTAAATAGACTTAATTCATAATCCATATTTCTTGAGTTCATCTTCATTAATTCTTTATTAAAAGTAGGACAGAAACCAAAAGTTGGGGTTTATAAATTCTGGGAGACCCCTCCTGAACCCCCAAATCCTGCATCAACATGAAGAGTGGGGAATGGCTTACATCGTGAGCCCTGGGCCTGGAAGAAGCATGCCTGGATGATTTGAGCAAAGGAGCTCTGTGCAGGAGCACAAGGATGGATCAGTACTAAGGGCTGGCGCAGAATCTGCCAGAATTCCAACCTCCCCTCCACCCCTGCAACACTTCGTTTCCTCAAATGACCTTTTCCTCTCACTTGGAGTTCTGTTCCCTTTCATTTCCTGGGTGTCTCACTTATGGATGTAAAGGTGCCTTTCTTATCTTCATTTTCCATTGTACACTTTGAAAATTCATTAATTTAGTCACTTAAAAAAAATTAATGACTTTTGAGAGTGAAACTTAGGAAAAACAAGAAATAGTGTCATACTTGTAAGTTTTTTGTTGACACCTAGAACATTTTCATGGCAAAATTTTAATCACACTGAAAGATATAAAATGGAAATAAAATTCCTTCTTAACTTAATCCATTTCCCTAAGGATAATCCCTTAGCACCAGCTAACAGTTTGTGCATTTTATATCAGAGAAAATATGCATATCAATATCCTTAGAGTATATGATTCTCTTTTATTATTTTATTTATTTATTTCAGAGACAGAGAGGGGGACAGAAAGAAAGAGAGAGAGAGGGCTGGAGAGATGGCTTAGTGGTTAAGCGCTTGCCTGTGAAGCCTAAGGACCCCGGTTTGAGGCTCGGTTCCCCAGGTCCCACGTTAGCCAGATGCACAAGGGGGCGCACGCGTCTGGAGTTCGTTTGCAGAGGCTGGAGGCCCTGGCGTGCCCATTCTCTCTCTCTCCCTCTATCTGTCTTTCTCTTTGTGTCTGTCGCTCTCAAATAAATAAATAAAAAATTTTAAAAAAAAATCAAGCGAGAAAGAAAAATGGGCATGCCAGGACATCTAGCCACTGCAAATGAATTCCAGAAGCATGCTTCACCTTGTGCATCTGGCATATGTGGGTACTGGGGTATTGAACGTGAGTCCTTAGGCTTCACGGTGTGGTGGTTTGACTCAGGTGTCCCCCATAAACTCAGGTGTTCTGAATGCTAGGTTTTCAGGTGATGGAGACTTGGGAATTAATGCCTCCTGGAGGGAGTGTATTGTTGGGGGCAGGCTTATGCGTGTTATAGCCAGTTTCCCCATGCCAGTGTTTGGTACATTCTCCTGTTGCTATAGTCCACCTTATGTTGGCCAGGGAGTGATGTCCACCCTCTGCTCATGCCATCGTTTTCCCGTGCCATTGTGTAGCTTCCCCTCAAGCCTGTAAACCAAAATAAACCTGTTTTTCCCACAAGCTGCTCTTGGTTGGGTGATTTCTACCAGCAATGTGAACCTGATTCCAACAGTAAAGTGGTACGAAGGATTGGAGTGGGAATGCTGCCAGGCACCTGACTGTGTGGCTTTGGCCTTTTGGAGCTGACTTTCAAGAGGAATGTGGAAGGATTTGAAACCTTGGCCTAAGAGGCACCTTGCAGTGCTGTAAGTACAGCTTGATTGACTATTCTGGTCAGAGCTGCAAGACTTAAACTATGGACTGTGAGGTTTGGCTTATGAGGGTGAGAAAGAGCTTTGCTGGGACTAGGCTAGCAGTTTGTGTGAGAGGCTTGCTGTTATGCCCGTGTCCTGAGAAGTTGTGCAGGGTTGCTTTGCGTAGAAATGAACTGGTGTGAGCAGTGGGAGATGGCACAGAAAGAAAAATCTTTGGGTAAACTGTTGCCTGTTCAGCTGTAACTGAGAGATTACAACCTTTGAGACTGGGCTAGCTGACCTGTGCTGGGGCAACAGGAAGAATATAAACTCTTTTGAAGGGGCCTGAGTTCTCAAAGAGTGTCCTGTTCTTCAAAGTCCACTTTATTCCCCCCCGGATTAACAAATTAATACCCTACCTGGTATTGTGGAGTATAAGAAATGGAGGAAAGAGAGGGTTATTGAGTTTGCAACGCAGTCTTGTGTTTTGGAAATGGCCATGGGGCAGTGTGAAGCGGGTTTGCTGGTTGCCTGCATGGAGATCCCCTAGGGCCATGAGGATGAACCGTGGACTGTAGTGGAGACCCAGTGGAGATGCCGGGACCAGGAGATGGCTGCTAAGGAGCTGCCGGCCCCGATGAAGTTTCCCAGGACTGTGAGTAGCCTAGCTGGAGGAGCGGAATTGGAATGCCAGAGACTTGTTGCTGGTTAGGATTATCAGACTTGGAGTTTTGTCAATGGCTAGAGTTGTTGTGTTACAGAGTTTGATGCTTGCCCTGCCTGTTTTAAATTTCGTATTGGCTGAATGTTTCTTTCCTATGCCCAATGCCATCTTTTGCAGTGTGAATGTTTATTCTGTGCTGTTACGGGATTGTTTTTTTTGGGGGGGAGGATTTCTTGGTATTATGTCTCAACTGAAAAGACCTTGGACTATGGGGATTTATGAACATCATTGGAATTGATAAAACTATGGGGACTTTTAAAGTTGGACTGAATACATTGCTTTTTATATCATGTATGGCTATCAGTTTATGGGGGCCAGGGTGTGGAATGTGGTGGTTTGATTCAGATGTCCCCCATAAACTTAGGTGCTCTGATTGCTAGGTTCCCAGCTGATGGAGATTTGGGAATTAATGCCTCCTGGAGGGAGTGTATTGTTGGGGGTGGGCTTATGGGTTATATCCAGTCTCCCCATGCCAGTGTTCTGCACACTCTCCTGTTGCTATGGTTCACCTTATGTTGGCCCATGGGTGATGTCCACCCTCTGCTCATGCCATCTATCATTTTCCCCTGCCATCGTCGAGCTTCCCCTCCAGCCTGTAAGCCAAAATAAACCTCTTTTTCCCACAAGCTGCTCTTGGTTGGGCGATTTCTGCCAGCAATGCAAACCTGACTGCAATAATAAGCAAGTGCCTTAACTGCTAAGCAATCTCTCCAGAACCAAGTGTATGATTCTTTCAAGAAAACAGTTATATCATACATTGTTCTGTACCTTGTTGATAATTATGATGTATCTATACGATATTATTATGTCAGTTTATTCATTTTATAAAAAACATAATGGGGCTGGGAGTATAGCTCCTCAAAAAGCATTTCTCCAGCATATATGAGGCTCTGGGTTCAGGTCCCATCACCACACAAAAAAAAGCTTTTGGTATGTGTCATTATTTATTTTTTCAATTCCTATAGATAGAAATTTAGATCATTTAATGCTATTAATAATTTTCTTTCTTAGTTAATTCTACAACGAATAGACTTATATAAACATATTAGTTTCTCATCCTTGAACCAAATGTTATTTAAATTTAAAATATGTGTAGGTGTTGACTAATTGCTTATCTTTTCAAATACCTTAGACCAGTCATATATTATGTTTGGTAAGGTGTCTAATTAAATTATTTCAAACTGTGTTTTACTTATTAGTTTAATCATATTTTGCATACTCTGTGTACAAGTAATTTGTCTTATGAGTTTGTTGTGGGATCCTTATTTTAAAGACTGTTTTCAAAGATGAACACGTTAGATTTTGGTGAAATACAGTTTATCATTTTTATTTTATGTTGTATGATTTTTATGTTCTATCACAAATATATTTCCTTCATGGTCACAAAGATATTTTCATGTTTTTTTCTAGACATTGTATAGCGTGGCTTCTCTTATACTTCTCTGTGCTGCTTCTGGTTTTCAGACAGGCCCAGTAGGAAGCAGGGAAGTTTCATTTCACTATTTTCTTGTCACTAAATAATAAAGTAAGGTCTTGAAGGGATCCCTGTGGCTCCTTAAGATTTTGCTATAAGTGGTATCCCTTAGGGATTTAAAAATCTTTATTTTTTTAGTATTTGATTTTTATTTATTTTTTTGAGACAGAGAGAGAGAGAGAGAGAGAGAGAGAGAGAGAGAGAGAGAGAGAGAGAGAGAGAGAATAGGTATGCCAGGGCCTCCAGCCACTGCAAATGAACTCCAGATGTGTGTACCCCTTGTGCATCTGGCTTACATGGGTCCTGGCAAGTTGAACTTTGGCTTTGCAGGTAAACACCTTAACTGCTAAGCCATCTCTCTGGCCCTAAAAATCTTTTTATATAAATATTATCATATTGTGTATGGTCTGAGATAAAAGTTGATTTTTACTTTTTCCTTCTCACATATTCAGCTTCATTCAAAGACTTCTTTGTAACTTTTGTCAAAGTCCATTGGCCATAGACAGATATGATAGCCTACTTCTGCTAGGCTTTATCCCATTCCAGTGATCGAAAACCTTATTTTCTTTTATTTTTAGTCAATCCCACAATTCTCTTGATTGCTGTAGTTTATACTAAATCTTGAAATTAGGTGTGATAAATCCAGCTTAGTGCCTTTTTTCTTTTAAATTGCCATAATTATTCCAGAACGTTTTGCATTCCAGGATAAATTCTCCAATCATTTCCCAATTTCAACACAAGCTGCTTAGGATTTGATGAGGAAAAGAGCGTGAAGAGGAGGAGGAAGAGGAGGAGGAGCTTATGTTGGGTTCTTTGTCTCTTTCCTAATGGGCTGCAGACTGAATTTTTTGTCAGAAATTTCCTTTATTTGAATGGAAATACCCCATCAGCTGAGTTTTCATATATCCTTATTTGGATGGGGGCACACAGCCCTGAAATTATAGACTAACCCTTGTTATTATACTCGAGAGTGGGCACACTTCTTCCAGAAGCAGAACCTGAGAAACGGAACTCACTTTTGGGATACCCAGGAGTGTGCAAGCTGCCTGTAGCAGCAGCCTGAGGAAACGTTAAAGTTTAGTTTAAGCCACTGGGAAACCGGCTCCTTCTGCTCTTGCTGCCGCTGCCTCTGCATACGGGTGCTCACTGGCATGTTTTTTTTGGACAGCCCCCAAACCAGCCATACTTGAACAAGTAGTACATTGTATAAACAAAGGGTAAGGAACTTTTGGCTTCGGAAAAACTTTAAACATTTGTTAAAGGAAGAGATTTAGGGATATGACTGACCCAGAACTCACATACGTTCTGATCACAAATGTAATCACATTATGCCCCTCTAATATGGCATAACCCTTATTCTCTCAAAAGCACAGATGGCAGCTGGTAGTTTTATACCATGGCCTGACCATAAATTAACTATGCGCAGTGCTTGTGGTTCATTAGTGTTTGCTAAAAAGCTAAGCATGTTTTATATGGACAGTTTTCCATAGGATATTGGGACATCAGTGCTGAGAGGGAAACTACAGATTCTAATGTTTTAAAGTTTGAACACATACCAAGTGCTCTAGTGGCTTATTTTATTTCATCCTGATGAGAAACCTATAAATTAGCCCTATTAGCACCATTTTATAGGTAATATTATTGAGTAAGAGATGCACATTAAAACTCATGCCCGAGGTCTAAACATGATCTTAGTTTAGACTACAATTTTCACCCCATACTCAGTATTCTAGCTGCCTTAGGAAACATTGAAAACACCGATTTTTTATTGATTAAAAGGAATGAGTTTGGAGGAATTGAGTTTCTTGTTCAATTTTGTGAAGTCAATTCATACCAGGTGTTGTAGTCAGCTCTACATTGGTGGGATAAACTTCCAAACCAGATGCAGTTTATAGGAGGAAGGGGTTTCTTTCAGCTTACAGATCCAATGGGAGAAGAAGCTGGTTCCCTTTCACAAGTCCAAGAGAAAGAAACCACACCACCAGCCAGCATCATAGGCAAGCACAAGCCTACAACAGCAGAACCCCCAGAGCTCACACTTCTCTGCATTTTCAGCTGCAATTCAGATCTGCCCCCAGTGACCTCTCCCCCCATCGTAGGAGTCAGCCTGCTAGGGACAGACTGCAAACTCACTGTTAATAGCACCTGAGTCTGTTGGGGACATTCAAACTACCATACCAGGCATAGGACAGAAATCTTTTTTTTTTTTTTTTCCAGCTCTTAGTCTCTTTTAATTTTACATTATCTAGTTTACATGGGTGATTTTGGAATGTGTAACATTGCAATATAAGCAGAACGGATCTTTTTGTGATATTGGATTTGAATTCATGCAAAGAGCTCAGGAGCAGTAAGTGCTCGGAGTAATGAGTAATTTCCACTGCTGATGGCAATCGGATGTTACAGACCTTCTCTCCTTGGCGCTGTCATCAGAGTGTCTCAGTTGCTGCCCTTTTATTTTTTCTTTTGTTTTTGAGGTAGTGTCTCACTGTAGCTCAGGCTGACCTGAAATTCACTATGGAGTCTCAGGGTGGCCTCGAACTCACGGTGATCCTCCTACCTCTGCCTCCCAAGTGCTGGGATTAAAGGTGTGCGCCACCACGCCTGGCTAGTTGCTACTCTTTAATGCAACACTGTGAGTTCTATTCTCTTGGTTAGCATTTCTGTGATATATATATATGTATTTTGTCATATATATATGTGTGTGTGTGTGTCACAGAAATGCTAATGACAAAATATATATATGACAATGTTTTCAAGCTAAAGGAAGAATAAAGAAACAATATTTAGAACCCGTGTTGATACAAAGGGAGCGTAGATAAATGTTTTAGGGAAGTTCTGAAATGTGTTATTTGGGACAAAGCCACTTATTACGTGTATGCCAAGTATAGGCTTATAGTAGGATAAAGGAAGTCATTATTTAAAGGTTATGTCTTCTGTAGTTGGAAGCAGATAAACTTGGAGTCACCTGCTGTAGAAAGTGTGCAGAGAAGGTAGGAGAAGTAAGGTACCTTGGGAAACTAGTGCGGGGCTCTCAGAAATTTCATACACAAAGCTCTGCTGTCAGAAGAAGCCAGACGTGACTCTTCCTACATACAGCAGCACCAAAGACAATTTTGTCTCTTGTGTCTTTTTATGTGTGGGAAAAGTATGTGTGAAGCACGTGTGTGTGTGTGTGTGTGTGTGTGTGTGTGTGTGTGGTATGCACATGGACGTTAGCTGTCTTCCCTGAGAAAGAGTCTCTCACTGCACCTGGAGCCTATCATCTGTATTGGTCAGGGTTCTCTAGAGGAACAGAAATGATAGAGTGAATTGGATTAAAAGGGAATTTATTGGAATAGCTCATGGAAATCCAAAAATAGTAGTTTTTTCAGGCCCAAGGGTCAAGGAACCCGGTAGCTGCTCAGTCCACGAGGCTGTCCCAATCCAACACTGAAGGCCTGGAGACTTCCTGGAGAGACACTGCTCTTCAGTCCACACTGGTCTTCAGTCCACACTGGAAGGCAGCAAGCAGCACCAGCAGCCAGGTGGGTGGAAGAGATTCTTTTTCCCCAGAGCTTCCTTAGATAAAGCCCCACTCCGCGAGGGGCCACCCACTCTGGGGGGAGGGCTCACCCTGGAGGAAAGACCTCCTCCTTCAGTTAATTCTTTCTGGAAGCAACCTCAGAGACCCACTCAAGAAGCATGTCTGTGGATTCCTAAAAAGATCAGGAAGAAAACAAAACTTAGTCATCACACCATCTTTTGGCCAAACTGACTGACAAAGGAGTCCTAACCATCCTCCTGTCCTCCCCTCCTTGCTGTTCCCCCTCTGCCTGAGTACTGGGGTTACAGCATGTTTGGCCACACTTGACATTTAATTTTTTTTTTTTTTTTAGAGAGAGAGAGCGAGAGAGAGAGGGAGAGAGGAAGGGAAAGAGAATTGGCATGTCAGAGCCTTAGCCACTACAATCCAACTCCAGATGCTTACATCACCTAGTGGGCATGTGCAACCTTGTGCTTACCTCATCATTGTGCATCTGGCTTACTGGGATCTGGAGAGAGATGGAATATGGGGTCTTAGGCTTCTCAGGCACCCTAACCACTAAGCAATCTCTCCAGCCCCCCCCCCTCCACATTTGACTTTTTACGTGGCTTCTGAGGAGCAAGCACACCCGCCCACAGAGCCGTTTCCCCAGCTCCTTGATCCACATGCTTCAGGAGTTTAAACTGAGATTTAGGGGAATGACTTTTGAATCGTAACCTTGAAGCCAACTACTTTCTTTCTTCTGGGAAATCATTTTAAACCTGTGTTCTCTCATTTAGTACTCTCTAGTCACATGTGAACACTTAAAAGGAATCAAAAGTCAGTTTCTCCGTTGGAATATCCGTAAGAGAGAATTAGTTGTAAGCAAACAATGAGCCCTGCGTGGGACAAGGCAGAGCAGCATTTTCATCACTGCTGAAGGTTGAAACTAGTAACACTGGTTAAAACCCTCCAGGCCTTGTTTTCCCTTTGTAAAGTAAGAGGGTGGACACTTAGGTTTCTTTTGGCCTACCATCCTAATCCTTGCATGATGAAGACTTCTTCTGGGGTTGTGTTATACTGTGATCATTGTAAAAATCCTGGTGAAAAGCTGGGCGTGGTGGCGTACCCCTTTAATCCCAGCACTCGGGATGCAGAGGTAGGAGGATCGCCATGAGTTCGAGGCCACCCTGAGACTACGTAGTGAATTCCAGGCCAGCCTGAGCTAGAGTGAGACCCTACCTTGAAAAACAAAACAAAACAAAACAAAACAAAACAAAACAAAACAAAACAAAACAAAACAGAACAACACAATACAAAAATAAAATCCTGGTAAAATGTGGAAACAAAACTTGAAACTATGTGGTGACTTGAGTGCTAAGGTCACTAAAGAGCCCTGCCTTCTGATGCTGCAGCAACTGCTTCTGTGGCTCTTCTCCCTCCTCCTGTTTTTCCACGGCTCTTATGTTCAAGGTAAAAACCACTCTTGAACCATAAAGGTGAGCCAATACAGTCTACAGGCAACAGGTTTCTGGCTCTTTACAAATGGGGCCTAATCTCTCACTCCTGCCATGGTAGTTATAACAAAGACAGATTGCCTTGTTTGTAGCAGCAAACAGCTCCTGAATGAATGGCTCAGGACAACATGCTCGTTTTCATCTCTGTAAATTGCAGCGAAACTTCTGTGTGCACTGATCCTCTTTGATCAAGCAACAGCTCGTTAGTGTGGCAAAGGAGAGAATGAAGCGTGAGGCTCAGCCCAGCATCGGCAGCTTCCTCCCCAGAGTGCCACATGTCACATCCTTGCCTTCCCTTGCCTTCCCGAGCTGAGTTCATGGCCACATACAACCTTCGGCGTTTTACGATGTTACAGTGTCCCTGGGAAGCAACACAGCAACTTTTGATGGATATTAGGAATGACCACCGCGATGTTCACAGGTATCGCCCCAATAAGGATTTGATATTTGTTTAAAGGTCATAACTCTGTGTAGTGAGGAATCATATTTAGATCTACATATGTTTGTGTACATCCTGACATACACCAGAGATACCCAGGAGCCAACTAGGGAAAGTCAAAAATGTTAAGAGAAGCAGGTGAAGTCGTCACAATGAGCTACCCATTCCTTGCCACTGTGCCCAGATTGTTGTGATACAGAAATGCTTGACCCTGTCTGCCAGAGCTCTCCCGGCATCTCTTTTCTTTTTATTTAGTTATTCGTCAGCAGAGAGCGAGATAGAGAGAGGAGAGACAGAGAGAATGGGCATTCCAGAGCCTCCAGCCACTGCAGACGAACTCCAGGTACATGCACCAGTTTGTGCATCTCGTTTTACATGGATACTGGGGAATAGAACCCAGGTCATTAGGCTTTGCAGGCAAGCGCCTTAACTGCAGAGGCATCTCTCCTGTCCCAATCTCTCTCTCTCTCTCTCTCTCTCTCTTTTTCCAAGAGGGGGATTTAATCTGAGGATTGTTATGTGAAGTTTCTTCATTTTTGAAATATTGGGTCACTGTTTAACAACTTACTGTGGATAAACATTCTTTAAATTTTGGAATGGAAAGCAGGTGAAACTCAGTGGGATTGGTGATGGGCGCTTGGAATGCTAATTTTAAAAATACGACAAGCAACCCATGAAACATTTAGTGAGAGACTTGTGTGCTGTTTTTTTTTTTTCCACTTGTAAAATAGATATATTTTGAAAAATCAATGACAAGGCCATGCATTTGACTATATATTTTTTTCCTTTAGCAGTTTTAGGGGCAACCTGGGCTAATTTCCTCCCTATTTTCTCACTCGTGAAAGTGTCAAGTGATGGAATGTGTGTCACAATTGTTCCTTGAGTTCTGTTAGGTACAGGGGAGTGACCTGTGGTTTAGGAGGGGTTTTGGGTTTCTTTTATATATATATATATATATATATTATTAGTTTTGTATTCAGCAAATACAGGCAGTTTGGTACCATTATTAGGCTCATCCGTGACCTACCCCCTCCCCATTGGCCCCTCCTTGTTGAGGTATATGGGTCATGCCTTGTGGAGTTAGCCCGCAGTTATTGGTACGATAAATGTCTCTGCATATGGTTTTGGGTTTCTTAGTAACAGAAGTTAGTCAGAGCTTCCCCAGGACGACACGGTCTCTAGAGTTCCCTATTTACAGAATAGTAGGGGGAAGCATACTACATCAAGATGATTGGAGACGCTGGTTGGTTTTAGATTTGGGTTTAAATGATATTGTGGTTGTTAACTGGCTGGTCTGGTCCCTGGAGCTTCTCTACCTCAGTGTCTTTCCATGAAAAATTAGGATGGGGCTGGAGAGATGGCTTAGCCATTAAGCCCTTGCCTGTGAAGCCTAAGGACCCCGGTTCGAGGCTTGGTTCCCCAGGTCCCGCGTTAGCCAGATGCACAAGGGGGCGCACGCGTCTGGAGTTCATTTGCAGTGGCTGGAAGCCCTGGCGCGCCCATTCTCTCTCTCTCTCTCTGCCTCTTTCTCTCTCTGTCGCACTCAAATAAATAAAAATAAACAACAACAACACAAAGAAAAATTAGGATGATGACGAATCGCATTGACTTCATAGAGCTCCTGGGCAGATTAAATGAGATGACACGTAGGGAGTGGCTGTTTGTACTTTCTGCACCGCCACGACACCTCCACTTCCTCCCTGACCCTCACTCTTCGACACAAAACTGCTGAAACGTCAACATACAGTCCCACAGCTTTCATTAAAGTTGTATGTAATGCGTGACTGAAGAGCCGGCTTTCTTTTTCATTCCCTCATGTCTGTGACATATTAGACAAATGTTGCTAGATGCCTCCAAAAATTCGGAATCCAGAAAGGGATGGTTTGTTTCTTGGACTTAACTTTAGCACAGTTTAGAACTGCATGTGCACAGAGCAGGGGACTGGCAGGGGGGGTGGGGGTGGATTTTCACTGTGTTATGAGCCTGGTAACAACATGGAATAACTGCCTGAAGCTGTCAGTAACCATAATATGATCCCAACTGGCAGAGTTATGACAAACAAATCGTTCCTAGGACCCTCTGCTGCCTGCTTAGGAAATCTAAAACATGCTGGAAATTAACAAAGTAAATATTTCTCAATTACTGAGCTATTTTTCTTGTGAAGAATTTAGAGTCCTCTGGGAACCAAGGCTAATTGGACTCTTTTCAACTTCAAAGTATACTCGCTTTGATTTAAAGCTTTAAAAGTCCTTTTAAGTTTAAGGTACTGTGGCATCATTTCTTGGGTGTTTACCTCTGTTATCACTGTAGGGATCGGAATTGATTATTGTACAATTAAGTACCCAGAAAATGACTAATGATGAATGATATTCTAGCTGTGATCCTCAGAGTTTATTTTCACTGGAACATAGTCACTGTGTATGTTAAATTATGCTTTGGTAAAGCCTCACCGATCTGTCTGATGCGGAAACCCCCCACTTTAATGAGGACTTGGATTCTGGTAGTTTTTAGTTGTGAACATTCTCCTTATCTTTTAAAACATTTGCCTTTTATTATACTCAGTTCGTCTTGGGAGAAAACTTACTTTACTTCTCAATGGCAAAATGGAGCAGATTTTTTTTTTTTTCTTCCTTTCAAGTGGATCTTGTCATTAAAGCTAGGCATAAATTCAAAAGGAGTGTATACTTGTCCAAGCAAATGGAGCTTTTGTTCTACTTTACGGGAGCTGCCTCACCAGCAACACAATTTATATGTGTGTATCTTTTAGGGAAGAACAATATATTCTTTTTGCAAAGAAAAATAACTTCCCTGCTTTTCTCCACTCAATTTTCAAATCATACATGCTCATTGTAAACATGTAGATATAGCACGTTGCTCTATCACATGGAAACAATACTGTGGGTTCCTTAAAATGTTGCTGTTATGTCTTCTTTGATACAAAGAACAGCATAAAATTACACTTCAAATAAGTTCAAATTGCTTATAGCTTTAAATGGGGGAAGATTTTTTTAAATTAGTTTTATACTCAGTGTATACAGTCAAGTTGGTACCATTGTTAGTCTCCTGCTGGTTCCCCAGCCTCTGCAGGGACCCTCCTTGTTGGGGAATATGGGCCGGCTGTGCATGGTGGGGTTAGTCCTCAGTTATGGGCAGTAGGCAATGTCTCTGTGTATCCTCACCCAACGTGTGGCTCTGACAAGAGGGCCTACACCTATTAAATTCTCTCTAAAAATAGGGGAATTTTTTCACGGAGACAATTAAAAAAAAAAACACCTTTTATTTTATCTATATTATAACAGGTTATACTTTTTTATCCCCTCACTCTGGCTCCTATTACCCTGGTGACCCTCCTCAGTGGGGTTATGGTATTCATGGTAGGGTCATGAAGGGCTCATTCGGACCCAATGGGGTAGTGCGGGATCATGCCTGAGAGGGTTCCTATCTACTCTGTGGTTCTTACAGCATTTCCACCCCCTCTTCTGCTATGTTCCCTGAGCCATGGCAGGCCTGTTGGCAGTCTGATTTAGTGTTGAGTTCTTTGTAGCCTTTGAATTTCTGCTTTGATAGGTTTGGATTAATTATCATGTCTGTCACCATCACCCTGGGGCTGGTTGTCAAGTTAGCAGTGAGAGCGTATTCATGACACTGCTTCCTCTGCAATTTCTTATGGGCCCTGACAGATATGGTAGAGATGGCACATCACATGCATGCAGTCATATATCTTCTTGTCTTATTGGTGGATCTAGGTTCCCCTCCATTTTCTTTGCCCTTTGTAAAACAAAATAGATTCACCAACCAAGCATGAGAGTAGTTTGGGTTACAGGGGGCACATCACTGAAGCCATTGTGAGAACATAGTGAAAGACCCCCAGAGGGAGACCTTCACTCAAGTCTTGAGATAGCACGCACCCAAAGACACATGGGAGACCAAACTTGCTGCAAAAGCATGAGGCTTTATTCGGGAAACCAGAGCTCTGGGGTCTACACGTATCTCATGTAGGAGACAGAGGAGTTGACCCTGAGCCCTATTGGGTGTTTCTTTTTATAGGGTTCTTAGCAAGGAAGGGAAAGGGGAGGGGGGTTCACAAGGGTATTTGCCAAGCTTGTACAGTTATGTCTACATATCTTATTTGTGCATAACCAGAGTTTAAGTCCTTGGTCAGGCTGTCTTGGGAAACTATTTTTTTTCTTCTTCCCGGGACATAAAGTTTAGGTTGACCCGACCAACCCATATCTTGGGCCACCCGCAGCCTATCTTTTAGCCTATTTTTGATTTACTCCTTTCTGAATATACAGTTCAGGCTGTCCCCTAGCTATAGCAACCAGCTGTTTCTTCACTGAGTTTACTTTAAAATTTTTCATCCTGCCTTTCAATAGCATCTTCTTGTTCCCAGTGGGTAAGGATACTGTTGGTGCTTTCTTTTTTCTTTCTTTCTTTTATTTATTCATTTTTTACATTGTATTATTATCAAGAACATATTTTATGTGGCTACATCATGTGTTGGTACCATCTTTTCCCTCCTCCCTGCCCGCATTCTGCAGGGGGCCCTTCTTGGCGGAGTTGCTGGTATTCTCCAGGGAGTTGTTTGTTACTCTGTGTGTTTGCTACCTTCAGTGGCTTTAATTCCTACAGTAAGTGTTTGGGAAGATTCACTTGGCTAGTACCAGGACTTGTTTCACTACAGCCACACACTGGGTCACATATTTGAATCCCTTATAGGTAGGAGACCCAGAAAAAGCCTGCAATTGAATTTGTAGTATTCAACTGTGTTTCATCACCCTGTGCTGGAAACATCTCTGTGTAATCTGCTCTGCAACCTCCCAATTTCCAAATGGCTCAAGCAAGGGATGGTCGGTCTTGCTTCGACAGTGAGAATCTGAGTCCCTGCTTTGTGTCTCCAGCTGCCTGTGCTCAGTGGAAGTGATCAAGACACCTTCAGAAGATGCGCTTTGCCAGAGTCTGAAGACTGTCACTTTATTCTGGTGACTTTGAAAAAACACGTAGAGAAAACTCTCTTTTAAGTTTCCTAAACTCTTACTTTATTTAGTTCCTCAATGCAATTAATTTCTGTAAAATGAACACATGGATGAATTAAGATGATCTTGTTCAAAGAAAAGGTCTACAAATCATGAGTCAAGATGCCCACCTGGAAAAACATAGCAAACTATTCCCAGGGGGATACTGGAGCAGAGGTCAAGCCACAGCAGGTTGGAGTGTTTTCAAAGAACAGAAAGTAGTCCACTTTGATCAGGGTAGAAAGACATGAAGGATTTGGTTCACTAACTAGCTGCACAATTTCTGTTTTAATTCTATATATTCTACTACCAGAATATTTAAAATGTGACACAAATAAAATACACATACACATAAAAATAGAGCCTATGGAGTCCAATTTTCTCATGGATCCACAATAATGGCAGTTTAAACAAAATTAAAATATGTCATCTTGTGGCAGTGAAAGAAAGGGAAATATTTAAAGATTGGCACTAGTAGGTGATTTTGTCATTGTGTAAACATCACAACCTGTGCTTTATTTTATTTTTTCTTTATTTGAGAAAGAGAGAAAGAAAGAGGCAGAGAAAGAAAGGGAGAGATAGAGAGAATGGATATACCAGGGACTCCAGCCACTGCAAAAGAACCCCAGACGCATGTGCCACCTTGTGCGTCTGGCTTCGTGGGTCCTGGGCAATCGAACCTGAATTCTTTGGCTTTGCAGGCAAGTGCCTTAACCACTAAGTGATCTCTCCATTCTCACAAAATGTACTTAAGCAAACCTGGGTGGAAGTTGCACAGCCTGGTAGACACCTGGGCTGTATTATATAGCTTCTTGTTCCCCTGGCCATGATGATCGAAACGATGTGAGAGTAAGTCAAGCATAGGAGATGATGCTATCAAAAACACTGTAAGCGGGCTGGAGAGCTGGCTCAGCGGTTAAGGTGCTGGCCTGCAAGCTTACTGTCCTGAGTTCCATTCCCCAGTGTCCACATAAATTCAGATGCACAAAGTAACACATACAGCTGGAGGCCCTGGCATACCCAATCTCTTTGTCTGTCTTTCTCTACTTGTAATCATATTAATTAATTGATTAATATTTTTAAGAAATTGTAAGCGTGAAATATATGAGGGCATTGCTTAATAGTGTGGCAGATTTTTTTTCTCCACGTGTGTGGTATGCATGCATATTTGTGTGTATGTTTATAGGCATGTTGGTGCATGTGTATATGCATGTGTGTGCATGTGTGTGTGTGTGTATGTGTATGTGTGTGTAGACCAGGCATTGATGTCAGGTATCTTCCTCTGCTGCTCCCATTTTATTCTTTCAGACAGGATCTCGTGGTGAACCTAGAACTCACTGATTCTGCTACACTAGCTAGTCAGTGAGCTCTAGGGATTCCTTGTATCTACTCCCCAGTGCTGGGGTCACAGGCATGTGTCACCATGCTGGGCATTTTACATGAGTACTGTAGTTCCAGACTCAGATCCTTGTGCTCTGTGGCAAGAACTTTACACACTGGGCTATCTCTCCAGTCCCTGACTGCTTGACAGTAGTTGGTTGCCTATGTACCTGGAATATGCTCTACAATAATGACAGAAGGTACAGAAATTGCATACACGGGTAGCATGGTTATCATTATCAGATAGTATGTGGCTGACCATGCTATGCTTTTATATGATTAAGAGGAATGTTTCTTGTGGGACCACTGTCATATATACAGTCCATAATTGAATAAAGCATCACTATATGGTCCCATACACTCTCTCTATATTTAAATATCTTAAAATACATGTAATATATATATTTAATATATATTCTGTCCAAAAACATAGTAAAAACAATTTGACATTTATTCACTAATGCTCAATATAGCTTAAAATTTCTTAAGAACTAATTCTAAGCAGTTGTCCAGTCTGACTTGGTTGTGGGTGAAGGAATTCTCTGTGCCCTTCATGTTCCTCCTGCAGTGAGACAGTAAAGCTCCTCAGCTTCCCTTTTCTCTCTGCTTTATCTCCTAAGTTTACATTTTTCTCAGAGACCATCTTGACCTCTGTGAGTCTTAAAGTGTTCCTTCCCCATTTCATTTCTGGGATAGCAAAAGGGGCACCTTGGATCTTATCCAGCTAAAAATGTCCTGCTTCTTAGAGAATCAGTAGGTACAATTAATTTTCCTTCTTTCAAAAATTGCTAGTTAAGAACAGTATATTGCAAGGGAAATTCCATGGCCTTTGTTATCAGTAGACCAGGGGTCAAGTCCCAGTTCCAATTCTTCCTTGTTGGGTTACATTGGCCAAATGAATTGTAACACTAATAACTGTAATCCTCTTCTGTTAAATAGGGGTGATCATTATGCTAACTTTACCATAAGGCATATGTATGTGTTTTCAATTGCAAAGAACCATATAAATGATGTAAATGTCGTCATGACTTTCCAAATTATACTAGCTCAGTTACCCTATAAAAGTTCATTAACCACCAATAACTGGTTTCTTCATCAGTTAAAGGGAGTTGGTACATCTGCTAACATCACAATGAGGAGTGTGTTGGTTTCTCATTGCAAAGAGCTACATGAACAGTAGTTAGGTGTGATTTTGTTTTTCTTTGAGATGTTTTGGAATCAATTCTTCCAGTTCATTGATAAAGAAAATTATTTTTGTATTTTCCTGCAAAGTTTTGTGCTTGCCTTTCTACATTCTTCTATAGAATTCTCTCTCAGTCCTGGAGAGTAGGTTCTTCTGAGCTGTGGAAATTCGTACTCTGTTCCATGTCTCCACTAATACTGCCTTTTAGTCTGTCTCTTTGTCAGACTGCCTGTCTTCCAGAAGACCTTGCAATTAATTCTCACATGGTCTAACTCAATGATGGGAAAAAAGGCTGTGCAAAAATGGTTTATGAAAGTCATCATACCACATCCTAGCAGGAGAGGTCAGGCTAGGCCACGCGCTGCTTCCATCCTTTGCATGGTGAATAGCCATGTGGGCAACAAAAGCTATATATATATTTTTAAAGATGCTTGGTCCACCTGTGTGCCCTATGACATCTATATGAACAAGGTCAAAATCAAACAAGTAGCCAGGAAATGTTCATAATGGGGCTAAAAGTGATTTGGCCTCTGACCTTATGCATTAATGGTTATTAGTTATCTCAGTCATAGTTTGATTTATTAATCCTTTTCCAGGAAAAGAACTGTTCTGTGTCAATGAAATGACTAAGACCATAACTCTGATGACATTGACCTGTAATGATTGAAATTCCAATTTAGTTTATGAACTACTGTAGTTCAGGAAATTAACTGATGTGTCCACTTGGTTTAGACAAAGCACTGTAAGGCACAGATGTGGAGTGTGCCTTTGGAATTATAAAGAATATTACTTCATTTCATCTCCTTTTGAGACTTGGCATTTTATTAACATTATAGGTAAAAATCTGATTATATGAGGATACCGACGCAGAAGCTGCCTTAAGTGAATGGTAGCCACTTACAAGGTCGTGGAGATCTATTCATGAGGCCACAGCGGGAGGCCATGCAGTCATTCACAGCCTCCTCTTGTTGGATAGTGGGAGAGACCTTTACCTTCTGCTGCCTGCAGAGAGCAAGGTGGTTGCCATCAGGGCCTGAGGACTATGTTCTTTGCAGCTCTTATTTGCTTGCTAAAGGCAGTTCTCGGCCTGTCTGGATTTCTGTCCTAAACATGGCTTCCTTATATCCTCAGTATAACTGCTGGAGGCATGTCAGAGGTGCCAGTGGGAGAGACCCAGACATACATGACACGTTATTTTATTGTTTCTGCAAAGGGAAGGTTGCCTTAATGGCATATTGGACTTAATTAATTTAATCAAAGTGTTCCTAGGAGAGATCTGGAAAGAAAACATTTGTAATTTTTTTTAACCTAGGCGTTTTATTCTTTTTCTCCCCTCAGTCTGATACTTGACTTGTTTTCTAGTGTTACCTCTTAATAGCTGTGCGACTGCAGGGATATTGATGAAAATCTTTGAGCCTAGTTTTCTTATTTAAAACAAAAATATTCTCTTAACCACGTGTGTGTGTGTGTCAAATAAAATAACAAGTCTAAATCAGGACCTGATACGCAAGAGTGTCTCGGTGTATGTGACCTTTGCCACCTCTAATTAATGTCATCTTTAGTGGATGTCTTATCTTGACCATGAAAACAAATGGGTTTGTAACACATTTGCTCTAGGCAAAGAGGATGCTTTCTGGGATGACGGCGCTTGAGCAACATGAACTCAGTCAAGTCACCACTTCCACAAGAGGCAGAGCTGAGAGGAAGCAGATTAATTTCAGCTTCAGTTTTTCTAACTTCGTAGGTGTGACGTCATACAAACGGGCTGCCAAGACCAACAAATTCAGCGTCTGTGTCTAGGAATAGATTTTTCTCCTCACTTCTCTCTGTCTTATTATCTGTCACCTCCCCTCCCGCCACTAACAGTGTCCCCAAGAGTCAGTTTTTGTGATACATGTTCAGTTGCTTTGCTGTTTCCCAGGGGAGAGTTTCAGTTTGGGGAGAGGAACATTTTGTACAAGGTAAAGGACTCTGAAGTGAGATGGGTAGAGAGGTAGATTTGTAAAATGATGGAGGACTGCATAAACATATCTCTGAAGACCAATGAAAGGAATTGTAATGACTGAATCTGGGGGAGGGGCTTGAGGTGAGGGGACTTGACAAGCCTATCATGAATGGCGTGCATGTGTCAGCAGGGGTAACTTTTTTGACTGCTTTGATGGAAAGGGAAGAGGGATTGCTTTTGGCATGAATTCAGATAAGATGCGGCTCCTGTGTATAATGCTAAGCAGATACTTGAATTCAGCTAACGAATGAGAGCCTGTTTGTCAGGTTCTTTCTCCAGAAAATTTTGGTGTAGAGAAGACTAATCATCTGCCTGAGTTTGAGGAAGACACTTTTGCCCAGTTGCAAAGAACTTGGCCTTGTGCCCCTCTGTCAACTGTGGCATCAATTTAAAAGGGCACTTTACTTTTAAATAGATTAATTGTTTGTAGTTATGTATGGTTTTCATTCGATAAGATTCTGTTGATAAAAGAGTTTGGAAACCTTGATCTCATGAGTGATGAAAAGAGTTTCAAACTGTTGGCTGAAGGAAATGAGAACCCTGTGGCTGCCTCTAGAATGTTCCACAGGCCAGCTCACTTTCAGCGCAGTCCCATCTGTGAGAGACATTATTATCTCCAGCTTCTGGAAAAGAAAACTGAAACTCTGAAATTGGAGCTCTTTAGGAGTTTGTTAGCCAGCTTTGTGGCACCAAAATTAAATGTGTGCGCTAATCAACTTATAACGAGAAAGTGTGTGTTTTGGCTCCTGGTTGTGGGTACAGAATATAATTAATTGGTCCTGTTTCTCTTGGTCCTGAAATCATTTGTGGCCCAAACATGCACCAGCACAAAAGCGTTTATCTGATTGCTATGGAGAAAAAGAGAGAAAGGTCTGGGCTCCGGAAGACTCGTAAGGCACACACGGTCACTCATAAATGTTACCTGTTCAAGTCTCCACTCCCTCCTAGGGCAGCACCATCCGGAGGACCACGTCTTTAACGCCACATCTTTGGGGGACATGGACATCCCAAAGTATAAGAGTTATCAGCGCTGCTGCCTGCTTCCCTGGAAGCTTGGGCTCCTGGCACAAGCCCCTGGGCAGGAAGGCTGAAGGTAGAAATATGCGTGTGTGTGTGGGGGGGGGGGGATAGGCGTAGGGTGTTGCCTTTATACTCCAGGGGTACACTGGTATGAACAACAGCAAGAACATATTTGGTAGATGCTTTTAAACCTTCTCTTAGATTTTCATAATTATTTTGAAACACAGTATTGTAATGTTCTACTCAGAAGATGAACATTCAGACATGAGAGAAGACCCTCAGATGGCTTCTGATGGCTGGACAATTCAATTTAACTAGGTGGTACTTATACTGATTTCATGTTGCAGTGCTACAATTTGGCTAAACACTTATTCAATGGTTTATTCTTTATTTTATGAAAGGATAAATGAACAATTGTTATTCATATGCCCACTGCCACTTATGAATTTATCACACTGTATCTTTAATCATATCTGAAAAATTTAAATCTCAGGAACATTTTATCACTTAGTTAAATAGAATCGGAGGAGACATTCCAGGTGTCGGTATTATTGGAAATGTAAAAGAGGCAAGAGGTAAAAAGTAAATAGAAGTAGAAACTAATTAAGTAGAAACTAAATAAAATAAAACAAGGACAAACTAAATGGAGAGAGACAAGGAGGGAGAAAAAGGTAAAACGTACCAAAGATATCTATGATATAATGTCTCTGGTTCTGTGTCTCATATATATTGGTGATCTTTTTTGTTTTTATTTGAGAGAGGGTTTGTTATGTAGCCTAGTCTGACCTTGAACTTGTGATCTTCCTTCTTCAACCCCCACAGTGTTGGGACTGTGCACCATCCCAGAGTGTGCCCTCCATGCCTGGGCTGATTCCATGCAATATACAATATTTTAGAAAGAAAACTGTTCAGTTCATGCTTTACCACAGGCTAATCCATTGCTTTGCTTATCATGCCCTCATAGTCTTAGAAAATAAATATATATTAAAATGTTATGATTAAAGAAATATATTCTTAAATGTTATAGGTTGCTGCTTCGGAACAAAACTAATTTGTTAAAAGTTACTTCAGGTTTTGTTTCTTAAACATGTCTAGAGGTAATTTCTATTTGTAGAATCATAACTTTTAAGAAAACCTACTACTTCTACTACTTATTTGACAACATTTTATTCCTTAAGCTCATTTAGAGGTGATTTCTATTTCCAGAATCATAATTTCCTTGCTTGACACATGAATTATCTTAGAATACTAATTATTCAAATGCATATTCGTAGTGGAGTAGGTAAGTTTGTTATGTTCATGCAATGTTATACCATAGGGAAGCCAGAATGAAACTCTGCACATAACTTGCAACAAGACAATGAGTCTCACAGGTGTCTTGAGGAGCAAACAAGACACAAAAGAGTGAATCGTGTACACTTGCTTACATAAATTTCTTTGCTATAAGGGTCAAAACCTATAAGACCATGCTGATTGAGACCAACACAGATATTTGTCTTGGGAGCAAATTCCAGGACAGGTTGTGGTGTTGGTAATAATTTCACCCTCGCCTTGGGTGTTTGGCATGTAGAGGTTTGAGTTTGTGATTATCCATTGGTGTAACTAATTCTTTGTATGATCTGTACGTATGGTTCTTCAGTCAAATCAAAACAACAAAATAAAGCCAAGAAAAGTATAAAAACTTAATCATTGGAAATTTAGGCACCAAACTAGCTCATTTAAATTAGTATCTCAAGAAGACTAAGTTTCTTATATTCTATTATTATTATTATTATTACTTTTGATGTAGGGTCTCACTCTAGCCCAAGCTAACCTGGAATTCACTACGTAGTCTCAAGGTGGCCTTCAACTCACAGTTGATCCTCCTACCTCTGGTGCTGGGATTAAAAGCATACACCACAACCCTTGGTTTATTTCCTTAATTTTATGGTATACAAATTTTAAATTTAAATGTAATTAAGATACATAGTAAGTTATTAGCAGTGTTTACTTTTCCTTACTTTAATGTAAAATAATGTTTTTTAAAATTTATTTATTAGAGTCAGAGAGAGAGAGAGAGAGAGAGAGAGAGAGAGAAAGATTGAGAAGGGGCATGCCAGGGCCTCCACCACTGCAGACGAACTCCAGATGTATGCATCCCCTTGTGCATCTGGGGAATTGAACTTGGGTCTTTTGACTTTGCAGGCAAATGCCTTAACTGCTATTCCATCCCTCCAGCCCGTAAAATAATGTTTTTAAAATTTATATTGTGCGATAAGAATTCTTAACAACTGAAGGACTAATTATTTAGATATAGATTCATTATTTTGATTTTTAAAAATATGAAGAGGAATTTTATGACATATTTTAATCAAATTGGTTTGGAGGGATCAATGTATAAGCAAACTCAAATACTTTTTCTTAAAATGTTTTTTATATACTTGAGAGAGACAGAGAAAAAGAGGGGGTGGGAAGTATGAGTGCCCCAGGGCCTCCTACCGCTGCAAGTCAAGGCACATGCGCCACTTTGTGGTTTGGCTGTACACATGGGCCCTGGGGAATCAAACCTAGGCCGTCAAGTTTACAAGCAAGCGCCTTTAACCACTGAGCCCTCAAAATATTTTGATGAAAAGAAATGAAGAAACATACAACTGTCTAGACTTCAAAAAATATTCTAAAAATATGGAATTGAATGGGAATAGATATGTAAAATTTTTATTCCATCCCCAAACACTCAAATGTAACAGAGAATGTGGCTAGAAGGTTTGGAGGAAAAAACAGCAACGAACGCAATATGGCCAGCCCTCAGTCCGTCACTTTCAGTCCCTGTTTCCAGGGTTACCCATGAGGGACATGGCAGCCCTGCCTGTCACTGTCCTGTTGTCAAGGATAACTGTTGTTTTTTTTCTCAGGAAGTGTTTGTGTTAGCCCGAGAACCATGTTTGGTTGATTTCACATCAAGATCTCAACCCCTGAGAAGAAAATGAGTCCATTTTATAAATATACTTGTGCCTCCATGGTGGAAAAATTCGATGCTGAAAAGCAGCTGAAAAATGCAAAATGTTCCTTCAAGGAGGCTTACCACCAAAGCCTTTTGTGACAACCCCTGCTTTCAATTTAAAATAGACTCGTCCATGGCCAGGGAAGAAATGAACTGACTCTCTCAAGTAAATGTGATGGAGGAAGGTGTTTTTCTTTTTTGTTTTTAATGTATAACTTGTTAAAGGGAAATGACAGGATAGTTCGTTTCTAAAAAAACCCATTTCCTATTAATGGATGGTATGAAACTCATAGGACACTGCACTGATTGCTTGCTTGTCAGTTTTATTTTTTTTTTAAGTTAGATCAGGAGGCACACACACACACACACACACACAAAAAAAAAAAAAAAACTCAAAAATTTTCAATTACATTTACAGCAGCAGCTGAAGGGGAACAAAATCAATGAAAGGAGCATACTTATTAGAGACCTGCAGTTGCCATAAAACTCAAACTAAATCACAATGACAGTGTCTGAACTTCAGATAAATTGCTTTGAATTCAGAATGGGAGCCTGGAGAAATAATGGAAATGATATTGCAGGCATGGAATAAAGGGTTAGAACTTGCTCTGCCTAATGCTTGTGTGGATCTTGTAGATACTTTTCAGTATAGAAACATTAATTTCTATTTATTCATTTGAAAAAAATATATATATATAGTGCTGTTTTGCTGGCATCTTTTATGGTGCCCTGGCATTAGAGGATGGATAAATCTATGTGTAGAGTGGAAACAGAGCTTTCTGGGAACCCAAAGCAAGGGACCCTAAGGGAGATAAGAGGTAGGTTGAGAAAGGGGTAGGGGCATGGCCAGCCAAGCCCACACTGCTCCCTGTGGAGAGACACAGGTCTTGGCCCGGGGGGCTCCCCTGAGTTCCTTCCTAGTGGGGAGTTTTCCCAGTTTCCTTGAGCTGAGTACTGGTTCTTGCTGCCTTTGTCTTGGATAGGCCTCCAAGCTTCCACAGTCACGAAATGCTGTCTCTGCCTTTCCCACACGCGGACTCATCACTCACAGGAAGGCGTCACGAGTTGTCTCACTATGGCTGTGCTACTGTGCATAGTAACTGATACCGAATATACAGCTTCCCGGAGAGATGCTCTGGTCCTCACGCTCTGTCACAAGACCATCTAGGATGCTGGGCCTCTAAAAGTTTTGCTTTATTTGAACGTTCACTCCACTTACTGTCTTTTTAAGGAAAGAAACAGGGCGACAGAGGCACAAGCCTTGTTTGAAGGATTTTCATGTTGCTACATGTATCAGAGACATGTTTATATGTAAAGGAGAAAGACTCATGATATGGGTTGAAGATACTAGGAAAACATGATAGTTACATGGTACAGCAATATCCCCAAGGTCACTGGAGAGAGGATGTCTTGAAATATGGATTTAAAACTGCTCTGTGGGAGAAACTACCAGGAGAGAAGATTGGGCACAGAGTAGTGATGGTCTAGTCCAGGAGAGTCTCACAAGTTAGGCCCATGTTGAAGGAAGAGGCAAGGTTCTTTGCCAAGAGCAGGAAGTTTGGGAGTAGATGACTTAAGAAGAGGAAACATTTAGGATTCAGGATAAAGGGCTCCAAGGGGTTTTGAAAGAGGTCCATGAAGTTCGGTAAGGAAGGAATCATGCATTTCTCCTGGTAAGAATGCATCTGATTGTGTGACTCATTTTTTCTTTCCAGTTATGTTGGAATATAAAGAAGCTCAGGGCTGGTTCAATTTATAAACATGTCAGCTTTGGGGACTAGGGAGAAAAATGACTGGAGTCACTGTCCTGCTTCCCGTGCCTACAACAGTGCCTTACAAAATAGGTATTTAATATGCACTTGTTGATTTAGCAAATGAATGAAATGAGTAAATGATTAGAAGACAAAGTATAGAATTTGGGGTAGTATTGAGAGACCTCTTTCTTTTAACATGGGGTACAGCAAGGGTCAGAACTCAAAGAAGACATCAGATAATGCCAGTAGAAGAATGACCCAGAAGCAAACGTTCTAATAACCAACAGTGCCACTAACTGCACTAAGATAAGAAAAAGGAGAGTCTCTAAGGATATGCGCTCATGGCATAAGTAGAATGATGGAATTTATGATTTCATAGATGGAATTTGTGCTGCAGCCAATATGGAAGATGTCACTAATACGGAAGCCATTGGTAAGGAATTTCTGAGAATAAATATACTTCAGTACTTTGCCAAATGGACAAATAGATTACTGGATCCTAACAGGCATTATGTATGAGTCAGCTAGCACTTGATGGGATGTAGAAAGAAAATAATCATCTGCCTATTGAATAACTATAGGCAATAGCATGCTCCTGCTAGCCCCAAAGGGACTCCTTTACTTGAACTGAGCAACTATCAGTACTGACTAGGAATCACCTCTAAGCATGACGGTCCCATGTATAGCTTGTTGTTGGTTCTGACCATGTCTCTAGATCCTGCATGCACATTCTATTGTAATACAGCCTTCTCTGTGTTCTGGGGCCAGCCTGCACAAAATGGCTTCTCTGATAATTTCTAGTTTTATGCATTTTAATATCTTCCGTACCCTCAGATTTCATCTTAAATCACGGAAGAGTAAGTATGCATAATTTATTCTTTTAAGAGATGATTTTCAGTGAACTTATGACTTATTTGCAAACTTACTTCCCTGGGCTATGTTCCCAAAGAAAATTTACTTAAATTTAGTTGAGAATGTAACCTTTATCTGGAAAGATCTCAAGTCTTTCTGGAATTGCTAAGGACACATTCACTGGATTTCCTCTAGAGGACCTGATGTTAGGCAGACCTCCTTAACCAAAAGATGAACTTTTTTTTTTTTTTTTTTTTTTGTCTTGATAGCTCTGTTTCTCTAGAGGAAGCCTTTGTAATTTATTTTTCAACAGGAAGACTTTGCTGAGATGGAGTTCATAGCAGTCATCCTCATGGCATATGTCAGTGTCTTGGCACATAACCTGCCTGTGGATAGATTTCATCAGAACTAATGGCAAGATGAATGTGTTCGCCCCTGAATCCGGAGCTGTTCCGCACCAAAATGGCCCTGTCACTTAGACACAAGTCTCAAAGGGCAAAATTCCAGCATGGACAGATTGAGAGGCAATTTCATTAATTATGCCTTTTGTAATTAAAATGAGATATCAGAAATATATCCCTAGGCATACATCAGACTAAGCAACTCTGTATTGCAATTTATATTCTGAAATGTTGGTGCCATTTCAGAAATAAGTGGTTTGATGGCTTTTGTAGTTGTATCAAGAATGTTCTGTAGAAAAACTGGTAGATATTTTTTGGGCTTCCTACAAATTTGAAAGTATCCCCTACCACTGAGATATGTGGTGTTAATCATGGCAGTTCAGAAGCAGAGCTCATATTAGCCAAAGGCATAAAGCATCTTGACTGCAAGCGGTACAGCCAAGAGAGATGGCCACAGTATGTTAGATACGCTACGTGGATCTCTCTGGTAGGGGAAGTCTACCTTTGCACTAATTCACAGATGCTTAGACTAGCAAGTATTCCCAAAGAAAACATTTTTGTTAAAAACAAACAACCAACCAACAACAACAACGACAAAAAAACCTGGGCTGGAGAGACAGCTCAGTGATTAAAGGCACTTGCTTGCAAAGCCTTACAGTCTGGATTTGATTTCCCAGTACTCACCTAAAGCCTGATGCACAAAGTGGCACATGTGTCTAGAGTTCATTTGTAGTGGCAAGAGACCCCAGGGTTCCCATTCTCTCTCTTGCTTTTTCTCTTAAATCAATATTTTAAAAACATCTATGGGACATCTCCAGGTTTATCCAATAGTTTTTGGTCACTTTGGGAACTCATAGTGTTTCAACAAGGATAGTGATATCAACCAGAGGCCTTGTTATCTATCTTCAACCCAGTAGAGTTAACAGACCAGTTTCAAGGAAGGAATACAGGAGGCCCTACAACTTTTCTTTTGAGACTAAAATTTTGTGTCTCTCAGTACATGATCACAACCTACTGTGCACACTCTATAATTCAATCATTTTCTGGAAGTTGAACCTTTTCTGCTCCTTCTTGACATGAAAATGTTTCTCAGAGCACCTGTTTCTGAATACCAGGACAATGTCACTTAAATCTCCATTTCTAATGAGCCTTTCCCTCAGGTGTAGATTGGGTTTCTATAATTAGTATTTTGTTTTTAAAGACGGAGCAATGTATGATGAATCTTGGTTCTTTGCCAGGCACAAATAGACTTTTGATATGGATCAGCTACTTTGCCTTTCATAGTTTTATGATAGAGAAATTAATTTCCCTAGCTTACACGTGGGACTGTAATCCCTAGAGGTTAAATTCTTGCTCTAAGTCAGAGAGCTAACAAGGACATGCCCTGCTGTTTGTGAGTTACATGGGAAATTTACAAATCTATAGAAAGAAATTCAGATACCTATAAGTAGTATGAATGAAGTAAAGCCAAGTAATAGGATAGTCACTAGAGGGGATGGTCATTTGCTTGAGGTGGTAAAGGGTATTCTAATAAGAAATAGCACATCATATGAGACTTGGATGGTATAAAGAGGGTAAGGAATCAGTTTTACAGAAAGCGCAGAAGGCACTTTATGTCTTAACAAAGGAACGTTTTCAAGTGTATTTGAGAATGAAAAGAAGACTAGACTAGGGCAGGACACATACTGGTAAGGAAGGAAGTGGAGGGGGCGTGGGTAGGACTCGTTAAAGGGGTTATGTTTTAGTGGAAATCAACAGCGTGGCTATATGACATTTTCTGTGTGCCAAACACTATTCTAACTCCCTTATGTACAATTGTTTCATCTTTATAGATCTTGGGTGAGATAATGTTGTTACTGTTAGTCCCATTTTTCTTCAGATGAGAAAATGAGTCTAGAGAGGAGAATAACTAGTAATAGGAATGCAATGGGAAATGACTGGGACAATTAAACTGGCTAGTAACAATCTACTTATAAAGAAACATCATGGGATCTGAGGCTTTTGTGATTAATAAAAATGAAGTGTCTTGAGGCTGGTTGGAAAATAGATTAGGGGATTGGAGGAGAACCCACTGAACAATTCAGGTAAAATGTGATGACAGTATTTGGCTTCTAAGAGTGCTATTGATATAAAGGGAAAGGGAACTCGAGTTTGGGTGTATTTTATACTGCTGTTGGAGCGCATGGAGGGGGTAAAATTAAGTGAGAAACTATGAAAGATTCCTAGACTTCTTGTCAGAACAACAGCTGGGACAGTGACAATATTGTACATGGTAGTGAATAACAGGTAAGACTGGAGGGCGTTAGGATAGAGGGGCTCAGTTGTGAACAGATGGTGATATTTAGTGAACATCTCATCCAAGGGGTGGTGGCAAGTAGATTGGCATATGAAGGTTGGGCTTGGCTGAAAAGCTTACATAGTGCTGCTTTTGTGTACCAAAGCTCAGGTTGGGAGAAGGTATATTTCTAGAAGTAAATCTGGGACCAAAGGTTTTTTTTCCCTCTTTTTTAATAGAAACCCAAGCAGAGAGATTTCACTCTTTGATTAAAAGTTTATTAGAGATCCCTATATTTTTTTATTTTCAGAAGAAAAAGGTTTATATTCCTAATAAAATGTCATTTATAATGTTAGCAGAAGCAGAGCCTGTTATTTGGCCTATTTTTCCTTTTGGATTTATTTGGAAGTAGAATCTCATGTTCTAGGACTTTATTACTCCTGACATCAGTCAGTGCATCCTACAGAAGTTCAAGGGGAATGTTGTTTCAGAAGCACATTCAGCTCAGGCTGCCCAGGAGAACAGGGAGGGTAGAAGGTGAGCGCAAACTTCTGAGAGATCGCAGCTGCCCAAATACAAATGGTATTTTCAAAGAAAGTTCAAACTGGATATATTTAAAATGGATGATTATATACTGAGTGGATGTTTTGTGTGTCTATGTGTGTGTGTGTGTCTCATGGCACCAATAGTTTGTGATTATTTTTATTAAGTCCTAGTGTGTAGCTTGCTTATTTAAGCCTGTGCAATTCTGCCTGCAAGGAGAATTCATTCTCTAAACATTTAGCAAAATCCCAACATAATACAGAGGGATATGTTAGGCTGCCTTACATTTCCTGTTCTCTATGGAGAGTGGATATCAGACTAACTTCTCTTCCTGAACTTCAAAACAGGAATGCACTTTGAAATGAGAGATCACAATAAAATGCCAAGGGCAGAACTCTATCATACCTTCTTAGCTGCTTGCTTCAAAAAAATTCCTTGTGGGGGCTAGAGAGATGGCTAAGTGGTTAAGGTACTTGCTTTCAAAGCCTTATGACTTGGATTCAATACCCCCAATACCCACATAAAACCACATGTACAAGGTGGCTTGTGCATTTGGAGTTCATTTGTAGTGGTTAGAGGCACTGGCATGCCCCTCCCTCCTCTCTCTCTCTTTCTTTTTCTCCTCACAAATAAATAAATAAAATAATATTATAGGGCTGGAGAGATGGCTTAGTGGTTAAGCGCTTGCCTGTGAAGCCTAAGGACCCAGGTTCGAGGCTTGGTTCCCCAGGTCCCATGTAGCCAGTTGCACAAGGGGGCGCACGCATCTGGAGTTCGTTTGCAGAGGCTGGAAGCCCTGGCTCGCCCATTCTCTCTCTCTCCCTCTATCTGTCTTTCTCTCTGTCACTCTCAAAATAAATAAAAAATGAACAAAATATTAAAAAAATAATAATAATAATATTATAAAAATTGCAATGGGCAAATCCAGGGATTTTTTTTTATCAATTATAAGATGCAAAGTTTTTAATATTGTAGTGTGTCTGAACTTAGAATGCTTCTTACATTATAATTGGAAGTGCATTTTTTTCTTAATGGTACATAAATAACTGTGTATTACAATTGATGGCATTTTGTATTGATGGAAATCTCTCACTAACAAAGTTGCTATCTAATGTGTGACTGAAGACCACCATGTGGAGAAAGAAATGGATGCTCTACTGCCAATATTGAAATTAGTAATTGAAAATGAAAATCACTGTTTGAATATTCCTTGATTATGATACCATTTTGGATAGATTATCCGTTCATTATCTCTTGTTAGTGATTCCCAAAGCAACATTTTAATCATTTTATAGGTATTATTTTCTTAAAATGTTTATATTAACTATTCTATTTTTTTATATAGGTTCAAATCTTAAATCCCCTCTTCCCTGGTCCCTGTTTTCCCAAGGGTCCTCTTCAGTAGGGTTACAGGTATTCACTGTGAGGTGATTAGGGCCTCAGTCAGTCTCTGTGGAGAGCTGTGCCTCACGATATTTATACCCACCCTGTGGCTCTTAATATCTTCGTGTCCTCTATTCTGCAACAATCCCTGGGCCTTGGCAAGTATGTTAGCATTTTGGTTTAGTGTTGAGTTCGCTGTATCATATATAATTCTGCTTTGATGTGCTTTTATTCACCACAGTGTTTGTTGCTCTTCCTCTGGCGCTGGTTTTCAGGCTAGCATTGGGAGCTGCTTCCTCTGCAATTTTTCCTGGGCCCCAGTAAATGTAGTAGAGGCGGTACATCTAGTGGTGACAGTCAGCTGTCTTTTCTTGTTGTACTGATGGATCTTGAATCGTCCCAGTATTCTCCACTATCTGTGAAATAAATCAGATTCTCTAATTGAGAGAGAGAAAGAGAGAAAGAGAGAGGGGGTGGGGGAGAAGGTTTGAATAAAGACATATGGAAGGCTATGCATAGAAATTTGAAAGTCATTTTTATGTGTAAGCGTACTCTACTTATCATGAGAGCAAGGGGGGCTTCTCTCTGGGGTCTGTGAGTTTCTTGGTTTTGAGATTCTGGCTTAGATCCCAGTACCAGTTATGAGTTTTCTCCAACTGACTGGGCCTCATATCCAGTCAGAGGGCAGTTGGTTACCCACAGAGGCTATGTGCCACGATTGTACAGGTACATCTTGTATGGCTGCTTGACCGCATAGCTTGCAGGGTCTGCTGCTTATACGTGCTGGTGTTGACCATGGTCACCCAGTAGCCCCTTAGCACTTCCTCGTGCTAGGAGGGTTTGCCAAGAGAGCACTGGCTTTCCTCTAAGTTCCTGCATGGTCTCTCAGTGTCTTAATACAGCATCCTGTGGTAGCAATAGGGTCATCCCTTTGACTCTGGTGGGTAACCAAGTGATTTGGCAATGGCCTGCATTGTTTTGAGGACCTTGTGGGTCTCCCTGGCCAACTGCTTGCTGTGGGGGTAACCCAGTTCGGGGTCCATCCAGGGTCAATGGTTTTAGGATTAAACTTTATCCACCTTCTACTGAGCACTTGGATCTGGTCCATCCACCTCCCATAAGTGGCAGTTATATCTTGTGTACCGGTATCCAGCAGGAATGTTCCTACTGTACTAATTCCTTTAAGTCTTTAGTTTGAGTAATTTTTCTTCCTCCCTGAGGAGCTCTCATTTAACTTACATGCTCTAGGATTTGTAGTTTATTCTACTTTATCATTTAAAAAATCTCCGATGACTGGCCAAAGATAATATAAGATACAAATGAGATGTCCTAGTTTTCAAAGTCACTAGACAGTCACAAATTATTGCCACATATGGGGATGTAGACATGCATAAAAGTAAGAGAGACGTTTCTTCTAACCATCTATAATGCTCAGCTATTAATAATACTTTCCTCTCTGTGATTCATTTCCCAAAAGTTATCAATGTTTTTTGAGATTCTATGTTTTGCGGTCAAGACTTAATAAGGGCAACTTGACACATAGAGACATCTGGAGTGACCAGGACATTTGTCAGTGTTGGATTTACTGGTTACGGTGTCTGCCTTGGCCATGCCACTGCTCTAAAACCTTGGCACCTAGTCTATCAATCTGCTCATAAAAGGGCAGTCCTATTTCCACAGTGACAGTCTATTTGTGGTTGTGCAGTGAGCTAGCTGAGCTGCTTGGAGAATACACCAGAGCAGAAGAGGTGAGAAGGAGGGGAATAAATTTGTTAAGATCCTCAAAAAAGCTCAACTTGCTCAGCTGAGCTCGATATTATCCTACTTGTTACGACATCAAAAGCACTTCCAGGAAACCTTCCATCCTTTCACATAACTAATCAAAAACAATGTGGGAACTTATTTACAGATGTACTTTTGGGGAGTAACAGCTCAACCTGATGTTTTCCCTAACAGCGCATTATGTGGTGTGGGTGATGAATATTGCATACATTATTTGTATTGTAGTGAGAGGAATATATTCTTCCCACCCCTTCTCCATAACTGATGGCTAACCACACAATGCATGGCTCATATTCCCTAGTCAGGCGGGTCCCTGCAGAGGGGGGAGGACAGGGCGGAGGCTAACGATGCTACCAACTTGACTATATACCCTGTGCACATAACTAATAAAAAAATCTTAAATGAAAAACAACAACAAAGTGACTCAAACATGGCCCTATGCTAGAGAAGAGGGAAAATGACTTTTACTTCTTATACTTTGAGTTAGTGAATGATTTGATTTGGTGACCCCAAATGTCTTTCACTGTCATTCCAGGGCTTGATTAGAAAGATTCCTAAAGTTCCTCCAACTCTTCAGAATTTTCTTTTTTAAAATGTTTTTTTCTTTTAATTTATTTATTTTTGAGAGCAAGAGCCACAGACAGAGAGAGAAAGAGGCAGATAGAGAAAGAGAGAGAATGGGCGCGCCAGGGCCTCCAGCCACTGCAAACAAACTCCAGACGCGTGCGCCCCCTTGTGCATGTGGCTAACGTGGGTCCTGGGGAATCCAGCCTCGAACCGGGGTCCTTAGGCTTCACAGGCAAGCACTTAACCACTGAGCCATCTCTCCAGTCCCTCTTCAGAATTTCCTATGCCCAGATTCGAATTTCAGGTGGAGTATACTTGCCATTTATTAGTGTTATAACCTTTGATGATTATGTATACCTGATCCCTGTCATGCAGGAACTGAGGTACGAGCATCTTCCCTTGCAGTTAAAGTGAATGATGCCTGGTATCTGTTGAGTGCTCTGTAGGCAATTGCATGCAGCCTTCTGTGCACTTCAGGTGACCATGCCATCCTGTGGAACTATTGTCTACATTTCAAGCATTGAAAAAAAACTAAACAAAGGCCAACCTTGTCAAGAAACAAATATGTCTTCTTTGGTCACCATGACCTAAAAGGTTTTCGAATTTGTCATTGCTCTTTTGTCAGTGTGTATGTCCCCTCAACATTCATATGTTGTCAAATTGTTGTCCAAATCACCAACATGTTATGGTGTGGTCCTTTGAGATGCAATTTGGTCATGGGATGGAAGATGTCATGAATGAAATCAGTGTCATGGTAAGAGTTTGCGAAAATCTCCCTTGCGCCTCCCACTGTGGAACTAGAGAATATACTTTCTTTGTACCATAAGAGTCTTCTAGTACCTTGTTCACAGACTTTCAATAAATATTTTTGGTTTATATGCTTCACGGTCTATAGCATTTGATGTGACAACCTCAAACACTTATAATATTTTCAACTGGAGAAATGATGCTTCATGGAAATTATAAATTTGTTTTCTTTGCACAGTCATCCTCAAGGACAGCCCTGTGTCAGAGCCAAGTAATGACCGCCTTGTGGACAGTATGGCTGTCTGAACTCAGCCATGATTTATAGCAATCTCTACTTTTTTGGTGGTCCTTGCTCTTACATTACCACATGGCTGTTTTAATTATGCATCTCTATTACCTACTGTGTTTGTAGGTACTCTCTATGGCCATTTGTGTTTTTGTTATGGCCCAGTATGTTCTCTATTTTTTTTTTCAGGTTTAGAGTTTTTGAAGATTTCTTCCTATCTAACCTATCTGTATTTTTTTCCATTTATTTTTTTAAAAAAATTAATTTTATTCCATCTAAATAGTACTAGAGGAAGATGCTCTTCAGTTGTGAATACATCTTAAAATAATAGTAAATAAAAGCTGATAATGAGTTAAATGTTGATGGCTATGCTTCGGGTCTTATCAGTTCTGGTGTCTAAAGCATTGCTAATGGATAGGTCACTTCAAATCATATAGAAGTGACTACTGACAGTATAACGCTAAATAATATTGCCTATATGTTTAAGTACCTTGGAATGGGAATTTTATTTATTAGCATGACAATATACCTGTGTCCAAGTCTGGATAGAGTGGGCTACTCAGGGAATAGGTGCTGGGTCTCAAGGTCTAAGAGCAACCTTGGGGGACAGTTTCTGGTGTGAATGGAGTTAGTACATCTACTTATGGATCCATAGGTCTATAACTGAGAGCCATTATGTTAGTTATATACTTACTTTGCTGATAATGAAGAGTGCTTTATTCACTAAATATAGGAGAAAGTTGTCAAGTGGGATTGTTTAATGCTTTTAATCCAAAATTCTCAGTACCCAATGACAAAGCTGATCACCCCTGTGACAGGCTTTAGTTTCTAAAATCAGACTTAATTTTCCCTTGTTATTAGTTTTAGACTTTCTAAATTTTACGTTTTTGAGGGGATAGTTTTAGTTTTCAAACAAAACAGAAGATCAGAAGATAATTTTGTCTTGGTCTTGTAGTACCAGAGAGTTCTCCTTTCATTTTTCTCCTTTACAAATGAAACAGGAGACCAAATGAACTTGTATGGAAGTCAGTTTATTGGTTTAGTCAGTTATGACACACAGGGGTATGAACAGAGAATGTGTGCTTCAGAGAGAACAACAAGACTGTAATAAAATCTATCCTAAGCTTCACCTCCACCAGACAATACTTTCTTGTTTTATGTTATTCCATATTGGTCTGTGTGTTCTTTTAAAATGCCATCAGTTACTGTTATAAGGAAACTAATCTATTTTAATTAGTCTCTTAGGTCATCACATTTATTTTTGGTTAATGTCATTTGGTTTATTCATATATTCACTTTACCTCTGAATTTATTATTATTAGATTTATAAAAGTGACCCAAAAGCCTAACCATCATAATATAATCATAGGACTTGGTGCTGAGTTCATCAACAATTCTTTCTCTGTAAAATTCCCTTCCATCTCTGGTCTCAAATAAATTTAGCTATAAATATTATATATTAAACATTCCTTTGGCTACAGGCAAAATTAAAGTTAGGTTACTAGTTCTTCGTAGATGACCTAAGCATTTTTATATGTAGAAACATTTTCCACTAATGAATTTCCTGGCCCTTTCATATTTCACAAGAAAACACAAACTGAGCCCTAACCAAGAGCAGCTTAATGGAAATGAGCATAAACAAGAGATAAGGGAAAGAATTGGTTGGGATTTCTGTTATTACCCAACCATTTTAATTTCAGATTTTTGTGAACAAAATGATACCTTCATTTTTTTCATCATGCTCTTAAATATATTCTTCACCTCTGAGGTCTTAGGAACCATATTTTCTCCAATATTATCTTGGTCGTGGGAAGGAGGAAAGTCTATCACAGCCTCTTTGGAATATACATACTTTAGTTTCACACATAGTAATTTCATCAAAAAAAATGAAAAAAACAAGAGCAAGAATCTTCCTCTTTTGAATAAATCATTATGCTTTCAGACATTTATAATTATATTTGATGATAGTCTTCTTAAGGAAAAGAAATTATTTTGAGGAGTACATCAAAGTAAAAAACATAATTAAGTGAGTGACAAGTCCCTTCTTATTAAGGGCACTGTTGATAAAAGCAATCACAATTCCATGTGCGTGATGTAGTAAACAACCATGATGAACACATGGCATCTGCTGGGGCCAGTGTTATTCCTCCCCTAGCCTGCTTCCTCCAAAGGTACACAGTAACTCTAGAGACTGGATTGAGGTAAAGTCCAACTTGGATGTGACGTATGCTTTAAAGGGCACAATTCCATCATTCTTTGCTATTGACATGGGCTGTATTCTGTTGCTTTGCCCATTCCAGAGTATTCTAAAACTTATGATTTTGTCACAGGAATGTAATATATCTGCACTTTGTATTTTTAGGAAGAAAAGGTTCTCAGTATTCAATGTGACTATGTTGTACAAGTCCAGTCTTCTCCATTCATATGAATGTCGACTTTGCTACACAGAATAGCATTTCTCAACCTAACGCTATTTTTCCAGGAGGAGTTATTTCTCAAGGACTGATGTAAGGACATGCCTGATGATTCCTCAAGGAGTCAGGGGTTCTCAGTGCTTCTGAGAATCAAGATGCTTGTTAATGTATTTCATGACCTCATTGTGTTAGTGGAGTAAGTATAATTTAAGTATTCATTAGTTGAGATTTTACTTCATCAATCCCAAAGATATTTTACTAAACTCTTCATATAACATGGCTATAGTTAACAACAAATTCTTGAGATACACTAAGTGTGCATATAAAGTGTTTCCACCACAAAAACGATTACTATGTGAAGGAATATCTATGAACTAGATCAATTTAGCCATGCCACAACACACCTATACATGCACGCACGTACACATTATATATATATATATATAAAATATGAAGGAAGGATAGGAGCAAGATAGCTTTACATAGGCATTCATCCAGGAATGGAGATCCAAAGATAACATGTCTCCTTGCCTGGCTTGGCAGGACGAGAACCTGTGTCTGACCCAGTCTTATCTAAAATGGCTACAAGCAATTCCTCAGGGCAGTACTTCTTGCATCTTCCTCAATGACACACACTTGTGGGCTGGCCTCTCCTGAGCCGGACTCTAGAGTTCACCTACCAATCAGGTCTCTCCCTTACACACCTGTATCTGATGATTGAGCATCATCTTTTTTTTTTTTAAATATTTATTTATTCAAGAGAGAAATTATTTATTTATTTGAGAGAGAGAGAGAGAGAGAGAGAGAGAGAGAGAGAGAGAGAGAGAGAGAGAGAGAATGAGTGCACCAGGGCCTCTAAGCACTGCAAACACCCCATGTGCATCTGGCTTACACAGGTCCTGAGGAATCAAACCTATATCCTTTGGCTTTGCAAACAAGCACCTTAACTGCTAAGCCATCTCACTAGCGTGAGGCCCATCTTAATTGGATATTTAATCCATCAATGGGCCTGACACAGGTGTGTAACACACATATTCTCTCTCTCTCTCTCTCTCTCTTCCTCTGTGTCTCTCATTTTTCATATTATCCTGGCTTCTGAATCTCCTGGTCCTTGCTTTGGTAAGCTCCCCCCCCCCCCCCCCCCCGCTTCTGGGAATGGGAAAGGATTCATTTTTGGCTGGAAAAATTTGCAGCTTGCTTTGCACATGGATCTTGCACTGGATGCTCTCTCATCTAGCTATGCATGTGTATCTCTCTGGGCTCTCTTCAACCTCGTGGGTAAGTTTTTGTCTTCTCTCTCCTTCTCAGCCTGACAGGGCGGGGAGGGGAAGATTGTTCCTTGTCTGGGCACCTTCCTGCTTTGGCTTTGGGTGCTTTCTCCCTTGGGTACACGCATGATCCCTCTGTAAGCTCTGAGCTGTTGATTATCTCCTAATCCTCTCTGATCTCTAACGTGATGGGGGTCTTTCGGCTTGGGGCCTCATGATTTCCTTGTGTGTGTGTGTGTGTGTGTGTGTGTGTGCTCATGTATTCTCCAGAGGCTTCTTCCCTGGGGATTGCTCTCTGTGAAGCTTTTCTCCACAGTTCCTCCCTTTTCCAGCTGGACAAGGAGATGACTCCTCTACAGCGTGAGCCTGACAGCTGGCCTTCCCTCTGGATCCTGACTCATTTAAAACTAAACCTCATAATTAATAATTTACTATTCTCAGAGTCTGTGTTTTTAAATTCTTTGCTAACTCAGATTCTAAGCTAAAAGTTGGGGTCCACAGGTCTGGGATCTCCTTCATTTTTATGAATTTAATCTCTACCTGGACCCAAAATCCTACATCAAATGTTTCAAAATACATTATATATAATGCATATAATGATTTTATGTTGGTTTTAAGTAAGTGGAGTATACAGGGTTTATTTTATCTCTTCATAATTTCCTCTGTAGTCTACCAGAAGTCCAGATTCTGAAGATTGGAAACTACTGAGATAAAATATCAAACCAAATCAGAAAGCCCTCTGCATTTCATTTATATTCATTGCAACGAAAACATAGGCATTTCCTATGTGATATTGCTTAAACTGTTAGGAAAGGACCAAAAACAGAACATATTGAAAGTCTGACTATTAAAGCACCAAGTCTAATTGAAGAATAATTATAGCACTTAAAAACGAACAGTAGGGATTTGTGTAAGCTGCCTTTCATGCTGAAGGGGGTCGTTCATACAATTCTTCTACAAGGGGCAATCACTCGTGGTCATCTAAGATCTATATTTGTGGAACCACTATAAAAAATTGTCATGGCAAGTTTCAAACAAAATTTGAAAATAAATCACACAAACAACATCATCTACCTATCCTCCAACCTCAATAATTACCAACATTTTGCAATATCATTTCATTTATTTTTCTCTTTTTTTCTAGAGTATTTTATAAATTATTGCCCAGGTACCATAAATACTTCAGAACTTATTTCTAATAGTCCCTTTGTTAATGTATGCCTTTCCATTGCAACTAATGAAATTAAAATTATAATCTGATAACCCGTCCATATCAAAGCTGCTCAGTTATCTTAAAAACATCTTTATAGTCTTGTCAAATTAAAATACAAACAAGAAACAAACAGAGAAGTTGGTTAATATTTGCAAATTTCTTTTCCTCTGTCGTAGTGGTCATTTATTTGTGGGTTAACAGACTAGGTTTGTACATGTTTTCTAGAGTTTGAATTTGGCTGCTTGTTCCTATTTGACATCATTACTTATTTAATTCATCAATTTCCTACAACATATAAGTCTTAATTATATTCTGTTTCATGTTTTAAAACAAAAAATATTCTTCAAAACTTATTTGAGACCACAGGGACTTTCTAGAGCCTCACAAAAGAATGTTTCACTTAATTGAGTGCCTGTCTTATGTGCTATGGGCTCCTAATCAGCCTTTTGCATGGCAACTATCTCTTAGCAATGACAAGACCTTCGTTTCCTTACAGGTCACAGTATCATTATGCCTAAGTTGAAGATAATTTGTAGCTGAGATTCTATAAAGAATACTTTCCTTCAAGCAACATTGCTCTATACAAATTCAGTTTGCACAAGAACAGCAGAATAAAAAATTTAAAAAAAATATTTATTTATTTATTTATTTGAGAGAAAGAGTCAGGCAGAGAGAGAGAGAGAGAGAGAGAGAGAGAGAGAGAGAGAGAGAATATGGAGCACCAGGGCTTTCTGCCACTGAAAACGAACTCCAGACATCTACACCACCCTGAGGAATGAAGACACTGGGGAATCAGATCTCGGCCTTTAGGTTTGGCAAGCATGTGCCTAAACCAACAAGCTATCACTCCAGTCCCAGAATAAACAATTGATTACTTGCCTTTATCCATTAATTTGTGGAATAATGAGTTGTCATTTAAGCAACTTCAAAATTGACCAATGATTTTGAAAGAAATATTTGGTGTAGTCTAATCACTTATAAATGTAAATTTTTTTTTGATTCTCAAATAACCCTATTACTGACCAAAGCTTGTTGGGTCTTGTGCTTTTATATTTGTCCCGCATAATCCTTGTAATCTTTCTTGTTTCCTTGGCAAACAATATCCCAGGCTTGTTGGAATATTCTAAATCCTAGAAACATTCAATTCTTCAAGGACCATTTATCTTTTTAGTAGGAAACAACTTGATTCTCCAATGGAGCTCCAAGGTTACACATTATTATTGAATTATAATTTCGTTTGGACATTTTCAGTGGACAAAACTTGAAAGTATGTACTTGTTTATTTCAAGACGATATTTCAACAACTGATAGTGATACTGGCAATTCAAATTTCAGATTGCATCATATATAATTGAATATTCTCTATTTTTTTAATTTGCTTTATTGAGACAGTGTCTCATGTAGACCAGGCTAGCCTTGAACTTCTTATGTAGGTGATAATGATCTTGAACTCCTGATCCTCCTGCTTCTACCTTCCAAGTGTGGGATGTGTGGGCTGCCATGACCAGCCAAAGTCTCTGATTTTTATGTTCTTAGTTCAGGAACTTTCTTCCTAATAGAGTACAAAATATGTTTTTGTCCTATGCATACTCCTAATGGCTTCTAAAAACAAATCCATTATTTATGTCAAAAAAAATCTTTGAGCACAATTTAGTACTATTTTGTGGTTCTTTTTGTCCTTAGGACATATCCCATGTCATCATACTCTCTTAAGTACACAGTGAGAATCATTTGCTCCAATTTTTTCCCAAGATTTTATTAGATATATAAAACATTTGTAGGACCTCAAAGACATAACTCAAAGCCAAGGTGTGACTTTAATCTCTATCCTTGGCTCCTTTAATGGGAAATATTTTTTCAAGTTTATGACTTACCCATGCTCTTTAATGTACATGCATATATGACTTATATATTTATATATTTATATATGTGTATACATGAATATATATGTAGATGCCCTTCAATACCCACATATGTAAGAGTTGATACA
This sequence comes from Jaculus jaculus, assembly GCF_020740685.1. NCBI lineage: Eukaryota > Metazoa > Chordata > Mammalia > Rodentia > Dipodidae > Jaculus > Jaculus jaculus. Next base: position 60,074,384 of record NC_059115.1, read on the forward strand.
TATTCCTGTTTATCTTTGTGGAGGTAACTTCTTATTTATGGTTTTATTTGCAATGGGGGGGGCAGAAGGAGAGAAAGAGAGAGAGAGAGAGAGAGAGAGAGAATGGATGCATCCATTAGGTTCTCTAGCCTTCCTTTCTTTTACTACCAGGTTTTTATTTTTTTAATTTTTATTTATTTGAAAGCAACAGACAGAAAGAGTAAGAGGCAGAGAGAGAGAATGAGAATGGGCGCACCAGGGCCTCCAGCCACTGCAAACGAACTCCAGATGCGTGCGCCCCCTTGTACATGTGGCTAACATGGGTCCTGGGGAATCGAGCCTCAAACTGGGGTCCTTAGGCTTCACAGGCAAGTCCTTAACCACTAAGCCATCTCTCCAGCCCATTACCAGTTCTTTTTAACATGTAGTAATGTGTTCCATCCATCCCCAGTCATCCCCAAGTTTTATCATGTAGGAATCTTTGATTTTTGTTATAGTCCTTTTCTGCATCTATTGAGATGATTGTGTGATTTTTGTCTTTGAATATATTTATCTGGTTGTTATGTTTATTGATTTATGTAAGTTGAAAGATCCCACATCACTGAAACAAAAGCTACTTTATGGAGGTTATGGAGGTGGGTGGTAACTTAACATGTTCTTCAATTCAATTTGCAAATATTTTATTACAATTTTAGCTTTATGTTCATCAGAAATACTTGTCTACAGATTTAATTTTTGTTATGTCTTCACATGGTCTTAGTATTATAATGCTGGCTTCCTTTTCAATTTTATAAAATAACTTCAGTAGATATGTCAATCTTCTATAAAGGTCTGATAGAATTGTGCAATCAATTTATCTAGACCTGCATGTTTTTTGATTGGGAGACTTAATTACTGCTCAAGACTCATCACTTGCTATATATCTGTTTACATTATCTCATCTGAGTTTAACTTTGATAGTTCAAATGTGTTGAGGAGTTTACTCATGTCTTTTAGATTTTTCACTGCAGTACAATAAGGTTTTTTGAAGTATGAACATATAATTCTCTTGAATTCATTGGTGTCTGTTGTACTGTCTCTCTTTTTATTTATAATCATAGATTAGGAGCTTCTCTCTCTTTCTTTTGGTTAATTTGGCTAAAGGTTTTTCTTTGTTAAATATCTATATCTATATCTATATCTATATCTATATCTATATCTATATCTATATCTATATCTATATCTAATCTATATCTATATATCTCCTAATTCTGTCTATTTATTTGACTTTTTATGCATGCTTCTTATACTTGGATGAGCTTCTCTTTCTCTAGGTTTTGGGAATATTTTTCTGTAATGTTATTTAAAAAAGTCTATGCCATTTACGCCAGGCGTGTAGGTGCACACCTTTAATCCCAGCACTCAGGAGGCAGAGGTAGGAGGATCACAGTGCGTTTGAGGCCACCCTGAGACTACATAGTGAATTCCAGGTTAGCCTGGACTAGAGCGAGACCCTACCTCAAAACAACAACAACAACAACAAAATCTATGCTCTTGATCTAAAGTTCTCCTCATTGTATGCCCCTAATTAAGACATTTGACATTTTCAAGGTATCCACATTTCTCTCATTTTCTGCTCATGTTTTTTTTTGAACTTGTCATTGATTTTGACTTCGTGATCTGCTTACTCTGTCTTGTCCTCAAGTCCTGATATTCTTCCCTCCATAGGGTCTACTCTACTATTAAGACTTCTACTATGGGAACAGGCATTCTTGGTGGGCGGGCTAGGAATCTGAAGAGACACTTGAGTGGAACACGGGAGGACACTAGAAGACAGAAAAGTAACATCCAGAGGCTGTTGGGCATGATAGCCTGAGAAGCACAAGGATAGAGCAGTGGAGAATGCTGGGAGAGTTCACTTCTTAACCAATAATATTTAGTAAAAATTGTTTGTAACTTGTTTTTTTTTTCCTCAATAATTTAGCTTACTAAACTCCAGTAAAGTGAGATTTTCCTTCTTTGTTTTCATAGCTGCAAAATACTCCATCTATGTTTATTAATGCAGTTCACTGATTATGGACATTGATCTTTCCTAACATTTTCTTATTAAAAACTGTATCATGATGAGTAATCTTGGCATGTGACATTTTGTATTATGGCCAGGGTATTTGGGACACAGTTCCTAGCGGTTGGATTGTTGAGAGAAAGGGTAATTGTGTTCTTTTTAATTGTGCTGGACGTCATGTTCCCTTAGGTTATATGCTTATTGTTGAGAGAGAGGGTAATTGTGAATTTTATAATTGTGCTGGACATCATGTTCCCTTGGGTTATGTGCTTTTACATTTCCACTAGCTGCACATCAATTCTTGGTTCCTCCACAGGACTGCTACAAGGTAGGTTCTTAAACTTTTAAATATTAGCCCATTAGATAGGTAATAAAAGCCACCTGAAAACAGGGTTAATTTGCATTTTCAAATTATGAGTGAAGGTAGCATCTTTATGTAGAATTTTTTTTTTTTTGCAAATCTGTAGGAAAACTAGTATTTTCCTTCCTAAATATTTCCCACTCTTCTAGTTTACTGCCTGTTTTCTTTACTCATTTGTTATGCATCTCGGCTTGCCAGAGAGACTTGAAAAAAATATACATAAGACTTTTACCAGCCTGCTTCCTTATGATTTCTAGGCTTTGAATCATAATCCAACAGCATCCTCCTTTCTAAATCCTAATGTATTTACCCATTTTGTTTCATTACTTGTCTGATTACATTTCCTACATTTCTACCTCTGGTGAATGTGAAGTCAATACTGTTATGCAATATTAGGAATAGTTCAGATTTATACTGTTCCCTATGACTACACAGTTTTTTCAGTACTGATCTGAGCTGCTGTATTTACTATATTCTAAATTTCCCTATGTAGTAGGATACATTTATATACCCTCCATTCTATTAGACTGATATGTCAGGTCATTCACGTGTCAATATCATACATTAAATCATAAAGACATTTTAATATATTTTAATATCTGGACACGGTAGCTTCCTCATATCCCATTTAAGATATCTATGACTATTATGGTTTGGTTAAATTTTTTTGTAGGAACATTAAAATGAACTCACATAGGTTTAGAAATAATTCTCTGACAATTTTATTGGCATTATATGAAATTTATAATACAATTTAGAAAAATTCTCATCTTTATGAGAAATATCTACTTTTCCATAAAAATATGTATTTTCCCTTCTTCAAGTACATCTTAACTCTGAAATTTTTTAAAAAAATATATTACAATATTGCATTTTTAAGTACATCATTTGAGGTAATATATTTTTCTTAAGAATTTCAGAATATGAACCTAGGTTAACATGAAGCCCATGAATATCATCATCATAATAAACTTCCACTGAAAAATATACAGCACTTAATAACCCTTATTACTCTATAAATGACCATTTTCTACACTTATTTGTCAGACAACTTTAAACGAAGCTATTATTTCTATTGTGCTATCCAGAATAGCATATTTTTATGACAAAATTAGACCTGTATTAATTCATTTCATTTAACTATACAATAATCTCAGTGTTAGTTGGATTTCAACTCTTGTATTACCATCTCATTATTTCAATTTTAATTTGGCTGTCTAAGAAATTAATGTTCATAGAAATATATATACTTATTGGGTGAATCTTAATCTATGTAATAATTGGCATTTAGTTTTACATACTTCATATCTATGCCTGCACAGTTCATTTATTATTCCCACCAAGTAAACAAATTAAATATTTAAATAATACTTTAAAAGATCACCCCATAGACTTGCCATAGAAAAATTTTCTGCAGCCTATGTAGTCCTTGTAAGTAAACCCTTTCTTTAATGTATAACAGAGTTGCCATGGTCATCTTGGGATTGTGGTTTGAAAAACTTCCAAGCCTGTATTGTAAATGCAGTGGGTAGTATCTTGCTCTCTGAGGGAAACTGGGTGTAATTTGGGATAGATATTTTTCTTTTCTGTTCTCTTTTTACTCTAGTTTTAAACTTTCATTCGTCTTTCCTCCCTTCTCTCTCTCTTTCTTTCCTCCTTCCCTTTCTCCCTCCCTTCGTTTCATTCTTTTTGGCCTTACGTAGCAAATGGGGGTGTAGTATTATTAACAATGCTTTGTTGACTGGCCCAGGGAAGCAAATGTCATATTACAAAGATAGTCATTGGCCATGGAACATTGTCTGTCCCAAATTGTGGGGGAGCTATTAAAAATCATCTTGCATATTTAAAATTCTTGCTTTTGTTCTTTACAGTTAGGACTTCATACATTTTGCATTCATAATCGTCACTGGTTCAAATAACATTTAGGGCTACAGAAAAGATTGAATAGGACTGTCACTTATTTTCCATATTATTTATGCCTGACCAGGAGCAAAATTGTGTCTTTTTTATAATGAAACCCCAGAATCAATAAGACACTATATAATGTGACCAGAAATAAAACAGTATGTTGATACAATATATTAGTTTATATAAATAAATATGGATATTTATATTAAGTATTTTTATTTTTTCTTTTTATTTATTTGTTTGTGAAAGAGGTAGAGAGAAAGAGAGAATAAGCACACTGGGGCCTCCAGCCACTACAAATGAACTCCAAATGCTTGTGCCACCTTGTGTGTCTGGCTTATGTGGGTCTTGGGAAATCAAACCTCGGTCCTTTAACTTTGCAAGCAAGTGCCTTCACTACTAAGCCATCTCTTAACCCCTAAAGTATTTTTATTCATACAAGCATATATATGTATATTTTATTTTATTTATTTTTAATTTTTTTATTAGTTTTGTATTCAGCAAATACAGTCAGTTTGGTACCATTATTAGGCTCATTTGTGAACTACCTCCTCCCCCTGGCCCCTCCTTGTTGAGGTATATGGGTCGTGCATTGTGGAGTTAGCCCACAGTTATGGGTAAGATAAATGTCTCTGCATATCATGACCCAACATGTGGCTCTGACATTCTTTCCGCCCCCTCTTCTGCAAAATTTCCCTGAGCCATGTTGGGTTCACTTTTTTTTTTTTTCGAGGTAGGGTCTCACTCTGGTCCAGGCTGACCTGGAATTAACTCTGTAGCCTCAGGGTGGCCTCGAACTCACGGAGATCCTCCTACCTCTGCCTCCCGAGTGCTGGGATTAAAGGCGTGCACCACCACACCAGGCACATTTTTGGTCTGCTTCAGTGATGAGGTGTTGGGGGCCTCTGGGGCTCTGGCTCTCTGATTTGGTAGGAGTTGATTTTTCTCTGTGTTGATCTCCTTCACCCTTGTGCTGGTACCTGGTTCACCAGGAAAACAGCACCCTTGCTTATTTTGCCAGTTGTCCTTAGTTTCAGCCAGGGCCCTTTTGAGGTATGATGGAGTGGCTCTCTCCTTAGGATCTACATCTATCTGAAAAAGAAGCAGATTCTCCAACGGAGAGTAAGTTAGCACCAGAACAAATGAGATAACCCTTACTTTTTTATAGAGAATTTAATAGGTGTAGGCCCTCTTGTAGCCTGCAATTGATTGTAGCTTGATAATGGAGAGCAGGCTTATGTTTGGATAAAGTTCTGACTTGTTTCCCAGCTCCAGCTATGGGTCCCATACCACTGAGGGGATCAATTAGCTGAATCAAGAGCAATTGGTTCCCCAACATGGCTGTGTGCCACTATTGCACTTGTGTGGGTATCACAACAGGTTATTTGCTGCTAAGTAGGTTAGACCATGAATTGCTTGGACAGTTATTTGTCATTTTCCCCCAGTGGCCCATGTAACACCTTCTGGCACTAGACACGCTGGCTGTCTGAGGACTGACTCTCTTCCAACTACCAGCCATGCCATTCCATTTTTCATGTCGACCACATAAGGTGTCTTCAGTAGTTGGGTCTTACCACTAACCTTTGGTGGATTATCAAGTACTCGGATAGAAATCTGTCTTTCTTTTGGGAAACCATGTAGGTCTCCCTGATCAAAAGCTCATTGTGGATGATAGTTGGATGATAGACCACATGCTGGTCCTAGGAGTTACAGGTCAGTGCCCACTAAGAAAAGGAAGAAAAAGATAACTAATATACAAGAGTTAGAGAGGAAAGAGAGAGAGAGAGAGAGAAGCTGTGGAAGATTAAGGGTCAGTCTTCATCATACCCTCTCCAGTGTCTTGCGATTCAGGTATTTCCTCTAAGGGCTTGGTGAAGGTTTAGCCATTTGGTCTTCCTTTTAGGAAGTAGAATTTTAAGGTACCATTGCCTTTTGGGTCTAGATTTGTGTTTCCCACCCCTCTCCCTCCTCTCCCTCCCTTTCCTCCCCACCCATCCTATTGTCTAGTCCACAAGATGCTTGCTGGGTATGTAAGGCATCTTGGGTAGATTCAGGTTAGGCACTGTAGATGAGTGAGATTATGTGGCGATTTTTTTTTTTTTTTTTTTTTTTGTGATTGAGTAAGTTCATTGAGAATGATCTGTTCCAGGTTCAACCATTTTTCCTCAAATTTCATTATGTCATTTTTTTCTTACTGCTGTTTATAATTCTATTGTCATATTAGTTATCCATTCTTCTAGTGATGGACATCTGGGTTGATTCCAGCTCTTAGCTATTACAAATTGAGCTGCTACAAACATGGTTGAGCAAATCTTTCTGACCTGTGGTTTGATGGTTTTAGGGTAGATGCCCAGTAAGGGAATAACTGGGTCTGCTGGTATCTCTATAGTCATCTTCTTCAGGAGTCTCCATATTGCTTTCCAAAGTGGTTGTACTATCTTACATTCCCACCAAATGTGGATGAGTGTTCCTACTTCTCCACATCCTTGACAGCATTTATTTTCATTTGATTTTTTGATGTTTGCTATCCTTATTGGGGTAAGGTAGAATCTCATAGTTGTTTTAATTTGCATTTCTCTGATGATTAGTGATGATGAACATTTTCTTAAGTGTGTCCTTGCCATTTGTATTTCTTCCTCTGTGAACTGCCTGTTCAGCTCTTTGCCCCATTTTGTTAGTGGGGCGTTTGACTTTTTACTGTTTAGATTTTTGAGTTCTTTGTAGATTCTAGAGATTAGGCCTCTGTCAGTTGGATAACCCACAAATATTTTCTCCTATTCTGTGGGTAATCTATTGGCTTTGCTTATTGTATGCTTGTCTGTAAAGAAACTCTTCAGCTTCATGTGATCCCATTGGTTGAGTGACTGTTTAAGATCATGAGCTACTGGGGTTTTGTTCAGGAAGTCTTTTTCCATTCTTATATCATGGAAAGTACTTTCTATATTTTCTTCCAGTAGTAGTCAAGTTTCTGGTCTTATATAGTGGTCTTTGATCCATTTGGATTTGAGTGTCGTGCATGGTGTGGATCAAGTTTCAGTTTCCTGCATATGGTTATCCAGTTTGTCCAGTACCATTTGTTGAAGATACTGTCTTTTATCCAGCCTATATTGTTAGGGCCTTTGTTGAATATCAAGTGGCTCTAGTTGCTTGACCCAAAGTCTGGGTCCTCAAGTCTATTCCATTGGTCTATACTCCTGTTTTTATGCCAGTACCATGTTGTTTTTATTACTATGGCTTTGTAATATAGCTTTAGATCAGATATGGTGATGCCTCCAGAGGTATTTCTTTTGCTGAGGATATGTTTGGATATGCGAGGCCTTCTGCCTTTCCATATGAAATTTGACATAATTTTTTCTAGCTCTGTGAAGAACACTGTAGGGATTTTAATTGGAATTGCATTAAATCTATATATTGCCTTTGGTAGGATTGCCATCTTCACAATGTTATTTCTGCATATCCAGAAGCATGGGAGGTCTTTCCATTTTCTCAAGTCCTCCTCAAGTTCTTTTTTGAGTGTTTTTATGTTTATGTTGTATAGATCTTTCACTTCCTTGGTTAACATTATACCATGGTATTTTATTTTATTTTTTGTTGCTATTGAAAATGGGACCATGTATCTTATTTCTTTCTCTGTATCTTTGTCATTTGCATATAGAAAGGCTACTGATTTTTGTGCATCAATTTTGTATCCTGCTACTTTAATATAGGAGTTAATCACCTTCAGGAGTTTTGGGATGGAGTATCTCGGGTCTCTTACATACACAATTATGTCATCAGTAAATAGAGCTAACTTAACTTCTTACTTTCCAAATTGTATCCCTTTTATTTCCTTCTCCTGTCTTATTGCTTGAGCTAGGACTTCCAGTACTATATTGAAAAGCAGAGGTGAGAGTGGACAACCCTGTCTTGTTCCTGATCTTGATGGGAATTCCTCCAGTCTCTCTCCATTAAGTATTATTTGGGCCTTAGGAGTTTTGTATATTGCCTTCATTATGTTAAGATATGAACCAACCATGCCAATTCTCTCCAATGTTTTGATCATGAAGTGATGTTATATCTTGTCAAAGGCCTTTTCTGCATCTATCAAAATGATCATGTGGTTTTTATGTTTAACCTTGTTTATGTGGTATATTACATTGACAGATTTCCATATGTTGTATCACCCCTGTGTTCCTGGGATGAATCCCACTTGGTCAAGGTGGAAAATTAATGCTTTTGATGTTTTGTTGGATTTGGTTTGCGAGGATTTTGTTCAGGATCTTTGCATCTAAATTCATCAGGGAAACAGGCTGGTAGTTTTCTTTTCTTGTGGCATCTCTACCTGGTTTTGGAATTAGGGTGATACTAGCTTCATAAAAGGAGTTGAGTAGCTTTCCCTGTTCTCCAATTGTGTGGCACAGTTTGATGAAGATTGGTTTGAGTTCTTCCATGAAGGTTTGATAGAATTCAGCTGAGAAGCCATTTGCTCCTGGATGCTTCTTTTTGGGGAGGTTTTTTATTACTTTTTCAATCTCCATGAGTGTTATGGGTTCATTGAGGAGATTAATCTGCTCTGAGTTTAGCTTCGATAGATGGTATGCATCCAGGAATTTATCCATCTTCCGCATTATCCAGTTTTGTGGAATAGAGGAGTAAGTCCTGATGATTCTCCTAATTTCACTTATGTCTGTTGTGATCTCTCCTTTTTCATTTTGAATTTTGTTAGTTTGAAGCATCTCTTTTTTTTGCTTGATCAAATTGGCCAGGGGTTTGTCAATCTTGTTTATTTTTTCAAAGAACCAGTTCTTTGTTTTGCCAGTTGTCTTAATTGTTTCCTATGCTTTCAATTCATTAATTTCTGCTCTGATTTTAATTATTTCTTTCCTTCTGGAGCTCTTTGGGTTGGATTTTTCTGGATTTTCCAGTGCCTTTAGGTGGATGGTTAGATGGTTATGTTATTGATTTGGGATCTCTCTGTCTTTTTTATGAAGGCATTGAGTGCTATGAATATTCTCTTGAAGACCACCTTCACTGTGTCCCATAAGTTTTGGTATGATCTGTTCTCATTGTCATTCAATTCTAGAAATTTTGCAATTTCATTTTATATTTCATCCACTATCCATTTATTGTTTAAAAGTGTGCTGTTCAGTTTCCAGGTGCCGTTGGGATTCTTGGTGGGTCTTTTGTTGTTGATTTCCAGCAATATAGCATTGTGATCTGATATCATGCAGGGAATTATGTCAATCTTTCTAAATATGTGGAGGCAAACTTTGTGACCCAGTATATGGTCTATTTTAGGGAATGTTCCATGGGCTGCTGAGAAGAATATGTAGTCTGTGGATTTGGGATGGAAAGTTCTGTAGTTGTCCAATAGGTCTAAGTGATCTATGGTTTTGTTGAGCTCTCTTACTTCCCTATTGAGTTTCTGTTTGGATGATCTGTCTATTACTGATAGTGGTGTATTGAAATCCCCAGCTATGATGGTGTTGGTGGTTATTTCTGTTTTATTGTTAAGTAGGTTTTGTTTTATGAACTGTGGTGCCCCTGTGTTTGGTGCATACAGATTTATGATTGTAATATCCTCTTGATGGATCATTTCCTTGATAAGTAGGAAGTGGCCTTCTTTGTCTTTTTTGATTATTTTTGGTTTGAAGTCTATTTTATCTGATATTAATATAGCCACACCTGTTTGTTTCTTATTCCCATTTGCTTGGAATATTGCTTCCCCCCTTCACCCTGAGGAGGTGTCTGTCTTTAGTGGTGAGGTGGGTTTCTTGAAGACAACAGATTGAGGGGTCTAAGTTTTTGATCCATTCTGTTAGCTTGTGTCTCTTGATGGGTGAATTAAGGCCATTAATATTTAGGGTAATGACTGTGAGATTTGATTTGATCCCTCCATATTGTGATGGTATATGTGGGTTGGTGTTTTTATCAACTTTGAAGTTTTTGTGTGTACTCTGAATTTGGTTTTTGTGATCTGCTTCTTGTAGGCATTTGAGTTTGATTATTTGTTTCTTTGCTGTCGAGAATTTCCTGAAATACCCTCTGTAGGTTTGGTTTTGTGTTCATATATTTGTAAAGCTGAGTTTTGTCATGGAAAGTTTTTCTTTCACCATCTATTATGAGGGATACTTTTGTTGGGTAGAGTAGTTTGCATTGGAAGCCATAGGTTCTTAGACTTTGCAGTGTTTCATTCCAGGCCCTTCTAGCTTTCAGGGTTTCCATTGAAAAGTCTGAAGTAATTCTGATGGGGTTACCTTTGAAAGTGGTGTGCTGTTTTCCCTAGCTGCTTTTAGGACTTTCTCTTTGGTGTTAATGTTTAGAGTCTTAATGACAATATGTCATGGAGAGTTTCTCCTTTGGTCCAGGGTTTTTGGAGTTCTGTTGGCTTCTTGTATCTTGATGGGCCTTTCTTTTAAGACACTGGGGAAGTTTTCTTCAATTATTTTGTTAAATAAGTTCTCCATGCCTTTGGTCTGAATTTCTTCTCCTTCTGGTATTCCAATGATCCTGATATTAGGACTTTTAAGTGTATCCCACAATTCCCTCATGTTCTGTTCACAGAAACTTTTGAACTTACTGAAATTTTTGAACTCTCGAACTGTTTCTTCCATCATGTCTTCCAGATCAGAGTTTCTATACTCCACATGGCTGACTCTATTCTTGAGAGCTTCTAGAGAGTTATGGACATGTTCAATTAGGTTTGCATTTTCTACTACTTTTCTATGTATCATTTCCACCCCTCTGTCAAGTTCCCTTTTCACATCATTTTATGATTTTCTTGATGATTCTTGGAATTCTTTATGTCTTGCATTTCTTTATGCCTTCATTTAGCATGGCCATCTGATTTTTGAGGTCTTCTTTTTTTCACTCTCCCTCAAATCTCTTAACTGTCTTTGAACTCCTTCCATTTTCTTATCTAGTAGGTCTATTTTAGTGATGGCAACATCCCCATGATTATTGGTCCTTTGTTGCTTTTCTGCAAGTTCTACCAGTAGCTTGGTCAGAGTTGCATTGCTCACAGCTTCATTTTGGTGTTCTGATCCTAATGACTCTCTGTGTTTTGATTAGAGATGTTCATTGTAGGACTGGGTGATCTAACTGGATTTTCTTGCATTTGATTTTTCATATTATTTCTTTTGCATTGTGGTCTGCCCATCACAGTGTATGGGCACATAGGTGGGTGGATAAGCCTGGGCTCAAGCACAATGGGAATCTGAGTCAGCCTGAGGCAGTTGTCAAGCAGACTGGGCTTTGGCTCTCACTTGCCAAAGCCACCTGATCTACTGCCTGGCTGGGGTGCCAAATTTGCCTGAGCTCTCAAGTTGTAATGTGCCAAAGCTACCTGTGCTTGCACTAGGAGGGACACTGAGGCACCAAGCACTGAAGCAGCCCAAATTCTGTGCGGGGGGGGGGAGACACTGGGACCTGGAAGCAGTCTGCCCTCCCCACAACAGCTCAATGGCAGATGGATGGCACAGCAGACTGGTAGGGGATGGCACCTGAGCTGGTACATGAGACAGACAGTCTGAGCTTGCATGGCAGTTGCGATGGGACTGGACTCTCTGAACATGTGGCAGCTGGAGCAGTAAGTGAGTGAGTGGGTGGAGCAGTCTAAGCTTCCACACATAGGGATCTATTGGCGCGGTGCTGTGGATACGGCAACTGCTTGGGGGGAGGGGTGGGCTAACCACCCTTGAGGGAATAAGCGATTCCCTGTTTTTCCCCCTCTGTGCCCTCCCACTGGCAATCTATTGGAGATTGCTCTCCCCTAAAAGACCCAGTGAGCCCTTAATGTCTTGCCTTTCTTTCCCCGGGATCTGCGGCTTAGCTAGGTGGTCACCATCTTGGCCTGAAATCTATATGTATATGTTAACATGTGCAGAAATTAATTAGAATTATATATTATTTTAAATATTACTTTTATTTATTTATTTGACAGAGAAAGGGGAGGAGAGAGAGCATTGTTATGCCAGGGACTACAGTCGCTGCAAATGAACTCCGGACACATGCATCCCCTTGTGCATCTGGCTAAAGTGGGTCCTGGGGAATTGAACAGGGTCCTTTGGCTTTGTAGGCAAGCGCCTAAACCGCTAAGCCATCCCTCCAACCCATACAATTATATTTTTTTCAGCGCATTATCCTTCTGGAGGACAAAGGCATAGTCAAGGGAAACTGAGGCACTAGGAGCACTTAATTGTTTTCAGATCTTATGCTTCAATTCCTCTACGAGGTTGATGAATACATTTAATTTTTTTGTTTATAGGTTGGTCCTAAATATCTAATCCATAATGCTGAAACACTGTTTTTCCTTTTTCTGAGAAGTAATAGTTTATCTAAGCTTTAGGTATTGGATCAATCTAGCTGAAGTGAATGCTTTTCTTTTCTAGGATTAATTTCTAGAAATGTGTACTATACTTCAATTGAGAGCATTTAATGGTAATGTTTTGCATTCTTTCTTTTTAAAAATAATTCATTATTATATGTATTGTGTGGGGGAAAACAATAAAAACTAAAAGAAACTATAATCATTTAATTATTCAAAAGGGAAGATGTTAACTTCAAAGGTAAAGTCATTAAAGACATACCAAGAAAGAGAAAAAAATGGAAGAATATAAATGTAGACTATGATCAGATTTTATTTCTTTTCAATTCCAGCAACCAGAGCCTGTTTTAACTAACAACCTTCTAGCATGGCAAGTCACTACAACAGTCTTGCTTAAATATGTCAGAAATAGGCACAGGAAATAAGAGCTGGCAGTTTTCCCTCCTGTTATAAAAAAGACGGAAGCCTATCATGAATGAAAGCACACAACACTATATCAGCCATCTGCATAGCTTCCAAACCACTTGTATTTTATAACAGTCGCCTGCCAAAACCCTGGAAAGCCAACACCAGAATAAAACCCACAGTCTGAAAGAAGGGATATGGCAAATAATAAAATCATCCAGACAGCAGAGAAGTAAAATTGCAGAAAATCAGACTAAAATAACAAAACTGTCAAGCAGTGCTGAGAGTGCTAAGAAATACTGACCAAAGAGGATTTGGAGAAAAAGTAAAGGCTGAGGATCATGCAAACCATTGTTCAGTTGAAAGGTTTTGCAAAGCAAGTATGCTTTCTGGTAATAAAATGTTAAGCTTTTTCCAGAAAATGTTATTTCTTCCCCATTTCTAATATTGTAGCTATGTTTGCTTGAGATAAAGAAAGCCTTATGTCTCTGAGCAGTTGGGTCCCATTTTATTTTGATAAAAGAATAGACTTTTGACAGGGACTCATACTCAACCAGGGTTTAATAGCTTTTAATTTGTCATTTGGGATATATTCAAAATTAGAAGCCAAATAAACACAGCTTTGTAGGATTTAAAAGTAATAATCTTCAATACATTTTTAGATAGCTGCTACTGGGATTTGCAACATTGACTGTATGTAGGTTCATAATACAACTAACTCTAGCAAGTAACATGCATGTTACTCTTCCAAAATAATTAATACATAAATCACCAGGAAATGGTTATATATAGAGGTTTTTTTAAAGTAAACTATAATGATGATGGTAATAATATTTATATTATACTAAACATTTAATGCAAGTGTCTATGGAAATTGTCTTGTCTGAAGTTTCTGCTTTCTTCCATCTTCCCTTTCATATGCTGACCTTTTTCTTAGGGATACTTTGCTTTGGCTTTTTCCTTTCACATTCATTTTCCAAGGCTGATTTTAAGCATGGATTTCTCCAGAGACTTTTCTTCTCTGCTTTTCTTGCCCTCCTGCCTTATTGGTTGGAAGCTATCTATGTTTTCTATGGGTACATGTGATACTTTCTGCACTTTGTAGAGAGAAAGCAGTCAGTGAGAATATGCTGTTTTCATTGACTCATTACATTTTGGGTTATAGTTTTTCTTTCTAAAATGTCTTTTATATGAATAAATATGTAAGGGAAAGAAATAAAGAAGCAGAAGCAATCACTTGGTTTATATAGGAAACATTTAGACAAGAAAATTTTCTCGCCCAGTTGTATATATGCACATCTTCAATAAATCATCTTGCTGTCTGGGATATACTAGTATAGGGATTAATGTGAAAAGACTGGCATTTAAAATATATTATTTTTTTCTTCTACTTGCATAGAGCTTATGCTAATAAGTTTCTGTACTATGCATCATTTTGGCATGCCACAAACAGAATTCTGTATGAAAACTCCTCTTCAGATGTACAAATTACAAGATCCAATCAAGTTTAGATGATGAGGGAACATAATTTTCCTTTTTTTGGTTACTAGTAAGTGTATTTATGAAGATATTGTATCAGTTTTTCTATTGGAATATTCTGTGCTGTAATTGAAAGAACTTTTTAACTGAAAAGGTCTTGCCAGTGACCTATCTAACTAGTGCTCTCAGCTGCTCCATAGGGGAAAAGACTTGCTTGGGTCACAAACCTAGTATATGGGGAAGGAAGAATTATTTACAAGTCTGCCTCCCTTTTCTCAAAATTAATCATTTTTCTAAAATACATTCACCTGTTTTTACTAATTTTCTCACTTGAAAAGCCATTATGTTTGTGTATATCTGATATCTAGATAAAATATCATAGAGTATTAAAATTACCTCATTTGTTATTATGAAGGTCTCTCCCAATGGGTCATACCTTGTTTGTTCAATATGCTATTAAAACATTCCATAGGGTGGTGGAATTCAGACTTCAAGCATTTAATTTCCTATGGATCTGAAGGTCCAAGATTAGAATTCTAGTTCTGGGGAGGGCTACTTTCTGTCTTGAAGACAACTGCCATCTCATTGTACGCTCACATCAGAGGTGAGGTTGGAGGTTCAGAGAGATCACTGTCTTGTGTTTCTTCTTGTAAATGTACCACCTTCACCAGATTTTTACCCTTAGGATCAAATTACCTCAGAATGATTTGTCTCCAAATATCATAATGTATATTAGCTTCAACATATGAATTTGAGATGTAAGCACAAGCATTAGTTCATAATGAAAGAGGAATAAATAATTACGTATGCTTAATTGTGTGGGAAAACTCTTCTTAAAATATGACTTTGGTCATGGGTTATCTTGTCAACATTCCTGCCATCAAGGAAATACATGGAGAAGCACTTGATGAGTTAATATTCATGGAATCTACTTATTGTGTGGTACCTTCACAGTAAAAGTGTGCCACAAACAGAATTCTATATGAAATCTCTTCTTCAGATGTACAAATTAGAAGATCCAATCAAGTTTAGATGATGAGGGAACATAATTTTCCTTTCTTTTTTGTTTACTAGTAAGTGTATTTATGAAGATATTGTATCAGTTTTTCTATTGGAATATTCTGTGCTGTAATTAGAAGAACTTTTTAACTGAAAAGGTCTTACCAGTGACCATCAAGGAAATACATGGAGAAGCACTTGATGAGTTAATATTCATGGAATCTACTTATTGTGTGGTACCTTCACAGTAAAAGTGCTTATTACTCAGTGAAAAGAAATTTGAGGGCTATTGAGTATCTAATTTGCAAATAAGGTATTTTATCCATTTTCAAAAATATTGCATAATTCGAAACATTACTCCAATGGGGACATGATTCTCACTGATGCTTTATTAGCTTTAGTTTTTAGTAATCAATCAATAACTATGCATTAAAGGGGAAACTGGGTGGTTAGGAAAAGTGTGTAGGATTTCTGTGCTCCACTATTGTAATCAGCTCTTGATTGTGCTTTCAACAGAGGAAAAGGTTAAAGTGTTGGGTCTCTGGAAACAAAAGTCCACATGAGCATGACCTGGAAAGTCTACTTTTCCTTGTTTCTCTGTCTCTAGTGGTTAGGAAATGTGTACACTTGTACTAACTACTTATTGTCAGTAATTGCCAGGCACAATTATTTGAACTGACTGAGCTATATCCTGGGCTCTAAAAACACAATGTCTATTTTGTTGAAAAAAATGATTACATTTTTTACTTTCTCTCTCTCCTCTTTCTCTCTCTCTCTCTTTCCTGAGAAACTTTCAAAAACATTTGAAAAAATTGAATACTGTCTCAATATTTGATATGACAAAATCATTCAGATATTTATAGAAGTGGTAATGGTATTATGATGATATTTAAAAATAGAATTTATAATATTTGGGTATACATTTAGAGAAATAATTATGGATAAAGAATGTCATCTGTAGTTCATGTAGAAGTATGAATGAAGGGAATGTAGCCATAAGTTGTCAGTGGTTCAAGAAGGACATTCATCATAGGTTTGCTTTACATTTGTTATTGCTTAAATAGAAAGCAGAGCTGGAATTTATTAAGAAGAAATTTGATATAGATTTTAGTGTGTTAATGCAAATGCTTTGGAAAACATTTCTATACACTCATTTGTGGGTGTTTGGGTGTTGCTATCTCAAAGGAGTTGCTTTGAAATGTTTGTAATAAAATCCAAATAATGAAACAGAGAAGAATCCTTCCTTTTCTTCTTACATGTGAGGGCAGCTTACATGACTGGCCAAGCTTTATCACTTACCATCTGAGGGGATTAGGAATCGAAAGCTCAGATAAGTGAGGTTATATGTAAATAAAATATAAGGCAAGAGGATTTGAATAGTAGCAAAAAGTCTATAAAACCTACCTAGAAAAGATCAAGTTTATTCTCATCTGTCTTTTCCTTATGCTTGCTTTGTTCTTCCACTAGAATATGATTCATTAAGGCCCTTGAGATATGTTTGTCCATCAGTCTTGGACTTGGGCCACCTTCAAAATCATAAGACAGCTTATTTCTGCTCATTGCATATTGCCTAGCCTGTGATATTATGTATGCCAGCACAGAACGAAATACGCCACAAAGCAAAGGCCTTTATCTCTGTGGTTCACATCTCATGACTCTCCCAGTGGACAAGTTCTTTGGATCTTTACATATGACGACATTTATTTTTTCTTCTCAAAATATGTCAGTATGGCTGTGCTGAGTTATTATTCTCTACACAGGAGAGTTTCTCAGCTTGGGGATGTCCAAGTAAGACAACAGCATAAGATTGCATACACTTTCAGAATGGCATCTTGCATTAATGATGCTGTGAAAGCATCTCAAGTCTCCTTATATGGAAACCCTTCTCTGTATCCCAAAGATACAGAAGAAAAAGGAGGTAATATTAAGAAGGAGCAAACTGGGTTAGAAATGGCTTGGCAGTTAAGACAAATACTGGCAAAGCCAAAGGATTCAAGTTTGATCCCCCAGGATCCATGTAAGCCAGATGTATATAAAGTGGCACATGTGTCTGGAGTTCATTTGCAGTTTTGGAGGACCTGGTACACCCATTCTCTCTCTCTCTCCATCTTTTACTCTCTTTCAAATAAATAAAAATCAAATAAAATAGGTTAAAAAAGAAGGAGTCAACAGTTGCTCAGGAGAAGAAGTACAAGACTATGCCATCTAAATTAAATGCATTTTTAGTAGGTTGAACTGATAAATACCTGAAAGAGAAAAGACTGTTTTTTGGCTATCACTTTCAGAGGTCTGCAGTTGTTGGGCTCCATTGTTTCTGGGCATGTGATGACAAGGTGGAACTTCATGAACAGGACATGGTGGAGCAGAGTTAAGCACCTCATAACATACAGGAAATAAAAAGTCTGAGAGGGGCTCAGGACAAGATATAGCTCCCATGAATACATCTCCCGCGACCTGCTTCCTCCAACTAGGACATATCTTTAAGAGTTTCCATCATACCCAATGAACGCCATCAAATATGAATGAATCTATCAGTGGGTTGACCATTGATTAGGTCAAAGTTCTCATCACCTCCCAATGAATGATCCCACAAGCTGGGGAACAAACCTTTAAGATGTGAAACTTGGGAGCACAGTTCATATCCTTTTCTCTCTCCCCTCTCTAGCAGATACATATTCCATATATCAAAATACAGCTGTCCCCTGAGTAGGGAGTTCTTGCATCATCAATAACCATATCTCAACTTCAGTGGGTCTGAATTTCTTCATGTCTACCATTTATTGAATACTTAAGTTGTCGAAAGGCTTCATTAAGCCTAACATCATAATGATTGTGTCACCTAATTTTAAAAACAACTTCTGAAGGGAAATGCTCTGATATACAATTTATAAGTGGTAGAACTGTCTTTGGTTAACTAACAACTCTAAGATGACTTAGCCAGTGAATAAGAGTGAGATTTGTTCCCACTGTAGCTGACTCTCTGAGTCTCACAATTTTTCTAGATCTAATACATGAAGTTAGCACCAGATGAGATATATGTGGCCAGGAGTCCTTTGCATTTTTCAGCCTCTTTATACCCTTAAGTGCAGTTGTTACATAGTAATCTTTACATCGTTCACGTTTCTCAAAATATAATTTTCCCCCAGTTATCTTTCCTTTGGTCTTGGGAAAGTACAGCTAATTTTAATATCACTGAGATATTTGAAGCAAGGAAATAATGGTTTATTAGCAAATATCTTCTCAATAAAAATCATTCTTCTACTTCTACATTAAAATCAGTCATAATTACTGAAATGTTTGCAGATTATTAGTAATCCACATAGATCTCAGAGCCCAAAGCAGCAATCACCATTATCAGAATCCAAAAGTATTGACCCTACAAATAGCTTTAGCAGAGACTCACTAATGGCATGCTAGATACAAGGAAGGAGAAAAAAATAACTCAAAGGCATCAGCTCATAAATGTTAGATGTTAGAATTCAGTTTCATGCCTATTAAAATTAGTAGGAAATGTTTGACACCTACCCCTTCCTACACACACACACACACACACACACACACACCAGCATTTGAACGTGGCTTCAGATGTAGTAGCGCTTTTCATCCACATTGCATGGAACTATGGAAGTGTGGTGCGATGTCCTGGTG
This sequence comes from Jaculus jaculus, assembly GCF_020740685.1. Lineage (NCBI taxonomy): Eukaryota > Metazoa > Chordata > Mammalia > Rodentia > Dipodidae > Jaculus > Jaculus jaculus. Next base: position 60,093,512 of record NC_059115.1, read on the forward strand.
GAGAACGCCACCCAGCTGTGCACTCATGCTGCACTGAGAAATGTGGACTTGGAATGGCTGTTGAAGGCCCATCCGTCATCTGTTCCAGTGGACACACTGAAACAAATTAATACGATGAATTTTATTAGATGAGAGCTGCAGCTTTTTGTTTGTTTGCTTGTTTGTTTTGCTTTTTTGTTTTTCGAGGTAGAGTCTCACTCTAGCTCAGGCTGACCTGAAATTCACTACGTAGTCTCAGGGTGGCCTCGAACTCATGGCGATCCTCCTACCTCTGCCTCCCGAGTGCTGGGGTTAAAGGCATGTGCCACCATGCCCGGCCTGAGAGCTGCAGCTCTGGTGGTCACAGACACACTGCTAAGACTCCAGGGTAGGATCCTCCTCAGCCCAACACTGCTCAGAGATCAGCTGCTGGTTTTGATTCTGAGTAATTAGATAAAAAAACCAGGAACTCTGAGTGGCACTTCATCTTTGCTGTGGGCACAGGAGCTACTCTTTCTGAAGTGTTCAGATAGTTTCCCTGAATTATTTGACTTGTCTCTGAAGCATTGTAGACCATGTTCTCGACTCCAACTCCTCCTGGCTGACAATCAGCCTTTATTGTTCTGTTTGTGCTATGGAAATCAAACCACATCTTACACCACGTGTAATATCATACCTCACACTCGTGTGTAAAACCACACTCCACACATCATGTCATACTCCAAATAACTACCCTTAAAACACTCAGATTTCTGAGACAGAATTTAATTTTTCTTTAAATTTCATGTTTATTATGACTAACCCTGCTCCCCCGACACACATTGTTCCTACTGCTAGAAGCACTTGTTATGACCAAAAATCTGTAGAAGAAAACTGCTGATTTCCCAGAATGGAAAGGTAACTAAATAAACTTTATTATTATTATTATTGAAAGTTATCTTTTGTTTACAGAAAACCTTTCATCTAGTGAACATCTAAAATAGCCATCAGAAACATTAACTAAAAAGAGAACAAAACAAAGTGAAACTAAACTCTCATCATAAAGTAGTTTTGGTGAAGAGCTTGAGAAAATTTCCCAAGTGTCACATGACTTCAGCTGGAGTTACAGATCATTGGCACATGAGGTTCCCAATTTCTCTGTGGTGTTGTGTGTAGCCACTGGGCCTTTGGGCTGGATGGATCCTGCTCTCCTTACTCTGTCTCCACATAAGGTGAATGTAAGTGGAAGGCCTCTGTCCATATAGGACAAAAATAGACTCTATGTGGATCATTTAAAAAAAGGGAGCCCTACAGTGTGGAAAAGCACATAGTGATCTTGTGGGTAGCCCTTCCTGCTGTACTTTATTGGTAGGTACCCAGAAAAAGGTCACTGGGCTCATCTTGGGGTCCTTCTCTCCACATGTTGACAATATAATAGTCAGTTAATAAGCAAAAGAGATTAAGAAATTAGTTATTGGCCTGGGTGTCTAAGGAAAATAGGAATGGTTTATAAAAATGCATCTTGAGCTACTTAACGCTTCTCTGTTGATCATATTTCTCCCTCTACCCCATGAAATGCGTAACAATAGTTTTACCTAAATTTAGCACTCAAAAAAATGGATTTCTTTGAGAGTATGTAAATTTATTTCTTGAATGTACAAGCATACTCAAGGACCACTCATTTTGAGTACACTTGAAGAATTCCTATTAATGTCCATGGGAGGAGTTGTGAATGCCTAGTGAAGACAGATAAAATGTATTTCAAAATCCTGTGTGCGCTGACTATTTGCACAATTCTGTTTTGTGTGTCTGTCGAAACATATGCAGCAGTGTTCAGTTTTTTAAATGCCATGATTTTACATTTCCTGCATTTAAAAATTTAATCAGAGATGTAAATGCACGTAAAAGTATTTGTGCTACTCCAGGCCAAGCATTGTGGTATGGAAAGAATGAATTCCTAATGGCATTTTCATTGTGGCAGTTGTGGTCATGACTTTTTCCAAAGCTATGCAATTTTAACATTGACAATGCATCATCAGATCCCTTCCTCCTGCAGGAAACACCCACTTAAAATAGTTACTTTGTTTCTGTGAATTCCTGGAGGCAGACAATTTTCACAATCAAGTTGTATAGAAACCTCTCATTCACGAGGGATAACATCTGAGTTATATCAATGAGACACCCACGGCCTCTGCTTTTCTAAACATCAGGCAAAGATGTGGAAGCAAACCATTTCATTCTTTGGAAAACATCAAATGACTGCACCTGTATTGAGGTGTGTGTGTGTGTGTGGTGTGTTCATACACACACACATGATTTTTAAAAATATATTTATTTATTTGTTTGAGAGAGAGATACATAAATAGGCAGGGAGGAAGAGAGAGGGGGAGAGAGAGAGAGAGAGAGAGAGAGAGAGAGAGAGAGAGAGAGAGAATGAGAATGGGTGTGCCAGGGCCTCCAGCCACTGCAAATGAACTCCAGATGTGTGTGCCCCTTGTGCATCTGGCTTACGTGGGTCCTGGGGAGTCAAACCTGGGTCCTTTGGCTTTGCAGGCAGGTGCCTTAACTGCTAAGCCATCTCTCCAACCCAATACACACGATTTTAATAAAATGCCAGATGGTGGCCTGGAATTCTAAAGAGAAGAGACTGTGTCTACTGCTCCAGCAAAGCAGTTGTGATGCCTGCAACTGGACAGGGAAGGAAGTGAGCTCTGCTGAGTACAAGGAAGCATAATTACTGGTGAAATTTTGGAATTTTCCAGGCTTTGTATGTAGGAAACAGTAGCCTACATCTACATTCACCACAGTTTGTAGTAAAATAAAATACTGTTTATTAATTCTTGATTTCCCAAGAATATCATGATATGGTAAAAACAAATGTATAGATTTTAAGAGATTTTATAGATTTCATGCTTACTTTGCTATTAGAAAGGAAACTGTGGAAATTGAAGGATAGTGGATATTACTGTTTTGGCAAATAGATTTATTAGAAAAAAGATAATGGGGTTGAGAATGTAACTCGTTGGTAGAGAACTTGTCTAATGTGTGCAAAGGTCTGGGTTTAATCCCCAGCGCTGAAAAAAAAAAAAAAAATGAAACACAAGAAACAAAACAAGCAAAAGATCTGAAATGGAACACATAATAGTCTGTGGTTTATTTTAAAGGTGAATTCTAAAAGCATTCCAGTTAATGTTTACCTGAGATAATACAGTAATGTATAACATGAATGTGGAGGTGATCTGTGAAGTGTCTTTTTATTAATGAATGTGCATATAGTGTAGCTTGCCTTGGCTACCTAATACCAACAGAGTGATAATTGTTTCAATCTCTTTTTCTAGTGGGAAAAAGTCTATTAGCCTTTATAGTTGTAATAGAGAAGTCCACTCACTGACTGGAGAGATTGCATAAGGATTGCGGAATGTCAGTGTTTTATATTCTATCTGAGTTCTAACTTTAAGATATTCCTGTATCTGCTTTAGAAGCATGCTTTATGAGAGCTTGACATTTTGCAATCACAGGAGTTCCCCTAAGTACTTGAACAAAACTTTTTATTTAGATTTAAGGATGAGAGTGTATAGAATCAGTACTGGAAAAATTAGAATATATAGAATATAGAAAAACTGCAATTTAAGAAGGAATATACATTTACATATGTACAGTATTCTATTTTGCTGTTTCTTTTTCTGAAGTAGAAACAAATTGGTATGGAAACATGTAATTTAATTCACTTTTTATTACCTAAGTATGAGCAATCATAATGCAGTAAGCGATTTGATGAATATTTTCTGTAAGTTATATGGAGTTAGAGAATGCTTCCTATAAGAGGATTTAGGGATTTTAATGCATGATTTCCTCCTGAATATTTCAATGTCTTTAAGTGAATTCATGACATAAAAAACAAAGGTTAGGTCATAAGAGCAGTTGTTTTAGTACAGTGAGAAGAAAATGCTGTTGAATTAGAAACTGAGGTTGTTATTTGTTTATGTATATTATTTACTTAGCCTCCTTTCAGTTACCTGTATTAAGCCAGCTTTATTTGGCTGAGCTGGCGTTCAGGAGGAAGTCTGATGCAGTCCTATCTGAGCTTCTTGCACTAATGCCATCTCTTCATGGTGGCTCTGAAAGCTTTCTCCTAGGGAGTGGTTATAAACTTAAACATACAGAAAAAAAAACAACAACAACTAATTGTGAGGTAGCTGGTCCCCAGCATGCCATGAATCCATGTTTCTAGGTCTATTTCTATTAACAGTGACTAAGGGGAACTTGTTTGCAGTGCCTACCTACATTATATCCAACCCTGATGAGGCCCTCAGTAAATAACCTTGAAAAACTATTTTGTTCCTCCTATAGTTATGGTTACAGGAGATATAGCAATTAAAGTATAGAAATGTATATATCTATAGGAATGTTAGGAAATAAGGAATAGCTACACAATTTAAAGACTAGGAAGCCATAAAGAATGACAAATACTGTGTTGGACACTCATGAAAATCTTTCTAAGAAGGCAACTTTTGAACAGAAAAACATGAATGGAGTGGTAATAGTCACGTGGCTGCGAATCACTGAGTATCTGCAGGGCTGATGCTCCAAAGAGAGGGGACCCTGAGTGCTAATTCCCTTAGCCATCATCCTGCTCAATTTGTTAAGACAGGTGTGGCTAGAGTTCAGGATGTAAGGTCGGAGCTGTAGCCGGGCCCCATATTAAGAAAGGACAATAGGTGTAACAAGAGTTTAAAATCCTGTTTTAGTGCTATTTGAATCGCTTTGACCAGGATGGGCTGGGCAGAGTGAAGGTCTGCAAAAGCAGCTTAGTCTCATGAGATGCTAATGCGGAGCTAAGCTAAACACGCTGGTTGATTCGTGGATTGGGCTGGTGGGATATGGTGAGGGTCAGTAAAATGTAGTTGGTCTTGTTTGTGTGACACTGAAGTTCGTAGGGGGAAGAAAAAGCAATACCTATTTTTTGTCTTTTTAAGGCTGAAACTGACTAGCATGTTGTAGATCCAGAGTCCAATGATCACTGCCTTCTTACCTCTGTATCAGACCTAACTTCACTGGGAATCATTTCAGATGCATTAATGGGCCTCTGGCTTCCACCAGCCCCAAAGCTCAGAATGTCATCAGAGAGCATCAGAGACCAACAGTAGAGATCTACTGGCTTAGCTGCAACCCTCCTACCCGCCTGTTGTTTCCACCAACGTATTTGAGAAGTACCTTGACGTATTACTTTATTTTCTTCTGAAACCAGGAAAACATCTCAAGCGGCTGACAAAGTAGCTTAGTCAGTAAAGCATTTGCCATGCACTTCTGAGGAGCTGAGTTCAGAACCCATGTGGATGCTGTAAGTGGTAGTTGGGCCTGGCAGCCTGCCTTCAAGTCCAATGCTTGGAAGGTTGATGGTGTGGTAAGCTTCCCAGATACACTTGCTGAACCTGCAAGTTCTGAGCTGAAGTGAAGGCTATGTCTCGATAAACAAGATGGAGAGCGATTTAGGAAAATGCCCAGCCTCAACCTCAACCTCTGTCCTATACCAGCGTGTGTGTGTGCATGCACACACACAAACACACACCCTCACACACACACACCTACCTGCACCACAGGACTCCCACACATATACACATGTGTGTATATCACACATGTACATGTATGCCAAAAATTCATAAAACTTACTATGTGGAGACATGGTATTTAGAGTATTGAAGGTGACCCTCCTAGGACATGGCCATTCACATTTGGCTCTAAAGAAAACTATCTTGTATTCTCTTTGAAGTAAGAATGGAATTTTTACATTAAAGGATTTTGGTGTCCAAAATGGGGACCCAAGGATGGCCTACTGGAGGAGTCTTCAGGGATGGAGACAGGTCACAGGATGGGCCTATTGTGTCCAATCACCTGCCTTCTTTGGTAAAAATTGTTCCGTCCTCTCTGGAGCTTGGCCTTCCCTTGGCTTGCTCAGTGGTCCATGGGTTTGTTCTGAAATGGTTGCGTGGATAGCCACGTTTGTGTTCAGAGCATTCAGTTGTTTTTGGTCCTATTTTGTTTTCAGAGCATATGGTTCATTGGATATCTACTTGCTTTCTTTCCCGAGCACATTGAATTTCACAGCATTTGGTTTGTTTTGTTCATTTTCAGAACATTAGTTTATTTACTAGTATTCCACCCTTTTCCTCTACTACCTTTCCAGTATCTAAATTTGCATTTATTTTCTGTGACCTCTCCTCCCCACGGTGACCTGGCTGTTTTGGCTCAGGAATTATGTGAAAACATGATCATAAAGATGGCAAAGACAACAGGGTGCAGGATTCGGGGAAAGCTCCCTCCGATAAGCAAATACCTCAGACGTTCCTTGGTTGTGGGGAAATCTGTTGGCTCAGCTGGTAAGACATGCTTAGTGGATGATGGCATGGCATGTTGAGCTCCCTCTTGTTTTCCTAACATGCGGGACAAGCCTGAGACATGGTGGATGGAACCAAGTGAGAACCAAGAGGACTATTGCTATAAGCAGCCTCCATCTGAACGGAAGCATGGTTCCAACCACCTAGCAGAGAGAAGCGTATATAGCATGGGAAACAGAGATTCAAAGGAGGCAGAGATGCTAGGGAAAACTCACTGTTTGGTATTCCATCTGGTTTCATGTTTGATAATTATATCCAACTTTTAAGCTTTTGGAAAGTGGGGAACTCTCATTAAAGACACCTAGGTTTATACATCATGCATATAGAGATATTTAGGTTTCCTCTGTAGAGAAGACTTGTTATTCTCCTAAACTGTTTTTATTTTTGTTGTGTTTTCCTTTTATTGCACACTGAACAAGAAGTTCTAGGCAATGAAACTTAAGATTATAAATGTGAACAACAGGGAGAGACTTCTGGCCAAGATGGTGACTGCCTAGCTACGCTGCAAATCCCGGGGAAAGAAATATAGATGTAGATCCTAAGGAGAGAGCCACCCCATCATACCTTAGAAGGGCCCTGGCTGAAACTAAGAAAAATTGGCAAAACAAGCAAGGGTGCTGTTTTCCTGATGAACTGGATACCAGCACAAGGGGGAAGGAGACCAACACAGAGAAAAATAAACTCCTACCAAATCAGAGAGCCAGAGACCCAGAGACCCCCAACACCTCATCACTGAAGCAGACTAAAAATGAACCCAACACAGCTTGGGGAAATTTTGTGGAAGAGAGGGCGGAAAGAATGTCAGAGCCATATGTTGGGTCATGATATGCAGAGACATTTATCGTACCAATAACTGAGGGCTAACTCCACAATGCACAACCCATATACCTCAACAAGGAGGTGCCACTGGGGAGGGCGTAGGTCATGGATGAGCCTAATAATGGTACAAAACTGCCTGTATTTGCTGAATACAAAGCTAATTAATAAAAAACAAATTTAATAAAAAAAGATTATAGGGCTGGAGAGATGGCTTAGCGGTTAAGCGCTTGCCTGTGAAGCCTAAGGACCCCGGTTCGAGGCTCGGTTCCCCAGGTCCCACGTTAGCCAGATGCACAAGGGGGCGCACGCATCTGGAGTTCGTTTGCAGAGGCTGGAAGCCCTGGCGCGCCCATTCTCTCTCTCTCCCTCTATCTGTCTTTCTCTCTGTGTCTGTCGCTCTCAAATAAATAAATAAAAAAATAAAAAAAAAAAAGATTATAAATGCATAGCCTACTTTAATTGGAATTTTAAAAAATCCCAGAAAACGGCTGGAGAGATGGCTTAGTGGTTAAGTGCTTGCCTGTGAAGCCCAAGGACCTTGGTTCAATGCTCCATTCCCCAGAACCCATGTTAGCCAGATGCACAAGGGGGCACACGCGTCTGGAATTTGTTTGCAGTGGCTAGAAGACCTGGCGTGCCCATTTTCTCTCTCTCTCTCTCTTTGCCTCTTTCTCCATCTGTAGCTCTCAAATAAATAAATAAATAAATAAATAAAATAAAACAAAAATCCCAGAAAAGAAATTATAAAATTTACAACATAAAATTGATGAGTTCTATTAAAGTTAAAAACATCATAAGCTATCAAAGTTAAAAAACATTTAAATGCAAGTAATTAATAAGGTAAATTTAAGAGTTGTTTTAAAACTAAAGATAAATCTGATGATTAATTTTCTCCTCCTCCCATCTATTCTTATCTGACCTTCCTTCTTTCTTCTGTTTTATTGCCAAGCTAAACAAAATTCTGCATCCAAGGAAAAGATTGTTATGGCCTGTTTTAATAAAACATAGAAGGGTAGGAGATCTCATACTATCAGTATTGCCCAGGCTTAAAACATTAACCAAAGTGTTTCCTAAATCATTTGGCACCTTCTGAGATTTTCTAATGAATTTCACATTACTCTATTGCTCTACAAAATAGGATTTTTGACTTTTATTAAAAGTTATCACTTGTAAAGTCTCTCCCAGTATGGCAATTAGCTCTTAAACCGGAGCATGTGTTAACCTAACTTGCATAAACAGCTTCACCTTTTGATCTTTTTTGTAGGCACAGGGATTTTCCTACATTTCAAATATATAGTAATACATACATATCACTTTGTTTTTACTGAAGAGTTGACTCTAATTTAATGCAATTGTGTTATGTGTGTCCATGATTATTGCTTTCATGCAATTGCTTTCTTGGGTTGTGTCTAAAACAAAATGGACAATGATCTCAATTAGCCCTGAGAAATCTTGAAAATAACTGAGTAACAAAATCTTTGGGTATTTCATTTTTACACCTTTTAACTTATTTGGTGCTAAAATTAGTACTCTTGGTATATCTAATCTAAGATGTGTGTGTGTGTGTGTGTGTGTTTGTGTGTGAATATAAACATTTTTGGACAACTTTTAAGTGTCATTAATGTACAGGGTCTGTCTATTTGCCTATGTTATCCTCCACTGCGTTCTGATAGCTCTTTCTCTTTTGAAAACCAAGTCTTCAAAGACTTTATCTTGGCAAAGGCTTACTAAAAGATACAAGCATTTAAGAGTTAATACTAGAAATTTTTTGTATTTTTCCTTTTTATTTATTTTTAAATTTTATTTACTTATTTATTGTTATTAGTTTTGTACTCAGTGAATACAGACAAGTTGGGGCCATTGCTAGCCTCCTCCCTGTCCTCCCCGTTCTGCAGGCACCCTCCGCACTGGGGAATATGAGTCATGCATTGTGGGGTTAGCCCTCAGTTACGGGTAGGAGGCAATGTCTGTGTATCATGACCCAACGTGTAGCTTTCTTCCTGCCCCCTCTTCCACAGATTTCCCTGAGCCATGTTGTGCTTCTCTTTTTCAGATAGACGCAGATCCTAAGTGAGAACTACCCCATCATCCCTCAAAAGAGCTGAAACCATTGGGGAAATGAGCAAGAGTGTTGTTTTCTTGGAGAACCTGGTACCAGCACAAGGGTGAAAGAGATAGACACAGAGAACAATTAACTCCTACCAAATCAAATATCCAGAGACACAGAGGCTCCCAAGACCTCATCACTGAAGCAGACATAAAATGAACCCAACATGCCTCAGGGAATATTTTTTCTTTTGGTTTCTTGACTAATGTCTCATTCTAGCCCCAGCTAACCTGGAATTCACTCTGTAATCTTAGTGTGGCTTTGAAATCATGGTGATCCTTTTACCTCTGCCTTCTGAATGCTGGGATTAAAGGTGTGTGCCACCACGCCTGGCTTTAGATTTTTTTTAAAAAATTTTTTATTTATTTATTTGAGAGTGACAGACACAGAGAGAAAGACAGATAGAGGGAGAGAGAGAGAATGGGTGCGCCAGGGCTTCCAGCCTCTGCAAACGAGCTCCAGACACGTGTGCCCCCTTGTGCATCTGGCTAACGTGGGACCTGGGGAACCGAGCCTCAAACCGGGGTCCTTAGGCTTCACAGGCAAGCGCTTAACCGCTAAGCCATCTCTCCAGTCCTGGCTTTAGAATTTTTATTATCATTATTAACAACATATTTCATATGGATATATCAAATGTTGGTACCCTCTTTTCTCTCCCCTTCCCTCCCTGCCCCCATTCCTCTGGGGACGTTCCTCAGTGGGTTTGCAGATATTCCCCATGGGGTTGTAGTTTATGCATTGTGGGAGCCACAGCAGCCAGTTATTTTTTGGGGGTTGGGAATACCTCTGGGCATAATGTCTAAACCTGTGGCTCTTACAATCTTTCCACCCCCTCTTCCACAAAACTCCTTGAGCTGTTGTGGGTTTTAAGTCTACTTCAGTGATGAGCACTTAGGAGTCTCTGCATCTCTGTTTTCGTAAGTGTTGAGTGTCCTCAGGGTCTGTCTCCTTTACCATGGCACTGATTATCAGGTGCAGCATGGAAGCCGCACTCATTCTCATGCCCCCAGTTCCTCTGAGGTTTCATCTGTGGCTTGGCTGAAGTGTGCGGGGTGGTTTATCTCCTTTGGTTTGGCTACCGTCTGAAAAAGAACAGTTTTTCCAACAGAGAGTGAAGTCAGCATAGTTTAAATGCATAAGCATTATTAATTTAAGGAGAATTTGGTGTATGTAGCCCCTCTTTTTTCCAAAGGCTAGTGAGAACTTGATACTGAAGAGCATAAACTTTGTGTCCATAGGATTATGATCTAGTTCCAAATTCCAGATATGGGTTCCTTTACACTGAGTGGATCTCTTAGACAATCAGAAAGCTGTTGGTTTTGTGACTAAAGACAAAGAAAGGTCATTTTGAAACTAAGATGTTGCTGTCTACTTATCCTGCATAGAAACTTACAAAAGACAGGTTAAAGTTCACTCATGTGGATAGATGATCCTTCTGTTTATTCCATCATAAATATAATTTAGAGCCCCATCTCCCTTTTTACTGTATATTTATGAAAAATTTATCTCTGTGCCTCAATTTTTGTTTTATGAGAGAAAGAGAGAGAATTGGTGCATCCGGGCCGGAGCCACTGAAATTGAACTGCAGACGTTTGTGCCACCTAGTGGGCCTGTGCCACCTTGTTCTTGCCTCTCCTTTGTGCATCTGGCTTAGGTGGGATCTTAACTGCTAAGCCATCTCTCCAGCCTCGTGCCTCCTATTTTAATGAGGAATGAAATAATTTTTTTTTTTTGCTAGATACTTGTTAAGATGATTACTATGCCTAGTAAGGAGGTAAACAGATGTCCCAAATGTAAAGGAGATTAAAAACAGAGTGGGGACCATAATGGTATTCTTTAATTTTTTCCTTGTGGTTTGGCATGGGGCGATCCTTTTAAGCAAGGGCAATTTCTGAGTGCCTGTTACAATCTGACGTAAATCAGGAGGTACTCACACCTTAGTAAGAATTGCCTTCTCTTCCCTGATTGGGCAGCATGGCATTTACTTGTCATCTCAGCGCTCAGAGAGCTGTGCCAGGAGGACAAGGAGTTTGAAGCTAGCCTCAGACACATCCTCACAAAATGCAAACAACAAACATGTCTCATACTCTGACAGAGCATCCACACTCAGGTGTGCATACATATGGGTCTAAAGTAATGACGCTGCTCCATTCCAACCTGGAAGTGTGACCTATGCTGGCTTTCTTTGAAAACTTAATGTGTGTGTGTACATCATATATTTTGGTGATATTTGCCCCCATTGGCTTCTCTTATCCTCCTCCTACTTCTTCAGGTCCTCTTCGTCATGTCCTCTCTGCCCTTCTCCTTTCTTGACTCTTTTTTTTTTAAATTGAGACCCATTGAGGTTTGTTAGGGGTGATTATGTGCACAGGGGTAACTTCTAGTGGCTATGCCACTGAAGGAAATTTAAAGCATTTCCTTTAGCAAGTAGAACATTTCCATTTGTTTAGAAAGCACAGAAATGTCTCCAATGTGCTTTTTCTTCCTCTATAGCTGTTAAACATTTAAGATGTAATGATCATGGCTTCTGGGTTTCAGAGACAGATATTTTAATTGGAATATATTTATTTTACTTGAGAAATGTTTTCTAAATTTGGTAGAAATAAGATAAAAATGAACTATCAAGTAAGAAAAAGACATTTAAAAAGTATAGGTATGAAATACATTTTTTAAATAAATATCAATAAAGAGCAAAGGAAATATTTTTAGATGAGAGAGGATTTTAGGTTATAAACAAGTTCCTAATGAAAATTATTTTTCTAAAATAGAAAAGCAAAGATGAGATGGACATGGTGGCATATGCCTTTAATCCCAGCACTCTGGAGGCAGAGTTAAGCTGATCACTGTGTGATCTTGAGGCTAGCCTGAGACTACATAGTTAATTCCAGGCTAGAGAAAGATCCTACCTCAAAAAAGTAAAAAGGGAGTGGGTGGGAGATGAGAACAAAACTACAAGATTAACATATGTTTTTTAAAAATGTTTAAACCTAGGCATGGAAAAATACTAAGTTGGCTATAATGAAAGGAGGCCAGGCCAATAAAAAAAAAAATCCTATGGTCAAAATACAATACATTCTCATAAGAATTTGATTGTAACAATAAGGGTTTCTTAAAATATTGATCTGATCTTAGTTAACATTTGCAGAAAAAATGGCCTACAGAGCATGGGTTTTATGTTTTGTCCTTTTCTGTGCTCAGTGGGCCATTTCAAAGCAGGTAATTAGGGCTAAGTAGAGCTCAATAGACGAAGCCTTTGCTAGTAAAGCTGAGTCCTTGTGTTGAGATTTGTAGACTCTACACAAAATCCATGGTAGACTTCTGTAATCCCAGAACACTGACTGTGAGATGCTATGTAGAAACACACCACACACACACACACACATGCACATTAAGCAGACACACAGACACACACGGCAAAAAGGAAGGAAAAGTAAGAGATTAGACGTTATCCAAATATTAAGTCTGCATGCTTTCTCATTGGGTTGAGCTCCTCTCTTGTCAGACAATTGCCTGAGTAGTAGAAGAAGTTCTTACTGGGGCCATCCCTGTTAAGTTACAGAGAAGTCATGAAACTTATTTTCGTGAAGCAGTATTTAATCGATATCTAAAAGTTAGCCTGTTAAGCAGAGTTTTCGTTGTGTTTGTGATCTTCAGTCTTTCAGACTCGGGGTAAATGAACAGATGGTCAACAATGACCGAAGTGGTCAGCTTCCTAAGCCCAAGCCACGTCAGCTGTCCTACATCTGAGATTTCCTTTTGGAAAAAAATGGTTATTTCCTTAAAAAGTCTTTAATAAGCTACCAAAGGAACAAAGGATTATATGTATTATTTTTACTAAATGGACACATCATGTAGCACGTAAGGGGATTTTAACATTAATTTCTAAAAATTCAGAATTGGTTACAAGGCTTTTCACAGTAAAAGGTACTCTACCATTGAGCTATTCATCTCTAGTTCTCGACTTATAAATTCATTAAACATTTGCTCATCTCAATGACAAACATTTATTGAATGCCATCTAAGACTAAATCAAATGGGACACTTTTAAATGAAGTAGATATCTATCTGTCTGTCTATCTACATACCTACCTACCTATCTGTCAGAATATTTGGTTTTTGAGTGTAAAGTGAAGACTCAGAAGATTTTTAGAAGAACAGTAATACATTAGTATATGAAATTGGTTTTTTAATTTTTTGTTTATTTTTATTTATTTATTTGAGAGCGACAGAGAAAGAGAGAGAGAGAGAGGGAGAGAATGGATGTGCCAGGGCCTCCAGCTACTGCAAACGAACTCCATATGCATGCGCCCCCCCTTGTGCATCTGGTTTATGTGGGTCCTGGGGAATCGAACCTCGAACCTTAACCTTAGGCTTCATAGGCAAGCGCTTGGCTGTTAAGCCATCTCTCCATCTCTAGTACTTGAATTTTAATGGCATCACTCTTTGACTCTGTTTAGAGAGAATGAAGGTTGTGTGGCATACATGGAGAAGGAAGACAGGTTGGGGACCTTGTCACTATTACAAGATTTGCATCAACACAGTCTCTGCAGTCGTCCCCAGATTGCTGCTGCCCTTAAAAGCCGTTTTCACAGTACTGAGTGATTTCTCCTGTTATATATGTAAGACATTGGTCTTTTTTACTTTCTCACCGCTTTCACTTTTTGTGTATATTTTAAATGATCTTTTTCTCTTCCTCTTGAGACTTGAGCTTCTTTTTTTTTTTTTTCATAGAAAATAAAGTCCTCTCCTTTGTTCCCTTTTTCTAAGTGTTGCTAAGGGATACTGTGGATTAATGCTCGCTAAGCATCTGAGACTAAGCCAGGTGCATTAAATGCTCTGCAGATAAAGCTTAATAAAAGAAAAACTCACAAAGATTCTAAAATTTAAAGGTACTATCTTTACTTCATCATAAGGTTGCCCTGCTTTTCCTCCTAAGTCTAGTCAATATAATTTTGTTTGTATGTATTTTTTTTTAATTTTTTACTTATTTATTTGAGAGTGACAGACACAGAGAGAAAGACAGATAGAGGGAGAGAGAGAGAATGGGCGCGCCAGGGCTTCCAGCCTCTGCTAACGAACTCCAGATGCGTGCGCCCCCTTGTGCATCTGGCTAACGTGGGACCTGGGGAACCGAGCCTCGAACCGGGGTCCTTAGGCTTCACAGGCAAGCGCTTAGCCGCTAAGCCATCTCTCCAGCCCTGTTTTATGTATTTTTATTTGGGCGTGTGTTTATAGTATATGTGTGTGTGTGGCATGGAATGTGTGTGTAGAGATGTACACACCCATGCGTACTTGTACAGAGGTCACAGAATGTTTCCAGGTTTTACCCTCTATTGCATTTCCAGCTTATTTCCCTGAGACTAACAAGAGAGCCCTAGCAATGCCCCTATCTCCACCACCCATCGCCCTGGGGTGACAGGCATGCAGAGACATGCTGGGTATTAAGTTTCCTTTTTAAATTGAGCATGCTAGATAGCAAGCTTAGGTCCTCTTGCTTCCATAGGGAGTGCTCCTGACCACTGAACCATATCGCTAGTACTCTATTTATGTTATAAATGTATACATGGGAAAAAATTGAGAAGCCTCTCTCCATCTTTCCACCTATTTGTATATATACAATTATATTTATATTTGCTTTCACAAGTGCATGTGTTTTGGGTGCATTTTCTGTACCAAATTTATATTTAGCCAACTGAAAAACTATGACTATGAATGACTGCTCTTTTTAATCTCCAAACTGTAGCCGAATTTCCCCAGGCTCATTTCATATTGAGTTCTCGTGTCTGACTGAAGGATTTGTGTCAAATTTCTATATTAAAGTGCCTGAAAGCTGGAAACATAAAAAGTAGGCAGTTCTTTTACTTTCTCTCAAAGGATTGTTTATCTGAAGTCAAAAGTATAGAAATAGAAGTGTAAGCAACTTCTGGACTATAATTTCTGCCAGAAAATCCTACCTATGTCATATAGTGTAGAGAGAAGATTTGAAATACAGTGTGATAAAAAAAATGAGTCAGTAAAACAAAAAGCTCAACCAAAAGTTAGAATTCCATTTTATATCCACCATATAATATAAGGAACATGTCTTATATGCTCAGCAATTATTAGAATTTACTTCTTTGAGATTAGGTGACCTCACTGTTCTAAGAAGACCAGCCTTGCCACAAGTGGGCAATCAGAGAACTACTGACAAAACCATTAGTCGCTGCAGGCCAGCATTTCTAAATAGTGGTTCACTTAGCATTCTCTCTCCTAGACAGGAAACGACCCCTATGTTTGCTCTCCTTGGGGAAAAACTCTGTTGGTTCCTGTCTGGGTACTCCTTCCAACTGCTATCCTGGTCTGCCAAGGATAGCTAATTTCAGCATCCAAAATAGTGTAGAAAAATGAAATCTAGTCAGAAACAAGGGACATAATCCAGCAATTTCAGAAAATGTAGGGTTATTGGATAATAAAATAAAAAAAGATACGTAGGGAAATGCATGCTGACATGCAGGTGAGATGCATGAAATGAAAACAAGAATAGGAACACATTTCACACTATCCTTTTCCACGAGGTTCACTTTTCACATTTGTCATTTGCCTTGTGTTTCTTCCTTGTCATTGCCTGTTTTCAAATGGGGACATACTTCAAATTATAGAGACCTTAACATTTGATATAAAAGTTCTAACAAACCCAACATGTGTGAAATACAAAGTTCTAGTCCAAACCTGTAACCTCATTTCTCAGAGATAACCATTAATCAAGCATTAATATATTTTATGAAGCCATTTTAATCTATCTGGAAACATATTATACAGTACGTATATTAAACTATCAATGGGCTGGAGAGATTGATGTATAAGATTTATAAAATTTGTGCTTATACTTGAGTATGAATCCCTCAGCTATCTCATTGTGAATATCAAAATATTCTCAAATCCAGAAACATTCAAAATTTAAAACATTTTGATTCCAAGTGTTTTCAGTGCACATACATATTTTACTCATATACGTGATTTCTTTTTATATAAATCTAAAAATATGTATGTTGTGATGTGGATACCTGTTTATGTTGTCCTCTAAACAGAATACAGTATGGCTGGAGAAATGGCTTAGCAGTTAAAGTGCTTGCCTGCAAAGCCTAAGGACCCAGGTTCGATTTCCCCTTACCCATATCAGCTAGATGCACAAGGTAGTGCATGTGCCTGGAGTTTATTTGTAGTGGATGGAGGTCCAGGCACACCAATTCTCTCTCTCTCTTTTTCCCTGGCCCTTTTCAATAAATAAATAAGATAATAACATAATAGTCTTTGCAGAAGAGCATTTATAATTGAATATTATTTTTAAATCTTTTATTATTATTATTAACAACATACTTCACAAGGATGCATCATGTGTTGGTACCCTCTTTTCCCTCATCCCTGCTCCCATTCTATTGGGGACCATCCTCAGTGGGGTTGCAGTTTTTCTCTATGGGATTACTAGACATTTTACTTCTTCTGACCCACATCTAGTTTGGCTTGAATGATCTAAAAGACAATAACTAGTTTCCTTTTTCCTAAAATAATCTAGATATCATTCATCAGTGAATTCCCCTAAAGAGCTCATACAAAATACACCTGGAGACAGGAGAAGAGCAGAGGACTATATTTACTCTAGAGATGAACCACTTGTCTCTGGTCTAATTGGGAAGACAGAAACCAGTTAAAAGACCACCCCCCCCCAAAAAAAGAACAGAAGAAAAAGTGAAATCTGGAGCTTCTTGTGGAAGGAGCACACCCTGGGTTATTACCTCAGGTCAGAATCTTGGTAAGAATAAATAAAAAGATGAGAAACAGAGATCTACATTTTCTGTGTATAGCCTGGTTATTACTGTTTTGGTGATATTGGCTAGAACTCATTCATTTAATATAAAGACATGAAGAATTCTATGTAACAAGTAATTAGTTATTTACTTTTATATAAATGAAAATCAAGTTATTTTAGGAAATATGTATATGTCTAGAAAATCAGAATTAAGGAAAAAAAAAAACACAGGCACAACAGGAAAACCCAAGAAAGATATTTGTTCCTAAACACTATTTATAACATTCATTAGGAATAATATAATAGTAGTTCTCCTTTAACAGTGTAAATATTCTTTGGAGAGGATTACTTTTTTTGTCCCAAGGTAGGGACTCACTGTAGCTCAGGCTGACTTGGAATTCACTATGAAGTCTCAGGGTGGCCTCAAACTCACGGCAGTCCTCCTACCTCTGCCTCCCAAGTGCTGGGATTAAAGGCTTGTGCCACCATGCCTGGCTTGGAGAGGATTGCTTTAACTAAGGATCATGAAGGAAGTTATTGGTCACTCATGACTTAACTTTCCTACTGAGTATGAATATAAACTCAGACTCAGTGCTGTGAGTGTTTCTGAGCACAATGATTACATCAGCCAGCCCTTATAGTAAGCACATGTTTACATACATACCTATGTACATATATATTCCATTTGCTTGTCTTTTATTAAGTAAAAAGTATTTTATTATTTATTTTCAAGTAGAGAGAGACAGAGAGACACAATGGGTGTGCCAGGGCCTCTAGCCTCTGCAAATACACTACAGACACATGAGCCACTTTGTGCATCTGGCTTTACATGGTTACTGTGGGATCAAACTCAGGTTGATAGGCTTTGTAGGCATGCACTTTAACCACTTAGTCATCTTTCCAATCCTTCTTGCTTGTTTTTTTTTTAATGTATTATTCATCTGTAACCTTATCAGAACTAATCCTGTGGCAGAAGGTAAAAGGAAAAAAGAAACAATTACATAAAGGGTGGCTACCAGTGCATGAAATACATTTTTACATTTTGTAAATGGGTTTAAAATGAATTATATCTGATTTCAGGAAACCTGAAGACTGTCATCTTTATTGTAGAAAATCTACTAGAAGAAAAGTATTCCCCCTATCTCCTAAGATGACATGTTTTCAAAGCAGGAGAAAAAACTAAGGTGGAGGGATGGGAAAGAGAGAGGGGAAAATCATGAGAAATATGAAAATTTTTGTGCAGCCAACATAAAAGGCTACACACACCAAGTAGGATACTGTGAGGCCTTGGCACATTATAAGTGCAGATTGTTACATTAGATTAATATCTTAGTAGAATCAATAATTGAAAACTCTCATCCTGCCATTCTGGCAGTGTGCAATAGACAAATTCCACCTCATTTATGTCTGTCTCATCAGAGGCATGAAACCTTGGGATACCAGTTAGCTGTCTGGTGGGCATAGCGGATAAACTACCCTCAGCCTGCCTTGGGGTCTTTATGCCCACTGGGAAAAACGTCCCAACAGTCACTTTCTCTGTGGACCCTGGCTCATGCTTGGGAAGTTTACATACTCCTCCTCACCTGGAAGCCAGTGGGATGTGGAGAACAGGCATCAAATGCAACAGTTCTTGCTCTTCCCACTCTCCTGAGTCATCTTCCATCTGCGATTGCTACGCCTGAGTTTGTGAAGTAATTTTCAGCACATAAATAGACCTTGGATAAGCAGGAGAAAAAAAACACACCATAACCATTTCCTGTGGTTAGGGAGTCCATAGTCCTCAGTGATTTCTTTGACATTAAGAAAAATAATGAAAGGAGAAAATTCTACTAGCCATGAAAATTTTAGGCTCAGTGGAATAAAAATGCCACTTCAGGTCCCTGTTGGGTATATAATTGGCAGTGTGTCTCCTTTCTCCTCCCTCCTATTTCTTCTATGTTTATATCCCAGTAAATGTAGATTAACACCCACTTTCTTGCATACATTCATATCAGTTATCTATGGGGACATAACACAAATAAAAATGAAACATGTGTAATGTAAAAAAGAGAAATGCAAGAAGGAACAATTTATAGTCTTTAGAAAAGTTATTTCACAGGACTTAATTAGTGTAAAACGAATTCTTTGTAGCAAAACTATTAATTTTTCTTTGAGGAATTACATATATATTCCCAACACCAATAATTAATGATGGTTAAAATTTTTACTTGCAAGCCAGGTGTGGTGGCACACTCCTTTAATCCCAGTACTTGGGAGGCAAAGGTAAGAGGATTGTTGTGAGTTCAAAGCCACCCTGAGACTACATAGTGAATTCCAGGTTAGCCTGGGCTAGAGTGAGACCTTGGAAAACCAAAAAAAAAAAAAAAAAAAAAAAGTTTTTTTACTTGTAGATATTTATTTACTTGTATATTTTTAAATTTATTTATTATTTATTTATTTATTTATTTATTTATTTATTTGAGAGAGAGAAAGAGGTAGAGAGAGAATGGGTGCATCAGGGCCTTCAGCCACTGCAAACGAACTCCAGATACATGTGTCTCCTTGTGCATCTGGCTTACGTGGGTCCGGGTGAATTGAACTGGGGTCTTTTGGCTTTGCAGGCAAATGCCTTAACCACTAAGCCATCTTCTCCAGCCCTACTTGTACATTTTTTAATCTCTAGAGATCATTATCGTGTGATATTATAGAAAAAATGGTCCATTCCCTCCCCTTTTTCATTTTTTAACATTTGTCTTTGAATTGATAAAGTGCACATTTTAAAGCACATCTTATGATAAGGGAGTAGATTCTGAATTAGTTGCCTATACCGTTTCTCTTGCAGCCCTCAAATTGCCCTTTGAGCCTGTGACGGCCCTGCTCAGGGACTGGCCAACCATGTTTAATCAAGACCTCCATACTCTTTTAGATGAGGAAACAACTGGAGCCACCTGCATGAATTCAGTCCTCCATTGTATTTACACACACAGTATGAATTCACTTACAACCCAAGTCTCACCAAACTGCCCAGTAAGCACTTCTCCTAACATTCAAACCCATATATTAATGCTACTCTCACTTTTGATTAGAGAAACTTCTCTTTTCAGATGGCACTGACCTCTGGGATGACGTAAAAGGCATCATAGTGCTGAGAAGAAGTGACAGAGGAGAGCTCAGCACTGAAACATCTCTCACACGTTCCAAGGTACAGGGTTCATTGCAGAACAGGCGGTGGAAAGATTGTAAGAGCCAAAGGAAGGATAGGGCTGCTTACAATGCACTCTCTTCCAGATACAAAATAGCCTGGATATTAATGACTTTGCAATGTCTGGCACTACCTACACAAGACCCTCATAATAGAGGAAAAGATGATGACATCAAACTAAAACAGACACTAATTGAGAGGGGGAAGAGATGTGATAGAAAGTGGAGTTGTGAAAGAGAAAGGAGGGAGGAAATTATCATGGTTTATTGTCTATAATTCTAGAAGTTGTCAATAAATAATTTAAAAATAATATATAAAAACCTAAATGTTATACCTACTAATGGTGTGCAATGTTTGATACATGCTTAAATTGGGAAGTCTTTTAATCAGGTTAAGCATTTATATCCTTGAGCATTAATCTCTTCTTTGTGCAGAAAACATTAAAGAATCTTTTTCCTGATGTTGTGACATGTTTGGTACATTTTTCTTATGCAGTCATCACACTCTGTGGTAGCTTTTCTTACTTTCTTGGTCTTGTCTGTGTGGAGCACTCATCAGTCCCCTAACCTGTTCTTGGACTCGTAACGGCCCTTCTATCTGCATTCCATACTAGTGAGACCATGTTAGACTTACCTTTCTGTGTCTCACTTATTCCACTGAGCACAACAATTTCCAACTCTCCCCATGTTGCAGCACATAATAGGATTTTATTCTTTTAGATAGCTGCATAACATTCCATTGTGTATGTGCACATTAGCTGTTTCTGCTCCTCTCTTGAAGAGTGCTCTGATGAATATGGCAGTGCATTTCTCTGTGACATATTTATATTATTGCCTTTAAATTGCCTTCAAAGCCAATACTGGGATTGTAGAGTCATATGTCAGTTCTAGGTTTTCTTTTTTTTTTTTTTAATTTTGTTTCATTTCTATTTGTTTATTTGAGAGTGACAGAGAGACACAGAGAGAAAGACGCAGATAGATAGTGAATTTGGCACCCCAGGACCTCCAACTACTGCAAACGAACTCCAGATGCATGTGCCATCTTGTGCATCTGGCGTATGTGGGTCGTGGGGAGTGGAGTCTCGAACTGTGTTCCTTTGGCTTCACAGGCAAGCACTTACCCGCTAACCCATCTCTCCAGCCCAGTTCTAGTTTCACTTAATTTTTTTTTCATAATCTTCCACACTGTGATCCACATTGGCCATTATGATTTGTGTTCCCACAAACAGATTGTGAAGATTCTCTTTTCTCCACACCCTCACCAGAATTTTTGTTACATGCTTATTGTATCCTTTAAATCTTTCTGCCTGACTTTTGAAGTAATTCCTACATATACAAAAGATAAGCCTTTGTTTTGCCTTTCACAGAAAATTTTCCTCTTAATTGGTGGTCTTAATTTATATTAAGTATTGTTTATTTGCGCCCTTTTCTGTTACCTGTTTAATACAAGTACTTATTCTCACTTTTTTTTTTAGTTTATCCTTTTTCCTTTCTTTATAATTCAGTGTAATGTTATTCTGTTGTACAAAAATTTTATTTCTTCAAAACCCTCTGGGTTCCTATCTCCACTCCTTCCCTCCCATTTGGCTTCTGACAACTTAGTCTGTTTTTACAGTCTTTGTAGTTTTGTCTTCTTCATAATGAAGTATAATTGGAATCTTATAATATGTGGTCAGTTCTTACTGGATCTTTCCCTTAGTAATATGCTATTAACTTTCTTCCATATCACTTCAAGGTGTGGTAATCCATCTCCTGTCACTGACTAATACAACCTTGTATGAACTGTGTCACAGTTTGTCTATACAATCAACTAGTTAGAGCCATCTGGGTTGAAATTCAATTGACATAAGCCATTGCCTTTCCCTAGGCCTGGCCCTGTGATATGTGTCCAGGGCTACTGCCCACTAGCGACAGCACCACTTGTCCCACTGTTTTTGTCAAGATCGTCTTCAGAGCTGGCTCTGTAGGCCTGACATGTGGGGTTCCATCTCCAAGCACCCTGATTCCTTCTTGATGGGTGGCCTTTGGTTTCTTTGCTTCCCACCTTGACTGTGTGTTTTTTACAAACAGTCTTAATAAATAAGAGAGTAATATACCAAACTTTTCTGGAAAAATAAGCTCTTTATAAGCAATATCTAAGTGCCTAATTGGATGTTACTGAGGTGCCCTGACATCCACTGTGAGGGGTCTTCATGATTCTTAGTTATGTTTTCTCTCGTTTCCTCTACCCCAATTATTCTGCCTATGCACAACCCATTAGTTAAGAAATGAATATTCCTTAAGTTCCTTCTCCCAATTTTCCTAGTAGGTGGAAAAAAAATTCTCTCCTTCATTTTCATTTTTCCTTGATTGTTTTGTTCTGCTTAGGGGACCTTCTGGATAAGTATAGTCTCTTTCATAATTACTCAAACTTCTGCTCTTTCACTTGTCTAGGACTACCAAACATATCAGGAGAAAACCTGGCCATTTAAGAGTAATTGCCTTGGTCAATCAACTACTCCTATACTCTTGTCATGTACACTAACTACATCCTGGCTGAAAATTTAGATATATCCTCACAACTGTTGACCTAGATTTTATTCATTTAAGGACTCATCATTCATTCATATGCCCAGTAAGGACATCTGGATACTTCTTGTCCACCAAGTTGGCAATAGGAACTAAGGTGCAGCGGGGAACAATGAACAACGTATGCTCAGTGCTTCCCTGGAGTATCTCATATAGAGAAGGGATGGCTACATCCCGGCACACAGACTACACAAATGCGCCCACTTATTTACTTATTGTCTGTGAGTGCTTTCTTACTAAGGGCAAAGCTGACTGGTTTTCATGAGGGCTATAAGACTGGTAAATCTTAAAATATTTATGAGCTTATCCATTACAAGAAAATTTTAACAGATGACAGAGAAATTAAACAATTAAATTTTGAAAACTGATTAAACAAAACCTTAGAGTAAGAATATTTTAGACCACTGGCATGGAAGCCATGGGTTGTCTAAGGGAAAAGTCAATGACATTTTATTTAATGGTCACAAAAGAATATCAAAAGTCAAGACTGGGATGTAAAAGAAGGTCACCTTTTGGGACAAAGAGAAAGAATATGAGAAGGGTAATCTTAGCACACTACAAAAACCAAAATGTCAAATTAGAACAGCATATGAGGACTTTTAAGAGATGGTATAGGGCATTCATTTTTTTTTTTTAAACAAAGGTCATACTTTTTTCTTAAGACTGCATAACATGTGGTGTGAATGCATGTGTGTGTGTGTCTTGCACACACACACATCCATGAATGCAGAGGACAGAAGTTGATGTCAGATGTCTTCCTTGATCATTTTCCACTTTATTTACTGGAGCAGGTCTCTCTTCAGTCCTGAGCATGCCAATTTAGCTAGTCTGTACAGGTAGTTTCCCTGGGGATGATGATCTGTCCCGACACCCTGATCACTGGAATTATAGGCAGGCCACCTCTGGAAACTGTAAGCCTAAAATAAACCCTTTACTCCCACAAGTTGCTTTTGGTCAGGTGTTTTTTTTTTCCCCCCCCTTCTTTTTTTAAGGTAGGGTCTCACTCTGGCCCAGGCTGACCTAGAAATCACTATGTAGTCTCAGAGTGGCCTCAAACTCACAGTGACCCTTCTACCTCTGCCTCCCGAGTGCTAGGATATGAAGGTGTGCACCACCACACCTGGCAAGGTTTACGCCCCCCCCCCCCCAGCAATGAGAAGGTAACTGCTACATCTAGGTAGAGAAGTAATTTTCCTATAGCTATTTTCCCACAATGAACAGCAACAACAACAGAAAACCCCGTAGAAGATCCGATAGCATGCCTTTAACTCTGCACCTCAGGGCATCACAAAGCCCCTGTGTGACTGGCTGTCCATGGACCAGGTGGCAGTGATGCTAGGTGATGTCTTCTTTGCTGTAGCTTTGTGGTACCATTGTGTGTTTTATAAGGCAAACATTTATTGATGTTGATTCTACTTCTCTGGAGTAAATGGAAACAATAAAAATAGTACAAGAGTTGTGATGTAGAAGGATATTGTCATTATAGGACCCCTACACATTACAAATCCCAGCAAAGTTATAACAGTCTCAACCCACAAAAACAAATTGATGCAACTAGACTTCTTGAATTGGATAAAATGGTATGTAGTCAAAATGTGATCAAAGTATGACCTGATAGAGAAGGAGAATAAAATTATTGCACCTATACTATGCCTATAAAAATAGTGTAACTTGATAGTTCTAAATTCCTCCTGTGTTGGTTAACTCCTTTTCAGGTATATTTTAATTTTAATTCATTTATCGATTTATTGTGTGTGTGTGGGGGCAGGTGTTAGGGTCTCTTGCAGCTTCAAATTAACACTAGATGCTTCCACTACTTTTTGTGTCTGGCTGGTTTATGTGGGTGGCTTGGGAATTGAGCCCAGGCCCATAGGCTTAGCAAACAAGTACCTTTAACTGCCTAGTCATCTTCTCATCTCTCCAGGAATAGTTTAAAAACCATACATCTATTAGGTGGGATAGCTTTTGGGTGGAGATTCTTACCTACTTCCCAGTCCTGTCCTTGCTTGAGTCTCTATCTTGAGTCCTACTCAAACTGACATTTTTTTTTTCCTTAGGATATATAACTTCTTGGATGATAGACTAGTACTTATAAAATATTAATTCATGTGTGTTGATATATTTAACTGTAAATTTATATCTCTGGTCATGAAAAGAGTTGTCATGTCAACAGTGAGAACATTTATTGTGTCATTAATATGATTGTTTTTGATATGTGACTTGCTTACTGTTGTTTACATAAATTATGGAAATTTATACAATAGCTTCAGGCATCAATCAAACATACAGCTAACAAAGAGAATATGTTGGCAGCCTAATTTTTCAGCATTTTTTTTGAGTTTGCATTGTTTAAACAACATTTTGCTCTTGGGGATAGGGAGATGTTTAGAAGTGGTCCCTAAACCTGAAAGTTGTCAGTAAAGTTGCACTTCCTACATGGAAATATCTACATTGTTCCATCTCTGCACTGATAGACATGGAATCCAAGTCATTGGTAGAAACAGCAAATATGGATATTAGTAGCTTAAACCTGGAGCTAGGAAATAAATTATTCTTTAAGTGATGGCAAAATAGGACAACATTCTGTTAAAGGGAAAAGAATGGGACATTTATATGCCCTTTAAATCAACAGTCATTTGAACAAAAGTGTGATGGGAATTTTTTAATTACTTGTAAGTTAGAATGAGGTATTTTTTTAAATGGTGAGAACTGTTATTAGGGTAGAAGGAATATTAGGCTGTAGTAGTTTTATAGTTGTCAGAACATTTTAAAGATATATGGTAAAAGTACCTGGGGATAGATATATACATAACATTTTCAAATTTCCAATAGCCTAAGGAAGCATAGGTTATAATGTAATCCATTAAAGAGAAATAACAGGCATGCAAAATATTGCTTCAAGCTTAACATTGATGGCTTGGAGGTTTAATCAAACTGAATTAACTTTCACAAACGTGACCCCCAAGGTAGGCTGCAGATTATTTTTGTCAATTAGAGGGCCCTCTGTTTTTCTCATTTGTGAGGTACAGATTTGGATGCTTGCAGGCGAGGACAGCTGTGGGTGAGCCCTCCCCTTAAAGCTACTCAGGTCAGTGCCTGCCAAGATTTCCCCTGTCAACTGCAATGCCAACGGTGCTGTAAGTGTTTTCAAGAGTGCTGGATGATGAGGAGTGTTTTTCAGTGGAGGCTTTTACATCCTACAATTGAATGTTTTGTTTTTGTCTGGATCAACAATATTTTTAAAAAATATTTACACTATAGTTTTAGTAAGCAGACCAAAACTTCAGCCTTCGTATCCTTTAGGTGGCTTGTTTATGTGGGTAGTTTTAATTTTTTAATACTTTGTAAATTTCTGAAGTTATTTTTGTAATGGCTAATCTGGAACTGTCACTTGGACAGAATTTAGACTCACTAGGGAAACAATTCCCTGCTCCTGTCTGGGAGGGAATTTCTAGATTAGGTCAGTAGTGAGGGGAGCACCCACCCTAAGTGTGGTTAGCACTCCTGCCTTCCAAAGGCTGTTCCCCAAAGACCTTCCTTCCCAACACTTTCTACTTTCAGAATATTTACTTCTGTCCTACATCGTGAAAAGGAATTTACGGTATCATTCCCACTGTTCTGCATATGAAAATTTCCATAAAAACAGTAAATAAAGCAAAAACAAGGTACTACTCACAAATTATAAAAGTAAAATATAAGAAAACACATGGCCATTTGTATATTTTCAGCTCAGGTGTTTTCTAATGCTTTCAAAAAATTAAAGGGTGGGCTCCTTTGCCAACAGCACCCTGTTTGGTTACAGTAGCTATGTAGTAAGCCTTATATTGAGCAGATATGTTATTATTTATTATTATTTCAGATGTCTCTTTCATATTATGTGAAGTTTACCAATTCCATTCTCTGTTTGCTCCTTTTTTCTATGGAGCCCACCAGAGAATCGGTTGACTTGTTATGTTTTTATTATTATTAGTTTTGTATTCAGTGAATACAGTCAAGTTAGTAACCATTGTTAGTCTCCTCCCTGTCCTCCCCCTCCATAGGGACCCTCCTTGTTGGGGTATATGTGTCTGACATTCAAAATGAGAATGCACTTAAGATACATTTTATTTATTTATTTTTGAATTGACACTGAAGGAAGAGAAGTAGGGAAATGCTGTGTCTTAGGAGAGGAGGTGGTGCTAAGAAAGCTGATCATATTGTCAATTAAATTACCTACCTCTTGCCTCTCCTTTTGGACTGGATTATAGGTTCTGGAGCCTAGAGAATGCAAGGCACATTTTCCTTAGTTACTTCCTTGATGTGACTAAGTACCTCACTGAAACAGCTTATGGAAGGAAGGAATTATTGGGGCTCACAATTTGAGGTTACTGTCCGTCTTGGTGGGGAAGGCGTGGTGGCAGGTGCATGAAATACTGCTCACATTCCACTCCCAGTCAGGAAGCAGAGCACTATGCAGGCTCAGCTGGCTCCTTCCTTTTAATTGATCACAAGGCTTCAGCCCATGGAACAGGGACAGCCGCAGTTAGAGTGGCCCTTCCCACCTTGATTAATCTAATCCAGAAACTTATTGAGGTGGTTTGAATGTAAAATGCACCCCCCCCACACACACCAATAGCCTCATATTTTTGTAAGTAAGCTTCATACTTGGTTACCTGCTGGTGGCAATTTGGGAAAGTTGTCTGGTGTTTGGGAGGTAGAGTCTTGCTGGAGGAGGTGTGTGTCGGGGGACTAGGCTTTGGGGTGGTGTAGCCCAGTTCCAAACCTAGTAAACAGATTTCCTACTTCCTGTGCCACTGTGGAGATATGACGGCTGTCTGCTCTTGTTTTGTTTTCCTCACCATGATGGAACGTCTCATAATTGTCAGTTGAAATAAACCCTTTCCTTCTCTAAGCTGCTTCTGGTTGGGTGTTTTGTTCCAGCTATGATAACATAACTGCTACATTTCCTCAAAGACATTCCTTGAGATTTGTTTCTATGGTGATTATAAATGCTTCAACTTAATAATTGATATAGCCATCACAATATCCTTAATTATCTGGAGGAATTTTTCCATTCCCTAATTTTCTGGGGATGTTGATAAAATGTGGTAATAATGTTGGGTCAAATTCTGTTCAATTGACACTGGCATACATTCACTCTTTCCCTTGTGTAGAGTCTCCACATTTCGGCAGGTGTATGAACAACTTGTAATTCAGAACACATAAATGGAATGAGAAAAAAAAGTGACAAATGGTGGGCTGGAGAGATGGCTTAGCGGTTAAGCGCTTGCCTGTGAAGCCTAAGGACCCCGGTTCGAGGCTCGGTTCCCCAGGTCCCACGTTAGCCAGATGCACAAGGGGACGCACGCGTCTGGAGTTCGTTTGCAGAGGCTGGAAGCCCTGGCACGCCCATTCTCTCTCTCCCTCTATCTGTCTTTCTCTCTGTGTCTGTCGCTCTCAAATAAATAAATAAATAAATAAAATTTTTAAAAAAGTGACAAACGGGTTGAGGGAGTGCACATTTTCACAAATGGGTTGAGGGAATGCACATTTTCACAAACAGGCTGAGGGAATGCACATTTTCACAAACAGGCTGAGGGAGTGCACATTTTCACAAACGGGTTGAGGGAGTGCACATTTTCCTTCACGTCTACGGGAAGATGACGGTAGAAGGTACTCCACAAGTGACTTATTTCTTGGGGAAAATGGAAAGGAGGATGACAGATGGAAACATGACGCTGTAAAGACAGAACAACTTAAGTGTCCAAGAGAAAAATAGACCTCAAGAAAGGAAACTCAAGAAAGGACTGGCTAGTTACCAGTTGGATAATTAATCACAACACACATTGCGAAAAGAAAAACTGTGCTGCTGCGACTACAGAGAGCCGATGGCACCTGACACCCGAGTTCAGGGTTTTAAATTGGCGTGTCTTTTTGTTTAAGGGAGAGATTATTATACGTCCCCACTGCAAAACGGAGGTGTGTAACCCAAGTGTGGTGATAGCACTTGGGGCTGGGTTTTTAGGAATAATTTAAAAAGAGGCAATGCGTAATTTTCTCTTTCATTTTTTTTTTTTTACTATTATGATAAAATTGGAATTTACCCAGAAAGTCCCAATAAGATGATATGATAAAATAATTGAAAGAAAATCACCAGTATCACATATTTCATTAGGCATTGAGAAATCTGTTAATATTTGGTACAACTGTGGGTGGGTTATGGAGCACAATAGTATAGAAAAGAAATGACGACCAAATTAGTAAGTGTCCTTGCCCTGGCAGATCTGTTCAAGGGAGAGTGAATTCCTCTCCACCCGAAGTGCCTCACAGCTAATTACTACTTTGGCCAGAAGGAATCAACAAAAGGCAAGGTGAAAATAAAACACTCTGACAAAGCTTCTTAGAAACTGAATTTCAGCCGACACCTTAAGATACAAAGGGGGTATCTATGAGCATGAGTGAAGATTCTGAGGGAGAGTGTTCAGAAATTTATTATAGTTGATAACTGGCCTAGGATTAGGAAAATTAGCTTTTATTTTATGACAAGGAGACAAGACATATTACTAAGACACACATGTACACAATACTACACAACATACAGCAAAATAAACATTCACAGTCTTCCCTCTTCAATCCAGGGTTATTTTCTAAATACTGTTAGCCATGTTTTAAAACAAGCATTTAAATAAAACTTTCAATTAATGAAATTCTAATTGAGAGATGAGAAAAAAATTCCTGAACAATTTTCACTTACTTAACTGCAAAAACTGATGTTCATGTAAGTCACAAAGTATCCCTATTTATACTACCTTAAATTACAATAGAGATGTATTCAGTACACTCTACATGCTAAACGCTGTACAACTAGAATGTCTCAAAACAGAGAAAAGGACAAGTGACTAAAATTAGCCTCCTACATGTGGAAGGGCACCTAATCTATGCTTGTCTATATATCACAAAACGCTGTGCCTACTGTATTCTTCTTGAAATATTCTTGAAATTACTTAGAGCATCTTTCTGTTCTCTCTCAAGAATGAAAATAACTCACTGCAAATGATTTTCTGTGTTAAAATATGAGTATCTTACTAGATATGGACAGAGTTTTAATGAGAAATAACACAACAACCAACACTGAATAGCTGTTCTGCCATTCACTGGAGTTTTCCAATACCCATCATCAAAATACAAATATATTAGAGATCTCAAACAAAGAATGGTATGAATATATATATTAGTAATCTGTACATGAAGCTTAACATATTGGTAATAAATAGATAATATGTAGCTGTAGACTTAAGTGGCTGCTTGTCGTTTTTATTAAAACTTAATTATAAGTTAAAAATACTTCAAAATTTTAAGTGAACTGATTTTATTAATAATGTTAATAAGGATTGAGAAAAAATATTACTTTATATAACATTGAGAGTTTAATACAGGGAAGTTTAAAGTCTTTGAAACAAGTTTACGTTTCAAATAATGATTGTTTTAAAAGAACTTTTATGCAAGTGATAAATTACTACTTCCAAATGCTTGACCTGTCTTTTGTAACTATACATTTTTATTGCTATCAGTCTCATCACCCTGTTCCTGAATAATAAAAAGGAGGAGGAGGCTGGAAAAAGCTATTGACTGAGCTGGAAAGATAGCTTAGCAGTTAGGGCCCTGGCCTGCAAAGCCAAAGGACCCAGGTTTGATTCCCCAGGACCCATGTAAACCAGATACACAAGATGACACATGCATTTAAAAAACAAAAGCTGGCCAGCCATGGTGGCACACGCCTTTAATCCCAGCACTTGGGAGGCAATGGCAAGAGGATTGCTGTGAGTTCAAAGATACCCTGAGACTCATAGTGAATTTCAGGTCAGCCTGAGCTAGAGTAAGGCCCTACCTCAGAAGAAAAAAAAACTATAGACTGTTTCTTACCACTAAAATATATAAAATTAATTAACTTTATGCCTGACTCTCACTGAAGAGGTTATTTATTAATGCTACAATCAAGAGATCCAATTTCAATAATCCTACTGTCTCAAAAATAAAGAACAAAACTCTGTAAATGGCTTATTTATAGCTATATTCTGAAGTACTAATGTTTAAAATGTAAAAACAACTTAAAAATTTCACTTGAAAATACAGTATTCTCACCTTACCAATGAAAACATGTCACAAGAGTCTCTGTAGGTGCCTGAAACCATGGAGAGTACAAAACTCCATGGATTCTAGAGTAACTTCACCTCTCCCCCTAGAGGAAGCAGTTCCTGGTGAGCTGGGCATCTTCACAGGGACTGAAATATCATGAGATGACAGTCTATCTTTGATAAACAAGATGGCTCAGTGACTGGTAAGTGGTGTGAACGGCTTAGACAGAATAGAGCCAAACAAGATTCCATCAAGCTACTCAGGAAAGTACATAGTTAATAGTTATAAATATTTTTGGATTGCTGTTGACTCTAACTAGAACAACAACAAAAAATGGTAAGAAGGGACTAAAGGCAGAGGGAAGAGCAGCGCAAAGCTGAAAGAGTTTGGGGACCGCAGCAATTCCAGTGTCTGAGATACAGCGGGTGACACTGGAGGAGGAAGGGAAGGGCTTGGGGAGTTTCTGATCCCAGAGCATGCAGTTCAGTTCTATTCTAAGGGCGGCAGAAGGCCTTGGAGGAGAGCAAAAGTGGGGCAGTGAGCTATTGGGAACCGATATCGGAAATAAAATTAAAAAATAGTTACTTGTTCAGAAAACACTTCTACTCATTTGAGTCAGGTTTTCGATTAAAAAACAAACAAACAAACAAAGGCTTCCTGGAAGGTGCTTGTAGTTTTGGCTGCTGTGTGCTTGCCTGCCGCTGCAACCCAGCACCGTAACTGGCTGACCTGTCCCTCCCTTCTCCAGCGCGGGAAGCCATGGTTCAGGGAACTGCATCCTCACGCCACTGAGCTAGCTGACAAGTGAGTGGTGTTGGGTTTGCAGAGTTCACAGGTGCTCATCCTACCTGCAGCCGAGTGCGGTGCTGCTCAGCAGTGCTCCTTTCCAATGGGACTTATCGGACAAAGTGATACACCACCCCCCACACCAACCTAGGCTAGACCCATTAGCTATTTCCTGTTTTAAGGAACCAAATTTTGGTCAAGAAATCAAATTGGTGATGCCTATATCACAGGTATAATTTAACCATTTTAGAGTATTGTTGTATGCCTTGATTGTAACAATGACATATAAGAAATCAGGGGACTTCAGATTCCGGTTAGATGCTCTTAGGACACATTAACATGAGTGCTCGGCAACAGCATTGTGTATCCTGTATCAAGTAAATTTATAAAATTTACATCAGAGGAGAACTGGCATAAATAAATAAGATTACTTTTTTTTTTTTACAAAGCTCAGCCATGCCTCCCACTATCCCATGTAGGCAGACACACATTCCGCACGTCCCGAGAAACATCAGTAGCAACAGACTATGACGGACAAATCAGCAGAAACGAAGTCATGACTCTTCCCTGATTATATGTGCTCCCTGTAA
Organism: Jaculus jaculus; assembly: GCF_020740685.1. Lineage (NCBI taxonomy): Eukaryota > Metazoa > Chordata > Mammalia > Rodentia > Dipodidae > Jaculus > Jaculus jaculus. The sequence continues at coordinate 60,125,816 of NC_059115.1, forward strand.
ACTGCTGAGGCGTAGGACACCTCGACAGCCTGTGCAGTCACAGGCAGTGAGTGACTGTCAGATTCTTAGAAAAAAGAACCTTCAGCTTTCACCTCTGCTCTGGGTGATCAGGAACCCCTCCTTAAGCCAATGGATTGGGAGGGAGTCTGAGCAGAATGGGAAGGGGCAAAGTTGCATTTGCTGTTTCTCATCTCCAGCATCTCCATGTGAAACAACACTAGTTACACAAAAGTTTCTTATTAGCGAGCAATTAAGCAATTAGTGCATTGAGGAAAGCAGGAAGTGGATATTCACATAGCAGAATTAACATTGAACCTAATTTGGATGGAGCAGAAACTTGTCCAGCTATAAGGCAAGCCAGAGAACAGAATTGAAATCTTTCCCAGAAGCTCTCCCTTAACTCCCCTTCTCAACGAACAGGTATATAGTTTGTCATCTTAAAAGGGAGAAATTCACTCGTTAAGACGCATTTAACCTTCAGGAACATGCTTTAAAACAAACCGCTTACAAGATCGATAGGAGAACAAATGAGAGGCTGAGGGAAAGGTTAGGAGAATTGACCATGATAAATTCTAAGGAGACTTTCTAATAATTTGCTATTTTCCTCTCCTTTTAGCTAGGATTATATTTCAAAGCCTATACTTGCATTTTAACTAGATTTTAAACTAGTGCATAAGAGAACTTTAAAGGCCCATTATCAATATAGGATGAATGTCACCTGATCACAGAGAGTCATATAAACCGTGTGTGGTAGTTCACACTTGTAATCCCTGCACTTTGGGGTAGTGGCAGAAGGATTGTTACAAGTTTGAGGTCAGCCTGGGTTACATAGTGAGTATCAGACCAGGTTACAGAATGTAACTGCTTCAGAAAAACAAACAGCTGGGTGTGGTGGCGCACACCTTTAATCCCAGTACTCAGGAGGCAGAGGTAGGAGGATTGCTGTGAGTTTGAGGCCACCCTGAGACTACATAGTAGGGTCCAGGTCAGCCTGGAACAGAGTGACACCCTACCTTGAAAAAAAAAAAAAAAAAAGGGAAAAGGAAAAGGGAACAAGGAAAACCCAGCCAACCAACAAACAAATGTGCTGTATGAAAACTGAATAGCTGAGCATGGTGGCTCACATCTAATATCCCATTGTGTAGTAGGCTAAAATGAAGTCACTATGAGCTAGAGGCCAGCCTGGGCTATTGTGAGTTCCAGATTAGCCTGGGTTAGAGTGAGATCCTGTCTCAAAACAAAGCAAAACAAAATCAAACAAAGCAAGACAGCTCTCCTCCCACCCCACTGGGATATAGGGGTTGAGGAGATGGCTCAGAGGGTAAAAACACTGGCTATGCAAGTGTGACAGCTAAAATTCAGATTCTCAATACCCACGTAAGAAGCTAGGGGCACATTAGTGTTTGCAAGTCCAGCCCTCCCATGGAGATACAGGAAATAGACACAGAATCCTAGTTCAAGTGGCCCGGGCAGCAGTGAACAGCTACAATAAAAGAGAGACCCCACCTCAAACAAGGTGGCGAGATCATCACCCCAAATTTGTCCTTGACTTCCACATACCGGGTGTGATTCACAGCACACACATGAACACATATATGCACATACACAAAAAGATAAAAAAGAACTGGGCGTTTGAGCTGCACTTTGTGTCTTTTCTGTTCACTTTAGCTTAGGCAATGCTACTGAATGTCTGCTGTGGGCTACAGGGACCCCCTGTAACGTTGAGGGAAGGCGAGTCCCTCACCCCAAGGCCCTCCCAATGTCGTAGAGGGAGTGCTGGTACACGCGGGGTACTCCATCAAGATCTGCAACCCGAGTGGATTGGGATATGAGTCCTAAGGGGGCTGCTGAGACTGCTGGCTCTGGCTCAGAGAAAGCTTTACCAAGCAGATGGTGTATATGGTTTTACATCACTCCCTCGACTAGAGAAGTCCCTGCTTTATTTGTGCACACCCTTTGGCAAAGCGTGTAAGAACAATCCAGAATAACTCACCATTCACAGAAATCACATGTACACACATGAGCTCATGCTAAGGACTGATTCTTTCTTCCTCTTCCACCTTCTACTTGTCTGTCTCACTATTTGCAAGCAGCTTTTCTGTTATTTCTGAGTTCCCCATTAGACAGCCAGGCTCACTGTTCATATCCATGCCCCACACTTAATGGTTTTCAGTACAGGATAGTTAAGTGTCTGAGGCACAGGATATAGGGGGAAGCCTGATGTCTGTGATAAGGAATACGCAAGAGACTGGCTCTGGGTGCCCATTTCACAATGCCTGCCAGTTTGCAAATTAGCATGAAGACATTATAAGATGCAGTCATATTCCTAGAATACTCCTGTTCATAGATTAATAGCATCCTATTGAAAGCCAAAGTGAAACTTTACTTGATCTGCACTTGAAATGGAAAATGAAGGTAAGATGTCCACAAAATAGCACGGATAATGAAATGCACTTCCTGATCTTTGAAAGCAACTTAGAAGCGTCCATAAGTCCATAACCCATACTCAGGTGAGATAACTCACTTGACTTCATTATAGTCTAAGATAAGAGTGACTCAGAGGTTTGAGAACTTGTCCACAGAAAGAGAACTAGCAAAGTGAGGACAAGAATGCAGACTCTGTCATCCTGTTCCATTGCCCTTTCCGTCAAACTATAAATACCTTTATGTTGAAAGCTATATTACTCTGGTCATCATATATAAGTCCTTCCAAGATTTTCCTCCTTGTGAGCAGCAAAGACCAGCATGCATCCCAGAAAGCAGGCGCCAGTGCAGACTCTGAGCTTCTTGCCCATTGTGTCCATGAGGTTTGAGTGATTTATTGGATTAATTAGAAAGCAGCCAAGTCAGCCATGCTCTGCAGAGTCTACTCCAGTGCCTTTTGCCCTGGCCTTGGGGTCTGTTTCTATTGATTCTGCTTCTGAACTTTTCACTATCATGTTGTCAAATATTGTAATATTAAGTGGTTTGATTTCATACTGTGATTTAAGCTGTACTGAGTGTAACTGCATTAGTCAGAAATTTGTCATGATTAATGAAAATGAAATGTGTGGGTGTCATGAGCAGATTTTCAATCCATCCTGCAATGCAGCTCTTGCCTTCAGCAGTGGGGAATATGCATTAGCACACATGCATGGCCTTTTTCCTTCTTTGCAATGTGTGTGTGAGTGTGTGTGTGCACGATCACATATGCATGTGTTCTTACATAAGATAACTATTGATTTGATTTTCCAGCCGATTAAGTATTGATGAAAGATGCTGTATTGTTGTGACAGAGAAAAATTCAATAGAAAAAGTCTTGAAAAAGAGCAAAGTTACAAAGTCTGATAGCATTCCCCACATGACAAAAGGAGTTATATAGATGGATATAAATTTTAAAAATAGCACAGAAATAACAGAAATCATCAGATAGAGATGTATCATTAACAAGTTAACACTGCAATTATTTCTTCCTTAGATTCTCTTGGAGTAAGGCAGTGCTTGTCTCCCTTGAATGATACCACGGTGATGGGACTATTGTATAATTTTACTAGCCCTGATTAACTCATAACTGAAAAATGAACTCAGCATGAGGGTGATATCACCCAACAGGGGTAAAAATTGTTTACACCAGGTGAGGAAACAAAAATCCCTCTTTTTTAATCTATCAATCATAGTGTGCATGAACACATGTACAATGTCTGGTAAGTATTCAAACAAGTGGGGAGAGTGACAAGAGAAAAATACCTAAAACGTCTTACTTGAGGGCCGGGCGTGGTGGTGCACACCTTTAATCCCAGCATTTCTGAGGCAGAGGTAGGAGGATCACCATGATTCGGGGCCACTCTGAGACTACATAGCAAATTCTAGGTCAGCTCACACCAGAGTGAGACCCTACCTCAAAGAAGAAAAAATAAAGTCTTCCTTGAGGGAAATAATGGCAAATTATTGGTTGAGACCCACCCACTCTAGCTGTACTGGTATTTCTGGTCTTCTCTAATGACATCTATTCTTATGCACTTGTATGTCTTTATAATACAGATGCTGTAGCTGGATGTTTTGTGCCTGATCCCTGTCAGTCCTATGGTTTCCTGTGTCAGTGTGTAACCTGTCCTACATGTGCTGTGAATCTGTGTGTAATCTCTCCCTCTTACCTGTGCTCAAATTATGGTCCCATCTACCCTATCCTCATCACAGGCAGACTAGATGAGGCCATTTGATTTTGAACCCTCAGTCTCCAAACTGTGACCTAAATGACCTTCATTTCTTTACTCATAAACTATCTGATAAAGCAACGGACATGTCACAACTATGCAATTAATAATTGTGCATGAATAATATACCAGTATGTATCCACTAATAATTTTAATAATGAAGAAGTCAATGCAAACATGAGGTCATTAATGTAAAGTCATTAGTAATAACAGTCCTACAACTCCTCCATGTTTAAGGAAGTGCTGGATATAGTAAAGTCTACTCTGGAGGACACTAACAGAGCAAAGGAAATTTGAATTTTCTTATGCCAAAACACATAAGCTGGGATGGAGATGCTGCACAATGGTCGGCGTGCTTCTGGTCAGAATGTGTACACACACACACACACACACACACACACACACACACACACACACACAGAGCAAGTAAAGGTATGATTTGCATGGCAGCTGAGATGTGGAACTTGAACCGCCTTTTGGAATGGGGAGTGGAGGAAGCTCTGGCAGGGGACTTGGTAGAATTAGTGAGAATGCATCAGCAAACATGTCCATTTCTTTGCAAGTATTCATCTTTAGTACTGGTTAGTATTACTCTTGAAGTGATTCTTACTTCATTTCCTTGCTATATGAGTGATTTTATGAGCACATGAGTACCCTTCAAGGTTCAGGGAACTTTGTAGAAGAGGCACAAGAAAGACTATAAGAGCCAAAGGATGGAGAAGACATGAAGTGAACATGCATTCATGACCTGACAGAAATTGGCATTACCTGTGCAAGACCCGAAGAACACTGGGCCCATAAACATGTTAACACTGGTGATGGAGGATGTGAAAAAAAAAGCAAATAAATGAAATGGAGAAGAGGGGGAAAATGACAAAATGGTAATCACTTTATTTTACTTGTATTTGCAGTGGTGCTCAGTGCATATACAATAAGGAACCATTGATTTCCATTGTGTACTGTGATACAGGTCAATTTGAAAGTGGGAAAATGAATTCAAGGTCATTATTTTTCCTTTTCCACAGGGATAGAAAGTACCAGTGTGTCCTCAGGGCTTTTAGACATTAAAAACTATATGGATATGCACACTCCTATGTTGACACTATTGTATAATTTATAGGTGCTTTCAAAAATAGCTTCTATTGTTAATGTACTTTTAAAAGGCTAGTAAAAATCAGAATCTTGCTATCATAAAATGCGAGCTTCATTACAAAATTCGAAGAACTGAGTGTGTCTTTTCTTTGAAATTCTACTTGGCCAGTCAAACACAAGTCATAGATAATTTATTAGTGTCAAAATATCAGAGGCAGGGCTGGAGGGATGGCTTAGCAGTTAAAGGCATTTGCCTGCAAAGCCAAAGGACCCAGGTTTGATTCCCCAGGACCCACATTAGCCAGATGCAAAAGGTGGTGCACGCATCTGGAGTTCTTTTGCAGTGGCTGGCGGCCCTGGGGCTCCCATTGTCTCCCCCTCTCTCCCCACTCTTTCTTTTTGTCAAATAAATAAGTAAAACTAAAATGTCAGAGGCAGATGAAATAGAGAAATTAGTCAACTTAGTGAGGAAAAAATGTGTACAAACAGTTCTATAGGGTGATTTATTTATTTAACTTATTTATGAAAGAGAGAGAGACAGACAGAGACAGAGAGACAGAGAGAATGGGCAAATTAGGGCCTTTCCCCATTGCAAACAAACTCCAGACCCATGTGCCACCTTGTGCATCTGCCATATGTGGGTCCTGTGGAATCAAATCTGGGTCCTTAGGCTTCACAGGCAAGTGCCTTAACTGTTCAGCCATCTCTCCAGCACCCAAACTCTTTTTAATAGGTTATTTTTTTTTTAAGTAAGTTCTCACTTTAGCCCAGGCTGACCTTGAATTGACTATGTCATCTCAGGCTGGCCTCAAGCACATAGTGCTCTTTCTACCTCTGCCTCCAGAGTGCTGGGATTAAAGATACACCGCACCATGCCTACTTAATTAATTATTTACTCATTCATTCATTTTAATTGGGAAAGGAATTTCAATTGTGAAACAGATTAATGTAATTTTAAGATAGCAATGGCAAAATCAAAAATGTTTGATATTGGAATATTAACCTTTCCAAGTTCTATTTTGTAATTGCCAATAAAGTGATGATATGGTTCTGCAGCTGTGGTGACAAGCATTATTAGTAAAAGTATGGAGAATGATGGAGGACAAGGCTTGACATCTGGGGCACTTCTTCAGAATAATGGCTATGCCTCATGCTGAATCATAGCATTTTGTACATTTCAGAATAAAACAATATAACCATATAAATTTTGTTTTCATATATGACATATATAATTTTTCTTGAAACTGTATACCAAAACAGCATCTGCCTAACATTTGCAATTAGCGTTTCTCCAAAGACATAGAGAATGAGTACAGGCTTAACAAGGTGGTATTTTCAAGCCTCTTTGATTGTGTCACCACCAAAACTTCTTGTTTGTTTGTGTCTTGGTCCCCTTAAAAGTCAATATGTAAGTGTAGCAATAGCTTCCATTTGCAAGTAGCTAGCTCATAAGATAGCGCACACATTCCCAGCCCTGCCCACCCTGAGCTGCCTCGTAACAAGCTATAGACTATTTACCCACTTCATGAAGAGCTGCTTAAAACATCAGATTTATTATTTCAGACTGAAAAACATTGCTAACCCAGCACTTGAAGGAAGACAGACTTCTGTTGAGGAATGATACATTAATTTGTGTGTGTGTGTGTTTTTGAGGTAGTCTCACTGTAGCCAAGGCTGACCTGGAATTCACTATGGAGTCTCAGGGTGGCTCGAACTCATGGCGATCTTCCTACCTCTGCCTCCCGAGTGCTGGGATTAAAGGCGTGTGCTGTCACGCCCAGTTAATGTTAATTTTTCTCTAATAAATTTATCTAATTTTGCCACCATCAGGCCTGTTGTCTCCTTTCAGCTTCTATCATGAAGCGGCATTTTTCAAGAGAAGCAGTCTTTACAGCAGGATTGAGCTGCCTCTTTTCATTTATTTTCAAGTTATTTGCCTGGCATATTATTTCCATAAGTCGGGTCCTGAAATTGACACGAGTTAGTGTTGTGAGGTTCGGGTTGAATCCAAGTCACCTGAATCCAGATACTTTATAGCAATGGCTCATCAGAAGCCCTTAAGAAGTCATGTACTCTACGTTAGGGTCTAGGAGATGGTTTAGGTATCCCTTCAAGATCGAGTCAAAGTTGAAAAGCTCTATGTGTGAGCATTTAATACTTTGAGGGACAGACTTCCTCTGTTGAACTAGCTTTTGCCAGCCTCCTTGTTATTATTCCTAGAGAGAGCGTTGCAATCCTGAAGGGTACCTCTGTGTAGGTGATCACTGTGTGCAAAGAATGGTGGGTGGTGGTGGTGGCAATATGTTTGGGACTTAAAGCAATGGAAGAAGACAAAGAAAGGACAGTACAGTACGTAGCGTCACTTGGGCTGAGATATAATCCCATTTATAAGTTAAGTATCAGATAATTAACCTATTATTATACTTATGTGCTATTTTTACGTTTTCCAGTTCTTCCCTGTAAAATTGAGATGGGCCTAGAAAATTTCCCAAGGTCTTACAAACAGAATCTTCATAGAGGTAGTATTGTAGTAGTGAAAACAGAAAGAGATTGAGGGAGAAGGTTAGAAATAAAATTTAACCCATGCCTAAAGGGACATCATTTTTAATCTTTGGAAGTCTTTTTCTTTTTCTTTTTCTTTTTTTTTTTTTTAATTTTTTATTTTAATTTATTTGAAAATGACAGACACAGAGAGAAAGACAGATAGAGGGAGAGAGAGAATGGGCACGCCAGGGCTTCCAGCCTTTGCAAACGAACTCCAGACGCGTGCGCCCTCTTGTGCATCTGGCTAACGTGGGACCTGGGGAACCGAGCCTCAAACCGGGGTCCTTAGGCTTCACAGGCAAGCGCTTAACCGCTAAGCCATCTCTCCAGCCCAGAAGTCTTTTTCTTATAATAAAGGATTATTAAGATAATAGCAGTTATGATGGGTCATATATGTATGTCCCAACTTAACTTAGGCTAAATCTATAATTGGACCACCTGGGTTATAGAAGTGGGGGGTCCTTGGCTGTGGAACATGTGTTTAGCAGCTTAATTCTCTGAGAAGTTTCAGACAGAATGGATCAGGGTTCATCTAGGGACAGAAAGCTGTGGCTGAGTCCTACTAGGATGTGAATTTCTTAGCTTTGCACCTGACTTACTTTTCACTTTCCCTCTTTTTGTTTTTGTTTGCATTTTTTTTCTTTTTCTTTTCTTTTCTTTTTTTTTTTTTTTTTTTGAGGTAGGGTCTCGCTCTAGCTCAGGCTGACCTGCAATTCACTATGAAGTCTCGGGGTGGCCTTGAACTCATGATGGATTCTCCTACTGCTGCCTCCCGAGTGCTGGGGTTAAAGGCATGCACCACCACGCCTGGCCACTTTGCTCCACTTTCATACACATTTGTAAGATGAACGCTGGAGAATTAATATATCACTCAAGGTAACATTGATGGAATGGAGAAAATGGTTGAATAACATTTTGAAGACATAAAGACTTGTGTACATGTCAAATTATGATAAACTAGGTAGCCCAATTATCCATTACCACACTTCCCACTGTTTGATTGAACAAATAAAAACTAGCCATTTGGGCTGGAGAGATGGCTTAGTGGTTAAGTGCTTGCCTGTGAAGTCTAAGGACCCCGGTTCGAGGCTCGGTTCCCCAGGTCCCACGTTAGCCAGATGCACAAGGGGGCACACGCGTCTGGAGTTCGTTTGCAGAGGCTGGAAGCCCTGGCGCGCCCATTCTCTCTCTCTCCCTCTATCTGTCTTTCTCTCTGTGTCTGTTGCTCTCAAATAAATAAATTTAAAAAAAAAATTAAAAAAAAAAAACAAAAAGAAAACCTAGCCATTTATCTTCAGTAGCCTCTTTCCAAAAAAATGTGTAGCTTACTGTGGTAGGCAGGCTGATCAGTTCTTTTCACAATTTTTCCTTTCTCCCCTCCCTTTCTATTTTCTCCTCTCTCCTTGCCTTTTTTTTTTTTTTAAATTCTTTGTTATAATACTTAGCTCACTGGACTTTCAGGATGAAAAGGTAGCACTTTTTATTATTATGTATTTTGTTTTATAAATAGACCCCCTCATTCCTGCTCCACTTCTACTGAGGGTCTTCTTTGGTGAGGTCATTGATATTAATTGAGGGGCAAAGAGGACTCAGTCAATCTGGGTGGGTGGGGAGGATACAGTGCTCAAGGCTATTCCCATACATCCTGAGGCTCTTAAAATCTTTCCACTTCCTCTTCTGCTATGTTCCCTGAGCCTTGGCAGGCAAGATAGGAATCTTATTAACTGTTGCTTTCTCTGTAGACTCTGCAGTCTCTGTTTTGATGAGCTTTGAGTGACCACAGGGTCTGTCACAATCTCCCTGGAACTGGTTTTCAGGCTAGCTAAGAGAGCAGCATTTGTGTCACTGCTTCCTCTGTGGTGACTTCTGGGCCCAGGCAAATAGGTCATCCATCTCATGGTAGGCAGCTGGCTCCGCTCTCTGTTCTTGATATGTCCTGGCTCTTCCCAGTATTCTCTACCATCTGTAAGATGGGTTCTCCAATCAAAGGGGAGAGAAGTTTGAAGAGACGTTTGAAGATCGAGGATCAAGAGGATAAGCCTAATTATTAGAAAGACTTATTGATGTGTATTCCCTTTTCTTAGTCACAAAGCAGTGGAGGTTCTCTCTGGAACCTATTGGTTTCCTGTCCTAGGGAATCTGGCATGGGTCTAAGAGCCAGATATGAGCTCTCCCCCACTGAGCATGTCTCATGTCCAGTCCATGAACACTTGGTTACCTGCATCAGCTGTGTGCCACTATTGCACAAGTATATATTGCTTGGCTGGTTGACTTCATTTATCTGGCAGGATCTCCTGTTTATTCCATGTTGGAAACCATTATCCTCCAGCTTCTCTCATAGCACATTCCAGCACTATGTGGGCTAGCTGGAAGGGAACTGAATCCCTTCTCAGTTCCAGCATGGTCACTTGGTGTCCTGTGGCTGTAGGCTGTGGTGTCTTCAGCAATAGGAAAGTACCTTTTACTCTTGTAAGTAACATAATGTTTTGTCAATGAAAAAGTAAGCCACCTTGAGCTCTGCCTGGGGCTCCTGGCGTGGCCTTACTTTTGGTGCTTCTGGTGGTGTTTCTGTCTACGTAAACCTGTGAAAGGGGGCCAGCTTCTTCCACAACTGTGGAACTTCACTTGGATCTGTAAGCTTCAGATAAATTCCCTTCCTTTGGTTTGGAAGTTCATCCTAACAATGTAAAGCCGACTATGGCACTGGCTATTGTGAACAGAGCAGCAATAAAAATGGTTGAGCATGTGTGTCTGTGGTATGTAGTAATCTTTGTGGTATATGCCCAAAAGAGGTATAGCTGGGTCTAATGGTGGTTTTATTATTGGCATTTTGAGGAGTCTCCATATTGATTTCCATAATAGCTGTACAAGTGGGTACTGCCACCAACAGTGGATGAGGGTTCCTCTTTCCCCACACCCCTGCCAACATGTGCTATGTGTTTTTTTTTTTTTTTTTTTTAGTTTGTAGTTTAACCGGGTTTATTCCACTGCTCCCACTTCATTGCCAGATGCCTCTGGTGCCTAGATCTCATCCTGGCTCCCTTTGCTTTCAGGCTGCCAGGAAGCTCTAATTTGCACTGCTTTCCTGGGTTTCATTTTCTTAAAACTATTTTTAATTGACAGCTTCCATAATTATAGACAATAAACCATGGTAATTTCTTCCCTACCCCCACTTTATCCCTCACAAAGCTACCCTCTATCACATCCCCTCCCCCCTCAGTCTTTTATTTTGATATCATCATGTTTTTCTCCTGTTACGAGGGTCTTTTGTAGGTAGTGCCAGGCACTGTGAGGTAATGAATATCCAGGCCATTTTGTATCTGGAAGAATGTATTTTAAGCAGTCCTACCCTTTCTTTGGCTCTTAAGTTCTTTCTGCCACCTGGTTGCCATTCTCATTGGGCTGAGAAGGAATCTCATAGTCATTTTCAATTTCATTTCCCTGATTTGTACCAATGTTGAACATCTCTTTGGGTATTTGATGGCTATTTATATTACTTCCTTTGAGAACTCTGTTCAATTCCATGCCCCAGTTTTTGAGTGGGATGCTTTATTTATTTATTTTTTCTTGTTTAGATATTTGAGCTCTTAGTAGATTCTAGATATCAAACCTTTGTTGACAATATTGCTGGTAAAGATTTTCTCCCACTCAGTACTTGTCTATTGATTCTGTTGATGGTTTCCTTATCTGTACAATACTATTTTTATTTTCGTGAGTTTTCAGATGGTGTTTGTCTAATTCCTTGGGTTACTGGAGTCTTATTCAGGAAGTCTTTTCCTACACTTATATTTTGAAGTGTTCTCTTTACTTTCTCTTCTAATCATCTTAGAGTTCTTGAGCTATTTGGAGTTAATTTTTTATGCACAGTAAGAAGAGAGGGGTCCAAACTTGATCTTCTACATGTGGCTATCCAGGTTTTCTAGCACCATTTGCTGAAGATGCTGTCTTTGTTTCAGTAAGATTTTTGGCCTGTTTGTCAAATATCATGTAGCTGTAGTTACTCAAAGTCATACATGGATTTTAAATTCTATTCCATTAGTCTATGTGCCTGTTTTATGTCAATAACATGCTGGATTTTTAATTATTACTATGGCCTTATAGTATAACTTAAAATCAGGTCTGGTGATAACACTATGGGTGTTCCTTTTGCTCTGTACATTTTTGACTATTCAGTACCTTTTGTACTTTTATATAAATCTTGAGACTTTTTTAACCCTGTGAATAATGTTGCTTGGATTTTAATTTGAATTGTATGGAATCAGTATATTGCTTTTGGTAGGATGACCATTTTAACAATATTAATTCTTCCATTCCATGAGCATGGAAGATCATTCCATCTTCTCACGTCTTCCTCTAGTTGTTTCTTCAAAGTTTTATGTTTTCATTGTATAGGTCTTTTACTTGCTTGGTTAGGGAGTTTCCAAGTTATTTGATTTTTGTTGGTGGATATTATAAATGAGACAGCTTTGATGATTTTTTTTCCATATTGTTGTGATTGTTATATATGAAGGCTAGTGATTTTTGTGTGTTGATTTTATATTCTGTCACTTTGATGAAAGCATTTATCACTTCTGAGAGCTTGGGTTTTTTTTTTTTTTTTGACTCTCAAGTATCGAATTATGTCATCTGCAAATAGGGCTACTGTAAATTCTTCCTTTATAATTGGTAATCCTTTCATTTCTTCCTCTTACCTTATTGCTTACAACTTCAGCTACTATGTTGAAAATCAGTGGTGAGTGTGGGCACCCCTGCCTAGTTCCAGACCTTAATGTTAATGCTGTCAGTTTTCCCCCATTTAGTATGATATAGGATTTAGGTCTGTTGTACATTGCCTTTATTATATTGAGATATAGTTCCCCCATCCCTGTCTTCCCCACTGCTTTAATCATGAAGGGATGTTGAATTTAGTTGAAGGTTTTTCTATTGAGGTGATCATGTGGTTCCTGACTTAAGTATGTTTATGTGATGTATTATGTTTGGTGATTTCCATATGTTGAATCAACCTTGCATCTCTGGGATGAAACCTACCTAATTAAAGTGGATGATGCTTTTGGTGTATACTTGAATATGGTTTGAAATAATTTTATTGAGAATTTTCACCTATAAATTCATCAGGGTTATCAGTCTGTAGTTCTCATTTCTTATTGTATCTCTGTCTGGTTTTGCTATTAGTATAATGCTGGCTTCAAAGAAGGAATCAGAGTATTCCCTCCTTTTCAATTGAAGGAAACTTGGCTTTAGTTCTTCAATGAATGTTTGGTAAAATTCAGCAGTAAAAATATTTGGGTCTTTTTTTGGGGGGGTGGGCTTTTACTTACAGATCCAATTTCATATGATACAATGCCTCTATTCAGGTGATGTATTTCATCTGGGTTTAGTTTTGGTAGGTGGTATAAGTTAAGAAATTCATCAATTTCTTGCAGATTTTCCATTTTTGTGGAATACAGATCTTTGAAATGTGACTTGATGATTCTCCCAGTTTCATTAGGATCTGCTGTAACATCTCCACTTTAATTTCTGATCTTGTTGATTTGAGCCTTCTCTTTCTTTGTTCTGACCAAATTGGCTATGGGTTTATTAACCTTGTTATTTTTTTCAAAGAGCCAGCTCTCTGATTCCTTAATTTAAAAAAAAATCTTTTTATTTATTTATTTGAGAGAGGCAGAGATAAGGAGAGAGAGGGGGAGACAGAGAAAGAATGGGCACACCAGGGCATCCAGCCACTGCAAACAAATTGCAGATACACTCACCACCTTCTGTATCTGTCTTATGTGGGTCCTGGGAAATTGAACCTGGGTCCTTTGGCTTGGTAGGCAAGCACCTTAGCAGCTAAGCCATCTCTCCAGCCTTGATTCTTAACTTTTAAAAAATTGTTTCCAATTTATTGATTTCTGCTCTATTCTTGATTATTGCTGTATGTCTGGTACTATGAGGTTTGTACTGTTTTTGTTTTTGAATGCCTTCAGCTGGATGCTTAAGTTGACTTGAGATCTCTCTGTTGTTGTAATGAAAGCACTTGGTGCTATAAACTTTCATATTGAAACTTCCTTCATTGTGTCCCATAAGTTTTAGTATGTTGTGTATTCATTATTGTTCAGCATCAGAAATTTTTTAAATTGCCTTTTTTATTCCTTCAACTGCCCATGCATTATTTACTAGTGAGTTGTTCAGCTTCCAGGTGTTGGTTTTTTTTTTTCCCCCTTGTCATTTATCTCTGGATTTATTGCACTGTGTTCTTATATAATGATGGCATTATACTGATTTTGTTGAGACATGTTTTATGCCCCAATATATGATTTATTTTGGACAAGGTTTCCTGAGCTGCTGAGAAAAAAATGTGTATTCTATGGAAGTAGGGTGGAATAGTCTGTAGATGACTGTTAAGTCCAATTGATCTGTCATAGTCAAATTCAAGTTGTTGGGATGAACTGCTAAATCAGACAAAGTTTATGGGAGGAACAGGATTTATTTGAAGCTTGCAGATTCAGGGGAAGTTCCATAATGGTGGAAGAAGCTGGCTTTCTTTAGCAAATCCATGCACAGAGAAAGACCACCACCAATACTACAAGCGAGCACACTCTGGGAACCCCAGGTAGATCTCAAACACTCTGCATACTTTAGGCTGGAACTCAGATCTACCCCCAAACACACCTAAGGCTGCCCTAGGATCTTCCCACAGTGATACCTCCTTCAGGCAGACAGCTAGAAATCTAGTAAGATAAAAGCTTGAAAGAAAACCTCCTAAATCCACTGGAAGACACCCATTAAAACTACCACATGACCTATGGTATTGTGTAACTCACTTATATCATGGTTACTTTTCTGCTTAGATCATCTGTCTAATGAGGATAGTGGAGTATTATAGCAGAAATTTGTCTCCTACTATAATTGTGTTGGGGGTTATTCCTGCATTACTTTTTAACAGATTTTACCTTATAAAATTTGGTGCCCCTGTGTTTGGAGAATATAATTTTATGATTGTAATATCCTCTTGTTGTATTATTCCTTTGATGTAAAGTAACCTTCATTATGTCTTTGATTACTTTTGGTTTGAAGTCTATTTTGTCCAGTATCAGTGTAGCCACCCCTATTTTTTCTTATTTCCACTAGGTTGGAATATCTTTTTCTATCCATTAACCCTGAGGTGGTGTCTATATTTATTGGTAAAGTGGGTTTCCTCTAGATAGCAATTCGAAGGGTCCATTTTTTTTTTTTTTTTTTTTTGTGATACAGCTTTTTAGCTGTGTCTTTTGATGGGAGCATTGAGGCCATTGATGTTTGGAGTTATAACTGTGAGTTGAGAGTTAATCCCTGTCAAGTTGGAGGTTTTGTGGAATTTGGAGTTTTCTTGGACTTTATAAGTTTTCCTATATGTTCCACTCATGGTTGTTATTTTTCTTTCTTGTAGACTTTTTTTTTTTTTTTTTTTTTTTTTTGAGGTAGGGTCTCACTTTAGTTCAGGCTGACCTGGAATGAACTATGGAGTCTCAGGGTGCCCTCGAACTCACGTTGATCCTCCTACCTCTGCCTCCCAAGTGCTGGGATTAAAGGCGTGTGCCACTACGCCTGGCTTCTTGTAGACTCGAGCTTGATTGTCTGTCTCTTCTGTTTGTAGTTTATTCTATGCAATATTCTCTGCAGGTTTGGCTTAGTGCTCATATAACTGAATGCCTAGCTTTTATCATGGAAAGTATTTTCTTTTTCAGTTATGAGAGGTAATTTCACTGGGTATAGTATTTTGGGTTGGCAGCCATGGTCTTTTTAGGATTTGAAGTGTTCCATTTCAATTTCTTCTGGCCTTTAGAGTTTCCATTGAAAATCAGAGGTAATTCTGATGGGTTTATCTTTGTCATGTAACAAGCTGTTTCTTTGGCTGATTTTAGAACCCTTTGTTTGTTTTCAGTGCTGAGAATTTTAACTATAATGTGACATGGGGCATTTCTTCTCTGTTCCTGTTTGGTGTTCTTAGTGGGGCTCTCTTTTGGAGGTTAGGGAAATTTTCTTTGACACTTATGTTGAAGACATTCTCCATGCCTTTGGCCTGTATTTCTTTCCCTTTTTGTATGCCAGTAATATAAATATTTGGTCTGTAAGTTGTATCCCATTTTCCTCAGATTCTGTCTACTTTTTTTTCTTTTTAATTTATCATTGTTTTCAGACTGCTATCTTGTCCTCAAGTTCTGAAAGTTGATCTTCCATGGTCTACTCTGTTGGTGAGCTTTCTTGGGATCCTTTAAAAGAGTTATTTCATTATTGTCTATTACATGTATTTTTTTTTTTTTTGCAGCATCTCCTTCTCTTTGTGGAATTCCAATTTAATTTCTTGATTATACTTGCTTGTTTGTTGGAATTCATTACTGTGTTTTATCATATTTTCATGGAGCTTATTTCACAGTCCATTGAGATCATTTTTTGTTGGTTCTTTTCCATTTTCTTTATTCTTCTACCAAGTTCTTTTTTAGTCTCTTTTTTTTTTTTGAGACATATATTGAGTTCTTTTGGTTGATTTGGTTCCATTTCCTTCAGCCAGGCTGTGAATTCATTCTTGAATTCTTTTGTTGGTTTTCTTCATTCAACCATGCTTTAAACTCTTTTGTGAGTTGTTTATTTAGGTTCTCAACTAATTCGTCCAACCTTTTGTTCATGGGGTAATCAGTTTGTTGAATATGCTTGTCATAGCTTCATTTTGGGCTTCTATGGCTGGAGTTTTTTCTACGTTTGCAATGGGGCTTGAAGTCCTTGGTGGGGATAAGTTGGCCTGGTGTCTTTCATTCTTTGTTTTGTGTTGGGGTTTGCCAATCTTGAGGTATTCGTCCCATGAAAAATTTGTATGGTATAATGAGGCATCATTTGTAGATCCTGTGCCACATGGTCTGAATTTATAATTTATTCTATTTTTAAAATATTTTATTTATTTATTTGACAGAGAAAGAGAGAGAGAGAGAGAGAGAATGGGCACACCGGGGCCTCTAGCCACTGCAAACAAACTCAAGAACCATGTGCCATTTTGTGCATCTGGCTTACATGGGTACTGGGGAATTGAACTTGGGTCCATAGGTTTCTCAGGCAAGTGCCTTAACCACTAGGCAATCTCTCCAGTCCCATTTATCCTATTCTTAATACAAACTTTAAACATGACTGAACAGTAGTAAACACCTAAAGCTTACATCTCTCAAGATATCACACACAATGAAACAGTTCCATAAATGAAAATTGGTGAGTGAAAATTTAATGCAAGATCAGATAGATCCTTACTGAGAGAAAAAGTGACTTGAGTTTTTAACATCCATTAAAAAAGAGCCAGTATCTTAAAGGGATAGTCCATAGAGCATACCCCTTGATAAATTGCATACCTTGTAAATCCCAGTCTATGTCTCTAATAGTTTTTCATTCACATAGCTATTACTATTACTGTGGTCTATGCCTTGTGTCCACATGGTCAGTAATTCAGACTGCGTAGTTTCCTGAGAAGAGGAAACATAAGGATGCTATGAATCACAAATTTCTTCTTGTTCTTGAAAAAAAATGTCATCTATGACTGCAGAGGCTGTTTGTCTGAGAGCTCTTTGGATAGTTGAGGTGGAGAGGAGAAAAAGAGACCTAATCTTACTCATTTGATTTTTTTTTTCTGTAAGGCAAGTCTGAAGTACATGGCTTAAGCCAGTTCAGAAATGAGCAGACTTAGTAGAAGAAAATGATGAAAACACATTATGATACTTTTTTTTTGAAACCCATGGGATATAAAATATAGGAAGTAAAAACTGTAAACTATGGATTTAATCAACAAAGAATTATCAATATTATAAATGGCCACAAATATACTTTACTATTGCAACTTCTAACAGCAGGGGAAATAAACGGATACAAGGATAATAAAGTGTGCGTGAGAGTAATCCTCATGGCTTTAAAATATGTTTGGTAAATTTTAAAAATTTTGAAAATTCTGTATAACTGTAATGATCCTTACCCCTTTAAAATTATCCTTGCTATATCATTAGCAAAGACCTGTGGAATGTGCTCAAACCTATTAATATTTGTGTTTTCTGGTTCTGAAACATTATTAATTTTCCAGATACAAAATTAATATATAATTTTTAGAAAAGACAGTAGTTAATGAGATATTTTTATTTAAATTTATGTGTCTATGACTATAGGGAAGAAGTGTGCTCATTCAGTTTTAGCCTGTACACTATTTCATGCATTAATCTTGAGTCATGATGCAATTCCTGAATGACAAATGGAATCCTACCTGCATAACACATGAACTCCGCCCCGAAAGTCTATCATTTTTACATACTTTGGGTGGGTGTATTAGTTACTTTCACTGTTGCTGTGACAACATACCTGACAAGAAGAAGCTTAGGGGAAGACTTGTTTGCTTTGGCTTAAGGTTTGAGGGGTAAAGCATATCATGGAAAAGACTGGAAAGGCCTGTAGCAGGAACATGAAGTGGCTGGTCATTGTTCAGGCCTTAGTCAGGAGGCAGAGAGCAACCAATGCTGGTGCTCTGCTCACTGCCTAGTTTTTTTTTTTTTTTTTTTTTTTCTGGCATGTGTGTGTGGTTTATGCATGTACCTGTGTCCATTTGGAGTCTGCATAGGAAGATTTGCTTGCCTGTGGTGACCAGAGGTGAATGTTATTTGTGTGGGTCCTTCATGCTTTTGCCGATCTTTCTTGAGCTGGAATGTTTTATTGATCTTGTGGCTTCCTTTTTTTTTTTTTTATTAAACTTAAAATTTGCAAGCCCTGGTGATTCTCCATTATCTGTGCCCCATGGGAACGGTGTTGCAGATGAGCACGGCCATGCGTAACTGTTTATGTGGGTCCTGGGCTTGAAGTTGAACAGTCTCTCAGGCCACCTCTGGCTCTCATGTTTGTACAGAAAGCACTCTAAGCCATTGAGCCACCTTTCCAATCCCACTTTTTCATTTTCACTCAAAGACCGTGGTCCTTGGAACAAATGCTGTCATACACGTTACAGTGAGTCTTCCCACCTCAGTGAATCTAGCAACTAGTCAAGACACTCCCTCACAAAGGTTTGTTTCCATGGTAATTCTATATTACATCCAAGTGACCACTGAGATTAACCATAGAGATTAACAGTAGAAAAACACACATACAGAAATCACTTTTAAAGTAATTAACATTAACTAAATACAACTCAAGATGACAGATTTGTGTACATGTAACAGAAGATAAAGAAAACATTAGCAGATCTGTACTATATTTTGAATTATTTACCTTTGTTTTTAAGCAATATATCTGGGACATCTTACCATACTAGTATCTTATTAACTTATCTGTAGGTTTCTAAGTAATAGTGATAGTTCCCTGTTGATGGCATGTAATTCCATGTTATTTTTAATGAATGAATTGTTTTGGTTAGTTTCAGCATATCTTTGTGTATAAATAGAATAATATTTATAGATGAAATACTGGAACTAAATTTTGAGGTCTAAAAATACATATATTTGAACTTTTCAGAGATACTTCAAGTGATCCAATGCCAAATTTTAGAATATCTAATGAAGTAGTCTGTAGGTTTAATTAATAATAACCAATAGTTACTAAATCTACATAAAAAACTAATATTGCTAGGCACAGTGGCTCATGCCTTTAATACCAGCATTAGGGAGGTAGTGGTAGGAGTATTAATATGAGTTCAAGGCCAGCCTGAGACTACATACAAATTCCAGGTAAGCCTGGGCTAAGTTAGAGCGAGAACTTACCTTGAAAAAAAAAAAACCTAATATTAAATTTAAATATCCAAACTGTAGAACTCATAGATTCTTAATGTAGTTAAGTGTGTAAATAATTATAACAAACCATCAAAGCATAATAGAGAACTTTCATCATGATGTCCAGTTAGGTTGAATCCATTTTGACATTGTAATCACATTTAAGAAATCTCCATTTAAATTCTTTTATAGGGCTAGAGACATGGCTTAGCAGTTAAGGCACTTGCATTTGAAGCCTAATGACCCAAGTTCAATTCTCCATTACCCACGTAAGCCAGAGGCACAAGGTGGTGTGTGCATGCGTGCCTCTGGTTTGTTCGTTTGCAGTGGCTAGAGACCTTGAAGCACCCAGTCATATTCTATGCCTCTCTATTTCTCTCTCTGCTTTTCTCACTCTCTTAAATAAATATTTTATTTATTTAGTTACTTATATATTTGAGAGAGTCAGAGCGAAAGAAGGAGAGAGAGAGAAAGAGAGAGAGAGAGAAAGCACAAGTGCATAGGGTCCTGGGGAATCTAGCCTAGGTCCTTTGGCTTTGCAGGGAAGCTCCTTAACCACTACACATCCCTCCAGCCCTCTCTCAAATAAATAAAATGTTTAAAATTCTTTTATAGAGTCAAGGGTACTGTTTAAACTACATTCCTAAAGGTAGTCAATTTCAATCCACACTTGGTTAAGCAATTTTTTTTTAATCCTACTTGAGAATTTCTGTGTTTATTACCATAAGGGTTACCATCATTTTATTAAAAATAAGTTAATAATTTCTATTTCCACTGAACTGGTAAAATGAATTTGAAAAAAAATACAATTAAAAAATTGGCCATGTACTGAGAAATTGCTCTATGCACCAGTTTTTACCCCTGGGGCACACAGTTGCTAATGGGATGGGGCATGTGATGGCCCATGACATTTTGATTTCTGTTGAGGGTAATGGTTAGGGCAGTTACAGGCAAGTCGCAGCGGGAAGCGCCTTCTCCTCTTGGATCTGCTTCACAGAACTTTGAAGTAAGAAGGAGGCCATGATTATAACAAAGACTTCCTAGGGGACACCAGGGAGATAAAGTTGAAAACCACCATCTGGATTCTTTAAGTGCTCTGTGGAGGCATGTCTAATGATGGTAGCTCTGGTAATATACCCCATACTGTCTGGCAGCACTATAGCAATTGTTTTTAATACATGGTATGTAGGTCACATAGCTTTATTCAAGTGAACTGTAAAAGGCTTGCATTCTCTCACTTTATTAGAAAACACTGAAATTGCCTGCATTGGAATAGTGACCTCGAAAACACACATGGCCAGATAGTTAAACTCAGAACCGTGCTTGTTTTATACATTAATACACTTGGCTATAAAGCACCAACCCTTATAAAGTTTTAAGTGAACTGTGAAAAGTTTATGCCATTATTATCCAAATGTATCCCAAGGTTAACCATAGCAATGGGAGAGCAGGCGCCTCTGAGCTCTAAGGGGAAGCAGTCAGGCTCTCCTCAGCACAGGCTGCATTGCCTACTTACTGCCCAGGAGACAGTGTGAACCCCCACAACCCCGATCTCTGCTGTGGAAACAAACTTCCAAAGTCTTTGATGGGGAAAGCTGAAAGCATGCTTCATACAACCCTGGCCTACTTGGCTTCCTCCATAATGTTTAATGGGCCACGTTCTTACCTTGTCTGTTAAGGCTAAAAGCCTCATTTAAGTAAAACATTTGAAGCCAGTTGCAGCTACAGGCACAAACTTTATCAGGCAGCAGAGCAAGACAGAAATTTGTTTCACTGTATACGAAGACCCCAAAAGTGCATTTCAGTGTTGTTGAAGTGAGCTTTTCCTGGTGAGGAAGGAAGTTGATGACGTGCACTGAAATTGAGTAGAGGGCAGCGCGATAATCCTTCTCTGCCAAGGTCACAGATGTGCTGAGCAGAGGGAAGAGGAGTACAGCCCATGATCCATAGGCTAGGGTTCCATTTAGATGACCATCGTGTTTTGTGCGTTCTAGAGTTCGTAAGCAGTCCACTCCCTAACTGCAATAAGGAATAAAGCCAGGCCACCTTCTCATCTGTTCCTAGCCTCCCAGATATGTTCTGCAGTCCATGATCTCTGAGCTGGATGAGGCCATCTGTTGTCCTGTCTTGGGGAGAAAGGAGAGAAGCTTGAGGGCGATAGGCCTATATTTTAAACTTTTTTATTGACAGCTTCTGTAAGTGTAGACGATAAAACATGAAGATTCCCTCCTCTTTCCCACTTCCCCCTTCACAAATGCACCCGCCATCATATCCACCCCCCTCTCTCAATCAGTCTCTCTTTAATTTTGAAGTCATTATTTTTTTCCTCCTATTATGAAGATCTTGCCTAGGTAGTGCCAGGCATAGCAAAATCATGCATATGCAGGCCACGTGTCTGGACGACTGCACTGTAAGCACTTCTACTCTTCCTTTGGCTCTTGCATTCTTTCTGCCACCTCTTCTGCCATGGACCTATGCCTTTGAAGTTGTGATAGAGATGGCTCCGTGTTGAACACTCCACTGTCACTTCCTCTCAGCACTATGGTGCCCTTTGAATAATCCCAGTGGTCATCACCAGCTGAAAAGAGAAGCCTCTGTAACCAAAAGTAACAGTAGCATCAATATATGGGCATGAACATTAAGAAGAGTGCTTACTGGGCAGTTTGGTGAACATAACATATGCATTTAGCCAGACACTGGCTCCCCTGTCATAGGCTTTTTTTTTTTAAAAAAATACATTTGTATTTATTATTTATTTTTAGTTTTTACTTAATTATTTGAGAGAGTTTTCTGACTACAGAGACTACATGTTAAGGAAACATGAGGAAGTGTGATGGAAATCACCTGACATTCTCCTGGCCTCCATGTTCCCTGAACTTACACATCTGTGCATGCACGCACACGCGCGCACACACACACACGCACATACATACCACACACATATTGCATCACATATGATATCCCACATACTCTACAAACATTCACATACACACCAATATGTAAATGTGTATATGTATATGTGTATATCTATATAACACTTCTGCATAGTTAGAAAAATAAGTGACTAAACTTGTCATTATCTGAAGTAGAGCTCAGAAAATGAATGCCTTTGTACTCCTCCACTGATGGTTTACAATCTAATTTCACTGTTTTATTATAAAATATTACTTTGTTATGGCTTTTTCTTGAGTATGTCTTCTACAGACAAGTAGAAACTACCTATTAAACAATAAGATGGGCTATAATTTTTCTGGAAGGGTTTATAAGTCAAATTTTATTTGTAAGTAATGGTTCCAACATCAAGTACATCTTTAATTGCAGTTGTTTCCTTTAAATTTGGCTTTTAAAAATATGTTTTAAAAACATAAAGAGTTTATAAAATATGTACATATTTATGGGATAATGTGGTATTTTAATATATGTTTTATAAAATGCTCAAATCAGATTAAACCTCAAATAGTTATCATTTCCTTGTCATAGAAATATTTAACATTCTTCTAACCAGTTGAATCATACAGCACATTATCTGTGGGTTTATAAACTTTCTACTAGGTTTTTTTTTTAATTTTTTACTTATGAGTGACAGACACAGAGAGAAAGACAGATAGAGGGAGAGAGAGAGAATGGGCGCGCCAGGGCTTCCAGCCTCTGCAAACGAACTCCAGACGTGTGCGCCCCCTTGTGCATCTGGCTAACGTGGGACCTGGGGAAGCGAGCCTCGAACTGGGGTCCTTAGGCTTCACAGGCAAGGGCTTAACCTCTAAGCCATCTCTCCAGCCCTCTACTAGGTTTTGATGTAGGAATGCTTAGCAACTTTAAATTATAAATTTTCAATATACCCAATTTTCTTGAAGGCTAAAATTTCAAGATATTAATGTTCTCTTCTACTTACTGACCCTCTCCTGTGCCAGTGGGGATGCTGTGTGGTCATCATGTTCATGCCAGTCCTCTTGTTGACTTTGATTGACAGCATTTTTCTTCTGATTTTCTATGGATCCGGTTTTATTTTCTTGATATGCTCCATATGAGTTATGATTTTCTACTGACAACACAACTTTTAAAAAATTACTTGATTTCTGCAGCTGCAGTTTTGACTCTGAAATGTTTGCAGCCTCTGAAATCTACTTTTTGCTAAATGACATGGTCTGAACTATGGGATTCATCATGAAGTGAAATAAAGAAGCTATGCTAAGAACATATGTTTAAATGTGATTACCATTTATAGCCATCTCCTTATTTGAATTCATAACTGTTAATGTCTTTCCCTTACTGTCTTCATTTATCATATCATCTTTCAGTTACTCTTAAATTTTAGAATAGACGATATTAAATTCCTAGCATTTTCATATTGGCCTTCTTACATGCCTTTCTTCTAAGATTTGGTGCATGCCTAAATATGTTTATATGTTTATTTCTTTGTTTCAGATTTGAGGGAAATATTTTATTTTCATATTTTACTCAGTATTATAAAGCATCTTCCTTGTTCAATGAACAATCCTTAATTAAAGCAGTATGCTTAGATTGCTACATTACAACTTAGATGACAATCAATTATTTGGTGGGATCACAAGCAAAAGCTTTATTCACTCAGTTTTATTGGCCAAAATATTTTTAACTATTTTTATTAGCTAATTGATTGATATATGTACTGAATTTAACAATCGAAGTCTTACATTGAAAATTGGCTTTTCGATAACATAGTCCAACTGGTAAGGTGCTAAGACACACTCTGTCATCATCCAGATGAACAACTCAAGGACTTCCTGTTATTTATCTAGAGATTTGTCTTTGGACTCTGTTCCTATCATTGTTTTGGTTCCAGTTCTTTCCCCTTTAACGGATGCCTACTTAGATATAATGCACTCTTTAGAAGAGAATGTGCCTTCATATAAATTAACACTAGGACTACTGTCTTGGTTATAGGAACGTTTGACAAAAGGCATACACCAATAACCTCACTGAGGAGGATCTCATTGGATTGTAGATAAGGGATAAAGGATGTAAGAGTATAACTTGATGGGAATATGACTAGAATCTGATAGTATCATACAATAAAATTCATAGTCAACTAAAATTAGTAGAGAGGGATTAATTGAAGGAAGGAGGAGGGAGACAGAGGGAGGTTTCCTTTTTCTTCTGTTTTCTGTAATGATTATTACCGGTTTAGACATTTTTCTTTTTAAGAGATATTATTTCATCACTATTTACCCAATTTTCCATTATTTCACCTTTTTTTTCCTCCCTCCTCTTAACACAAGTAATATTTGTAGCTACAGATGGTAAGACCCTGTTGCTGAGGACACCACAGGCTGTGGTCACAGAATGTTAAGAAATCAATCTGGAAGGGAGATGGCAGCCAGAGTGCCGCAGACAGCTAGCTCCTGTCGTGCTGGAAGGAGCTCTGTGAGCAGTTGTGGGATGCAGGTCAACAGTGAGAACCAAAAGCAGATCCAACAGTGCATAAAATCAACCAGCCTCGGAGGATGTACCCTCTGATACAATAGTGGCCCATAAGTTACAGGAGTATTCGGCTGCTCTCTGATTGGACATGAGGCCCACTCAGGGGGAGGGAATTCATGCGTATTACTGAGAACCAAGTTAAAGGCCTATGTTTTGGAAGATCATAGACTCTAGAGGGAAGCGTCCACTGTTCTTTGGCTACATGGAAAGGTGATGCACATCAAAAAGCTTTCTGAGCATATATGTCCATTCCCTTTGATTAAAGCAGCTCACATTCTTGGTTGGAGAAGTTGCTTTTTTATAGATGGCAAGGAATACTGGAGAAGCCCAAGAATTATCAGAATGAGAAGAGAGATCCCAGTGCATCTTTATGCTTCCTAATGGGCTAAAATGCATTGGGAAGCTAAAAAACAAAATGCCCATCTACCAAAATTTTGTGGTATTTTCTCAATAAATTAACACAGACAAAAATAAAATAACCCATGTTACTTTTATTTAAATTCTCCATGAAGCCGGGCGTGGTGGCGCACGCCTTTAATCCCAGCACTTGGGAGGCAGAGGTAGGGGGGTTCACCGTAAGTTCAAGGCCACCCTGAGACTCCATAGTGAATTCCCACACAGCCATGGACTATAGTGAGATCCTACCTTTGAAAAACCAAAGTAAATAACCAAATAATAAATAAATAAATAAAAAATAAATAAATTCTCCATGGAAAACTGCTAACTCTTCCTTTCAGTGAGCTGTCGACTGGCTCCTGGCCACGACCATTTTGGTGGGCTGTGTTAGATAAACCACAAGGGAAGCACGTCCAGACCCAGCGCGACCGTCATGTGGGCCTCTCGTGTTACATGACAGCCATTCCTGTTGAGCCTTGTGTCTGCCTTACTTGACTTTATGCAGTTGTAACAGAATATCTATGGCTGGGCAACTTATAAAGAACAGAAATTCTTTTGGCTCACAACAGTGAAGCCCGGGGAGTCCAGGAGGATGGCCCTGACATCCGGCGAGGATGGAGGGAGAGAGAATGACAGCAGAGCATGAGAGCCCGAGGGGTGCAGGTCAGGGCCAAACAGCACTACGCACTGTGGGCAGCTGGCCTTCGGCTGCCATGATGCCCTGCGTCTACCGTTCATGAGGGGGCGAGCCTACTCAGCCTAATAGCCGCTGAGGCGGTCCCACCGCTCAAGATGATTTCATTGAGGATTGAGTGTTAAACAAAAAAGGCAATATGTACCTGAGAGGATTTTTTTTTTTTTTTTTTTTTTTGCTAATTCTGTACTTCTTCCCAACTTATGTTAAGGGGACTGCACGCAATTCAAATATTTTACCACGATAAGGCATGTGAATCCTTTCCTTTATTTTAATTCAATAGTGACAGTTTCTGACCAGTAACTAAATGGACACCTGAACTTGATTAAACTGAGTCACTGGTAAGAAATGTCTTTACATCTCCAGTCATTCAGTCATGAAGCCAGTGTTTCTCGGCTACCTGGAAGTTAATGAGCCCTTCTGTAGCAGGTTTCCTGGAAAGGAGGTGGAGATGGCTGCCTGGATCTGTAGCTTCTGCTTCTTCCATACTCTATCCTTCTCCCTTTCCACCATTCTGTTTAATCTAGAATGACACTCATGCTTAGTCTTAGCATAATTCATGTAGGTTTTCACTCTATTCTTCTTACTGATTTTAATGGATTGTAATTCTGATAATGGTATTGTTTTATTAAGCCAAATTGCTTAATTTCTATTTTCACTGTGCTCTGGTTTTTTTTTTTTTTTTTTTTTTTTTTTTTTGTGTGTGTGTGTGTGTGTGTGTGCCTTCTTTTCTTGATACAACAGTCCTCTGTGTTACATCTAGCCTTGGGTAGACTTCTGAAATCTCATATCTTATTTTTTTTATATCTGCTGAGGTAAGAATTCCTTGCAGACTTGTTTTCTGCTTGTTCTAGTATTTCTTACATTACCCAGAAGAAATCCACTTAATCTTAGCGCTTACCAGGACACTTGCTGGGTGGAAGTGTCTTTAACTCTTTTCCATTTGGGTAGCATCAGCTTATGCTGGCTTATCTAGACATGCTGGAATAGAACCATATTCTGTTAAAGAACCTGAAAAGTTTTCATTTGTTTTTTTTTTTTAAAACCTGGACATATAGGGACTCTTGTTCTCTCTGAATATTGAGGTGTCCAACTCGAGGCTACTCCAAATGTGTTCACGGTGCTGCTAGTGTGGTAGAATGTCTGATATATGCCTAGCAATTCATAAATGAAGAATTGAAATATTAATTTAATGTCAATTGAATCTAAAAGTTAAAAAATATGATCTTGTATGTTGCGTGTTGGATTTCAGGTTGCATTCTTTTTTTTTCTTACAATTTCAATGTGTAACAGATTGGAAACAGAAAAAAAATGGGAGAAATGATCTTTCAAAAATATTTTTAAAAGATACTTTTATCATTTATTTGGAAGCAGAATGAGATAGAGAATGGGCACCTGGGCTTCCAGCTACTACAAACAAACTTCAGATGCAAGTGCCTCTTTGTGCATCTGGCTTTACTTGGGTACAAGGGAATCGAACTTCAGTCTTTAGGCTTTGAAGACCAGTGCCTTAACCTGTGAGCTATCTCTCCAAAAAAAGGATTTTAAGAGAAATTATCTACAGCAGAATATTCAGTAGCTAGTGGCAGTTAGCTTTTCATTCATAAGTTTAAAAAATATGCTGCTGTATTTGAATCTCCAAATTTTCTGGTAGTTTTGTCTGTGGCCTTCAGATCTGGTGGTCCACATATACTGAAGATTTTTTGAGTTTTTGCTCCCAGGAAGATATGTTTAGTGAGAATTGTTACTTCCATTCCTTCCACTCAAGGCTTTGATAAATTACCTGCTCTTATTTTTATATTGTGTCCTTGGCATTTTTCCATATGTGTTTGGATTCATGAATACTTTGCAAGGAGAGTAGGTGGGCTCTTATTAAACCACAATCCTGATAGCCTCAGTTTCATGGTGAGACCCTCAGTGGACCTTGTAAAGGACAAACCCTTTGCTTTTTCCTTTCGTCACAAGGAATAAAAGCCTACCTTGTGTACTTTATTAATGAGCACTTACAGAGAGATATATTGAAGTTTCAGAAAGAAGAATTCTTTTCACCAAAGAGATTTCTAGCATGGAGACAGCTCTGTTAAGAGGAACTAATGATATATTGATTAATGTGAATTGAGCTCAGGGTTATCTTTTTATTCCTCTTTCATCTACCATCTAATTCTGACATTTTGGTACTTTGGTATTGAGTTTCTGCTTCTGAGCAAAATTCTGCCTCATAATAGTCACCTCAGTTATATTCACCTGACACAGATGAGATACAGACCCTGTTGCATCCGGATATTTGTCATCCATAGTAATCTCCAGGACCAGCTAGCTATAGGAATAGATAACCTTACTATCATGACTTAGTTTCTGAAACACTCTATTGCCTTGTACAAAAATGTAAGCATTTTTCTGAGTATAAATAAAACTTTCCCTGAAGACATACCAATAGGCACAAAAATATGCCAAGTAAATGCTCTCATGCAGGCTGGGGACAATGACAATGCAATACTGTAAGAGGGCTGACTCTGGAACCCCTCTGCCTGTGGAAATTGTTCACTTTACTTGCCCACATATTTGCCTGAGGAATAAGATCTCCCTTTGCTGTCACTTTCACAGTCCTTCAGGATATGTGTCATCTATCACACCCAAACAACTAGGGCTACCAAATATTATACAAGAAACCAAAAATTTGAACTTAATTCATTATAATGTACATACAGCTTGTCAACCTGTTTTAAATGAATTTCTTGATTTCTGTACATTGTCTTTTCCCTAGCACGTCACATGTCACAGATATATTTCTCCTGTGGCTGTCTCTGCTGATATTCAAAGCTTTTCTCTTAAACTTGTTGCATGATATACCAATAACTCTTGTTCAATATGTGGAGTGTGGGGCCAACTTTCAAGTCTTCTGGATAATGCAATAAAAAGTGACAAAAAGAAAATATCAAGCTAAATGAAGGGTCAGTTCCCTCCCTATAGAAAAGTGAAAGTGCTTTGTGACTTACTGTGGGAATAGCATCTTATAAGAAGAAGGAGAAGGAGAAAAAGGGGAAGAGTAAGAAGGAAGAAGAGGGAGAGAAGAAAGAAGAAGAAAAAAGAGAAGAGGAAGAAGAAGCTAACATAATAATCTGAAAGATACAGCTGATCACATGCTCATTTTGACATTACTTATCTCTGTCTTTGACTATTTTTCAAGTAGAACATGATATGAAAGCAAACAAAATAACATGATCAGGCTTGTTGGTCTGAAAGACACAACCCTGGGTCCTATACCCATCAGAGTCTCCTAGCATTCAGCAACCTATTAACATTTTCTGGGTGTTGACATTGGCAATGGAAGCTGCATTCCTCAAACTCAGAGAGAATGGTTGGGTCACATATGAAAGACTCAGCCCATTTCCAAGGTTCATCGGGGAAGTCCAGCGTGCTTGAAGCTTGGTTCCTTTACTTTTTAAAAAAAAATTATCATATTATTTTGGTTTCTTTATCCTTCTGTCCTCTCAAAGCAAAGTGTGTCCCTTATAGCTTGCACTACTGACTAATCACTTGTTCATGGCGCCAGATGACAAGCCTTCTTGGAGCCCTGAGGACTCTGGCAAACTTCTTGTGGATTTTACAGGAGTGTAGTTATAGAGGATTGGATTTATCTCCTGTGTCATTTTAATTATGATCACAGGTCAGCATTTCAGTTCCTGGTGCTAGTTCTGCAATCTCAAAACTACACTTTTGGAGTTTGTTTTTGGTTTAAAATCAGCTTAACACATCTCTAGCTCTTTCCTTCTGTGCTCCTAATCAACACCATAGCCAAAGGCTTGCAATAAAGTGTGCAGATGTATTCTTAGCAGTATGTTACCAAGCAATTTCAACGCAGGCAAAAAAAAAAAAAATAAATAAAAAAACACTCTTCTGACTTGAACGACATTAGTGCCTATATACTCTTCAGCATCATTTGAATAAATGTATGCATGGAATCATAAATCTTATATTAGCCTTACATTTCCATTTTGAAAGCTTGCTTTAGTTTTTATTTCAAACTAAACTAGTAGACTTGTATCGAAGATGCATTTCTTACATGAAATTCACATATAAATAAATTCAAAAAAGCATACTATCTAAAAGGTACATTTTCACCATGAGTTCAAGGCCACCCTGAGACTCCATAATGAATTCTAGGTCAGCCTTGGCTAGAGTGAGAACCTACCTCAAAAAACCAAACCAAAAAAAAAAAAAGTACATTCTATCTAAAATATTATACATCATAAAGAGCTTAGGGATAAAAGTCTAGAAGAGGTGCACATTTCACTGACTTCAGTGTTCTGGACCCAAGACTGGACTTCTAAGTTAATAGTTAGTTAATATGTTAATTCTAAAGTAATAGTTTATGAAAGAACAGTTATTATGTTTCTATTTTTTCCTAATGAATAGTTAAAATATTTGCATGTACCAAGTTTGAATATTTATCCTAGGTTATGTGTTCATAATAGTAAGTATTTTTTCAGCTAAGGAAACCTATCAGGTAGTTAGCATATAATACATCAGGTAAAGTTTCAGTTAGTGGGGTGGGAAACAATCTTATCATAGTTGGCTTTTTTTTAACCCATGAATTTTGTTAACAAAGAGCACATGGGAATATACTTCCAATATAATAGAGTGTTGGGTTTCTAAACTTTAGGTTGTAATTTTTAACAGATTACCAGCACCCTTGCTATACAAACTAAACAATCTGCAGGGTTTTTTTTTTATTATCACGAGAGCCTTGGGAATCATATTGAATTTTAAAAGTTGAGATAATAACACCACCACCAATATTAAGCTACCTCTTTAGACAGTGTCTTTCTGACAATTTTCTAATTTTTTACTGATATCCTTTGGAGAACAACAGTACATACTCTATGTAATTGGTTAGCAGTGACAAAAACCCAAGCATCTCAGCTTCCAGGCTTCTGTTTTTTAATGGTACACAAAGAAGGACTGCCTGCATGCAAACCTACATATGAGAATGGAGAGATTCAAAGCTCCCTAACGGTCTAAAACATATTTCTCAGGAAACATTTGTGTATAAGATATCAGAAGGACAGAAAGTCCAGCAATAACCTCACTGCTCCTATCCAGGGAAGGTTCATGGTCTTGGGATTTGAGAAGCATGAAAGACACTGTCTAAGTCTCCTAATCTTACTCTAAGGTGACAAAAAGCTCCCCCGCCCCTATTTTTTCTTTGTTGTGTGTGTCTGCATAGTAAGGGCGATGTGTTGGTGTGTGGTGGAGGCTTGTGTGTATGCAGATTTGTGTGCCCTGCGTGTGCCTGGACGAGGCCAGAGGAGACCCGTGGTTGTCTGGTGCTTATCCCCATTCCGTTATTCATTCCTGTGATGGTCTCTGATTTTGGACCTTGCTGTCTCCACTAGCCCGAGTGCTTCTCCTACCTCAGCCCCCCTCACGTCTGGGGTTGCAGATGGGTTGCCACACCCAGCTGTGTTACATGGGTGCTGGGGAATCAAATTTAGGAGGTTTCAGCGCCCTTCAGGTCCCTTCATGCTTGTACAGAAGGGGTTCTCATCTACTGAGCCATCTCTTTAGCCCCAAAAGCTTATGTTACACACAATTAAAGACAAAATATATTTTTTTCAAAAGTAATATTTCTCTACCTTAACAATTTGGGCCTGACTTTTATAAAACAACAATTTAGGGTGATTTTCCTTCTTCACATACTTCTGTTGATAATTTTCTAGAATCTGGAAAAACGATGCACTAAGGGATATAATCTTGGAGAGGGAAATTGAGGCAATTGAGAAGATTTATCCAGGAATACATGACCACTCTGAGTGAAAAGTATGGGTAGTTTATTTCTTTTGTTTGCATAGTTATTAATTTTTGTTCCATATAAAAAATTTAAGTGGGGGCTGGTGAAGTGGCTCAGCAGTTAAGGTGCTCGCCTGCAATGCCTAATTACCTGGGCATGATTCCCTGCTACCCAAGTAAATCCAGATGCTCAAAGTGATGCATGCATCTGGAGTTTGTTTGCAGTGTCTAGAGGCCTTGGTGTACCCATTCTCTCTGTCTCTCTCTCTCTCTCTCTCTCTCTGCTTGCAAATAAATAAATAAATAAAATATTTAAATAGTTGAAAAGCACTTAATTCGAATGTCCATTTGTTAACTCATTCTGGGACTTTTTTCTAGTAGGAATCAACAAGTAACAGAAATTTATTTAGAAATGTGAGACATAAAAGGATTACTGATTCTCACATCAAGCCAAAACTGAGTTTTGAATAAGGCCTCTGGGGAAAAGAGCTAAAAAATTCACTAATTCTTTTACCTCTAATTTTGGACAAACAAGTTGGGGTAATCATTAGGTTCATAATTTAATTTCATACTTAACTTTTCAAAGGCATAGGCAATGATGATAATTGTTTTTAAATAAGCATTTATTTTTTTTCAAATTCTACCAACAAGAAAAAAACTACAGCTAAATTAAATACTTAACTTTATTAAATGTCAAAGCACTTACTTCAGTAATTTTTCTTTAGATATATTTGTTCCTTAATGACAAGTGTGAATTAATTTTAACTTTGAAAACTTAGTGGGTATTTCTGTAGATATTAAATAACTTGTCCATATTAATGTCCTAGTTTTAATTAGACATAAAAGAGTTGTTTAAATAAATTAATTAGAACATGTTGAGAAAGACTGCTAGATAATTAGAAGGCAAAACTAGATTCCTCTATGCTGAACTGTCAGGTGAAATTTAACTTTGATGGGAACCAGAAGAAGGTGAATTTGCATCCACTTGATATAAGTAGCACAATGTCAGCATTTTTGGTTTTTTTTGGCCAGTTATTCCCATATAGTTAATAGACTGAGTTCTGTTAGGGTTTCAGACAGGTTGACAAACTCATCAAACAAGAGATCTTGACCTGAACAGTCTTACCAATGGGTCCAAAGGGTCCTGGTATCCTGTGCAGGGTTTGATAGTTTAGGACAGGATCTTCTTTCTGAGAAAGAAGTGAACAGAACCTGCTAGTTTTTTTTTTTCAAGGTAGGGTCTCACTCTAGCCCATGCTGACCTGGAGACTATGTAGTATCAGGATGGCCTTGAACTCATGGTGATCCTCTTACCTCTGCCTTCCAAGTGCTTGCTGGGATTAAAGGTGTACACCATGTCTGGCTTCTGGTTGGGATTTTTAGTTTGATAGTTTAAAATTGGTTTTCATAGACTGAAAAAGTTGTAAAATGAACTTTGAAGGCTAAACAGTTTTTTATGTTTGTTTGTTTTTTAATAAATCAGTTGCTCTGCAATCAGCTACTGTCCTGATAAGCCCTGGGTGAGTAATCTATTGATGAGATAAAAACATTTTCAGAAAATTCCTGTTACAAAGAAAGTTATGTTTGATTTCATCTTCCTGGGACATAAGCTCCTTAAATAACAATAGTACAATTATGAAATTATAGAGGTAAGTTTTTAGCTATATATGGTCTCATTTCTAAAATAATTATTGCCACAATATTAAAATTTCTAAAAAATTTAGTTAAAGTTATAGTGTTTTTTTTTAAGTTTTTCAAGGTAGGGTCTCACTGTAGCCCAGGCTGACTGGAATTCACAAGTTATAGTATTTAATTAGATAATTTCTAATTAGAAATTCCATAATTAAATACATATATGTATGTCTATTGAATCATGATTAATAAAATGAAAGCCTCAGAATAGTTCCATAGCAAAACGCAGAATTAGCCCACAAAATTTGTTATAGTCATACCTATAGATGTATTTATCATTTTTTAAACATATATTTGATTCATTTATTTAAGAGAGAGACAGAGAGAGACAGAGAGAGAGAGGGTGAGAGAGAGAGAGAATGGGCACACCAGGGCTTCAAGGCCCTGCAACCAAACTCCAGATGCATGCATCCCCTTGTGCATCTGGCTCACATGGAAAATTAAAAATTAAGAATTGTTTTTGTTCATAGCTTTAAAAATTTTGACTGCCTTTTCCCTAGCTTGAGAAACTGCAGAAGATGGGTGACAGGAAAAGCAGCAAGAATGATATAAATCTTAGGTTTTATTTTAGGCATTATGGAGCAGCAGGTCAGTAGGCCCACGATTCCATGTTCTGATGTTATGTATGGCCCCACCTGTAGCAACTGAGATGATGTTTGTTTAAAGCCTGATAGATAGCTATGACCCCTTCACTCTGTCCTGCTCTCCACTCATACTTAGAGTGATGTATTAGGTTCTCCTTGGCATAGCAAAAGCTTTCAAAGAACCTAGTTGCATTTTTTGTTGTTGTTGTCAGAGTTTGAATGCATTTATAAAACAAAGTGAAAAATCTTTTCTGGCCATTTATCTTCCCACAGGTTGAACTGCATAGTTCCTTTCCAATTTATTTCTGTGGTTTGCTTCGACAACCCATGAGGGTAGAACATATTTCTACTAAATGATACTACTATTTTTGTCTGTTATGTTGAGGATGTAGCCAGAGCAAACCAATATACACAAAACATATACATGGAAAATTAGTTCAAAGGTTGAGAGAATATTTTAGATTCACACAAACCAATGTGACCCTCCTTTTCTCTAGTATATACTTAATATTTTATTTATTTTTTTTTCTTTTTTAAAAAGCATGTGCCACCACACCTGGCCTTTTATTTATTTTTTTAAATTTTATTTATTTTTACATATTTATTTGAGAGAGACAGACAGAGAGGGAAAGAAACAGAAAGAGAGAGATATAGAGAGAGAATGGGCATGCCAGGGCCTCCAGCCTTGGCAAATGAACTCTGCATCTGGCTAACATGGGTCCTGGGGATTCGAGCCTCAAACCAAGGTCCTTAGGCTTCACAGGCAAGTGCTCAACTGCTAAGCCATCTCTCCAGCCCTATTTATTTATTTGATGGAGAAAGAGGGGGGGAGATAGAGAATGGGTACACCAGGGCCTCCAGCCACTGCAAACTCCAGACACGTGCACCCCCTTGCGCATCTGGCTAACATGGGTCTGGGGAATTGAACCTGGATCCTTTGGCTTTGCAAGCAAATGCCTTAACCACTAAGCAATCCCTCCAGACCTCTAGCATATATTTAGCACAGTAGTGGAGGCTGGAGAGATTGACTCAGTGGATAATGCACAAGAATGAGTACCTGAGTTTGGATCTCCAGAACACAGGGAAACCAGAGGCAGCAGGCAGCATATGTAGTCCCAGCACAGGGGAGGCAGAAACAGGAGAGTCTCTGGGCAGATCATAAACCACCTGTTCTGCAGAACATAGTGGAGAAGCACAAAAGAGACTCTCACAACAAACGAGGTGGCAAGACCAACACCTGAGGTTGTCCCCTGACCTCTGCATGTGTGCCATGGTATGTGCAAACTTAAACTCTCTCACACACACATGACATCTACACAACATAACACACACACACACACACACTCTCTCTCACACACACACACACACACAAAGATAAAATAATCTAATACATCAGTAATACAATAGTTTCATTTTCTCACTTGGTATGTGAGTCAAGAATCATGTAGAAACTTCAAGCTCTAGTTTTCAAAAACAATTAGAAGTGAAGAAAAATTATGCTATGGAAAAAATGAATTATACCCACCTTACTCCTATCCCTTTATTTTGTCCATTCACTCATTTGTGTATTAACATTTCTACAGCAAAGTAAAAGGCACTTTTATATTACTGGCAAAACAGGAAGCAGAGCTCAATAGTAAAATAGATTAATAATAAGTGAGTGATATTTTTATTCCATTTCTTGTCTAACAGTTTCTTTCACCCATGCTTTTTATGCAGTGGGAATACTTGCATATGTTTTTCTTGTGCATAGACATTGCTTTCTGGCATTTTTTTTTTCTTTTTAAAGACTGGAAACAGCTTAGCCAGGGCACAAGATAATAACATTTAAAAGATTTGTGTTCTAATACTAGTTGTCTCGTATCCCAGATAACAAGGCTGGGAAAGTGGCTTAACTGCTCTGAGCTTCCATTTTCTCATCTGATACTGGAGTATCTTCTTTGGGTGGTGGTGGTGAGTAAACCTGGCAGCCCCACAGCTGTTTCTCAGCTTTGTCCGTTTGTCCAGCAGTAAACTGTCTGGAGCACAGGAGGCACTCAGATTTGAACAAAGAGGAAAGAGGATGCCCATAACTGTCAGACTTGGACTTACTCCACATTCTGTGGGTAAAGCATTCCAGAGGAGCACAATAACAGAGTTTCTTTCTTGTGACTCTTATATTTAGCAGGTAATAAAACTGAAACCCAAAGAATGACGATTTTGCTCAGAATGATCCTTTTTGGTCAACTGCAGTCTTAGAATCAGAGCCTGTCTTTTGGTCCAGGCCGGTACTCTTTATGTTCACCACATATCTTCTATCCATGAGAACACTATTTTGTTTCTAATTATGATAAAAGAAAAACTACACTGAAGCCAAGAATGTGCCTAAACACTTGGTAAATTCAAACTGGACCGACATCCATTCTGTGGTAACACGTGTTAACATTAGTCAAAATATCATAAGGAATGAAGTGTCCACTTACACATCGTCAGATACACTCAGTACGAGTTATGAGTGTTCAACCATGTGGTAGGTCCAGGGGATGCTCAGGAGAAATTGTGAGCCCTTTGGAGGACATGCAGGACAAGCTTCAGCACATCCCATCGTCACTACTGGAAGAGGTGATGACAAGATACTCCTAGAGCTGAGGAGTGGGCAACATTCCTCTTGGATCAAGAAAGCACAGGTGAAGACAGAGAACATACCCACCTATCAATGCAACCGGAGGCCATCTTGTTAAGTGAATAAACCAATCTAAGAAAGACAAGGTGTCATATATTATCTCTCACTCATAGTTTCTAGATTTTATATAAAAGCATAAAATCATGTATGTTCATGTGACATGAAAGTAGAAGCAAACTATCTACGGAACAAAGAGGACTAACCCAGGAGGGGGTAGCAGAGGTCTCGCTGCGGGGGGTGGTATGCTTAACATACAATAATTACTTGCATGAAAATATTTTCAAATCGTTTTGCAATAAAAATACATGTCACAATGGATTGATTTGGATAGGATGGACTTCTGTTGTGGATGGAATAGTGATGTGAGAAGCAGAACAGATCAGTGGACTTAGATTGTGGAAGGACCCTCTGAACTAAAGTTCCAAAGAAGCAACTTCAGATACCTCAAACACCCCACAAGGCCATTGCCTCACAGAACATCTATGATTGTGTATATTGTATAAGATGTTGCAGATTCAAAGCCAAGTTATCTTGGGCTCTCTTTAGCCCCTTGATGACCATGAATTGCCCACCTACGTGCCGGACCTAAAATCCTTGTGACTATCAGGTGATCAGGTGAAACCTTTCTGGAGGGCGCAAACAAACCTTTGGCTTCCACAATCCCACAGGCTAAGAACGTCATCAGATGTCCTGTGAAACCTACAGCAGTTATCTCCCCGACTGCCACCTTTGCTGAAACTCACTGACCTGATGCACCCAGCAATGTATTTATTGGAAAAGTGCTTTGGTTCATAACTTTCTTTTCTGTAAGTATAAAATCTTCATGAAATTGTTAACACACTGGAACATAGACTTGTGAGTAAACTGATCCTGTGTTTCTGGGCCATGATCACACATATTTGGCTCCAGAATGAACTATGTCTTTTATTCCCTTTGAGGTGAGAGCTGTGTGATTTGTGTTGACAGCCTGATATTCCATGCTGAGGAACTTGCTCAAACTTTTTACAACATTTGTCATAGATTATC
Source organism: Jaculus jaculus (assembly GCF_020740685.1). Lineage (NCBI taxonomy): Eukaryota > Metazoa > Chordata > Mammalia > Rodentia > Dipodidae > Jaculus > Jaculus jaculus. The sequence goes on from NC_059115.1 coordinate 60,163,687, forward strand.
TAACAAATTCTAGGTAGTATAGTTGTTAAAGTCATCAATACAAATTTATTGCACATTTGTTTGGTACTATAAAGAACATTGTTCTGTAAGTCAAAGGATTCATAGCTCATAGGGAACAACTATTGTCTGATGAGGGAAGTAACCTATGGAAAAGTTAGCCCTTGACATTATGAGTGACTCCTAGAAAATTCTTCTTAAACACTAAATATAAAGTATGTGTTATTCAGAGCTGGGCATGGTGGTGCATGCCTTTAATCCCAGCACTTAGGAGGCAGAGATAGGAGGATCACCATGAGTTCGAGGCCACCCTGACACTACATAGTGAATTCCAGGTCAGCTTGGGCAGAGTGAGACCCTACCTCGAAAAACAAAACAAAACAACAACAACAACAAAAGTATGTGTTATTCAATGAAATATAATTATGAAATAATATTTGATTTTAGATTGATAAGACATATTTGTGGACACAGCTATTGTATTTTTTTAGGGTGAGAGGGAAGAGGGATCTTCTGTGTCAATATCAGGCCCTCAATGCGTACCAGTGGTGAGGTCAGTAATAGCAGTCAGGTACAGCAAAGGAGCTCAGGCAGAATGGCAAGAGAAACAGAGGCACCGTCAATGCCGCAATGCAGTCGGTTTTTCTACGTTTCCACTCTACCAAGAAGATTACACAAACCAATTTCCTGTTATTATTTCAATTAATATTCTCTTCTTGTATGTGTCTAAAGTGGAAGCCAGGAGTTTACTGCCTAAGGAAAAAGAAAAGATGCTAGAAAATTAATGACCTCTTTGTCTGGCATAAAGGTAACCAAAAAGCAAAGCTGTTTACAGAAAAATGGGTGTTTTTTTTTTTCCCCAGGGAGGAAAAAAAAAAAACCCACATTAAACAGTAGTAAAAACAGAAAAGCATCTGTTCTTTATTTTTCTTTTTGAATGTGTTCTCTCTACCAACTTCAAAAAAAAAACATAGATTTTTTGAAGTGTGCATTTTCTCCCTGAACAAGTCTCCAAGTTTGCACTAGGTGGAAACTAACAATGAAGGGGGGCGGGACATCACCCGGGCTTCAAAAAAGACTAGAAATCTGAGATATTTGCCTACATAGTCTTTTGAAGTCTAGATTTAAATTAACGTATTATGAACTATTATGGAGTTTTCCTTGGGGCCTGTTTCTGGGTTTGGTGGATAAGGTGAGAGAACAGATTTGTTGCCTGCAGAGGAGGGGTAGCCCTGCATGCTTCCTGGCTAAGGTCACAGTTAGCAAGAGGCTGTGCCATCTTCCTCCACTGGGAGGAGAGGAAGAGACCAATATACCAGCCCTGGAAGATTGTAAATGAGACAGGATTTCTTATTGTAGCCCATAAATCTTCATCTCTCTGATTCGTGACACATCCTACTTAAATCACTTTCACAGTTGCCACAGGAGAAATTGAGATATTATTGTGAAAACACTCTTTAAAATTACACATTTATATATTACATTGTGTCAAGAAACGGCGACCACAATATTTCTCTATGACACCAAGAGGGTCCTTTAGGAGTCATACACGAGAAGGGTTTGACAGTAAACAATGAACAAAGCAGGGCAAGGTATAAACTTGTGGAAGATGGAAGAGTCCACACTTAGAGCCCTGGCTTTGCTCTTAGGATCAAACAGTGTGACTTTTATTTATTTATTTTTAATTAATTAATTAATTTGAGAGTGACAGACAGAAAGAAAAAGAGGCAGATATATATATATATATATATATATATATATATATATATATATATATATATATATATATGAGAGAGAGAGAGAGAGAATGGGCGCGCCAGGGCTTCCAGCCTCTGCAAACGAGCTCCAGATGCCTGTGCCCCTGTGCATGTAGCTAACGTGGGTCCTGGGGAATTGAGCCTCGAACCAAGGTCCTTAGGCTTCATAGGCAAATGCTTAACTGCTAAGCCATCTCTCCAGCCCACAGTGTGACTTTTAAAGAAAGTATTGGTCCAGAGAAATTCTTCATTCTACAAATGACTCTGGGGCTGGAGAGATGGCTTAGTGGCTAAGGCACTTGCTTGCAAAACCAAAGGATCCAGGTATGATTTCCCAGTATCTATGTCTAGCCAGATGCACAGGGTGTTGAAGACATCTGGAGTTTGATTGCAGTGGCTACAGGCCCTAGTGTGCTCATCCTCCATTTTTTGCTCTTCCTTTCTCTGCCTCTTTCTCCCTGTCTCTTTCAAATAAACAAACAGAATATTTTAAAAACGACTCTGCATTTAGAAAGGTATTTCTTCTCCAGATGATACCTTCTGTGGTGGTTTGGATCCATGTCCCTCGTAAATCCCTGGGTGGTGGTGGAGCCTTGCTGGAGGGGATGTGTGGTTGGGGCTGGGTTTAGGGGTGTTATAGCCAGCTCCCCCTTGCCAGGGTTCAGCTCACTCTCTTGCTGCTGTTTTCCACCTGCTGTGGCAGAGGTGATGTCCATCCTCCACCCATGTCATGCTTTCCCTCTGCCATCATGAAGCTTTGCCTGAGGCTGTAAGCCAAAAAATAAACCCTCTCCTTCCATCAGCTGCTTTTGATTGGGTGCTTTCTCCCTGCACCTAGAAGGTAACTACAACACCTTCCTTTTGTTTTATGGACTTTCAGGTTTTCGTCATGCTTTGACGCATGCAGAATCATTGAAAATGATTTCCTTCCTTCTCTGATCCTGGGACATCTATGGTTTGCTACATGGGACCCTCTTGTTTGTTTCTTTGCTATATCTATGCTGTGCCAGTACCTAGGTGAGAGCAGTATTTAGATTAAGGCTTTGTAAACACCCGTTGTCTTCCTAATGCCTACCAGAGTGAGGCCCTGTCTACCAGGACTTCCTGGAGTACAGTTCCCTGCTGTCTTATATCTATAGTCTTTATACTTAGTTTTATGGGGAAAAGTTTTATAACCTTGTGTATTTTGGAGGCAAGGGAGGAAACGGAAACCAAAACATGTGTAAATTTGCAAGTAAATCAAAATTAAAATGAAAACTCCAGTTTTTGTTTTGATTGCTGCTAGTTTGGCCAGTATCTTAACTTTTGAAAAACACTCAGTGGAAACTTTCTTTAAAATAGTCATGAAAAATGAAAGAAGAGGAAATGGTTATCTACCAAGTGTAAAGCACATTTTTTTCTTGGTGCCGAATTTTAGCCTGGAATGAATTTTTATGACCATATTATAAACCTCTGAAAATAGAGTTTAGTGGAGTGCCGAAAACTGTCTTAAATATATTTTACAGGCAAATGTGCTCCCAAAATGATTTCAGTAAAGGTAAAGATATTAATTTTATGCCATCCATATGTATGTATGTTTTAAGACATTTGAGGGGTTACTTATTTTTAGCATAACAAGTACATAATCAAAGATAGAACAGTATGATTTGAAAAGTTTTTCAAGAAGAAATTACACATGCTGTCTGTCAAAGGATCTGCATAATTCATTTCCTTCCAACATGGTGCTGCATTTAGCTCTTTATGACCTAAGCACTGGGGAAGATGGATCAGTCTGGTATAATTCACAAATTTCCTCCTCTGACCCAGCACTCATTTCATTTCTGATAAGAGTTTTAATCTAGGAGTTAAAAACAAATCTCTCTTACCACATAGAAGTATAAGGTTCAAAATCCAACTACTGATTTAAAAAGTCATAAACAACAAAATAGATTTTTTTCTGCTAAACAATACCTTTACTGATTGATATTTGGAAGGATGATTAAAAGTTATGATACATGTATGCTGTATATAAATGCAGTATTTGCTGAATGCAGACATATTCTTGGAACAAAGTTTAATTAAAGTTTGAAGGCAAGCATCTTCCATCATAGGAGTCATATTTTCCTCTATTTTATACAGTTTAGACTAATTTCATTATGTCACTATGGAGAAAAGCCTCTAAGCTACCTGTGGGGTCTCCCTTTTCTCTGCCAAGGCAAAAATACTAAGAAAAAGAATAAGTCAGGATAAAATAATCAACAATATTTGTAGAAATGCTTAAGGAAAATTTTGAATATGAACATTTCTGAATTTGTATGCAAAGGGGGAGAGAAGGAAGTTAGTTGTCTAGTAATTGAGTAGAGGATGAGAAAAGCGTGTTTGAATTTAAGCCCCTGGGAGGTGGTGGGGGGCGGAAGCAAACTTTCTGATGGGTGTCCTGTGGAAAGCATGGTCCCATGAGACTACCCTGTCACACAACAACCTCCTTTTGTGTTTATTCCTCACAACACAATGGGGTGGGCTAGGCCATATCGAAGGAGAGTCATCCAGAAAATCTGGTGTCTTCAAGATTGTAGTTGAGGTGTTATGGAGAAGAGTTCACTTGGGATTATGCAGTGAAGGTTTAATAATTAAACATGATCCGTGTGGATGGTTTTAGGTTTTCATTGTTGGGGATAAGGAAAACCGTGGTGATGCCCTGTTTCATTCGGAAGGGAGTAGGTCTCCAATGCAGCTTGAACTGTAATCTCTAAAGATGGATATAACCTAAATGATAAAACCAGTAATGAGCACTCAGAAGAATTAGGATTCCTAGACATGATACATAAATGTGGTTTTATAAAAGAAAAATCAGTAACTAACATGTAAATCTTGATCTTGTTTTATACTTAGTTTCTCCAGTAGTTAGTAGCCTGACAGATATAGAAACATAACTATCTTGGCTGACTTTTTTTTTTTATATTTATATTTTATTTTTGTTTATTTCTGAGGTAGAGTCTCACTTTAGCCCAGGCTGACCTGGAATTCACTATGTAGTATCAGGGTGGCCTTGAACTCAATGGTGATCCTCCTACCTCTGCTTCCTGCGTGCTGGGATTAAAGGTGTGTGCCACCATGCCTGGCTTTGGCTGAACATTTAAAAGCTAGTTTTTATAACTGTTTCCACAAGCAGACCATCATCAGTGAACTGTATTCTAACCTTGACATAAACAAGTCTATTAACTAATTTAAAAAATTGAACCTGAATTATGTTTATGAAATCATGTAACAAATTAAGATTACCTGTTTACATGTTGCTACTATAAAGTGCTAGCCTGTTGTAAACCCTGGTTGTTATGTGGTTGAATTTTAAGAAGGTGCTTTTCCTTTATGTTTTGTTTTGTTTATTTGTTTAGCAAAAGTGTAAGAACTATATTCTAGTGACCTAGGCAAGAAAGAAAGTGTATAGAAAACCAAAACTCTAAATTAAACCAATGAGCTGGTTGTCATTCTTTATTCTTTTTATTTTTTTCACAGAGCAAGGGGCAGTCAGTCTCAGGAGAAGGGTCTCAGAGGATGCATGTGTTAAATCTACTTGGGGTCTGAGACCAGGAAGCCAATCTATATTAGAACCTGGCAAATTTTCTTTCTTTCTTTTTTAAAAATATTTTATTTATTTACTTACAAGCAGAGAGATTGAGACAAAAGAGACAGATAGAGAGAATAGGCATGCCAGGGCCTATAGCCATTGCAAATGAATTCTGAACTCATGTGCCCCTTGTGCATCTGTTTTATATGGGTCCTGGGGAATCCCAATTGGGTCCTTTGGCTTTGCAGGCAAATGCCTTAACTGCTAATCCATCTCTCCAGTCCCTGATAAACTTTGTAACATCACATGACATTTTCTTAATATAATTTACATTGCAGTGAGATAGAAAAAGCAAGAGACACAATAAAAATATCTTAATATATTGTCCCTAATATAAAGTCTCCACAGCCATGTGGGCCACTTTTATTCACATAGAAAATAGAGTCCAAGAGGACCCCAGGATTGTGCCCCCCATGTGGAGGTTAGCACACATGGTTCCCAGTAGGCAAGAGGTCACAGAAGGCACAGCACTTTCTGTACAAGTCTAGTTGTCTGTTAGAGCCAAGAAAATGTGCATGTAAGACACTTTCATGATTGTACTTAAGACCCAGTATGTGAGGACACATTCTAGGGAAGACTATGTTGAAGAGCCATGACCACCCATCTATAAAACAAAATATACTGGGACATGTCTCAAATACTTCTGTTTACTTCTCCAGAACATTTCCTGGAAACTCTCTGTGAACAGCCACAAAGAAAAAAAGATCCAGACTTGTGTGGAGTCAGTCACTCTTACCAATAAAGGCTGGGGTTTCCCGTGTCCTGTTCCCTTTCACTAGTGAAAAAGAAAAGAAGCAGAGCCTATAAATTTAGCTACTCCCAAATTGTTGTGTGATTTCATATCAATATACTACAATCTTGATGCCATATTCCCCTATTTCTTCTGGTTGATCTTAGCCTGCCTGGGGGTGGGACCCATCATTTTCATTTTACAGGTAAACCTGCGATTGATCTCTTTCTGAATTTTTCAACCCCCCAGACTGGAAGTTTCTTACATATTCCTTTTGCAATCTTGCTTATGGTACACCTTAGCCACACATTCATACTTTTTTGCTCCTAAATTTTTTCAACATAAAGAAGTACTGCCCCCCCCCAAAACCCTCTGGAGTAAATATTAATTCTTGTATATCAGGGAATCCAAATAACTTTTAGTAACTACCTGAGACATAGAAAATCTCAGTATCTATCTCAGAGTCTATAATATTTTCTTAAAATATTTTTGGCTGGGTATGGTGGCACACACCTTTAATCCAAGCACTTGGGAGGCAGAGGTAGGAGGATCACCATGAGCTTGAGGCCACCCTGAGGCTACATAGTGAATTCCAGGTCAGCCTGGCGTAGAGTGAGACTCTACCTCAAAAAAAAAAAAATTTTTTTTTTTTTACTATTTTCTTCTGGATATTTAATAATCCTCTTTAATCTAGGTAGTATGCAAGTAATCACAGTAGCAATCTGAATGAATTCCTCATTGAAATCTGTACAGCTGCATGGATTAGGAAAATTATACTGTAATTTACCACATGCAGTAAAGAAAACAAAAGTGTCAATAGGTAAAGCATTGTATTCCATCACAAATAAAAGGACAGATCCGAAAATATCAGGCAGGTGTCAAGTGCCTTTAACCATGAGCTATCCTGTCAGCTCCAAGAGAACTATCAAAAAGAGCCTAGTAGATAATTATGGCTCCTGTCCACTTTGCCTTTGTCACCCTCCACTGCCATCATTGCTGTTACTGAGCACTGGCTGCGGCTGCCCTGTGCATGGGGTTGACCATTAATTGGAATGTCACTGATGCACCGGGTCTGGCTGCCCTACTCATCTCAAAACACTAGTTCCTTTAGCACTGGCCATTGCAAGATACCTCTTTATCAAGGCAAAGAATAGTTCTGTATTCCGTCCTGACAAGCTCAGACCATGATACACAAAGCACAGCATATACCTCCTGCTCATGGCTTTACAACTGAGTGGAAAGGGGAAAACAGAGAGAAAGTTTTAATTTGGACTCCTATAGAAAATTTGCAAATCCAACATCTGCATATGTTCCAATATCCCCAGGTCCCAAGCAGATGGTTGTTGTCGAAAGCAGCAGGGGAATTAGCAGATAGAATAGGTCATATCTACTGCTGGTAGAAGAAGGTAGGGAGCAAAGAAAAAGGTGTTGGTCTGTGTACTTATACTTAGGTTGTGGTTTCCCGGCCAATGCACCAGATGTGATACAGGAATTCTGGGGTGTCTTTGAGAGTGAAGGAACTTTTCTTGGCTCTTTTAATGTGTAAATACTTTGGGAGTTGAGAGGAAACACATGGATACACAAATCTTCCAGAGTCAGAGACCTCTGGGTTCTTTTTTTTTTTTTTAAATATATTTTATTTTATTTGAGAGAGAGAGAGAGAGAGAGAGAGAGGGAGAGGCAGATATATAGAGATAATGTGTGCATCAGGGCCTCTAGCCATTGCAAACAACTCCAGATGCATATTCCACCATGTGCATCTGTTTTATGTGGGTTCTGGGAAATCAAACCTGGATCCCCTGCCTTTGCAGGCAAGTGCCTTAACCACTAAGCTATCCCTTCAGCCCACCATTCTTGTCTTAAACATTTTGATGAATGAAACTAATAATCCAGAAGATAAAGTTTAGAAAGATCCTATTTTTGAGATTATGTAAGTTTAAGAGGAGGAAAGGATACAGAGCTCCGGACCACAACGAGGCAGGATCTGGGTTCCTAGAAATGTGACATCCCACTAAGAGATCCAGAACAGGGTTTTTTCACAGGAGTTCACAGGATAGGTTGAACTGGTTTGTGCAGCCTTGGTTGCTAAATGTCTAGATACAACCAACTTTTCAGGAATAGTGAATAATCTCTTTACATTCTTCTGAATTCTAAGAGAGAAAGAGGTAAGACCAGAGGTGTTCGTATCATCAGGTGAGGTTTTAGAGGAACAGAGATAAGGAGCAAATCCATATTACCTCTTTCAGGCTCAAGGTCAATCCTTTATTTCATTTTCAGGGACCCTGTTATCCCTTAACTATCTTACCATCTTGTAGATCATTGACTATCCCATGCTAAGTGCTTAATTCTTGTGTAGAGGTGACACTGCCCTGGAGTATAAGAACACAGGTATTTTTCCCTTTTAGAAAGAACTAAGAGAAAAATAAAATATGTTTGCACCCCTACCTCTATTTGCTTTCTACTTTGTGAGAAAAGTGAATCAAAATAACATGAGGAGGAGAAATACAGCTGTGACTAATAAGTAGTCTTTGGACCCCAGGAACTGCCAAATCATAGCTCACACTTTTAGGTATTATGTGAATGTCCTGAACCTATTGTACATCTGAAACTGTTCAGCCAACCCAGATTTCAGGGGTGTGCTCTCTCACATGGGTCAATGAATCTGCAGCAAGTGTGTGGTTCTTCTTCTTCTTTTTTTCTTTCTTTTTCAAGGTAGGGTTTCACTCTATCCCAGGCTGACCTGGAATTCACTATGTAGTCTCAGGGTCACCTTGAATTCATGGTGATCCGCCTACTTCTGCCTCCTGAGTGCTGAGATTAAAGGCATGTGCCACCATGCCCGGCTTAAGTGTGTGGGTCTTTACTGGAAAAGTTACATGAGAATTCAGTTTTATGACAGAGATGAGGCATGCGCTTTTGGCTTATGGTAGCTGCTAACTAGTATCTTTTCCTATTGCTATATAATGCAGCACTATTACTCAGATACACAAGCAGCAAGTCATTATCTATATTTTCTTTTAACTTGGGTGCTTTAAAAATCTTTTGGTACCTGGGTTCCATCCTAAACTCTAAACCAGAATCCTATGACTTGAGAACCAGTATTGATATTATGGTATTATGTCAGAAGGTGATTTGATGGTGGAGTATCAAGATTAAAAATGACATCAAGTAAGCTACATCTCTATTAATAGAAAAAATATTATTTGATTTAACATGAAATTACCTTGAAATAAACTTAGGTCAATGGAAGAAATGAAATCAAGATCAAGGCTGGTGATTTCCCATTCTCCTATTATTCTTGGGATAATTACAATCAGAAAAGAATTTCAATGGTGACTATACTGCCTTAGGCATAATACAAAAAGTCATAGTGCTTAAATATAAAAGACAAACATTCTTGCAATCTGTATAGTCTCCCATGACAGGAACCTAACTCAGTAGCTCCTGTATTCTCATGTGTTATCTTCAAGAGTTCTGCGATTTTGCTTATGATGAGGCTAAGTCCACCTGTTTGTAAGACCAATAGAAGACCCTTCACTTGGAAATCTCCTCAAAGATGGACAAAATGGGTCAAAGTATTCAGAATCATTTGTAAATGATTGACAGGAAGTGATCTAGGGAGGGTGACAACTCTCTTAAGACACTATATTTTTGTTACATATATTTGGTTCTAAAGCTTCAAGAAGTGGTTACAACATAACTATGCATGGGGACACATTAAAATAAAAGCTAGACTGGAGAGATGGCTTAGCAGTTAAGCTGCTTGTCTGCAAAGCCGAAGGACCCAGGTTCGATTCTCCAGCACCCACTTAATCCAGATGTACAAGGTCGTACATGCATCTGGAGTTCTTTTGTAGTGGCTAGAGGCCCTGGTATGCCCATTCTCTCTTTCTTTGTCTGTCTCTGTTTCAAATGAATGAATGAATAAATAAAAAAATAAATAAATGAATAAAGTATATTAAAAGCTTATTTTCATAGTAGGATTTGATACTAATGGATTTAATACTGACATCCATAAATTTGTATTTCACAACTAATCGAATTCTCATACATTATTTCTTGATACATATTAGAATATCAATAGTGAAGTGTTTGCCATTGGAAATAAAGTTAGTGATGTGATTTTGTGAATCTTAAAACCATTCATTTAAAAAGTTTTTGCCCGCTTATAATATGTGAGAGAGTGTTTATTTGTATACGGTTATACGTATGTGGGAATATACATGTGGAGGTCAGCTTACTTATTGAGACAGGATATTTCACTTAACCTAGAGCTCACTACAGTTAGTCTAGCCGGCCAGCTTGCCTGGAGATTTCTAGTCTCTACTTCCCAAACACTGGGATTATATGTACATGCCACTCTGCCCAGCATCTGCATGGGTTCTTGGGATCTGAACTCAGGTCTTTTATGCTTGCAAAACAAGGACTTTGCCACCTAAGCTATCTCCCCAACCACAAAGGCTTCATTATATTATGACGTGCGTATATATCAGAATTGTGAAAATTTTTTTTGTACTTTATATATTTTTATTTATCCTTACAGAATATTCTTTTAGAACCAAGAACATTCTCTTCAATTCTTTAGCTTGCATCCATGTGCACCCCTGTCCTTCCCTAGGCCAAATAATGGGGCTACCAGACATAGGTAATGAGGAGCAGAGATTTTGTGGTTGGAAACAGGCTCCCTGTGGAATTTCTTTGAACTACAGATTCCCTGCTACTTGCTGTGCTTTCTTGTTTTTTTATTTTTTATTTTTTTTTCCTACCAGTTTAGCACAAATGTTGCCTTTCAGAGCAACTGCATGTTCAAAGCAGTACATAAAATTGTGTTAGTTTAAAGGATTCATTAATTTCCTTTGTACCCCCAATCCTCTGCATTAACGAATGCAATCTGCTGATTCTATATTCAAACTCATTCCGTTTTAGTTGCTATTAACTTCAAAGGAAACCTGAAAAAAAGAGTGCAAGAGAATTAAATTCTTGTGTTGAAAAATTAATACATTACTGACAACTGACCTACTTTTTAGTTCCTCTGTTTTATGAAATTTTAAAGTTTTTCTATTTGTAAGACAGATCTATGGTTAAACTTGTTCCAGAGTATTGCACCTTTAAAGATTAAACTGCCTGCCCTATTGGATATGCTCCTAATACCTGTGATGGAGCAATTTTATTATCCTTCTAGAACTCTGAGTACCTTCCTGGTGTGTGTTCAGATATAAAACATAAAGATATTTGAAAGCTAAATTAATAAACCAGCAATAAAAATTGACTTATTCAAGGAACATGATTTTAATTTATGTTGTTGCTGCTAAAAACTATGCATTAATTAATTTGTGAGCAGTTCACTTTATCAGGACAGGTTAACATGTTCAATTACTGAGTCAGAATGCCTATGATTTGAATATTAATAATCAATAAGCATTTACCTGTGACTCAGTGCTATTTCCTATTGACTGAAGGAACCATGATGATAATTAAGAAATGAATGCATATAGTTGGCTGTAATTACTATGACCCTAATGATTATGCAAACTAACATTATTTCCCTTTCTACATTTTTAAAACAAATTATTTATTTGAGAGCGATAGACAGAGAGAGAAAGAGGCAGATAGATAGATAGAGAGAGAGAGAGAGAGAGAGAGAGAGGGGCAGGGCCTCTAGCCACTGCAAACAAACTCCAGACACATGCGCCACCTTGCATCTGGCTTACGTGGGTCCTGGGTGATCTAGCTTCGAACCAGGGTTCTTAAGTTTTACATGCAAGTGCTTATCTGCTAAGCCATCTCTCTAGCCCTGGTACTTCCCTTTCAATGAGCATTTACTGTGACAAATGCAAAGAAAAGAGCAAGTATAGTTAATAGGTGATAATAACAATTCTTTTAGTTGATACTGAGAGAATTTAAATGCTAAGAAGAGATGACCGTATTAGAAGAATTCCCATGTCTCAAATAATACAGACATCAGTTTCAGAGGACAACATTCTTCTAATTAAATATTTCTTAGTAATATGTACTAATCAAATATCTTTTCTATGACAATTTTACAAAACATCTATTTATTTATTTCTTTATTTTGTGATGCTAGGAGTGAAATTCAGCATTTGTTTCATGTGAAGGAAGCTTTCTACCACTGAGCTTTGCCTGTACTATTTGTCTTTTTTTTTTTTTTTGAGGTAGGATTTTGCTCTAGCACAGGCTGACCTGGACATTCACTATGTAGTCTCAGAATGGCCTTGAATTCACAGCAATCCTCCTACCTGCGCATCCTGAGCGTCCGGATTAAAGGCATGTACCACCAAGCATGCCTGGCTTGTTTTTGTCTGCTTTAACCTCCTCATTTAATTTGTCCTTTCAGTTATATCTATGTATAAATGAACAAACAACATGTAGTAAACATTCCAAAACTGTATTTTTTTTTTCTCTCTAATTTCTCATGTTGTTCCCAGAAATGCTGAAGCTCAACTACGTTTTCAAAATCATTTCACTTGCAAATTGGTACATCTCTCCTAACTCCAGGTCTCTGGAGGATTAATTCAGGCATATCGTGTATGTTGCATGTGTGCATGAGTGCATGTGTGTGTAAAAGACAATGTCAGATAAAATAAAGTTTTTCCTCTCTCACAACAGCAGAGGTGTTGCTGTGATGGCTCAGAGGAAACAGCGGCTCACGCCTTTGCTGTACTGAGATGCTGAGAGGGTGCTCGGGACAGGTCTGTCTACCTGCACCCCTAGTGTGGCATGTTTGTCCCGTCTAATTGGCTAACAAGAGTGGACTTAGATCTTACTGGCAATTTCATTTCTTCTCTTGCCCAGTTGCTGCCTTGTCAATGCTGTCTGCACAGTTAGGAGAGAGGACAAGTGCAGAAAGTGCTTATCAGGGGGAACTTCAACCACAGGTATGACCAGTCCCAATTCCACAGTCTGGGCCAGGGAGCTGAACCAGTATCCTGAGTCCAGAGAAGCTCTCAGCCAATGCTCAGCTACAGCAGATGCTTTTACTGTAGGGGTGATCTTTCAATAGCTAGTCATTCTCTGGAGTTTTATGTAAAATCTCTCAATAGGAAATTTTAGCTTAATTAATAATAAAAAAAAAACTATGGGGGAAAAATTGGTGGAAAGGGGCTTGCTTAGAAAAGCTAAAAATTTCCTCTAGAAATAAGCAAGTTATATCACTGAATATGCACACATGAATGCATAGTACTAGCCAGCATCTCTCTACATATGGATTCTGTATTTATTTATTTATTATATTTTAGAGGCAGGCGGAATTGGTACACCAGGGCCTCAGCCACTGCAATTGAACTCCAGATACTTACGCCACCTAGTGGGCATGTGCCACCTTGTACTTGCCTCACCTTACGGTGGCTGGCTTATGTGGATCTGGAGGGTGGAACATGGGTCTTCAGGCTTCATGGGCAGGCGCCTAAATGGTTAAGCAATCTCTCCAGCCCCAAGGATTCTTTATTTCACTGAATGAAGAGTTTTTCTTGGAAGTAGAATGAATAGCAGATGCCATCACCCAGAGTCGTCTACGTTCTTATTTGTAAAGATGCATGATCTCAGCTGAGTTCTTTAATTCTCTCATGACTGGTGTACTCTATGGCCAGGAGAGTGAGGAAGCAATGAGGTGGCCTGTCAGCTGACATCCACTGCCATGCTCATTGCTAGTTTTTAAAAATTTTCCTCATGCCCCTTAGATGTTGCTACGGAATCACAGCTTCCTTGTTCTGAACATGGCCACGTGAAGGTTTGATCTGTAGATTTCTAAAGTATCCTTTCTGCTAGACCACAGGATTTCTCAGAAATACTGACTTTAGCAACACAAACTGAAGTTGGGCTCAAGTTTTCACTGTGTTACATTACAGGCAGACATTGGCTCTTAAACTTTTATTTCTCCCCTCATGCTTCAGCAAGATGAACAGCAGTTTATGACCTCAAAGCCTCTGGATAGATTTGTAGGGTATTTTACCATATGATCAGCAGCTGGAGGCTGAGGAACTGACATGTGTCAGACAACATGAATTCATAGCCATTGATAGAGGGGTCATCATCATATTTTCAGCAGATTTTTTAATATTTTTATTTGCCTGTTAGAAATGCTTGTCTGCTCTTAATAGTGAAGAACAGCTGGATTTCATGTGGGAACATATTTCCCCAAGTGGGATTTTTAAGGAAGCCATAATTCTGCCAGTGGGTGGGAGGAATGAGGCCACCACTACAGTGTCTTCTCAGAGTTTCTCTGATAGTTTGAAATGTTTTTCTTTCCCAAAAACACATTAGAAAGTATGTTATTTTCATTTCTCCCTAAAGTGGAATTGGTATTCCCTAAAACCACAGATGTTCTTCTTTGACCTAAATCTTCATCTCATGATTTTGATCATTTTTATTCCTTTCATACTGCCATTTTCTGATTTTTTTTTTTTGTCATCTTAGTAATGCATAGGAAAGTGAAACAAGGACTTGTTATCAATTTTAAATCAACCCTACAGGGCTGTGAACATCTCTAGAAGGAACTCAGCTCAGGAAAAAAAAATTATATTGTTGTCATACCTCAGGCTAGAATAAATGTGGCAGGTAAAACCAGCATCAGGTGGAGTTGATAACAAGGGTCAGCAGAGAGTAGGTGCCCTGGATTTGATCAGAAGACAGAGCAAAGTCCTGCAGCTTCTCTTATGTCTGCTAGCCGGGCAGTAAGGGAAGGAGATGGCTACTTACCTCCTTTCTTTCTCAATCCAATGGAGTAGTGGTAGGTGTCATTTCAGAACAGGGACTCACCAACTATTACTAGCAGGCAGAGTACCTGTTATTAACAGGGTCAGACACTTCAGTCTTTGTTTTATTTCTCTTCCATCTGAAATGCTTGTGGAATAGAGGTGACATAGGATCTTAGATAGCATCTAGATTCTTAGTTCAAGTTGAAGATGAATCTGCCATAAACTGGAACATTTGTAAATGGGACGGTATTGATGTGAAGTAACCGAGAACTATGTGGAAAGTAAAAGTGAGTTTAACCATGTTCAGAATGATGTGTTAAAGCCCATTATATAGAATGCTTCAAGGGTCTCTGTCCCAAGAGATAGAGCTACTGCTTAGATAAATCATGAAATGGTGAATCGAGATTTGGGAGGAACAAATGAGTTAAGTTACAGGATGTTGATCTCTGTGTGAGACAATGACCGCTTATGGAATCACCATAATTTATGCACTTAAACCATAGAAAAATGGCCTCATTGTACAGATAGTGTTGAATTTACCAGAAGACTGCACAACACTGACACCGTATTCAGTATATGCCTAGAGAGTATCACAGTTTAAGTAAGGAAAGAGAACTGCATGGACATTGAGTGATAGCAATGAGATTAAAAAGTTGTTATGGAAAAATGTCATTACAGAAGCTAAGGAAAATTCTCTTTTTTTCATTACAGAAGCTAAGGAAAATCGTCTTTTTTGAAAACATTTTAAAAAACTTTAAACAATTTTTTTAGGCATTTAAAAAAATTGAGTACAATATCCAGTGGATTGAGCAATGAATAAACCTATTTAGAGATTTGGCTTAAAAAAATTAAGATAGAAATGAAAGTGGAAGCATAAATTCATACCTGAAGAAAGAGTGTGAAAATGTACAGTCTTTGTGACAGAGAATATTGATATGTATTTTTTGTGCTATATTTGTAGGTGGGAGGAGCTTGCACGTGTTTACAGGGTGTAGGGATAGGAGAGAAGGGAAGGAGCCAGAAGAGAGGCATAAGAGGGCAGGAATAGATGAGGTAAACAATGACTAGCTCAGATGTACAGGCAGAGAGGAGGCCGTTGATTTCGGGGTATAAAACGATGGGGAAGCTGAGAGATGTGATGACATGGTGACCTGTGTTGGTGTGGTAGAAAGAACTTCAGGGAGCCAGGGTTTCCCATTCAGTTCTTTTTATTTAGTTTTTCATATAGAGATTTCATATAGAGATTGCTTGGATGGGCTTGAGGACATTGAGGAAGATATGAAAGCAGTGTGGGACTTGGCAGAGTCTGCTGAAGAGGGTGATAAGAAAGGAGACACCCTTCGGTGATTCGAGGAGCCAGGCATGTCTTTCAGTAGTAAACTTCAGGAAGGTTTGTTAAGGAGATCAAAACGAAAGATGTTAGGAGTCTCTTGGTGCTGAGCCCCGTAGGGAGAAAGGCTTGTTAGCAATGGACCTGGAACATTGGAGAACCCAGACCGCAGGATCCAGAATGTACCATAAGAGACCTAGATCATTGGTAAGAGTTTGCTTGGAATCCCGATTTCTTGTTGAGCAAAACTCTCTGTGAACTTTCAGTGTAATTTGAAAGTTTCACACATGGTAAAGACCTTCACAAGGGAGGAAATGGGAAAATCACTACTATCAACCAATTGGGAACACTGCCCTCAAATATTTATTAACTCATTAGATACAATTTCAGTGCAAGGGATTTGTCTCCCTGTCTTTGCTCTCTTGGAACTGATGAAAGTGGTTTTGTTCTGTTTGCTTCTAACGCCAGCAAGTCCCCTTTGCTATGAGTACTCAGCCATAGCTTTCCAGCTCACTCATCTGTGGCTGACTTTAATGAGACCTACATCTTGCTGTGAAGTAGGTTGTGGAAATTGTCGTAATAATTACTAAATCATTTTCCCGAGTCCTTTTAATCTTTGAAATGTTTAATTTCCCAAATCCCAAGACATCTAGTAAAATATTAAAATAGAAAGACCACAAAATCAGCAGTTTTCCAACATCAGCTTAAAGTGCACATTTTCTCTCCTGTACCTTGATATTTCCTGAAAATTAACAAGCACCAGCATCCCACATTGGGAGGTTATTGCTAGTCTTCTGCAGCTCAGAGGTTGAAAGCTGAGAAACATAACCAGCAGAACACAAACAGAAAATATCTCCAAAGTCCATAATTTTATTAATGTGTAAGGAGTGCAGTTTGACTTTGCTGAACTCTAAAGACATGTATTTATGGTATGATGGACAAATTGTGCATTGTCAAAATACACACTTTTTTAAAACTTATTCAGGGCCTGGCTTTGACAGGCTGACCACATAAGCAGCTTGCTCAGAGAAATCTCTATGTATGTAGGATTTCTACTCAATAATTAAATGTGACCTCCCTTCCCTCTGTCTTGGAAGATGGATTTTATGGTCACTGTATATATTGAAAAGGAGCTTTATATTTCATGTTGGACAACCAGTAACAAAATAAATCCTACATGGGAGTTCCAATTGCCCATCTAGTTTAATTTTCCTCAAAGGAAAAGTTCAGTGACTGCTAACATAAACCATTGCACTATTATAAATGGTGAGAATGCTAGTGTCTATAAAACTTCTCAAAATATCAAAAAATCTTGTACACTACCCCAATTGTACCAGTTGCAAAACTTTGCCAAGTTTCTATTTTTCTTAAGTATAATACTTGAAAACATTATCAAACACACATCTTGAAAACATTGCATAGTTCTTTCTATAAGGAGAGCTAAGTGAGGAATGATTCATTTCTACCTGTAATATACAGAAAAACAAATATTTGATGAAATTACATTTACTTTGAGAAATTTATTACCTTCTTTTTTTCTCTAACAAAAGAAATACATGAATTATCCATTTCACAGAAAAAATATCTTTGGCGAGATTGCCTAACTTTGGTAGAATTTATCATTTTTACTTAGAGAATATTGAAATTTCCACTGAAGTAATCAATATGTACCAACAAATGTAAGGTGGGTATATTATATTAATAAGAAGCCAAGGTAGAATTAAAGTGTGGGACTGTGTACATAATTTAATGATATTTTGTTTGCTTTTTTTGAAAAAAAATCAGCCATTCCTATGCCAGTTCTGAGGTTTTAGGAAAGTATAATAAAAGTGGTTTTATTATAAAAACTTGTCCATTACTATTTGGAATCTTTTACTGAACATGATGGTAAGTAGAAAATGAAATTTTCTTTTTGTGTCACTCTCTCTTAAGTACTTTACTCTAACCACATAAGCTCTCTAGAAGAAATACTTATTTCCTTGCCAGTGGGTAAAAATAAATGTATTACAAATTTTCTATGGTTATTTCTTAAATTTCTCCAGTTCCCTTTAGATTTAGACAAGTCTCCTTAAGACAAATAAACTTTCTCATCCTTCTTGGTGGATGAATGATTTAGAAGATACAGGAATAAGATTAAGAAATAGTCACACTTATAAGCTGCCATTAGACTTTTCTCTTAAGATGGAAGGTGTGTGCTTGCTAGAAAAATCTGCTTCTAGATTTTTCATAACATTCCTACTGTGGTCCTCTGTAGCATCTTTGTGTCTGGTGATCTATCTGGTCTGGTCTACAGCTTCTATCCCCAACCCACTAAATTCCAATATAAATTTTAGTTGGGAGTTGGGAGGAGTTATTTAATACTCACAGCAGTCCTTTTGGGTGGAGTTCTTCAGAGTATGAGTGAAGGCCAGATCCCTCCCTAGGCTCAAGCAAAATCTCAGACATTCTTGTGCCAAACATGGCCCATGCACTGGTCTCTCAGAGGGCTCTGTTTCTCACTACCATCTCAGGCCAGAGCTTCAGAGAAAGCACACTGTCTCCATGGACTAGGAAATGCCCTCTCCTGCTTACCACCACTGGCAGGGATGGGCAGACTCCTCTGCATACGGATAGCTCTCTAACAAAGTATTTTCTATAGCCTTTTCATTTGTAAACTTTCCCCCCCCCTTACTAAGGAGGGTGAAGAAGAGAATAATAATGCCACATCCCAACATTCTGTTCCAATCAAAGTATTATGTGCTTTCTCACCTTGCCAAATCTTATATATATTGAGAGTGGGAGAACATACATGCTATTAAAATTTATTTTATAACCTCCCAGCATGTCCCACATAGGTGGTCTAATACCTCAGTATAGAACAGGAATTATTGCTGGCCAAACCTAGCTTGCTGCTGGTTTTTGAATGAGTCATATTTTATAAATAATTTTTACATTTTTAAATGTTGAAAAAAATTAAGAAATGTATGAAAAGGAGAAGTAGAATTTCATTGTCTATAAATAAAGTTTTACCAGAATATTTGCATATTATCTATGTCTACTTTCCCCATAGTGACAGAGGTGATGACTGAAATCTTATGAGTTGCAAAGCCCAAAGTGTTTTCTGACTCTTGAAAACTGAAATGTTTTCTGCTCCATGCTGCACAATGTGGTGTACTTGGCATCTACTGCATAAATCTTGTTTTGGCTATTAGAATCCTGGCTTAAATTTAGATAGCAAAAATCTTTCTTTGTAACATTGTGTTACTTTGTAAGAAAACTGTCAAGATATTTATTCTATTGCTTCCCTTACAATTATTATTCTTGAAGGATTACAAGAATGTTAGCATGGTTTATGATGTTGCCATTATAAATTTAGATAGAGAATTTTAACAGCAAAGACACTACTTTCTTGCCTACATGCTATGCTCTCTTATCAGACATTTATTTCTGGAAATGGTATGACAGAGCTGCCAACACATTCACAAGGTTTGTCTTCTGTGGGGTTTAGTAGCTTAGAAAAAGAACCAGGTTACCATGAACCTCATGTGATGGTGTTCATGGAAAATGTCTGTGGACAAAGCCTGTACACCTGATTGTTTGCTTGTAGCTGGGTTTGATTTCTTTTTAAAATTACATTCAAAATAAATCCAAGACCACATCTATGCCATTTAAGAAAATTAAAAGCACTCAAATGATAGCAGAAAAGAAACGTTGCTTTGAAGAATCGCAAGTAAGATAGAAGTGGACACTGCCAGTAATCTTATTTTCAAGACATTCCACAGAACAACATGCATGATGGTTTCCAGACTAGAAGGCTTGGCCTGCTGTTAGCTAGTTTCTGGAAACTTTTATGATTTAGGTTAGAGAAATATAAATTTCACATCAGTCCTCACTGGGCTACTGGATATCTTGGAGCATATTCATCATTTTGCTTCTTTATTTACTCATTTACTTAGCATGTTTCCTGTGCCCAGAAGTACATTAGTCACCCTTGGATTTGCTTGGTAAAATCCCACCTGCCCTTCAAGACTCAACTCCAGGCTGGCTTTGGCTGCGGCATTAGTGATGCTTTCTTTTTCTCTCATGGTACCTGATTATTGGCTCTGTTGCATGAAAGCCACATTTTAACCTGCCGCATATCATATATGAATATGTGCCTCTTTCACTTACTTTTTAAATTTTTTTTGTTTATTTTTATTTATTTATTTGAGAGCGAAAGACAGAGAGAGGGAGAGAGAGAGAAAGAGAATGGGCGCGCCAGGGTCTCCAGCCTCTGCAAACGAACTCCAGATGCGTGCGCCCCCTGTGCATATGGCTAACGTGGGACCTGGGGAATTGAGCCTCGAATCGGGGTCCTTAGGCTTCACAGGCAAGCGCTTAACTGCTAAGCCATCTCTCCAGCCCTCTTTCACTTACTTTTGAGAGCAGGAATGAAATCGTGATTGATTTATATTTACTGCAATGTTTGTATTTTGTAGATATCACAAAAGCTAGCTAATAAAAAACGGCAGAATTCTGTGTCAGAAGCCTATTTAGATTTAATAATATTAAAGTTTTAAGCCAGAAAAGCAATTACTCGTGTGCCTTTTTATGTGGTAACTTATGATACTTTGTCTCCATGCATGTCCAGAGGGAAAAAAATCAATTGTATAACATGCAACCAGCTTTAAAATTATATACTTGGTACATAAGGAGAGCTCCAGGACTCAAAGGATCTTCTAAGTCATTATTGCTATTGACTTATTTTTAAGTTTTGATGAAATAACTTCAGAGAGGCAGTATTGACTGTTGAACGGTGTTTGAGATAAAGGAGTACCCTGGCTGCTTGTACGCCACGACGAACTGAGTCAGAGCCTAGAAAGTCTTTCATCGGGATCCACGAGACAAGCGCTGTGGTGCGATGACGCAGCGCCGTGAACAGCAATGTTTCCCGTGGGCTGAGCTGTTATCGACAAGGTTGGCCAGTGTAGCTTTGCTGGGATACTCTCCACCATTGGGGAGTTTCTTTCAGTGGGAAGTTTCAAGTATTACCTATGTAAAAATTCGACTAGGATGGTACAAGACCCCCCGTGTTAGATGCAAGAAGTAAAAGTTGCTGTGCAGATGGCAGTTGGGTCCCATTTGGTAAATGGTTACAATTCTGATTTGGTTTTACTTGGTATCTTTATTGGAAATAAAAATAGTTTTGTTAACCTGGTGCCATGCTGCTGTATATAGATACTGAGATTACAAAGTTCTTTCAAAAGAACCACCATGGCATTTTTGAACGAAGTACTTGTAGGGTAGGCATTTAAGAGGGTTTTGTTGACTAGCTGTGGTGGTGGTTGGGTAAGTAAAATGTCAGTGTAAGGGGTGAATAAGGGGAGCGTAGAAGTTCACAATGTTTGCTCCAAATTCTATTCATTTGTATCTTTTCACATCAAATTACTGACATTGCTATACTACAGACGTTTCATAAATGAATGAAATAATGAACAAAAGGTAGAAATTCTTTCATTCTCTCCATGATGGAAATAGAGTATGTGCACACTGACTTACTTTGGCCTTTCTACATTTCATATTCCAAGAATAGCCACGATTAATACCAAGTTCTGAGATGTTAATAGCATAGTCACTGGTTTTGAAATTTTACTTTTGGTACTGTTCTTTAGACAAACCATGTAATTTTCCTACATTAAACTTTTCACTTCCTGAATGCCATAACTATCTCTGTTCTCTGAAGGGAGGCAAAAGTTCACCAAACTTTATCCGACTTTTGCTTGAATTTTTAAATGAAAAGACAGGACATTGAAATATGTGGTGCTAGCCCAGCATATCTATACCTATCTATATTCATATTGTCTATATCTATATCATTTAGATCTATACCTAATATCTCTCTCTATCTATCTATTTATCATCTATCTATCTATCTATCTATCTATCTATCTATTATCTAAGTATCATCTATCTCTCCTCTACCTATTCTGTCAGAGCGCAGATCACATTGCCATTTGTTGAAGCCTGAATTGATGGTTGCACTTTATTCAGCATCTAGATTTATCCATTTGACTTAGTGGCAGAAGCAAGCTGTAGCCCATGGAAAAGTCTCCCACCTTGCACTCTATCCTTAAACTCAAAGCTTAATTGCAAGTAAAGCCCAACAAATGGTGCAAGAAAATTATTTTTTCACTAAAAAAAAGCTAAAATTATTTTCTGTCCTGAAGCCTCCATTCCTTCAAAATAATGCTTTGCTAATTGCATCTGAACTCAAACTCCTCAGAGTAAACCAAGTATGTTTAGATTTCATTCCCCTCCTTATTCCTCTCCAAAGGAGGCACCTCTTTTGAAAGATTCTATAGTGAGATGCCAAGAAAAAGCAATGGGACTGGCCACATTGCTACTCATTCATTTGAATATGGAAATCCCTCTTTTGAAACAGAGGGTATTTAGGTAATATATTGCAGTGGGAGAAGAGGCATCTAGTGGTAAGTATAAATTTGTTTATCAATATGTAGAAATGCAGCTGAATGTGGCTAGATAAAATGTAAATTATCCTGTAGATTTCTTGGAGTGTTTTCAAATTTTTTATTACTGTGTATTAGTATTTTTTTGTTGTTGTTCATTTTTTAAATTTATTTATTTGAGAGTGACAGACACAGAGAGAAAGACAGATAGAGGGAGAGAGAGAGAATGGGTGCGCCAGGGCTTCCAGCCACTGCAAACGAACTCCAGATGTGTGCGCCCCCTTGTGCATCTGGCTAACGTGGGACCTGGGGAACCGAGCCTCGAACCGGGGTCCTTAGGCTTCACAGGCAAGCGCTTAACCACTAAGCCATTTCTCCAGCCCTGTGTATTAGTTTTTCAAATGTCATATTGACATTTTCTCACATGAATATAATGCAGTTCAATCATTTCCAGTCCTCTTCTCCTCTCCTTCTTCCCATTCTCCTTCATCTCCCCTAACATTTCCTCTTCTACTTCCATTCCTTTAAAAATATTAGATGCCACAGTGAGAAAAATACGTGATACATGTCCTATGAGTCTGGCTTGTTTTGATTAACGTGGTGACCTCCCATCCCTCCATGGTCTCACACTCAGGTGATTTCATTCTTCTTTAGCAAAGAATGAACTCCAGTGTGTATGTATGCCACTTGTTATTGATTCAACTGTTGGTGGGCACCTATAACCTGGCTATTGTGAACAGTGCTGCACTAAACATGTGCTTGAGGGGTTTCCGGATTGTAATGCTGATCTTGGTTCCTTTGGAGACCTACCCAGGAGTGGTGCAGCTGGGTCACTTAGTGGGTCTACTTTTAGTTTTGCTTTGTGGAAGCTTTATGCTAATGCTAATGGCTGTACTAATTCTCACAGAGTGGCTACTCTAGTTTACATTCCCACCTAGCTTATCTTGGTTCCTTTCCTCCTTGGCAGTGTTTATTATGGCCTTATTCATAGTCAATGTTGTCTTTTGACCCTCCTCTCTTCTAAACGGCTCATATGAGTAACATTTTGTTTAGGGAAGCTTATCACTGTTTATCTAGAAAAAAAAAAAGACATCAAACAATGTAGCATTTATGTTCTAACATTATAGTCCAGAGGGAAGGCAGAAAGACTGTGCCAGCAGGAGAACTGCTTCTATCCTCAGAAGAGCAGGGCCTCTGATTCACAAGGTGGTCATTGAAAAGGACAGAAAGTAATGCAAGCATTAGAGGAGGGTCTGTGAATGCAGACTGCCCTAGGCTTACTCAAGATTTGAGGCCAACCTCAGTTAGAGAGACAGTATTTCACACTTTTTCAAAGAAACGAGGACTTCAGCAAGAAAGTAATTCTGGCTTTTTAAAAATGTTGGAATTTAATTTTCTTGCCCTTTTCGTGGGCTTCATTTCCTATTAAGATTTAACTCTCAAAGTCAGTTTAAAGACAGATTGCAAGGCTATTTATTCTCCCTGTTTTCTTATCTTTCCTTTGAGTAGCATCTTGCTTCTGACCCTCCTCTCCTGGATCATTTAAGTCTCACATGGAAGGGAACAAGCAGCTGGCATGCCACCCGTCACCATGGGGGTCTTTTCCCATGTGCTTTCCTTTCTTGGTAATAAAGTTTCTTCCCCTTCTTCATGGACATCTGCCTGTGGGGCTGGAAGGGAGTCTCACAAAGGACTGAGAGACAGTTATTTGTCTGCTTTGATGTACCTAAGATATAATATGCTTTTCATCTGTCCTAAAAGATCTCTAGGTTATGATTCTTTTCACTTTCATTTTTATTTAGTTATAAGTTTTTTTAAAAAATATTTTTATCTATTTATTTGACAGAGAAAGAGGGAGAGAGAGGGTGAGAGAAAGGGCGTGCCAGGGCCTCCAGCCACTGCAAACTTACTCCAGACATGCCCCCTTGTGAATATGGCTAATGTGGGTCCTTTGGCTTTACAGGCAAATAATGCCTTAAATGCTACACCATCCCTCCAGTCCAGTTATAATTTTTTAAAGCAAGTTCTCCATATATAGAACCGTAATAACTTGCAACTCATTATGCAGACCTAGCTGGCTTTGAACTTGTCATCCACCTGCCATAGTTTTCAGAGCTCTGAGGTAATAGGTACACGTCACCACACCTAGTTGACTATGATAACTATGTTTTTTTTTTTTTTTTGGTGTATATGAATGCATGTGAATGTGTGATGCAGCGGATGTGTGGAGGTCAGAGGACAGCCACGTGTGTTCGTCCTCACCTTTGACATTACTTGAGAAGTGGTCTTTCATAGTTCACCACTACATTCATCAGGGCAGCTGGTCATGAGATTCTGGGGGCTTAGTTCTCTCATCTATGTCTTTCTTCTCACCTCAAATATGCTGAGATTACAGATTTCCATGCTGCAGTGACCAACTTTACATGGGTTCTGGGTATCTGATCTGAATCCAGGAACTCATGCTTGTATGCAAATGATGTTTTAGCCAGAGAGATGTCTCCCACAACCCAGCCATGATTCTTAATTGGGGCTCAAGGCAAGTATATTAAAATTCATAGAGGGGCAGTGTGGCATGGAATTTGTGGAGAAAATTCTTACCTGATTTTCATATTATTCACTACCATTTATAAAACCTGTAGTTCATGCTGCAAATCATTAGGAAGGCTTTCTTACTATGGGATAAATAGTTAGCAATTACATTATAGGAAAACATTTCTTGAGTTTACATTTTAATGTAGGATCTCTTAAAATGTTCATGAAAACTGCATATATAGTTAACAGACAGCTGATCACACAGCAGGAGATTTATAGCTAAATTGAGGGGAATATTCTTTGCAGCATAATATTTTAAAATTTTTATATCTTTATTTAATACATATACTGTATCTTGAGAGGATATATCATTATATATTAAATTTAGATATGTACTATAAACAAATGAATGTATTTATATTATCTAATAGACATTAGAGTACATACAATGCATATGCCCTCTATGTGTAATTTATTACATACTATATGGACACTATATGTAAATATATACATAGTAAATATTGGTATTTGCATCTGTATCATTTCTTACTATTATTCCTTAACTTCTTTGTTTTCACCTGTGGTGAAGTTTCTGGAATTGACTAAATTTTATACCAGGTTAGAAACCTTTCTTGGTTGTTTTTGCTAGATTATTGAAAACATATGATCTGTTTTTCCTAGATCAGTAAATGATATATTGGCTAAACATGTAAATTTAACTTGCAACCTTGTAAAATAGGGGAGAGGCTATGATAGAGAGTGGGGTTTCAAAGAGGAAAATGGGGAGAGGAAGGGAATTACCATGGGATATTGTTTACAATTATGGGAGCTGTCAATGAAAAGATAAAATTCACAAACGTTCTTTAGGTGTATTTATCCTTACATCTTCATAGACCACAAAGAATAGTTTAATACCAATTTTGTGCAGTATAAGTTAAAAATGAATCTTTCAATACGATTTCAGTAAACTATAGACCAGGGATATCATCATAATTAAGATATGTCAATGGCAGATCAACTTTAGACATCCCATAGGCATGTACATATCTCATAGTGCCTAATTCTGCAAGACTCTATGCCAGAGGCTGGCCTTAGCTAGTTAATGATAAAAGAGTTGATGTATATCTTATGTCCAGAATCCACTTGACTTGGCCAAAGAAAATAGATTGAAATTGTTAGTGGAGAAAACTAGAATCATATATTCATTGTCATTTACCCAGAACGTCTTGATTTACTTATGTCTTTACTAATTCTGTCCAATGACTTCAAAGAGCTTAAACTGTTGTACTTATAGTCATTTATCATTTCAACTCACGTGTAGGCTTAATGCCATTACTTTTGACCTAGTCACTTCTATGTTCAATATATTAGTCAATAGGCAGAATCTAATCTAGACCTTCACTACTCTATTGGAATCTATGTTTCTTTCTCTGTGCATATGCATGTGTGGATGCTTCTACACATGCATGTGGGCATACATGTATGCAAAGACCAGAGTTTCACAATGGGTATTTGCCTCCATCACTTTCCACCTTATTCTTTGAGATAGGGTCTGTTTCTGAACCTAGAGCTCACTACCCAGGCTACATCCTCCTGTCCCCATATCCCCAGCACTGGCATTTCAAGTGTGCCTGGAATTTCATATGGGTTTGGGAGATCTGGGCTGAGATCCTCAAGCTTACAAGGCTGTATCTTTCTCCATGGAGCTATCTCTCCAGCCTGGAATCTATCATTATTTGAATTTGATTGTGGTTATATGCTATCACTTGTTTAAACAAGTAATAAGTCTCAAGTGGGCACTTCACATAATAGGAAAATACTATATATTGCAGGGGAAAGCAATTAAAGAGCATCCCTAAATGGCCCCAAGAAGCAGTTTACCTTGTGGAATGGGTCTGATTCTACTGGAGAAGGTTATAAACTGTAGGTTCCAGAAAGGCTGTGTTCCAGGTGTTAGTATGCAGAACCAGGGTAGTCTCTGGCACACTTAAATGCACACAGAACTCTGCAATTATATTACCACAACTAGAAACAGGACAGGGTCCCCACAGCATTGTCTGTTACACTGGAAAAATAGCCAGTACGTTAACAGCTATTCATTTCTTATTTTATCAGATTAAGAGACAGGTAGGTATGAATGTTCTCTCCAATAGAGATCACTCAACTAAAACAGGAATCTGTTTGGGTATAATGCTTCTTAAGGAATTATGTTAACATGCTGACTATTGGATAAATGGAGGATATGTGAAGAAGTAATGACTTCAGACCCACGGGATGCTAAATGCTAAATTATATTATTCTCGCTTTACAGCTGGAAAGCAGTACTTTGTTTAGTGTATTGACTCCAGATGCTGTGAAATGCTCAATGCATCTGTGGGTCTCAGATTTCGTGAAATGGCTCACAGTTCTACTCTGTATAAAATACACAGGCCTCAGCACTAATGGCTACAACAGGTAGATCTGAAATAGTTCTTTCATTGTATATTCCCAGGTAGGTATCACTGAAGCAACTGGAGACTGAAGCATATAAAATCTCAGTGACTGAAAATGGAGGTAGTGTACTGAAGTATTTGAACCACACCCTTAAAATGCATTCTTGGTGATGAATACCTCCATTTACTCTCCTTTTCTTTTTTATCAGTGTCAAAAATGGTGTTGGAAATGACATTTCAGAGTGGTTATTAGGTGCCATCATATTCATACCGTATCTATTCTAAATTATAAACTCCCTGACTCTTCCTGACAAGCCTAGAAGCATTCTTCTTCCTTGTCACTCAGCTAAGATTCACAGCAGGTGGCAAATCTGGGATTTAAGGCCACAGCCATTTGATTCAGGGTCACTACCTCTTCACTGCCTCTTAAATTTTGTGGCTTTTCTGTAAGTACTCTTCCTCAGTTTCCTTGAATCTGAAATAAGGATAGGTAAATAAATGTGATCATTCATTACGATTTCAAGAATAGCTATTGTCACGATTATAACAAAGTGACTGTGAAATAGATATATTATACAGCAGATGTGAGGCAGTGTCTTATCTCATGTATCTTACAATCTAGGGGATGGAAAATATTAAATTAAAAGTTGTAAGAGTGAAGTGTGTTGCCAAGAAACATGGGGTGCCTTGGGAAAGTAGATGAGGCTTCGAATATCTTTCAGGCAGGGAAAGCTTCCTTGTAGAAGTGACATTTAAACCTGTTTTCATGAAAAGTGAAGGCGGATTAGCTGACTGGAGAACACAAGGGATTAAAGTAATATACAAAAATACTATAGGCTTGCTCCAGGCTAGAAGACCTAGGGCCTTCGGGCCCAAAGTGATGACTTAAGGTTTATCTGGAGAGCAACTGGAGACATTTAAAGGATTTAGGCAGGAAAGTGGCATAATCAGATGTGAATTCTAAGATCCTCTGAGTGCTGCATAAAGAACAGATTAGAGATAGACAAGATTGGATATGTAGAGGTCAATTAGAAGGCCATTTTAGCAGTCCCAGGAGCCCGTTGTCTGAATGAAGGTAGGAGTCTCTCTTCTGGGTTCAAGAACTATACTATCTAGAACTGAATTACAAATGGTGGTGAATCATCTCTGTATCTGGTCTTATCTCTTTGGCTTTCCTCCATGTCCAGATCCTTCTGTCTTCCTGCAGCCTCTCCATCTCATCTAGATACCCCACCCTGACTTGCCACTAAAAACTTGTATCTGGGGATGAAGAGGAGGCCCCATGGTTAAGGCACTTGCTTGCAAAGCATAATGACCTGAGTTTGATTCCCCAATTCCCATGTAAGCCAGATGCACAAGGTAGAACATGCATCTGGAGTTATTTTGCTGTGGTTAGAGGCCATGGCACACCCATTCTTTCTTTCATTTTCTCCTTCTATGCCTCACTCTCTCAAAAATAAAAGTATTTAAAAGATGGCATCTACAGTAGCTATTGGCCATCAGCTCTATTTATCAATGGATTATACCTACCACAAGAAATTCTAGCTAACTTCTCCAAGGTGTCCTCTTGTACTCTCATTTATAAAATCAGCTTTAAACATCCTTATATTGCTGGTGGCCTACCCTCTTCCTATTATCATTATTTTGCTATCCAGAGATTCTGGGCTAATTTTATGCATGTCTTTCTTGTCCACTAAAACTTTTGAATGAATATACAATCTGCTCCCTAAATATGGCTTTTTTTCAAACAAAAAATCCTATTTTCCAGTAGAAATAGCTCAATTATTGCTCACATTCAGTTTACTTATTGAATATAAGAATGAGGTTATTTTACTCATTTCTCCCAGGAACCAATTAATGATGCCAGTCTGGTGGATTAGAGTGAATTATTTTTAACACACAAATACCTTCACTCTTCAAGCTGTCAGGTGAGTTTTAGAGTCAGAGTCTGTGATTAGGTGACACTTCAGGAACAGAAACCTCTAGAGAGAGTTTGATGAGATGGCTCAAGTGGACAATAGCTAGAAAGCAAAGGAAATGCCATGCAGCCAAGACTGCATAAGTTTTTGTTTGCCTCTTAGCATCTTTCCTACATCACTTTTTAAAGAGGCATTTGAATGTGTACTAACTGTCCTATGGCAAGATGAGGTAAACTTGGATGGTACTGTAGACTGAATGTTTGTGTTCACCTAACATTCATACATAGATACATAATCTCCAGCACAAGGGGGTTTCAAGCTAGGGCATTTGGAAGGGATTGGGGCATAAAGATGAAGCATTCATGAACGGAATTATTAATGGGTCCTTTAGTTCACTCACTCTTTTGATCAGATGGGTTCACAAGTCCATCTATGAGGAAGTGGGATCCTCCTACACACCAGGTGGGCTGGGTTGTGTGGAAAATGTTCCCAGTAGCCTAATGTGTCTGTGATGAAGACTCATCTTTGATTCCTAGCTACTGTAGCTTTTGTTGGAGGAAGTGTTTCACTGGAGATGGGTGCTGGTATTTTATAATGTAGCCTGCCATTCCCAGCCAGAGCAAGCTCATTCTTGCTGCTTCCTCAAAACCAATGTGACATGCACGCTATGACAGTCCTGACTTCTGTTCTCACCATGTTTTAAAGCTTCCCCTCAAAACTATAAACCACAATAACCCCTCCCTTATATATGGTTCTTCTTGCCACATGTTTTGTCTCTGCAAAGAGAAGAGAACTGCCAAACCCAGTCAGCTGGAAGCTTGATTTGGGGCTTTCTAGCCTCTAGTACTATGGGAAATAATTGCTGTCATTTATAATCCACATAGTTATGATTTTTTAATGGTAGCCCAACAGATTATTAGGAATAGTCAAGGGAAAATGTTTTTGGATATCTAGACCATGACCTGAAATCTGGTCTTTATTATGAGTGTAGCATAGTGATATTTCAAGACCTTAACAAGAAAATAATACTTTTTATGCTTTTATAAAGATCACTATAGGACTTCCATATAAAGATGGTGGAGTTGAAGAAACATGTAATTAGAAAAACTTCAGAATTCACCAATATTTTCAGTTATATAATAGAAAGTACTATGCCAATAAAGCATATATCTTATGATATTCAACTATTGTACTGGAATAGAATGAAAAATCAAAGGACCAGATGATAAAGATGAGGAACTCTCCTACAGGACAGGATATAAAGGAAAACAAGGTGATTAAAAATAGGAAGTAAAAGATAAGAAAATAATATGGTCACTATAGTAGGTTCATCCTCCCAATTATAGGAATTCCATAACAGAATTCCATTAACAAGGGAATGTAACATTGAGCATCATGAATTTCCAGATATAAAGATTAACCAATAACTAGCACAGTGACTAAAAATGTTCCAAGTCAAAGCAACCATTGTAAAATATACTTTATTGTCCAGAACATATCAGGAAAATGTTTCAGAACTGACAAGCATAACATTTTTTGCAACTTACAATGTTAATGACTTTAGCAGCAATAATGGAAGCTAGAAGAAATGAAGCTATGACTGAAAAATTCTGATAATTCCTATATCAAATGTTGAATGTTATGTTTAATTGAATATTCAGTTAAGGAAACAGTTGATGCAAGCAATGCATTCTTTGCATGCTGTACCGGACCATACTAACATTCTTATTTGGAATTCCCTTAGCTGTTGACTGGTTACGCCTGCTTGGAAAGGACTGTGGAGGGTCTTCAGAGATCCTGCCTACCCTCTGTAAAAAGGTTTATAGTAGAGTGATGTAAGATTTTATAAATGTACTTAGAAAAGTAACTGAGAAGACAGTAAGGACAACAATTAAAGTGATAAAAAGCTATCCTACATGGACGGAAATCACACTCCTAAAAGCCATGAAGTTGTTGAATAAAATGAGTGTGTCAAGGATGGAATACCTCCTTAAGAGTTGTTGGTCAGGGTTGTTCCCAGGATCCTCTCCCCACAAAAAAGAAAAAAAAAATAGCTGTTTCCACAGTTGTTGGGTGCATGCCAGAATGAAATGGTAAGACTCTTTTGCTAAAGACATGGCATGCTTTGGTTATAGGATGTGGAGAAATCAGGCTTGGACTGAGCTAGAAGCACCCTTCCTGTTAGCTGGCCTTTTGCTGGAAGGTTCTATGTAGGTTGCTGGGGTGTGGGGCAGAGAATGACCATCAACAGTACGACTCAGCAGTAAGCCCTGTGTGCTATAATACCAACATGCCAGGCAAGATGCTGTAGCCTGTGCCGTAGTGGTACAACTGCTCTGGGTACAGTTATCAACTTTTTGATTGGGTTTTAGGCACACTTTGCAGGAGTTCATATCTGGTGTTGTAAACCCGTACTTGGGAAGATCATGGGCCCTGGTATGGAAAAAATGGATGTTGTTTTATTAGATAGATGTGATGGTTCTGTCAAACTGCCTGCCAAAGATTTGTGCTTGCACCCTTAGAATGTCACTCTTATTACTACTGCCACTCACCTGGGTTGAAGGAGAACTTCCTGTAGTGGGAGGTGGCTGCTGATGGAAATACTCAAGTGGCAGTAAGTACTCCCGGCAGTTAGTGACTGTTGCTATGGTGGAGTGGCCCAATGCTCAGCCATAGAGCGAACTGTATTGCCCTCCCTCAATGGCTCAGGGGACGTCACTGAAGAAAGGCTGAAAAGAATGTCAGAGCTGTAAGAAGGGGTGAAGTGCTGCGTAGCAACTTCCTCTGAATTGGGACGGTCCCTCCTTGTGTTAAGAAAGGAAACCTGGGAGATTTAGGAAGTCAACAAGTCTGGGCAAAAGATCATAAGCCCCCAAACCAGAGATAGGTAGAGGGTTAGCAAATGCTTGTGTGGGGGGAGGAGAGGACCGCTTTCCTATGGGCAGAGCTGCCTGCAGGTTGCACCCTGTGCTCTGGAGATGCAGCTTCCTTCCAACCACTCATTGCTCCCGTAAGCAAGCCCTTCGCCTGCATTGTAAGTACCCTCCATAAACTCACTGGTTCGTCTGAACTGGTTTTGGTATTAACTATTGTTACTTCGGTCTGTCATTTGTGCCTTATCTTGAGGGAGTGTGGGGGATAGATGTGTGCTTGCATCTGCCCAGGGAGAAAGGTTCCTGTGACAAGAGCCATCTAGGGAGAAATACAACATGCACCTTTGTCCTCCACGTGTACATGCACACATGCAAACATGCGCCCGTGTGCATGCGCACTTGCGGGCACACACACACACTCATTGCTCTTCCTGTTTTGTTGTGTAATAGTGATGCAAATGGGGGGAAAATGGGAGTTTGATAATCATCAGGGCAATGACAGTGCCATTAGTTTTGATAAGACCAGGGCACCAGGGTAGGAGATCTTGGAGAATTGTTCTTTTAGTCTGCTTACCAGACTGTTAAGGATGGATGGTGGCAGTCAGGTCTCTAGGGTGTCAGTGAGCGGGGTGGAAGTGTATCTGTTTAGAATCACTCATGGAGGTAGAGTCAACGGAAGTTGAAGGTGAGGGAAATGGAAGACAAAAGTGAGGAGTGATTTTCTGAGGCTGTAATCAACGGGAGGGGGAATCCTATTCCTATGATTGACATGAGCACGGAAAAGAAGAGATTTTAAGTGAGAACTAAGGCTTGGTTGTAGTTCTTATGTTGAGCTGAGGATGACTCATGGATGGGGAGGTCAGGGGAGATCTAGCACCGTTTGTACCTCCCTCCTTCCCTTGTGGACGTGCGGCCTGGCCTCCGGGCTCAGAGCTCTCAGCACTGGCCATCTCTCTTCATAGGAGGCTCCGGGAGGAAGGCAGGAATCCTGGAATGGACATTGCAGGTTCCCTGCAGCTCACTGGTGATAATGGAATTTTGTTGTTTCAGTTTTTTTCCCCCCTAGTAAAACACATAATAATTCTGGTCACCCATGTTCCCCGAAGGAATATTGTGAGCATCACTGATACGTCTGCGAAGTCCTGTTGAGCTTTGGGAGAAAGAAAGCCGTTTTATAAGTGGTGAGGTATGAGGGTGTTGACAGCCTGCGGGGTACTCACTAGAAATACGCCGGGGCTGTCTAATGAAGAGAAAAATGAGACTCTTTGGTAAGAAGGTGGACTTGCTGTTACGTATTTTAACATTCTTTTTTCTCCTTTACATTCTCTTCTCCATTTCCATTGTGTTCATCTATGGGCACTGCTCCGAGATATTATGTTAAGCCTAAACTCTCTGATGTGAGGTGGCAGGGAGGACTTTAAGTTACAAAGTGACCTGAATGAACAGAGTTTGTTAGAGAGACTAAGGCGCAGGCGCAGTGGACAGAGGGAGGAAAGCACTGAACTGTGACGAGGTGCCACGTGCTGCCTTTCCCTCCTGCTCTGTGTTCCTTCCTTCTGCTCCTGCCTGAAGCCGCTCTGCTTTGCTCTTTTCATGTATATCCTGCTTTCATGTTTATTGTAACCCAACAGCACACAAATATTAAGAAGTTTGTTACGCAGGTGAACACGCTCAAAATTTCCTGACATTTGTAGTCCATAAGCATTCCCCTAAATAAGAAACTCAAGAAACATTGTGCAGTTTTAGTTTCTGTGATGTCTCCGAAGCTGAAAAGTTAGAATCTGATAAGTTAACGGAGCAGTGAACTCAGAATATACCGTTGACCATTGCAGAGTTTGATTGGTCCAGCACAACACTAGAACCCTTGCTTGGCGTGTACAATACCCTGGGTTTCATTGAAAAGCTCAGAAAACAACCCAGACAAAGAAAACAGAATACACTCTTTGAAATCTCTTCATACATCTACAATTTCCCATTAATTCTTTTGTAGTGGAAAGTGATTTCATAATTTTATAAATGTGGCAAAATGGAAAGCTTTTCAAATTAGGGCCTAAAAGAACCTCTACCATGCTGTTTATTTGTTTTACCAAGCTACTCAGGCTCTCAAAACATAATTTTCTTACTTATAAAACGCTAATATAAGCTTATTATGAGGATAATACAAACAATTATTATAATGTACAAAATGCAGTGTTTGTTGCTTATACTACGAATACTTGCATGAAACATCTTTTCTGTTTACATACTCACTTAACATCTATTTAAGGCTTAACAGTAAAACATCTTGTGTAGTATATGTGTAAAATTTATCTGAGCAAGAATAATAACCACTTACATTTATGCACATGAGATGAGGGTGGTCAAAGGAGATGCTAATCAATTAGCTTCAAGAAAACAATCTAATTTACATGGAACTAAATCTAGATTGAGATGCCACAGGAAAATGAAACTAGACATGAGTATCCCTCATGAAAATCAATGCAAATTCTCTCTGCAAAAATTTATTTTTTATTATATTTACACATTGTAGTTATCAAAAATATATAAAAGACTAGACATTATTGTCAAATGACATTTTCTGAAGCTACAAGGGAGATTTAACATTTAAAGATTAATCAATATATACCTCAACTATTGAAAACTAAAACAGAGAAAAGGAAATTATCATCTCAGTAGTTTTAGAAGAAATATTTGACATTTGTGCCGGCCTGCAGCACGAAGGTCGAAACAGACCCCGAAGGAGGGAGTAGGAATGAACCTGAGACAAGAACACAAGGAATGGAGCCAAGACAAGTTCTGATCAAGGCTCAGGTTTATTCAGGCAGACACAGGCTTATCTACAGAAGACAATGCCCAGGGCCATATGGTAACGCCCCTCTATCAGGTGCCTATGCCTTATGCTAAATGATGCTTGGCGTTATTTCACCTGGGCTGCCTTCTCTCCTAGGCTGTAGGATAGGAGATTAAAGACCACCTGTAGCTCCCGAAGTCAAAGAGCATCTGCAGCGGGGCTCCCAACAGACACTAAGGGAGGTCCTCAGTGGAATAGAGGCAAGGAGGAGGGAAATGATGGTGCCAACACATGATATGTCTGTACAAAGTATATTCATAATAAAAATAATGAAATAAGATAAATCAGCCAGATAACATGATAAATTATGTAAAAATCCCAATAAATTGATAGAAATGATTCAAGATAAAAATCAGTTTCTGTATATTCAAAAAATAAACAATCAGAAATTAAAAAATTTAATAACATTTTAAACAGCATTAAAATATAAAATAGGAATAAATTTCTCACAAGTTGTGCTAGCTCTGCATATCAAGTTTGCAAAATATGGCTAGTAGAATTTAAATAACAATTAAGTGAATGCAAAGTTATACTATGCTCATGGATTTGAAATTCTAATCATTAAGATATCATTTCCCTTAGTAATGATCTACAGACTTATCGCAACAATAATTAAATAAAGGAATTTTAATATAAATTGAGTTTATGAAGTGCGTATTATAATTTGTAGAACTAAGAATTCTAAAACAACTTTAACATAAGTTGAGGAGATAAAAATGGATAAAGACTGAGGAGATTCCAGTTGACTCCATCTATCCTGATCTGAGAAGCTGTAGGCAATGTAATATTTCTATGAAATTAATTTCCACATGAATGGAAAGAGAGAAGACAAAAGACTTGCTCTTTTCAATAAAGAAGAAAATAAAAGGTAAGGACAAGGCTCAGTGGGTTAAAGATGCTTGCTTGTAAGCCTGTTGACCTGGATTCAATTCCTTAGCCCCCACATAAAGCCATACACAAAGTGACATATGCATCTATGATCCCAGTGTGCAATGGGACTCAAAGCCAGGTAAATCTAGCTCACCAGCCAGCTAGACAGATGGATGCAGTGGCAAAACAACAAGCTACCCTGCCTCAAAAAGAAGGCAGAAGGAGAAGATAAACACCTCCTGATATGTGCCATGGCATACACATGTCCATCCATACATGCCATGTTCCACCACACATACAACCACATAGATAAAATAATGCAATCAAACAAATACAAAGAAAAATTAGCAAAGAAATTCAACATAGGAAAAGGTAGTCTCCACAAGTGGTGCTGGAATAATTGGATATCCAAATGTTTAAATTCCACTGTGACCTTCACCTCACCTACTATACCAAGATCCACTTGAAATAGAATACATATCCACAGAAGAACGAAATTAGAAAGCTTCCAAAAGAAAACAGGAACAACCATAGTGGCATAGGAAGAAAAGGCTTACCGGATTAAAAAGAAAGGAAACAGAAATGAAAATGGTATAACTTGGTCCTGCCTTTCTTAGAGACCTGCCGCCCAGCAGTGAATTAACAGCACCTGCAGTATTCTTTGCAGTCTGTCTGTACCGCTGCCTACATGGTCTGTCTGCACACATGACCTGTGGGGACAGGTTAATGTCTATGTTTCCTCTTCTACCCTCCTTACTGCTGGAAGTCTCTCCAAGGCAAGGTTGGTGTGTTTGATGTGCATTGTTGATCTCACAGTCCTGGCAGACAACAGAGCTCAGTGGGCCACGGAGGAGTGACTAAGAGGAAAAATCTGAGCTCCATGAACTGAAAACAAGTGGCTGGCTCCTCAGTGAAGATGGGTAAGCAGGAGGAGTTATTTCGTACATGGGAAAGGTCTGCCACCTGTACCAAACAACAGAAATCTGCTGAAGGAAAGACTAACAAATCCTGGAAGAAGCTGGGAAGTACAACCACAGTCAGAATCACTCAGCATACAATTGGCAATCCCTCTCCAGTCTTTACCTCAGTCCCGAATTCATAAGGCTAGCTTTTCTGTAGGAAATAAAGACAGGCAGGCCTGGTGGTGTAGGTCCGCATCTTAGCTATTGTGGAGAGTGGATCAGGACACTTGTTTTAGACTTGCCCATGTTACAGATGGAGTTCAAGGCCAGCCTGGTCTTCCTAGGGTGATAGTATCTCAAAATAAAAAGTGAAAAGAAGGCTAGGGTAGAAAGCTTGCCAAAAATGTGTAAGACCCTAAATTCAGTCCCAAGTTCTGCTAAATAAATAGACAATAAAGAAATATCAGATGTTAAATTCTGGTGTTTTACATGAGCTTCTTTTCATGCCAACCTACAACTCAGACAAGATCTTTGCTAAAATTAAAGAAAAGCCCTAAAATACAAATAAGAAAAGAAAATATCAATATTGAAATTTAAAATTAAAATTATTTTCTTTCCAAAAGATACCATTTGGAAAATGAAGTGACATAAGACAGACTGGAAGAAATACTGACAAAAACATATCCAACAAAGAACTTGTATGTAGAATACATTTTTTAAAGCTTGTAATTAATTAGTAATAAGAAAAACAACTCAACCAATGCAAAATATTTTGACAGGTATTTTTAAAGATATATAGACAGCAGATGAGTGTAATTAAAATGCTCAAGATCATTAGTCATTAAGAATGCATAAACAAAATCCTAATGAGTTGTCACGACATGTGCTTCAAAATGACCACACTGCAAAAACAAATCTTTAAATACTCTGACATTGGTAAAGCTATACTGAACAGAATAAGTATTGCTAATATTGTGTCTTTCTAAGGAGGCATTAAAACTCAGAAACTGCTAGCAGAAGTGTAAAATATATAAAACCCTTTGAACATGAGTTCATTGTTTTTAAAATTTATACAATGGAGATGAATATGTACCCAACAAAGACCATATATAAATGATAATTGTCTTATAGTATCCTAAAGCTAGAAACAATCCAGAAAGTCTCTGAACTAAAAAAATTCCAAGGGCTGGAGAGATGCCTTAATGGTTAAGGCACTTACCGATGAAGCCTAAGGGCCCAGGTTTGATTCTCCAGTACCCACATAAGCCAGATGCACAAGGTAGCACATGTGTTTGGAGTTCCTTTGCAGTGGTTAGAGACCCCAGTATGACCATTTTCTCTCTCCCTGTATCATACGTATAGGATATATGGCAAATTTTAAATAAGTTCACAAAGACAAAAATGGTTTTATTTTATTTTAAGGAAAACATGTTATGATTAAGGTTAGTAAAAAGGATATTATAGATATATTATATTATATATATTATATAAATATATATTATATGTTATATATATATATTATATATATGCATACATATATATGTATATTTTTAAGAGGTCCCTGAGGAAATTGATGAAATCTTCAAATTATTTTTCCCAAATCATTATTATATTGTGAAGCTCAAATATTATGTGCAAGATAATTATTGTACATGGGTTCATACAATTTATTATGGCATTTGTATGAAAGAGTAGTAGATTTTATAGACTTAATTTTTCCTTTGAATAAGTATATACTTTCCATTATACCTGCAAATTCTTTCAATATCATTAAATAAACATAGTTTAACATATTTTGATTTTCAATATATAATCCCATGTAATCTTATATGTAACAAAATTATTTTTAATTTTTTAAATTTGCAAGCAGAGACTGAGAAAGGGCCTCCAGCTGCAAACGAACTCCTGATACATGTGCCACTTTGTGCATCTGGCTTTATGTGGGCACTGGGGAATCGAACCCAGGTCATTAAACTTTGCAGGCTAACTACTGAACCTGCTCTCCAGCCCACCAAATTATTTTTAAATGTCACAAACTTTCATGTCCAAAATTTGCTAAACATGTATATCACTCTTTTCAAAAAGAGACTATGTAACAATTACTCATATGACAAATAAGAACTCAAAAGACAAATTTTAAATAAGTTCACAAAGACAAAAATGGTTTTATTTTATTTTAAGGAAAACATGTTATAATTAAGGTTAGTAAAAAGGTATTTGTAAAAACTAGAGTATGTTGGCTATTGTCAGTACAAGGATCACTTATATAAGTCTCATGTGACAATTTGGAATTAGTGTTGCTTATGTGGACACAAACTTGCTTCCTAAATGCAGTAACATTAAAAATATATTTATAGTAGCAATATGTCTAGCCTCAGTGTTCCCAATGTGTGATTAATAATACACTAAATTAAATGTAGCATACTACTGCTAGGGTACATCTTTAAAGGGCTCCATCTTGCCTGGAAGAACTGTCTGCCCCTTATTATCTTCTTGGATTACAAATGTGATAGCTAGAGAACCATTAGCTCTCATATGATCTTAAAAATAGAAGATACGTGTATAAGATTGGGGAAAGAAAGAAGGCAGAAGCTTGATTCCCCCAGGACTTTGTGGTGCTTGATTTTTCAGGACTGGAATAAATATGATCTCATATTACATTAGAAATTAACAACTAAAATTTTTCAAATAGTGTAGTCAGCAGTCTGTAACTACCTAAGGGGCATACAATTACTAATTAATACATGGTATGAAAAATTCAAACTAATTAATATAGATATAACCCTCATGGCTGCATATTCATTTGTGAAAAAGCTGAGGGAAGTAAAGGAGGAATTTCTATTTGATCAAGGAGTTAGAGTATTCTAGAAAAAAATCAGGTTTTATGTATATTTATATTTATATTTATATTTTTAATTGATTTTTAATTTTATTTATAATTTATATATATAATTTCTGTCATTTGATATAGTAAGAATTAAGAAGTAAGATGAAGATAGTTGAAGCCACAAAAATCAAAGGTACTTGAAAAGTCCAATTTAAGAGCCTTTTAGAAAATATAGGAAAGAAGAATAAAAACTTGAACATAAGCTACTGAAATGTCAATAATAAGCATAAAAGTGGTTTTTGAAACAGTTTAGATAACATAGGCAAAGCATTTCTGAAGTGTTGGATTTTCTTTTGTTTGTATTTTCAAGGTAGGGTCTCATTCTAGCCCATGCTGACATAGAACTCATTATGTACTCTCAGGGTAGCCTTGAACTCACAGCTATCCTACTACCTCTGCCTCCAGAGTGCTGGGATTAAAGGCGTTTGCCACCATGCCTGGCTTGCAAGCATACTTTTGAAGGATGTCATATTATATTTGTATTATCCTTTTCTCCCAGTGTGAATCAGTTTCTCTAGAACAAAGAAAAGAGCAAACGTTATGACCCATAATTTTCCAGTTTCTTAGTCTCATAATATTCATAAGGAAGTGTCAAGTTAACAATCAGGTACAATATTAAGATGGTATCACTTACATAACCTCAATGACTGC
This sequence comes from Jaculus jaculus, assembly GCF_020740685.1. Lineage (NCBI taxonomy): Eukaryota > Metazoa > Chordata > Mammalia > Rodentia > Dipodidae > Jaculus > Jaculus jaculus. The sequence continues at coordinate 60,204,164 of NC_059115.1, forward strand.
TACATAGTTTCCATTGTCTGGCAACTTTTTTCCCCCCAAATTTTAAAATATGCCTTAAAATTAAGATAAAGTTTACATACATACATACATACATTTACCTATTTCATGTATATGATTCAGTGGTTCACAGTATGTTTCCAGAGTTATATAGTCACAATGATCAATTAATCTAAGGTAGTTATCTCATCTCACATAGAAAACCTTATTTTTGCCACTCTCCATTTCTACCAGTCTTCTTTCTGCCTACATATTTTGGCCTTTTCTGGACACTGTTGATAATTCCATGAAATACATGGCCTGCTGTTCTTGGAGTCTTTCACATATCAATGTTGGTGTTAGCACATCCTGTTCTTTTTTATTGCTAAATATTATATTTTATAGGTAGATTATGTTTGGTTCATCTAATCGGTTGCTAAACATTTTGGTCATCTCCACTTTTTTGCTACTAATAATTCTGCTACAAACATTTGTGTATAAATAATTGTGTGATCGTACATTCTCATTTTCTTTAGGTAGGCATTTAGGAGTGGAGTTGGTAGGCCATACAATAACTTTCTTTAGCACTTTGACAAGCTTCCAGGTACCTGCTCCATTTTATAGCTCCCCAGAAGCATATTACATTGCTGTACACCATTGTCAACGCTTGCTGTTGTCTGCTCCTGAAAATACAACCATTTCATTGTATGAGAACTGATTTAGATACATTATGGATTATGGATACCCTTGTGATTTTGATCTATATTTCCCTAGTGGATAATGATTCTGACCACCTCTTCTTAGGTCTGTTATTCCAATGTCCTCTATCCAATATGATTTGAAAATATTCTTTAACACTGGGGACATTTTATGATTTTCTTGGAAGTGTATTTTGAAGGGCAACAATTTTAAATTTCCAATGAAGTAAAAATAAAATATATCGTTTTCCCCCCTTTTTCACTATATATACTTGTAAACCATTGTCTGGCCTGAGATTAAGTTTTTTGTCTTCTCACAAGAGTTCTTACTTTTAGATATTGCATTTAAATCTATGATTACATGCTGGGGAGGTGGCTCAGTATTGAAAGGTGCTTGCTTGTAAATCCTGCAGACCTGTGTACAATCCCCCAGTGCCCATGTAAAGCGAGATGCACAAAGTTTGGTGTTAGTTTATAGTAGCAAAAGGCTCTGGTATGCCCATGCCCATTCTCACTCTCGCTTTCTCATAAATAAGAATAAATAACTAAATTTTAAAAAGAAACCCATGATACAGTTTCAGTTCATTTTTGAGTATAATAATGATGAAGTGTTCCAAATCCATGCTTCTGTAGGGATATGCATAATGGTTCCAGGGCTATTGCATTAACAGGCTCTTCACTCATTTTCCTGGAAGCTTTGTCTTAATCCCATTTAATATGAGTGTAAGGGTTCATTTCTGTACTGAATTTTATCCCAGTACCATACATGTCTATTCTCATACCAAAATCCTACTGCTTGAATTACTGTAGCTTTTTAAATTGTTTTCAAATGAGGAAGTGCAAGTTTCCAGATTTTGTTCTTTCCCAAGATTGTTTTAACTGTTATGGGACCTTTGATTTCCTGTAAATATTACAACAGTTTGTCAATTTCTTGAAAGGAAAACTGAAGAGAGCAGGGCTTGCATTGGTGCTATAGATCAATCTTGGGATTTTCACATTATAATGTTAACTATTTCTGATTTGTGAACATGCAATATTTCTTCAGAATCTAAATAGGCTAGCATTTTATTTTATTTTGAGGCAGGGTCTCACCTTAGCCCAGGCTGACATGGAACTAATTCTGTAGCCCAGTTTGGCCTCAGTCTCATGACAATCTTCCTACCTCACCCTCCTTGTCACTGGGATTCAAGTCATGTGCCAGTACTCTCCCCTTAGGTTTAGCTGTTTAAAACAATGTTTTCTTATACTTAATATTTTTTAAGTATTTTACTCTTTCTAATGCCAGTGGAATGGAATGAGTTTTATCTTTTAAAAATATTTTCTTCATTTATTTCTAGGGGAGGGAGGAAAGGAAGGGGAGAGAGAGAGAGAGAGAGAGAGAGAGAGAGAGAGAGAGAGAGAGAGAGAGAGAGGGAGGGAGGAAGGAGGAAGGGTGAGAGGAGAGATGTGCCAGGGCCTCTACTGGAGAAATTGAATCTGGGCAATTAACCACTGAGCCATTGGAGCCATTGGTCTTTTCATTCATTAAGGACTGCGGGGAAATCCCCTGAGTGCCATGCTGTGGCATGGCTTCACTGGTGTATTCCTTCTTATGGTTCTAAGAAATGGTAGATCCTTTGCACCTTTTAATTAAAACCATGCTGTTTATGAATAAAGGCAATTTTCCTCCTCTTTTCAATGTGGCGTGCATTATCTTTATCTTGCCTAAATATTCCCCACACATTTTTACACAAAAGAAATTGAGGGGAAAATGTCTATTCACTTTCAAAGGTCATTTTCTTCTATTATCTTCCATCTCCATTAGTATTATTATATGTAGGGGTGATCTTGGGAGGATGATATTGGTGGATATATTTTAGTTTCCTCTTGATTACATGAATTATATCTTAGAAATGGTGGGTAAAAGATGGGATAAGAGTTTTTATGCATATTTTCAGCTGTAGGCACAGATACAGATATCCCTTTGGACAGTGAAAGTTGAATATTAATATATCTTTGAGGAAAATAAGGAACTGATGATTCAGAGTTATACAGTTTGGTGGTTATTTCAAAGTTGAGACCACATCTACTTTAGGATAAAGGATAATACACTATGCAACTTTATTTTCAATGTTGCTTAATGCATACTAATTGAGTTTACTGAAATAAAAACAAATTTGTGGCAAGAAATTAGTTTATCAGATAAAATTTGGTACAATTTAACTTTCTCAGCATAGGAAATAAATTTGTGGAATATTTTCTATTATTTCTTAAGAAAATAAATGTTGTGCCAAACTCTAGCACCATGACATTTTATGTTTGGTTTTTGGTTGTCATAAATTAATGTTTTTCTTCATGCTTGAATAGTTTCATAGCTACTGTATCCTTCAGCTGAAACACCATAGCTATTTCAAGATCTGGGTCTGGAAATAAAGTCCGTTGGTTTGAGGAAACCATCTCTGTAGCCACAAAAGCCACTGGACAAACAACACAATAATTATCTAGCATTTTTTCATGGAAAGGAGATTCCAAGAATATAGAATAAACATAACGATAAAATTCTAAGCTTCTAATAGATTCTTACACTTTTAGCCTACAAATAAGTTTCATGATTTTGCAAATCTACATCAAGCCACTGGCTGCCAACAAAATGATAGTATTTCTATTCTATATAATTAATATATTTATGTTGGTGGAATAATTCTTGTTCTTGTTTTTGTAAGTGGAGACCTGCATGTAGTATGAATTATTGACCATTATAACGAAAGACAAAGCACCTATTAATAATATTTTATCTGTTTGTAAACATTAAACAACGTATTTTTAGGGATGTTGCTATTGTGGGTCAGAATATAAGAAGACTACATATGGAATGATATGCAGTATGAGATTATTAATCATAACATCTTATAACATTTTTGTATGTCCTGCAATCCAATACAAATATCTGACATCATTATAAGTAGCTATACTATTATTTTATTAAAGTTACTTACTGGCAAGGAAGTTCATGATCAGAGAGTGAAAGGATTTTCAGTTTTAAGATACTTTTTGGAAGTAAACAGGGTCCTGTTTTAGGCAAGCTCACCTTCTTGGCACATGTACAGGTAGTGTGTGATGTGCTGTGTGCATGCATGTGTGCAGATGTTCACTCTCCACGTACACGTGTGTGGAGCATAGTGGATAACGTTAGATGTTTCATTTTTACCCATGTACCACTGTTCTTGAGAGGGAGCCTCTAATCCAACTCAGAGCTGCTGTTCTGTTGGTTAGCCAACTCCAGTGATTCTCCATCCCCCACCCTCTGCAGGATGATGATATAGGCATGTGTGGCCACATAGAACTTTTTTTTTTTTTTTAATTTTTACATGAGTCCTGTGGACTCAAGCTCAGGTAGTCTCAGGCCCTGTCAGGCCCTCATGCTTGCACAGCAAGTGCTCTTAAATATTGAGCCATCTCTCCAGCTCCAAGCTTGCCTTTTAAGTAGAGTAATTCACTGGAATCAGGGATGGTGGGACCAAGTGTGATTTCAGACCTCTTCACAAGCATGACGGAAGTGCAGAGCCGCATAATTGCAGTGTTTCCAGCTTATAAAATGTATTGCTTTTGTCAGTCTTCATCAACCAGGGGTTTCGCCAAGACATGTTACTTCCTTTGCTGATAACCAATGAATATTTAAACCAGGGTTGCAGCTGAGTGCTTTTAGAAACCAGGCTCTAATGTTAGCAACATTACATAACAAATAATAGATATATGAGTATCATTGGGATGGAGGCATAATTAATCACTTTAGGGATTATCTGGTCCAGTGATCCGAAAATGACAGCAGCCCGCTGCCGTCCTTAGTTTCAAGCGTGCACATGCATGCACATCATGTTATTGTACTTCAGTTGTTTCATGAATCCCTTTCAAATCGATTCACTGCCCTAAAGAAAGAACATATTTAAAGCCTATTTGTGGAATAGATGTAATATCTTAGAAAATGTGCATAAGTAATTCGTGCTTATTTTCCAAAGTGAGTTTTTATCAAGATCATTTGTTTGCAGGTTTGGAACACACATTTCGCCAGACAATTACCATTAAGAAACAAAACCTCTGTGGTATTCAAATGCACACTGCATGAATATTAACTAAGATGAAAAGTCTCCATTACCTTCAAAATTTTAGATCAATTTTGGACAATCAACTTTTATATGCCACCAAAGTTTGGCTTACCTACTTTGGAACCAAATAATGCTATAGGATATACTGGTTTGTTTATAGGATCCCATATGGACACAGTTAACGTTAGTTTGAAATTAATTCATTCTGCAATGAATTTTAGACCATGTGCAGCTTGTAACTGTGCACTGATCATTCTTGTCCTTGCATTTGTAAAGAATCATTAGATCCTCCAAGGGCCAGCAAGGACACTGCTATAAAGTTTATACTCACATCTTACACTTAATTTAGTGAGAACATATGAACATTTCAAGTAGGGTTTATTGTGCATTGTGTTATTTTCAATATCATTAACTATCCCATAAGTCACATGATGGTTCGAGTATAATATGTTTCACAGGAAAATTCAAATTATGTTTGCAATCTTTATACCAAAATAGCATTTATTTTATGCATCCCAAAGAAATACAGTTATGGAACATAAAACATGTGGAAGAGTATCTTGGTTCCTTCAGGGCTGAAAGATATGGATATATATATATGGATGGATACACACACACACACACACACACACACATATGGAGAGAGAGAGAGAGAGAACTCCGGTTAAGGCCAAAGGTGGAAAATGTTGTTTATCATTACTAATGTAATTTGGAAGTAAGTTCAGAATTAAAAATGAGAGGGGAAAATTTCTTCCTTTGAAGATTTGAACTTTTAAAATAGGCAAGCACACAACAAAGAGCTTGTCAGATATGATTTAGAAAATAAGACTTAACAGCTCAGACAAGAGAGACAAATTGTCATCCTAGAACAACTATTATCTTGGAAACAAAGAACAACAAGTGGTTGGTGGTAAGGATGCAGGAGAAAGGGTGTACTTTTTATTTTATTATTTATTTGAGATGGGGGCGTTGGGTACACCAGGGCCTCTAGCCACTGCAAATGAACTCCAGATGTATGCACTACCTTGTGCATCTGGCTTATGAGGGGTCTGGAGAATCAAACTTGGGTCCTTAGGCTTTTGCAGGCAAGTGCCTTATTGCTAAGCCATCTCTCCAGCCTGATTTTATTATTTTATTGTGTTGAGACATGCTCTTACTATGCAACTTGGGCTGGCCTCAAACCCGCAATCCTGTATCAACCTCCTGAGTGTTGGGATTATATGTTTATACCACCATAGCCATCTTAGTACCTAAATTTTTGAATTGCGGCTGAAGAGTAAGCTTTCAATACCTTTAAAGCACTTGAAATAATATGAATAATAATTAGTGACTTAGAGTTTTGTGCTAATTTTCTCCAAATATGTTAAATGCTTAGTCAATATTCACTGATTGATTATAGCTAATTGGCTGCTTTTATATTATCTTAATTTTTGTATTTTAATGAACTGTTTCATGATAGATCCTTTCCCAATAAAGGAAGCGAAATAATCTGAGATGGTTTACCTGGTGACCACATATATATATAGTTTTTCCTCACTAACCTGCCTGTTTTCCACTAGTAGAAAGAAGTGGCTGAAACAGAATGGGTTTGGAGGCTTATGGACCTGCATTAGAGGATATAAACCTACTTGGCATCCTATTGTTAGTTATTTAGAAAAGTCAGCTCTATTCACATAAACTTGATTCAAAACTGAAAAACCTTTAGGAAAGGATTTGGGACAATATTCAGGGTTTTTCACCAGCTAAAGGACTTCCTTTCCCTCACAGGTAGTCCAGGAGGACATATTTGTGATTGTGAGGTGTAACCTAACAGGGTACTTTTACCTGCCATCAATGGGTTGTAAATTAGGAATGTTCACTCATGGATAGGTAAGCTTCAAACTCATGTGCAAAATGAACAAGCAGTTTAAACATTTACAGGAGGGTGGGTTTTTTTTTTGTTTTTTTGTTTTTTTTTTTGCTTTTCTTTTATCTGTGAGCACAGATTTTAAATTACTAGTTTATCTATAAAAATCAACTCTGATTCTGAACTCTGTCTCATGAAACTCAAGGTGATGTTTTTAGAGATAATATTCTTTAAGTGCCTTTCTTGTGTTTTTGTCTTTGTGTTGTAAGACAAGATCTTACTATTAAGTCCAGGTTGGCCTAATACTCAGCATGGTATTCTTTCAGAAGAATATCATAGCCTGTGTAAGATCATGCGCAGAAGGTATCTCCCACACTCTAACATAAGTGGGGAGTCTATACGGGAAGTAATGCTTTTGATGAGTGTTGTAAAGAGAAGGCACACTCAAATTGTGGTGTCAGAAATGCCCTTGCAAGTCAACCTTACTGTGATGGGACCAATTTATGCATGACAAATAATGATGTAATGTGTAAGTGTCTCCTAGATTTATAAAAAATATGTGACAAGGCAGTTTTGTTTTCTTTATATTTTCTGTAACAATGTATTAAGTAGAGTTACCCACATCATTCTTTTATTTTTTTTTGTATATTTATTTTTATTTATTTACTTGAGAGAGGCAGAAAGAAGGAGGGAGAGAGAGAGAAAGAGAGAGAGAGAGAGAGAGAGAGAGAGAGAGAATGGGCATGTCAGAGCTTCCAGCCACTGCAAACAAACTCCAGACACATGTGCCCCCTTGTGTATGTGGCTAACATGGGTCCTGGGGAATCAAGCCTTGTTTATCATTACTAATGTAATTTGGAAGTAAGTTCAGAATTAAAAATGAGAGGGGAAAATTTCTTCCTTTGAAGATTTGAACTTTTAAAATAGGCAAGCACACAACAAAGAGCTTGTCAGATATGATTTAGAAAATAAGACTTAACAGCTCAGACAAGAGAGACAAATTGTCATCCTAGAACAGCTATTATCTTGGAAACAAAGAACAACAAGTGGTTGGACCCAGGTCTTTGGGCTTCACAGGCAAGCACTTAACTGCTAAGCCATCTCTCCAGCCCCAGATCATTCTTTTAAATGAAAGTTTCAAACTAATAAAGTAAGTTGGATCTCAAAGAGGTACGCTATGCATCTTCTCATTTGTAAGGATCCTGGTTTCTTTAATAGTTTTGAAAATATCTTCTAAAGATGACATCTGACTAAGGTTGAGAAATTCTGAGAGAGAGAGATCACTTGGTCTGTGTTTTGAAAACAGCAGTCCCTACCACATGTGGCTATATGTACTTAAATTTATGCCCACGTGTGATGTGTATATTGATTTTGTTCTCTATAGCTTCAAGTGGTGACATTTATTCACCATTGTAAGGGTGAAAAATTAACCATCTATGGGATTTGACAGTGGGACCTTTGGGAGGTGACTAGGTTTACCCAAGGTATCAGGGGTTCTCATAATGGAAGTCTGGGCACACACACACGCACATAGATATATGCATATGTATATAGGTTCCCTGTGTTTTGTCATGTGATACTTTATAACACATCAGGACCCTGCCAGCAATAAGGCAATCAGCAGATGCAGCCTCTAGAGATGGTGCCTTGGATTATGATTGATGCAAACTTCTTTGTAGAGTAGCCTGCCACAGGCATTTTATTATAGTAGTGAAAAGTAGACAAAAAAAGTTTAAATTAGGAAAATTAAACACTCAGTTTCTCTACCGTATTAGTCATATTTGGGGCGTGAAATAGAATAGATGTGTAGGTAGCTACATATCAAAGAGTGCAGAAAGAACATTTTTATTACTGTAGAAAATTATCAAACAGAATTACTCCAGAAAGCTTCTACTAAGGATAGAAAAGAAGTGGAATTAGAAAAAAAAAAAAAAAAAGAAGGATTTGTGAGGTGAAATAAATTGCTTTCAAAGCAAGAACTCTCAGCTAAAAGTAAATTTTAATGAATTTCCCTTAAGCAGTTTGTGCTGGCATATGAAATAGAATCACAGCTTTTCTAACACCCCTTCTCCTCAGAGAATTCTATTTATAGGTATGTGAAATTTTACTGATGTTTTCTACAAGGTACATTGAATAACAAAAATAAAAAATCCCATTACACTGCAAAGATGAGTTATACCCAAGTTTGACTAAAACTTGAGGTTCAAAGATTTATCTCTCATGTTACATTCCTAATTAGAACTTAGGGTTTCTCCTAAATGTGTGTCATACAGATAAGGAATCTATTCTCTTCACCTTGTATCTTAGGATCCTTTAAAAATCTTATCACTCGATAGTATTTGAAAGCAAAATACAGGAAGACAGCAAGTGCACAAGCATTTATCATAGGAGGAAGTTAAAACTTCTCATGAAAACTTTTGATGATCTTAATTCAGTGGTTTGATGTATGTTCATAGAAACCATACTGTGTGCTGAATCCCTTGCTAGACTCTTAATGGGCGGAATGTTGGCTGGAAGAAGGAGTGGCCTGGGTTGTTTGTGGCATTGTGGTTACAGGTGATAATTTGAGCAAGAAACATAAAAAAAAAAAAAAAATACAAGTTAGTCTTTCTGGCTGCATCATGACACAGTAATTCCCCAGATGCACTGTAGTGATGGACCAGCAGATATGGGGCAAAGCATGCTTGTGCCTTTGCAAAGAGTTATAGTTAGGTATGGAGACAGAACACAACCCTCTGAGTGTGTCCATTGTACGTAAGCTGGTTTTCTAAGCATCTAGAAGCACATCTCGAATCTAGAAAGCCTGGTAAAATAGAAATCCATGGAAACCTCGGACTAAGGCTACGGAGGTAAAGTTGGGTTGAGAAGCCCTGTATGCGGAGGGTGCTGAAATCAGAGGAGCTCTGCTCCTGGCTCCAGTGCTGATTGTTTCTTCTACCTAGGATTAAGTCTTTGACTGCTGGGTCTTAGTTTATCAGTCTGTAAAATGGGCTCCCCTACACAACATTGTACAATTCATGGGATTGATCTGAGATGCTCTGCAGGCCATATATCAACTAGATTTATATAGGCCCCAAGTAATTCTAGATTTCTTTTTTTTTTTTAAATACATTTTTATAGACTTCTTGCTTTGAAGGCTGAAAATCAGAGATAGGGAAGTCCCATCTGTTAACATATAGTGGGGATCCCATGGCTACATCACAATATGGTAGAGGACCAGAAATGAAACTGACCCCAGAGCATTCAAGGTGAGATGTGGTGGTTTGAACCAATTGTCCCTCAGAAATGCATGTGCTTTCAATGCTTGGTCCCCAGCTTGTGGTAATTTGGAAAATGGAGCCTTGCTGGAGGAGGAATGGCTGGAGGGTGAAAGTCCAGCTTCCACCTTGCCAGCACTCAGCTTACTTTCTTGATTCTTTCTGCCAGCTGCTGTGGCAAGGAGTAATGTCTCGCCCCTGCTGTACCATCCTTTCCCTGCTATGATGAATTTTCCTCTTGAGGCTGCAAGCCAAAATATATTTTTTTCCCCTTATTACCTGCTTTTGGTTGGGTGCTTTGTCCCAGAAATGTAAAAGTTACTAAAGACACCAGACTAGCTGTCTAATAAGCCTCAGGGATTCTCCTGTCTCTCCTTCCCTATGATTATAGTTATATGATTATAGTACCACCATACCCAGATTTTATATGGGTGCTGGGCAATCTGAACTCAACACTTTACCAGTGCAGCTATCTCCCCTGCCCATAGATTGTGTGTGTGTGTGTGTGTGTGTGTGTGTGTGTGTGTACTCTATGTAGGCCAGGATGGCCTCAAACTCCCAACCTCCTGTATCAATGACTGCAGTTACTGGGATTATAGGAGTGTATCACTATAACAAACTGCTTAGAATGATTCAAGTCAGAAAAGCAATATAAGGCTGCATTTTCTACACCAACTTAACCTGTACTCTAATAACTGAATTTAAGATCAGTGAATACTGTACTATAAATACCATGTGGTGCTTTACTCATCTTAATGGCTAAATTTCATAGTTCAAATAACAGCATTGATCTGAAAATTGAACTCAAATTTTATACTATGTGCCAATGTCTTTTTTTTCATATTAAGGATACATTAAATAAGTCTCTTTAAGAGGCAGTAGTTTGAATAGAATTTTATTTTTCAATTGCATAAAATTTAATCTCCAATTGAATTGTTGAGAATTCTTCGTCATATTGTTCATCAGTCTACTTAAATTTGATGATACTGCTAGGGCATGTGAACTTCATTAATATTTACCTAAGTTTTGTTTGGCACTTGTGGACAAAGGATGAAAGTAAAGAATTGGAACAGGACACTGGGTAGATAACAGAGATAACTGGTCATGTTACCTCGGTATCCCAGCAGAGCATCTCTAAAATGCTAATGATCAAGTACACAAGCAACATGTGATGTATGGAGGGAACGATCTACTTGGGCATGGTTAGGTTACATCGGAGACTTAATGTTCCCCAAGCCAGGAACAGGATTCCATAATAGAGTTTGCCTTTGCTCTATGACAGTCCACATTTGCAAGCAGAAGAAAAGGAAATAAATCTGTGAAGAGGAAATAATTAACATGCAGCTGTGGTAAAGTGACAGCAAAGATAACCATGATGATTTGACCTGCTGGTAATGTCCAGAAGAAAGTGTCACTTACACACTTCTTTATCTTGCATGCTTTAGTGGCAGAAGTGCCTATTACAAATCTTGTGTAGTTGATATCCCAGTATCACAGATCATTATAATAGTACTGTGAATTCTTCCTGTCCTTATTCCATTTGTACAAAGTCAGGTTGGATTAAAATCTTCTTTCTGAGATGGATTTTTCTATTGACAAAAAGTTCTCAGATAGGTTTATCCCACTGTAACTCAATATATAGGTTTTAATAGTAACATATAATTTAGCATCTGGGTTAACAGATGTGGTGGCTTAATGTAAATGTCCCCCATAGGCTCAGGTGATGAAAACTGACCTTTATCTCCTCCTGTTTCTCTCTCTCTCTCCCTCCCTTCCTCCCTCTTCTCGCTCATCTCTCTATCTCTTTTATATCACTTATCTTTTTCTTGGGCTCTGACCTGTAACTCCCAGTACCAGCAGGTGGATATCTTCCACAATGAGCTTTTGATCAGACAAAACTACAAGGTCTCCCCAAAAAAGACAGATTTATGTCAGAGCACTTGATGACCCACCGAAGGTTAGTCATAAGACCCCACTGCTGAAGACACCACATGCTGTTGGCAGGTAACATGGAGAGACATGGCTGGAAGCTGGAAAAGAGTCAGTCCCCAGACAGCGCATGAAGTGCTGGAAGGTGCTACACGAGTGACTGGGGGAAAATGACCAATATCTGTCCAAGCAGTGCATGGTCTAACCTACTTAGCAGCAAATAACCCGATGTGATGCTTATACAAGTGTAATACTGGTGCATAGTGATGGTGGGAGACCAGCTGCTCTCGATTTTGCTAACTGATCTGCTCAGTGGAATGGAACCCACAGCTGGATCTGGGAAACAAGTCAGAACCATATCCAAAAATGAGCCTGCTCTCCATTAAATTGTCTCTAAAAATAATGGCTATCACATTTATTATTATTATCCATTGGAAAATCTACTTTTTTTCAGATAGATGCAGATCTTAAGGAGAGAACCATCAAATCATACCTCAAAAGGGCCTCAGCTGAAACTAAGAATAATTGGGGAAACATGCAAGAGTGCTGTTTTCTTGGCAAACTGGGAGCCAGCACAATGGTGAAGGAGATAGACACAGAGAACAATCTACCCCTACCAAACCAGATATCCAGAGACACAGAGGCTCTCAAGGTCTCAACACTGAAGCAGACCTAAAATGAACCCAACATGACTCAGGGAAATTTGCAGAAGAGGGGGCGGAAAGAATTTCAGAGCCACACATTGGGTCATTATGCACAGAGGCATTTCCTCCTACCCAAAACGGAAGGCTAACCCCACAATGCACAACCCATATACCCCAACAAGGAGGGTCCCTGTGGAGGGGGGAGGACAGGGAGGAGACTAACAATGGTGCCTACTTGACTGTATTAACTGACTACAAAATAAAATAAAATAAAATATTTATTTATTTATTTATTTGGGAGATAGAGAAAGAGAAAGGGCACGCCAGGGCCTCCAGCTGCTGCAAACAAACTCCAGATACATGTGCCACCCTGTGCATCTGGCTTATGTGGATCCTGGGGAATCGAACTGTGGTCCTTTGACTTTGCAGGGAAGTCCCTTAACCTCTCAGCCATTTCTCCAGCCCAGCCTTACGTATTTTTGATGAAGCTTCCTATTTAGCCACCAGCAGACAGATCCCTTCTAGAGGAGGTGTGGCACTGGGAGCCAATCTTGAGTCCCGCCCTGTGTGTGGAGAGTCAGGTCATGCTTATTGGTGCTGGCTGTTCTCATCTCTCTGCTGCGGATGTAGCATGAAGTGAGCCAACTTGCCAACTTGTTCCATCATGAAGAAACTTCTGCTGGCCTTAAATAAACTCTTTCCTCCCATAAACTGCTTCTGGTATGGTGTTTTCCCAGCAATGAGAATGTAACTGTGACAAGTACATTATTCATAAGTTCAGTTTCTATGACTGGTTTAATCTGAGGCTGATAAACCTTGATCACTAAACAAATGAATACCTGGACACACAGAAGTGACATTCAGATATAGAAATATGGAAAATGTGATCCACTCTGAATTACTCATTTTCTTCTCAAAGCTCTTTCATATTAGCTAAATATTCCTATGGGGGATACACAAATATATCAAGTGTGGGCTAAAGAGATGGCTCACTAGTTAAACACACTTGCTTGCAAAGCCATTATTAAATTTAATTTTGTTAAACATATTTTATTTGTATTTATCTATTTGAGAGAAACACAGAGGGAGAAAAAGACATATAGAGAATGAATGGGTGTGCCAGGGCCTCCAGCCACTGCAAATGAACTCCAGATGCATGTGCCCTCTGTGCAACTGTTTTTTATTTTTGGTACTGAAGGATTGAACCTGTATCTTTAGGCTTTGCAGGCAATCACTTTAACCACTAAGCAATCTCTCCAGCCCAAATTAAGTTCTTAAAATGTTGAAAAAGATCAGGTGTGGATCTGAAGGATGAGTGGAAAAAATTTGCCCACAAGTCAAAGATATGTAGCAGAAAGCGAATTGAGTTTAGAAACTCAGGGATAAATATTAAAGCAATAATAAAAAAATCAGAAAATATAGAACCAACTATAAATATTGTTTTGAGGATAAGGATGTATTTCAAACTGATGAACTAATCCTCAACTAGAAGCAGTTTTTAAAGTACTGCTAAATGATAAGCCACCCCAAAACTTAATGGCTTAGAGAAATAACTATCTAATTCTAATTAATTTAAGAATTGACTAGGAAGAGCTTTTCAGTCCTCACCTGAGATCCCTCCTGACAGCTGGAATTCAAAGTATCTGAAGGCTCAACTGGATGAAATGTACCAGAGTCCTCAGTGGCTGGCCCTTCCCTACCAGGAGAGCTCCTTCTACTGTGGCTTTTCCACGTGGCAGGACTGAGTTTCTTTACTACATGGCTGTCAGGGAAGTCAAGTATGGCTGCTGATTTCACAGAGTGAAACCACCCAGACCCAGGCAGATTTGCAGGGCCTTTTAGGAATCAGCCTTGGGAGTCAGGTAGGCATCACCATTGACACATTCTACCTGGTTTAGACAAGTCAATATCAGAGTATCTTTGGGAAGTTCATCTATGGAAATTAGGTACAGGAAATGTTAAAAAGCCAAAGCAATTTTCTTTTGGAACTACCTGAGACACAGCATTCATTTCTGATGTAAGAATCGATTCACTTTCTGCTTGTTCAATGTTACACATGATACATAGGATATTAAAATACAGCAAAGGCAGTTTGGAATGGTATTGAATGAAAAAATAGATATTACCTGTTATCCTAGCTCTACTTCCATTAAAGATCTGTCTATAGCCCATTCTTTATTATAATCAGCAAAACAATACACTTATAGTTTGATTTATGGCTTTAGATAATACATCCAAATTCCTGTCTTCAAAAGTGGATGGATTTATATCTTTTTTGTTTCTGTATTTTGCTGCCACACAAATTTTGCTATGCTTTGGCCTTGCTTAGACTCTCACTTCATCCCACTCTACTGTGTGCCTAATTAAAGAATCAGGTATGTCTTCCCTTGTCACTGCTAAAATGGAGGGATTTATCATATTTTATAATTTTTACTTTACAAATCACAGCAATAGTATACTTTTACATTCCACAATTTGCAAAATTTAAAACGTAACTGTAAAATTAAATATTCAATTCTATATAACATATCAATTTTATACTTTATGGTGGAAAGGCTATAAGGCTTTTTAACATGTAATGATGATGTAAATAATTCTTTGGAATCAAATAATATGAATAACTCTGTAGGAAAAACATAACAATTTTCCATGGAACCTTTTATATGAATAATCATCTTTCTTTTTTAAAAAAAATTGTTTATTTTTATTTATTTATTTGAGAGTGACAGAGAGAGAGAGAGAGAAAGAGGCAGAAAGAGAGAAAAAGAGAGAGAGAATGGGCATGCCAGGGCCTCCAGCCACTGCAAGTGAACTCCAGACACGTGCACCCCCTTGTGCATCTGGTTAACGTGGGTCCTGGGGAATCGAGCCTTGAACTGGGGTCCTCAGGCTTCACAGGCAAGCACCTAACCACTAAGCCATCTCTCCAGCCCATCTTTCAATTTCAATATCCTATGAATGTTATTTTAAACACACTCTTTTGCTTAAAATTAGAATCCATTTCTTACTTAGATCAGTTCATTTTTGTATTTGTGTACTATTTTGCCATAACTTTCTTGACTCATTCTTTCTCTTACTAACTTCTTTCTGCTTTCTTGGAAAAGGCACTTTCAAAGTACAAATCTATTTCTTTTTTTTTTTTTATTTATTTATTTGAGAGCGACAGACACAGAGAGAAAGACAGATAGAGGGAGAGAGAGACAATGGGCACGCCAGGGCTTCCAGCCTCTGCAAACGAACTCCAGACGCGTGCGCCCCCTTGTGCATCTGGCTAACGTGGGACCTGGGGAACTGAGCCTTGAACCGGGGTCCTTAGGCTTCACAGGCAAGCGCTTAACTGCTAAGCCATCTCTCCAGCCCCAAATCTATTTCTTAATGAAAACCTATCTTTGGGAGCTCTGTGATTTCTTATTTAGGCATTCTCGAAGATGACTCCTTGTGATCTCTGCTCCCTTGTGCCACTCCCTTATTAATACTTTACCTGTAGGCTGGACTTGTTGGTTTCTAATGACTATGGTATGGCAGGAGTGATAGAATTTCAGTTTCAAGGTTATATCATTAAAATATGCCTACTATTTTTACTTTCTGTATGAACTCTTGGGTAGCTGGTCTTAGAGGCTTGCTGAGAGCTATGTGTTCAAGAGAAATTTCTAGTTCTGCTATCAGAAGAGGGTAGTCCTAACCAAGTGGGTGAGCATAGCTTCATGTGTGATCCTGACCCAGAGACATCTACATAACCTGCATCTCCCCTCCTGACCTGTCACGAGAAATTTTGAAGTCGCTACCTCTCACACTTAACCTATGTTGCATAGATAAATAAAGCAGGCTTTGGAGAGTGGAAGTGAAGGGCTGTAAGAATATGCCTAATTTGCTGAATGATCTAGGAAAGGTGGTGACAGCACTGCCTGATTTCCTCTTGATATTTCTGGTAAAATATGAAAGGAAATTGTAAATTTAAGGACTCATCCTTCAATATAAGAATATATCAATATAAATGATCACAAACATAAGGAGTCAGGAATTGATAGCTTAGAAAATTCTTTTTATTAAGATGCCCTATGATCATACTTAGGGATGAATTTTAAGCAAGGAATAAATTTTTAAAACTTTGCAAAACATACAATGGGATTATGAGATTTCCTATCAAACCTGATAATTAAAATTTCTAGCAAAATCTGAGGTGGTAAATAAGCATGTTTGATAGTCAGATGATGACTAGGGAGGTAGATCATTGGTTAAAGTCTGTTGCTTTTAAAACCTTCAGGTCCAGGTTCAGTTCCCTAGAACCCACATAAAGCCAGATGGCACAAATACCATGCATCTAGAGTTTATTTGCAGTGGCAAGAAGCTTGGGACACCCATAGTATTTCCCCAAGAAAATCTGTAGGAGGCCCATGCTATTCTTTTAGAAAGGCCACAGAAACATTCCCAACTTAGTTTAGTAAAGACATAGCTGGGGCCCTGAGCATGTGTGGCATGAGTCATCCTGGGCTCCCAGTTGTCCTGAAACTGGTGTGGGGTGGCTGGGACACTGAGCACACATGCAGGGAGAGTAGACCCCGAGTTTCTGTTCCCCTGTGGGTCGTAGGGAACCACAGGATTTCCACCAAGGCATGTTGTGTAGGCTCACAAGCAAGGATCTGCCTGAAGTTATCTCAACCCCCAAATCATGGCCCAGGCAGGCCAAATAACCACCTTGACTAACTGAGATTCAAATCCCCAAGTGGAATACCTGCTATCCCCTTGCCCTGCCTTCCACCACTTGCCACTAACGAAGACCAGGGATTAAACACCAGAGAATAAAACAGGACCATCCCTGACATTGAGTTGGCCAGGTAGAATTCTCAGGAGAATGAATACACACTCAGACTCAAGAGGACCCAGTGTAAACCTCTGAATATACCATATTTTTCACTCCTACCTTGACCAAATCTGAACAAGGCAATCAATGTACATTCTATACAAGATTCTAATTGCCACAGTAGCAGGGAAACAAGACAATGACCTCAAGATAAACAAATCCCAATGCAAAACAAAGGATGCAATACATCAAGCCAAATTATCCCTGCCTTGGTCAACTATCCCCATAATGGAAGCCTCCAGTGCAAACAAAGAACCTTATAACCTGAAAATGAATTTATGACAAGTATATTCAACAAACTTAATGAGACCATCAATAAAAAGGATGGAAGAATTAGTTGAGAACTGAAATAAACAGCTCACAAAAAAATTTAAAGCATAGTTGAAAGGAGAAAATCAACTAAAAATTTCACTGAAGCAAAGGTAGTATCTTCAACAAATGGTGCTGGAGACATTGGATAGCCACATATAGAAGATTGAATTTGGGGTCCCTCCTCTCACCTTGCTCACATGGCTGGGGTCCTGAGCATGTGTGGCATGAGTCATCCTGGGCTCCCAGGATGACTTGCACTAAAATCAACTCCAAATGAATCAAGGAACTCAGTATAAGACCTAAAACTCTAAGTTGACTAAAAGATAAGGTATCCAAGACAGAGGCATAGAGAAAGGCATTCTGAATAAGACTCCAGTGGCCCAGGGAATTAGGTAAACACTCAAAACTTGGGACCTCATAAAAATTAAAAGCTATTGTACAGATAAGCAAAACATCAAAAGAGTCAATAGACAGCCTACAGAATGGGAGAAAATCATCACTAGTGATACCTCTGATAAGGTTCAATATCTAGAGTCTACAAAGAACTCAAAGATATAAACAGTACAAGATCAAGCACCCCACTCAAAAAAGGGACAGGGAATTTAACAGTGAGTTCTTAAAGTAAGAAATACACATGGCTAATAAAAACTTAAGGAGATATTCAACATGTTTACTCATCAGGGAAACACAAATTTAAACAACTAAGAGATTTCATCATCAAAGGAATAGCAACCTTTAAGAGATCAAATGATGGGCTAGTGAGATGGCTGAGTGGTTCACATTCCTTTGAAGCCTAAGGACCCAGGTTCAATTCTCTAGGTCCCACATAAACCAGAAAAATATATCATATATATATATATGATATATCATATGATATATATATGATATGATATATGATATATATATGTATGTATGTATATGTATATGTATATTACTTATGTACATAGTGTGTATACAGTCATGTTTATACAGTCATGTTCGTACCATTAGCCTCCTCCTGTCCTCCCCACTTTGCAGAGACCCTCCTCACTGGGGATGTGGGTCGTGCATTGTGGGATTAGCTATCAGTTATGGGTAAGAGGCAATGTTTCTGTGCATAATGACCCAACATGTGGTTCTACCAATCTTTCCACCCCCTATTCCACAAATTTCCCTGAGCCATGTTGGGTTCATTTTAGGTCTGCTTCAGTGATGAGGTCTTGGGAATCTCTGTGAAGCTGGATATATCTGGTTTGGTATGAGTCAAGTGTTCTCTGTGTCTTCTCCTTTACCCTTGGGCTGGTACCAGGTTCATCAAGAAAGCAGCACTCTTGCTCATTTCCCTATTTACTCTTGGTTTCAGCTGGGGCCCTGGTGAGGTGCCATGGGCTGATTCTCTCCTCAGAATCTGTGTTCTTCTGAAAAAGAGAAGCAAATTCTCCAATGGAGAATGAAGTTACCACCAGATAAATGGGATAACCATTATTATTTTAGTAAGAATTTAATAGGTGTAGGCCCTCTTATAGCTTGATAATGTAGAGTGAGCTCATGTTTTGGATAAGGTTCTGACTTGTTTCCCAGCTCCAGCTATGGTTCCAGTCTACTGAGCAGATCTGTTAGCCAAATCAAGAGCAGCTGGTTACCCACCACGGCCGTGGGCCACTACTGCACTGTGTGAGCATCATGTCAGGTTATTTGCTGCTGAGCAGCTTAGACCATGAATTTCTTGGACAAATGTTGGTCATTTTCTCCCAGTTGCTCATGTAACACCTTCTGTTACTAGACAAGCTGTCTGGGGACTGACTCTCTCCAGATTCCAGCTAGGTCACTCCATGTGCCATACCAACAGCATATGGTGTCTTCAGCAGTAGGGTGTTACCATTAACCTTTGGTGAGTGATCAAGTACTCTGACAGAAATCTGTCTTATCCTGGGAAACCTTGTAGGTCTCTCTGATCAATAGCTCATTGTGGCTGTTAGCCACATGCTGGTACTGGGAGTCATAGGCCAGTATCAAGGAAAAGGAGAGGAAAAAGATAATATAAACAAGATAGAGAGAAGAGAGAGAGAGACAGAGACAGAGAAAAACAGGAGAAGATTAAGCTGATGAAGAATAAGAAAAATAAATCTTAAGATAATCAAATGATAACACATATGGGTAAGGGTGTATCCACTGCTAGTAGGAATGCATACTTGTACAGTCACTATGGAAATCACTATGAAGACTCCTCAAAAGGCTGAAAGTAGAACTACCGTTAGATACAGCTATATCTTAAAGACTCTACTATTATATCACAGACACTTGCTCAATCATTTTTATTGCTATTTACAATAGCAAGAAATTGGAAGCAGCCTAGATGCCCAATAACAAATAAATGGGTAACGCAGATGTGGTGCATATACACAGTGGAATTCTACTCAGTGGTAAGGAAAAATTAAACAATTAAATTTGCAGGAAAATGTAGGGACTTGGAAAAAATCATGCTGAGTGAGGTCGCACAGGCTTAGAAAGACAAACACAACATGACCTTTTAGAAAATGGTCCAGCGTCAATTAACTAAAAGCCAGAATAAATATATACACTATGAACAAGGCATTTGAATAAAGATAGGAAAAGGGTGAAATAGGAAAAGGAGGAAGGCTATTGGGCAACAAGTCAATGATCAAAGAAGAGAAAGAAAGAAAGGTATGGAAAAGCCTAAGGGGTAGAGGAAGGGGTGTATGTGGGGATACATAAAACTAATGAAAACATGGATCAATCTCATAGAAACTGTACAAGTCATTACCCTCAATAAGAGGTAGGAGGCCAAAACAGAAGAGGGCCATAAAAGGTGAGAAAGCATTACTCTAGAACCATGGGCACTGGCTGAAAATTCATAGGACCAGGATTGTACCTTTCCCCCACAGTGAACTGCTAAAAAGCAAGTCCCTATTGCTGAATAAACCACAGCCTGAAGCCATAGGAAATCAAGTGATCATGCTGTGACTGAGAGGAATCCTGTTTTCTCCTGCTACCTGCAATGTACTGTGAGAGGGGTTGGAGAATAACATTTGCCAATTGATTGATTAAGCCAGAGAGCCTGCCAGTCAAAAAATCCACCAGCCAAGCAAGAAGTAGACACTTGTGCAATAGTGGCACACAGCCTATATAGGTAGACAAGTACTCACAGATTGGACATAAGACCCACTCACTGGGGTTGAACTCACATCTGGTTCTGGGAAAGAAGCTAGATTCCCTATACCAGGAAATCAACGGGTTCCAGAGAGAACTTCCACTGCTCTCTAAAAAGAATGGATATACACATCCATATATCTTTTCAATAACTAAGCTTATCCTCTTATGTTAAAACTGTTCTCACATTTGGTGGACAGTTTGTTCTAATTTGCAGGTGGAGAAGAATACGGGGAAAAACAAGGATACATAAATACACCAAGAAGATAGAGCCAGATGTTTACCAGGGGATAGGTCATATCCACCTCATCTTCCAGGGCCCAGAAGTCATTACAGGGGAAGCAGTGACATGTCTACTGCCCTCATGACTACCCTGAAAACAAAGCTCAGGGAAATGATGACAGACACAGTGGTCACTGAAGCCTCATAAAAACAGGGGTCCAGAGTCTACAGAAAAAGAAACACTTAATTAGATCTCTACCTTGCCCACCAAGGCTAAGGGAGCATCATGGAGGAGAGGGCAAAAAGACTGTAAGAGCTTCAGGGTGGGTGGAAATAGCTTGAGACACCATGTTTCCTCCATCCCAGCAGAGACTGATGCCTCTTGATGCCCACAATGAATACCAATAAGCCCACCAAAGACCCTCATCACAATTGGGATGGGGGAGAGGGGATCTGTGTGTGTAAACTTTTTATTTAAAACATAATAGATTTAAGAAAATGAGGAAATGGGCTGGAGAGATGGCTTAGTGGTTAAGGTACTTGCCTGTGAAACCTCAGGACCCAGGTTCAATTCTCCAGATCCCGCTTAATCCAGATGTCCAAAGTGGTGCATGCCCCCGGAGTTCACTTTCAATAGCTAGAGGACATTGCATGGCATTCTGTCTCTTGCTCACTCGCTTAAATTAATAAAAATAAAACGTTTAAAAAAAGAAAATGAGGAAATAAATTTGGACCTCAGATTCTATTGTGAAAGAAGCATGCAGAGAAATCTGGTCACATACCAAATACCTTTCATGAAAAGTAAGAGATAGCCTAAGAAGGACTAGGAATCTAGGGTGCAGAGGCAAAAACTATAGAGTGTTGTTATTCTTGGGTCTTGTGACATAAATAGAGACATTCCAGCCAAGGCCAGGCTAGACTCAAGAATTTTTCCTGAGTAGGGAAACTTGAAGTTTTCGACATTCTCTCATTTTGAACAGAAATGCCTATAGCAGTTACTCTACTCTTGTCCTTCCACTTATCTATCAATTCTATAGTGTGTGTGTGTGTGTGTGTACCTGTGTTTTAGACAGCTTATCCCTTTAGTTTCACAGTCAATAGGTAAGAATTGTACTTAGGAACTTTACCCAGGAGGTTTCCTTTACACTTGAACTTTAATTAGATGATGACTTTGAAATGTGAGCTTATGATAAAATGAAAACTCACTTCAAATATTAGGAATAAAATAGCTATTGCTTTCACCTTAGGTATTCTTTTGTGGTTCCTCACGGATTTTTCAGCCTGAGGGATCCCAGCTGCCATATTGAAAAGCTATTCTGTTGGGGGGAAGCTCGGATGTGTGGGATTAAGAAAGAGAAAGTATCATGAACTTCATGTAAGACTGCAGTCAAGGTGCTGGTCAGAGACCCAGGCTTCTCTGAAAGATCAACTTAGTAGATTCTGAGGGAATCACTGTCATGCCACTATTGCATTCTATCCCAGGATGCTGAGATGAGCCATCTGTTGTTTGAAGCTGCTAAATTTTTAGAGTGATTTACGGGTGCAGCAATAGACAACTCGCATGGCTATTAATACCAACTGCTTAAACAGGTAAGTATATAAAAAATTCTTTTGTTTGATTGAAGCAAATTATTCCTCTTTGGTCAGCATGTAAAGGTGGAGGACATGAAAAAATTATATTGGAAATTGTAGTTTATCTGAGAAGAAAGAATTTTATCACTCATCTCATCCTTCCTCTCTGATCTTTGGAGATAAGTTTTATTCAAATGCACTTGGATGAACTTGCTCATGGCTTGGGTGTTATATGCAACTGTATCTGTATGTTTTGCTAAGGGTACAGAAAAGAAAGCCTAGGATAATGGCTTATAGATTGAGCTAAAGGAGAGGAAATGAAACCTCGTGATTAGGTTTCTATAGATCTCACTGGGTGGTTCTGTAACTGTCCCCGGTTCTCCTCTTTGTGGAGGATGTGAGAGGAAAAAAAGTCATCAGTAGACATCAGGGTGGGCTGGCACTCTTCCTAGTGCCCAGAATTGGGAGGTGTAGTCCTGCTTGTTATATCTTCTCCATGAAACCTGCACAGTATGTTTTGCTGTTTGCCTTATCACTCAATCCCCGTGGACTAGAGTGCTGTTTTCAGGATACTGCATGCCAAATCCTTGTTTTGCTTTCTTTCTTCAAGTATCATTGTGCCCATTGCATCATATTTTCTGCTGTATGTGCTGAGATTATACAGTTCAGCCACCACTCATACCAAACAAGGAGACAGCTAGAGGAGGGAAGCTGAAGGCCTATCTACAAAGCAGCAGCTCGGTTTGCAGGTCATTTTTTTGTTTTTATTTTTATTTATTTATTTATTTGAGAGTGACAGACACAGAGAGAAAGACAGATAGAGGGAGAGAGAGAGAGTGGGCGCGCCAGGGCTTCCAGCCTCTGCAAACAAACTCCAGACGCATGCGCCCCCTTGTGCATCTGGCTAACGTGGGACCTGGGGAACCGAGCCTCGAACCGGGGTCCTTAGGCTTCACAGGCAAGCACTTAACCACTAAGCCATCTCTCCAGCCCTGGGTCATTTTTTTTATGTTTCTTTTTTTTACTTTATTTTATTTTATTTATTTATTATTAATTATTTTTGTATCCAGTGAATACAGTCAAGTTGGTACTATTGTTAGCTTCCTCCCTGTCCTCCCCCCTCCCCCTGGCCCCTCCTTGTTGAGGTATGTGGGTCATGCATTGTGGAGTTAGCCCTCAGTTATGGGTAGGATGGAATATCTCTGCCTATCATGACCCAATGTGTGGCTCTGACATTCTTTCCGCCCCCTGTTCTGCAAAATTTCCTTGAGCCATGTTCGGTTCATTTTGGGTCTGTTTCAGTGATGAGGTGTTGGGAGCCTCTGTGTCTCTGGATATCTGATTTGGTAGGAGTTGATTGTTCTCTGTGTCGATCTTCTTCACCCTTGTGCTGGTACCCGGTTCACCAAGAAAACAGCGCTCTTGCTTGTTTCACCAGTTGTTCTTAGTTTCAGCTGGGGCCCTTTTGAGGTATGATGGGATGGTTCTCTCCTTAGGATCTGCATCTATCTCAAAAAGAGAAGCAGATTCTCCAACGGAGAGTAAAGTTAGCACCAGACAAATGGGATAACCCTTATTTTTTTTTTTTATAGAGAATTTAATAGGTGTAGGCCCGCTTGTAGCCTGTGATTGGGGGTGTCTTGATGATGGAGAGCGGGCTCATGTTTGGATATGGTTCTGACATGTTTCCCAGCTCCAGCTGTGGGTCACGTTCCCCTGAGTGGATCAGTTAGCCAAATCAAGAGTAGTTGGTTTCCCACCATGGCTGTGCGCCACTATTGCACTTGTGTGAGCATCACAACAGGTTATTTGCTGTTAAGTAGGTTAGACCATGAGCTGCTTGGACAGATATTGGTCATTTTCCCCCAGTCACCCATGTAGCACCTTCTGGCACTAGACGTGCTGACTGTCTGGGGACTGACTGCTTGATGCTGATGTTTAAGAGTTCGCTCCTTCTGTGGTGAGATGTTTCCTTATTGCAAGTGGAGCCAAGGAAGGGGCCGGGGGTCAGTCACTGAGAGTCAGCCATGATCTGTTGATACCAGTTTCCACTCAGCAGTCAGTGGCAAGGTTCTTGGTCATGGCACTAGGGTAGAACCAGTTGGGCACAAGACTCTTTAGCCCTTAGGAAGTGTGGGAGACGGAGGTGAAGGAGGAAGACAGACATATTGTATCCATTTGTATCTCACACTTGTCTGCCCTCTCACAGACTAAAGCATACATTCCAATTATGTACAGAGAAATTATTAGGTATAACCTAAATTCTGATTCTTAAGTTTCAACAATTTAAAATAATATAATTTAAGATAATAAAAATAAATACATTATGCCTCAAGAGGCATATCTTTTTTTTTTTTTTTTGGTTTTTCGAGGCAGGGTCTCACTGTGGCTCAGGGTGACCTGGAATTCACTATGTAGTCTCAGGGTGGCCTCGAACTCACGGCGATCCTCCTACCTCTGCCTCCCGAGTGCTGGGAAAGAGGCATATCTTGATTATGTTAAATTTTACTTTAACATACATAAGTGAAAAACATTGTGACTACACATTCATTTTACAAGCATCCTTGCCCTTTAGTGAGTCGAAGTTAGATTAAAATATGCCAGAAAGACTGTTTCCAATGATAGGCAGAATGTATTTAAGATGTGTAAAAGTATACAAGGGCATGTATAACCTTTTGAGCCAAACCCATATGGCAAGTAATATTTGCAAAGCAAATATTTTGACTGTATTTCTTCCCTTCTCTCTGCAGTTGTGTAAGTGAAAGTCAAGTAGTAGCAACTGGCAGAAGTCTGTGGAAACATTGGTCAAAACAAGTGTTCTGCTAGTACTGGCCAAAGTAAATGTATGTTTCATTGTATTTCAAGCTAACATTTCTTTAAAGACATGTTTACAAAGGAGCAAAACATCTACAGTGGAATCCTAAAACATGTACGTGATTGTATTAAGAAGATGCTTGCTGTATTCTATTGCCATTGTGTAAATCATGGCCACATTTTTTTTTTTTTTGGTGTGGAATTATAAACTTTAAGTTATGGAGCATGGGTATTTGTTAACTACTCATTAACACTGAATACTGCAGGCTTCAAAACTGCTCATCTCATAGATTCTACAGTGAGTTGCTCTTAAGGAGTACTTCCCAAATATATATTTCTTAGAACATCTTCCAGCATGCTAAAAATTTTAGTATAAGTTTTGCAAATAAGTATTTTTTTTTAAGAAAGTTGTTTGGAAATTTACCAAAATATGTCCAGTTTTCATGATTTTCAGATTCCCACAATCTCGTGTGAAAGATGGAAGCATGGTGGAGCCTCTTTCTTTAATTGCCACTTTTTAGATAAATGGAAAATGATATAATTTATTAGCTGGTATACTTAATGAATTATACTACTTTCTTAAGTTTGTATGCATTTTAAGTAAGGATTGGGAAATGATTATATTTTAGTACTAGCAGATTAGATTATTAATATTTAAAGAAGCACATAGCCAATGCTCTTCTTTATAAAATATATAACACTTTTAATGCTCTCAAGATTCATATTCATGATATATATGTTATAATGAGAATAAAATTTGTTCAAGGTTAACCACATCTCATAATTTGCTAGCTATAGCAAAATTAAAAAAAAGCAGTATATTAGGACGGTATGGTTAATGCTGTTTTAAGGTCATGATAATTTCAGAATTGATACATTAATTAGTAGACTAAATATTTTCATTTCATTTTATTGCAAGGTACCTAATGAGATAAAATGTAAACCAAAAGGAATATTATGAACCTGTTGGTTCCTGCGGTGAGGTTGTACACATTGGGGCACTATTTTTTTTTTTTTTTTTCATGTTTCAAATGCAATTTCTGCAGGTAACACAAGGGAGAGCCATGATGTTGTACACGGATTGTCTGCACTTATAATTAAGTCAATCACCAGTGTTTCCTGCTAGAAGGAAGTATCTCTGCCTATCTTTTAAGGCAAATAGGAGAAACGCTTTTATTCAAACATATGGTTCTCTTGCTGCAGGCATTCAGTCTGTTGATGTCAAAGCCTCCTGCGATCCTAATGAATTATGAAACAAAAGGCCATTCCCCGTTAGTGCGATCCAGTTCCCCAAGTTGTGGTTTATCATAGGGAGTCCATGAGCAGTGCATCTCGCTCATCTACTGCTATTGAAACCCAGTTAAGGCCAGAACTGAGAGAGAGTGACACCACAGTAATGTGTCAGTAATTGCCCATCACCTGCTGACATGAAAAAAATAGATAGAGTGACATCAGGCTGGCAGTTGAACTTCCAGCTAAAGATGCTTTCAAGGGAAAAGGCATTTTTTCTAATGTCACTCAGAGAGCCCTCAACTATGTCAGACCAGAAATGAGCCTGAAACATATAGATTCTTTCCGAGTCAGTCTAAACTGTTTTCTGCTCATGCCACTTTTCATTTTGATGAGTTCAAGCCTGCTTTCCTTCTAGTTGGGAAGGACTAGGCTAATATTTATCTATGTCTGAATAAAGCATGCTCATGCGTCTCCAGTTTTTGTAATAGCAAGAAATATATTCTTGTTTTACAGAACCCAAATTGCCACTTATTATAACTCTTTAAACCAGTGTTTCTTCTGGGGGAAATGCATCACAATGAATTTCTAAAAATAATCCACTATACATTTATATTCAGCTTTTCTGAGTTTTCCTTCCTTCCTTTCATCCTCTTCTTTTTGTTCCTATGTGCCTTTTTGCCTCACACAGCCTGGCCAAGTCCTCTACCACTGAGTTACTTGATCCACTCTGAGTTTATTTTATCACCCTTGTCATTGCCATCAGTTTAATGATAAAAAAATGATTGCATTAATATAGAAGAGAAATATTGGAAGAAGGGAACTCCTCCTTCTCAAAGGATTTTGGTTTTGCAGTTTAGGTGCATATAATGACTATTTTCAGCAGTCAACCCTCATGACCCTCCAGAAATGTAAGAAACCAGAAGGGATACGAAAATTAATTAAATATGTCCTATATGGAAATGGCTTTTGTAAGAATAAGAAAGATCCAGGTATGGTGGCGCATGCCTTTAATCTCAGCACTTGGGAGGCAGAGGTAGGAGGATCGCCATGAGTTTGAGGCCACCCTGAGATTACATAGTGAATTCCAGGTCAGCCAGGGCAAGAGTGAGACCCTACCTCTAAAAACAAAACAAAACAAAAAACAAACAAACAAAAAAAGATTCAGAAAGAGCAAGAGTTTATGTGAGTATTCAGGTGATATAGATAAGAATTATGCTACTTTGGAGTGGCATGACCAGATACGCAGATTGGGCTGTTGGTAGATCAGGCTGTCCTATGACATGACCTTGGGAAGGAAACCAAATGTATTCTTAGTCCAACTTGGAAGATGTTGAAAAGGAGTTTCTAAGAGAAGGTAGTACACAAGAAAGTGAGAGAGGCTAGGCAGCATAGCAGGACCTCAAGTAATCTAGTGTCCTGGAAAAGTTCTTTTAATTTTCCATGGTGTTTTTGTGCAGGTATTCACATTCTTCAGAGGAGAATCCAAGAAGCCCCATGACACCCAATACCAGGGTTCTGCAACCTTGGTAAGGAGGGGGTAAGCCAGATTTGCCTTAATTTCATTTTTCTTTTATCCTTGAATAATTTGAGATCTTTGATATTATAGCAATGGCAGAAATTTTAATTAGCTTCTTGCTACATGCTCATATGTAAATTATTATCTACAGTCATTGCAAAAAACCTAATTAAGTGTCCTCTTTTCTCAAAAGCCATTAGGCATCTGTTAGGATATTCATCATATCAGAGTTATAATGATTCAATCAAACATTTATTTGCTCATTCAAAAATATTTATTGTTTACCTACCATGTGCCACATATTGTTCAAAAGGTCAGAAGTGAACAAGAAAGTAAAGTCCCTGTTTTCCAATAATCAAAAGCACTCTACCAACAGCATCCCAAAGACAAGGACTAGGCAGTAGTCATCTTGCTTCCAGGTAGAATATGGTAGCTAACATTTGCTGTGGATTGTGTCTTGTTCAGCATTTCTGTACTGGGTTAGTTAGGAGTCTAGCCCACAGCTAACACATCCTTTAAAGTAATGGGGTGAGGCTCCAAACTATCCTTCACATCCTAGGAACTGGAACTGTGGAATGGTAGTTTTCTATAACCACCCATGGCATAACTTTTAGTCTCTCTGAAAACAACATTGCCTTTCTTTACTCAGTGGGACATTTTCTAAAGGGTGGTTTAAAAAATTTATAAGTATTTTTATTTGACAAAGGGGAGAGAGGGAGGGAGGGAGAGAGAGAGAGGGAGATAAAGAGAGAGAGAGAGAGAGGGAGAGAATGGGCACACCAGGGCCTCCAGCCACTGTAGACTAACTCCAGATGCACCACATTGTGCATCTGGCTTACATGGGTCCTGGGGAATCATAGGTTCTTAAGCTTCACAGGAAGTACCTTAAATGCTAAGCAATCTCTCCAGCCTTCAGTGGGACATTTTTATCTGTATACCTAGATTTTTTTTTTTTTTTTCTGTTACAGTTCTATGACCTAATAGACAAAGAGACGGTTACCCCAATTGAAAAAATCTTGGGAATAATTCCAATGTCTTTACTTAGGGAAGATGATCAGGAAATTTACCAGGTACATACAGTTACTATAGTTGGTTCATACTGGAACCAGAGACCACCCCCTATGGTCAGAACACAGCAGTACCTCCCAGTCAAAAGAGCCAAAAGTTCTAATTCTAATCTGGCTCACAACAATTCAAAAGAAAATATCATATTGCATTGAAAACAACTGTGAAAGGCCATCAGTAGTCTTACCTGAATCCATTATGAGTCCTATACCACTGACCAGCCAGGCAAGATATGCCCACTGATGTAACAGTGGCATGTGACTATTAAGGGGGTAACCAGCTGCTCTCTGATTGGATTTGAGGCCTGTTCAGTGGGAGGAAATTAATGCCTGGTACAGAAAACCTAGTCAAACTCCTATGGCTGGGAAGGCCATAGACCGTAGAGGCAGGAACTACTACTGTTGTTTCTCTAGATGGGTACGTTGTGACCATCAAATTACACTGTAAATATTTAAATTCTCACAGTGAGACAGAGAAGCATCTGTGTACTGATGGCGGTGATTACTGCAGACTCAAAAGTAGTTAAAGTCCTGAGAATAAGTGGTACTTCAGTGCTCAGCACTAAAGGAAGCGTCTTTGATATGCCTTCCAAGGCTCGGGGAACTTTGGGAAAGAGGGGAAGAAGGAATTTAAGAAACAGAGGGAGGAGTACTTTGAAACACTATCTTCTGGACATGAAGTGGCCACTGCATTCATGGCCTCTCAGTAGCTGTCACTACAACAAAACTGCATAATATTGAGTCCTTCAAGATTTCAACACAGATGATGAAGCAGGGACAAAATATAAAAAGGTATCAAGATAGATGGGGGATTAATTAGAAAGAGGGTGGTATTCAGGAAAAAGGGAATGAAGCTGAGAATACAGCAGAAGGTAATAAGAGAGGACTATGATAAAAAATATATTATGTACATGTTTGAAAATTGTCAGTAAAATGTTTAAGAAGATTTAAAAAAGCTGTGTCTAAAATTCATTCTATGAAGGTAACTTCAAACTCAGATATATCAGCTGGAAATCTGGTGCAGTTTTCACTATGTTATTCTATAATGCATATCTTTTACTGTATACTATATTTATCATGCTTAGAATATGGTAGCTCCTAAGAAATTCATGAATAACAAATTATATGCAGTTAGGATAACCCAAAAGAATCCATTTCATACTCATCCAGAATTTAAATTTAAGTATATGGAAACCTCTGAATTTTTAGATTGGAAAATGAGAATCCTTAACTAGATAGTTGTATAAATATGTATATGAACACACTGTGAAATACTCAAGAAACCATGAATACAAAAGTACAAATATAATTATTCCAATTCCCATATAAAAGTACTATTTTAAATCCCTTACTTAGAACAGATTTTTTTTTTTTTTTTTTTTTTTTTTTGGTCACAGTTCTGAAATTGCCAAAAGCACACTTTGATTTTGACGATATGAGTCAGCTAAAAGTGCTCTTTTGGCATGGAGAAGGGAGTTTTCTTCCTGAAAGGACAGCTAACACTTTCCCAGGACATTTGCCATCATTGTTTGGATGCTTTCACCCTCCTGGTAGCTGCTGTCTACTGACTGGGAAATTTATGTTACTTGAGTTGACCGGCAGTTGTCTGTTGTCAGTGGCCATCGGTGAGGACCAGCTGTCCTAAGTACTAGCCACACAACCTTAACCAAGGCATCTCAGTGCATGCGCCTTTAAAAAGGCGTGCTTTCAACAACTACTTTACAAAAGTACAGCTTCAGATGATTTGGCCAAATGTCCTCTTGGTGGCAGACCTTGTGGGTGTGTTGGCACTGAAGGGGACAGGGACAGGATGGGAACAAAGCGCCAGATTGGCTTGTTTTCTGGAATCTCTTCAGGCACCCAAACAAAGTTCACTTTCCCATACTTTCCTTCGATATATTTTATCAGAAATCTTTTCCCTTAAAGAAGCTGTGAGTGAATGTACTAGGCTTTGTGGGATACAGAGTATTGTACCTGTTACAACTACGATTGTAGCACACAACAGCCACAGAACATACACCAACACATAAATGTAGGTGTCTCCCAGTAAAGATTTATGAAGAAAAGTATTTTGCTAATTTATGACCCATATTCAGATACACACACACACACACACACACACACACACACATCAATGTAACATCTGTTGATTGTCCTATGGCCTGCATACAATGCTCTTGTGTTAGATACAAAAATATATAATGAGGTCACTTGCTTTTGGACATATGCACCTAATATGAAAAAGTAGGGGTGAAAGCCCCTGTGTTTCACATGGGATGGAAACATAACTCTTTCTGAAAATGAAAAGATAAACCTCCAGAAGTTGTACAAAAGAATTCATGCCAAAACAAATAGGTTGTAAAAGCAAGATATAGAGAATATAAGTGTATAGGTTGTAACAAAGAATAAAGTCAAAAAAAGAGGAAAAAAAGAGGTTGTAATTCAAGCACAGTTATTACAAACATCATCATGAACTCTGAGAAAGAACTTTTGTTCAGACAATGAAGAGCTTTGGGTATAGATTAATGTGTACGGGGCTTGTATTTAATGTAATGGTTTGGTAACAGAGAAGAAGCATGTAAGTTTTAGGTTGAGGTGAACTTGCAGAGCTGACACAAGAAAGATGAGATAGGAAGCAATTGAAATTGTCAAAATGAATGAATTAGTGGGGAATATAAATAAGAAAGAAAAAGGTAGATAGATGATAGATTATAGATAGATAGATAATAGATATGTACATAACAGAGATTACATATAAAGGAGGCCAGGAAAAGACAGCTCAGCAAAGACTGAGCCAAATACTGAGCTAGTATTTTTTTTAAATAGGTAAATCCAGAAGTTTAGCCAAACTTAAGAGAGATGTGATGAATTTAGCCATGCGAATGTAAGGAAAGAAATGTTGAATGGAATGGCAGGATGCTTATAGAAAGTGCCTCTTCATGTGTAAAGTGCCTGATCATTAGGAGTTGTATTAAGGGAACTTATGACTGAAATTGCTTAGCTATTATATATTAAATTAATTGGACCATGACTTGAAATAACAGAATAGCAATTACACAACCAATTTTACTGGGCCAGCTAGAAGTCCCAAACAGTCGTAATTCCCTTGTTTAGTTTATAAAGAGATGATATAGGAGAGTGTATATGATAGGGAATATTGAAAACAGTTAAGACATGATTTTTATGCATGATGTTTTATTAAATGTCAGTGATTATTGTTTTAGAGATTAATGGCTGAGTCCTGGTTAAAGTTATAGCACATTTCATTATTTATAGTTATCAAATGATATGAATTTGTAAAAGCTACATCACTCTAAATCATGTTTAATAAACCAGGGCATATGTTTTGATAAAGACAAAAAAGAAATTGCCAACTCATGAATCTTAGAATTACTACCTGACATGTGCATAAAATACTGGGTTGAATTCAGGTTCTACATTTTTAAATTAAGAGTCACTGATAATGCCATTTGAAAATTGAGTGTCATTCTTAAATAAACAGTTAGAGATGCTCCTATCTTTTCAAGTGACAAAAGTATTGGTTAATGAAGGCTAGCATAACAAAAATGGAATTTTAAGTGCCTTAAATGCTTAAAAAATTATAGAATTTCAATAAGATCTGGTTTTATCTTCTAAAAGGCTTGAAAATATCCTAGATGTTGGACAAACCAATTCTACAATCACTCTGTGCTGTGAATATACCCTAGTAATATGTACATTTTATAGAGTAAGACTTTGAATTAGTTTAGCTTAATAAATAGGGCCCCTTGTTCATTTTCAGAAATTAAAAATATTCCAGGGTGTGAGTCCAGGAGGGAAACTTTTTAATCCATCACAAAGTTTTAGTCTTTTGGACTCTGACAATGCAGACTTACAGAAGATGAGAAATCCAAGGGTCTGGTGAGGAAGTTCGCTTGCATCTCTGAATCAGCAAGCAAATCAGTGGCAATGGTAGTGAGAACACAGACTCTTCTTCACTCTTCACTAGGCTGTCAGTGAATGATATCTTCACCAAATCAACACACTTACTATAAAACAAAAAGGCAAGAATAGTATGATGACATTTCTTTATTCTTACTGGAAATGACTTAAATGCACCAATTCAACATGATCCTTTTAGGTCACAGCAATTCATTCACTAGTAATCATCTTAAATGTAGATTATTTTATTGTTTTGGGAAAAAGTACATTTTTGGAGAATGAGGGAAGCAAAGGAGGGAGGGAGGAAAGGGAAGGGAAATGCATTTTTAAAGTGCTGAGTGTTCAAAGGTATGATGTAGGGCTAACAGCAAAGACTGCCTTTGGTGGTTACTCAAATGCCTTCAGAAAAGGGTGAGGTTTGAAACTGACATTTTCTTTTTTTAAAATTTTTATGTATTTATTTGAGAGCAACAGACAGAGAGAGAGAGAGAGGCTGAGAGAGAGAGAGAGAGAGAGAGAGAGAGAGAGAGAGAGAATGGGCGCACCAGGGCCTCCAGCCACTGCAAACGAACTCCAGACACGTGCGCCCCCTTGTGCATCTGGCTAATGTGGGTCCTGGGGAATCAAGCCTCGAACTGGGGTCCTTAGGCTTCACAGGCAAGCGCTTAACCGCTAAGCCATCTCTCCAGCCCAGAAACTGACATTTTCTTTGTTGAAACACATTGCTATTGTTACTTTTGGTATGGAATTTATGCAGTAGAATTTAATTACACAGTGTAAACCAGATAGAAAGCTTTAGATGCCTATGAGAAATAAAGAAGGCAGAAGCAGGTGACTTACCATGCAAATGAGAAGGCTATAGAAGAAAATGAAAATCCATGATTGAGTGGAATTCCCAGTCTTGGAGAAAAACCCGAAATATTTAATAAGGTTTTGCATGAAGACGCTTCTGTGAATCTGTAGTTATACGACTTATGAAAATTACAACATTCGTGTTCCAATGGAGAACCAGGTAGGTTTTCTCATGAGGTCAGCGCAAGCTCTAGCAGGGATCACCAGGTGTTCACGACTGAGTGGAGGAGGTATCTACCTCCATTGTTCACCAAACTTGGAGTAACCTATGGAACCTCTCCCCCACCGAAACCTTACTAGACTGAACTTTCAGCCACAGGATCGCTAGCGCAGCTGTGAATAGTTCTTACTCTCCTGGCCAAGATGAAAGCATAGCACCCGATTGTAAACCATAGACACCTTCCAACAGGAGAACTAAAACTCCATATTCCATGGCTAAACCTTTTGGGACTTTTTCCTGGGCCTAATTCCTAAGGTGATAAAAGGTTCTACATTTAGATAAATGAGAGCAGGCCAGGGAAATAATGATTGCTGATGCTCACGATGGCTTTTCCAGGAGCAGCTCTTACCTATTCTCCATTTACATTCACGCTTTAAACTCAATTCGTACTTTGCTCAATCACTTACCGGGGCCAGGCCCATGTGGTTTAGCCACAGGGGTTTCAATAAAGCTAAATATTTTTTCAGAGATAATTTTAGAATTTTAGATTTTAGTAACCATAGCTGTAAGCTATGTAAGCCAGAGTATAACTTTAGAATGGAGAAACCATTAGTAGCCAAATACATCAAGTCAGTCCTTGTAGTTTTCTGCTTATCCCAGCCTATCTGCTGAGTTTTCTTAGGTACTCTTATTTAGAGGAATATTCTTTTGAATATTCCTCTAAATAAAAGATAAGCTTTGCAAAATCGAAACTGATCAAATGTGGATGGACATAGGTCTTTACTAGTAGGCTTGAGGTGGAGATGAGGCAAGAGAGGGGGCACATCTATGGGGGGAGGGGATAAGCTCTTGACATTATCAGGTGAAGGAAACGAGATGTAGAAGGTAGGGTTATATGGGTGGCCAGAGAGACTCTCTGGAGATGTGACCATGACAAAGCCTGGGATGAAAGAGTTTCACAATGAGGGATGCTGCATCCCTCACACACTAACTGAAAAGGTCTGTGAGGTTGGCAGCACCAACCACTACAGTCTAAATTTCACCAGAGAATCCCAAGCAAGACCCACCACAGTCCATAGTTGGCATATGCTAAGATTTATAGACCAATTTTTCAAGTTTGCTACAGAGCAGAACGCCACTGAAGTACACGTGCATATTGGAAAGTCTCCTGATGTCTGTCTTCACTCTCTCTTCCATTGTTGACTCGGGTTTGGTGATGGGTGTATCATGGGTAATGACAGAAAAGAAGCCACTTAGGACGAAATAACAAATAACCTTTGGAAAAGAGCAAGAGATTTGTGTATTTCACATCCGGGGCAAAGCAGTCACCATGTTAACATCTAAGCCATTTTAGTTGTAGTCTGGCTCGACACACATGGTGAGTAAGATGTCTGAGCTCACATCATGTTTAGCTCCTTGAATTTTTCCTAGAGAGTAATTTGGACGAGCAACAAATTAAGTGTAGCTTCATTAATAACTCCAGCAGCCAGTACAGTCTCCAGGGTAGTTACACTAAATGTATTTACATATAAAAGTGATTATTCTTTAGTCTCCACGGAGATATGAAAATGTGCATTGCTAATTCCAACTATCAACACCACACTGTCACTGTGTTGGGGTAGTATCTCATCGGTACTTTAGGACTCAGAAGGAGACATGGACATACATTTCAGTGTCCACAAGCCAATGCTACTGTTATTTCAAATTTCATTATATCTTTTGTGACTGTGAACTTAATTATTAACATAGGATGTCTTATATTTTGGAAAATGGAAAACATCACTTTCTTCCCCAGACTTCAACTCATTTTGCTTAAGAGTAGGCAGTGTGAGAAATGACATAATTGATTAGGAAAGTAACTGGCACTTGAATACAAGTGGCCTCTTTCTGTCAAGAGAGGAGTTTATTACTTGCTGCTGTTCAAAGAATGACATGAAGCCAATAAAACACTTTGAGGGGTTTTCCAGTCACTCCTCACCCAGTGTGCAGTTCGTGTGTGATCCAGTTCCAAGAGGCTGTCAGGGCACGTGCACCATTTGGAAATTTACTCCATGTGAAAATATTTTTATTTTACCAACTTACAGTTGCTCTTTTTCCAGTTTCCTATCCTTTGTTTTAGAGTCCTAAACTCATGAAGACACCCAGCCTAGCAGTATTTCTACTGCTATTAAAAAATAGACATGTGACAGATTAAAAATAATTGTTCATAGATTTAAACAAATTTAACATGTTATTAACACTATTTAATACAGCTGATTTTGTGTCTCATCTTAAAAGTAACCTTTGAATTTTGTTACCCTAAGTATTTTTTTTTGTGTATTTTTGTGATATCTTTCTGAACTTTGCTTATTCATGATAAGAATTGCATTTTCATGTACTGTTTTGCCTGTGGTAGGATCAGATGTCCCAATCAGCTTCTTTTCCTCATCCTCCTATAGTGGATGAAAAATTTACATAAAAAGTGAGTTTTGCTTATTGTACATTAGATCAACTTCTGGTAATGTTTTCAAGTTTATCATTTTCTCCATAGCATTGAAATTTGGACAGTGGGAAACATCAAATGCATGACTCTTTTCCATGTTTATATATGTACACATACAAACCCCACTAATAAATGAATAGTTCATTTAAAAGTTATATGTTATGGAATTACTTAGACAGGCAAAAAATGTCAAGAGCAGAAGTGAGGTTGTAGGAAAATCAGTGACTCCAAATTGGTGGTAGAATAAAGAAAAAGATGGAGCATATCTTGTAGTATCCTCTGTTGAGATCTTGTCTACTTGAGTAAATGTGATTTCTGAGCTCTGATTCCTATGCAAATTTAATTCATGATATTTTGAATCATGACTTTTATTAAGTGTTTTGTCATATTTATGCACAGATATTTTGATCTATAACCAAGGTTCTGTTCTTTGGGTGTTATCATGAGTTATATTTTAAAAACCCTCAAATTCTAGTATTTCCTTATAATTAGAGTAATACAAAGAGAACTGATTTGTATATTAACCAGATATATGTAGCATTGCTATTCTTGCATTTTTGTTTCAGAAACAGACAGGCTTAAGAATTTTTTTAAAAGATTTTTGTTTATTTTTTTTATTTATTTGAGAGTGACAGAGAGAAGGCGGGAGAGAGAGAGAGAGAGAGAGAGAGAGAGAGAGAGGGAGAATTGGCGTGCCAGGGCCTCCAGCCACTGCAAACAAACTTCAGATGAGTGCGCCCCCTTGTGCATCTGGCTAACATGGGTCCTGGGGAATCAAGCCTCAAACCAAGGTCCTTAGGCTTCACAGGCAAGCGCTTAACCACTAAGCCATCTCTCCAGCCTAGGATTAAGATTTTAATAATGACTTCTGTGAAGGGTACACATCCCTTCTTTTCTTCCTAGTTACTTGTTTTTCTGTTTGGGGCATTATTTAAATCATACTTGTTTGATTTTCTTTTGGGGATTTTTTTGTTTTGTTTTGTTTTTTGACATAGTGTCTCACTCTAGCCCAGGCTGACCTAAAATTCATTATGTAGTCTCAGGGTGGCTCGAACTCTCGGCGATCCTCCTACCTCTGCCTCATGAATGCTGGGATTAAAGGCATGCACCACTATACCCAGCCTTAATTTGTTTATTTTTTTAAAGTTTGTTTTCTGGTCCAGAATGCTGCATATTTTATTGAATAGCCTATGGGAGCTTACAGAAAGCATATGTTCTTTTATTATTTGGGGTGTAGTGTTCTCTGACTACATATTGAGTAAGTGTATTGATAGTTCCTTTGGCAGTAATATTTATATTTATTTTTCTGCTTGCTTGATCTATTACTGAAAGAGAGGCCTTGACATCTCGAACTATACTATAATAGTGGTTTTGTCAATTTCTGCATGAGTCTTATCAGTGTTTATTTCACATGGCATTTGATACATTCTCATTAGACACAAATACATTTTCATGAAAAACGAAGCTCCCCACCATTATGCAATGATCTCCATTTCTATGTGTGCCTATATGTTCTAAATTTATTTTATCTAAGATGAATGTAGATATTCCTGATTTCTCTTAATTTTACTATATCTATATCCATCCAATTATTTGGAACTTTGCTGATTCTCTGTAATTTAATTGACTTACTTGTAGAGAATAGATACTTGGGCTTATGTTGTCAGTCTTCTATAATAACCTGTGCTTAAATTGGTATATTTAGGAAAGTCACATTAAGAATACTTAATAATATATTTAGGACTATATCTACAATACATGTAACTATTTCTACTTGCATATATTTTTGGTTTCACTTTTTTCTTTCTTTTCACCTTCCCAATTTTACTTTTTGTTTGTCTTGTTTTGTGCTGTTTTTCTTTGAAACAAAGCTGGGCTAGAACTTATATCTAGCCACAGCCTTCCTAGTGCTTTGTTACAAGTGTGTGTAACCATACTCATTTTCCTTCCTCATTTTTACCTGAACATTTTGTTAATTCCATTTTATTTTCTGACTTGGCATATCAGATATTTCAATTTTGCATATTTGTTATAGATAACTTCACTATTTTGTCTATCAGATACCATGTTACAGAGTATTACAAATTTCTTCATTTTGTTACTGATTATATTAATTTCACTTTTCCATATTTTATTATTATCTACTATACTATTTTTAAGCAAATATTGTTTTGTCCTGTGAAGAATAATTAAAATATTTTCTTCTGTCCTACTCTTCCTTTCTTTGTGTATATTTATGTAATTTCTGAGCAACATTTCTAATTTCTCCAATTAGAATTTTTTTTGGGAGAAGCTATGACTGCAGTTGAGTATGATAAAGTACTGAAATTGACACTACCAATAGTGATCGATACCAACTAGTTTCCTGGGCAGTTGGACAGGACCATGAAGCTTAGCAAAGAGAAATTTGAGCTGAATATAAATTTCAAGTTATTCACATATATATGGCAATTCTTTTTTTTTTTTTTTTTAGAGAGTCTTGCTCTAGCCAAGGCTGACCTGGATTCACTATGTAGTCTCAGCCTGGCCTTGAACTCACAGTGATCCTCCTACCTTTACCTCCCAAGGTCTGGGATTGTGTGTCACCATGTCTGGCCCCCCCTTTTTTTTTGTTTTTTGTTTTTTATCCTTTTGGGGGGTTTGTACATGGTAATTCTAATCAGGCAAGTGAGTTAAGTCCTCTCAGGAGAATTTACAGAATAAAAGAGAAGAAGGATTCATCAAGAAAGGTAAAAGTAAGTATTCATTCCCTTGCCAAGAAGACTGAGGAATAGTTAACAGCTAGGTAAAATGATCTCAGGGATGGGACATCACAAAAGCCAGAGGAACAGAATACCATTGGAAGGTGACAGTGAGGTAATATGGAAAGGAAATTACACTGAGGCCTGTGAAGAAGAACTGGTACTGAGCAAGCAGATCACCTTGTCAAGAGCTGCACCTCAGCCTTGTGGAACGACTGCCACATTCAAGTGTATTATACAGTTTGGAACACAGGGGGATGGCACATGAAGAAAATGGTGTGGGAGAAGCTTGAGCACTTAACGTGTGATGAAAGAAGCCTTCAGAGGTGCTGTGTTCAAGGTACACTAGAAGGAAATGAACAGTAAAATCTTTGAGAAAATAGCAGCAGAGGAATTACTTTTAGGCAGGAGCAGCTCTTTCTTTTCAAAAACAGAATAGAAAGGAGAGATGGAACAAAATTCTGTTTACATCATTTTCATAGCTGATGCTATGCAATTGGGAAAAATCTCTTTTGATTGCTTTCACATTCGTGGTAAGGGACAATGTCTCTGTGAATAAGGGAGTGAATATGAAGTCAGGGGTGAGGGATTGCAGAGACGAGTAAAGGTAGATGCCCATGAAAAAGATGGGACAAGCCTTTCCATAGCTTGTGACAGTTCCTGCCAGTCTCATAAATAAGTTCTTACCTTTTGGCCTCTTTATATTTCAAGTTTCACACTCCTTGGCGCTTGATTTTGAGGGCATTGTTGGATTTGGACTTCTGGGGAAATTCCTATTGATACCTATGTCCTGATGTTTAGATCCTGTATAATCAATCCTCTCACTGTAAAGTTGACTTGCTTCTAACAACAACAAAGAAAACACATGAAAAAGACTGTGAGCCCCATCTACTTTGCTTATATTGGTGAAACTTGTTCTGTTGTTAGCTGCCTTGTGCATGAAAAGAGGGTCTTTACCTTGCCACTGGTGAGAAAGTAAGGCCTTCACTCTTACCATTTGTGAAGGAATGAATCTTGGAAACAAGCAGGTGAACAAATGTGTACCTGGATCTTTCCAAGTTGGATCTGAGAGGACAGTTCCAGTCAGTAAATTGGCAGCAGCCGTGTGAGATAGCAAGTCAGAGGCTTCAGCTGTGTGTTCCAGTTTCACACTCATTCTGACATATGGGATAATGTTTCTCGATCCATGAAGCATTGAGGTAGTGTGTTAGGCAATCATACATAATTAATACAGCTATCATGTGCTCTCATAGCATTTATCTTTGGTGATTATCTAAACAAAGCAAGACATAAGCTATGTCTATGGTGAGTTTAGGAGGTACTTTCTGGAAAGAACCTTGGCTAAATGTAGATGCTTCACTGATTAATCTAAGTCTTATATGATAGCTAAGAAGTATTATTTTTTAAAATGTTAACATTTAAACTTAGGCCTAATGTGCTCAGTGAAAGAATTTAAAACTGAACAACAGTCTTGTCCTGGTGTTTAGGATGATTAAGTAGAAATTTTATTTGCCAACCATCAAGTACGATTTATATTGCACTGGTGGTCTACAGCATTCTTTGTCATCAGAAAATTGAAGAGTCTCAAAGTCTTGGGATATATTTCAATTGGTCACTTGTTCTCAATTAAGGACTTGGGAAAAAGGCTTAAAGCAAATCTTATACTAATAGAAACAAAGGGATTAAACAATAGATTGGCAGAAACAATTTTTGTCCATGACATTTGAAATACAGAAAGGTCTCATTTTGCATTGGAAAAGGCTCAGTGTCTTCTTGACCAGCTCTGGCATATTACGTTACTTTGCGCGATATGATTTTCCTGTCCCCCACAAATGTAAGGTAGACATCTAGAAGAGCAGCCACTGTGAATAGAAAAGAAATAGTCTCACCAGGTCTTATGCTTATTTTTGTAAGTCGAGAGTCAGCAGATTGAAGTGGAAAATTATCAGGGGTAACAGCTAAGGTGACTCCATGGCTACTTAGTTTATTACTATGAACAATTTATAAGACATACTATATTTGTTAGGAAATTTTGTTAAGAACATGTAGAAGAATTTAAGGCTTGACTTTTTCAGATAAGAACATACTTGGAGGGAAACTGATTTCTTGTACTCTTGACACTACCATGACCTGTAATAGAATGTACATATCAGTTCAGCTAGTCAAGGCCCACTCATTGCATCTGTCAAGCTTCTATCATATACTACATCCTGTGCAGTAAGGCAAGAAGTTAAGACTTGCCATGATACATTCCTCAGCTGACATAGTCAAAGAGTTAAAATGTGTAACTAAATTAGTTTCAGCCCAAACAGGTAATATAAATTCAAAATATGAAACATAATTACCTAGTGTGAATGGCATCTCAAGTCTATATTTGGTGAGGAACTAATCACCACAAAGCACATTATTTCTGTTTATTTTTTTAAATATAGAAACCATTCTCTTATCATTACATCTTTAGATATTTCTGTAAGCATTTGCTACTTAGGAAGGAATCTTGATCTGTATTTAAAAAAGCACTTAGCTTTTTAATGCTACTCAGAGTTGGTCAGATATCGACATATTTGCTATACATATTTCAGCTATGTTGTTTGGTTGTGTGGTTCTGCCCCTTCCTCAAAAACAAACAAACAGAAATGACTTCCATCTTTATCAGATGCAGCTGTGACTGCTCGCAAGATACTCCCGACACTGCGCCTGTTGACATTCTCTCATACAAGAATGGGAATGGGGAGAGTCATTAGACGCTCAACTGAGAAGTTAAGCATGCCTTGTGCCAGGGTAGGCAAAGATGCATGAAGTCTTATGACATCGTGGCAAGATAGAGTATATAGAGAGTGGAAGGTCAAGGGAGCTCCATCTCAGAAGCTAGAGGAAAGACATTATCCCTGCTGGGATGGATGTTTTGATGCTATGGCTGCTTTGGTATCTCCATGTTCCTGAAAGTAACCCTTTGCCCAGGCTTTGTAAGAAGGCCAACACACTCATCAGCTCACCCGAATGAAGAATCTTGGTGCAATAGGACTTAAGTGTATGGTGGGTGTCCTACCTATGGGGAGCAAATGCTTATTCATGTCTCCCCAGAAAAGACTTTGCACTAAATATGACAGTACTAAGTGAAGTCAATATTACAGGAGAAAGTCCAGTGACCTAGGTGTATAGGGAGAATCAAATTCATAGTTTAAACAATCATATTTTTGACATGCTGTGGAAGCAGGCTCCTTGCTATGCACTCCTGACTGAATAAATGGTCAGTCCCCTGGGTTCCCTACTTGTGGATACTCTGCTCTTGAGTTGTGCATGGTCCCTGGTCCTGGTTCCCCTGCTGTTGGCTTGGGGCTGTCTAGATCCTGTGAAAGCAGACCCCTGGCTCCACCTCCTGATTGAATGGCACCTGAGTGCCCAAATCCTGGATCCCCTGCTGTTTGATTCATGTGTGGAGTGAGTAGGCTGGAGCTCCTGGTTCACTCCCCACTTCCCAGTTCCTTGGGTTCTTTACCCCTGCTGCTGCTTTGGTGTGGCTTGTCCATGTGTGTGAGCTGCAGAAGCAGGTCCTTTGTTTGGGTTTCCTGATGCCCATGTTCTCAAGAGTGTGTGCAACTTGAGTTAGTAGGCTAGACCTCCCAGTTCCCCACCTCCAAGTTCTCCAGGTAAGTTTTATGTACTTTCAATCTCCACAATGTGCACATGTGCAGTTATAACCCCATTGTACACCAATTCAGTTCAAAGTTAAAACAAAACACCCACTGAAGATCATGCAGGGACAAATACTTGCTTCAACCTCAATAGAATTAAAAAGAAAATTCCCATGATTGGCAGAACACAGTGAAAAAGAAAAAAATAAAAAAAGAAAGAAACATGAACATCAGAAAACTGAGAGATTTCCACCAAGAATACCTAGTCCCACAATGGACACCTCCAATGAAATCATACAGAAAAATCAGAAATTGAATCCGAAAATGAAAACACAACAAGCAAAGTGAACCTGATCAAAAGAATTAATGAACTGGAAGCAAGTCATCAAAAAACCGACAATCACATAAATGAAATTGAGCAGAATTGTCAGTTAGAACACTCAGCTTTTGACACTTGGCTTAAACTTATTTAAGAAGACCACAGAAGCCTCAAAAGAGCTATAAATGAATTGAAGGTGAGTCAACAAATGGAAGATCTCAATAACCAATTGATTAAGCTTAATGAAGACTTGATCAAATATAAGAATGAGTTCCAAGAAGCATCAAGAAAATCAGACCTCAAACTGAAATCATACCCCAAAAAAGAGATGGACATGATCCAAAACAATACAACAGGAAAAAAAAAAATAATCAAATAGAGCTTTTAAAATCCTCTCTAGAATCTCTCATTAACAGAGTTACTCATGAGGAAGACAAACCCTTTGACCTAGAAGGCAAGACAGAAGAAATTGATTGGGAGGCCAAAAACTTTGCTAAGTTCAAAAATATCTTGCAAACAGAATATGAGCAAACTGTAGGACAACCTAAAATTATCAAACATTCAGATCATGGGTATACCAGGAGAAAGGAAATCCAGGCCAGTGGCACAGAGAACATATTCAACAAAACTGTTAAAGAAACTTTTTCCAGTTTCTTAAAAGGGAGGCCCATCCAGATACAAAAAGCTCATGGAATACCAAGAAGAGAGGACCAAAGAAGAAACTCTCCAATGCACATCATAGATAAAATTCTTAACAATGAAAACAAAGAGAGACTACCAAAAGCAGAAAGAGAGACACAACTCACCCCATACAAAGGCAATCTCATCAGAATTACCTCAGATTTC
The DNA here is from genome assembly GCF_020740685.1 of Jaculus jaculus. Lineage (NCBI taxonomy): Eukaryota > Metazoa > Chordata > Mammalia > Rodentia > Dipodidae > Jaculus > Jaculus jaculus. Next base: position 60,248,296 of record NC_059115.1, read on the forward strand.
TCAACGGAAACCCTGGAAGCCAGAAGGGCCTGGATTGGAACACTTCAAAGTCTAAAAAAAATATGGCTTCCAACCCCAAGCTACTGTGAAAATTAAAAAAAAGTATCCCTCATAATAGATGGTGAAAGGAAAACTACAAGAAAAAGTCAACTCTACGATTATCTGTTCACAAAACCAAACCAAACCAACAGAGAATACTTTGGCTCAAACAACAAATCTCAAGTTCATACAAGAAGAATATCACCATAACCAAAACTAGACCAGGCTCAAAAGAGTACAAAACACAAGAAAGCACCAAACCCCATAAAACCCTGCATCATGGCAGGAATTAAAGCAAACCTCATAGTTATAACCTTAAACATTAATAGTCTTAAAGCACCCATCAAAATACACAGGCTATCAGGGTGGACCAGAAAAGTAGAATCTTCTATGTTCAAGAAACCTACTTCACCACTAGAGATAGACATCACCTCAGGGGAAAGGCTGGAAAATGATATCCAAAGCAAATGGAAATAAGAAACAAGCTGGTGTTGCTATATTCATATCTGATAAGATAGACTTCAAACCAAAAGTCATCAAAAGGAAAAGAAGGCCACTTCTTCCTCATAAAGGGAATGATCCAACATGAGGATATCACAATCATAAACCTACATGTGCCAAACACAGGTGCATCACAGTTTATAAAACAAAACCTACTTGAAAACAAAACAAAAATAAACACCAACACCATCATAGTTGGAAAACTTAATACTCCACTATCATCAATAGGCAGATCATCCAAGCAGAAAATCAACAGAGAAATAATAGAGCTCAACAACACTATACATCAACTAGACATAACAGACTTCTACAGAACTTTCCACCCCAATTCTACAGAACACACATTCTTCTCTCAGCCTATGGAACTTTTTTTCTATTTTCCAAAATTGACCATCTATTAGGCCATAAAACATGCCTTCATAACTTTAGGAAAATTGAAGTAAATTCCTGAATTATGTCAGATCAAAATGTTTTAAAGCTAGAAATTAACAAGAGATGCATGAGAAATCCCACCAGCTCCTGGAGACTGGCAACACACTTTTAAACAATGAATGGGTTATGTAAGAAATAAAAAAATAAATTGCAAAATTACTAGAATTTGATGATAATGAAAACACAACTTAACAATACTAATGGGACACAATGCAGGCAGTCCTAAGGAGAAAATTCATAGCACTAAATGCCTTCATAACAAAGATGGAGAGATCACAAATTAATAACTTAATTGTCTACCTAAGGGCACTGGAAAAACAAGAAGAATCCAACCTTAAGAGCTCTAGATTGAACTAAAGAAAGGTAAAACCAGAAATTAATGAATTGAAAATTAAGAAAACAATTTAAAAATAGGTGAAACAAAGAACTGATTCTTTCAAAAATAAACAAGATTGATAGATCCCTGGTCAATTTGATAAAAAAAAAAAGAGGTCTCTAATGAAATCAGAAATGAAAAGAGAGAGGTCACAACAGACATCAATGAAATTGGAAGGATAATCAGGACATGCTTCCAAAACCTCTACTCCAAAAAATTGGATCATCTGAAACAAATGGGAGGAATTCCTAGCCATATATCATCTACCCCCCAAAAAAAAATCTCAGAGCAGATTAATCTCTTAAAGAAGCATATCACACCCATTAAAATTGAAAAGGTAGCCAAACAACTACCCCAATAGAAAAGTCTAGGACCAGATGGCTTCTCAGCCAATCTATCAAACCATTGATGAAGAACTTAAGCCAATTATTCTCAAGCGGTTTCACATAATTGGAGAGCAGAGAATCCTCTCCAACTCCTTTTGTGAAGCTAGCATCATGCTAATACCAAAACCAGACAGAGACCCAAGAAGAAAAGAAAACTATAGGCCTATATCCCTGATGAATTTAGATGCAAAGATCCTGAACAAAATCCTCACAAATCGAATTCAACAACATATCAAATGTACTATCCACTTTGATCAAGATAGGCTTCATCCCAGGGATGCAGGGATGGTTCAACATATGGAAATGGGTCAATGTAATAAACTACATAAATAAACTTAGTCATAAGCACCACATCATCATCTCAATTGATGCATAAAAAGCCTTTGACAAAATAAAACAGCAATTCAACACTGGAGAGAATAAGCATGGGGTTTTACACCTAAAAACAATAAAGGACATATATAAAGTGCCTCAAGCCCAAATAATACATAATGGGGAAAGACTCAAGAAGTTCCCATTGAGATTGGGAAGAAGACAAGGATGCCCACTCTCTCCACTTCTCTTCAAAATACTACTAGAAGTCCTAGCCCAAGCAATGAGACAGGAGAAGGAAATAAAAGGGACATAAATTGGAAAGGAAGAAGTCACACTTGCCCTCTTTGCAGGTGATATGATCCTATATATAAGTGACCTGCAAATCTTCATCTCAAAACTTCTAAAGGTGATTAATTTCTTCAGTAAAGTGGCAGGATACAAAAATCAATGCACAAAATAAGTAGCCTTTCTATATGCAAAGGACAAATATACAGAGAAATAATTCAGAGAGGCTGTCTCATTTTCAATAGCCACCAAAAAAATAATACCTTGGAATAACACTAACCAAGGTTTTGAAAGAAATACATAATGAAAACATTAAAAAAAAATCTCAAGAAAGAAATTGAGGAGGACTTGAGGAGGTGGAAAGACACCCCAAGCTCCTAGATGGGAAGAATTACTATTGTGAAAATGGCAGTTCTGCCAAAAGCAATATACAGATATAAGGCAATACCAATAAAAATTCCAGCATCATTCTTCACAGAGATAGAAAAAAAAATGATCTCCAAATTCTCATGGAATGGCAGCAGGTCTTGGATATACCAACATATCCTCAGCAGAAGGAACACCTCTGGAAGTATCACCATACCCAATCTAAAGCTATATTGCAAATCCATGGTAATAAATACAGTGTGGAACTGGCATAAAAACAAAATCATAGACCAATTAAACAGTATTGAAGACCTGGCACTTAGATCAGGTAACTATAACTACTTGTTCTTTGACAGAGTTGCCATTAAAGTTGATTGGAGAAAAGACAGTATCTTCAACAAATGGTGCTGGGAAAATTGGATAACCATATGTAGCAAAATAAAACTGGTCCTACTCATCTCACCATAAACAAAAATCAAGTAAAAATAGATTAAAGGCCTCAATATAATACCTGAAACACTTCTCTTACTGGAAAAAAATAGGAGGAGCTCTCCATAATATAGGAATGGGGAAAGACTTCCTGAACAATACCCCAGGAAATTAAACAATCACTCAACCAATGTGATCTCCTGAAGTTACAAAGCTTTTGCACAGACAAAAATACCATAATTAGAGCCAATAGATTACCACTGAATTGAAGAAAATCTTCACCAGCTATACCACTAACAGAAGCCTAATGTCTAGAATCTTCAAAGAACTAAAAAAACAAACAAACAACAACAACAAAAACAATAACGTCACTGCAAAGGGGGAGAGGACAGGGAGGAGGCTAATGATGGTACCAACATGGCTGGATACACAGTGTGTACATAACTAATAAAAAAATAAAACATCAAATACAATCCTAAAATGAGGCAGAGAACTGAATAAGGAGATCTCAGAGGAAGAAATACAAATGGCTAACACACACTTGAGAAAATGTTTAACATTCCCAACCATTAGGGGAATGCAAATTAAAACAACTATGAGATTCTACCTTACTCCAGTAAGGATGTCAACCATTACAAAAAAAAATCTAGCAACAACAAATGTTGGTGTTCACATGGGCAAAGAGAAACCCTCATTCATTGTTATTGGGAATGTACTTATGCACCCATTATGGAAATCAATATGGAGATTCCTGAAAAGGATGAACATAGAGCAGAAAGATTGTTAGAGCCACAAGTTGGGACATTTTGCAGAGACAATGCCTCTCCCCCATAACTGACTGCTGCTGCTCCATAATGTATGACCCACAATATTCATGGGGTTGACCTGAATCTCCAATGAGGATGGCCTCTTCAGAAAAGGGGCAGAGAGGAAAAAAAGGATGGTATCAACATGTGACGTTTACATACAAAATATGTCTATATCTAATAAAAAGTAACCTCACCCATCATGAGTCGGGAAATTTTGTGGAAGAAGGGCAGAAAGATTGTAATAGCCACAGATTGAGACATCTTACCCAGATACATTCCCCACTCCAAAAAAAAAAAAAAAAAAAAATCTATCTGCTCCTTCCACAAAGCATAACCCAGAACTCCACTGGGAACACCTGCAACCCCACTGAGGAGGGTCCCTAGTGGAATGGGGCCAGGGACAAGGGAAAAGAGAGTACCAACATATGATATATCCATACAAAATATGTTGTTAATAATAATAGTATCAGATTTTGGGTTGGAGAGATGGCTTAGAAGTTAAGGTGTTTGCCTGCAAAGTCTAAGGACCCCAGTTTGGCTCTACAGCTCCTTCATAAGCCAGACACACAAGGTGATACAAGCACAGAAAGTTGCACATGTTACATGTTACCACAAGGTGGCACATGTTTCTGGAGTTTGAATGAAGTGACTGAAGGCCCTGGTGCCCAATTCTCTCTCTCTCTCTCTCTCTCTCTCTCTCTCTCTCTCTCTCTCTCTCTCTTTCATAAAAAGAATATTTTAAAAAAGAATCAGATTTCTTCACTACTTTCTATAAACATTGGCGTATAGGCTGACATTTGCATATATAACAACCAACTATTTTCTCTGGTCTAATATGTGCCTTATGTATAAGAAAACCTGAATTTCATATATTAATTGGGTCCAGTTCATACAGGGAAAAACCAACTAATTCGTCTGTGGATTGTGAAGATACCTACTTTTTTTTTTTTTATCATCAAAGCTATTGATTTGTAGACTTTCTTCAGTCAAGTTAAAATTGTATGAGAAAAGCAAGCTTAAATCCTCGACATCTCTCACTCCAGATGGCGCAGTGCGCACATTCTCTGGTCTGTCTTCATCTAAGAGCTAATTAATATAATAGCACAGAAAACAACTTTCAAAAGAATAAATCCATACCAATGAAGATAATATCATGTAGAGGTTATTAGTGGATGACAGATTTCAACAAATTTCTGGAAGAGAGAATTCAAATGGGCATGTTTCAACAAATAGGGTGGCGAGGAGGGAGTTGTAGCCCATCATCCCCAGAGGGTCACTCACAGGAGGGAGACAGATGATCTCTCCTTGCAGCACTCAGAGAAGCTCCAGATTTGGTTTCAGATGGGGGTTGGAGGAAAAGCTAAAAACTGACATACATTAAAAGGCTTTAATAGAACATAGGCACTGTGGAACAAGTCCCTCTCTTGCCTTATTCTTTACTGATTAATCAGCCCACAAAATTACATTTTTTTAATGATTAGAATTATTTTTGTATGTGTTATAATTGAAATTCTGTCTTAGGTAAATTTTTAAAAATTAATGACTTTCCAGGAGTTTACATCCTTTCATTTTCCTCCCTAAGAATCCCTTCATGAGACAATGAAGGTAGCATTATTATTTTCTATTGAGTTTAAGTTTGGGGTAACACTATTGTCCTCATTTATTCTGGTCCTGGCTCAAAGAAAAATTTTCTCAGAGCAACCTTACTGTAACATACACAACGCGCGCACACACACACACACACACACACACACACACACACACACACACACCAACTACATATAAAACATGAATATCCATTAGTCCTATTCTCTTTAATTCTTTCTCAAAGTACTTGGCAAAATTGATTTTATTTACATGCTTATTTCCATCTTTTTTTTTTTTTTTTTGAGTCAGGGTCTCACTCTGGTCCAGACTGACCTGGAATTAACTATGTAGTCTCAGGATGGCCTTGAACTCATGGTGATTCTCTTACCTCTGCCTCCCGAGTGCTGGGATTAAAGGTGTGCACCACCACGCCCGGTTTATTTTCATCTTTTATTACCAGTATTCTTTTGAAAAATCTGTTCAGTGAAAGGCAAAACATTATCCATTGCTTGTATTAAGGATAGGTAATTTTAAGGTAATGTATGCCTACATGTGAAATCAATGAACAAATCAATTTGATTGTTAGGTCACAAAGGCATGGGCTATGCTTTATGCATCTGTGTTTCCTATTACCTATCAGAAGGATAGTTGAAATTAATGACCATACTTGAGTCAATTTTAGAACTAGAATAAAACGTGGGGACTCCGGGGTTCTGCTATAATATAAATTCTCAATTTCTCATAAAGAATCCTCCATAGTGCCTGCTGTTAAACTTTGCAGTAATTTGGGGAAAGTTTACAATTTATTAACATGGCTTCAGTAGTGCCTGTGAAATTATGCAGAGATGTGACCAATTTTGCAATACAGAGGATAGGTCTATTCCAAGGGAGCACTTTAGTTGATTTAGCTGACCTAAGCCTTCTTAAATCTCTACAGAAATGCTCATTAATACCCTACAATTTTCAAAGACTCAGAGAAGGCAACAAGAAACAACTCTTGTAGCCTAATATTCAATATATGGTAGCTGATCTCATGATGTTCAACTGAGCTTCATTCAAACCACCACTTTTTAATCCAGGGTAATTGTGAGATTTAAAAAAAATAACCAAACTGTATCTAAAGTATCTGAACATGGCTAATCCAATCTACATGTAAATGACTGATTCTAAAATTATTATAAAATAGTATTCATGTAAATAGATTGTTTCAAACTTCTTTTTTTTTAAAAAATATTTTATTTATTTATTTGAGAGCGACAGAGACAGAGAGAAAGACAGATAGAGGGAGAGAGAGAGAGAATGGGCGCGCCAGGGCTTCCAGCCTCTGCAAACGAACTCCAGACGTGTGCGCCCCCTTGTGCATCTGGCTAACGTGGGACCTGGGGAACCGAGCCTTGAACCGGGGTCCTTAGGCTTCACAGGCGAGCGCTTAACTGCTAAGCCATCTCTCCAGCCCTGTTTCAAACTTTTAATAACTTATTAACATGGGAGCCCACAGGATGAAAGAAACTAATTCAAGGAACATATGGAAATTCAGAGTTATAGGGCCAGTAGAAAAAGAAATGTAAAAGATTGGTTAGCTTGATAGGAAACAAATTAATAGCTTAGAAAGAACTGGAATTTTAATATGCAGGGGTTATCTTCTCTATCAAACACAAGAAAAAATCAGTGCTGCTGCACATCCTCTTCTATAAATCGGTCTCTAATTTACAAAATTATAACACTATCAGTCCCAATCTATGTGGATAGTAAATCAATATTACATCCTGCTAGACAGACCCTCTGTGACACCTTCTGGAAGAATACTAGCAAAATGCTCTAGTATAACATTGAAAATAATTTTAAAAATGATTTCTATTTGTCCATTTTAAGTTCATTTTTTTTTCTTAGAATACACTAATCCTTAAATGCCTTGGAAAATGTATTCATTTCAAAGAGAAGAAAATGATTTTGGAAAACCAAAGATAATGTAATATACGAGTGTTTTGAAAAAGAGTTAAAATTCAATTCAATTTATAGGCAATGAGAAGCATTCCTATGTAATTGTGCCGAAATTGTCTGAGGGCTACTTTGATGGTTAATCTCAAGTGTCCACTTGATGAAATCAGGACTACCTAGAGCATGAATTGTGAGAGTTCCCAGATTAGGTTAACTGAGTTTTGAAGAACCACTTAATAGTGTGAAACACCATCCTATGAGCTGAAGTTTGGGTGAGTAAAAAGGAACAAGTGAGCTGGGTATCAGCCTTCACTGTTTTCTGCTTCCTGACTGTGGATTGAATGTGACCAGTGCATCATGTTGCTGCAGCCATGTCTTCCCACCCCTGTTTACGTGTCACTCGAACTACAAACTGAAATAAGTCCGTCCTCCATTTAGTTGCTACCTATCCATATCTTGTCACAGCAACACAGTAAGTAACATAGAAAACTAGTACCAAGAGTGGTGCTGTTGCTATGGTAAATCTGATTGGAACTAGGAGGATTGTGGAAGAACTTTGTAACTTTGGGCTAAAAAGGCCCTATATAAGCAGAGCTTAGTTAGCCATTCTGGGAGCAGTTTGAAAGAGCAGAATGTTGAGAGAAACGTGGGCAGTAGAGGCGTGGCTCATGAATTTTCAGAGGGGAATAAGGAGTGTACGGGGAAACTGGACTAGATGTAGTCCATCTTATAGTCTGGCAAAGAATCTGAGGTATTTTTGTTCAAGTCCTGAGCACTTGAATGAGGTTAAATTCAAAAGGAATGAACTAATTTATTTGGAGGAGGAAATCTCAAGAAAGGATAGTAGTCAAGCTGTGACATACTTGATGTTCACTGTTCATATCTAGGTCGGCAATGTGTGTGTGATGTGTGTGTGTGTGTGTGTGTGTGTGTGTGAGAGAGAGAGAGAGAGGGGGGGGGGGGAAGGCAGGGAGGGAGGGAGGGAGGGAGAAATAAACTAAACTGGAAATATATGAAAAGATGTACTGTTTGGAAGGTAAAAGAGGGGGAGTTTACACTAGTTGTCAACCAACCTGGCACTGAGAAACTACTCCGTAAGTGTTAAAGAGATTAATTCTATTAAAGAAAAAATCCTTCCTGCACTACCCTGGAACAACAGGAGGGCTAGACAACACCCATGGATGGCTCTATCTTGTGAACATCCAAATTAATTATAAAGAAGAGATACCAAACTGATAATGCTTCTGATGGGGTTCTCTTATGGGGGAAAAAAACACATAAGGAAGTATTTCCCCTTAGTTAGCATAGAAGGCACACAGAAACTGATTCAACTGTGGTCCAAGGGGTGGCTGTCTCTAATTCAAGCTGGAAACAGGTTTTGGCAGCATTGTGCACCTAATACTCATTTTTCAGACATGAAATATGAAGGGGATAATTGAGTCAAACCACTGTTCTGTGAAACTATTGAAGTCAGGTGTTGTGGCAAGTGTCACTATAAGAGGCCCCAAGAGGCTACTTCATGAAGATGTGAAAGCAAAGGCCGAGTTGCAATGAAAACCCCCAACATGTTGCAGATGCTAGAGTCATGGAAAGTTCATTGAGGAAAGGTGCCTGTGTGGAGCTGACCCATGACAGCGGCTCTGTGTGTGGTAGATGACAGAGCCTGGAGGATGGAGCTACTCTAGCCTGGAGCTGCAAATGCCAGACAGGGAGCTTCAGAATTCCATGTCTGCCTTGCTGGTATTTGGTCTTTCTTTGGTCTGATCTTTCCTTGCTATGTCCCTTTCGCAATGTGAATGTTTACTTTGTTCCATTTTATAACTGAAAAAACTGTAACTTGTTTATTAATTTTATAAGGTCTCTCATTTAGCTAACTCACATTGGGAGATTTTCTACTTTCAGCTGCTATTGTACCCTTCCCTGTACTGATATCCTTCTAGCATTAGATTTCAAAATTAAGTAAGGGCTTGAACTTCCGGTGTAGTCCTTTAGCAGTTTATGTGTCACCCTTCTCAACTCTGAACGTCCGTGCAAAGCTGACCTCCTCTGCCCAGAAATCCCGTTCATCCATCTTCAGACATTCTGTGTGGGCTACTCCGTTTGCTTGCACTCTCCCTGCCCTGCTCAGCCTTTAATTTAACACGGTGCCTGCCTCCACATGAATGCATTTCTTGCTTACATTCTCATGATGCCCGTTTTATTTATCTTTTATATCTTGTCTTGTTCTGCCATTAGCCACTCCTTTGTTTTGGAGAGTTTAATCAAAGTCTGTTCAAGATGAAAGCTCTGATTGGTTGGATTCTAATATGGAGAGGGTCTTAACTCTAGATTTAATGTGAGTGCTACTGTTAACAATGACAGCCTAAAATTTCTTGGGGAGTCCTTCAGCTGTTTTCCTTAAATCTGTACTGATTGGGCGTCTCCATCTTATCCTTGCTTGATACTAAGTCATTAGATGTGGGAAGCAACCAAGGACTGGGCAGATATGGGACAAGTGACTCCTGCTTAATGCAGGATTTGAGCCACAAACCCATTTGATATGGTATCTGAATCTGGGTAATAACACGATCCTATCATCTTTTAACAAATGCATACAGATTCTTGGAAAATATTGTCAGAAAGTGACCTTTGACAGGACCCAAATAATTTTCAGGTCCTTAGATGACTCAATATAGGCCTTTTTGGCCTATGATTTTCCTTGAACTCATATAGTGATTTTTTTGTGTGTATGTTGATGCCTGAGATTTTTTTTTATTTGCTTTGGATTAGACAGATTATGCTTGATTTTCAGAATTCTCAATGCTCATGACTCTACCCTTTGATTTTATTTTATTATAAGTGATTCAAGAGCACGAGTTATTTGCTTGCTTGTTTTTACTGTTTGTTTTTTGTTTACAAAAAAGTTTATTTTCCATATTATACTTTTCACTAATATAATTTTTTTAAAAGTCATTTTAAAAGTTTAGATTTTGTACTGTAAGGCAGTCTATTGAATAGCCCATGGTTGTTAATAAAGATCCATAGATGATGTGCTCCTTGCTTTAAATCGTTTTGAAGTAATATAAAAGACAGTTTCAATTCTGTGTTCCCAGATCAATACAAGGAGGTTTAGTGGATGGTCTTACTCCATACTGGAAAGATTCCTCTGAATGTTAACGCCAACATCCAACAAGTCTTAGCAAGGCCAAAGCATGGATTCTAACACAGTGCCAGGATGGCTCTTAGATGATAAGGTAGAAAGAGGAAGATGACTCTCTGTGGCTGAAAGTTCTTTGCCAAGAGAGCTAGGCATACAGGACAGCTTGTACGTAGGTACTTCAATCTCAGGAAATTTTCAGAGCCAAGTGAGAAAGACCAGACCAGACAAGCTTGGACACTAAGGCATCTACCCCTGAAGCAGTGTCTATACCTGGGGCTGTGAAGTGAGCCTAGAGAAGCTAGTGATCTTGGACTGAAGATTCTTTACAAATTAAAACTATTAGTCTTCCTAAGCTATGGTCTTGCACAAATACTACCAGTCCTTTTTCCATAGTGGAAAAACTAACTTGTCACCTTCCATTTTCTGACAGGGTTCCAAGGTCTGTGACATGTCATACCACATATCCTGAAAACAGTATCGAAGATTTTGTTTTCTCTCCCCCATTTGTGAACTTGCCTCTTGCCAGAACATTAAAATTTTGACAGGGTGAATGAGTCATGAACAGCATTGTAAGACAAAAATTCATCCAATGTGGAGTGTATATACTGATCTTTTCCTGAGGCTCACAAAAGAGTTTCAAAACAACCCAAAAATATTCTTTCCTTTTATGAAAATGATTGGCTGGCAATGCATCCCAAGGAGCATGCAGCTATTGTAAAGGAAAGAATGGCCTGTGTGTTTCCATTTCCTGGGGGGATGTCTACTCCACTTATTTGCTATTCACTGTGTTATGAATTTTCTTCATGTGCTATTTCTCAGCACAGAATTGTGAGATCCCATAACATAAACATGCATCATCTTATTATGCTGAAAATTCAAATGACAAATCACATTTGTGCAAATTAAATTTTCATATGTATTCATTGCATAAGCAAATGCAGATTTGATACTTTATCTCAGACATGGTGTAAGGTACTGGGTGAAGGAAGGGAGCTTAGGTTCAAGGTTAGCTTCTGATTGGCTTTCCAGATTTCCTTCCTGAAGTGCATATCTAGCTCTATTACTGGGGAGCACTGCTTAATTAACTCCCATATTGTGCAGCTTTTGCCACATTGTACCCATCTAGTTTCACACATTATCTTACTGTTGCTATTTTGAATAATATGGTAACACAATTATTCTCTTTTTATCCATTATGGAATAGAAGACATTTGAGAACAGCTATCATGATATAGCTGGCTATATGTCTTCCCTTATTTCTTGTCTCTCAAAAGTGGAATCATTCATTGCTGTAGTCATTAGCATGGGAGGATACTGCCTAAAGAAAATGGACAGCTGTTAATAGGGGCTACATGCTATGGAGTATTACTGCTTGTGAACTTGCTGTGGCCCAGGGGTGGAAAGTCATTTCAATGGGAAATACTATAGAGCCTATTTCATCCTTGATTATACAGAACAAAAGAACAAAGTGAAAAACTGCTAAATTATGGAGTAAACTAAAACACACACATACATTATTTTGTTTATGCGTTCATATGTGTATGGCAGCCGATGCTGGTCAGTGTCTATGAAAACGTGACATGTAAGGTTTAGCCGTGATTACATAGCACATGGGAAGTAGGGATGTGGAATTGAAAGTAAGTATCTTCCACCTGATATCGCAGTCTGAAGCACATTACTTGCCAAGATAGAAAATGAAGTGTCAAATGACCTCATGGAGCTCCTAGCTTGCCCTCACGCTCCCCATCTGCTGCCCCCTTTCTTCTCGTTCTGCTAGGCACTAACCTCGCCAGTGAGTCTTCATCTAGACACTGTTATGAGCCAGAAACATAGAGGTCAGTGGCTTGGAGTTTAGACCAGATATGTAGAGTTCCATTTTACATATGATTGCTATTGTTATTATCATTTCATGCATAAATATTAACAAGAGAATTGCACTGTTCTCACTGTTGCAGTATGAAAGTAGAGGCAATGATATATCCACATTACCAGCAGAGTGCTTGAAACATCCTGCAACTCTAGCTATTATTACTGGTTTTATTTATTTATTTGAGAGAGAGAGAGAGAGAGAGAGAGAGAGAGAGAGAGAGAGAGAGAGAGAGAGAGAGAGAGAGAAGGAGGGAGGGAGAGAGAAAAAGAGAAAAAATGAATGAGCCATGGCCTCTAGTCACTGCAAACAAGCTCCAGATGCATGTGTCACCTTGTGCATCTAGCTTTACTTGAATACCAGGGAATTGAACCTGGGTCCTTTGGCTTTGCAGGCAAGTACCTTAACCACTAAGCAATCTTTCCTACCCTGGGTTTTATATTAAATGGTTTTGTGCGAGCATACAAGTTAACAGCCATTTTTGTAATACAAAACACTTAAGATCTACACATTAGTACCCTTAGAATTTTTCAAGTATGGATAGATGTTAATTCATCTTCTTGGCCTTTTCTTTTCTGGATTGAATTGCTTGAGTCCTTTTTTCTTGTTGAATTTATCTGAGGTGATAGAAACTATGGACCATAAATAATTGATCCAACTTTTCTACCCACATATGAGTCAATTTGCATCTGAAGTTTTTTTTTTTTTTTTGTAGAAGGGTAAGGGTACTTTGGGATAATATCTTCCAGACACAAAGTAACCCATTTGTTATTACTTAATGAGCTCAACAATATTTCAATATGGATGATGGAGGAGGATGAAAAAAGAAAGACCATAAAAATAGAAAAGGGCAGGCTGGAGAGATGGCTTAGTGGTTAAGGCACGTGCCTGCAAAGCCAAAGGTCCCATGCTCAATTCCCCAAGACCTACATAAGCCAGATGTACCAAGGGGCCATGTATCTAGAGTTTGTTTGAGGTGGCTAGAGGCCCTGGAGGGCCTATTCTCTCTCTCTCTCTCTTTCTACTTGCCTACTTCTCTCACTCTCTCTCAAACAAATAAAGGAAAATAAAATATTTTTTAAAAAAATAGAAAAGGACACAGTTGGGAAGAAGAAGGAGTTAGGTGAAACGGGAGTGGGCATGGGAGAACAACAGAGAGTACTAGAAGGGCATTATGATCAAATTACTCGTGTTAGTTACTGTATAAAGCTTGTCAATAAAAAGTCACAAATTATATTGAATTTATCCATAAATATTTAAGATTTTTATGGACAACTTCCAAAAATATAGATAATAGAACATGATCATAATCCTTTTTTCCCCCTTTGCAAATCTCCCCTCCACTAAATATATTTTTCTTTCCAATTAGTCTATTTTCTAGTTTGAGGTCATCACTTGTTTTCATCCTATTATTCAGGTCTTGTGTGGGTAGTGTTAGTCACTGTAAGGTCCTGAATGTCCAGGTCACCTTGAGTCGAAGACAGGATCGTAAACAGTTAACTTCAGTTTTCTCTTTTGTCTGTATTCTCAGGGATTAATCACAGAAGCTTCCCATATGTTATGTAAGCATTCTGCTACTGAGCTATTCCACTCTCCCATGTGTAGCTTTTGTAAAGATTAATTGTAAATAATTGTAAATTATAAAACAAATAAAATTTTAAGGTATTACTTATATTTTTAATATTTTGGGATGGAACACATATGGAAATAAATTAAATAGAAAATACTTTAATCTTCTCTAGCTTTCCTTAGGCTATACAGGAAGTTTACCTAATGAAGGAAAAAGAAAGTTTGGAATTTATCTTAAAAAAAAAAAAAACTCGGGGCTGGAGAGATGGCTTAGCGGTTAAGCACTTTCCTGTGAAGCCTAAGTACCCCGGTTCGAGGCTTGACTCCCCAGGACCCATGTTAGCCAGATGCACAAGGGGACGCACACATCTGGAATTCGTTTGCAGTGGCTGGAAGCCCTGGCGCGCCCATTCTCTCTCTCTTCCTCTATCTGCCTCTTTCTCTCTCTGGCTATCGCTCTCAAATAAATAAATAAAAGTAACAAAAAAATTAAAAAATAAACCCTCAGGATGGTGACATGTTAGCTATGAAAGATGAGCAGGGTTAACATTTAAAAAGAAGACTCAGTTCAGTTAATGCCTGAGAAGCATGACTCTGAAGACTATTACTGATGAGACAGCATTCCATTTTCAGAAATGTAGTTGAAATGTAAGACATGGGAGCATGGCTGGTGGGAGAATGCTTGTTAATCACTCGTAAGACCTTGGGTCATGCATACATATGCACACAGACAGACGCACATGCGAACATGTAATCGTTAAGGAACTCAACTTGCACATCTATTCTATTAATTATCTGTATCTCTGTGCAACATATTGCAAGAGATATAGGTCTTGAATGAGCACACATGTGTCATCTCACACTTTGCAGGCTCAGGGGCTTGCGCCAGGTTGGGTGGGTCTTTTGCTCTCTTTCTCAGGTTGTCTGCCAGAGTTAGGACACTTGAACAGCTGGGGCCAGGAGTCTCAGAAATTCACATTATGATTGGCACAATTCCTTTCCTCCCACCTGTGCAATTCACGGATGCTCTGTCTTTAAGTTCAGCAGGAAAGCGCATCGCGCTTTCTTTGAAAGGGCTCCTTGAATGGGTCAGATGTACGTAGGACCATGTCTACTTGGATTAATTAGAAATGAACTCATCCACGACCCAATCTCATATTTATAAGTCTTAACCACACTCAGCAGCAAAATATTACATTGGATCTATATATCAGGGGATGAAGAATCTTCGTTATTCATGCCGTGGTATCTAAAGTATATTTTAAATAGATCATTGTTAGGAAAGTTATTAAATAAATAAGTCGTAAGTGAGTTACTTGGAATCTTAAACTTTCCAGTGTTCATTTATCCACTGTCATATTTTCACCCAAAGCAATCAACTCAGGATGTGATCAGCTGATCTGTCCATTTAAGCATTTTCACTGTCTGTCTGCAAGTCTCAGTCTTCAAAGTGGGTCCTCTAAGGACACGTTTCCCTGCACAGGGAAGAGAAGCCCAAAGCAAACTCAGGTCTATATTAGCAGATACTGGCTAGTGCGCTCATTCTTTCAGTGGGTCGGTGGACATCCTGTCCCTTCTGAAGGGTGATCTGGTCACCATAAAGTACACCTCTCAAAAATCAAAATAGAATGGCATTTCTTCCTGCAAACCATATTAGCAGAGAAACCAACCGGAGATTCTTCTTTTTCCATAGTTTTTCAATCTTTCCAAGGCAATTAATGGTAGACAAACAAGGCACCATGTCTATAGAAATCTTTTATGCTTTTTTTTTTTTTAATCACCCGATCAAGGTATTCTTTCCAAAGGGGAAAAAAACAACAACAATCTTTTGGGGCTAAAGACATGGCTTAGTGGTTAAGGAAATTGCCTACAAAGCCAAAGGATACAGTTTCAATTTCCCAGATCCCATATAAGTCAGATGCATAAGGTGGCACCTGTGTCTGGAGTTCATTTGCAGTGGCTGGAGGCCCTGGTGTGCCCATTCTCTCTCTCTATCTAGCCCTCTCTTACACAAATAAAGAAATATAAAATATTAAAAAATATCTCGTGTATCATGACTCTTCTTCCTTACATTGTTGTCAATTTTCAGCTACTTTAATCATTTTCTGCACTCTTCCTCACTGGTTTCTTTGTGTGGCCCACACTTCATGTGTGATGGAATTACACTCACTTCAAACTGACCCTCAATTACCACATTGCCATGCTGCTGTTGATAGACATTCAGTATTGCTACAAGAGTGTTGTACTGAACAGTGTGGCCACAACTCAGCTTCTGCATTATCTAATCTGTTTCCTGGCTGAGAAGACAACTTGCCAAAATGAGAAGAGGCAGAATTCCAGGAGCCAGAGTCAAAGCATCTGTGGTTGGCTGCTTTGCCAGAACGGCTGCTTTGCCAGAACGCCAAGAGAAATGATGGGACTAAAAAGTGCTGTAGTCAACTCACAAAATGAAGATAAAAGTGATAATTAGCCTTGTGATAATTTTAATTTAGCCGACTAAATCTTTGTTGTGCTGAGATGCTCTAGAAGTCGATTTTCAGAAATGAAAGGTAGTGACAATTTTTGTTTTAAATGAAAATGAATTGACATCATTTTATGTGTACAAAACTCTCTTTGGAGAACCTGAGCATTAGGCATGGCCCCAAATAAGCTTCAGCACAGAGTTCAGCTCCTCAGCCACCAGACTGTATTGTGTTCCTACTTCCATTATAGCCACAGCAGGGTGATCCGACATATTCCATGTAAAAAGTGGACCTGACATTATGAAAATGGACAACTTCAATTTTGTAATTTGTGATCTTCTTCTTAGATATTATTTTTATTTGTAAATAACAACTTGCCTTTCGATAGATGAAATGTATAAAACATATAAACACATATAAAGAAAAAACATGTAAAGCACAGTCTGAGAGTAAATGTTAATTCTGCTGATGAGGGTTGCATTTGCTTTGCTACACTGTCAATTTGTATTCTAACTAACTTCATGATAATTGGTAACCAAGTCAAAATATTTGAAGAAATTCTCATAATTTCTAGGATTTTAGTGTCAATTTATTTTGTAATAAGGACTTATAGTAAGTCAGAAAGAAGAGCTGAGATTTTATTGGGAAATATTCAGATTTCTAAAATGACTGAGACTACGAGCTGTCATTAAAAATGTTTTATCATGATGCTTTCATTGTACTAAATAATGGATTTCATCATGAAATTTTCCTAAATGTAGATCATGTACTTGATCCTATTTAATACTATTGTGTGTTTAGCCTTTCACTGGAATTAAATTAATCCTCTTCATCTTTCCAAATAGTGCCCCTTCATCTTTCACATTTCACTTTACAACATCCAGATTCCACATATAACAACTGGAAACATTTGTTTATCTAAGTCTGGCTTATTTTGTTTAACAGGATAATTTCCAACTCCACCCATTTTCCTGCAAATGACATAATCTCAGTCATCGTTATGGCTGGATAATATCGTTGTGTATGTATTCTGCATTTTCCTTGTGCACTCACCTGTCCATGGACACCTGGGCTGATTTGATAAGGTGAATGCTCCTGCTTGATCTGGCTCTTCCTTCCTCAGGCTTCCCATATTTCTTGTAATGGCATTTGACTTCCAGGGGCCCAATCTTTAATCAATGGAAATCTACTTATAAAATATTATTAATTTCCAATATATAAGAAAAATGGCAAAGATAAACATAAATACACAAGAAAGAAAAAGATTATCTCAAGTGCTGATTCTAAATATTTCTACAAGTTGTAAGTATGGATTTCATGGCTTAAGACCAGGCTGTCAATATGATGGCTCTAATATTTTCAACTAGTATATTTCTGAAAAGTTTGCTACTAATTTTGTGGCTTATCTCTTAACGTGTAATAAATGAGATTTTAAATTGACCCGTCATAATTCTCTGTGTATTGAATAAATGAGTGCATTTGAGATGCTTACGTGAAATACAATGTGATCACAATAAGGCTAGGTGGTTATTTTCATTATTTGAAGACTATATCTTTGTTAGAGTGAGATTTAAAGGAACATGTAATGTTTTCCAGGCATGATGTTAAAATTCACGAACACAGCAACAAATGTTACAATTTCCTGCCCTTCACCAGCTTAACTTATTTAGTAAAAACAGTAGCTCAGGGCCTCAAGTTAGTGCACCTCAGGTTTACCTAAAAGTCTTACTACCAGAGATTGCTGAGATCTACCCAAGTAGATCATGTTTTAGTATATGTTGTGGTTCGAATTAGATATTCCCTATAAGCTCATGTATTTTCAATGCTTTGTCCCTAATTGGTGGTAATTTGGAAGGTGGAGCCTTGCTGGAAGAGAAGTGTTACTTGGGGGCAGACTTGGGAGTGCTACAGCCAGCTTCCTCTTGCCAGAGCTCAGCACTCACTTTCTGCAGGCTACTGGCAAGAAGTGATGCCCCGCTTGTACTCCACCATCGTTTCCCTGCTATGCTGAAACTCTTCCTCATGACTGTAAGCCAAAATAAGCATTTTCTTCATATCAGCTGCTTTTCTTTTTGTCCCAACAATGTGAAGGTAAGTACATCAGGTGTCTGCGGTAAAGTTTGAGAACAGGCATATTTAATATGTTCCTCGCTGATATCAACATGTTTTGAGCAAGTATCATACTTTGAGAAACCTAGTCTATAGGGTAGTTTCTGACAGTATAGAAGGAGCGGGTCTTACAGGGATATAAACAGGGTAATGTGAGTATGGAGCAAGTTGGGAAAATACAGTGATGTTAAAAGCCCTTTTTAGGCAAGTAAATAAGTTGAAAGCCAAATATTAAATATGTGAGAAAAACGAGTATTTTATTTGCTATCATTAATGAAAGCTAACATCATAATAAACATGTACAGAAAGTTACAGGAAGTTTGAAGGCACTTTTTATATTGTCTTGAGTTCAATCCATATGTGATTTACTTGCTGTTCAAAATATTAATGCTCATGTATTTTAATATTGTATTTATTTATGAAATTGATACCTACCTTGAAATAGTGAATATGTGATAAAGTTACCTCAGCTGAGAACCCCAAATTATGACAGATGACTTCATTGCAGTGTCAGTATTTCACAGTAATATTCATTTGCTGTAGTGGGTATTAAATTCAGTAGGTATTGTGCTTTTATAAATATTATAATTGTATGCAGTTATAAAACATAAGTAAAACATGTTTTGAACATGTTTGGCTTAATAGTACAAACTGAGTATTAAAATAGATAATTATATTTTATGGTTAATAATTTAATTGATTTTGTACAATTGCTCAGACACAACAGAAAAATAATAAAAATGTATCTAGCTGGAATTTTTACTTCCAGGGAAAACTGTCATCAAAATTTTATATACACAAAATGTGATATTCTCTTTAAAGTCTCAAAAATGGAAAAACCAATATAAATAATATTTTAATGCAACAGAATGAGAAAACATATTTACATGTATCCATGTGGCATGGAGTTAATATAAGCAATGTGTAAGGAACTGAAAGAAATGAATAGAAGATAGCAAGTGACCTAGTTAAAAATGAACCAAAGAACCAAATATGCATTTATTCAATTAATACCTTCAAATGGCCAACAGGTTTATACAAAATTCTCAAGATCAACCAACTGTCAAAGAATTGCAAATAATCACAGTGGGCCATCATATCCCCCACAGGAATGGCCATTAGCAAACAGCAGAGGGTGTCCAGATTGACAAGGATGTGGAAGCACGAGAACTCTTGTACGATGTTGGTGGGAATGTAAGAAGATACAGCCATGATAAAAAAAGAAAAACAAACAAACAAACATTAAGAAGAAGAACAACAACAAAAAAAATCCGTGTTTCCAAAAATAAAAATGTAGAACTACCATATAGTTCAGCAATCTTAATTCTGGGCAATTGTCTAACAGAAATAAAAAACAGTGATTCAGAGAGACATGAGCTCTTCCATAGCCACTGCAGCATTACTCACAGTAGCCAAGACATATAAAGAATCTAAATGCAGGGCTGGAGGGATCACCCAGCAGTTAAAGGCACTTGCATGCAAAAGCTCCCCAGCCTGGGTTCAAATCCCTAGTGCTACATACAGCCAGCTGCACAAAGTGGCACGGGCAGGAGGCCCTGGCACACCCATTTTCTCTCTCTCATTGTCTGTGCTTGCAAATAAATAAATGATATTTTTAAAAATAATCTAAATGTCTGATGAACGGATTAGTGGGTAAAGAACATGGTCTGTAGACCGCAGCAGTATTCCACGGTAAAAAGAAGGAAATTGTGTGACTTGTGATAAACACAAGTGAGCCTAGAAACTAGTAGAGTAAGAAAATCAACCAACCAGACATTCAAAGATAAATACAGCATACTCCCAAATTACACGTTGCATTTAAAAAATATCAAGCTCATAGACGATAATAAAATGGTGTTGCCAGGAGTTAAGAAGTTAAGCTGGTTGTAGTGGTGTAGAGAGTGGGTAGAAGTTGGTGAATGAGCACAAGATTTTAATTAGACAAGAGGAATAAGTTTGTAATGCATAGTGGCCACAGTTAATGTGTTGTACCCTTGAATTTTTCCAAGTATAAATTTAAAATTTTCTCACCACTTGCACAAAAAGATAGGTATGTGAAGGACTTATTGAACTTCATTTAATCATTCTACAGGTTTTACATATGTTAAAATATATACCAAAATATGTACAATTTATGCCAGTTATAAATGCACAGTATTCAAAAGAATGTGTAATATGTTAGATAACTAAATGAAGCTATAGTTTTTGAAAATATTCAGGTCATTTGAGTTATCATATTTTGGACCTACTAAAGAGAACCAATCATATAATTGCAAGTTAAACTTTAAAGTATTGGGTTTTAAAATGTGTGAGTTGGGCTGGAGAGATGGCTTAGTGGTTAAGCGCTTGCCTGTGAACCCTAAGAGCCCCTGTTCGAGGCTCGATTCCCCAGGACCCACGTTAGCCAGATGCACAAGGGGGCGCACGCGTCTGGAGTTCGTTTGCAGTGGTGGAGGCCCTGGCACACCCATTCTCTCTCTATATATCTGCCTCTTTCTCTCTCTGTCTGTTGCTTGCAAATAAATAAATAAAAATAAACCAAAAAATTTAAATGTGTGAGTTAAATTTCAATTTTAATAAACAAACTAAATTTCACACACACACACACACACACACACACACACACACACACATATATATACATAAAATAGTTTAAAAATGGCTCATATTATACAGGATTAAAAAAAATCTCATATTAATTGCACTTCAATTGGGCAAAATAAAACATTTTAAATGAAACATAAAAATGCGAACATGTTAATGAAACATTCAGTAAAAATATCAGTTATTGCAGATGCCTTCTCATTCCTGGGGCAAACACGTGACCAGGAGTGGCTTTAGGTAGGAAAAGGGTTTGTTTCTGGTTTCCAGAGGAAGCTTCCTCATGGGGGAAGAAGGTGACCCACCTCATCACACATTCCCAGCAGACTGGACAGCAAGCCTGAGGACATTAGAGCTGGCTCTGAACACACGAGGCTGGAACTCCACCCCGAGGTCTGCCCCTGGTGACACACTTCCTTTAGCATGCCCCCACCTCCCAGATGCTCTATTTGGTGGGACTAAGTAGGAAACTTAATCCCCAACACCTGAAGGTATATATTCAAAACCACTCTATTAGTTCTTTAATTATTCCTGTAATGAAGGGAAAAGTAGCACAGCATTAGAATAATTATAGGATTTCATCTTTCATGTGTTTTTTTTTTTATTTCAAATGCAGACGAGAAGAAATTAGTGCAGTTTGCACCTTTTCCAATCTTTTTTTTTATCCTTGTAATCTTCTATTTTTATTATTTATCGATTGATGTAAGCCATCTGTGTGTACTTTGTATGACTGTGTGTGTGAGGGGGGACAAAAGTCTATGCGGGTGTGTTTGTACCTGTATATATGTCTAGGCCTAAGGACAGCCTCAGTGTCATCCTTGGGAACGCCATGCACATTCTTTGAGAAACTGTCTGTCATTGCCAAGATGCTCGACAGTTCAGCTAGGCTGGCCATCCAGCAGAGCGCAGGGAAACCACCATCTCTCCTGCCCGGCACTGGGAGCACACAACGTGCTTTCATGCGTGGCATTTTTCGTGCATGGTACTTGGAAGTGAGCTTAGTTCCTCATGCCAGCAAGGCACGATTTAGCAAAGGATGCATTTCCTCAGCCCCCGCCCCTACACACTGATTCATTTTCTTTACGTTACTATCTTTCTTTTCGTTAAATATTTCACTTATTTATTTGACAGAGAGAGAGAAGCAAATGGAGAGAGAGAGAATGGTCTTGCCAGGGCCTCTAGCCACTGAAAATGAACTCCAGACACATGCCACACCTTGTGCATCTGGCTTACCTGGGTACTGGGAAGGGAACCTGGGTACTTAGGCTTTACAGGCAAGCAGCTTAAGTGCTAAGCCATCTCTCCTGCCCTGCATTCCTATCTTTCCACAGCTAACCTTTATATTTTTATACTGTATTTAATTCAGGCAGGAAGCTTTAAATAATAATGCAACCAAGAAATCACGCAGGCAATTGGAAAATGCTTTGATCCTAACTTGATGGAGGGATACCCACATGGCACATTAGATTTTCCAAATGTAATGTTGATTTTTTTTTTCTCTTGGCTACTCATAGCTGGTGGCTATGTTTTCAAAAGGCACATTCAGATGAAATGGCAGCATACTTTGAAAGGTTCCCTCATTTGTCTCTGATATAGGATGGGGCAGAGAAAAGGTTGAGAATAATTCCATGATAATCTAGTTATTGCTAAAACTTACAGTTGAATTTCAAATTGCCAATGTGATTCCTTGTTCAGCTCTAACGTCAGCAACTTTCTGGGGATACACTTTCCTCAGAAGCATTCAACATTATCTTTTCCTGGGCCAGGATTGCTTTTCTGTGCTTTGCACTCAGGAAGCGCCTTGTTTGTTCATTATTCCTTGTCCTCTTTCTATATTCTTCCAATCAGTTTCTAAGTTCCCCCAAGTTATTTACAATGTGTTTATATATTCAGTTATGTTTATTCTACTGTTTAGTCTATAAAATATTCCTGTCAAAAGTACGTGTTTTTTTTTAAATTTATTTCCTGCATTGTTCTAGCCAGTTTGTTTTATGTCTGAGCGGAACCCTCTTTGTCCCTCATTCACACTTTTGTATTGCTGGTTCCTCGCTGAGCTTGATCATGTATTGCTATTTTTGTTATTCAAAAATACACCAGATCAGTGGTCCCTGCCTCAGAGGCAGTAGCTACAGAACAGTGGGTCCATTCTATTTAATTGACTTGACTCCAAGAATCAGTATCTTTGTTTCAGGATGCCACTGTGATTGGGCGTTATTGAAGTTAAATTTGGGAGGATGTTCCATCAACAGTTTCTCTTGGGGGCTGGGGAGATGGCTTACCAGTTAAGACACTTGTCTGTAAGCCTAAGGACCCAAGTTTGATTCCTCAGGACCTACATAAACCAGATGTACAAAGTGATGCATGTGTCTAGAGTTCATTTTCAGTGGCTAGAGGACTTGGTATGCCCATTCTCTCTCTCTCTCTCTCTCAAACAAATAAAATACATTTTTTAAAAAAAATTCTCTCGGGTTGGAGAGATGGCTCAATGGTTAAAATTACTTTCTTACAAAGCCTGATGTCCTGGGTTTGATTCCCAAACACCCATGTAAAGCTAGATACCCAAAATGGCATAGCCATCTGGATTTCATTTGCTGTGGGAGGAAGTCTAGGCATGCTCATATTCACTCTTTTTTCTCTCTCTCTCCTTTCTGTCTTAAATAAATACATAAAAATATTTTTTAATGTTCTCTTATCACAAGTTACAATATTTTGAGGGATTTCCTATAGCGTGTACTTCCATGATAGGTATTTCAGCCCTTTCATTGTCCCTCATTCACCCATTGCTAGCCCAGAGGATATGTTAATAGCTTCATGAGACTTCTGCTTCACATACTTGTGTCTTAGCAACAAGTGTGTTAATGTAGAAAGCTGTAGAAATAACCCTGGTGACTATACTTACATATTCCAGGGCAGCCAGTAATCACTTTACATAAAGTTATGACTGAGCCTTCTGAATAACTCTAACTAAATCAGCCTCAACTCTTTCCATCCTAATTAAGTTGTAGTCACTCTACAAATATGATTTTACACAAGCAGAAATGTGTGAAAGGGTGAAATGGAGTGGAAACAAAAGTCTTAACTCATTTTTCTTAAGGTATCCACTTTTGCAAATCCTATGAAACATCCCCCAATCTATTGCTACCAGAGGCCCATGCAAAAAGAGCTGGAATATTTAAGCTTCCTTAGCATGTTGGCTAAGTCTATTACTAAATTACTATATATATATATATATATATATATATATATATATATATATATATGTATGTATATATATGCTAATGCAAATTAAGTACTATATATGGAGAGAAAGAACAAATACACACACATATATATGTATATGTGTGTGTATATATATATATGGAGAGAGAGAGAGAGAGAGAGAGAGAGAGAGAGAGAGAGAAAGCAAACTCATCTAAATGATGAATGCACATTAATTTTTTCCAATATTGCTTAAATAACTCCTTTGTTTCAATGAGTGTGGCATGGTTGGAGACTTCAACTGTTTTATTCAAACCATTTATTATATACACGAAACATTAATACGCTACACCAGAAAGCAGTGTGTTCTCAGTTCCAGGAGAACCGGACACAGGCTGAATGTGCCATTCCATCTACACTGTGTGGAAAGCACAGAATTCCAACTTGGTTTTCACATGCCTTAAGGTTGTTAACCTTGATCCTTGAAGGTGTTTCATTAACAAGTTAACTACTCTAAAAGGCTGACTACCCCCATCATTGTAAACTATTTTATACTTTTTGTAGAAGAAAAATCTCTAGGTTACGGTTCTTATCATCACAGATGATAACTGTACAGCCCCGGGATATCGATGGAATTATCATTATATAAAAAAAGTAAAAATCTTACCGCTACTTCCAATGCTAGGGGAAGAATGAGTGAGTTTTTAACTTATTTCTTCTGAGATTTTAATCTTTATTTCTAGACTTGCCTAGAGGATTTTCTACAGATGGAATTCCATGGGATGAAACAGCTCAGACCTCTTAGTATTTAGCAACCCTTCATATAAGTATCTTTAAAATAGAGATGCAGAAATAAAAAAAAAAATTATGTGCTTTCTGTTCATCATAAAAGGAGAAAACTTTAAAAGTAAAAATGTAAATTATCAAATATCATCTCAAATCTACTAACTCTACTCTAACATTTGCTATATGTGATTCAGCATTCCTCTGTGCATATTTCTTTGTAGCATAAAGTGTTTAGATGCTGAAAATATAGAAGTGGATAGCTAAAGTTTCTGTCCACAAAGTGCTAATATTCTGAATTGTTTATTACTTCTTAATTTATCAACTGTCACAAGTATTTTACATGTCATTACATAATTTTAGAGTTCAGACATTTGTTGATATTTTGTCATGTGGGTGTGAGTATTGAATTACTATGTCAAATATTTCATAATAAATAATGCTCCACTAAACATGATTATATATATCTTGCTACATGCATTATAAGTATTTCCTTTTGATATATTTAGAAATACATGTAGTAAACCAAGAGGAGTGCTCCTCTGGAAGCCGGCAATATGCATTGTTAATTCCCTTGACAAAGGTTTAGACAATTTCATCAGTGCCCTACAGGGCTGTGCCACCCCAGATTATCTAATGTTTGTCCCTGAGCATCTACTCTGTACTTTGTTCCAAAACACCACATTGCCTGGAAGTCTATGCTGTGTGGACCTCCATTCTCCTCTGAGAGTTCAGCCGAGGAAAGCACTTCTCAGCATCTCAGGACATGAGTGGAGGAAGCAGAGGCAGGTGGCCATGGTTACCCCATTTGTTTCTTGTAGTGTTGCCAATGGCTGCGAAATAAGGCCACAGATCCTGTAACATGAAAATCCATCGTTCCCTGTCAGCAATGATGCTACTGCTGAGTGCTGCAACTGCTTGTAAATGGTCTTTTTTATTAAACTTCCTTCAGTTACTCAGCTTCATTATACCTTTTTATTCCTATATAGGTGCATGCAATTTATTTTTTTGTTGCTCTTTGATTATCCTTTTTGTACATGTACATAAATGATATGTATGGTGGAATGTTCATATCTGTGTGGGTGCACATGTGTATATGGGTGCCTGTGGAGGGGGTGTGTGTGTGTGTGTGTGTGTGTGTGTGTGTGTGCTTGTGCTAGTGGAGGCCAGTGGTTGACATTGTATATCTTTCTCAGTTGCACTTTGCCTATTATTTGAAGGAGGATCACACACTGAACATGGAGAAAAAATGATTTGGCTAGGCAAGCAGGGCAGCAAGCCTCCTCGGTTCTCTGCCTCCCTCATGCTGGGATTAGAGGTGTGTCCTACCATGCCTGGCTTTTGCTTGAGTGCTGGGCTCTTAACTCATGCTTGCATGACAAGCATTTTACATATTGTGCAATCTCCCTGTGGTGGATTAGTACAGGTGTTCCCCATAAACTTAGGTGTTCTGAATGCTAGGTTTCCAAGCTGGTGGAGATTTTGGAATTAACTCCTGCTGAAGGTGGGGTGTATTGTTGGGGGCAGGCTTGTGGGTGTTATAGCCAGTTTCCCCATGCCAGTGTTTGGCACATTCTCCTGTTGCTTTGGTCCATCTTATGCACCTTATGTTGTCCAGGGGGTGATGTCCACCCTCTGCTCATGCAATCATTTCCCCTTGCCATCATGGAGCTTCCCCTCAAGTTTGTAAGCCAAAAATAAACCTTTCTTCCCACAAGCTGCTCTTGACTGGGTGTTTTCTGGCAGCAATGTGAACCTGATTGCAACAGTAAAAGTGCAATGTGAACTTGATTTTATAGCACTACAGATGCTTTTGTGCACCAAGTTTATCCGTATGAAGGTGTGTACACTTGAATGAGTTTTAGTGACATCATATAGCTCTGATGCTCACAGCTCTGTCCAGGTTTATGTACAAATATAAACACTTTCCTCAGTCATTTGCATTCAATTTTCTCTTGTGTCTGACTTCAGGAATCCAGACTTGTCTTCTGTCTCTGTGAGTTGTCCTTTCTAGAAATTTCATAAAATAAAAACATATGACTATACACCATGTTGTTGCTTCCCATTATGTGGTCATTCTCATTGATGACTCATATTCCATGGCTTGATTGCCAAACTTTGTGAACCTATTTACCTGCTGGTGATTATTTGATTGTTTCTATTTTCTTTTAGTGATTATGAATTTTCATGCTGTGAAAATTCACAGAAAAGAATTTTCATGGAAAACGTTTTCTTTTCTCTTGAGATGGTAAATGAGAATGAAAGTGCTGGACTATATATTAGTTGTTTAAATTGTTTATATCTAGATTGTTTCCTAAAGTGAATGTACCCTTTTTACTGCAAATATTATTGTATGGGTCAGGCAAGTTTTCAAAATAAAACCTTTTTGCTAACATTTCATACTCTCATTCTTTTCAGTTTTAGCTTTGCTGTTGGAGTATAGTGATAATTCACTGTGGTTTCTCATTTCCTGAATAATTAATAACATTACACTTATTTGCATTTTTGCTGTTCTTGAGTCAAGTTCATTGAAATCATTCTCAGTTTTTAAAATGACATTGTCAGTCATTATAGCAGTGTATGTGATCTTTTCTGTCTGTGAAACCCCTCTACTGAATGTATTTAAGCAACTTTTATTTACTTTTTTGCTCACCTTTTCATTTTGTTCATTTTGCCCCTTGAAGAGTAATCTTTATTAATTTTATAAACATCAAATTGTTAAGTTATTTTAATATTTATTGTAATAATTATATCTTTGTATTATTTGAGAAATCTTCATTTTTCCAAAGCTTTCTGTGTTTTCTTTTATAAGCCTTACAACTTTAGGCTTCACAATTACTGTTATGCTGATTTTTAGATTTTTTTTATGTACTGTTATTAACATCCAAGGTAGCTTTTCTTTCTGTTCTGGTTTTTGCATGTTGCTATTCAATTGATCTAGCCACGTCTATTTAGAGTAGTACTATTTCCCATCGATTGACCCTTGATTCACTTTGACCATGTGTGTATGGCTCTACCTATGAACTCTCTTCTTTATCTTCTTGGATTGACATAACTATTTATAAGTCAGCATCATTTTAATCACTACAGTTTTGTAATCATTTAAAACTTTTAGCACAAGTCTCTAACTTCTTTTTAAAATATTATTTTGTTATTCATGATTATTTAATTTTCTGTGTATGTTTCGGATCTACTTTGGATTTCTAGAAATAATTTGTTTGATTATGTTTGGGGTTGAACCAAATCTACATGTCAATTTAAAATAAATTGCCATGAAAACACTAATAAATCTTCTGACCCATTTCAAAGATTTTTATATCTTTAGATGAAATACTCTATTTGTTGAAAGACTTTTAGAATTCTTTTAGCAATATTTTATAATTTACTGTATGTATACAGTATTTTCTTCTTTCTTCATTTCTGATAAAACAATGTATCAACTTCCATTTTGTTTCTTTCTTTTTTCAGTGATTCAGGCTGCTTATTGGTTAAGTTTATATTATTGTTTTTTATAATCTCAACAACTATGGTTTTTGTATTGTTTATAGCTCTTTATTTTACTTCATAGTTATTTGTAGGGATTTATTGTTAGGTATAAGTATCCAACAATATGTATATTATGTATATTGTTTTATACCTTACGTTGACGCATTTGCCATTATACACTATCTCTTTTGTCTCTAGAACTGGCCTTTGTCTTCATGTCTAATGTTTTTTGCTTGCTGTTAGTATGCTTTCTCTTCCTTCATTTATTCAGTCATATTTAATATGAACTTGAATTTGTAGCTGAATTGAAAGCCCATGTCTTGCTTGCACTTAACAGTTTGTCTTTAGTGTTTAATCAGTCCTTATTCAACGCTATCACTGGTTAGAATTAGTATGCCATTTTTTTCTTTTGTATTTGTCTCATATCTAAATTCTCTGTCAAATTTAAAGTAACTAACATGATATATGAGTTTATTAAAATTTTACTAAACAATGTAGCATGCCATTATAATTCTTTGTTCAAATATAGTAAATTTATTAGCCAATATTTATGAATCTCTAAAAATGAAAACATACTGACTTAATTCCAAAAAAGTATATGAATATCATGTTATAACTCTACTTTCTTCTTGTACTCATACATGTTTTGAGTCTGATAAGCAATAATATAGTTTGTTCTTTAAATAGTCATGATTATTTAAATGAATAATAGACATTCATATGCATATCATGGACTTCTAGGACCCAAGATAATTTAACAAAATAGAAATAAAGATTCTTCCCCTGAATATATAATTCTTGATTTAACATTTTCTCTATAAAGAACATTGGATATCATCTACAGCCTTTTGTCAACATTTGGCATGAGAATTACCATTAATCTCATTATTATTATTCAACATGTGATGTGATCAAATTTTTTCTTGATCCTTCCAAGTTGCTCAAAGTAGTTTTGCAGCAGGGAGAGGGAGAGATCAATCCAGTTTCCTTTGACTGATTTTCTTCCTGAATGTGGACATAGAATTCATGAATTACTTTTTCTCCAACTTCATATTTTTGGTACTGTGTTGTATAAATACTGGGTTCTGCCTTCATTTTTCTGAACTTTTATTGTTGCTCAATTTTGAGCAATTAACTTACTTTGAGTTAAATGACATAATCTGTACTCCTAGAGTGGCATGAAGCCACTGATGTCTCTTCATTTTATTTGTCCTGCTTTTCTAGCTAATTCCTTTTCTTCTTGTGTTGGTTGGTGCACCTTTGGTTTAGGAAGAATATATATTTTTATACCCCGTAAATCCACAGTGTAATTTCTTCCTGCCCCTTGAGTTGTGTTTGAGTGAAGGGCTATATGAAGGGAAGAGTTCTCAGTATTTTCCAGAAGTTCAGGTTTTCTTGGCTCTCTTAATGTTCCCACACTGATACACTGTTTAGTTGCCAGCCAGATGTGTGGTGAGGATAGAACATCAGTTTGTACATGGCTTTCGTGCTTCCACAGTTTCTTGGCAGGCTGAGTAACTGTCTCAAGCCAAGATCATAACCGTTGGTTTCACTCAGGTCAGTGAATTCACGGTCTCTATAGGTACTGACTCTTATGTCAGGGTCAGCCAACCCATATCTGGGACAAAGATAGGGCTCCTTCTGGTGTCTATTACTCTGAAAGATTCAGAAACCACTTCATTGACATGCAGGCAACCATGCCTAGCCACCACCTCTCAGAACAGTAGGAGGACCAAAGCATTTCCCATGCTTTCCTGAGATTGTTTTGCAACAGAGGTTGTCCACCTTCTCAGCTGGCTCCTGGACTCTTCCTGTAGTCTCTGTGCACTGCCATCTTTTTCCAGTGTGTTGTGGTGATGGTAGAAGTGGTGTGTGTGTGTGTGTGTGTGTGTGTGTGTGTGTGTGTGTAGCTGGACCCCAGGGAGAACAGAAGAAAACTGCATTCAGCCCCATTGCTAGGATCAGGGATCAGTTTTAATCAATCTTCAGAGGTCCCAAACATTCTTGATACCCACACTGGTGTGGATAGCATCAATGTATTTTGGGCAAAGTTTAAGAATTTTAGATGTAAACACTAAATATCTGATAAAGCAGTAAGACTCTAAGTCAAAAAGAATACTCCTACTTTGTAATGAATATCAACTAAAATTTAATTTTATAATTATAGAATAATAGGGTACTGTGGTGACCCTAGTGTGCACCAGCTTATCCAGTGCATGGGACTAATTCAGTTTTGGTAATTGTGGGGGGAGGATGTGTTTATGTGTGGTGTGGTCTGGTATGAAGCATGTGTGTCGATGTGTACTCCCTATGTACATGTGTGCAGAGGCCAGAGTACAATGCTGGGTTGCTTCCTTTCTTGTCCCATATTTCTGTTGCCTTGAGACAGAGTCTCTCCCTCAACCCAGAGATGCTGTTTGGGGCATTCTCATCAGTCAGCAAGATTTTCTCCTCTTTGCCCTCCCCCACCGTTGGACTGGGGTTACCGGTGTGCACGGCCTAGGCCAGCTGTTTATGTGGGTGCTGGGAACTCAAATTCAGGCAGTCTCAGGTCCTCTTAGACTCTTGTGCTTTGTGTAGCAAGCATTCTTAAGCACTGAGTCATCTCCTCAGTCTGTCATTATTTTTTTTTTCTGATAGCATTTATGTACTTAACATTTTATCAGGTGCTGAATTCACTTTGTCCTTGAATTTACAAACCAGACAAAGTCCAAAGAGTCCAAGTTCACATATAAGTAATTAATGTAACTTTGACCTCCAAACATGTTATTCTAGAGTTTAGAATCTTAACCTGTTCTCAATTGTGTCTTGCATAATTAAAACAATAAATGACAAATTATGTTTTATTATTAATATAAAAATTAATCAATGAATTAATTTATAAACAAGTCACAAAATTGATTTCATTTTTATTTTGTTCTGTGGATTTTGACTTTGTCTCTCTCTCTCTCTTTCTCTGTCTCTCTTATGTGTATGCATGTGTGTGTGTGATGTATGTCTGTATTGTGTCTGTCTATATGTGTGGGCCTGACATGTTGTGTATATGGAAGTCAGAGGACAGCCTTGGGATATTGGTAATCTCTTTTCACCTTGTTTGAGACAGGGTGTCCCTTGTTGATTTAGTGGCTGTGAATGACAGACTAGCTGATCTGTAAGCCTTGGAGTTCTAATGCCTGCCACCCACTGCCATAGGTATGGAGGGATTGTATATGTGTGCTCTGCTGTTTTTACAGATTTACATGGATGCTGGGAATCCAAATTCCCATCACCAATCTTACATACCATGCACTTTTAACCACAGAACCATCTCTTCACTCTCTTTTTCCTAGATACATTTACAACTGTTTCTTTGGAAAAGAAATAGAGAAACCAAATTAAGTTAGAATTTTAATGGAAAAGTTAATGCCTCAATAACTTAATTTAATACAAAATAGACTTCCTTTTGTGAAAAGACACCTCAAATGTTTTGGTTATTTAAAATCAACTAAAGTATATTTCTTTATTTGAAGACACTGCTAGTTCATTTATTGTGCTAATTGTTTAATTTCT
This sequence comes from Jaculus jaculus, assembly GCF_020740685.1. Classification (NCBI taxonomy): domain Eukaryota; kingdom Metazoa; phylum Chordata; class Mammalia; order Rodentia; family Dipodidae; genus Jaculus; species Jaculus jaculus. The sequence goes on from NC_059115.1 coordinate 60,280,522, forward strand.
CCAATTAAGTATATTGAGAAAAGAAATATATACAACTAATACTTTCTCAAGACAAAATTTAAATGTGTTTATTATATTACATACTACATACTAGACCTTGATTTCTTGTCAGTCTCAAATGCCTTTTCAGTGTGTTCTTTAAAATATTTGTGAAAGCCATAGTTAAATCAGAACTTACTGGAATTTAAGATGTTTCTGTAAGCCGGGTGTGGTGGCACACGCCTTTAATCCCAGCACTCGGGTGGCAGAGGTAGGAGGATCACCATGAGTTCAAGGCCACCCTGAGACTCCATAGTGACTTTCAGGTCAGCCTAAGCTAGAGTGAGACCCTACCTCGAAAAAAAAAAGATGTTTCTGTAGATTGTTTTCTTTCCCCCATAGTATCTTCACTTGAGTTCTAAAGGCTCTTTTTCTTTCTCAAATGGAATTAATTATATCACTTATGTGATAAGTAAAAATAATTCCTATTAGTTAAAATCCAGAAATCGTTATTTATTCACATATGTGTGCATATGTGAATAATGTACAAGCATCCATGCATGTGTGTATTTGTGTATGCTTGTGCATGTGTGCATATATGTGTATGGTATGCAAGCCTGTTTGAGTTGTGGGGAGGGCAGGCGTGGATGTCAGGTGCCTTTCCCCATCTTTCTTCTCACTTCCGACTGAGGCAGGGCTTCTGACCTGAGTCCAGGGCTCACTGACACGGCCAGTCTAGCCATCTTGCCCTGGGGATGCCCTGTGCCCACCTCCTGCACCCTGGAATTACAGGTTTTTGCCTCTACCCAGCCTTTGAGTAAGTGATAGCAAGCCAAACTCTGGTGTTCATGCTAGTTTGGCAAGTATTTTATCCACAGAGCCATTTCCCTAGCCCCAGAATAGTTTTTCAACTTTGGATTTTGATTTTTTTTTTTTTTTTTGATGTGTGTTTCCTGTGAGTATGTGAGGTGGGTGCATGTACGCCTCAGTGGAGCTGTCCTCAGGGGAGGGTCCTTACCTTTCATCTTGTTTGAGGCAAGATGACTCATCGTTTGCAGGGACAGCCTGGAAGGCCTGGAAGTCTTCTCAGGTATTTTTCTCTCATTTCACTTTGGATCCATGTGAGCATAGCTGCCCTCTCCATGGATCCCGGGAATCCACACTCAGGTACTCATGCTCACTCAGCCATCACGATATCCACTAAGCTGCCTCCCTAGACCTTCTTTCTCTATCTTAAATAATGCCTGAAGTTTTCCTCTTTTGACTTTGTTTTGATTCTGAAGCATTATTTGTTTCCCCTTTTGGAGTATAATATAGGTATATCTTCTCACTTCAAATTCATATTTTCACTTTATGTCCCTTCAAAAGTCAGGAATCTTATCCTGTAAGGGGTTGTTCATTTTATTTGGTTTTATAAGTTATAAACATACTAACTGGAGAGTAATGTCTTATACATACAAATCTTGGGAAAGTTTTCTGGCTTCAGCCTCGGATAGAATGCAAAAATTATATTTAAATATGAAAAAAACTTGCATGACTTCTTAAAAATACATTTTAAAGTTTTATTTATTTGAGGAGAGAGAGAGAGAGAGAGAGAGAGAGAGAGAGAGAGAGAGAGAGAGAGAGAGAGAGAGAGAATGGGCACACCATGGCCTTCAACCTCTGCAAACAAACTCCAGATACATAATGTATGCCACCACATGCATGTGCCTTGTCCTGGGGAATCAAACCTGTATCCTCTGGCTTTTCAGGCAAGAGCCTTAACTGCTAAACCCATCTGTCTAGCCCTAGAATGACTTTTTGAAGTTATTATCTGTCACTGTAGTTTTCAAGTCATCTGTGGAGAGAAGGGAGTTTCTTTGGAACGTCTTTGTGAGAAGTGCTTGCTGAGCTGGGCTAGTAGTGCAAGTAAGAAAAAAGCAGTCAAGGTCTGTTGTTAAAGGCACTTGCAAGCAAAGCCTAATGGCTGGGGTTCGATTCTCCAGTACCCATGTAAAACCAGATGCACAAAGTGGCACATGAGTTTGGAGTTCGTTTTCAGCTGCAGCAGGCCCTGGTGCATCCAATTCCTTTCTCTCTCTATCGTTTTCATTTTCTCTCTCTTTCTCTTCTTGCAAATAAATAAAACTAATTTTCAAAAAATAAAATAAAATCAGTCAAAATATAACAATGGCAGTGCTAGTTGATCTGCTAGCAGATCTCGGGACAAGGGAAGGAATTTAATCAACTGGGAACCTTTTAAAGACACTGGAAAAATCAAAACAAAATTTCAGTTCAGCTAATAAACCTTAACTTTTCCAGAGAAATAGGCAGATAAGAAAATCTAGGGATGGCGACATGGCTCAGAAGGTAAAGGTGCTTCATTGCAAAAGCCTGACTGCCTGTGTTCGATTCGACAATGCCCACGTAAGAGCCAAATGCACAAAGAGGTGCATGTGTCTAGAGTTTGTTTGCAGTGACAGGGAGGCTGGAGGCTGTATTATCTCTCCTTGTACTCGTCCTCCTTCTCTGTCTGTCTCGTAAGTAAATAAATATCAATAAAGAGAAAATCCAGAAGAGAAGAAAACCTGAGCCGGGCAGCGTCTATCCAAGTGGATCTAGGGTAAGTGTTCTGCAAGGGATCTGTTGACTGCTATCTTGAAGCCAGCTGTGGGTCTGTCTGAAGGAAGTACACAAGATACCCTTGGAAGAGTTGAGGGCCGTGGAAAAGGCAAAGCAGCAAAACACTTCAGCAGAAACAACCAAGATGCCTTCTACCAATCACCAATGGCTGAGAAACTATATAGAAGCTAACACCAGGTTCATTTATGGAGTATGGTGCTGACCTCCTCTATAATGGCCTTGCATCTGAAGAACCTGTGGGAGAATGCAAAAGAAACCCAAGAACAATGGCAATATATCACTGGGGAGGTATCGCATCCCTGGTACTGTGATTTTCAGTGAGTATCCCACAGCATCTGGGAGCAGCTTTCGTCACCTTTGTATGGGAATTTTATTTAAATACCTTTTTACAACAAATATATATATATATATGTGTGTGTATATATATATATATATATATATATATATATGTATATATATATATGTATATATATATATGTATGTATGTATATATATATATATATATATATATATATATATATATATATATATGAGCAAGAGAGGAGAGTGGGCATGCCAAGGCTTCTAGACACTGCAAATGAACTCCAGACATGTGCATTCCCTTGTGCATCTGGCTAACGTGGGTCCTGGGGAATGGAGCCTCGAACCAGGGTCCTTAGGCTTCACAGGCAAGCACTTAACCACTAAGCCATCTCTCCAGCCCTACAACTTATATTTTAAGTTACCAATGAGTAAGTTTCCATAAGGTTAATTCACATGACCTCAGTTTTGGTTCATCTTTCCACCAGCACCTTCCTCTCTCATCTCCCTATCCCTGTTGCAAACTTTTTTAAGATGATGACAATGTTTTTGTAAAAATGAACTCAAAGTGCATAAACATGTGGTGGCAAAATGAAAATGAGTATGATACAGACAGCCCAGGTATGTTGGCAATCCAGTGTTTACAGAATTCTTTTCAATGCTCATGATATGTAATGCATTGCTGATACTGAAAAATTAGGGTGTGTGTATATAAATGGCCACCTAATTCATATGATATGAGATGGCTCTAGGTTTAACTAAGAAATGTAAAATAAATATAAAATACGATATTAACAAAAAGGCGGACTAGGGAATTGGCTTAGTGGTTCAGGTGCTTGAAACCTAAGGACCCGGGTTCAATTCCCCAGAACCCACATAAGCCAGATGCACAGGTGGTGCATGCATCTGGAGTTCATTTGTGGTGGCTAGAGTGCCTGACATACCCATTCTCTCTCTCTCTCTCTCTCTCTAATAATTAACAATAAAATATTTAAAAAGAATTGTAGACAAAAGAAATCTTGTAAGGAAAGACCAATTTTGTACAATCAACATTGTAAAGATTTTATTTTAAAAATTAATTTTATACTTATTATCTTTGGAGAGGTGACTGATAGTATAGACCATGGGTAGAAATCTTTGCTCTAATTGAGAATCTGGGGGAAATTTTTTACTAGTGATTTATCAAAAAAAAAAAAAAGTCAGTTGTTTTCTTATCATCAAGAAGAAATTCAAGTCATTCTGAACACATTCTAAATACTAATACCCATATTTGGAAACACAAAGCAAGCTGTTTGCAGCGATGTGTGTGAGGTGGTTCTTCTTATGCAGGCTCCCCTTGGGAATTAATTGAAGCAATGGAAAAGTACTATTTACATTTGAATGAATGGTCACAGGTTATAAGATAGAAAACTTTCATCGGTCATTTAGTTCAAACAGTTGATCTTATGAAGAAATACATAATTAAAATAACAATAATAACCCTATTTATTTGGAGATTTTCAGAATGTGAAAACTCAAAGTGTTAGTTTCTTTCAAAGTCAAAGACAGCAGCAAAACCCACATTTCCAAGTTCCCAGCTTCTATCTCCAAGTCACACAATAATTGGTTCATAGAATTCAACTTGGAAAGCTGGATGGTAAAACCAAAATGTTCATGTCACAAAGTTAAATGCATCTAAAAAGAACCAGATTTCTGCACCATGCCTCTAAGGAGCAACTATGTGTATAATGGGTATTAACATAATGAAATGTGTCATGAAAACCCCCTTTTAATTCTAGGAGCAAACTCAATGGCATCCACATAAATTAAAGGTTAAAGAAGACATGAAGTGATGCAATGACATATAAAGGAATACGATGTAATGGAGCATAGATGTGCAGTTTTCCTTATAGGATATTTTAGTTCATAACAAAAATGAATATTATGTTTTCTATGACAAAATGATGAACTGTTTAGAAACAGACCTATTTCCTATAAACTTTAGTTTGCAATTTTGTCACAACACTGTCATAAAAGTGATGATTAAATCAACCAGTATCTGGATCATCAGGGGGTAGGGAAACAGATTTCTCTGGATGAGGGGTTCCTTTTCGTGTTTTGATTTTGCTTAGCTGTGCAGGCTTTAGGGAAGATCCTTCTCCACCACGCCTTTGTGACTGCTGATGGTCTTTCTGCAGGTTCTGAGGCAGCCTGCTTCACAGAGGAATCAGTGAAGATGAAACATAAAACAGCCATGGAGAAACATGTTGTCAGTGCCTGGAGAGTTTAAAAGAAGGGGTTTGTAGGCTACTTAGGTACAAATGAAAGTGTTTAATTGTATTATGTCTCCAGTGATAAATGGAAGAGGAGGGGGGAAGTCTTGAATAAATTCCCCATTATAAAATGAGAAAGTGTCATGCTCTGCCCTTTTCATTTGCTCCTTGGGAAAGGTGAACTTATCTGAAAAATTTTCATACCAGCAGAGCTACTTTGATTCAGCTAATGAACGGCAGTAATGTGGGAAAAGACAGTATGTAGGATGGTATTAGAGGACAGGAATAATAATATAGTATAGTAATACTATAGTAATAGTATTTTATAGTAATAGCATAACATTGGGATTTTATAAAACCTCATCTTATTTTCAATCAGTTTTCTTTCCCCAGAAATTAATGAGTGACAGATAGGAGAGGGCATTGAGGTTGCACAGTGTCCAGTAAGATTCCCCAGGTCCCCAGGGAAGTAAGTAATTTTCAAATTACTTTTCTAGTTCAGGTTTAAAGACACCCTTATGTGCCAAAAGTACCGGATGCTATATTCTGAAGTATCAGTATAGCAGATATTGTCTTCTCTAGAAATGATAATTCATTATAGTTCCTGCCTAGTCTTAAGATACACAAGATATGAACTTGGTATTTTAAGAATGAGGAATGAGGGTGGGAGAGATGGCCTAGCGGTTAATGCACTTGCCTGAGAAACCTAAGGACCCATGTTCCAGTCTCCAGACCCCACATTAGCCAAATGCACAAAGGTGAGGCAAGCGCAAGGCAGCACATGTCCACTGGGTGGCTCAAACATTTGGAGTTTGACTGCAGTGGCTGAGGCCCTGGCATGCCAATTCTCTCTCTCCCACTTTCTCTGTCGCTCTTCCTCTCTCTCTCCCTCTCTGTTTCTCTCTCTCAAAAAAAAAAAAAAAAAAAGAATTATGAATGAGATTTCTTTAGAGTGTCATAGCTAGTCCTTTTCAACACACACACACACACACACACACACACACACACACACACCACCCTTACAAATGTGGAAAAAGTGTGGCAAGAACAGAAGCCAGTTGGGAAACACAAGAAAAACCAAAGGGACAAGTACAATAATGAGAGGAAACACAAATGTATTTCCTAAGCTTGCAGCTCATCCCATATTCCTATTTCATTACACTTACTAATGTTTATGTTGCTCTTCAAGTTCTTTGGTCATTATAATTTTTAGCCATGATCACAAATGAAAATGTAAAAGATAAACTGAGCATAGTGGCACATATTTAATCTCAACACGCGGGAGGCAGAGGTAGGTGAATTGCATGAGTTCAAGGCCTCCCTGAGAATGCATAGTGAATTTCAGGTCAGCCTGGGTTAGAGAGTAAGACCCTACTTTGAAAAAGGAAGGAAGGAAGGAAGGAAGGAAGGAAGGAAGGAAGGAAGGAAGGAAGGGAGGGAAAAAATGCAAAAGATTTCTTTAGTTCACAATTAATAAAAATATATTTTATTTTGACTTCAAAAAAGATTTCGTTTTTGAAAAAAGATTTCTTTTTCCTGGTTGTGTTATAGTAACATATATATTTATAAAGATAGTTTCAAAATCTCTTTTTCACATGAATCTGTTTCCTTCTGACAATGCACATAGCAGATAATTTTTAAATGTACTGATTCCTTGAATGTAGAACATTATAAAAATGAATTGGCGGGAAGGAAATCAACATTTTATAAGATTTGTTTTGCTGTACCAAGCAAGGGCTTACTGTTTTGTGCTAGTCTAAGGTTAATATTAAATAATGCACATTTTTATGTTTCTACTGCAAAAGTCTCACTTCAGGTACATAAACTCAAAAAAAATAATGTAATTAATGAGGTGCTATTACTTTAAGAAAATTCACAAAAAGCATTTTTTTGTGAGCAAAAGTTTTTAGTGGGTCACATAAAATAAATATTAAATATTCTGTTGTCTACCTCATTACTCTGGTGGATGTCTTGCATTAAAAGCAGTGAAGCTTGGAATCAATAACCCAGGTCTTTGCCATTTCTGCAGTGCGGCGGATGCACAGTTCATACAGAAATTATGTATGTTGAGTTTTCTTTCTTAGAATATCTGTGCACTGGGCTAGAAATTATGCCCATTTTATGATTCTTCAAGGTGTTGCTATTTCAAGTCATGAGTGGAAAGCACTGTTATTAATAACCAGAAACCAGAAAACCAGAAAAAAGTAATGAAGAAGGGGTCATTATTCAGAAATTAGAACCAGTATTTTCATGTGTACACAATTACTAGAAGAAAGTTTATTCTTCTATTGAAAATTCTGTTAAAAATTACAAGTTTACATTTATTACTTTGGAAATCAACTCCAAATTTACAGTTATATGTAAATCAGTGGTTGTTTCATTTTTACAAACAGAAAAGGATAAGATAATATTTCCTTTGTTTGGTGAGAAAATAAACTTCAGTTTTTTTTTTCCAGATCTTTTTTTTTTTAAATTATTTATTTATTTATTTATTTGAGAGCGACAGGCACAGAGAGAAAGACAGATAGAGGGAGAGAGAGGGAATGGGCGCGCCAGGGCTTCCAGCCTCTGCAAACAAACTCCAGACGCGTGCGCCCCCTTGTGCATCTGGCTAACGTGGGACCTGGGAAACCGAGCCTCGAACTGGGATCCTTAGGCTTCACAGGCAAGCGCTTAACCGCTAAGCCATCTCTCCAGCCCCTTTCCAGATCTTTTGTGGCTCTCACACATTGGTTGTAATCCCATGTGTCCTATATCATCCTAAATGGATGAATGAGTTAACTTGATTTTTAGAAAAATGAGCCTGACCCATGCTTGAGATGTTTTTTCTGTATCTTGTTTTACTCTATAGCATACATTCATTACCACTTACCCCATGAGTGAGAAATATAAAATGTCATTTATTTCTATCAATATTGTTACTCTTCTCATTAATGAAAAACTGTAATGCTTATGTATAGATGAAAGAAAACCCCTTTTCCAATTCTAAATTTTAAACCAGCACATTATTTAGAAATGATTCTATAAATCAGAGACTTACTAATCCACAGGGACCCACAGCAAAGAACTCACTCTGTTGTGTAATGGATGAGGTGAGCAGATGTGCAAAGTAAACTGTTTTATACACCATTGGCAACAGAGTGGCTGTGTACAAGTTATCTTAAATTGTCTTTTCTTGGAACACTGCAGGATGACAACAAGGTTGGTTTCTCCTTCCTATTATCTCTTCTGGAGGAAATTCTATACCACATGAAATGAGGTGCTGAGCTATTCACATAATTCCATTAAAGTAGGCCTGAATTTCTGCTATATTTCTGAGTTCAGTGATCACCCAGTTTGTTTTTCACCATTGTGTACATCTTTTTTTCCTCCCCTTAGAATACTATTTTCTGAGGAAATCTGTTCAGGCACTCATAGGGAACCAGCACACTGGGGTATCTCAGTTCACACTCATGGTGGCTGACATAATATTACAGTGCATATTAGGTGTAGTGATATTTATTCCCATCTGTCTCCAATGCTAGGAAACTGTGTTTGTAATTAGACCATTAAAAGTAACCCAAGTGTCATATTGGCTTTGAGGGCTGACATCAAAGTAGGCACCATGCATTCCTCTTGTGATGCACACTTTACCCAAGTGCTCTGGCTTTCCCTGTTTCTGTTTTCCTCTATTCTCTTTTCCAAACCTGGCAGATATCACAGTTAAAAGTATAGCTTTGTGGGATTGTGAGAATTCATGAAGACTTTGGTTTCTTTTAAGTCCAGTTCCTGACAAAAAGAAAAACTATGTTATTTTTTAAGTCTTTATTAGCAATAGTTTTTCTGACACCTATCATGGGCAACTATTCAACACACTATTTACTAAAAACTTGAGTTACTATGTCTCTATAAAAATTTAGTTTTTAAAGATTGTAAAGTAACTGAACATAAAATTCCTGATTTGAAAACAAAAATCAAACCCCACAAATTAGCCAGAACCAATCCCAGGGCATTGAGCAAGGCTGAAGGAAATCTTGGAGCATGCACAACATCCATGCATCTACAAATTTGAGTCAGTGGCTAGGAAAATCTGCTTTATTCTTAGATTGAGGAATTTGAGGAAGTTAACTCACCTTTGTGGTCAGTCATTTAGAACTTTCTTTGGAGCCCCTGCCATGCTTTGACAACTGTTCCCATGTAAACTGAACTCCATAAAAGTCTTAGGCTGTGAAAGTTTTGATTCTATGACCACATTTCTAATCTTCTATAACTTAAAATGGATTCCAAAATTCCCAGGTTCAGGTGTAGTAACTGGCATAGTGATGACTGCTAGAAATTCTAGGACATCTGATATAGATCTAGCACAGTGGGAGAGAGACTAGGATCCACCCGGCTGAGATTTGTAAATTACCAACCAGGTGTAGCTTAGGCAGACATTGATGTAAAGTTCCTATTCTAATTCAAACATATAAGCAGTGTGGATAAGATAGATCTAGGCAGTGGGTCTTTTGGAAGGAAAAAAAAAAGACAATGAGATTGTTTGTATGTGAAGAACAATGTATGAACGACAGAGCAATGCATGAAGTGGAACTCAGGGTTTCCAGTGGGTTAGATACAAAGTAGGAATTGGAATACTAACAGGACTAGGCAGGGTTCTGGAGAGGAAAACAACTTATAGAAAGTGTGTGTGTGTGTATGTGTGTGTGTGTATTCTGAAATATTAATAATATTATCATACATGCATATATTATACAAGGGGAGTTACTAGAATGACTTATGACAAAGAGTGTCACAATGGCTTTCCATGCCATTGTACTGAGAACCCTGCAGCTGCTCAGTTAGTTCATGAAGCTGAGTATTCTGCAGTCTCAACCTGGCACTGAAGATCTGAACGATTTGCAGTCACTGGTCTTCAGTCTACATCAGAATGCTTAAGAAGTGGTGTTCTGATGTTAGAAACAGCAGCAGTTAGCAACAGTAACCATGGGGAGGACATACCATCAGGTTATGGCAACAACTGTTGGTAACTGTTCTGGATGAGGAAAAACCCACAAGAAATTCAGTGATCTTTGACCATGTGTACCCACTAAGGGGTTTGCCATTCTCACAAGTGAGAAGACACTAATAGCTCTATAAAATGCCCACCATGAACATCTGTTGGGCATGTTGTGCCCAAACCCCACAGGCTGAATGTAATGTTATATAGTTGTGAATGTGGCATAATGAAAAAAATTAAGAACTTATGACATTAGGAGATTTTTTTAAAAAAAAAAACTTCTCGTTTGCAAGAAGAGAGAGGGAGTGAGGGAGATGATAGATAGATAGATAATAGATAGATAGATAGATAGATAGATAGATAGATAGATAGATAGATAGATAGAGAAGGGGCATAGAGAGAGTGGGTGTTCAAGGCCATCTTGACACTGCAAATTCCAGATGCATGTGCCACCTTGTGCATCTGGCTTTATGTGGCTACTGGGGAACTGAACCCAGGCAGTCAGGTTGTACAAGCAAGCACCTGGTTCAATTTCCCAGAACTCATGTAAGTATATGGTGGCACATGCATCTGGAGTTTGTTTTCAGTGGATAGAGGCCCTGGCATGCCCATTCTCTCTCTCTCTAATAAATAAATGAAAATAAAATCTTAAAGAAAAGGTATACAAGGAGCTAAGCTCCCTTCTTTCATTCCCTGTTTAAAAAAAAATTATGCCAAAAAATGTAGGGAATTCCAAACATCCCAGTCTCTTTCCCTTCTAAACTATAGTTTTCTCTAATATCTGTTATTAACAAGCTCTGATCATTAAAATTGATCAGCCAATATTGGAACATCGTTGTTAACTAAAATCTGTGGCTCACATTAGGGTAGATGGTTCTATGGGTTTTGACTATTTAACAAGTATGTACAATACTAATGAATATATACTATAATCATTATTATGATATCATGCAGAATATTTATACTGCTCTAAATATAACCAGTTCTTACCCATTTATTCTCCTTCCTTCCCCTTACCGTTGACTGACCTTTCAGTAGTCTCAATAATGTATCCCAACATGTTGTCTACACGGTATTAGGAAGTGGTGTACATTTTATACATTGACTTCTCTTACTTATTAATATGTGATTATGATTCTTCCATGTTCTTTGTGGAATGACAGCCTCCCCCTCGCTTTTTTTTTTAACTGTTCAATGATGTTGCATGGACTAGACATAGTACAATACTGCTTGGAGGCAACCAGCATGTACTTCGGTAGGTGCTCAGATACATAAACTGTAACGCAACCACAAAGCGACTATCTGCTCACTTCTAACTTTTGCCAGTTATGGTTAAGACTTTTGTAAACATCTATGTGCATGATATTCTTAAACTTTTTATTTATTTATTAGAGACAGAAGGAGAGAAAGGAGAGTGAGAGGAAGAGAGACAATGGGCGCATCAGGGCCTGTAACCTTTGCAAACGAATTCCAGATGCATGTGTCACTTTGTGCATCTCGCTTATGTGGAACCTGGAGAATCTAACATGGGTCCTTAGACTTCACAGGCAAGTTCCTTTACCGCTAAACCATCTCTCCAGACCAGTTTTTTTTTTTTTTTAAACAGGATTTCTACTCATTTGAGTAAATACAAAGGAATAAAATTACTAAGTGAATGAGTACAATGTCAGCTTCTATGACAACGAAAAAAAATACCAGCCTGGCATATTAGAATGTGAAAGCTCATCTCTCTGCTGGGTTGTTAATTATGTGGTTGTTAATTTATTGGCACTGCTCCTCTGGGTCATTGAAGGAGACGGATTGAAACTGCCATCTTCCAAAGTCGTTCTTCCAGTCAACATCCTTATGAGAAAAGGCATGCTGAGGAAGGTCAACCACATTTCTAAAGGTTCCAGAAGCTTTTGCTACTTCCACTCCCATTACAGTGTGAAAGCTAGACACAGGGCTATACCCACTGCAGGGGTGGCTGGAGCGTCCAGGAATAGACTCTCACTAGGAAGTGACAGACGAGAAGACTCTGAGGTCTGTTTAGCAAGACTGTCCACATCTGCTGAAAGAGATCCTTACGTCAGCTGACTGAATGTCTGCTTTCACTCTCTCATTTCAAGCACTGATTGGCTGTTTAGTTAAGCATGAGCTTCCTGAAACCAGACAACTGGGAACAACGTTGTCCATGAGGTGCTGGGATACTTGGCTATCATCAATAAATCTCCTGCTAATACTTTTTACTGAAAAATGGAGTAGATATTTATAGATAATTGGGCTCCAAGTTTTCATATCTGCCAGAAGGCAGTGGTTCTGTGGGGAAAAAAACGTTTGTGTGATTTAATGGACAAATAATGAGGAAATAATAAGCTTTTCAGTATATTGGCTCTGCCAGAATGCGAATAGAGGAAGGAAAAATAATAAAGAACTTTTAAATCCAATCATCTTTGTGTACTCTTGTTTCTTTTCTGTTACTTATGCACACAGTAATTTAGATTTTGACAGGAGCATAAAGATTACCCATAAACTGAGAGGTAATGTTTAGAGATTTAGAGAGTATCATATAAAAATAATGAGTACCCTAATTTGTGAAAGCATGATTTACATGTTCCCATATTCATCAGTTGACTAGAAACTTTAGCACTATTTATAAAATTTAAATAAATTCATGCCTTCAAATGATAATCCAAATATGTATTTAATTGGCAGGCCTTCCAAATATGTTTATCACAATATTATTCTTAAAAAGCAAGCACACAAGAAATGCTTGTGCTGGCGATTATAGCCCAATGGTAGAGCACATGCTTAGCTTGTATAAGGGTCTGGAATGAACCACAGAACTACAAACAGCACTGACAACAATAATTATTTAACTACACATGTTTCATTAGCAGGGGTCAATCAACAATTTTAATGTCATTTTACCCTTCTAATATCGAATAATCTAACAATGTTTTCCTACCTGTTTATGGAAATAAAAAGGATATTTAAAATTATCTTAGATGGCCATCTTAGATTAATTTTAGTTTAAAAACCATTCTGCTGGGCATGGTGGTGCACACTTTTAATCCCAACACTTGGGAGGCAGAGGTAAATAGATTGCTGTGAGTTTGAGGCTAGCCTGGTACTACAAAATGAGTTCCAGGTCAGCCTGAGCTAGAGTGAGACCCTACCTAAAAAAACAAAACAAAACAAAACAAAAAAACTAAAGTGAATCACTTTTGATCATGACAACCACATCTATAGAACATTCACTTGAGCATTAGCAAACTTTAATATGTGTACCATTTTTGATCAGTCATTATATGTTACGTTGCAGCCGTCTATATGTTTTTAGAATTTTTTTGTTTTATTTTTATTTATTTGAGAGCAACAGACACAGAGAGAAAGGCAGATAGAGAGAATGGATGCACCGGGGCCTCCAGCCACTGCAAACGAACTCCAGACACGTGCGCCCCCTTGTGAATCTGGCTAACGTGGGTCCTGGGGAATTGAAGCTAGAACGGGGGTCCTTAGGCTTCACAGGCAAGTGCTTAACCGCTAAACCATTTCTCCAGTCCCTCGTCTATATGTTTTAGAAAGCAAGGTGTTCTCAGATTTGTTTGCAGACTTTACATTTTAAGATATACAAATAGATTTTCAAAGTTCTCAATTCTGACTTTCGTAGAAAGAGAACAATTTATACAACCTGTCTTCACCAAAAGAATTATCTTGTGACCTTGCATTTATTCCTGAACTACAGCTGATTCTGAAACCACAAGTATTGGCAGCTGTCCTGTCTCTTATTATGACCACGTTCCTCTAACTTTTGTCCATTGATGGGCCATTCAACTTGAAGACATATCACAATGATTGAGCAGGAAGCTCTGTGTTTGATTCAGAGCACAGTGCTTCCATGTGGTGCAGTCTGCATGTTATCAATGTGCGTGTCTTGGCAAGTTCATGCCTTCTTATTCGAGACAGCATGGCAGGTGTAAGATAATACAGGGGTGGAGAGGTTTCAAAGCCATACTTCAAATTAAAGAGATGCTTTCCACAATTAATGATAATTTGAGTTATGATTCTACTTCTGATCAACCTCCTTTTTTTCTTTTTTTTGTTCAAGGTAGGGTCTCACTCTGGCCCAGCCTGACCTGGAATTCACTATGTAGTCTCAGGGTGGCCTCAAACTCATGGTAGTCCTCCTACCTCTGCCTCCCGAGTGCTGGGATTAAAGGCTTGCGCCACCACATTCGGCATGATTAACCTTCTTGAGTGTGGTGGATCCTAACTCTCTCCACTTCATCTCTGTAGGAAGGGACAATAGACAGCTGAGGAGGTTACAGGGTTCATGTTTTTGGGTTAGTCATTACATAGGTGAAAATTTTCATACAGCTACAAGAAAATCCATGGAAATAAATGAAAACAAATATTCTATGGTAAACTAGTCCAGCTGTTTCTTTGCTCTTAACCAAACATTTAGAATATATTGGTATTGTTTAAAGTTGCCTACCCATCACAACTATTTTTAATGACATGATTTAGATTTTGCAAAAAAAAAATACATTTGTCATAAAGGCAAGAGGAAATAAAATATTTTCAATTTCTTATCATGTAACAATTTAAAATTAATCTTTATTTTGTATCTATTGTCTTAAGCAGATGTTAACAGGAGGTTCCCAAAGAGTGAAAGGTGATATTATTGGAAGTGGATTACCAAATAAATTAAAATTTTTTAGTTGCTAATATAACTTATAATGAAAAAGATCAATAGTAACTCAACTTCAGTAACCCTATATACTTATAATGACAGAACCATATACTATAATGTTGCATTCTTTATACATTACATGCATTCATTACATATTCATTAACATTAGAAAGTATTTTAACTTATTTGTAATATATTTGCTTCACTACATTTTGTATTTATTAATAAATATAGAAGGGAGTGAATATAAATATCTAGTCATGTAGATTCTTAAAACATAATCACAAATAAGTTATGATGCTTTTACTTCCCAATAGCTCCAGAGAAGGCCAAATATGAATGACTGTTCTTTACTATTACACATTAGATAACAGAGGACAGCAGAGATTGTACAAGTGTGAGGTACATAGACATATATGGCAGAGCAGAAACTGACCAGCATCTTGGGACTGAATGTATATATCCAATTACCTCCTTATTGCGTACAAAACAAATAGAATATCTCTATTTTCATTCAAACTCTGAGCTCTTTAGTCTGCACTCTCCAGATTGTGCAAATAGTGTACATGCATGATATTGCAAACTATTGATTCCTATATCCTTAAAAAATTTGTTTTCATTATGTTACTGAAACTGTTTTCTTCGTCATGGTTTATCATTGATTTTCAAATACCCTTATCCAAGCACCTAATTCCATTCTTCATCTACCTTGAATCTTTCTCTCCTGGCCCCTTTATTGTTTATCTACTTTATTATAAATCTACCATCAACCAGTGTGAATAACCATCAATATACGTATCAACTATCTATCATCTACCATCATTATTACTATCTTTAATTGCCAATCTATTTACCATCATGTACCTCTTTAGCCAGCCATCTTTTTCTTTTCTAAAATTTCCCACTCTTTTTTTTCCTGTCTTTCTTCAATTCCTTCCTTACTTTCTTGATTATTTATTATTTATTGATTATTAGAAGATGAAACTCTTGTCTTTTAAGGAGCTTTTCATCAGAAATATTGCTCTGTGCCAGGGGTCCCCTAGACCACTCTCAGCCTTAGTGATTTGCTGAAAAGGCTCACAGGACTCAATAAAAATTTTAATCCTTCCTTATGCTTTTAAATTTAGTTTTGTATACATGGGGGAGGGGAGTTGCCTATGTGGGCAGGTGCATGACAAAGGACAGTCATAAGTGTGTTCCTTAAGAAAGCCATTCTCCCTATTTCTTTCTTTCTTTCTTTCTTTCTTTCTTTCTTTCTTTCTTTCTTTCTTTCTTTCTTTCTTTCTTTCTTTCTTTCTTTCCCTCCTTCCTTCTTTCTTTCATTCTTTTTTTTTTCTTTTTGGCTTTCTTTCTTTTTATTTTGCTGCAGGGTCTCTCATTGTCCTGAAGCTTGCCAACCAGGCTAGAATGGATGGCCAGTGAACCCTGGGAGGTGTTCAACCTCCCCAGTGCCAAGATTACAATTGCATGCTGCGAGACTGGCTTTATGAATGTGGGTTCTGGGGTTGAAGTCTCACAGATGCCTCTAATGACTCTAATGACCGAGCTATCTCTCCAGCCCTTGGCAAAAGTTGATATTCACATTTATAGATACCTGCTGAGAAAGAACCCAGAATAAATAAGCAAAGAGAATAAGCACATGGGTGACATCCAAGAGGAACCTGGTACAGATTTCACTGTGTCCCCTCCTAGTGTAATTTCATAGAAGAATCTTTATTCTCCCAGCAATCATGTATGAAACACATGCAAAAGTACTACCAGTCAGGCAAATTCACTCAAGTCATGGTGTCCAGAGCTTTTACTGAGGGACAGTCACATAGGCATGTGGGGCCTGTTACTGATCTGGACCGACCAGATTGTAGCTTCCAGTGTAAAAACAGACACCTGTGATATGCTCAGCATAAACTACTTCATCACATTAGTACTACATGGCCGGTGGATTCAAGCTCAAAATACATAATAAAAGTAAATAAGGCAAACAACAACCACCCCACCC
Source organism: Jaculus jaculus (assembly GCF_020740685.1). NCBI lineage: Eukaryota > Metazoa > Chordata > Mammalia > Rodentia > Dipodidae > Jaculus > Jaculus jaculus. The sequence continues at coordinate 60,297,321 of NC_059115.1, forward strand.
ACTTTTATCCAAAATTGAGCCAAGGTACTGAAAAAAGGGACTGAAGACAGAGTTGTGAATGTGCAGGGATTGAGTAACTCTTCTTGCCAAGTTAATCCTTTCACATGTGCCTCACGTAGACATTTCTGTCTTCTGTATTAACAGACTAGACAAGGGTGGCCACGTCTCATGTGCGTTACATATGAAGCAAGTTGGAAGTACTCAAAAGCTAAAGCAGGCGTGGTTGTGGCTTTGGAGAGGCCCACGTGCTGGTTAGAGTCTGTAGTAAATATTGGCATTCGGTAAATATTACTTTTATACCTTTTCTATGATTCTCAAATTCTCAAATATGGTTTTCACTCTCTCATGGTTCCAACGTAGCCCTTACTCTTTCTTGCCTGCTGTAACTGCCTTGTAATTGATCACATCTCCAAACTGAGCAGCTGGATACACAGCCCTCTATTTCCCACCTGGCCTGACACTGCAGCTCAAATTAATTCTTTGTGTGAACACATTCCATTTTAAAAGGCATCTTTGATCATTTACTTTCCTGGTCAAAAGCCTTTTATGGTTCTCAGTTGCTGAGGATGAACATTTACTGTCCTCAACCTGGCACGCCCCCTCCACCATCTATCTCAGGTCTGCATTTCAAGATGAGTCTGTGTTCTGCTTAGGATACATGCTTTCTGTTGTTGTCGTTCAAATATTTTTGCATAGAAAAACTTCCAGCATATCCAACTTTTCATTGTAAATAGTCTCTGTTGGTTTTGTTATATTTGTTTCATCTTATATAGGAAAGTATTACCTAATGAATATTATCATGTCCTACTATTTTAAATACTTGTGTTATAGTTTTCAATTTTTATTGTAGTTTTAAATATTTTACTTATTTATTTACTTTATTTATTTGAGAAAGAGAGAGAGAGAGAGAGAGAGAGAGAGAGAGAGAGAGAGAGAGAGAAAGAATGGGCACACCAGAGCCTTCAGTCCCTGTAAACAACTCCAGATACTTCCGCCACCTTGTGTATCTGGCTTCCTTGGGTCCTGGGGAATATAACCTGGACCCTTTGGCTTCGCAGGTAAACACAATAACTGACAAGCCATCTCTCCAGCGCTATTGTAGTTTTGTATGCTCCAATACACTCAGAAATGTTTGGATCTCACTCTGTAGCCCAGGTTGATCTTGAACTCTCACACATCCTGCCTTCGTCTCCTGACAACTGAGAGCTGGGATTACAGGCAAGAGCCACCATGTCTGGTTTAGGCATATGTTTTTATAGACATATAACTTTTTTCCTGTAAATTTCCTCAAACCTGTTATTAAACCTCTTTTTAAAATATATTTTTCTGATTATTTGTACATGTATGTGTATTTATGCCTGCCTAAGAGAGAGAGAGAGAGAGAGAGAGAGAGAGAGAGAGAGAGAGAGAATGGGAATGGGAATGAACTGTTGTTCCAGGGTCTTTTGCAGTGACAAATGAACTCCAGATGAACGCACCACGTGCCCATCTAGCTTTACGTAGGTACTAGAGGATTGCCTCTGACTGGCAGACTTTGCAAGCAAGCACCTTTAACTATGCCATTTCCTTTGCTCTATTAACACTTTTTACTTCCTTGCAGTGTTACAGGAATCACAAAATCAATTCATGAGCATATAGGTATTGATTTTAATTTTCTATTATTTTTCATTTACACATTCTAACACCAAAATCACACCTAAATGTTCTCAACTTTATACATACATGCATGTGGAGTATAATATTATATATAAGACAACACTACAAATATATACTATATACTCTATATAATGCAATACTACATAGTATAGCACAATACCACACACACACACACACATTGCTCTACATATTTCACTTGTATGATACTTTAAACTCAACCCATTTAGAAAGAATTTAGTGGAATTTCATTTTACATTTTATCAACATGGTTTATTATTTAACAAAGTATGAGTAATTAAAATTATCTTTTTTTGTCTTTGTATACCAAATATGATGTAATCTTATGAATAATAAAGTTTCCGTTCTTGGGTGAAGTTTCACAATTTTGTTCTCCTACTTTGTATATGTTTGTTGGCTTCATTCTAGGATACTTTTATAAAATGAATTTTGTTTATTTAGGAGTGGGTTTCATGTTAAATCATGTCTTGCTGGTATAGAGAAAAGTTATTATTTTCTTCATAAATCTCCATATCAGAAATATTTCAGCTATGGTTGCAACTATTTTGGTTAGCATTAGAATAAACCTAATTTATTGAAATAATTTATTAGAAACCTTCAAAATCAGACTTTCTGTACCAGCCTGGGCACAGCTCTGAGAGTTGAGATAGCAGCAACAATTTCCAGTCCTCTTGGGGAAGGTAATTTTGGAGTAAATGATCTTCCATTTTTTGATAAATTTCTGCTGTGTGTACTTAAGATGTAAATATTTTCATGTATACATGTAGTAACCTCATTTAATAGCTACCTTTTCGCTCTTTTTTTTCCTTTTATGGAGTAAAGACACCAAGAATCTCATTTAGCAAATTTCAAATAATAATAATAATAATGTTAACTATGCGTCCCATACTGGAT